>NW_024881569.1:0-1237625 GCF_019059575.1 Amphibalanus amphitrite
GTAACCCCGACGGCGGCGGACTTTTTAAGATTTATAATAGTAGACTAGAGGTACAGGTTTACGCGATAAGTATGTTTTGATATGTATGATTAACGGATGCATTTGTTTGGGTGTAGAAACTTGCATTTTATTGGTATCATTTGTGAAGAACTGGGTAACTGCTTTTAATTGCACTGTAAAGTATGATGGTGATGCATGCGAGTTGTTCGAGCCCTTTGTAAGTTAGGATGTTACTCAATTCAACCCTACCCTACCCTACCCTACCCTACCATACCCTACCTACCCCTACCCTACCCTACCCTTACACCCTACCATACCTACCTACCCTACCCTACCCTACCTTACCTTACCTTACCCTACCCTACCCCTACACTACCCTAACCTACCCTACCTCCCCTACCCTAACCTACCCTACCCTACCCTACCCTACCCTACACTACCCTACACTACCCTACCCCTACACTACCCTACCCTACCCTAACCTACCCTTACACTACACTACCCTACCCTACCCTACCCTACCCTACCCTACCCCTACACTACCCTACCCTACCCTACCCTACCCCTACACTTCCCTGCCCTACCCTACCCTACCCTACCCTACCCTACCCTACAATCCCCTGCCCTACCCTACCCTACAATCCCCTACCCTACCCTACCCTACCCTACCCTACCCTACCCTACCCTACCCTACTCCTACACTACCCTAACTTACCCTACCCTACCCTACCCTACCCTACCCTACCCTACTCCTACACTAACCTACCCTACCCTCTCCTACCCTACCCTACCCTACCCTACCCTACCCTACCCTACTCCTACCCTACCCTACGCTACCCTACCCTACCCCTACCCTACCCCTACACTACCCCTACACTACCCCTACACTACCTTACTCCTACACTGCCCTACCCTACCCTACCCAACCCTACCCTACACTACCACGGACAGTCCAAGTTTCAGCTAAATCGGCCCAGAAACGGCTGAGATATTGCAAAAACAAATTCATTGTATTTACTGGCGAATCCCCTTGGCGAGCGGTGCCTTGTGTCGGCCTTTGTTGTCAAAGGTCAATGACCTGCCGGCTGTGATTATTTCCACTCAATTTTTTAAGCGAACAACTGAGCCTAAAGCACGTGCCCTCTGCTCGGCGCCGGTCGCGATTCTAATGCTAACCCCATGCCGCACATGAGCACGCGCCACGGGCGCACTCCCGGCCGCATCGTGCCCAAAATTTAATACGACCTGTTGAATTAGGTGACCCACGAGTCGTGAAAATTTCACCCTCGTGCGTCAATCGACGGCGCCGCAATAGGCGTTTTTGGGCGTAACCCCTCCTGCGTAACCCCGACGGCGGCGGACTTTTTAGGATTTATAATAGTAGACTAGAGGTACAGGTTTACGCGATAAGTATGTTTTGATATGTATGATTAACGGATGCATTTGTTTGGGTGTAGAAACTTGCATTTTATTGGTATCATTTGTGAAGAACTGGGTAACTGCTTTTAATTGCACTGTAAAGTATGATGGTGATGCATGCGAGTTGTTCGAGCCCTTTGTAAGTTAGGATGTTACTCAATTCAACCCTACCCTACCCTACCCTACCCTACCATACCCTACCCTACCCCTACCCTACCCTACCCTTACACTACCCTACCATACCCTACCCTACCCTACCCTACCTTACCTTACCTTACCCTACCCTACCCCTACACTACCCTAACCTACCCTACCCCTACCCTACCCTAACCTACCCTACCCTACCCTACCCTACCCTACACTACCCTACACTACCCTACCCCTACACTACCCTACCCTACCCTAACCTACCCTTACACTACACTACCCTACCCTACCCTACCCTACCCTACCCTACCCCTACACTACCCTACCCTACCCTACCCTACCCCTACACTTCCCTGCCCTACCCTACCCTACCCTACCCTACCCTACCCTACAATCCCCTGCCCTACCCTACCCTACAATCCCCTACCCTACCCTACCCTACCCTACCCTACCCTACCCTACCCTACCCTACTCCTACACTACCCTAACTTACCCTACCCTACCCTACCCTACCCTACCCTACCCTACTCCTACACTAACCTACCCTACCCTCTCCTACCCTACCCTACCCTACCCTACCCTACCCTACCCTACTCCTACCCTACCCTACGCTACCCTACCCTACCCCTACCCTACCCCTACACTACCCCTACACTACCCCTACACTACCTTACTCCTACACTGCCCTACCCTACCCTACCCAACCCTACCCTACACTACCACGGACAGTCCAAGTTTCAGCTAAATCGGCCCAGAAACGGCTGAGATATTGCAAAAACAAATTCATTGTATTTACTGGCGAATCCCCTTGGCGAGCGGTGCCTTGTGTCGGCCTTTGTTGTCAAAGGTCAATGACCTGCCGGCTGTGATTATTTCCACTCAATTTTTTAAGCGAACAACTGAGCCTAAAGCACGTGCCCTCTGCTCGGCGCCGGTCGCGATTCTAATGCTAACCCCATGCCGCACATGAGCACGCGCCACGGGCGCACTCCCGGCCGCATCGTGCCCAAAATTTAATACGACCTGTTGAATTAGGTGACCCACGAGTCGTGAAAATTTCACCCTCGTGCGTCAATCGACGGCGCCGCAATAGGCGTTTTTGGGCGTAACCCCTCCTGCGTAACCCCGACGGCGGCGGACTTTTTAGGATTTATAATAGTAGATGAATTATAAGTTGTCTGTACGACGTGCATCCATGTGTCATGACTTATGTGTCTTAATGCGCCTGAAAGGCGCCGCGTATCGGCGTGAAATTTGGCATGCCGAATCTGTGGGCGTGGGGGGCCTTTGTATTAAAATTTGGGCGTGATCGGGCCAGGGGTGCACCGTCCGCACGCGCTCGCGTGCGCCATAGGGTTAACACGGGAAACGGTCAAATCGAAGATCGGGCGAAAACCGGCCTGCGGCGCCCGCTTCCCGGCTGTATAAATCGGCAACGGAGGGTCGCAGCGAGAAGCGGTTTACACCACTCGATAGAGGAGAGATGGGCCTAGCGTATTGACATGGTTTCATAGTATAGCACGCGCCACGTGCAAGACAGCATCCCCGGTTGTGAAAAAAATGACCGATTTCGTGCATTGTGACGGGAAAATCGATGCCGCTGGAAAACGGCTTGACGGAATGAAATCGGTGTGGTGCCATTTTGCAGACAAATGTACGTGTAATCAGAGGATAGCAGATAAAAAGCGATGATCCGTACCATTTCCTTAATAACGAAACATTAATTGGAAAATTTATTTCGCGCGGAGGGTATGGGCAGGATAGGGTATGGGCAGGTAGGGTATGGGCAGGATAGGGTATGGGCAGGTAGGGTATGGGCAGGGTAGGGTATGGGTAAGGACCCAAATAATACAAGTAAAACGATGTTTAACCCAGCATAATGCATCCGTAAAACCAATTTAATCAAAACATAAAGTTATAGCGCAAAACATGCCGTCTAGTCCGGATCGGATATATTATAAAAGAGAAGTTGTCTGTGTGTCACAAACGAAAAGTGTCATCCACATCTGGGTGTCTTGCGCCGGAACGGCGCCATGTAGGAGCGTGAAATTTGGCAGGCACCAAGCGTGGTCAAATCGAACGATCGTATTAAAATTTGGGCGCAATCCGACCAGGGGTGTGTCTCTGGCAGGGTCAAGAGCACGAGGCACGCTCGCCATTGGTTTAACACGCGGCGCGAAAAATGGCGATATCGGCCGAAATCGGTCCGACGCGTGCTCCTTTCCGGGCTTATATCTTGACGACCGGTGGTCACAGCGACACGCGGTTGCCACCGATCGATAGAGGAGAGATAAAGCTAGCGTATTGATATGGTTTTATAACGTTGGTCGCGTCACGTGCAAATCAGGACCAATTGTTGTGAAAAAATGACCGATTTCGTGTCTCGTGGAGGAAAAATCGGTGCCGTTTGAAAACGGTTTGACCGAATGAAATCGGTGTGGTACCATTTTTTAGGTAATTGCACGTGTGATACAATGAATGGAAAGAAAAAGTGATTGTTGCTAACACTTCCTTAATAATGAGAAATTTATTTGAAAACTTGATGCGCGCCCGGTGCGCTGTCCTTTACAACACGATAACGTATTGTAAACGTTAAAAATTGGCCATGAAACGCACATATTCGGATAACGCATTCTTTTGTGACCAATATCCACCCAAAATATTATCAAAAAGTCAATAAACTTCCGTGAAAATGACTCAAGCATACCACCGTGTTTTGTTAACGTTAGACATATTTTCCGATGAAATCCGATCGATGGCTTATAGCCGCCATGTCATTAAACATTTGAGCATCAGTCAGCACGGCATAGGCTGCAAGGCACCGCCCGCTTAGGGAATCGCAAACCCTTGAAAATTGTACTTGCATATAACTCAGCCGTTTGTGGGCCGATTGCGCTGAAACTTGGACTGTCGGCAGGCAGGTCACTCACCAAGCGATGTAGGGCCATGTGTCACGAGTGGGGTGGACTCATGCACGTGCGCACGAGAGGAGGTCTGCTTCTACATCTGACGAATCCCTGGGTCGATTTCACTCAAATTGTGTACACTGTTAGGGACAATTTAGACAGGTGGCTCACATAAGTCATCTGGAGTCTCAGTAAGCGCGTGCGCACGTGCAGGGGCTCATTTATACATATCTCAAGAACAGGTAGGACGATAGCCCTCAAATTTTGTAAAACCCCTCGGTCAAGTATGAGTAGGGCATGAGTATGACGGGTATAGGTAGGGTGCGGTATGGGAAGGGTAGGGTATGGGTAGGGTAGGCTTTGTATAGGGTAGGGTAGGGTAAAATAGGGTAGGTTATTTATTGGGTAGGGTAGTGTATAGGATGGAGGTAGTGCTGGGTATGGGTAGGGTAGGGTAAAGTATAGGTATGGTAAGGTATAGGGTAGAGGTAGGTTTGCCGTTTGGGTAGGGTAGGATAGTTGGGTATGGTAAAGTAAAGTTGGGTATGGTATGGTATAAGGTAAACGTATGGTAGGGTATGGGTAGGGTATGGTTAGGACTAGGGTATGGGTTGGGTATGTATATTGGTAGGGTACGGTAGGGCCTCTTACGTCTTTTCCGATTGGCGGCGGATGGGCGTGCGATGCGGGCGGTTTCCTTTGTTGCGGCGTTTGCGGCGTTTTGCGGTTGGCGGCGGGCAGGCGTTCAATGCGGGCGGTTTTGCGGCGGTGTTTGCGTTTTTGCGGTGTTTGCTTTTTATCGGCGGGCGGCCGTTTTTTTGCGGCGTTTTGCGGTTGGCGGCGGGCAGGCGTGCGATGCGGGCGTTTTTTTTGCGGCGTTGTTTGCGTTTTTGCGGTGTTTGTTTTCGGCGGCGGGCGGGCGGATGATGCGGGCGGTTTTGATTTTTTGTGGCGTTTTTGCGTTTTTTTTTTTGCGGTTTGCGGCGGGCGGGCGATTTTTTATTTGTTTTAATTTATTGCGACGTTTGCGTTGGCGTTTCGGGCGTGCGTTTTGCGCGTTTTGCGTTTGGGGGCGGGCGGGCGCTTTTTTCCTTTTTACGGTGTTTGCGTTCGGGCGAGCGGACGCTTTTTTGCGGTGTTTGCGTTTGGTGGCGGGCGGGCGATTTTTAGGCGTTTTCGGTTGGCGGTTAGCGTGCGTGCGATGCGAACGGTTTTACTTTTGCGGCGTTTTTGCGTTTTTTTTGCGTCGGGCGGGCGATTCTTTATTTTTTTTTTTTGCGACGTTTGCGTCGGCATTTCGGGCGTGCCTTTGGCGCATTTTGCGGCATTTGCGTTTTGCGGCGGGCGGGCGGCGTTTCACAATTCAAAGTCCCAACATTCGGATCTCCATTGCTCCTCGAAAAGCCATACACACCTACTATACAGTTTAATGAAGAAACTACCAAACTCTACTTATTAAACCTAGAAGTTTTGACAACCAAACCGATAATCCCCTTAATATATCTGGAACCTATACAGTTATCGCGTAAACCTGTATTCTAGTCGGATATATTATAAAAGAGAAGTTGTCGGTCTGTACGTCTGTGTGTCACAAACGAAAAGTGTCATCCACATCTGGGTGTCTTGCGCCGGAACGGCGCCATGTAGAGGCGTGAAATTTGAAAGTCGACAAGCGTGGTCAAATCGAACGATCGTATCAAAATCTGGGCGCGATCCGACCAGGGGTGCGTCTCTGGCAGGGTCGCGAGCACGAGCCACGCTCGCCATTGGTTTAGCACGGGGCGCGAAAATTGGCGATATTGGCCGAAATCGGTGCGACGCGTGCTCCTTTCCGGGCTTATATCTTGACGACCGCTGGTCACAGCGACACGCGGTTGCCACCGATCGATAGAGGAGAGATAACGCTAGCGTATTGATATGTTTTTATAACGTTGGGCGCGTCACGTGCACATCAGGACCAATTGTTGTGAAAAAATGACCGATTTCGTGCCTCGTGGAGGAAAAATCGGTGCCGTTTGAAAACGGTTTGACCGAATTAAATCGGTGTCATTCCATTTTTTAGGTAAATATACGAGTAAATGAATGATGGAAAACAAAAAGTGATTATGTCTACCATTTCCTTAATAACGAAAGATTTATTTGAAAGTTTGATACACGCCGAGTGCGCTGTCTTTACAACATCATAACGCATCGAAAACGTTGAAAATTGACCATGAAACGCACATATTCGGATAGCGCATTCTTTTCTGATCAATATCCACCCAAACTATTATCAAAAAGTCAATAAACTTCCGTGAAAATGACTCAGGCATACCACCGTGTTTTGTTAACGTTAGACATATTTTCCGATGAAATCCGATCGATGGCTTATAGCCGGCATGTCATTAAACTTTTGCCAATCAGTCAGCACGGCATAGGCTACAAGGCACCGCTGGCTTAAGGATATCGCCAAACCCTTGAAAATTGTACTTGCATATAACTCAGTCGTTTCTGGGCCGATTGCGCTGAAACTTGGACTTTCGGCAGGCAGGGCACTCACCAAGCGATGTAGGGTCATGTGTCACAGGTGGGGTGGACTCATGCACGTGCGCACGTGAGGGGGTCCGCTTCTACATCTGATGAATCCCTGGGTCGATTTCACTCAAATTTTGTACATTTTTGGGGACAATTTAGATAGGTGGCTCACATAACTCATCTGGAGTCTCAGTAAGCGCGTGCGCACGTGCAGGGGTCCATTTATATACCTCAAGAACAGGTAGGACGATAGCACTCAAATTTGGTTACACTCCTCGGTCAAGTATGAGTAGGGCATGAGTATGCCGGGTATAGGTAGGGTACGGTATGGGAAGGGTAGGGTTTGGGTAGGGTAGGCTTTGGGTAGGGTAGGGTAGGATAGGATAGGGTACGTATGGGTAGGGTAGGGTAGGTTATTGTATGGGTAGTGTATAGGATAGATGTAGTTTTGGGTATGGGTAGGGTTAAGTCGTATGGTAAGGTATAGGGTAGGGGTAGGTTTGCCGTTTGGGTAGGGAAGGGTAAAGTTGGGTATGCTAGGTTAAAGTTGGGTATGGTAGGGTATAAGGTAAACGTAGGGTAGGGTATGGGTAGGGTATTGGTAGGACTAGGGTATGGGTAGGGTATGTATATTGGTAGGGTAGGGTAGGGCCTTTTGCGGCTTTTTCGATTGGCGGCGGTTAGGCGTGCGATGCGGGCGGTTTCCTTTGTCGCGGCGTTTGCGGTGTTTTGCGGTTGGCGGCGGGCAGGCGTGCGATGCGGGCGTTTTTTGCGGCGGTGTTTGCGTTTTTGCGGTGTTTGCGTTTGTCGGCGGGCGGCCGTTTTTTTGCGGCGTTTTGCGGTTGGCGGCGGGCAGGCGTTCGATGCGGGCGGTTTTTTTGCGGCGGTGTTTGTGTTTGGCGGCGGGCGGGCGGGCGATGCGGGCGGTTTTGATTTGTTTGCGGCGTTTTGCGTTTTTTGCGGTTTGCGACGGGGGGCGATTTTTTATTTGTTTTAATTTATTGCGACGTTTGCGTTGGGGTTTCGGGCGTGCGTTTTGCGTTTTGGGTCGGGCGGGCGCTATTTTGTTTCTTTTTTTACGGTGTTTGCGTTTGAGGCGAGCGGGCACTTTTTTGCGGTGTTTGTGTTTGGTGGCGGGCGGGCGATTTTTAGGCGTTTTCGGTTGGCCGTTAGCGTGCGTGCGATGCAGACGGTTTTTAGGCGTTTTTGCGTTTTTTTTTGCGTTGGGCGGGCGATTGTTTATTTTTTGCGGCGTTTGCGTCGGAATTTCGGGTGTGCCTTTGGCGCATTTTGCGGTTTTAGTGTTTGGCGGCGAGCGGCCGTTTTTTTTTCGAGGCGTTTGCGGTTGGCGGCGGGTGGGCGGGCGATGCGGGCGGTTTTCATTTTTCCGGCGTTTGCGGTTGGCGGCGGGCGGCGCGCGATGCGGGCGGTTTTTATTTTTTTTGCGGCGTTTGCGGTTGGAAGCGGTCGTTTTTTATTTTTGCGGACTTTGCGGTTGGCGGCGGGCGGGCGTGTTTTTTTTTTAATAATTCAAAGTCCAAACTTTTGGATCCGTAGTGCTCCTCGAAAAGCCATGCCTACCTACTATACATTTAAATAAAGTAACTATCAAACTCAACCCTACTTATATAAACATACAAACCAAACTAATGGCCCCATCAACAATATCTATCCAAACGTACAGTTATCGCGTAAACCTGTATTCTAGTCGGATATATTATAAAAGAGAAGTTGTCGGTCTGTACGTCTGTGTGTCACAAAAGAAAAGTGTCATCCACATCTGGGTGTCTTGCGCCGGAACGGCGCCATGTAGGAGCCTGCAACTTGGCAGGCACCACGCGTGGTCAAATCGAACGATGGTATTAAAATTTGGGCGCAATCCGACCAGGGGTGCGTCTCTGGCAGGGTCGCGAGCACGAGTCACGCTCGCCATTGGTTTAGCACGGGGCGCGAAAAATGGCGATATTGGCCGAAATCGGTCCGACGCGTGCTCCTTTCCGGGCTTATATCTTGACGACCGGTGGTCACAGCGACACGCGGTTGCCACCGATCGATAGAGGAGAGATAAAGCTAGCGTATTGATGTGGTTTGATAACGTTGGGCGCGTCACGTGCACATCAGGACCAATTGTTGTGAAAAAAATGACCGATTTCGTGCCTCGTGGAGGAAAAATCGGTGCCGTTTGAAAACGGTTTGACCGAATGAAATCGGTGTGGTACCATTTTTTAGGTAATTGCACGTGTGATACAATGAATGAAAAGAAAAAGTGATTGTTGCTACCACTTCCTTAATAATGAGAAATTTATTTGAAAATTTGATGCGCACAGAGTGCGCTGTCCTTTACAACACGATAACGTATTGAAAACGTTGAAAATTGGCCATGAAACACACATATTCGGATAGCGCATTCTTTTCTCATCAATATCCACCCAAAATATTATCAAAAAGTCATTAACTTCCGTGAAAATGACTCAGGCATGCCACCGTGTTTTGTTAACGTTAGACATATTTTCCGATGAAATCCGATCGATGGCTTATAGCCGGCATGTCTTTAAACATTTGACCATCAGTCAGCACGGCATAGGCTGTAAGGCACCGCCCGCTTAGGGATATCGCCAAACCCTTGAAAATTGTACTTGCATATAACTCAGCCGTTTCTGGGCCGATTGCGCTGAAACTTGGACTGTCGACAGGCAGGGCACTCACCAAGCGATGTAGGGTCATGTGTCACAGGTGAGGTGGACTCATGCACGTGCGCACGTGAGGGGGTCTGCTTTTACATGTGATGAATCCCTGGGTCGATTTCAATCAAATTTTGTACACTGCCTGGGACAATTTAGACAGGTGGCTGACATAAGTCATCTGGAGTCTCAGTAAGCGCGTGCGCACGTGCAGGGGCCCATTTATATATCTCAAGAACAGGTAGGACGATGGCTCTCAAATCTGGTAAAACTCCTCGGTCAAGTATGAGTAGGGCATGAGTATGCCGGGTAAACGTAGGGTAGGATAGGGTAGGGTAGGGTAGGTAGGGTAGGGTAGGGTAGGGTATTGTATGGGTAGGGTAGGGTAGTGTATAGGATAGAGATAGGTTTGAGTATGGGAAGGGTATGGTAAAGTATGGGTATGGTAAGGTATAGGGTAGAGGTAGGTTTGCCGTTTGGGTAGGGTAGGGTAAAGTTGGGTATGGTGGAGTATAAGGTAAACGTAGGGTAGGGTATTGGTAGGGTATGGATAGGACTATGGTATGGGTAGGTTATGTATATTGGTAGGGTAGGGTAGGGCCTTTTGCGGCTTTTACGATTGGCGGCGGTTAGGCGTGCGATGCGGGCGATTTCCTTTGTTGCGGCGTTTGCGGCGTTTTGCGGTTGGCGGCGGGCAGGCGTGCGATGCGGGCGGTTTTTTTTGCGGCGGTGTTTGCGTTTTTGCGGTGTTTGCGTTTGTTGGCAGGCGGCCGTTTTTTTGCGGCGTTTTGCGGTTGGTGGCGGGCAGGCGTGCGATGCGGGCGGTTTTTTTGCGGCGGTGTTTGCGTTTTTGCGGTGTTTGCGTTTGTTGGCAGGCGGCCGTTTTTTTGCGGCGTTTTGCGGTTGGTGGCGGGCAGGCGTGCGATGCGGGCGTTTTTTTTGCGGCGGTTTTTGTGTTTGGCGGCGGGCGGGCGGGCGATGCGGGCGGTTTTGATTTGTTTGCGGCGTTTTTGCGTTTTTTGCGGTTTGCGACGGGGGGCGATTTTTTTTGTTTTAATTTATTGCGACGTTTGCGTTGGCGTTTCGGGCGTGCGTTTTGCGCGTTTTGCGTTTTGGGTCGGGCGGGCGTTTTTTTTTTTCCTTTTTTCGGTGTTTGCGTTTGGGGGGAGCGGGCGCTTTTTTGCGGTGTTTGCGTTTGGTGGCGGGCGGGCGATTTTTAGGCGTTTTCGGTTGGCGGTTAGCGTGCGTGCGATGCGAACGGTTTTATTTTTGCGGCGTCTTTGCGTTTTTTTTTTTGCGTCGGGCGGGCGATTCTTTATTTTTTGCGACGTTTGCGTCGGCATTTCCGGCGTGCCTTTGGCGCATTTTGCGGTGTTTTCGTTTTGCGGCGGGCGGGCGGCGCTTCACAATTCAAAGTCCCAACATTCGGATCTCCATTGCTCCTCGAAAAGCCATACACACCTACTATACAGTTTAATGAAGAAACTACCAAACTCTACTTATTAAACCTAGAAGTTTTGACAACCAAACTAATAATCCCCTTAATATATCTCGAACCTATACAGTTATCGCGTAAACCTGTATTCTAGTCGGATATATTATAAAAGAGAAGTTGTCTGTGTGTCACAAACGAAAAGTGTCATCGACATCTGGGTGTCTTGCGCCGGAACGGCGCCATGTAGGGGCGTGAAATTTGGCAGTCGACAAGCGTGGTCAAATCGAACGATCGTATTAAAATCTGGGTGCGATCCGACCAGGGGTGCGTCTCTGGCGGCGTCGCGAGCACGAGGCACGCTCGCCATTGGTTTAGCACGCGGCGCGAAAAATGGCGATATCGGCCAAAATCGGTCCGACGCGTGCTCCCTTCCGGGCCTATATCTTGACGACCAGTTGTCACAGCGACACGCGGTTGCCACCGATCGATAGAGGAGAGATAAAGCTAGCGTATTGATGTGGTTTTATAACGTTGGTCGCGTCACGTGCACATCAGGACCAATTGTTGTGAAAAAAATGACCGATTTCGTGCCTCGTGGAGGAAAAATCAGTGCCGTTTGAAAACGGTTTGACCGAATGAAATCGGTGTGGTACCATTTTTTAGGTAATTGCACGTGTGATACAATGAATGAAAAGAAAAAGTGATTGTTGCTACCACTTCCTTAATAATGAGAAATTTATTTGAAAATTGGATGCGCGCCGAGTGCGCTGTCCTTTACAACATCATACCGTATCGAAAACGTTGAAAATTGACCATAAAACACACATATTCGGATAGCGCATTCTTTTCTGATCAATATCCACCCAAAATATTATCAAAAAGTCAATAAACTTCCGTGAAAATGACTCAGGCATGCCACCGTGTTTCGTTAACGTTAGACATATTTTCCGATGAAATCCGATCGATGGCTTATAGCCGGCATGTCATTTAACATTTGACCATCAGTCAGCACGGCATAGGCTACAAGGCACCGCCCGCATAGGGATATCGCAAACCCTTGAAAATTGTACTTGCATATAACTCAGCCGTTTCTGGGCCGATTGCGCTGAAACTTGGACTGTCGGCAGGCAGGGCACTCACCAAGCGATGTAGGGTCATGTGTCACAGGTGGGGTGGACTCATGCACGTGCGCACGAGAGGGGGTCTGCTTCTACATCTGATGAATCCCTGGGCCGATTTCAATCAAATTTTGTACACTTTTGGGGACAATTTAGACAGGTGGCTGACATAAGTCATCTGGAGTTTATTAAGGGCGTGCGCACGTGCAGGGGCCCATTTATACATATCTCAAGAACAGGTCTGACGATAACACTCAAATTTGGTAAAACTCTTCGGTCAAGTATGAGTAGGGCATGAGTATGCCGGGTATAGGTAGGATACGGTATGGCAAGGGTAGGGTATGGGTAGGGTAGGGTAGGGTACGTATGGGTAGGGTAGGGTAGGGTACGTATGGGTAGGGTAGGGTAGTGTATAGGATAGAGATAGGTTTGAGTATGGGAAGGGTATGGTAAAGTATGGGTATGGTAAGGTATAAGGTAGAGGTAGGTTTGCCGTTTGGGTAGAGTAGGATAAAGTTGGGTATGGTAGAGTATAAGGTAAACGTAGGGTATGGGTAGGGTATGAGTAGGACTAGGGTATGGGTAGGTTATGTATATTGGTAGGGTAGGGTAGGGCCTTTTGCGGCTTTTTCGATTGGCGGCGGTTAGGCGTGCGATGCGGGCGGTTTCCTTTGTTGCGGCGTTTGCGGCGTTTTGCGGTTGGCGGCGGGCAGGCGTGCGATGCGGGCGTTTTTTTGCGGCGGTGTTTGCGTTTTTGCGGTGTTTGCGTTTGTCGTCGGGCGGCCGTTTTTTGCGGCGTTTTGCGGCTGGCGGCGGGCAGGCGTGCGATGCGGGCGGTTTTTTTGCGGCGGTGTTTATGTTTGGCGGCGGGCGGGCGGGCGATGCGGGCGGTTTTGATTTGTTTGCGGCGTTTTTGCGTTTTTTGCGGTTTGCGACGGGGGGGCAATTTTTTATTTGTTTTAATTGATTGCGACGTTTGCGTTGGCGTTTCGGGCAAGCGTTTTGCGCGTTTTGCGTTTTGGGTCGGGCGGGCGCTTTTTGTTTCCTTTTTACGGTGTTTGTGTTTGGGGCGAGCGGGCGCTTTTTTGCGGTGTTTGCGTTTGGTGGCGGGCGGGCGATTTTTAGGCGTTTTCGGTTGGCGGTTTGCGTGCGTGCGATGCGGACGTTTTTTCGGAGTTTCTGCGTTTTTGCGTTGGGCGGGCGATTGTTTATTTTTTGCGACGTTTGTCGGGCGTGCCTTTCGCGCATTTTGCGGTTTTAGTGTTTGGCGGCGGGTGGCCGTTTTTCGAGGCGTTCGCGGTTGGCGGCGGGCGGGCGTGCGATGCGGGCGGTGTTCATTTTTGCGGCGTTTGCGGTTGGCGGCGGGCGGGCGCGCGATGCGGACGGTTTTTATTTTTTGCGGCGTTTGCGGTGTTATTTGCGGTTGGAGGCGATCGTTTTTTATTTTTTGCGGCGTTTGCGGTTGGCGGCGGGCGGGCGTGTTTTTTTTAATCAATTCAATGGCCAAACTATTGGATCCGTAGTGCTCCTCGAAAAGCCATACCTACCTACTTACAATTAAATAAAGTAACTATAAAACTCAACCCTACCTATATAAGCATACAAGTTTTGACATCCAAACTAATGGCCCCATCAACAATATCTATCCAAACGTACAGTTATCGCGTAAACCTGTATTCTAGTCGGATATATTATAAAAGAGAAGTTGTCGGTCTGTACGTCTGTGTGTCACAAACGGAAAGTGTCATCCACATCTGGGTGTCTTGCGCCGGAACGGCGCCATGTAGGGGCGTGAAATTTGGCAGGCTCCAAGCGTGGTCAAATCGAACGATCGTATTAAAATTTGGGAGCAATCCGACCAGGGGTGCGTCTCTGGCGGCGTCGCGAGCACGAGGCACGCTCGCCATTGGTTTAACACGCGGCGCGAAAAATGGCGATATTGGCCGAAATCGGTGCGACGCGTGCTCCTTTCCTGGCTTATATCTTGACGACCGGTGGTCACAGCGACACGCGGTTGCCACCGATCGATAGAGGAGAGATAAAGCTAGCGTATTGATATGGTTTTATAACGTTGGTCGCGTCACGTGCACATCAGGACCAATTGTTGTGAAAAAATGGCCGATTTCGGGCCTCGTGGAGGAAAAATCGGTGCCGTTTGAAAACGGTTTGACCGAATGAAATCGGTGTGGTACCATTTTTTAGGTAAATATATGAGAAAATGGATGATGGTAAACAAAAAGTGATTATGTCTACCATTTCCTTAATAATGTAAAATTCATTTGAAAGGTTGATGCGCGCCGAGTGCGCTGTCGTTTACAACACGATAACGTATCGAAAACGTTGAAAATTGACCATGAAACGCACATACTCGGATAGCGCATTCTTTTCTGATCAATATCCACCCAAAATATTATCGAAAAGTCAATAAACTTCCGTGAAAATGACTCAGGCATACCACCGTGTTTTGTTAACGTTAGACATATTTTCCGATGAAATCCGATCGATGGCTTATAGCCGGCATGTCTTTAAACTTTTGCCAATCAGTCAGCACGGCATAGGCTACAGGGCACCGCCCGCTTAGGGATATCGCCAAACCCTTGAAAACTGTACTTGCATATAACTCAGCCGTTTCTGGGCCGATTGCGCTGAAACTTGGACTGTCGGCAGGCAGGGCACTCACCAAGCGATGTAGGACCATGTGTCACGAGTGGGGTGGACTTATGCACGCGCGCACGTGAGGGGGTCTGCTTCTACATCTGAGGAATCCCTGGGTCGAATCAATCAAATTTTGTACACTGCTAGGGACAATTTAGACAGGTGGCTGACATAAGTCATCTGGAGTTTATTAAGCGCGTGCGCACGTGCAGGGGCCCATTTATACATGTCTCAAGAACAGGTAGGACAATAGCACTCAAATTTGGTAAATCTCCTCAGTCAAGTATGAGTAGGGCATGAGTATGCCGGGTATAGGTAGGGTACGGTATGGGAAGGGTAGGGTTTGGGTAGGAATAGGGTATGGGTAGGGTATGTATATTGGTAGGGTAGGGTAGGGCCTTTTGCGGCTTTTTCGATTGGCGGCGGTTGGGCGTGCGATGCGGGCGGTTTCCTTTATTGCGGCGTTTGCGGCGTTTTGCGGTTGGCGGCGGGCAGGCGTGCGATGCGGGCGGTTTTTTGCGGCGGTGTTTGCGTTTTTGCGGTGATTGCGATTGTCGGCGGGCGGCCGTTTTTTTGCGGAGTTTTGCGGTTGGCGGCGGGCAGGCGTGCGATGCGGGCGGTTTTTTGCGGCGGTGTTTGCGTTTTTTGGTGTTTGAGTTTGTCGGCGGGCGGCCGCTTTTTTTGCGGCGTTTTGCGATTGGCGGCGGGCAGGCGTGCGATGCGGGCGTTTTTTTGCGGCGGTGTTTGAGTTTGGCTGCGGGCGGGCGGGCGATGCGGGCGGTTTTGATTTGTTTTGCGGCATTTTTGCGTTTTTTGCGGTTTGCGGCGGGCGGGCGATTTTTTATTTGTTTTAATTTATTGCGACGTTTGCGTTGGCGTTTCGGGCGTGCGTTTTGCGCGTTTTGCGTTTTGGGGCGGGCGGGCGCTTTTTTGTTTCCTTTTTACGGTGTTTGCGTTTGGAGCGAGCGGGCGCTTTTTGCGGTGTTTGTGTTTGGTGGCGGGCGGGCGATTTTTAGGCGTTTTCGGTTGGCGGTTAGCGTGCGTGCGATGCGGACGGTTTTTAGGCGTTTTTGCGTCGGCATTTCGGGCGTGCCTTTGGCGCATTTTGCGGTTTTAGCGTTTGGCGGCGAGCGGCCGTTTTTTCGAGGATTTTGCGGTTGGCGGCGGGCGGGCGTGCGATGCGGGCGGTTTTCATTTTTGCAGCGTTTGCGGTTGGCGGCGGGCGGGCGCGCGATGCCAGCGGTTTTTTATTTTTTTGCGCCGTTTGCGGTGTTGTTTGCGGTTGGAGGCGGTCGTTTTCATTTTTGCGGCGTTTGCGGTTGGCGGCGGGCGGGCGTGTTTTTTTTTTTTTAAAATAATTCAATGTCCAAACTTTTACATCCGTAGTGCTCCTCGAAGAGCCATACCTACCTACTATACAATTAAATAAAGTAACCATCAAACCCAACCCTACTTATATAAACATACAAACCAAACTAATGGCCCCATCAACAGTATCTATCCAAACGTACAGTTATCGCGTAAACCTGTATTCTAGTCGGATATATTATAAAAGAGAAGTTGTCTGTGTGTCACAAACGAAAAGTGTCATCCACATCTGGGTGTCTTGCGCCGGAACGGCGCCATGTAGGGGCGTGAAATTTGGCAGGCACCAAGCGCGGTCAAATCGAACGATCGTATCAAAATCTGGATGCGATCCGACCAGGGGTGCGTCTCTGGCAGGGTCGCGAGCACGAGGCACGCTCGCCATTGGTTTAACACGGGGCGCGAAAAACGGCGACATCGGCCGAAATCGCTCCGACGCCTGCTCCTCTCCGGGCCTATATCTTGACGACCGGTGGTCACAGCGACACGCGGTTGCCACCGATCGATAGAGGAGAGATGGACCTAGCGTATTGATATGGTTTTATAACGTTGGGCGCGTCACGTGCACATCAGGACCAATTGTTGTGAAAAAATGACCGATTTCGTGCCTCGTAGAGGAAAAATCGGTGCCATTTGAAAACGGTTTGACCGAATGAAATCGGTGTGGTACCATTTTTTAGGTAATTGCATGTGTGATACAATGAATGAAAAGAAAAAGTGATTGTTGCTACCACTTCCTTAATAATGAGAAATTTATTTGAAAATTTGATGCGCGGAGAGTGCGCTGTCCTTTACAACACGATAACGTATTGAAAACGTTGAAAATTGACCATGAAACACACATATTCGGATAGCGCATTCTTTTCTGATCAATATCCACCCAAAATATTATCAAAAAGTCAATAAACTTCCGTGAAAATGACTCAAGCATACCACCGTGTTTTGTTAACGTTAGACATATTTTCCGATGAAATCCGATCGATGGCTTATAGCCGCCATGTCATTAAACATTTGAGCATCAGTCAGCACGGCATAGGCTGCAAGGCACCGCCCGCTTAGGGAATCGCAAACCCTTGAAAATTGTACTTGCATATAACTCAGCCGTTTGTGGGCCGATTGCGCTGAAACTTGGACTGTCGGCAGGCAGGTCACTCACCAAGCGATGTAGGGCCATGTGTCACGAGTGGGGTGGACTCATGCACGTGCGCACGAGAGGAGGTCTGCTTCTACATCTGACGAATCCCTGGGTCGATTTCACTCAAATTGTGTACACTGTTAGGGACAATTTAGACAGGTGGCTCACATAAGTCATCTGGAGTCTCAGTAAGCGCGTGCGCACGTGCAGGGGCTCATTTATACATATCTCAAGAACAGGTAGGACGATAGCCCTCAAATTTTGTAAAACCCCTCGGTCAAGTATGAGTAGGGCATGAGTATGACGGGTATAGGTAGGGTGCGGTATGGGAAGGGTAGGGTATGGGTAGGGTAGGCTTTGTATAGGGTAGGGTAGGGTAAAATAGGGTAGGTTATTTATTGGGTAGGGTAGTGTATAGGATGGAGGTAGTGCTGGGTATGGGTAGGGTAGGGTAAAGTATAGGTATGGTAAGGTATAGGGTAGAGGTAGGTTTGCCGTTTGGGTAGGGTAGGATAGTTGGGTATGGTAAAGTAAAGTTGGGTATGGTATGGTATAAGGTAAACGTATGGTAGGGTATGGGTAGGGTATGGTTAGGACTAGGGTATGGGTTGGGTATGTATATTGGTAGGGTACGGTAGGGCCTCTTACGTCTTTTCCGATTGGCGGCGGATGGGCGTGCGATGCGGGCGGTTTCCTTTGTTGCGGCGTTTGCGGCGTTTTGCGGTTGGCGGCGGGCAGGCGTTCAATGCGGGCGGTTTTGCGGCGGTGTTTGCGTTTTTGCGGTGTTTGCTTTTTATCGGCGGGCGGCCGTTTTTTGCGGCGTTTTGCGGTTGGCGGCGGGCAGGCGTGCGATGCGGGCGTTTTTTTTGCGGCGTTGTTTGCGTTTTTGCGGTGTTTGTTTTCGGCGGCGGGCGGGCGGATGATGCGGGCGGTTTTGATTTTTTGTGGCGTTTTTGCGTTTTTTTTTTTGCGGTTTGCGGCGGGCGGGCGATTTTTTATTTGTTTTAATTTATTGCGACGTTTGCGTTGGCGTTTCGGGCGTGCGTTTTGCGCGTTTTGCGTTTGGGGGCGGGCGGGCGCTTTTTTCCTTTTTACGGTGTTTGCGTTCGGGCGAGCGGATTCAAATAGCATTCAAATTTGGTAAACCTCCTCGGTCAAGTATGAGTGGGGCATGAGTATGCCGGCTATAGGTAGGATACGATTTGGGAAGGGTAGGGTATTGGTAGGGTAGGGTAGGGGGTAGGGTAGGGTAGGGTAGGGTAGGGTAGGGTATTGTATGGGCAGGGTATTGTATAGGATAGAGGTAGTTTTGGGTATGGGTAGGATAGGGTAGAGGTAGGTTTGCCGTTTGGGTAGGGTAGGGTAAAGTTGGGTATGATAGGGTAAAGTTCGGTATGGTAGGGTATAAGGTAATCGTAGGGTAGGGTATGGATAGGGTATGGGTAGGACTAGGGTATGGGTAGGGTATGTATATTGGTAGGGTAGGGTAGGGCCTTTTGCGGCTTTTCCGATTGGCGGCGGTTAGGCGTGCGATGTGGGCGGTTTCCTTTGTTGCGGCGTTTGCGGCGTTTTGCGGTTGGCGGCGGGCAGGCGTGCGATGCGGGCGGTTTTTTGCGGCGGTGTTTGCGTTTTTGCGGTGTTTGAGTTTATCGGCACGCGTTCGTTTTTTGCGGCGTTTTTGAGTTTATCGGCAGACGTGCGATGCGGGTGTTTTTTTGCGGCGGTGTTTGTGTTTGGTGGCGGTTTTGAAAATTTGAAAATTATCGCAAAAAAGTGGGGTCTCAAGGGGTTTGACGTCCATAGTAGTCTATATTATGAATTATAAGTCGTCCGTCCAATCTCCATCCGTGTGTCATGACTTATGTGTCTTATTGCGCCTGAAAGGCGCCGCGTATCGACGTGAAATTTGGCATGCCGAATCTGTGGGCGTGGGCGGCCTTTGTATTAAAATTTGGACGCGATCGGGCCAGGGGTGCGCCGTCAGCACGTGCAAAAGGGCGCTCTCATAGGGATAGCATGGTGTCGGCGAGAGCGGCGGTCGGCCGAAAATCGGGCCGACACGGCTCACTTTCCGGCTTGATATCTCGGCAACGGGTGATTGCAGCGAGAAGCGGTTGCCACCAATGGATAGAGGAGAGATGGGCCTAGCGTATTGATATGGTTTCATAGTATAGCACGCGTCACGTGCAAGGCAGCACCCCCAGTTGTGAAAACATGACCGATTTCGTGCATTGTGACGGGAAAATCGATGCCGCTGGAAAACGGCTTGACGGAATGGAATCGGTGTGGTGCCATTTTCCAGGCAAATGTACGTGTCATCAGAGGATAGCAGATAAAAAGTGATGATCCGTACCATTTCTTTAATAATGAAAAATTGATTTGAAAATTTGATTCGCGCGGAGCGCGGTGTTCTTTACAACATCAAAACGTATTTAAAACGCTAATCAATGGCTATGAAACCTACATATTCGGAAAGAGCATTCTTTTCTGACCAATATCCATCCAAAATATTATCGAAAAGTCAATAAACTTTCGTGAAAATGACTCAAACATACGGCCGTGTTTTGTTAACGTTACAGGTATTTTTCGACAAAATCCGATCGATGGCTTATGGCCGGCAGGTCATACAACTTTTGACAATAGCTATCAAAGCATGGGCTGCAATGCACCGCCCGCCCAGCGGAATCCCAAATACTTGAAATAAGTGCTAACCAGTAAACAGTACATTTGTGTACTAGGAATAACTCAGCAGCTACTGGGCCGATTGGACTGAAACTTGGACTGTGGGTGGAGGGGGCTATAACCTGGCGATGCATGGTCATTTGTGACAGGTAGGGTGGATCGATTGCACGTGCGCACGTGAGGGGTCCATTTATACATCTCAAGAACGGCTGGGCCGATTTCGCTCAAATTTTGTACACTGATAGCGACAATTTAGAAAGGTGGCTGGCACAAGTCATCTGGAGTCTCAGTTTGCGCGTGCGCACGTGCGGTGGGCCAGTTTTATATCTCAAGAACTGCTGGGCCGATTGCGCTCAAATTTGGTACGTTACTTTAATCGAGGATGAGAAGGGTAACTATATGTGTTATCAGTAAGGTAGGGTATGGGTAGGTTAGGGTAGGGTAGGGTGGGTTTGAGTTCAATAAAGGCAAACCATGAGAAAGGCTCTAACAACCCGCAACCAGCACCAGCATAACATGCCGTTCAAACAAATATCCAACTCCGACAAAATAAGACAAAAAAATATCATAAGTTCCCACACCCAAACTCAAAACGCACAGTTATAGCGCAAAACATGCCATCTAGTCTATATTATGATTTATAAGTCGTCCGTCCATGCGTCATGCCTTATGTGTCTTATTGCGCCTGAAAGGCGCCGCGTATCGGCGTGAAATTTGGCATGCCGAATCTGTGGGCGTGGGCGGCCTTTGTATTAAAATTTGGGCGTGATCGGGCCAGGGGTGCGCCGTCAGCACGCGCTCGCGTGCGCCATAGGGTTAACACGGGAAACGGTCAAATCGAAGATCGGGCGAAAACCGGCCTGCGGCGCCCACTTCCCTGGCCCAAAACTCGGTGACAGATTGCCGTAGCGAGGTGGGGTTTCCACCACTGGATAGAGGAGAGATGGGCCTAGCGTATTGACATGGTTGCATAGCATAGCACGCGCCACGTGCAAGACAGCACCCCCGGTTGTCAAAAAATGACCGATTTCGTGCATTGTGACGGGAAAATCGATGCCGCTGGAAAACGTCTTGACGGAATGAAATCGGTGTGGTGCCATTTTGCAGGCAAATGTACGTGTAATCAGAGGATAGCAGATAAAAAGTGATGATCCGTACCATTTCCTTAATAATGAAAAATTAATTTGAAAATTTGATTCGCGCGGAGCGCGACGTCCTTTACAACATCAAAACGTATTGAAAACGCTGACCAATCGCTATGAAACCTACATATTCGGAAAGAGCATTCTTTTCTGACCAATATCCACCCAAAATATTATCGAAAAGTCAATAAACTTTTGTGAAAATGACTCAAACATACGACCGTGTTTTGTTAACGTTACAGGTATTTTTCGACAAAATCCGATCGATGGCTTATGGCCGGCAGGTCATACAACTTTTCACAATAGCTATCAAAGCATGGGTTGCAATGCACCACCCGTAAAGGGGAATTACAAACACTGAAAATAAGCGCCTACCAATAAACAGCACATTATTGTACTGGGAATAACTCAGCTACTACTGGGCCGATTGCGCTGAAACTTGGATTGTGGGTGGAGGGGCACTCACCTGGCGATGCATGGTCATGTGTGACAGGTAGGGTGGATCGATTGCACGTGCGCACGTGAGGGGTCCACTTATACATCTCAAGAACGGCTGGGCCGATTTCGCTCAAATTTTGTTCACTGTTGGGGACAATTTAGAAAGGCGGCTGGCACAAGTCATCTAGAGTCTCAGTTAGCGCGTGCGCACGTGCAGCGGGCCGCTTTTATATCTCAAGAACGGCTGGGCCGATTGCGCTCAAATTTGGTACGTTACTTTAATCGAGTATGAGAAGGGTAACTATGTGTAGGTTATGAGTAAGGTAGGGTATGGGTAGGTTAGGGTAGGATAGGGTGGGTTTGAGTTCGATAAAGGCAAACCATGAGAAAGGCTCTAACAACCCGCAACCAGCACCAGCATACCATGCCGTTCAAACAAATATCCTACTCCGACAAAATAAGACAAATAAAAATCAAAGTTCCCACACCCAAACAAATACCCCCTCAAACGCATCTATCAAAAAGCACAGTTATAGCGCAAAACATGCCATCTAGTAGAATATAAAAGACGGTTAACTTCCTCCCAAAACCGAGTGTATTTATTCTCCCCAAATCTGCACATCAAATTTTCCATCAGCGTGTTTTTGCGCGAGATAAAATTACTATGCGTTCCGTCAATTACATAAAATACAAATAGAGTGAGGCACCATCAAACAATTAATCAACCGTCTCTCTCTCTCTCTCTCTCTCTCTCTCTCTCTCTCTCTCTCTCTCTCTCTCTCTCTCTCTCTCTCTCTCTCTCTCTCTCTCTCTCTCTCTCTCTCTCTCTCTCTCTCTCCCTCTCTCTCTCTGTCCTTCTCTCTCTCTCTCTCTCTCTCTCTCTCTCTCTCTCTCTCTCTCTCTCTCTCTCTCTCTCTCTCTCTCTCTCTCTCTCTCTCTCTCTCTCTCTCTCTCTCTCCCTCTCTCTCTCTGTTCCTTTCTCTCTCTCTCTCTCTCTCTCTCTCTCTCTTCTCTCTCTCTCTCTCTCTCTCTCTCTCTCTCTCTCTCTCTCTCTCTCTCTCTCTCTCTCTCTCTCTCTCTCTCTCTCTCCCTCCCTCGTGGACACAATTTTGACGTATTTTGGCCATACGTCTCCACACAAACCCTTTTCTTGATTCGTATGTGGCATTTCTATTGGCTACTGAAGAACGCTACTGACTCTGAGCAATTGTTTCTTACTGAATTGTGGGTGTGCATTTGTGAGCGTTTATTTTGCTTCGACTGTGAGTATTTTTTCAAGCTAGAGTCACCAATTGGGATAAGTTACTGATATAAACCACAGTGATGTCTGAAATTATTGGACTGCGCGTGCAAATTGCACTATTTGCTTCATTCGCATTGCTGCAGCTGATCATAACTGATTCGCCCCAAACGTAGTGCATTGATTTTACACAGTGTTATAATGCCATCCAAAGACAAATAAGACGGGTGAAGCAAAAATTGTAAACGGCTGAACGACACATTCAGATATCTGAAAGATGGTTAGTACAAAGAAAGGCAGCGGTGTAATGTGCAGCAGCCGATTTTGTCGGTGCCGTGTTTGGTGATCGATGGCACATGGACCAACTGACAACTTTACTCGGGTACATAATTTCCTTGCTTTAGTAAGACCTATCGTCTGTCAGAAAAGCTCATCAGTTCACTATGTAAGATAAACTTGCATGCATATTTTTATTTCAGGACACAGATCACATAACAGAAAGATCACACATGACATAAATAATATTATTTACACACTCAAATAAATAACCATCCACTCAATGAGAAATCGTCTCAAATCTACACAATGGCACATTGAGGCATTCTGTTCGATCGTCCACATCAGTTTCACAGTAGCATGTAATCACAAGCGAAGTGTTGCAACATTAACTCCAAAGATTGGTGATGATGATGTTCCATTTACAGTCCATAGGACTGGTTGGGCGTTGCCACGTTTCCCTCCTGGCCAGACGCTGCGGCATCGATGTTTGCCTCTCCCTCGTACTGAAACAAGGAAAAAGCATTCATAACGAAACTGACTGCGAGAATGGATACGCATTTGGTTATAATCATTTGATGCCGGTTTTGCTGCCATTTTTCACCAGCTTTCGTACGTTTATTACACTGAAAACAATAACTATCGGCGTTTGGAACTTATTAATGATAAATGCTTTTTAAAAAGTGTTGTTAGAATACCGCTTTCTTTGGCAATATCCTTTACATTTTTTTTGCGAATGAGAGTAACGTTTGATCACTGATCTTTTCAATCGCTTTTCATACACTATTTACCTGAATATCGACGACGTATCCGGAGTCGCCCTCGACCGAGTAGTTGACGATCTGCATGCGGCCGTCGGCCATCTGCACATAGTAGGAGCCCGACGTGGCGTCGCCGTCGCGGGTCTCCTGCTGGCCAAAGTTGTTGCCGCTCTCGTCGTCCTGCACGGCGTACTCGAAGTTGTAGGAGGCCGGCAGTTCTGCGACGTTGCCCTCGGGTCCGGAGGCGGCTCCGTCCGGCGTGCTGTAGGCCGTCTGGACGCTGGGCTGCTGCCCGGAGGCGGCTCCCTCCTGTTCAGGGGGCGCTCCGTAGCCGCTGGCGGGCTGAGAGCCGTAGCCGCGCTCCTCGGGCCGAGCGGTGGTCAGACCGAGCACGGCAAGCACCAGGAGAAGCTGAAGGAAACGACCGGCGTCAGAGCGAGTGCTAAATACTCGAGAGGTATTTCAAAGCATTTGAAAACATTTTAATTATCACCTAATTATGACCAAAGAAATAAAAGAAGACAATTTTGTCAACAATGTTTAGTTCATTGATGTAAAAAAACAACAACATAGTTCGACTTCTTTCCAAGTAAATTGCTCCTCCAGCACTCAGACCCTTCACAGTCCCATGAAAGAAGAGCAACAGATTCCACTCTCACTCTCCACGACGTTGCACCGGTTGAACCGCTCTCACCTTCATGGTCGTCTCAGTGGAGTTCTGTGGTACCGATGAGTCGGTCTCGACTGTCTCCGTCAACTGGTGGCCTGCAGGTCAGAGCGGGCTGCTTTTATACGGCGGACCGGCAGCGGCCTGGCCAAGGTCACAGGCGGGCCATCTTCACACGGGCAGACGGCATCGGTGACACTGCCGTGAAGCGTCGAGTGCGAGAGAGAAACACGGATGTCACTGAATTAGTGATATCTGTGATGCATTCACATTTCACTCATCTCATGTCGAAGAATAAAGTGATTTTTAACCCGCGCCCCACTGGGGGGGGGGGCTATTCATAACCCCTCCCGTTTTTCTGCAATAACTTCCAAACCGCTGGACATATCGACGCCAAACTTTCAGTACCTTCGGCTGCATCAGATTGACAGCTTGTGTTAAAATATTAACTTCATAGCTCCATGTAGGTCGGCTGGATATGACGTCAGAGTGGCTCATGTTCGGCCGATTTCGACGCAAAAACATTGAACCACGGCAATCGCTCCCAAGAGCTCAGTTTTTAAAGGGACTATCCCACCTTTAACATGGGGTTTGAGTTGAGATAGCCAAGTTTGCGGCGAGGTTCAGAAACCACTATCTATCTAGGTTGCAACCCCTGCGGCCTCTTGGTGTTGAAGAAATTCGTTCCTTTCATTTGAAAATGGGCCTTGTGCAAGGCCCTATCTTCAACATGGAGCGACCGTTAGTGTCACGTCACCTCGTTTAGTCATTCTGATTTAAATGGGTTTGTTCGTTGGAAAATCGCTTAAAACTTGGTCTGAACTTTATTGTGGTGCCTACAGGGTAAAAAGAATCAACTTTATGACAGTAATGTGGCCTGGGGAAGGAGGTAATTTTGGGCTGTGACGTCACATATTTGAAAGTTTGTGTTTGGAATATGGAAAGCCTAAGATGTTTAATGAAAAATAAATGCCAGAACCGTGTTCGTGGTCATCCAATCTATTAAGTCGGGCACAATTTAACTGGTTTTAACAACATTTTAGAAGGTGGGATAGTCCCTTTAAGCTAGGTTCAATTTCTTTGCATGCGGAACTCAGAATAAACTGCGCTATCAAACTGTCGTGTCTGAGGTTCAAAATTCTGAATATGTTTAAGATTATTAATATTGAAATTAAGAATGTATTTTTTATCTTTTTTTCTAAAAGTTTTTGACTTTTCGAAAAGACCGGAATATAGGTATGTGATAGAACACATACTTATGACTTGCTCTAGCAAGTCGTAGCCAGATATCTTCAAAAATGGCCAAGTTATACGCATTAGGTATAGCAAAAAAAAATGCACAATTATTAATTTTTAAAGTACATTTTTCAGTACGTGTTTGACATCGTACACCAACATAAATAGCACCATCGTGCTCCTGAACTCAAACTGCATCCGATAGTTACTTTTTTACTTGAAAAATTCAAACTTTAAAATTTGACCTTTCTTGACCTGAAAGTGGCCTGACCTAAGCTAAATTCAACTCAAAATGACCTCGAATGACATAAACGACATCGAATTCGAAATTTATGGTCTAAATGGACCATGAAACATGTGTCACATGACCGATGCATGGTAAAGGATTTCCGCGACCTGTGATGACCTGACCCTGACCTGAACATCAAAGTACAAATTTGGTACCGTCAGGGTATCTAAAGCATCTGTTCACGAGTGTGTAAACAAAAAAATGAGCCTGATGTGACATGTAAGACGGTGGCCTGAGCCCAACATGTGAACAAGCCAATCATTAATAATTTTTACTTTGAGCTGACCTGTGACGTCATTGGTGACCTCGAGGTCAATAAAATTAGATGTCGCTCGACAGTTTTTTCGGGGTTATCAGATGCCGTTTGAATTTTGACGATCGGCATAGTAGTATCGGAGTTAGGAGGGGGGCTATGAAGAGCCCCCCCCCCCAGTAGGGTGCGTTATACGCAGACCCCAGTGGGGCGCGGGTTAATTGACGTTAAAAATAACGGCTACACTTTTTTACCGGCTTTTGAACGTCGCTCTCCACGTGTGCTACCTACGTGACTAAGGAGTCAAGAAAAGGAGGAAGGACGTCACTTCCCCATTACGATATCAAATGTTAGGTATATTGGAAAGGATGTTTCAAGCCCCGCACTTATGAAAAGAGCTAGATGGTCCCCTCGGTTTTTAATAACTTGCTTAACCCTCGCCCGTAAACGGCGATCTGCCACCTTCGCCCATGCAGGGGGGGGCGGGTTGGTGCGACCCCCCCTTGGCGTTTGAAAACGGAGCGTCGTAGAGCTTAGCGGAAAAGACCAACGGATTGCTCTCGCCGAGATCTCGCGATTGGTGGTATATTTTTTGGTCCTAGGTCAACATTTGACCTACTTTTGACCGGTCAAAGGTCAAATTTTCGGAAAAATAGACTTTTTCAAATTTTCCGCGGCGATTGCGGCAAAACGGTGGGAGATATCGACTTGTCTAGCAAGTCGTAGCCAGATATCTTCAAAAATGGCCAAGTTATACGCATTAGGTATAGCAAAAAAAAATGCACAATTATTACCTTCACTATCGTGTTCCTTGATCAATTCTCTATCGTTTGGTATGTATTTCGTTTCCCTAGTTCTAAAAATGGCGCGTTGGGAGCGCCGGAAGTCGGCAAGGTCACAGTCGACGGCAGAAATTCGAAAAATCAAAATTTAAATTTTTGAAATCTGATTGTATTTTTGGATTTGGGATGTCCATTTGCTCCCTATAGAAGCTAATATTGCTGCATATTCCCATTGAGGTGACAAGAATTAGCAAAATAGTGGTTCGGGCGTTTTTCAAAAATAGTACCGGACGCTGTTCCTCTTGTGACGTCATAGCTCCGTGACCTGACCTGACCCGGTCAAGTTTCTTATACCATATGATAGCCAATACTTGCCCCAACATGCATGGGAAGTTATATCACGATCCATCAACCGATGTCCGTACCACCGGCAGGAAACCTCGGGCGTTGGCACTCAGTTTGTGAAAATCCGGCCGGAGGCTGTTCCCTTTGTGACGTCATAACTCCGTGACCTGACATGACCCGGTCAAATTTTTTTTATCAAAAGATGCGCAAGGTTTGCCCCATAAGGTACCCAAAATTTGGCGGCGCTACGCGCCGCCGTTTTTGCACTATTTCCGAAAAACCTCAGGGGGGGGGGGTTGCACCAACCCCCCCCTACATGGGCGAGGGTTAACCCACGCCGTGCTGGTGGGCTGAGTTTTCCGTGTCGTGCTGGGGAGGGGGTTTCTGAGTTTCCGTGTCGTGCGTTTTCACTCCATCCCCGTCTATCTTGGCTCCTGGGTCACCTAGCGACACGCGGTAGCGGCAATCGAACGAACGTCAAAAATAATGGCTGAAACGCTTAAGTCATTTTTAAAGTCATGCTAAAGGTCAGGTTACCAGTGGTAATCAATTAAAGGTCAAATTTTGCTTTTCAACAGTTTTCGAAACACCCGACGGCTAACTCGGGAACCAATAGAGATATGCGCAGCAGAAAAGCGCATTCAATAGCGCTTTCAACCCTCTTTCGCAACATGTCCTCAGATTTGACCTCAGGTCAACGGTTTAGCCTCCAGAGGGCAAAAACTCTGATCTAATCCGTTTTCACGAAACATGTTTTTGTCGATAATGACTATTGACTCAAGAGAGCCACGACATTACTTTTGCCAGCATCGTGTTCCTCTCGTCCAGACGCGTCGAATGAATTGTAAGTTGACATTGAAAGGTGATTTTGAAAATTTGACCTCAGGTCAAGGTCATGACCTGACCGAAAAGGTTCATGTTGCATATCAGTCGATCTGTATCGTCGAGCTGAACATCTGACGTGTTTTCACCGATCTAGCACATCGCTATCAAAAGTTATAGCCAAAAACTGCTGGTGACCTTTCATGACCTGAGCTGACCTCATGGGCACACAGAAGGGTCACAGGTTCAATTTTCCGATTCAGTGTGTCATGTTTACCTATGAACCAATGTTTGAAAAGGTTTTGAACGATATTCGTCCAAAAGAGGCGCATTTCAATTTTGTCCCATGAATGGAGAGGTCGCAAAATTGCGCTGACCTTACGTCAAAAATATAAAAAATCCAAGACATATCTGTTATATACCTATACTATTACTTTTATCTATGCTTTTATCAATCGTTGAAAGTTTCAAAGTGATCGTTCAGTTGGTGTAGCTACTGCGAGCCTTTGAACGTTTTCTGAAAGGTCACTTGACGTGACATGGTGACCTGACCTTGAAAACCCCGGGTCTGAAATTTTAACATGTGCGCAAAAGATGTATGAACAGCTGTACCAAAAACGGCGGCGCTGTTTTTTTTAGATATTCGCGAAAAACCTGAGGGGGCGTGAAAACGTCCCCCCAGGCACGGCGCGGGCTAAACCCCTGGCCTGGCGAGGGTTAAAAAGATGCTGATCATAACGAAGTTTGCAGTACATCGCAATGATGAAATTCACATTTATCTTTAAACGTTCATGACCCCAAACCAAATAACACCTGACCTCTGACGTGTTTCTCTGGACCCTGTCAGCTTTTAGCGATTGATAAAAGCAACAGTACATGCATCAATTGTAGCGACTGTAAAGCGATTGTGCAGCGATTGTACATTTTGTATGTACAAAATGTATACATTTTGTATGTATGTAAAAAATGTTTGTATGTACAAAATGTATACCTCAGCATTTCGATATCGGTGACCTAAGGTCGAGTCAATTTTGCGACCTCTCCATTGTAAGTTAATGGGAGAAAATTAACAAAAGTAAAAGTCTAATATCTTGAAAACCTGTGAATATTTTTTCGGTGAAATTTGGTAGATATTCATTTCTGATCTTTCTGAACCACGGAACATCACTTTTATGCGAATACATTTATTTTTGAAGATGGGAGGGTCCCTTTCATTACTAATCAATACAAATCAGCCGTCTCTCTCTCTCTCTCTCTCTCTCTCTCTCTCTCTCTCTCTCTCTCTCTCTCTCTCTCTCTCTCTCTCTCTCTCTCTCTCTCTCTCTCTCTCTCTCTCTCTCTCGTGGACACAATGTTGATGTATATTGGCCATACGTCTCCATACAAACCCTTTTCTTGATTCGTATGTGGCATTTCTATTGGCTACTGAAGAACGCTACTGAGCAATTGTTTCTAAAACTGAATTACTGGTGTGCATTTGTGATCGTGTATTTTGCTTGGACTGTGAGTTTTTTTTCAAGCTAGAGTCACCAATTGGGATTAAGTACTGACATAAACCACACTAGTGTCGTGATGTTTGAAATTATTGAACTTTGCGACGCGTGCAAATTGCACTATTTACTTCATTCGCATTACCGCAGCTGATAATAACTGATTCGCTCCAAACGTAGTCCATTAATTTTGCACAGGGTGATAAAGACATCCAAAGAAAAATAAGACGGGTGAAACAAAAATCGTAAACGGCTGAACGACACATTCAGATATCTGAAACATGATTGGTACAACGAAAGGCACCCAGTGGCGTATCTAGGATTTCTCTCAGGGGGGATCCGCAGTCAAAAGGGCCCTTGACTGACTGGGTTGAAAGGGCCCTTAAGTGGCAAAAGGGCCCTTGAAGCCTGAGTTGAAAGGGCGTTAGCCCGCGCCCCGTAAGGGGGGGGGGGGCGAAACGGCCCCCTGTCCTCTTCCGTAGCTATCTCCTAAATGACTGCAGATATCGCCACCAAACTTTCAGGACCTCTCCGGGCATCCATTTTACACATTGTGACCTTTTTCCAGAGGTTATGATTGGTTGGCCGCAAATACGTCAGAATGACGTCATGTTCTGCCATTTTCGACCCAAAAAAGGTTTCGCAGGAAGAGCTATCAGGCCTACAGAGCTGTAGGAACATGAAAATGTTCCGATATAAAAAGTGTACAATTAACAGGCTTAGGTCAAATCTGAGCACAGTTTACAGAAAGTGCGTTAAAAGAGCTTTGTTTGTTTTGTTGGGTTGGACCCAGGCCCTTTCGGCTTTCGGTCTGACAGGCCATTTCAGGGCCGGAGGGATGATAGGAATTGAGGGAGACATTGGTCTGGGCGGGCACCTTGGTGACTCACTGGGGCTGAGCCTGTCCAACAGGACAGGCCGACCAGCCTCCCAAGTGCTCACTGCACCCGGTTACGAGTGTGCTTCCTTAGGAGCTGCAGTGTGCTCCAATGGGAGCCGCCCGCATGGAATAAAGTTGCCCGCCCAGGTCCAGTCCGGATCAGGGGTTGCGGCATGGAGGAGAAGGATTTGAATGTCCTGAGGATGGAAACGGCGAAAGGGGTGTTAAAAGAGCTATTAACTACGCTTTTCCCCGGTACTGTAGCTCTATTCATTTCCGAATCATGCGGTGGTTTGTTGAAAATTGTCGAAATTGGACCTGAAAATTGGCGAAATTTAACCTTGGATGACCTATGTGAACTGAATTTTGAACTGATCTAAAAAGTGACAGGCGTAATTTCGTCATTATTGTTTGCTTGCGTCCCTTCGAACACTGCCTTAGGCGTGTTGGTACGTGGCTCAGAAGCCGAGTTATAGATGCAGGGGTGCGGAGCCGGAGCTGGAGCCGGAGGAGCCGCCGGTGCCGGCATATTTTGCCTGGAGCCGGAGCCGGAGCCGGAGCCGTGAAACAATATAGCCCGGAGCCGGAGCCGGAGCGGTAAAAAAGGCGGCGACTCCGGCTGTTTTTTTTTTTTGTAGAGGAAAACATTATTGACCTAGTTCGGTTTCACAGTGCCTGCAAGGCAGTAAAATATGTGGTATTCAAAATAGCCTTGTTATGCAAATACAGAAACAACGTGAACCAATCCTTCATCTCTTCTTTTCCACCCGTAGGTATTTATTTGTGTAAAGGATGAACTGAGTACTGTAGTCGAAGCCGGAGCCGGAGCCGGAGCCGAAGCCGATTTTTTTTTCTCCGGAGCCGGAGCCGGAGCCGTCTGAAATTTCCACGCCTCCGCATCCCTGGTTAGAAGGACCCTGGCCGGGCGGGGGGGGGGGCTGGGTGCCACCACATCGTTTTTTTTTTTGCGACAGCTCGGAACACGTCGGCAGGCAACAGAGAGCCAAAACTGGGCATAGCTACCTGACCTTTGATGCAAACCGGGCCTTGTGACGCCCGCATTTTCACGGAGGGCCTCTGGTCGTCTTAAGGACCCTCTGTTACCCTCAGAAGGACCCTCTGATGGCCTCTGAAGACCATCACTGGCCTCAAAGGGTCCTCTAGTGGCCTCCATGGACCTTCTGGGTACCTGAAAGGTCCCTCTGTTTTCTCTCCAGGGGCCCTTTTTACCTCAAAAGGTTCTCTTTTACTTCAAATGACCGTATGTTGGTCTAATACATGAGGCCCCTAGTGGCCTAAAATAGCCCTCATATCATCTAAGGTGACCCCCTGTTTGCCTTAGAAAAGAGGTCCCTCCGGGTACCTGAGAGGCCCTGTTTGTGTCCCAAAGGGTCCTTTGCTGGCCTCATAAGGCCCCTAGTTGACCTAAAAAGTCCTCTGATTGTCCAAGGGCCCTCTGTTCGCGTCAGAGGGCCAGCTTTTTCCTCAGAGTGCCTGATGACCTCATAGAGCCCATAGTGGCCTGACATAGCCTACATATCACCTCAGAGGGCCCTCTGTTGTAAGGCTCAAGTGGCCTTCTCAGAGGGCTCCGACTGCCCTGTGACTGACGATTGTCCACTCTTATCCCTCTTTTGGGTGACCTTTCCCCCTCTGACACCCAAGCCAAAATACGATTTTGGGACACTGACTCCGAGGGCCAGTTGATTTTCAGAGGACCCTCTTTGAGGTGGATGTTAGGGCCCTCTGTTCGCCTCAGAGGGCCCTCTGGTGGATTTAGACTTCAGAGGACCCTATTTTGGCATCAGAGAGCGCCTCTCTGTGGCATCAGAGGGCCCTCGGAGGCCTCAAATGGCCCTATTACATCTCAGAGAGCTGTCTTTGACCTCAGAGGGATCTTTTTTACTTCTTTGTAGTGTCTAAGGGGGCCCTCTGGCCTTCGTTCGCCTCAATGAGCCTTAAGGGGTACTCCGATGACTTCCAAGGATCTCAGAGGGCCTAAACCTCATAGGGCTCATGGTGGTCTGACATAGCCTCATATCACCTCAGAAGGCCCTCCAGTGGCCTCAGAGGGCACTTTGTGACCTTTGAAGGCCCTCCATTCGCCTTAGAGGGCCTTCTTTGATCTCTTTGATCTCTTCGATTTCAGAGGGCCCTTTGTTCACCTCAGAGGGCCCTTTGGTGACCTCCAGGGACCATCTTTGATCTAAGAGGGCCGTCTGGTGGCCTCATAGGGTACCTTGTGGCCTGACATTGACCCTCGTACCTCAGAAGACCTTCTGTTCGTCTTAAGGGGCCCTCTGCTGGTCTTAGAGGGCCCTTTGTGTGCTTGGGAGGCCCCCCTGAGTACCTGAGAGGGCCCTCTGTGTGTTTGAGAGGGCCCTCTGTGTGCCTGAAAGGGTCCTCTGTGTACCTGAGACGGCCGCCTGAAAGGGTCCTCTGTGTGCCTGAAAGGGCCCTCTGTGTACCTGAGAGGGCCCTCTGTTTGCCTGCGAGGGCCCTCTGTTTGCCTGCGAGGGCCCTCTGTGTGCCTGAGAGGGCCCTATGTGTGCCTGAGAGGGCCCTCTGTGTACCTGAGACGGCCCTCTGTTTGCCTGAAAGGACCCTCTGTGTGTCTCAGAGAACCCTCTGTGTGCCTGAGAGAGCCCTATGTGTGCCTGAGAGGGCCCTCTGTGAGCCCTAGAGGGCCCTCTGTGTGCATGAGAGGACCCTCTGTGTGCCTGAGAGCGCCCTCTATGTGCCTGAAAGGGCCCTCTGTGTACCTGAGAGGGCCATCTGTTTGCCTGAGAGGGCCCTCTGTGTGCCTGAGAAGGCCCTATGTGTGCCTGAGAGGGCCCTCTGTGAGCCCTAGAGGGCCCTCTGTGTGCATGAGAGGACCCTCTGTGTGCCTGAGAGGGACCTCTATGTACCTGAGAGGGCCCTCTGTGTGCCTGAGAGGGCCCTATGTGTGCCTGAGAGGGCCCTCTGTGAGCCTGAGAGGGCCCTCTGTGTGCCTGAGAGGGCCCTCTGTGTGCCTGAAAGGGCCCTCTGTTTGCCTGAGAGGGCCCTCTGTGTGCCTGAGAGGACCCTCTGTGAGCCTGAGAGGGCCCTCTGTGTACCTGAGAGGGCCCTCTGCGTGCCCGAGAGGGCTCTCTGTGTACCTGAGAGGGCCCTCTGTGTGCCCGAGAGGGCTCTCTGTGTACCTGGAGGGCCCTCTGTATCCTTCACAAGGTCCCTCATTGGCCTAAATGTGTCCTCTAATTATCCTCAAAAGAGTTCTACAATACTTTTTCTTTTAGCGAATAAAATGGGAAGTGGTCAAAAGGGCCCTTGAAGTCATTTCAATTTTTTCCGTGTTATAAAAAAAAAACTTTTTTTCTAGGCTCCAGGGGGGATCCTAGGACCCCCAGGGTCCCCCCTTGGATACGCCACTGAAGGCACCGGTGTAATAACAGCAGCCGATTTCGTCGGTGCCGTGTTTGGTGATCGATGGCACATGGACCAACTGACAACTTTACTTGGGTACATAATTTCCTTGCTTTAGTAAGACCTATCGTCTGTCAGAAAAGCTCATCAGTTCACTATGTAAGATAAACTTGCATGTATTTTTTCATTTCAGGACACAGATCACATAACAGAAAGATCACACATGACATAAATGAGTTATTTACACACTCAAATAAATAACCATCCACTCGATGAGAAATCGTCTCAAATCTACACAATGGCATATTGAGGCATTCTGTTCGATAGTCAACATCAGTTTCACGGTATCAGGTAATCACAAACAAAGTGCTGCAGTATCAACTCCAAAGACCGATGATGATGCTGCTCCACTTACAGTCCATAGGACTGGTTGGGCGTTGCCACGTTTCCCTCCTGGCCAGACGCTGCGGCATCGATGTTTGCCTCTCCCTCGTACTGAAACAAGGAAGTGGCATTGTAACAGAACTGAAGCGAGAATGGATAAGCATTTTGTTATAATCAATTAATGCCGATTTTACTATTACTTTTTACCAGCTTCTCTACGTTTATAACACTGAAAACAAGAACTATCGGCGCTACGAGCTTATTAATAAATGCTTTTTCAAAAGTGTTGCTATAGTTCGTTTTTTTTTTTTAGTTTGCCTCTCACTGTAAACGTTTTTTTGAACACAGCACGATAGTTGCTAGCTGAATTACTGAGAAAACTGGTTGGCGCACATTGTATTGGTGATATGAACAATATTTTCAAAATAAGTTTTTAACACCGACGATGTTACGTTAATGTTGAACGCCGCATAATTTATAAATCAGTTCAGACATAATTTCTGAGAAGTCGTTTATCACTGTGGAGCTGTAGGCATGGGCAAATACGAGCTTTGAGTCTGTGAAATAGATAAACAAATTTGATGAAATTGATCGTCTGTGAAATCTGTTGAGCTCAATGTGCGCCAACCAGTTTTCTCAAATTCAGCTAGCGATTCTCGGGCTGTGTTCAAAAAGACGTTTACAGTGAGGGGCAAACTTAAAAAACGAACTATAGGCTTGTTTCATAATACCGTTTTCTTTGGCGATATCGTTTATATTTTTTTCCGAATGAAAGTAACGTTTGACCACTGATTTTTTCAATCGCTTTTCATATTCTACTTGCCTGAATATCGACGACGTATCCGGAGTCGCCCTCGACCGAGTAGTTGACGATCTGCATGCGGCCGTCGGCCATCTGCACATAGTAGGAGCCCGACGTGGCGTCGCCGTCGCGGGTCTCCTGCTGGCCAAAGTTGTTGCCGCTCTCGTCGTCCTGCACGGCGTACTCGAAGTTGTAGGAGGCCGGCAGTTCTGCGACGTTGCCCTCGGGTCCGGAGGCGGCTCCGTCCGGCGTGCTGTAGGCCGTCTGGACGCTGGGCTGCTGCCCGGAGGCGGCTCCCTCCTGTTCAGGGGGCGCTCCGTAGCCGCTGGCGGGCTGAGAGCCATAGCCTTGGGGCACGGCGGCAGCCACGGCCAGCACAGCAGCGAGAACCAGGAGCTGGGGACACCGAACATGGGGGCATCACAGGTGGTGCACAATGCATGGGCCCATTTCAACATCGGAAGTTCATTGCAAGATATCTTCGCTTTTCTATGACACCTCTTTACCTCTTTCTGGTGCCACTCACTCTCCACGATTCCCCGTCACTCTCACCTTCATGGTCGTCTCAGTGGAGTTCTGTGGTTCTGGTGAGTCGGTCTCGACTGTCTCCGTCAACTGGTGGCCTGCAGGTCAGAGCGGGCTGCTTTTATACGACGGACCGGCAGCGGCCTGGCCAAGGTCACCGGCGGGCCATCTTCACACGGGCAGACGGCATCGGAGTCACTGCTCTATTCAAAGATACGCCTTGAGTGCCGTGAAGGCTATTATAATCCTCAACTGCTTTCTTCGATATTTGTTGTCTCGAAATTATCTATTGAAATAAATCTTTAGATATATTCGGCCGTATCAGCTATAATGAGTCCACTTTTTACGGAGCGAGCGAAGCGAGCGTAGTCTTTCCTTAGATTAACCCTATTCCTGGCGGGGGGGGCCTCAGGAGCCCCCCCCTGAGGTTTTTTGGTTATATCTCCCAAACGCGTTGAGCTAGGAAGCTCAAATTTTCTGACTTTTCCTAAAAGGCTTCTACGCAACATGTCTGAAAATTTTGAGTTGATCTGACCTCAGGTCAGGTCACCAGAGGCGGTTTGGTGACGCTACCTCAGAAAAGTTTGCAATCACGCCAGAGCTAGAGTTTTTGACCGATCAATTTCTTCTCTTCAGGGTTTAGTTAGGGTACCAGTATGTGCAATTTGTATATCTCGGAATTTTGATATCGGTGACCTAAGGTCAGGTCAATTTCGCGACCTCCCCATTATAAGTCAATGGGGGAAAAATCAACTCCCTGTTTTTACCACTAAAACGGGTCGGAATGGCCCCATATACCATACATGACTTCATATACGATCAATCTTCACTACCTTGAGGTCTGTTTTGCTGTTGGGCAGCTGTGAGGTCATGTGACGTCATCAAAGGTCACCAAAGGTTTTTGGCCAATAACTCCGTACAGGAACAAGATACAGACGCGTGGATGGTCTCATTGTATTCAGCTCGTCAAGACGCATCGAATGATATACATGATGACCTCGAGGTCACGTGACCTGAGGTCAACCTTTGACCTTGACCTTTCGAGGTCAACATATATATCTTTCGATGCGGATTGACGAGAGGATCACGATGATGCCCTTAGTTTGTTCCTATCTTGACTAATTCGAAAGTTATTCGAGAAAAACTCTCTCCATATCTAGTGCCGCCATTTTGACTTTTTCGACCCCTGTGACGTCATCTTTGACCTGACCTGAAAATGACCTATGTAAAAATTGTAGATCTTGGCCGTGCGTATCCGATGCCGTTTACCGCTTGTCGCTATCTTGCTTCGTTCTCGAGATCTCGGGGGGGGGGGCCGAATCGGCCCCCCCCCGCCAGTTTCTTGTCCCGGCGGAGCCCGCCAGGAATAGGGTTAACGGAAATTTCTGAGTATGAGCGGCCGGCCGGCCGGCCGTGGTCACGCTTTTGCGAGGCTTATATCTCAGCAACCACTTGACCGATTTACACGCGGTAATTTTTGTAGGGTAGCTTCATTCCTTCTACCAAGTATTGGACTATTCCCGATGCATGTGGGTGACCCCTTATGCACGTGCCACGTGCAAAACGAAGAGGTGTCACTTTTGTAATTGTTGCAATATCTCGGTAACTACTTGGCCGATTGCGCTGAAAGTTGGCATGTAGGTAGGCACCCACTAGGCACTGCATATACATGTGCCAGAGTTGGGGTGCTGCTGCACGTGCGCACGTGCAGGGGTCGTTTCCAGATCTCGGGAACGGCTGGACCGATTGCGCTCAAATTTGGTACACGGTTGGGGACCGTTTAGTAGGGTGCCGTGCACAAGTCAGTTGGGACCCATTTTGCACGTGCGCACGTGCAGGGTGCCGCTTCCAGATCTCGAGAACGGCTGGGCCGATTGTGCCCAAATTTGGCACATCGCTAGAGACCAGTTAGTAGGGTGCCGTGCACAAGTCAGCTGGAGGTACCCCCTCGCAATTTCGCACGTGCAAGGCCCACCCTCTCGCTCGCTCCGTTAGTCGCCCCAAAAGGCGTTATACTGGTAAATAAATATATGCATATATATGTGACCGGCAATAGCATATAGCCATTGCCGGCGGAGTGGGTGCCGCCTTCTGACGGGTTTTCGCAACTGCTCAGAACGCGCTGTCGGATAGAGAGCTGAAAGCTAGCATAGCACACCTGCCCATTGATTCAAGCCAAATCTGCTGATACAAACTGCATGTTCAGGTCAGGTCAGGTCAGGCCACTGATCTATGACGTCATAAGCGAACTTTTGCGCGGTCCGAAAATGTCGTAGCTTGGCAATACTCTCGGTGCCAGATGGCGTTTCAAAGGGAGATGAAACTGCAAGATTTGAGTTACTTTCGAGGGCATCACAACTTCAATAATGTATACCTACCTATCTAGATTTTTTTTATAAGGGTCGCCTGACATTAGGTCGGTCACATGACCTCATAATCGTCAATTCCGCTTCTTTTATGTTTCTTTTCTCTCATTAGGGGGTGTCGCGACTTTTCCCAATCTTGATTTTGATTTTGGTGTTAACGTATGGGCTCTATGCGTCGCTGGAACTGAGTGCGGGGCACTCCTGGTTGCTTGATCATGGGTAACGGATTATAAAAAAAAATCGTAAGTCAATGGGGAAAACATGGAAACTGTTATTTTGGGGCCGGAAGCATGTATGTAGTCTAAGACTAGGTACTTACCTAAAACACATGGAATCGTGATTTAATTCACACCTTGCGGGTTCTGATGCTCAACTTCTGCAATCTGCATCGCTGAACTTGCGTGACGTCACAAGACGGATGTACGAAGCCACTTGACTAAAGTCATCTCAATTTTTCGTCAATAGCCCTCGATAAATTGAGCTAGCAAACCGCAAAAGGCACCAATAGACTCAGAAACACCCATTTAAATCGAATGATATGCATTATAAACTACTTTTACCATTTTTTTTTTGACCTGAGTAGCTTTGAAATATATGATTTCAAGCTTTTACGACTAGACATCTTAATTCAAGGTAGGTACGTTTTTCGGCTACTAGTCGTTTATTGTTTTCGTTTCGAATTTTCGACCTTCGCATCGAGGTCGTTGTCAAGAAACATACCTACAACGTTTCTTGACAACGACCTCGATGCGAAGGTCGAAAATTCGAAACGAAAACAATAAACGACTACAAGTAGCCGAAAAACGTACCTACCTTGAGTAGCTTTGACTTGACCTAGACTTTAGGTCAACACCCTAAGTTTACCTCGTCCCCCACCCCAAAAAAAATGACGCGCCTCACCATGACGAACACGATGGTGCAAAAATCGCGACTCTGCGACCATTTGTGTCGAAGTTATTTGTAAAAAAAGATCCCGTTCCTTGGGGAACTTGACCTGACCTCAGAGGTCACCGGTTGACCCGAGAACTTAAGATCGCGTACCGGTCGCTGCGTCTCATCGCACACGCTCGTTTCTCTTTGAATGAGGCTGTAGTTCAATCGGAAATGGCGAAGAGGGAGGGGTTCCGAGTAGTAATGTAATTTATAAAGTCTGATGGCCAAGAGTTGCGAACGAAAATTATAATTAAAATCTAAATCTTTTTGTATTTCAGTTCAGACGTTTAATTATAATTTTCGTCCGCAACTCTTGGCCATCAGACTTTATAAACATGTCTTACAATACTGAACAATAGTAATGTAATCTTGTTCCATCCCCTCCCATCGGCCGGTGCGCATATGGAAATCCGATAGGTTTGGCAAGAGTAACTAATACACAGACAGAGTCATGTATATGTCTTGGCAGCATCTGATGTTGCTCCTAATTCCTGAAGCCAGCTGCAGAAGACGAGCGAGGGTGGCACAGGCGAGATGTCAGTCAAGATCAATCACAGGCGAGTGGCAACCGATGATGACGATTGAGCTGAGCATTCATCCCTTCTCTGGAAGCGGGCGGGCGCGGCGCCTCAGTCGGTGTAGTACTCCGAACCGATAACAGATGGCGCCATTATCGCCGCCCGTCGGCGCCGCCTCGGACGCCTAATGACGTCATCATTCACTGATCGGCGCCCCGATCGTCTCCGCTGCGCCAGTTTTTGCCGCCGCTCGGCCTGAGCACGGAAGCTGCCGGCTGTTGTGAGGAGCACCGCCCGCGCCGGCGCGCTGCGCTGAGCGATGACGTTCGTTAGAAGACAGACGGAGTCGGGAGAATGGGGCAGTGTAGCCAGCACACTTGCACTTTCATCTGAGCTCATACGGGTGCCCTGTGTTTGTTAGGTGTAGCGATGGTGGTATGAGAGGCCGCCTTTCTCCTCCCTTTTACCCGTTATTTAGCTGGTTGTGTCCCTTATCAACGGCGGGACGGAAGTGATCAGAAGCATGACAACGGTGCAGTGCATTGAGCCGCACACTTGCTTTTTAATTATTTAATGACATTGGCAAAAGCGTTCAACGCTAGAGAGAAAACGATATGTTTTTTTAAAGCATTCTTCGATTGTTTGAAAATGAAATGAAAGTAGCATCGATCCATTTCTTCATGTTGGGAAAATAATTGCTAAGTAAACCACTATAAAACCAGAAGCGCGTATGTATTTAAATCATCCGGGCTGTTTTATGACAGGTGCTATTTATTCTATGTCCATAGACCGCTGTATACAAAAGCAGTGGTAAGCAGTCTATGTTCTTCTCCATTGACTGCATGCATGCCAACATTCATCTAAGCACCGCCTTTTTGCAATGTCCCTCGCTAGCTCCCTAACGTCAGCAGACTGCTCGGGCCGCGCTAAACGACACTGGAGACTGCGTCTCCGCACAACAGCCTATCCCAATTACCCGTGCAGTTGAGCGTGGTCACTGTCAGTCCAGTCCGGCCCACCGTCCGCGCCAGCTTTACGAGCGCTGCTCCGGTAGTTTTCCAATCACACCTATCCGTGCTTCTATCCTCAGGATACTGAAATCCTTCTCCTCCACGCCACAAGCCTCCTCCGGGCTGGACAGGCAACTTTATCTCATGCGGGCTGCTCCCTTGGAGCGGCACCGCTGCTCCTGAGGGAGCGCACCCCGTAGCCGGGTGCAGTGAGTGCCTTGGGGCTGGGTGGCCTGTCCTCTGGACGGGCTCAGCCCCGGCGACTCACTAGGGTGCCTGCCCAGACCAATGTCTCCCCCTAATTCCTATCATCCTTCCGGCTCTGCAATGGTCTTGTCGACCGAAAGGGCCTAGCCCAACAAAAAAAAAAAAAAGTTTTCCAATAAGAAACACAATTTTTACGAATAGTGTAGGTCTTCTTTTCACGCAACTTGTGATAACTACGCATTGCTGAGCGTGATCACTGCCAATTGTTGGGCTCAGCCTCAGTGGCCTGGAAATGTTCACGGTCCAGATGCCTCACTCAGTCGCCACAACTGAGCCGATGTTTAGAACCGAGTGACCCGCTCCGCTCTTTGACCCATCCTGGTTTAAACGAATTAAAGTGACAACCAGACAGCAGTGAAAGCCGCCAGCAGACCGTGTTTTGTGGGTGATGCTGATCTGATTCAGGCTGGTGGCGCCTGAGTGGACAACAGGCCCTCGGTGGGGAACGGCAGAGTTGCCGCACCAAGCGAGGGACACTGATTGATGCCTATGTTATGCAACACGTGCCAGGGAGGGTGTCATGCGCGGTATCGGAGGGGTTGGTATCAGTCAGGTGACTGGATGATGGTCAAGTTTCTGCATCCTAAGATATTTTTGCCCAGTTCATCTCAGCAAAGACCATTTATTATTCATGTGCGTTTAATTATTCACCATCACGACCACAGTTGCCTTACAGCACTGCTTCTAGATGGAAGTGCGCTTCTATTTTTAATTCCTTTTTATGGCCAGGATAAGACTGAGATGCTTTATTTCATCCTAACCTTGTACTCCCTAACCTAAATACCGCCGACACACGGAGCGGCGACTCTTCTGTATCCATTCTACGACGCCCGGAGGTGAGGTCACTTGGAGAGGCCCGGGTGCTGACGACTACCGAGCGGCGCCAATGGCCTGTTCCGAGTAGCCGCAGGATGAAGTTGCGTGGCAGATGGTGCGTTATTTGTCCACTAAACACGGACCGCCCGGCAGTGGACGGCGGCCGCATCGCTCATTCACCCCAGCTCACGCGTTTCAATTACCTTAATACCCGAGAAAATCGTCCCTTGCATGCTTGTTAGAAATAATCGCAGCCTGCGTCTCATGGGCGGCAATGGCCTCTTGTGAAACGCTCAATGGGCGCTGAGCTCTGATTTAGAGCCGATGCAGCCTTGTGTTGACCGTATCTCGAGCGAGATATCGTCCTGCCAGACAATAGTACTGAGTCAACATATTCTCGGACCACCAACGGGGAGCCTCCCAATAAAACGTGTTGACGTAAGTCAGAAATCGAACTTAACTTCGCGGCAGCTATCACCTGATACATTCGCACCAGTCTTCTCCGCTGCAATGCAATCGTGACGATTACGGCATCTAGCGGCTTAAAAACCAGCCTCAGGGTTATGCATGAACACACACTCAGCTTCAGAGACATCACTCCGGTAAATCTCACGCATCTGTCGGGGCCACGCGCCGTGGGACGCCCGACCTGCCGTCGCCGTCGCCGCGGCTCCCACCCCACCAATCCCGGCGCACGGCCGAACAAGACGTTTACGGCGCGGCGCCGTGCTGTAAATGTTTCTACAAGCGGCTGTGAAGAGGCGTCCGGCCGCGTGGCGGCGGCTCGGACGGTCGTTCCCAGACGGACGCTCTCGTACATCGTCCGTCGTCCCCGGCACCGACGCGGCAGCACCGAGTTATAAATCACGCAGAGGGACGCGCTCAGGAGACCTCGTGTTTTCAAAACCTCGTGTGACTCTTCTCTCACTGACTGTTAACTTCCAGATGATCACACCTGGTTACTTTTACAAGCGCTGGGAGCTACGAATGTTACTGGGAATGCCTCCGTATAATCCTGTCTACTGCAGAGTGTGTAATCGGAATGTTTGTGGCACCCGAATGTCTTCTTTTACTTCGACTTTTTGGATTGTTTATCAGACTAGCCCTGGCCAGGGAACACAGGGAGAGGCGTCAGCCTCGGTAGCTGAATCGTGGAAAATATCTGATCATCGAGCCGATTGACGTGATATTGAGAGCAGTATCGGATAAGACATACGCCCGCTGGAGACTAGCCTAACGACTAACAAGGGTGTTTTACAGTCACGGTGGGCTGGGCATGCATGCATTGTGCATACTCTACAGACTAGCGGAATAGGTGGTTGGGGGCGTTTGTGTCCATTCTCACATGAATAGTTCGCGCTTGACTCGTTGAGCCACCCTTACGTTGTCCAGTCTCCCTTCCCTACTTTTCAAACCCTCCCCACGCCCATGAAGAGTTCCGCCTCTGCGCGCGGCGGGAGGTGCCGCGCTGATGACGACGTTGCGTGCGGCGTGGGCGTCGTTTTTGCACGTGCCGCCGTCGGGTCGGGGCGGAGCGACGTCGGACGATCGGCTCTAACCGACACAGATGCCGGCCGACGGCCCCCCGCCGCGGCTCCATTTCCCTGCTGTGCTGAGGTCGTCCGTCGGTCCGATGGTATCGGGCAGCTATGAATCACGCACCCATTGAGCGACCGAGAAGGGCAGCGGACCCCGCCAGCACACTGGCGAGACTTACTCGTTTAGCCTTATGTGACTCTGAAAGGGTGACGATAGGCTGATGAGGACAACTGAATAATACGAGAAAAAATACAATGGGTGTCATTCGATCTGTTAGCTCATCGCCGTGCACTTTCATCATCAATCTCGAAATATGCTTGCAAGTTAATGACTCAAATACTCATGGAACCCATCTATCAGATATTCATCAACCAATTTCGCGGCTGTCATCTAAGCGGCCAACTGTCTGTCACATGGACCACGGTCAGTTGATCTCCAGGCCGTTCTCGCCGCGTGGACACTGTTTCCCAATCGGAGGTGTGCCGAATCTGTCTGCCGGGCCCTTCGTTAGCTGCAGGCCGCGTCCCTGACCCCGACCATCCCATCCCGCCCCGTGCGTATTCCTGCTCTGGCCCGATTCATTTCTCTGACCGTGTCGGTCGACGCCTGCAGTGGCCGTAAATGCTGTGGCCTAGCGCCGCAGGGCGGCCGGCCGGACGCTTCGCTAGCCCCCAGCATCTGTAATTAGCCATCTGTTAATATTCATAGGTTTGTATCACCACGTGGGTTCTTTAATAGCGTTGCTTCCACCCATGCACTAAAACGAGGTTCGGTTCATTTATGTTTCCATTTTGGGGACGGCAAACGGCGATGCTAATAGAATGATGCATGGTTATATCATGGATGATAGCCTATGAGGAGCAGGACTGCATTGTGTAATGCCCATTGGAACTGGGTGTTATGAAGATAAGCGGCATTTACACAGCTTTAATTGCGGTCTCGGCCATCAGGTGGTCAATGTGATGAACTTTTGAGAGTTGATTAACTTCAAACGATAAGCAATGATATAAGGGTATTGTGTTTTTACTTTCATTATTTGCAATTTGCATCATTCCGCTATCTTCTTTCGAACTACCCAATCGCGTACGTATTTTTCCAGAATGAATGCTTTCATCAATAATCTTCCAAAGGGCCGTCGGGGAGAGCAGCCTACCGCTCAGTTGACCAGTTCAGTGGTGCCATGGGACCCGGTTCAATCCTCTTCGGAGATCGACACTCGCTATTTGAGCCTGCCTGACAGAGATGGCCTGCGGTCTGCAGCGGTGGACTCCGGACTCGCTACAATGCAAATGAAATCCGTGAAAGGGTCGCGAGCTGCCCTGTTTATGTAGACATGGAGGAGATATTCATTAAACGATAGCTTCCACTTCCGTTCATCACAGGGTTTTGTCTCGAAGATGTATGAAATTCAGACTTAAAACTGAATGGACCCGTGCATATCGATCAGAAAAAGCCTGAATATTTTATACAAAATTGAGCATATTTTATTGGAGAGATAACTGACAACCTAATACGCAACTAGCAGTTAGCACAAGTTTAAAGGTAGACATAAAATGGAGACGTTTACAGGATCCCTAATTAATGAAACCAGACAAGCTTGTGCACAGTATGTACAGCTCGTTGTTATGTTTCATTCACAAATATGAAAAACATGCGACATTTCGATGAAGTACGAAAACTAACCGGTGACAATTTATGAGCGATCTCCGTGCTTTGTCATGAGCGTCGTTTCGATTTCACATGTGAAATATCTCTCACTGGCCCGGGGTATAAATCATTCGTTCCCGTGCGCGTAGACAGGCACTCTAGGGAGGCGGTGCTCTGATAAATGGCCATATTTCAGACGGGAGTGTCCTGCCTCAGCGTGACCTCGACCCAAAGGGAGCATCAGTCAGGTGACACCCAATAACAGAGATAGTACGCTGCCGAGCCGAGACGATTACTTTTTGTCCCTAAAACCCGGAGTATTATGTATTTACCAGATTTAAATTCATGGACAAGCATTAGTTATTTATGTAGCGGCATTTAGTTACATTGTTTCTGCTGCCCTAACAAGGAGTCCGTTCAGTAATGACATTCATGAATTTGTTGTCCTCATTCTTCAAACGGACATATTTCGTTTTGCAAATTTATATCGTTCACCGTTTTTGTGTGGTAGAGCGTACCCCAATTCCCTTGCTAAAAAAAACCAGCTTCATCAAACTCGAGCAGACTATGAAGCGAATTCAGTTTTATTACATGTCTACTAGCACGGAAGACCTATGTAGTATGTATGTACTCCATACAAAACCGCTTAGACGAAAAACATGGCGATGCATATGATGAAAGTCACTCAGCACAAACATGAATAGATGCTTTGATATTCGACTCCAGTGTGGCAATGTTACAAGAGTAGAGCAGGCTTCGCTGTAACTGAGTATGATATATCACACAACATTTCGTTTTTGTCCGTCATGGTATCGTATGCGCGTATGAGCACAGCAGCTGTTTGTCACCTGCACTGGTTGCCATGGGGACACAAACAGCGGTCCATTTGCGTCCCGTCGGGTGGCCGGGACTGGTGCTGTCTTCTCACCGTGGAACAGTCTGTGCCGTGTCAGCCGCAGTCGGCTATCACCGCGGGGGAGAGGGGCACTACCTCCCGCCAGTCTGAGCGGCCGGCGCCGCCCCGTCTCCGAGCGTGCTATTTACACCGCGTCTGCGCGGTGAGGCGGCCGGTCCAATTCCGGCCGCGTTTTTCCGCTGTTGTGCAGGTCACTCCCGCTGTGCGCCATTCAGCCCCACCACATGGGAACGGCTGACTGACAGCGGTGGGGTGCGAGATGGGGCAGGGACGCGCCCGTTGGGTAACCCGTGCTCCGGCTGGTCACCGGATGAGCCGCCCCGCACTATGATCAGACCTCAGATGGTCAGAAGGGTGGAGATGTGAGCTGCACGGGGAGTGGTGTGCTCGTTAGCGCGTGAGATGTGAGTGGTTTGATATCCTGTGGTGTGTCAGGTCACTGATCACCGATATGGAATATGAAACGGCCAATGCTTACGGAGATTTTGACAGCTGTTTCCGGGCATAGAAAGTTTTCATCCCTTTAGCTTAACCCCAAAGTTCTTCACTCGAATAGCCTTCCGGCTTCCGTACAACTGCCAACGATCAAATTTAATATTTGAATTTTACATATAGGCCTAAGAAAACACACTGTCAATTCAACCAGCCATCTGCTAATGTTTCGTCTACAAGGTGGCCTTCAGCTTCTCGACTGCCTCTGCGCAGTCCTTCCATTTCATGACTCGCTGACAGACAACAGGGAACTCTCCGAAGCAGTCCACATCCATTGCCTCTCCGTCGAACCAGATGATCGGACACGTGAGGCTTATTTTCACCGGTCGCCTGGGGAGGGTTGTGGGCTCATTGGGTTCGCCCGGCAGACCGTAGGAGACGTACTGGTGCCAGCGCGAGAACCCAGTGGCCTTGGAGTACACCATCCACAGTGGGCGACCGGTGCGATGCGTCTGCCGCCGCAAGAACTCGTTCTCCGTCGGATCTTTAGGTATCATGACTCGCATCATCTGCTTCCGGCATCCGTTCGAATTTTCTTTGAACCAGGAGGCGGTATCGTTCACCAGTAGGCACTTGTGACCGAGCTGATGGTAGCCGGACGGACAGCCGAGAGGACAGAGTTTCGCGGTGCAGGCCTTCCTGTTTGGTGTGTCTGCGTACTCTTCCGATCCATCGCAGTCCTTCTGGTCGTCCCTGACACACTCCAGACCTGTGGCCGAGACGTGGAAGCCGCTGGCGCAGCCGTGCGCTGCAGTCTCACAGATAAACTCCAGCTTGTTCTGGCAGTCTGTAGCTACCATCCCACGCCGGGTCGGGTCGTATGCGGCGCAGTCCTCGCCAGGTCCATCGCGCGGCTCTCCGGCAGCCCAGGCTGACGGTGGCACACGACTACCGTCCGCCTGCCACTGCCACTGGAAGAGCGCGTTCCTCCTGTCGGCTCCGGCCCACTGCAGGCCCACCTCCCCTGCGCTAAGGGAGGGCACCCAGCGGCGCCGACCCGCCAGTCTGGACGGACGGGCGACGGTAGCAGTTGGGTTCATTTCCTGGCAGCGACGTGTGGCCTCTGTGAAGTCTCCGGCCTCGAGACGTCTACTCAGACATGTGGACCTGCTGTGCGACTCACCAGCCCGCGTCACTCCCACTCGAGAGAAGCCTGTAGCGCAGGCAGCACGCCGGTCCTTCCGCAACTCAAACTGCCACTGTTTCTCCGGGTACTTGGACAATGGCCGCTTCACGTGACCTATGCGTGCACAGAGCGCCGGCTTGGGAGCTCGACAGTCGGTGTCGCCCCAGAAGCCGTTCCCCGGATCATCTTCCAGCACGGGATGTTTCATCAGCTCCATGCATCCCTCGAAACCGCCACCGTCTGGCTGCTTGAAGAAGCCCTCAGTTTCTGTCTGCAGGACATTGGTGAAGACGGGAGCGTCTCCATTCATCCAGCTCCAAATAATCCCGGGACCAAAGTCTCCCAGCGGATGGCTCACCATGTGTTTCCGCGCCACAGCGCCGATAAATGCCGATTCGTTCAGCATCTTGTACAGCACGTCATTGTGCTCCTGGCTGTGGATGGTGGCCAGACGGCCGGAGATGTTGCGGCAGGCGGCCAGCGCGAGGGCGAAGGGCAGCTTGGGCGTCAGGCTGTAGCAGAAGATGTCCTCGCCGAGCCGGTAGCTCACCTCGCCCGGCCAGCAGCCGCCGACGTGGTCGTAAATGCTGGTCTGTAATACGACAGGAATACTTGTTACGAGCGAGCGAGCGCAGCGAGCGAAGCGAAGTCTTTTCAATATAACGGAAAAATCTCAGTATGAGCGGCCCGGCCCGGCCCGGCCCGGACCGGCCCGGCCCAGCCTATAACGCTTTTGAGAGGCTTATATCTCAGCAACCGCTGGACCGATTGGCCTGCGGTCTTTTTTGCTGGGTAGCCCCATCCCTTCTACCCCGTAATTGACTACTTTTGATACATCTCAGTGACCGTCATGGCACGTGCCACGTGAAAAGTCAAGGGTGTACAAGCAGTTTTGCAAAAGTAATGATTTTGAGAGGCCCATATCTCAGCAGCGGCTTGAGCGATTGTCATGCGGTAATTTTTATAGGGTAGCTGCATCCTTTATACCAAAGATCGGATACTCTTGATCTATGTGAGTGACCCCCAGTGCACGTGCAAAATACAACAATAAGAGGTGCCAAATTTGTTCCCATTTCAGTAACTCGGTAATTACTGGGGTGATTTCGCTGAAACTTGGCATACAGGTAGGCACCCACCAGGCAATGCATTCCCATGTGTTGCGGTTAGGGTGCTACTGCACGTGCGCACGTGCAGGGGGCGTTTCCAGATCTCGAGAACGGCTGGGTCGATTGCGCTCAAATTTGGTACACGGTTGGGGAACAGTTAGTAGGGTGCCGTGCAAGTCAGTTTGGACCCCGTTTGCACGTGCGCACGTGCAGAACGCCGCTTCGAGATCTCAGGAACGGCTGGGCCGATTGCGTTCAAATTTGGCACACCGCTAGCGTCAGTTAGAAGGGTGCTTTGCGCAAGCCCGTTGGAAGCACCCTCTCGCCCTTCCGCACGTGCACACTGTAAAAAAAATCTTACAAGCCCCTTGTAGGAAAACCGCTGGCGCAAAAATGAGCATGCAGCGACGTGTAAAAATCGCCTCATATTTAGCTAGTAAGAGGGTACAAGCTTGTTTCGTTAGTAACTGACAAGCCCACGCCTCATAAACCGAGCACCCCCGTGTCAGCCCCTCGTTTCGTTATTCGGTACCTCGTTTGAAAACGAGGGCAAAACCAGCAGATCGGTACGCCGATCAGGCTCCTTAGCAGGACTCGCCTGGTAACCCAACCAGCTAAGCGCCTGCTATTGCTGCCCAGTAGTAATACTAGCTCAATTGCGTCACCCCTCCCCCCCCTTCTCCCCAGCCGCCCCTCCGACAGCCACGACAGCGTGCCAGCCACGTTACAAAAAAAAAACATACACAAAAATAACGTTTATTACTTATTAGCATACGATACAAAATATCTAAAATATACATATTACAATATCATAGTGGAGTGGTGCAAAAGCTGATTCGAGTCACCACCAATAACATTCACAAAATAATACGGTTGCATGAGACACGATCGGGCACTTCCACGGGCTCTGACGCAACGGCACTTACAACAGGCGAGTGAGCAAGTTGATCCTGCCATGTCAGGTACATTGTGCACTGTGCAGTCCATCAAATATTTGCCATACTTCGCAGATTCAAGCAAGTATTTTTTTCTGGGCGAGGCTTACCAACAGAAATATCGCTGGCTTCCGGTATACCTTCATGCCTCAGTCTCCCACAACTTTAAGCAGCTCTGCAAACAGAAAAGAAAATTAACTGCTGATTTTAACCCGCGCGGGGCTGGGGTCTCCAGCCGAACGCGCGGGGCTGGGGGGGGGGTAAATTTTACCCCCCCTGTTATCTCCCGAACTAATGGTCCGATTTGGAAAATTCAAACGCCAATCGAAAGCTCTCATCACGAACTACTAAAAACATGTACTTAATTTAAAGTTTGAGGTCAAGGTCAAGGTCAGGTCAAGGGTACAAATTGCAAGTTTCTACAGTATCGGCCTTGCACCGTAGTTGCCGAAGAATGGAGTCATGGACTGAGACTGATCGCCCAAAACGTGTTCTTAGGCTACCAAGACAATATTCGTTGCATACAACATCATTCAGAGGTCAAGGTCAAGGTCAGGTCAGGTCAGGTCAGGTCACCAAAAAACAAAATATAGAAAAGGGCATGTGCGACACATGTTTTATGGGTCATTTTACTCATAGAATTCAATAGGCACACTCAATAAGTGATATGGACCACCTCTGGATGAATTTCAGGTCGAGGTCAGGTCAAGGTCAGGTCAAGTGAGGTCAAATTTTGAAGTTGGTTGTTAAGGCCTAAAAAGGTGTCTATCTGATGCAGTTTTTCACGGCGAATCGAATGGTGCTATTTTTGTTTCCGTACGAGGTCTAGAACTTCCAAAAAAGTCATTTTTCAAAAAATTTGTGTGTCGTGACGTCATAAAATTCTGAATAACTCCCACATTTTTGAACCGATTCTTCTAAAATTTGGTATGTAGGTGCACATAGACCACTTCTCTGACATATATTCCGGTTTTTTCGATAGACTCAAAATTTTGGATTTCATAATGATTTCCCCAAAAAATTCAGTTTTTTGAAAAAATTTAGGCCAAAATCCAAAATTTTCAAAAAACCGAGATAGCCATTTGATAGACAAAGTAAAATTACGTATAACCTTTTTTGTTACGTCTTGATTCCTTTAAAAATGAAGATGTTAGCGGCGTTTGAACTTTTGCCGTTTTTGAGGCGAAAATGGCGAACATGACGTCACTAAAACGTCAATTTCTCAAAAATTTTCCGACGGATTTCGCTCAAATTTTCAGGGAACGTGTCAAATTGATGTAAGAAAAGGTACTGAAAGTTTGGCGGCGCTGCGCGCCGCCGTTTTTGAGATATCGCAAAAATTCGCGAGGGGGGGTAAAATTTACCCCCCCCAGCCCCGCGCGGGTTAAAATATCAGTGAGGATGGCTTTATTATCTACATCAACTGACTTTTGTATAAGATAAATCAATGTGAGGCAATATGTGTAGCTTACACATTTGGAAAAAAGGCTAGACAGCAACTGAAAGAAAGTCCGTCTTCCAATAGTCGGAATTCAAACCAAACAGTGGCCCACAACGGTCAAGGGATGAATTCTATGACGCAACATGTGTTCAGAATATTACAAAATAAATAAAATGTCGCCCATTGCTACGTAAATATCATACAATATAACGTACCTTCGAAATATCCCAGTCCGAGAACTTCACAACGCACCGTGCCACAACACAACCGCACCAACCGCCGGCAGCCGCAGAACTGAACAATGGCGGCCGGAAATGACGGCCCCGCGCCGGAAGTGAAGGACGCGTTTTAGAAGCAGTCTCAGACTCGTCGCTGCTCACCGTAGCAGGAATTTATGAGGCACTACCGAATCAAAGTCGTTTCGCCTCATTCGGCAACACGAAAACCCTACCAGGACTAGTCCGATGATGAGTTTCCGACTAGGTGGCGTGTGCGCAGGATTATATTTAAAGCACGTGCAGGGCGGTGCCTCATTAGCCGACATAATAATGATATGACACGATAATGAAACACGCATGTAACTAGCATGCAACAAGCTTCTGGCGGATTTACTTATGAGACTATGCGTAGTTTTCCGACACAGCGCGAAATCTGTTGATAAGCAGGAAGGGGTGTTAGGGAAGCATTTAAGTTATTAGGTTACCGTTTGTAACCAATTGTTTCACGAGGCCACTCTTTAACTAACAACTCTCAGGCTGATAATGTCCCTATATATAACAGCAAGGTACAATGGACGACCGTGTAACCCACTCCTTGTCATAGAATTGGCTCGTGACATTTTTTTACAGTGCACACTGTAAAAAAAAACTTACAAGCCCCTCGTAGAGGAATTCTCAGCGCAAAAATAACATTGCAGGAGCGTGTAAATTTGGCTAATTTTAGGCTAGTTGCCGAGTAACAAGCTTGTTCGACAAGGCTGTGCCTCGTATGCATACGACCACCGTGCTCCACCTAGTTTGACAACACGCACGTAAATAGCGTGGGTAGTGCGTCTACTAGGTGTCATAATAGCCCCTGCCTGGTAAGGTAACTAGCCACTGCCTACTAATCCATACCCAGTAATTGTACTAGCCCCCAAGGCTAGTAGTGGTACTAGCTCAAGGCCAGTAGTGGCACTAGTTAACTATTACCACTACTGGCCTTCGGGGTCGAGGCACGTGGTCGACGGAATTCCGTCGACGGAATTCCGTCAACCAGTGCCCCCGACTCTCGACCGCCACCCGCAAGTAAACAGACTGAGTAGCGCTGCAGCACATTTATTCGGGCACGAGAACGAGAACGAGAAAAATAACAGCGCCAGGACAATAACTATAACGTTAACAACAACAATAACAACAACAACAACAACAACAACAACAACAACTAACTGAATAATTTGCAATCAGGTTTCTTAAATAACCACAATCAAACATTTGTGATTTTTCATTAGCTCTGCACCGGCGGCAGTCGCGGGGTGAAGGTAGGCCAGGAATATGTACATGGCCCCATTCTTTACCAGAGAAGTCTGTAATGGGTGAAAAAAAACAATATTAACATTATTATTATCATAAGGCATACCAATCTGGAAAATGACTAAATTAAAGTTGAATAAAGTGATATATTCCTGCCACAAGCTAGCGTAAGTCCCAAACATATAGCTATTCTGACTTGGATAGACGATACCGGCGCACTTCTGCCAACGACGGGCAACATTATGCGATATACTGTACATCTTCTAAGAAGCTCAACAACATAATAACTTTTGTTTACAAATGGACAACCTTTTTGTTGAGCACACAGCAAATGATACAAGATGCCTCACCTTCAATCAAGCCAAAGAGCAGTTGGGCAGACACACACAGTAATGGCGACGCAACACAAAATGGACGCCGGCTCCCGGATGCGGGGGGGGGGGGACTCCTTCTGAAAGCAGCCACAGACTCCTAGGTTGTAACATGCGACGAGGATAGCTATGAGGCACATCCTCATAACCATCCGAAGCCGCTTACCACGCAAGCTTACCAGCACGTTTACCAGCTGCAGGCGTTCGTGACAACAAGCGGGGTTGCACGCAAGGTTATCCGTTTAGTAGGTGCCAGCCGGGGCCTCGTCAGCTGAGCTAATAGCAAAATGACCTAATTGAGGGACACGCCAAAAACTGGCCGAGAACAAGCCAACGGCGGGTAACACTGTGAGGCTGTGCGTAGTTCATTAACATTGCGCAAAATTAGGTTCCTGAACATGCTCTCGCTCGTAGGCATTTGTTCCACAAAGGGCATTGTTAACGTGCATGACTCTGACTACTAATGTCCATATATGTTGTAACGAGGTGCAAGGGAGGCACTCGTAAAAAATGCATAATTTCAAAATTAGCTAGTGAATTTTTTTACAGTGCAGGGCTCACTATCTCGCTCGCTCGTTCTTCGCCCAAAAGGCGTTTTACTGGTTGGGTTGTCTTGATTGCGCTGTGATGTATTAAATGCGAATTAAACTTTATACTAGAGCAATGGTTTATGTAATTTTCAATCTTATGCAGTAAACGTTATATTGCGCTTTTTTCATAATCACAATGTGTATTGTGTAACGCGTATTGCTTTTGAACGAGTTGAGAAATTCTGAAAAGCAGTTACAGGAGGTGCTACCGCTATAAATAGACCACTGCCATCCAGGCAGATAATGCTCGCCGTCACTGACATAGCCTACCTGTTTGTTCCTTCTGGTGCCATGGGCCGCGGCGAGGGTGGTCAACACCAGCACCACCCTAATCACCAGCACCAAACCCCGCGAAGGCGGCTCACGCCCAGATACCATAGCGCTGCGTGGCGCCGCAGTGGTGCCTGCGGCCAACTGCCAGCCGCCGCGACCCTCTCCTGGGCCCCGTATGGATCACCTGTCATAGGCATTACCGGGGGCCGGCGGGTTCCCACCAGACACCAATTCTCAAATACCCGGATGCAGAGGCTTATAAGGCTCCATCGGCCCCTGGGCATTGGAGCAGTGCGATCGGGTTAAATGGGTCGTTTAGATGACGCTGTTGAATGGCGCATGGATGGGGCTCTAGACGAGTGACAACACTATTAACTAGTGATCGATAGGTTTGATTCTCGTCGAAAGGCTGTGTGGCGATCGGTTTCATCATATAGAGAGCTGTATTTGGACAGAGAGGTATACGGTTTCACACAGGAGTGCCGGTCCTTGATGACGCTAAATAAGACCATATCAGTTATCACGGTCAAGGGCGGGCAGCGGGTGCTGGGGTGACTAGTTCAAGCAGAGGTTAAAGCGACTGACCCGACTGATACAGGGGCCAAACAAGTCACATTATAATGTATTTGACGCAAGCTCAATCTTGATTGGTTGATAATGATTAAACAGTGAGACAGTCAAATAAGTGGGAAATGCATATTGCGTAATTCAACACCTGCATCCTCGGGGATAACTCAGTCAGAATCAGCCAAATGTCTTGCGCGTCCACTCTGAGTATGGCTCGACTTCAGTGACAGTTTGGATATGGCTCATCCATGACGGTGTCTCACGCCAGTCAGTGTTTTGCCGTGATTATCGATTCAATGAGCGTGACGGCCAATTTCGCCCTTCACCGCTCCCGCTGTCTACTATCGGGGAATGCCGTGGCTAAAGGGTCAGTCCTTCAGTGCGCCTGCCAGTTTCCGCCGAGCAGCCCTCTCAGCTGCGGGGGCCTCTGCTGCTCGGAGAGCCAAACTTTCCTGGGAATTGGAAGCAACGCCGTATATTGGAAGCTAGCACTGCGACAGTGTGTCCGCCGGTGAACAGTGCAGCGGCAATCAAGTGACAAGTTCCGTCCTTCTTCAGCGACAAATAACAGAAGCGGTAATTATACAGAAGATAAGAACGAAACAAACGATGGGAAAACTAGAAGACTGAGACTGAAATGTAGAGATCGGAAAAGAAGGGAGATCGAAGTAGGTGGAGAGACGGAAGAAAGCAAGACGGCAGCCAGGATCATTAGCACAGCCAGTGGCGCTGCAGTGCGTGTCAAGTATTTATCCAAGTCATCAACACCTCTGTTCGGCTGCCAGTGCTGCCGGGTCGTGCTGGACTACTATTTCCCCACCATGAGCCTTCTGACTCTCTTGCTGGCTTGCCTGGCTCTGTTGGCGAGCTGCGAGGTCGGCGCCATGCCCCAGATTCTGACCCGCATCATCCGCTACACGAGCCTGCCGCTGTCTGTTCGCTCCCGATTCGTGACGACGCCTCTGCCGCCGCTGCCGCCGGCTCCACTGCGCGCTAGGAACTTCTGGCACCGCCAGGGCACCTACTTTGACCAGAGCGGCCTGGAGTACCCGGATGACAGCGGCCTGCCGGCGGGACGACCCGTGAATCCGACCTGGGACGATCATCGCGGTGACCTCTCGCCGGTCACCGTGGAGCTGCAGAGGCTACCGCACCAGGAGGAGGGGTCAGGAGACGGGTCAGAGGTCGGGTCAGAGGTCACTCTGGAGCTGGAGAACCCGCCCCACCAAGAGGAGGGTATTGTCGAGCTGGAACCATTTCCCATCGGCCACCTGCTACCACCGCCGCCTTCTTCAAATGATGCGTCATCAAACGAAGACGGTGATGTTCACCATGTTATATCGGTACCAGAGAGTCCTTTCATTCCCTACAACATTAGCTCGCTTCCAACAGCCAACATATATCAAGCTGAGACTTCACCTCCACCTTCCACGACCAATTCCAATGGCCCCACATCTGCCCCGTCTCTAAGTTACGACAATATTTTCACAGCCACCCCAGCCACAACAGCCAAACACTATTTCGTCCACACGACTTTTCCGCCAAGTCACTATGCTTTAATTCCAACAGGTCACCACCAATATTACATAACGACTCCATCCACAACAGACTACCAGCCCTATATAACAACTCCATCCACAACTACCGACTACCAGCCCTACGTAACAACGCCATCCACAACAAGCGATTGCCACCACTACCTTACAACCCCAACCACAACAAGGAACTACCACCCCTATGTAACGACTCCATTCACAACTGATTACCGCCACTATCAACCGACTCAGTCCACAGCGAACGACTATCACCACTACGTAACAACTCCATCCACAACAACCGATTACCACCACTATGTTACAACTCCATCCACAACAACCGATTACCACCACTATGTTACAACTCCATCCACAACAACCGATCACCACCACTACGTAACAACTCCATCCACAGCAACCGACTACCATCCCTATATTACAACTCCATCAACAGCTGACTACACTCAGCACGAATATCCAGATGCCTCGACGACTAAGAAATCGGCACCACATCCTCATTACTATATCAAGGTGACCAAGAAACCCAAGTACAAAATTTCCACGACCACCGCTATTGTGAAAGTGATTCCCGGTCATATTCACTACTTTTTGGACAAGCTTTACCACTACTATAAACATTTCAGGTTTCCATGGTCGTACAAGAAAAAGCATGACCACAAAAATAAGACGAACAAAATACATGGTCAATACTAAGACAGAAAGCAGTGGTACGTTTCGATTATTTGATAACCACAATGCCATTGAATGGATTTCTATATCAAAACCCAAAGATACCTGAGTTTAGCGTGGGTTCTTAACTCTCCTGTCTTATCGAGAAATCCGTGGTTCTCAGAAAAAAAGCAAATAAATAAGACTTTGTCTCTCGTGCCCGGTGGGATAGTCAATAGTCGTTTTTATTGTTTAAACATCAAAGCAAGGGGTCAACTCAAGCTCTCGTCGCGGCCTGTCGGCTAGGCAGTCAGATGCTCTTGTCATTTTATACACCTCACTCTATCGCACTGTATTTGGTACTCACTCTTCCCCATCTATGTACATGCTCTTGGAAGATTATAATAAATAATGCATTTTAGCAATGTTATAAATAATTTTATTATGATCATGGATAGCGTTCGTAAAATAAACACCTTGTTTGGTGAATGTTTAGTTTATTATAAAAACTTACTGGGAAAATGAGTCAAGCTCCAGATCCAGCCTCAGTAATCTACTTCCGCCATACAATCAAGTTTACCAGTCACCAATCGAAAGGCTGACGATATGGAGGAAGGGCGACATAGCGCGAGAGGACTCTTCTCACCACATGAACTGATTTTCACGGTATGATCTTACGGTATCAAAACAGCACCAGGACTAATCTTTTGTGTTATGTTTACATTAAATTTATGATAGTTTTTTTTCGTATGCTCATATGGCGTAGCTGCCGAAAGGTAATTAACATGTAATTAACATGTCCAGTTGTAATCCTTTTCAATTAACAAAATTAAGTTCGAGACGCTTGTAACCAAAAGACTCATGATGATGTTTAACTTCTGCCTTGAATCTTTCTCCTAGACTGGTCAGGTCAAACGGAACACAATAGAAGACACTTGAGCTTGCACTCTCTTTTGTGAGTCTCTCGCTCCATGCCACTGACGGAACGTTTGTTGTCGCTGAAGAACGGCCGCACCATTCAGGCTGGTGTCGGGTTTGACGTGAAGTGCGGTGACGTATGGACTTGTCTGACGACTGAGAGGGAAACGTTGAGTTCCGACAGCATCTCGTCGCTCTGAATCTTGAAATGTTGGATCAGAAATCCTCTCGCATAAGCTGCACCGTATGGGCACAACAGGTGAGCGCTTAGATAAGCCATGAAAACCACAGACTTTTTATACTTTTCATCTGAAGTCAGTTTGAATTTTCAGAAGATTCGACCGTCTTATCACTCACATTAAATTTCAAATTTTATTTGTAACTAACTTTGTTAGTTACATACAACAAAAAGAGCAATGCTCAACAGCATGTACATACCTAATTCTCTCAACAGTTGCCACAGCTCCAGCATTTGGGCACCGTCTGCTCATCACAGCGCAGCTCTAGCTCGGTCACTCATTAGTCATTTCACATTCGGCATGGTGTCACTCGACACTCAAGACGTTACACTGAAGGAAGCACTTCACGCATAAAAATCCACCGTCAGCAAAGATCGAAAAAAGTTTGGCTTCAATATAGCCACTTGTTCGTCAATAACAGCTTCACCATCAGCTGCGGGTGCCTGTCGCACAGTTTATTAACTGCTCGCCTAATTGCGTTTGATTTACCGCCGACCTCTAGCGCCAACCCATCTTCCACCGACTACGTTCGAGCCCATCAGTACAGCTCAGTACAGGCCCATAACTACGACGGCATATGGTAACTGTCGCAGCGGGCCATGCATCGTTGCCTGCCGGCCAAGAGCGTCGGCGTCGGCTCCGTCCCCGCCACCACGGTCTCTCGGGCTCGTCCCTGATCCTCGGGGCGCCGCCCGCGGCCCGGTCGGCCACGATCCGGGTCACTGCGACCCGGCGCCGTCTCGGAGTGGACCCCCCGCGCCGTTTATGGGGACGGACGCCGAAGGCCGGCGGAGCGTGCCGTACACAGCGGAACGGGAGCAGCTGTCAGGAGAGCGCCGCTGGCAGCAGACGGCCACGCGGTGTCGGCTCCTATCAGCCAGCCCATCCGCCGACGCTGACGGACGCCGACCGACGGTAAAAGTGGACGAGATGAACGAGCAGCGATAGACGACCGTGAACGTCTGCTATGCTCTTGGCATATTCCTTATTCCTAAACGTCTTAGATTGATAATGACGATGGAGAATGACTATACTTAGCTCCCTTTTGAGCACACATTTCTTACAAGTATTGTTATTTCACATGCGAACACTCTTTTCTTCACATTCCTTTCGCGCTACATTCAGCGACCGTAAACTCCCGCACAGAAGTCGTGCGGCACAGTCTACCCGCAGGCGCAGATCACTAGTGCCACCTAGCGGCAAAACTATCGTCTTCCGCCAATCAATGGTGCAAAATCAAGCGGTAGCTGAAGACCAGGGCGTATTTTAACATGTTAACTGGGTCGGCAATTGCCGACCCAGTCACGGAGAATGCCGACCCAGTGACAGCCGTTTGCCGACCCAGTTGCCGCCCCCTCTAGGATGCAGATTGCAGCACGCACATGCAGGCTAGGTGCCGTCATTCATAGTGAGGCTGCTGCCCTCCGAAATGACAATGCCGCCTCTTAAAGTGAAGCAGCCGTCTATAGAAAGTGATGATCCCGCAACTCAATGTGACAGTGCCGCCCCTAAATATGTTAGTAGCCCCACTCAATGTAATGGTGCCGCCCTTCTAAGCATCTGTGGAGCCCCTCAATGTGATGATACCGCCCCTCAAGAAGATGATGCCGCCCCTTTCAGTATCGGTGGCGCCCCTCAATGTGATGGTGCCGCCCTCAAAGTGCCGTTGGCGCCCCTGAATGTGATGGTGCTGCCCGCCAACGAGTCGGTGGCGCCCCTCAAAATGATGCTGCCGCCCCTTAAAGTGTTGGCGCCGCCCCTCAAGCAGATGATGCCGCCCCTCAAGAAGATGATGCCGCCCCTCAAGAAGATGATGCCGCCCCTGAAGAAGATGATGCCGCCCCTGAATGTGATGGTGCTGCCCGCCAACGAGTCGGTGGCGCCCCTCAAAATGATGCTGCCGCCCCTAAAAGTGTTAGTGCCGCCCCTTTAAATTGTCAGTGACGCTCTTCGAAGTATCAGAGGAACCCACCAATATATTACATACAATGGTGCCGCCCTCTAGGTATCCACATAGCCCCTCATTGTGATGGAGCTGCCCCTCAAGCAGATGATGCCGCCCCTCAAGAAGATAATGCCGCCCCTTTCAGTATCGGTGGCGCCCCTCAATGTGATGGTGCCTCCCTCAAAGTGCCAGTGGCGCCCTAAATGTGATGGTATCTCCTGTCAACGAGTCGTTGGCGCCCCTCAAAATGATGCTGCCGCCCCTAAACTAGTGCTGGTGCCGCCCCTTACAGTGTCTGTGGCGCCCTTCAAAGTTTTGGAGGAACTCATCAATACAATGTTGCCGCCCTCAAACTTTCTGTAGCGCCCCTCCATATACATAATGGTGCCGCTTCTCAAACCATCCGTGGCGCCCCTCAAAGTGACGGTGCCGCCCCTTACAGTGTCGGTGGTGTCTCCTCAAAAGTCAAGGTGCCGCCTCTCAAAAAAATGCTGGTGTCCCTCGAAGTGTCGGAGGCGCTCCTCAATGTCATGTTGCCGCCCCTCAAACCTTCCGTAACGCCCCTCCACGTCATGGTGCCGCCCCCAATGTGCTCACGGCGCCCTTAAATGTGATAGTAACGCCGGTCAAAGTGCTCCTGGCAGTGTCGGTGGCGCCCCTTATAATGTCGGTGGCGCCCCGAACAATATCGGTGGTGCCCCTCAAAGTGATGATGTCACCCTCAAACAAACGGTGGCGCCCTTCGAAGTATCGGAGTCCCTAAATAACTATCATACCTATTGCCGTCCATTAACGATCTGTAGCGCCCCTCCATATGATGGAGCCGCCCCTTAAAGTATCCGCGGCGGTCCTTAAAGTTACAGTGCCGCCCCTTACAATGTGGGTGGCGTCCTCAAAATAAAAGTGATGTCCCCCCCCCCCGAGTAATGGTGGCATCTCTTCTTTAAGTATCGGAGGCGCTCCTCATTGTCATTTTGCCCCACATCACTGCTCACATGGCGCCCTTCAATGTAATGGTGCCACCCCTCAACGCTCAACGAGATAATTGCGCTCCTCACAGTGTCGGTGGTGCCCCTCAAAGTGGTTAAAGTGCCCTAAAAAAATTGGTGACGCGTCTCGAAATGAGGTTGTCGTCCCTTAGCATATCTGCTGCGCCCCCAAAATGATAGTGCCTTCCCTTAACCCTCGCCCGCACATGGGGGGGGGGGGTTGCCACCGCCCCCAGGTAGTCTTTCTGCTCTGCACTCCACATTTTTAGAGCTAGAAGGCCGATTTTTCGTATAGCTGCTCCTCTATCCTTTCTTAATGTCCACTGAAAATTTCAAGTTTCTGTGATTTTTGGTTTCGGAGATATGACCTTGTTTTTCAGGTCATGTCATGACCCAAATGGCCAATTCTCAACATCTTGCGTTTGCCATGGGCCTTGTGAGCTTTTGACACCTTGATTTCGGTCTTTTTTGCCAGTCTTACCTCCCACCTATCATGGAACATGCTGTTCGACGAGGTACAGGTATCAAGGTCAGGGTCAAGGTCAACCTAGGTCATCTAAGATAATTGCGTTTTAGGCAAGCTGAATTTACTTTTTGTGATTTTTTTTTTTTGACTGCATTTTTGGTAAAAGCTTCTCAGATCATGATTTCATGTAATATGGACACAAAAACAATCGGTGCACACATTAGTATACACGCAGACACACACAGACATACAAACACATATAATTGACCTTGACCTAACTTGACCTGAAATGACCTCAGCAGCAAAAATCTGGTCGGGTAGTGTGACAAAGAGGTTCTAGCTGGCTTGGCACCAGAAAACAGCATCGTCATCGGTATTTGATAAGCAGCGCACTTGATATCCAGCGGTGACCCAAAACAGCAACATTTTTTAGTTTGACCTGACCTGGAAGGTCAATGACTGACCTGAGAAGGTGAAACTGGGTATCATTGGATTCGTCTCTTCCCAAAGAATCTTTTTGGTCTTTACCGCTAAACTCTATCTCCAACAGGAACGAAATGGCGAGGGGGGTGGCAACCCCCCCCCCCCCATGTGCGTTCTAGGATGGGAAAATGGCATGTGCGGGCGAGGGTTAACCGACGCCGGGCTGAGGCTGTTTGAACCCCCCTCCCGACCCCTATAACTTGGCTACTGGACCACTTAGCGACACGCGGTAAGCGGCATTCGAAAGAGTGTCAAAAACTACTTGGGTTAGTTGGTTAGTTGGTACTTTGGTTAGGTCAAGTCAAATGTCAAATATCAGGTAACCAGAGGTCATCAAAGGTGAAATGTGGGTGAAATGTTGTCTGTTTCAACATTTATTGACAAACTGGCGCATAACTCGGGGAAGAATAGAACTACAGCACCGCGAAAAAGCGCATTCGATAGCTCTTCAACGTTCCTACTTCCTATAAAGTCATCAGACTTGACCTAACATCAACGGCTTAACCTCCAGAGCACAACTTGTTTAACCCGTGCCGGGCCGGGGAGGGTTCGAGGGGACAGTGGACCCCCTCCGCCCCTCTACTGAGCTGTTTTAATGAGGAACCTTTCTACTGTAATAATTATTGACTCACGAAAGTTATGACATTGTTTTTTTTTTAGTACTGTGCTCCTCTCGTCGAGATGCGTCGAATGAACTATTATTTGACATTCAAATGTCATTTGGGAAATTAGCGTTCAGGTCCAGGGCATGACCTGACTGGTAAAGGTCATGTTGCATATCAGTCGATTTGTATCGCCAAACTGAAATCATCTAAGGTGTTTTCATCGCTCAGGCATATCGCATGTCTCTATCAGAAGTTATTGAAAAAAAAACTGCTGGACGCCTTCCATGACCTGATATGACCTCGAGGACATAACGAGGGGTCGTGGGTGGCAATTTTCCGATTAAGTGTGTCATTTTTAATTGTTTTCTTATGTTATGTTTAAATTCGTTCACTTTGACATTTGTCTACCTATAAAAAGAGGCACATGCCCTGATTTCCTCCCATTTCATTATGTATACCTAATGAAAGGGTCGCAAAATTGTCCTTACCTTTGGTCAGGTCAAAGACATCGCAATTTCGAGACTTACATTTTATATATACAGTTACACACTGTTTGTCTTATCAATCGCTGAAGTTATAAAGGGATCGTTCAGTCGGTATATCTATGGTGAGCATTTGCCTGTTCCGTAGCTCAGTTGGTAGCGCACCGGACTCCCCGCATTGTCTTCGCTTGCTTTTTGTCCGCCGGCCGAGCCGGAGAGAAAGTTACCGAGTGAAGGTCATTCAAATTTCAAAAACTCAATGACAATGTCACTGGGGTCACGAAAATGTTTGAGTAGTAAGGTATAACATTCATTAACTTGGGGGGGGAGGGATGAACGTATCGTTGCAATACGCTGTTCATTACGCGAGTAACTAACAAATAAAAAATGTACGAGTTCATCCTTACTCCACCCGCTCTCCCTCTCCATAAAAAAGAGAGTTAATTGTGTTGCATTTTATTTATACCTATGCAGAAAAATAGAGGCGTCAAAGGATATGGCCGAATATCAGCGACCCTTGCCGTGTAAGCAATTGGGTATGGCAAGTGGGGGTAATGGCCCCGTCCAGCGCCCATAAAGTGGGCACCACTCGTGCGACCTGCTGACCACTGTTCTAGATAGAGCCATAAAACACCGTGATTAAGCTGACGATACGGATCGACTGGTATGCAACATGTTTTATTTCTGGTGAGGTCATGAACTTGACCTCAGTTAGAATTTTAAATTTTTTTTTTTTTTTTTTGTAGTCAAATTATAGTTCATTTATCGCATTATGATGAGAGAAATACTATATCCCGGAAAAATAAACGTAATACCGCTGAGCTTAGGTTGAATCTTTTTTATATAAATTTAGTCCGAACCTTTTGATGGGAAGGATTAACAAGGACAGAGCCACCGCTAAGCGAAGCTTGTTGCAATGACCCTGCCCTCTACCCTCCGATCGCGCAATTCCGATTCTATGGCAGAATTTAGTCCAAAGTTTAACGTGCGCACAAAGCCGCGCACGGCCGGTCCCCTCGCTGACTTCGCCTGGCTACGGCCTGCCACCAACCGCAACCATACCTGTCAGGAGGCCCATAAATGTCGAGCGCCCGTCGCGCTTCGAACCCGGACTGTCATAACCGGGAACGCGTGCTCTCACCACGCGGAGTCCAACGCTCTAACCAACTGAGCTACGGGACCGGCTGAATCTGAAATCGTCACTTAGAAAGATTTATAAAAGAACCGTCGAACATGTCTTTTTTGGTCATTATATACCAGTAAAACGCCTTTTGGGCGAAGAACGAGCGAGTGAGATAGTGAGTCCTGCACGTGCAGAAGGGCGAGAGGGTACTTCCAACGGGCTTGTGCAAAGCACCCTTCTAACCGGTCGCTAGCGGTGTACCAAATTTGAACGCAATCGGCCCAGCCGTTCCTGAGATCTGGAAGCGGTATTCTGCACGTGCGCACGTGCAAACGGGGTCCAAAATGACTTTTGCACGGCACCCTACTAACCGGTCCCCAACCGTGTACCAAATTTGAGCGCAATCGGCCCAGCCGTTCTCGAGATCTGGAAACGCCCCCTGCACGTGCGCACGTGCAGTAGCACCCTAACCGCAACACATGGGAATGCATTGCCTGGTGGGTGCCTACCTGTATGCCAATTTTCAGCGAAATCGCCCCAGTAATTACCGAGTTACTGAAATGGGAACAAATTTGGCACCTCTTATTGTTGTATTTTGCACGTGCAGTGGGGGTCACTCACATAGCTGAAGAGTATCCGACCTTTGGTAGAAGGGATGCAGCTACCCTATAAAAATGACCGCAAGACAATCGCTCATGCCGCTGCTGAGATATGGGCCTCTCAAAATCATTACTTTTGCAAAACTGCTTGAACACCCTTGACTTTTCACGTGGCACGTGCCACGGCGGTCACTGAGATGTATCAAAAGTAGTCAATAACGGGGTAGAAGGGATGGGGCTACCCAACAAAAAAGACCGCAGTCCAATCGGTCTAGCAGTTGCTGAGATATAAGCCTCTCAAAAGCGTTACAGGCCGGGCCGGGCCGGGCCGGGCCGGGCCGGGCCGGGCCGGGCCGGGCCGGGCCGGGCCGCTCATACTGAGATTTTTCCCTTATATTGAAAAGACTTCGCTTCGCTCGCTGCGCTCGCTCGCTCGTAATCAGTAGGTATGCCGCCCCCCTCAGATGCCAAGTGCCGCCCCTATGAGTGCAAAATGCCGCCCCTAATTGTGATTGCCGACCCAGTGAAAATCCCTTATAATACGCCCTGCTGAAGACTAAGCGAGTGCCTCGGTGTTGGTCGAAACTAGACCTTGCTCGATGATGTATGATCATCGGTCGACTGAGGCAGCCTTGGCCACTCGTGCGTGAGAACGGGTGGGTGGGTACGAGATGTGTTGATGGTTGCGTGTGCGTTACTCCGGCCTTATTTAGCTCACTGGAGCTCATGCATAATCACCATGATTTGAGGGGTCGCTGCGGTGGGTGTGTGGCTATAGTTATATTGTGTTGTTTGAGCCCACTGGCCGGCCGAAGCGCACATAAATCCCTTATATAAACAAAAAAGGCTCTAAATCCTTTCCTTCGACAAATGTGACTTGCTGAGACGACTTTTGGCGCGGATTTTCATCGCTGGCTTAGAAGACTGAAGATGAAAACATTCTTTCTGTGCCATATGTAAGATGAAAATTTCAAGTTTTTTCTCTCTTGGGCCGCAGCATGAACTCACGTAAGATCAGAACTACAATGCTATAATTATTTGAAATTTGGCTATATTTGACAACTTCTTAGAGCGTCAGCGATTGCAAGAGATCGCATATTTTTCTTCCGGAGAAAAACGTGACATTGTTCCCCGAGATCGCCTTGCACCGGAGATAAGGCGCTCAGCTATTTTTTGTGTTTTTCCCAGTTTCTTGACAAGCCAGGACGGAAAGTGGGCTCCAGGACACTCTTTAGCCGTTTAGCTAACTTTTGATTGCTGTGATGACTCGGCCAGGCACATGTCACCGTGGCCGAGTGGATAGGGTGCTGGCCCCTGAGGAGAGGGAGTGATGAGTGGAGCGGGTTCGAGCCCTGCTGGCCGTCGGAGCTTTCGCTTTGGCTGGTATGGTCAACTTTGAAGGCTTCAGCTGCTGAGCTGGTAGATGCAAGATGAAGACCAGTCAATGCATAACGCACTGCTGTAGGTGCGTAACAAACCCATGCAAGGCGTGCCGCTGTGTCAGACTGGGAAACCCGTGCACCACCTGCCGATTCGGGGATAAATGTCCCAACACGACACCATCTGCCACGACCGACATTGCCGCTGAAATAGCTACCTTGAAGCGAACCGGGCGGATTCTACCCCACGTCCCAAGAGGAGCGCGCATCGCTGTGGCTGACGAACTCGCCCGCCTCATCAACAGCGCCGTCGCTGAGGGCGCCGAAGGCGCATGGCGCAGACTAATGCGCTTTGCTTACACCGCGCTGAGGGTCAAGGAGCAATCGCAGGAGGCGCCGAGGAGTTCACTAGCTGCAAAAGTACGCCTAAATCTGGCGCAGAACGGGGACCCAGACGGAGCACAGCCATCGGTGCCACCCACCAAGCGCCGCCGCGGTCATCGCCCAGCGGACGGAGTGACAGCGATGTCCCGACGCGTGGCTTCAAAGCTCACGGACGGCGACATCCGAGGAGCACTCCGAACGCTGACGTCCGATGACTCCTACGCACCCCCAGCGGATGATGTCATCAACAAGATGCAAGAAAAGCACCCGAAGCCGCCCGCCGATCTGCGTGACATCCCACCGCCCGATGACAGCCAGGCGCCTCTGGTGGCCTCTGAGGCGGACGTGATGAAGGCCATCAACTCTTTCCCGCCGAGCTCCAGCGCAGGGCTCGACGGAATCCGACCGGCCCACTTGCGCTCTCTGCTCACCAAGCACACTGCTGAGGCTGGAGCTCGACTACTCACGGCCCTGACGGCGCTCACAAACCTGGCACTGAGCGGTCGCCTGCCCGAGTGTGTGGTGCCAGCGTTCTTCGGCGCATCGCTGATCGCGCTCCGAAAGAAGGACGGCGGCCTGCGGCCCATCGCGGTTGGGAGTGTTTACCGCCGCATCGCAGGGAAAGTCGCCGCGGCAGCCGTCTCTGGGGCTATAGGAGCTCGACTGCGTCCAATACAGCTCGGTGTGGCCACAAGGAACGGCTGTGAGGCGGCGGTGCACGCTGTCAGAGCCTACATACAAGGGAGCTCAGAATCGGCCGTAGACAGCAAGATCATGGTCAAGTTGGACGTGTCCAATGCATTTAACACCGTGCGCAGGGACTCCATGATGGAAGCCGTAATAGAGCAAGCGCCTGCCATCTATCCCTTCGTATGGCAGGGATACAACACCACCACACCGCTCTTCATAGGCGATTCCAAAATCTTGTCTCAAACAGGAATTCAGCAAGGTGACCCACTGAGTTCTCTGATGTTTTCCCTGACGGTGGATGCCGCCGCCAGGTCTGCAGACACAGATATCAACATCTGGTACCTCGATGACGGCACGCTGGCGGGATCAGTGCCTGATGTTGTCTCCAGCATCCAACGAGTGAAGGCAGAGCTGAGCAAGGTGGGCCTCACCATAAATCCGACGAAATGTGAAGCCATTCTCCTGGAAGGATCCAGCGAAGAATCCAAGTCCATCGCTCTACGCCACCTCCACAGCGTCCTGCCAGACATCCGAGAAGTGGCCATGAGCGAGTTGGAGCTGCTTGGCGCGCCTGTGCACGACGACCAGGTGCGACGTAAGCTTCTACAAGGTCAGCTTATGGTGGAAAAGCTCATCAGACGGCTGCAGGCCCTGGAGGAGGCACACCAGGCATTCTTCTTGCTGAAGAGCTACGTCAGCCTTCCTCGCGTTCTGTACCTCTTACGAAGCTCCCCGGCCTATCGCCACCCTGCCCTGCTCGTCAAGATCGACGAAACCGTTCGCTGCGGCATGGAGGCAATCACGAACGTCCGACTGCGAGGCGACTCATGGCGGCAGGCGACGCTGCCCGTCAATCTCGGCGGACTTGGTGTGAGGATGGTGACTGACGTGGCCCTTCCTGCCCACATCGCTTCACAAGTGGCCTCCGCTGACACGATCGCAAGTATCTACGGCTCCGCCGCTGCTCGTGTCGGTGAGGCGACGCGATGCCTGGTCGAAGAGTGGGAGGCTCACACTGGTCTGCCGTCGCCAGATGTGTCCAGACAGCGCTATCAGCGTGACTGGGACCGAGCAGCAGCAGAAGCGATCAGTCGGCAGCTGCTGGATGACTGCACGACTGATGTGGACCGGGCGCGGCTCCGAGCTGCCGCACAACCGCACTCCGGCGCCTGGCTGAACGCCTTCCCAGCAGCCAGCGTGGGCACGCTGCTCGACCCAGACACCCTACGAACAGCCGTCGCCTTGCGGGTCGGCGCAGAGGTCTGCGCTCCCCATCGCTGCCGCTGCGGAGCGGACATCGACGAGCGCGGCCTGCACGGCCTCAGCTGCCAGCTGAGCGCCGGCCGATTCCCCCGTCACGCTGAGCTCAACAGCGTGATTAAGCGCGGACTCGCGGCCGCTGGACTGCCATCGGTTCTTGAGCCGGCTGGCTTGGACCGCGGTGATGGACGACGCCCGGATGGCATCACAGCTTTCCCCTACGCAGAAGGGAGGTGCCTCGTCTGGGATGCTACCTGTGTGGACACATTCAGCGCCTCATCAGTCGCCGCGTCAGCAGCCCGGGCAAGCGCAGCCGCGACCGCCGCCGAGGGACGCAAACGCCGGCGGTATGAGGCCATCAGTCGGCGCTATCTGTTCCGCCCGGTCGCCGTGGAAACATCCGGAGCACTGGGCTCGGACAGCTGTTCTTTTTTAAAGGACCTCGGCCGACGCATCGTGCAGGTAACCGGAGACCGGCGGGACATGGAGCGCCTCATTCAGCGGATATCGGTGGCAGTGGTCCGCGGAAACGCCACGGCCATACGATTGGCGGGAGCCCACGACAGACCTGACGTCAGAACTGCTGTCACCAGCTTTGACAGAAGCGGTGGCGACAGCCGTGGAAACAGCCACGACGTGGACCGCTGCAGCAGGAGCAGCTGCGGCGAGAGCAGCGATGAATGCGGCGGCGGCAGCGGCCGAGGAAGCGGCGGCGGTGGAGGTGACAGAAGCACTGGTGAGATCAGCGACGGCTGCAACAACACTGGCGAAGGGAACTGCAGCGTCGGCTGCAGCAAGGATTCAGCGACAGCTTTGCGACCCGGTCCAGTGATGCCAGTCCGTCCATCTGCAGGGAGTCGCAGTGAGGAGCCTAGCAGAAACCCCCTAGATGACCCAGACCTGGCCTACTACCTGCTGCCCCGCCGCGAGTCTCCACCGCTTACGGATGCGGACTCGCCGACGACGCAGCAGCTCGCCGAGCAGCTGTTATGCCTCTCTCCCAGCTTGGCACAGGACACGCCCCGACCGCCGCGCCCCAATGCGCTGACCGCATATGCCGCGCTCCTCGCAAAGATGCGTGAGAGCATCCGCGACCACGGCGCTGCTCCAGAACCGCTGTGAACGGTAGGCGCACAGGTGCAACTCGAAGCACACACTCAGTGCTCTCCGGGGCCCGCGTTTTTTTATCGTGTGTCGTGGAATTGTCATGTGTCATTTGTCCGTCCTTTTTAAGTAATCATTCTTTCTGTAAATGAAAATATATAGTTTGTGTATTAAAAAAAAAAAAATTATGATTATAATAATACAGTAGGCATTCATCATTATGTATGGTGCATTATTCAAATATCAGCATACCAGCTAATTGTTGGTGTGAATAGTTGTTCAATCATACTGAAAATGTTTTCCATCGTGATCGGACACACTTCAACTCGTGATGTATTTCTACAATCCTGCCAATGTAAAATCCTGCCTATTTTTTTCAACCCCGATGCACATTCGAATGCTGTGGATCTTGAAAAAAAAAAATCAACAGTCTCAACAAAACAACAAACTGATTTTCCCAAGTGGCAAACCTCGATCGAGCATGTTACGGTGAGTAGACTAATATCTAGGTTTCGACAATTATTGGCAATCCCAGTAATACCGATTACCGGAAACAAACAGCAACTACGTTTATTACACAATACACAGCTTATGAAATGCATACAACTAAGGTACTGATTTACTGAACCTGTGTGCATTTGCTGCGAGGACGCAACCAAGATCGCAGTGTAAATCAAAACTCCCTCGAACAATCCACCTCGAACCACAAACACTCCAGAAAATGTGTCTCTTGCCCATGAAACGTCGGAAGATCCAGCAAACAAACTGACATTTCAATTCCACCGCGAACAAAGCAAACAGATCCCGCAGCGGCAACACACAAAGTGCGTTGGGAACAGGCGGCATAAATATCGACGTCTGCCGAGGGGGCGCCGCCAGTAGAGCGGGTATCTATCGGTCGGACGGAAGGGGGTCGATTCTGGGGCGGCCGGCACGCGCCCCCCGTTGCGCCAGTTTGTTGTTGGAGCGGCGGCGCAGCCAGCATCAGGGACAAGGTTGTTGGGCGCGACAGAGAGGGATGCGCCGTGGGGCGGCGGCGGGGACACTGTCGGCTCAGGTACCGCGCTCAGCCGCAGGGCAGCGCGCTGACCCAGATCGACCGCGGCACACAGCAAGGACATCGTGCACTCAGGGGCACAGGCCGGCGCGGGCGCCGAGCAATTAACGACCATCCTCAGATAGGAGATCGCGGCTCGGGCAGCACTATCTGGGGCCGGTGTCAGCGCTGGGGCTCTCTGTTTGCTGGAGGGGGGAGATGGCCCCGTATCAAGGCCACGGATCTCCATTCCTTGATGGCGTTATTTGTACAAATCTACTCCACTTTTTATACGAGCCACCGGCCATGGCTAGGGACCTGTACCTTAGGAACACAAAGAGGGCAGTCACATTCACTGATCTTAATTGCGATACGGATCAGTATGTGATAAAATGCAGTGTTTATTGCTCCAAGTTATCTACTGATCCTTTTTATCGTTGTTTTATGAAACCCTTTACAGACGGAGGCGATTTTCAGCTCCAGTAAAGAATAATGATGTGATTCAGCCCGTTTTCACACCACATTAACATCAATCACTCGAAACGTCAGGCGAGGCGCGTAAAAGTCTGATCTATGGGCCATTAATAAACAGGAAAGGTAAGCAAGAACCTCGAAATCATCACGTTACAAGATGTCACTGAGACGGTTGGCCTTAGTCACCTGAAGATGACTTTCATTCATGGTGCGCAATAATCGGCTGGTTCCCCGCCGAAATGCACTCACACTCGAGTAGCTGCCGTACATCCCATCCCCGATATCTTCTCTAGCTTAGCTCTGACAGTAGTGTAGCTGCGACGGGTAACGTTCATCTATCACAAATCCTTACGATCAAAATAAGGGTTTGTGACAAATTCAAAACTCACTGCGGAAACCTAAGTCGTTTTTTTATTGTCCGGTAAAATAACATGCGACTTGACAATCAAAACCCGCCTTTGGTCTAATTAACAACCATCATCTGCCAAACGCTCAATGTTGACTTAGCATATAAGCTATGCCTTAACCCGCGAGTTGCTGGCGGGGGGGGGGGGCGTTAAACGCCCCCACTTTTTTCGCCGGGCCATAGCGTAAAAACGGCGCGCCGCAGGCGCGCCAAATTTTGGGTACCTGTAGGGAATTGATTGAAGTTTATTGTGACAAAGTTTCAAAAAAATCGGTCAGAAAATTTTTGAGATATCGAGGTTTTAGTGACGTCATGATTTCTGAGTTTTCGACCAAAAACGGCATATGTTCAAAAAATCATATAAAATCACAGAACAGACATATAGACATGCCGTAAACGCCATTAGACTGCCAATACCATGAACAATCAAATGGCTATCTTCGATTATTGATTATCGTTCCGCATTTTCCAAAATCTTGAACTGAATCGTGGCAATTTCTCGTGACTACTTCACGACCATGATACATGCATTTCTTAAATTGAACTTTTTTAGCCAAACACGTACACATATGATAAAATGAATGTCACCATCGTGTTCTACGCCCCAAATTACCCATAAAACATGTGTCACAGGCTGCGAATATCAGTTTTGATTTTCGGGGATATATGCCTACCCGGTTGACCTGACCTTGACCCTGACCTATGCTTGACTGACCCCTACATGGAGCTGACACTCTTGTAGGCCTTATATGATGGATTTTGCACCGTTTTGACAGAGTTTATGACGAGAGGCGCCCATTGCGAAGTCCCGAATTCCATGCTACTGAAAGCCCGATTTCAGGTGTTTGACCTGACCTTGACCCGACCTGTGACCTCAAAATTCAACTTTAAAGTACTCATCTGAAGCGTCTCGTCGCGTTCTTTCGTTTGCCGCCTCGTGCGTTTCGCTGCGCCTATTGGTTCTCGAGTTATCGGCTGGGGGCGTTTAACGCCCCCCCCCCCCAGCAAACGGTGGGTGGCGAAATACCCCAGCAACTGCCGGGTTAATCAAGCGGTTATCCAATGCATAACTTTTCAGAAGGAGCCTCACAGTTTTTATGCCACTGTTTTAACTCTCACAAAAATGCCATTCTTTTGAGCTTATGATAGTCCGATTCTTACAATTCGAACGATTTTGCATATCGCTAACTTATTCACACAACCATGTAGCTATTTTATATTCACAAAAACATGAAAGCATCGAATATGTATCGCATTCAAAAGGATTACTTCTCCTTTCTCTGATCGGTGGCCTTCCTGGTTACGATCAGATACCAATATCACTTTACTACCACCACAGGGCTCAGTAGTGAGAGGGCCGACAACCAATAATGGGCCTGTAAATCAACATTATCTCGCGGCCGTGCGTTAATGATACCGTGCAAGATTACTTTACTACTCATACCGTGTGCTGGGGAGCGGCCGGGGGCAAATCCAGTCCAGCGGCATGGAGCCCCACCGCCATCGGGCCAGAGTGACCCCATGGACGTGTGTGTTTTATATCCACCCGAAGTGAGGGTAAACAAATTGATGATCCGGTCAGGACCTTCCCAGAAGCAAGAACGCTTTCTCCATGTGGTAGTGTTCGAAGTAAAAGTTTGTATTATATATAAGGATCTATTCATGATGTAAATTTTGTTCTGAGGATTTATCGACTATCCGTATAAACTGTAACGATCAAGACATAGCCCTAGCCTGACCAGGCCCCGAGCGTCCCCAAATACTTGCGAACTGGACATTCTTGCCACCATATTACCGCTATCAGCTCAATGATCTGCAACTCGACCTGGCTCCCAATGCATCGCCTCATACATTTTGTCTCATACCGTCTTCTGTCGCCGTGCTGGCCCCCATACTGACCAATGCCGTTTATTCAACCGCCAGACCGCCAGACCAGTAACTGCTGGCACCTAGATCTTCCCGCACAAAAAAAAAAACACCGGCCCTCGCGCCAGGCGACGAGCCGACTTATGCCCGGTGACACAACGTGTTTTCGAGCTCGAGCTCAGGCTAATGAAGAGCGCACTTCTGTCGGTACCGGCTCGGATTCTGTTGCTAGGACCGAGCACCAGTCGGGAAATCTGTAGCATGGAGACAGGATCCAGCTTTCCTGAGACCTAAACGAGCAAAGGTGTCCACGTTCATCGCTGGGCCAGGACGTTACGAGACCTTTCAATGTATCCCATGGTGTTCTAAGGTAACTGAGTTTACTGCATCCCTATGTTGTAGACCCGTATAGCGTACACGACGTTAGAATGGATTAGGAGCGGAGGACGCGGCGCCCGAGTCCGGTGAGAGGCGGGAGCTCGTTAGCGACGTAAACGGGTCACCGCTGGCCGGCGACGGGGGCTCGTCCCTTACAGAGCCGCACCGGCCAGAGCGGTGCGTTACGCAGCCCGTGAAAGTGTGTTTACGCCCCGGCCAGATTCCCGTCGGATTGGGTCAGTGAGCTGCGGCTGGTGGAGGAGAGGGTGACGGATCTAAAGGAAAGGAGCTACCCCGCTCTCCTGATCCGAAAACGAGCGGAGCAGCGGCACCGGCTGCCCCGCAGCGATCTCCGACGGGGGCGGGAGATGCGCGCCGACACCAAGGCCGATGTGATTTTACCGTACGATCCGCGGGAGTTACGGACGCGGAGGGGAGGCCATCTGTGACAGGTTTCCGCTGCGAGCCGCCGCGCGGAGACACGGGAAAACGGAGACACAAGGAGACGCCCCTCGGGCGGCCGGCCGAGCACGACACACGATTCTAGCGCGCGGCGGCCGCCCCGGTCGGAAATAGAGGTCAAGTGGGAGGCAAACAGCGCGCTCCAAATCGACAAACGCCTCGCTGAAGTAATGACCGGGACACCCCTCGGCCTGTCACCGGCATGGCCGACCTTCGGGGATGGTCGCTCCGACACAGCGGAGGGTCGTCTTCACGACATTGGGGACATGCTGCTTGCGATGCGACCCGCGGCGACCTTATCTGGACTAACGAATGGGATGTAAACAGATGCGCTACAGCGCATTATCCTCCAGAGACGAGGCACGTGATGGAAAGGGATTTTATGTTCGTCCAGACATGTGAGACTGCTATAATGCAGTGTATAATTTTCATGAAGGGGTACTTAAAATTTCTATGTGATGCTGTAAAGTGCACTTCTTAAGAAAACTTTCCTCCGACATGCTTCAAGATCTGCAACAGTCATTAGAAGCGATTGGTAGAAAACTGAAAGTTGTTCCTTCCTTCAGAACATAAGTGACGCAATAACACGCTTTGGGGGTCATTATCATTCACATCAAAATGTGTTTACCTTAGTGAGTGCTTTTAGCACCTTGCTTAGCATGTCTCGTGTTCAAGGAAAGATCCCCGTTGATGACCATCACGTGGCTAATAACCTGATAAAAATTCAACGGAACGAAAACGAAACACAGTGCATCCGGTAATTTTCGCTCTTGCTATGAAATCACAAATTGAACAATAAGTTTGTTTTGCTATATTTGCGCAATCATCTATATTTTATAAAATATCAAGTGAAAAAGACCAAATACATAACGTGAAATGCTCAACTAGCTAAATCCTTCAATAAGCACAAGACAATGGCACACTCGCCAATAATGCTTTTGAGTCTTTTATTTGCGCGCTATGCTTTCGGTTTGGATATCATCAGCATAGAAAAACAGAAAGACTTGATGACCGAATATCATGCACCGATGTCTCCAACCGGTTAGTAAACGTCGCCTTCACATGGTTGTTGCTTGCTCAAATTGAATGAAATTAGGTATCATATTACAGGTAGGTAGGCACTAGGCAGGTGCTCTCAACCTTTTTCACATTGATATCTTTTTTCTCACAAATTAATTTTCAGATAAATAACATTTACGACGTAAGGTTGCTCAGTATCGTTTCTAAAGTAATGTTCTGATTGCATTCAGAGTGAAGTACCTACTCGAGGGTACATTCATGTTGAAAAAAAACATTGAATCGTGCCGATTTGGGTAATGTTTGAATTGCGATTAATATGCCGTAAATATTATCAGAAAGTATTAATTGCAAAGGTAGATATGATAACAATGTATGAACCCTTGATAAGATACATTTATTAGATAATGCGTTAAAAACGTATTATCGTTATGGTGGCAGTCATTCAATCATACGCTGGCATTTCAACAGATCATATCATGCTGAACATGTGGAAGCCCATTGGAGCCAAGCTGCATGAAGGTGACCTGCTTCTATCCCCGGATCAGAAGAAGCGCTATTCAATGAAGCCAGACAAATCATCCAGCGCACCGCTGATTCCCAAAAAGTGGCCGGGCAACACGATCAAGTACCACATCAAGGACCCGGGGCCGAGTCCCGATGTGGTCGAGCACGCCATGTCCCGCTGGTCGGGAGGCACGTGCATCAAGTTCGAGCCGGTGACGGCGGGCGGCCAGCTGGAGATCAAGTACGGCGAGGGCTGCTACACCCAGCTGGGCTACGTGGACGGCAGCCAGGAGCTGGTGCTGTCGCCCGACTGTGAGAGCGAGCCGGTGCTGGTGCACCTGCTGGGCCACGTGCTCGGCCTGCCGCACACCCACTCGCGCTCCGACCGGGACGAACACCTGCTTGTGCGCGCGCACAACGGCCTGGTCGAGGACTTCCAGTACCTCAACAGCAAGGACTACGGCGACTGTCCGTTCAACTACCAGTCCATCATGATGTACGACACGTACGGACTCTCGCGCAGTGGCGAGGCCGTCTTCCTCGCCGCACTCGACTCCAAGAGCGGCGTGATGGCTTCGAGCAGCATCGGCATGCAGGACGCGTTCATCCCGGATGCCGACCTAGGCTTCGCTAACCAAGTGCTCGGCTGTCCGAAAACAGACAAATCGTGCAAAAAGCTGGAGCCAATCGAGCCGTGGCCGTGCGACGTGGACATCAAGACCGACGACAGGCGCTACCAGAAGATGGTGCTCGACTTTGAGAACATGGACCGCAGCGCGCCCAATAACTGCGTGTGGCGGGTCGAGTACACAGGCAGGGAGAAGTGCACACGCGTCGGCATGTATATCCTGTTCGAGCCGGTGCCCGACCGCGAGCGGATGCTGTTTCTGTTCTCGAGCGGCTGTCGCTACTTCCAGGTGGAGGTGTTTGACCCGGTGTTCCAGGCCAGTCAGTTCTACTGTGGCAGTGAGTTTGTGCGGAAGGCCGGCCGCACGTTCATGACCGGCGGCGTACACCCGGAGCGTGGCGCTAGCAACGCTCTGTACGCGTTCGCCAGGTTCCGAGCCACCACGGGCCCCGTCACCTGGAAGTACAAGACGACTGCCGGCGACCTGGGCACCACCGGACGCGTGTACGCCTTCACTGTGGAGGATAAGTACTGTTCGGACATGATATCTCCCGTGGCACCCTGCTTCTAACCGACCGTCTGACTGGGTTAGAGAAAGCAGAGGATAGGGAGGCTGGATGGGCCGACAGGTGCTTCGACATTGAAGCGAAATCAATGGCGGCATAACGTGTGTCTTTTTATATTGAAATAAAACTCAAATCTGCGTAAAATGATAGATTCAGTTCCTAGAGCTAAGGGATTCTCGTTGTGACCTGCAGGCATATCACAACCACAGGACTCGTACTTTTCACATCCAAAATGCTGGTTGTAGATCAGGCATAACAGAAGCACGGTGCTATGTTGGAGAGATCACACGGTTTACCGGTAACATTTAGATCAACAAATCATTTGCGATACAATCATTCAATCATTCCCAAACATTCACATGTAATTCACTGCTTTGACTGGTAAAAAACACGCCGCCCAGGCAGTGCGCGGTGTCGCTGCTGGTCGCTGCCTCGACTGTGCTGTTTTCACTCCTGGTAAATATCGGGTTAGGGATGTTGAGTCAGAGGCCTTTTTGCTAGCATGCCTGAGCATAAGGTCCAAAAAGAATACTTAATTTGACAGAACATCAACTATGAATCTTCCGAAATTTCATACATAAGATCTCGAAATGGAAAGCAGCTTCCAGTTATGCAAAATGTTCTGTTACAGTTGTTTCGTAAAATGTTTCTTTTCTTTGATTCTTTGATTAATCTCCTTGAACAGTCACCTTTTACATGTCAGCGTCATTGCAAATTCCCAAATTCATATCCACGAAAGCAAGATTTGCCAACACAAGTATATTGACATCAAATTTGGTGCGGGTCGTTCCAACGGTTACCGAAAATACAATATTTCCAGGAACACCTAACTACAATCTCGATGGTGTGCAAAATGAGCATTTCGCAAATCATTCGCTTTGTACGTTCATCCTAGCGAGTGGATTTACAGTTTAGCCATTACACAAGTGTGAAATCTTACGATAAAACAGCGCTCTATCTAGCACATCGATGCATATTTATCGCACTAAGCGCCTTCGGAGTCATGCAGTTACAGCTAAGGTACTAACAGTTCTCATTATGCATACTCTGTGACAGGTACGGCACATGAAAGTGAAATCTCCTTCGGTAAACACCACTCCATGACAGCACTACTTGCGACTTTCAAGTAAGAATCTAAAACGCCCAATGCTTATGCTAAATGATCCTACGCTACGTGATTTGTCAAATATAATGTGTGATGACGATAAACGTTGTCGACCGAACAGGCACGTCTTTGTACTGCCGAAAGCTTTGTACATCAAATGCCTACTGAACCATCTCACACTCTCACGTGTCGAAATACTATGCCAGTTTAAAACGCACACGAATCCATCCCGCCTCTACTGTAATGCCCAGTGATCCCGGACGGGACGAGAGTTACCTCTGCCCACACACCATCAACCTTATCAATGTCACATGTCATCAGTGCCGATCTCTAACGTAAAAAAAATCAGGAGTGTGACGGACACAAATGTCACTCAGACAGCTCACCGCACAGCAGCTAAACTGACCAAACTACACGACCGGTGGCGACTCGGTGCAGCCGGGTCGGGGACGGTCTACCCTCGCGCTCCCCCTGCCGGCAGGCGGCGCTGGCTCCGGCAGGGGGCGGATCCGTCGGCCGGACACTGACGGCGGCGCCGGTCCCGCCTGACAGGGGTCGGGTCAGCAGTACTGACTGGCCGCTGGATACTCGGCCACGGCTGGGTACTCGACCGCAAGGTACTCACTGGGCCGCTGGGTCACAGTGTGCTCGACTGGAGGGTACCCGGCCGGTCACTGGCCGCCGGCCGCCAGCGCCGGCACCCGGTCCAGCCAGCCGCGAGCCGCCTGCAGCTGACGGCGCACCAGCTGCTCCAGCTGCTGGCTCTGGGCCTGCACGGACCGCTGCAGCTGCTCCAGCTGGTTACGCTGCTCGGCCGGCAGCTGAGCACGGCCCAGCCACAGCACGGCCACCACCACCACCACTAGCAGCAGCAGCATCCTGCCGCAGAACAGAGACGGTACGGTTAGAGACCGCGGGGCCTGGAACGCAGCTCGGCCTAGACAGCAGTTTCAGCGCACCGAGGATACAGCTTACGAATAGGGGTCATAACGAGCGTGTGAACTGAACCTAAACACCCAGGACATCGGACTCACAGTGAATGTGGCGGCTGTTTCTTGAGGACAAAACTTCTCTGGCCATTCCCTGGATTCACTCACTGATGAATTTTGTGGGTGAATTTCACTCGGTGATTTGATACCTGGCACTAAAATTTAGAAAATAGCTTGCCAACCAAATCGGGGGCAAACCGAATCCGACAAAAGTGACGAACTCAAAGAGCTCAAGGAGAAAGCTCAAATATGTTCGCAAAAACGTGACTTATTGGCAATACCTCTTGCTAAAGGAAGTAGGAACCCTAGACACAACAATAGTGTTTCAAACACCTTCTAAAAGCTCAAAGAGGATTATGGGTGCCATTGGGTGCCAAATGTTTCAAATTATGTACCTGCATTTAACAGTAAATGTTGGGAATAAATACATCTTGAAGACTTAGAATCACGCTCTAATAAACATCGAACCCATGATTCTACCAGTGGAAGTTGCCATGCTTGGTATGCCGCATCGTGCTACAAGACGGTATATCTGCTGTTCAAATATCCAGATTTTCGCTGATATGCAGGATCCTCCCCCCCCCCCCCTCCCAACAGCTAAGGGTAAACCCATACATCTTTGATCAGTTTCTCTGAGCCAGTGATGTCTTCTGACCACCGCGCCGGTGTAGCCCGTGTGTCAGGACTAGGAATCACAGTGATCAAACGCTGACATTAAAAAACTTCCTCCTCTACCTCGCACTCAACGACCGGTCTGTCGATGATGATGATAATGAATTGGGTTTTTGGGAGCCCGGACTACAGTGGTCATCGGCGCCCATGAATGACCGGCCTGCCGGCCGTGCCGGTATCACTCACAGGCAGGTGGTGCGCAGTCGGCTGCGTCGGCGGGGCTCGTCGTAACCATCCTTCTCATCAGAGAGCGCCGTCACTGCAGCGGGCGGTGGGGGCTTCGCTCCGTCCACCTCCACATTGTTCGCCGCGGCGATACCGTCAACAGGCGGAGACAGCTCGGCTGTCAGCTTCGCACCTGTAACGATAGGTGTCGCGTCAGTCGAGCAGAAGAAACGAACGGAAAGACCGCTCACGAACGATGCCTTTGAGCGGTCAAACGACCCAAACCAGATAGTAACCCATTCTAACTCGTGTTAGCACAACAAACTCAGAGATATTACGACCCCAGTCTCCCAAACACGGTAAACATCAGTCAGAGTACACCCTGACCACCCACCTGTCATCGGGCGTAGGCCTGCTGGTGATTATTGCGAATACAAGAAAACAAACCGTGGATTCCCAGCGCAGGCCATCCCCTCAGTGCCGCTACTCACGCCTGGATCTGGTGAGCGGTGCCTCGACCAGCGGCGAGTCTCCGCCGGCCGCCCGGTCCAGGGGCGGCGGTGACGGCCGGCGCAGCACGCGCCGGACATCCGAGCGTGCCGCAGAATCGGGCGCGCGGTCCAGCACGCGCCGCAGTGCCGACGCGGGTGCGCGACGAACCGACGAGCGCGGCGCGAGCTGGCCGCGAGGGGTGCCGCGGCCCGCGGGAGAGGCGAACACCGGCTCCGGGGCGTCCGAGCGGCTCGGCGCAGGGTCGGCGGCCGGCTCCTGCGGCACGGGCTTCGCTGGCGGCTGCTCAGGGATGACCGGATCAGCGAGTTGCCGCTCAGCCGCTGTCTTGGTCCCCGCGTTCACGGCCGGTGTCTCGTCCACATCGATATGTTTAGTGGTGTGCTCTGCCGACAGCTGAGCGAGGGCCGGCGAGGCTACTGCCGCCACGCCCGACACCCGGCTGCGGAACAGGTCCTTCTGTTTGGCCTCGCTGCGCGCCAGAGCCACGTACGCACGACTCAGCGCGGCGGCGGCCGCATCCCGGGCCGGCTTCAGGTTGGGCGAGGCCGTCAGCCCGTCCTCCGGCGGCGGCTGGCCGGCCGGCCGGCGACGGATCGAGCTCCGTGCCTCCAGCAGCGCCTTAGAGCGTGTCGGACGATCGGGAGAATCCACCGATGGCTTCGGTGTCTGGCCGGTCGTTCCGGCGGCCGACTGTGTGACAGTCTGTGACACCTCTGTGACGGTCTGTGACCGCTTCGCCGACGCTCGGGCGGTCGCTGGTGTGTGTACACGCAGCACCGGTGACGCTGGAGAAGAGGCCGCCATGGGCACATCAGCCAGCGACGCGCTCAGGCTCTTACGAACAGAGCTCATACTAGGCCGGCTTCTGGTCACCGATCGAGGCGGTGAACGGTCGACAGTCGCCGGGGCCGAGACCTTCGCCGAGCCTCGGTCTGCGACCGCGGCTCGAGGCTTCTTTGGCGGCGTGGCGGACGGGGAGCGTGACTCGGATCGAGTACGCTTCGCGACGCCGGACTGTCTGCCACGCTGTGTAACTGTGCTCCTTGCTGACCGAGGCAGCGACTTTGCGGGCGACTTGGGCTTCGGTGCAGGCTTTGCGGGAGACTTGGGCTTCGGTGTAGGTTCCTTCAGCTTCTTGGAGAACCTCTTCAGCAAACCCGGCGTCTCTAGCATGACGGTGGCGTCCATCATGAGTTCCTCCAGAAACTGACTCTTGTGCCCGGTCATGTCCTCTGGCATGCTGAAGTCCGTCATCTCGCCGCTGGCACCTTCCAGAGTGCGCACTCGTATGTCCCTCGCAAACGAGGGCGAGCGTGCGCCGCGGGTAGCGCGAGCGATCTGCTGCTTAGCGGGCGACAGCACGGGTGGCGACGCTGCCGGCTTGCTTCTGCGAGTCTGTCTGCGGGTCGCGACCAGGACCGGCGGGGAGACGGCCACGGACCGGCGGCTGCTGCGAACTGCTGTCGACCTCCTGCTAGACGTCGTCGAAGTTGTTCGTACAGACGAGGCCGGCGACGCTGCTTTCTTCCAAGCGGGCGCCGCCCCGCCGACGGCGGCCGTTCTGGTCGGCAGCCGCGAGCTGCTGGTGGACGATCCGGAGCCTCCGGCGCCGCGTCCTCGCTTGGCGGCGGGCTGGGGCGCGGCGCGCGGCTCGGCCGGCCGCCGGGCGGGCGACGTCACCCGGCTGGAGCGACTGCCTCGGCCGGCGGCGCGGGGCCGGCTCGTGGCGGCGGCGGCCGGCTCGGCGGCCGCCGGCTCCGGCATGATGCTGAGGCGGCGACTGCGGCGAGGCGGCACCATCCTGGAGCGCCGCCGGTCCGTGAAAACCTCAAACTGGTGCAGTCGAGAGACGACACCGTCCCACACCTGGTCCAAAGCGCCCTCTGTAATCAGCACAACAATCAGTCAGTCTCACAGGGATCGTGCTTTACATATGGCATAATTAACTGTTCAATGAAAATTGAGCTGTATCTAGCTGAACACAAAAACTGTCAGCTATAGCTAAGGACCCATCAAACTTCTAGTAACATCTGAACGATAAGGCTGCGCCATTAGGATGTCTCGTTACATTGGAAAGGAAATTTGAAAACCATGATATAGCAAACAACACGAAAGATTGTTTTACAGCTCTCATCTAAAACTTGACCAAATTTGGGCCTGCAGTTTTAAACATTCACCAAACTTAGTGGCCGAAACAGAAAGTTTTGTTTTACGAGGACAAGCGCACAGTGTGGGCGGGGCTCGTGACCTGGGTTGACGGCCACCACCAGTGTGCAGGCCGGCGGCTGGTCGCTTCCGGTCGGCGTCAGAACAGGATGGCGATCATCGGGCGCTGGAGCGGTTAGTGAAGGAAATCGCGGTACATGGTGGTACGATCAGTACAATCACAAGGCAACCGCATCATACAAATATCGGACACAGAACTGTCGTGCAAGATGCTCGGTCCACGTTACGACGCCCGTCCCAACGCTGCATTTCGTTGGTACAGCGTCCCAATGAGGTTATGCCGCTGGTAAGGATACAGACTAGGATGGTGGTGAGACGCTGGTGCACGGTGCTGGGATACTCGGGGCTGGCCAACAGCTGGCGGCAGACGGCGCGGATCTCCTCCTCGACAGCGGCCGTCAGCCCGTCTCTGCCGGCGCCGTACACCGTGTACAGATAGTCAGCCGTCCGAGGCCGAGTCAGGACAGGGCAGCAAAAACAAAGTGGGCCATTACACTTATAAGAAAAGGTAGCCAACTGGGTCGAAAACCATAAATGCTTTCATCTCTTTCATCAATATCAAAACATATAGATATGAGCATGAATTTCGGCTAGATAAGGATCAGATTACACTTATGGTAGTGCATTGACCTGGAAACAGAGCCATAACAAAGAGGCCAAAATGGCAAAATCAAAACTCAAATCATTTTTGCTGACATTTTGCAAGATAGAAAATCCATAGCCTAAAAAATGAGCTTGTAGTATGGTGCCACTGACAACATTCCAGTAGGGGAGAGTGGGGCACATTCGTGCATGGGGCACATTCGTTTTCAGCAGTTTATGGGAACACGAGTGACTGCACGAGCTCAAGGTAAATTATGGAAATATGTCATCATTGCCGCCCTTCGTTCACCGTAGAAGACAACACTGTACCTGCTGTCATGCTTGATAAAAACGCAAATTTGTAATATTCGTGAGCTTTCCAAACTTTCCTCATATCATCCATTTTCGTGATCCTGACTCGGAAATGTGGTTTAGCTTTTCAAACTTGGGGAGGGGGGGGGGGGGGCGAAGAAGCTCACTCTATTCACGAAACTGCTGCAAACTGGTTTGTTGACAAAGTGTCATTTTTTCAACAAGAAATTTTGAAATATACGTTGTGGGGCAGGTCGTGTACGCACTGCCTGGGGCACATTCGTGCATATTCTTTTAGTTTTGCGATTTATTACTTTATCTGTAGTAGGTTTCACTAATGACGCTCGCCTGACTCAGTCTCGGCTGCTTGCGACGTCGTGACGAGTAATTCACGCGAACTTGGCGAGGTCTCGGAGGCCGGCAGTTGGCACATTCCTGTTGGCCAGCCCATTCTTTATACATATGTTATGCAATTGCAAATTGCAATGCATTCTTGTCAAAAGGAATCAAGAGAAATGACCCCCTGCCAATTTCCTTTGGTAAATTTCTGGTACTGCCCCGTAATTTCTCGAACTTTGCAGGGTGCAAGGAAGTGCCCAATCCCTTGCACGAATGTGCCCCATAGGTGGGGCACTCAGGGCAGTTTCGTGCAAACGTTCAGTTATGAAAAGTCATTTTTTCAAATAGAAGCAATAATTTTAGAGGATAACTTTCAAAGAGGAAAAATATCTGCAATAGTTCCTTCCCATACTACAATCAACAATTTTGCTGTTGCACTAGCCAAAGAACAGATAGGTATATGGATTTATCTATTTTTTGCATGAATGTGCCCCACTCTCCCCTGGACATTGATGGCATTTTAGGCCAAAGCATACAAAATTGAAGTGTAATAAATAGCTGCATTGCAGTGTAGATAACAATGTGTAGTGTGATATAATAAATTCTGTATTAAGTTCAGTATCTTGGGTGGGGGAAACAAAGCCAGAGGAGCAGTATGAAAATGAGTGATCACCATCAGCACCCACCCTAAAGGCATACCTGTTTAATATCTTCAGGATCTGCTGTCTTTGGGACAAATTACCATACATCACATGGTCAAGGACCGTAGTGATGATAAGGCATTGACCGCCTGGAAAACAGGCCCGGAAGCACACAGGATCCACATCAAGCAGAGGCTGGGACATTTCTTGAGGATGACAATACAGAAAATCACAAGGAAAACCTGCAGAAGAAGTTATGGTTTGTTATTAATGTGGAACAATAATGACAGAAAAAGTAAGTGCACACTGCACAGCACAGATAATAACCCTGGCCTGTATAGGGGGGAAGGGCAGTGGGTGGGTGGGGGGGTTGATCAGATCCCTGGGTTTTTCACGAATAACTTGCGTAAAAAGTGGCCGATCACAACAAAACTCTCAATAGGTACCCTCAAGTTCATCATTGTATAGGTACCTACCTATCCTGAAAATTATATTGCCCTGACCAAAATGACCTTTGACCTGTGACCTATTTCTCGAGACCATGTTTGGCTGGAATCACGATTCGGCATAGGTATGTAGGCTCGCATTACCCTCGCGTTTCCAGACTTTTCGTGGTTTCAAGCGTTCGTTCAAACATGCGATATTGATATGACGTTGGTCCCACACATTGTGGTGGGAGTCAAAGTGGTGTCAAAGTCAAGTCAATGGTGTTCAGACATAAAACCTTTTATGAAATGAGGCATAAAAAGCATATAACATTGTTTTACACATAAAAGGCGAATGTGGCGCAGCCGAATCACAGTGAATCCAAAATAATTAGCCCAGATTCAAAGAAGTCCGTCCAAAGGCGCCCTAAGCGGTAAAAGAAAAATGCATTTAACAAACTTCATTCAAGACAAAATAACAAATACAATAAATGGAAGCGACTTACCACCGCGCGTCCGCCCTTTTCGACGCGATGTTTACGGTTAAATAGTAGGAAATTCAAATTCAGTATAATAGCTAGTAGAAGCTTCCTTAGTTCCATAATTTTACTTTTAAAGCCTGTAAATTGAAAACTCAAAATTTTAAGATTTTTTTTTTGTTTATTTCGTTTTTATCTTCCTAGGCTGATAATTCAACATGTTCAACGTGAGTTCAGTAAAATTTGCAAAATGTTTTCTAGTAGGTAGGAAATTTTTCAAACCAGAACCAGATACAAGAGATGCTGCTACGAATTTATTTTAGCCGCATTCGTGTATTGATAGCTTATGATTTCAGTTATTTTTCTTGCATAAATAGTTGCGTATGGCTATTTTTGGTGCATGTAATTGCATAAAATCAACAGGTAGCCTAATTTTGACAATTTCATTTTCAAGGCTGAAAGGACAGGAGGAAAGATACTGAATTTTGAATCTCGTGGCTCAATGTTCTCAATCCAGCTCATGGCGGCCGCCTGCCGAAGGGGAAAGATGCAGAGCCGGCAGGGCCTTTGGGAAGTGTATGTGCTTGGGGCCTTGGGTTTCAAGGCTCAAAATTCTATCATAACACCTATGGTAGAATTGGTAGTACATGGAAAGAATTAAAAACTCGAATATCAATATTTCAAACAGCGACGGATCCAAGGGGAGGAGTCACATGGGTCAATGGTCATGACCCCCCTTTGGGACCCAGGGGCACCACAGGCCTGCCAGGGGCACCACCGGCCTATCACGGGCGTCACAGGCCTAACATGGGCACCACAGACCCACCAGCGGCAACACAGGCCTGTCAGGAGCACCATCGCCTTAGCGAGAGCACTACAGATCTGTCAGGGGCACCACAGACCTGCCAGGGGCACCAGAGGCCTACCAGGGGCACCGCCGGTCTCGCATGGGCACATTGGGCCTGTAGGGGGCACTTCAGGCTTGTCAGGGGCACTACAGCCCTGTCAGGACCCAGGGACACCAGCAGCCTAGCAGGGGCACCACAGGCCCGCCAGGGGCACCACAGGCCTGTCAGGAGCACCATTGGCTTAGCAAGAGCATCATAGATCTGGCAGGGGCATTACAGACCTGCCAGGGGCACCACCGGTTTCGCAGAGGCACCTTGGGCCTGTCGAGGGCACTTCAGGCTTGTCAGGGGCATCACAGCCCTGTCAGGGCCCAGGGGCACCAGCGGCCTAGCAGGGGCACCACAGTCCCGCCAGGGGCACCACAGGCCTGCCAGGGGTACCACAGGCCTAACAAGGGCATCATGGGCCTGTCAGGGGCACCACGGGCCTGTAAGGCGGGCACCTGGGCACCTCAGGCTTGTCAGGGCTCAGGGGCACCACAGTCCTTCCAGGGGCGCCACAGGCCTGTCAGGGGTACCGCAGGCCTGTCAGGGGCACCACAGGCCTGCCAGGGGCACCACCGGTCTCGAAGGGGCACCTTGGGCCTGTCAGGGACACCAAGTGCCTGTTGCGGACACTTCAGGCTTCTCAGGGGCACCATAGTCCTGTTAGGGCTCAGGGGCACCAGCGGCTTATTAGAGGCACCACTCAGGTTCTCAGTGTCCACAACCTACAGGTATACACATTGCATATTCATATATATCATGTAGGTAGGTATATATAAAAAACGAAAATCGGGCACCACTAAAATTAAGTGGCCGAAATCCGTTGAGCTTTTGATTTTGGGTATAGGTAGGGGCACCACTTCTATTCCTGACCCTCCACTTGGAGTTTTCCTGGATCCGCCCCTGACGGCGGACGCTGGTGCTCACCTAATGCCTATCTATTCAATAACCTTCAGGCTTCAGCCATGGTCAGGGCATCCGGTGTATTTCAGTAGCTTCTATACACATTACACGGGCCGCCGTGGCCGTGCAACAAAACATCTTATTGCTACCCATAGTACAAAAGCCAGATATCCCCCCCCACACACACACACACGTCAGACATGAGACACCAATAGCCAATAGGAGACGCATAGTTGATCGTTCGACTCTGGGCAGGCCGCGCATCTCGCGCTGCTACCCGCGCGACCGCTGGGCGCGGTGACAAGCGCCGCCGTCGGCGCCGGCCGGCCAGACGCCGATCGCCTGAGATCCGGCCGGTGCGTGTCCGCGAGCACTTTTTTCGACCGTCGCGGCGTCGGTCAGGGTCAGCACGCTGCAGCTGGCCTCTGCGTCAGCACTCAGCTCTGCAGAGTGGCCAGAGCGTTCCCATGGGTACCGTCGGTCCCGCAGTGCACGCGCACCGTTAGCTAACCGGTCCTCTCGAGCGGAGCAGTGGAGAGGGGCTCACCGCACAGCCCATTGTTCGAGACGAATTTGGCCCTTTGGTCGGGGGGCCTTACACCGTCTGAACGCGTCAAGTATCTCAACGATATTAACCCGGCCGGGCCCGGGGGGTAATCCCAACCACCGCAGCCCGGGGGGGGGGGCGTTTTTCGCCCCCCCGTCTAACTCCGTAAATAAGGGAGCTACGGAAACAAAAGCGTTACCAAACGAAAGGTCCTTACGAGACGATTCTAAGGCATCTAAAATTTTTGACCTCAGGTCAATTTTCAAGGTCAGAGGTCAAGGTCAAAGGCAAAAACCGGCACATGTGTAGTGATCTCAAAGTAAGCCTTCTAGAGGACGGCAGGCTGCATCAAACCGGTAAAATTGGGTGTCAAACGAAAGAAGAGCATTTGAGGATTCCGAAACTGTGCTCAAAATCAAAGGTCAAGGTCAAGGTCACGCTCAAAATTGACCTCAAACTTGGCACTTTTTCGCACATCTTGCGTGCTTACTTCCAAGATGTTTAAAATGTTTTGAGGCTTATCAGTTCCCTATTTGTGGTTCATCTTACGATACAAGGCTGCTCAAAGGTCAAGGTCACAGAAGAGTATCCCTGCTAGAGGCTATTTCACTAATTCAAGTTAGTTATAATAAATAAGACAATTTTGCCATCTGGAAGCTCTAAATGAAGGCTAAGAGGAAAATAGATACCAGATTCGTGATCAGCAGATACAAATCCATCATAAACGACCTTTCATGTGTCAAGGTCAACCAGAGGTCATTCGAGGTCACATGAGGTCAACACAAAATTTGACCTTTTCCGAACAAAATATATATCATTCGACGCGGCTTGACAAGGCGAATGCGATGGTACCACTGCCGTAGCTCTAGGACCATTTTTGTCGAAGTTATTTGCGAAAAACTAAAACCACATTTCGGGGTCGTTGACCTGACCTCTGACCTCAGGTCACCAAAACTGTTTTTCTATTTTTCTCTAGGTCAAACGCTACACAACTGTGCGCGTAATTTGTCTTTATCTCTAAAACTCTATTTTTAGTAGCTATTTGAAGTTTGCGTCTGTGACGCCGAAGTTTGCCGTGCAGGGGTCTAGAAAAATGGACCTTGTGACGTCATCAAGGGGGCTAGGTCCAATTTTTTTACTTCAGAAGATGTCAAATTGATGGGAGAAAAGGTACTGAAAGTTTCGCTTTCCTATCCCTAAGCGTTCGGGAGCTATCGCAAATATTCGCCAGGGGGTGGGGCGAAAAACGCGCCCCCCGGGCCCGCGAGGGTTAAATCTAAGATTCAGTCTAGATACCATGAGAAGTCTGTTCCCCTTTTAGCAATTGCTTTTGCCCCGTGTGCGCTTATATTTGGCGTTGGATCCGACCGAAGGTCGCTTCAAAATCACCGGAATTGTCACTCCTAAGCGGAAACGAAGGCGCAGGAAAAAATCATTTATTTACAGGCTAACACACTACACGCTCCACGAGGATACAGTCTAAAGAGTTATTTTTCCTATGTATACCTAACTGTCATGTCGATTAATATCGTGAGTTTAATTTCTTCAATCAATTATTACGGAGCAGAGCGAAGCGAGCGTAGTCTTTCCCTAGATTAACGGAAATTTCTGAGTATGAGCGGCCGGCCGGCCGGCCGGCCGGCCGGCCGTGGTCACGCTTTTGCGAGGCTTATATCTCAGCAACCACTTGACCGATTTACACGCGGTAATTTTTGTAGGGTAGCTTCATTCCTTCTACCAAGTATTGGACTATTCCCGATGCATGTGGGTGACCCCTTATGCACTTGCCACGTGCAAAACGAAGAGGTGTCACTTTTGTAATTGTTGCAATATCTCGGTAACTACTTGGCCAATTGCGCTGAAAGTTGGCATGTAGGTAGGCACCCACTAGGCACTGCATATACATGTGCCAGAGTTGGGGTGCTGCTGCACGTGCGCACGTGCAAGGGTCGTTTCCAGATCTCGGGAACGGCTGGACCGATTGCGCTCAAATTTGGTACACGGTTAGGGACCGGTTAGTAGCGTGCCGTGCACAAGTCAGTTGGGACCCATTTTGCACGTGCGCACGTGCAGGGTGCCGCTTCCAGATCTCGAGAACGGCTGGGCCGCCTGGGCCGATTGTGCCCAAATTTGGCACATCGCTAGAGACCAGTTAGTAGGGTGCCGTGCACAAGTCAGTTGGAGGTACCCCCTCGCAATTTCGCACGTGCAAGGCCCACCCTCTCGCTCGCTCCGTTAGTCGCCCCAAAAGGCGTTATACTGGTTGAATATATATCAATTATTGTATCCTCAGAACTGCTTGTCAGATAGGTAATTACCTCTGTGCAGACGCAGTTAATTGCTTCTCGGGCCGTGGTCGAGGCCGCAAATGTAGATACGGGTTCAATAATCGCTATCAGTCATCATCTATCAACTTGGCCGTCTCGGCTGCAATGTATGTACATTGTACATATGACAGAGAATAAAGGTATACTGAATTTAGCAGTTCAAAAATGACGTTGCACCTACATTAGAAGGCAGCCCGAGCAATTTTTCTTTTCATCATCACGAGACCACATCAGGCGTGCTTTTTCACACGGCATTTGCAAATCCGCACATGTCGAGAGTCTTTTGTTCCTCGGCGCATCTTTTTCTGAGAGTAGCAGAAAAATGGGACCACTTAAGATTGACATCGTAATGGGAGATATATCCCACCCTGCAATGTATTGTACTTTTTCACCATACCTGAGTTTGCGTCATTCCCCACTAAGTTTTATTCCAGTGAAGGCCAGCCGGCGAAATTAGAAACGTATAAAGGACAGCACCGAAATGCCGGCACGTCGTTTCCTTTGTTTAAACAGGATCAACTTTATTCTCTTGAATGTAATTGGAAACAGTGTGTCAATCGATAATTCTTCTACCCCAGTTCTACGTGGGCTTTGATTGCGATGATATGTGTCTGTGTTCGTGGTAAGCGTCCATTCAGCGGAGTAAATGAAGTGAACCCTTGTCTAATCAACAACCGCGCATGCCTCCAACTTACCCCTTGACGAAACTGTACGGAGTGCTCTTGCGAGGAATATTAAAAAGTCAATAGTTTAATTTGGAATTACCTTTTCCTCAATAATTGTTGAAATATCAATAGACGATAAATCCTATCATACATATGATACATACATAGGCCCTAGTTATTATGATAGGATAACTAGGGCCTAGTAGTATTTCATCAGCTATCGTGTGAGAGGTGGTCAGTCCAAATTAAACTAATTATTGAAGGGTGAACTTTGGGGACCGGGTACCTTCAGCTGCTTCTCCGAGAAACTGAATTCTGAAAAGGCTATTTGCGGCACATAACGGCGTAGCCAGCTTCATAGAGAGACATGTCATACAACTTACCTACAAGTCTTCTGCATGCCAGTTTTAATAAAAGGTCAGTTGATGAAATCAAGTGTCTCTTTGTAGCGCCCTTATCTTTATGTTCTGTGGCATTATGAAATACAGTATGCTGCTCTATACTGCACGATTGAGATTTGCAAGGAACATGTCCATGTGTCTAAAACAAAGGCATGTAGGTATGACATAATTAATACAATGTGTATGCATGGGGTCATATTCCCAGCAAACCTAACGCGACTCTGGTATAGTTAACTGGGCACCCTGTTGCAAAACTACAATATCCCCGATCTGACATAAATGACCTACCAGCACACGGTCACCGGAAACTCGGCCAGCTGACAATGACGGCGATCTCTCCGTTTTTGGTCGAAACCCCACCATTCATTTGTTCATCGTAACCGATTGCGACGACGCTATGCCACCAGATAACGATCAGACACAGAGAGTCTGTTTCCTGTGGCTTTCTCCTCGCGCCGCGTGGTCTGCCGCTCGCGCAGCACGTGCACCGTGCACCGTGCAGCGCACAGTGGACAGAGCCTGGGACCGATCGTGCACGGATTGCACAGCGAGCAGTCCGTGGCTACCTATAAAGAGCACCCATTGGCCCAGCCAGACACACTCGCAGTGTCGAGCACCAGCTGTCAACATGGCGCTCACTAAGGTAGGATATCGGAGTGAACATCCAATATTCAATAGAGACCCATTTTAATGAGGAAGTGTCACCAAAGCTTGCTTAGTGCTTGTAGATTAGTTTCCAAATCACGTTTATTTCTGTAGTGACGAAAGACATAAAGTAAATGTTTAGAATTTGGAACTCAAGGACTCAAGTGATTTTATCATTCATATTCCACTGCAATCATAGTTGTTTGGCACGATGATTCATTCCTAAATGCTCTGCTGCTCGCATGATCACAATATTTTTGGTTGTGGTTGGATTGAATTTATCAACTTTTATCATAACGTTGCATAAAAAGTGTTCAACATGTAATGAAAAACGTTCAAGCTACAAGTACCTAACTCTTAATTCACACTTGGCATCTCGCTGTTCAATATTCACCCACCTCTGCCTCGTTTTACTTTGTGCGTGACTCCACAATGGAATGGAAGCTCTCTTACATTTCCCTATTTTCAGGTTTTCGCCGCTTCCCTGCTGGTCGGGCTGTGCCTGGCTGATGGAGGTGGTCGCTTCAGTCACGGCCACGGACGTGTGACCTCAGGTCACGGAGCTGTGACCCGAGGTCACGGTCTGGGACCGGTGACTCACCAGGCTGGTCAGCTGGTGGGCGGCCAATTCCGCCACCCAGGAGTGTCGTTTGGCTCCTTCCAGCCAAATCTTGGCCCCGGAATCGGCGCCGTATCGTCCGGATACGACGCTCCCAGCTCCGGCTACCAGGAGCCTAACCAGCAGTACAACGTCCCACACCTGCCGACCAGCTACGGTACTCCGAACACTGGCTACGATACTCCCAGCACCGGATACGATACTCCGAAAACGACCTACGATACTCCCAGCACGGGCTACGATACTCCCAGCACCGGCTACAATACTCCGAGCATCGGTTACGATACTCCGAAAACGAGCTACGATACTCCTAGCACCGGTTACGATACCCCGAAAACAGGCTACAACGCCCCTAGCACGGGCTACAACACCCCAAGCACGGGCTACGATACCCCGAAGACAAGCTACGATACCCCTAGCACTGGCTACGATGCCCCGAAGACAGGCTACGAAACTCCGAAAACAAGCTACGACACTCCGAAAACAAGCTACGATACTCCAAAAACAACCTACAACACCCCTAGCATTGGTTACGATACCCCGAAGGCAAGCTACGATACTCCGAAAACAAGCTACAACGCCCCTAGCACCGGCTACAACACCCCAAGCACGGGCTACGATACCCCGAAAACAAGCTACAACACCCCTAGCACTGGCTACGATGTCCCTAAGACAGGCTACGAAACTCCGAAAACAAGCTACGATGCTCCGAAAACAAGCTACGATACTCCGAAAACAACCTACAACACCCCTAGCATTGGCTACGACACCCCGAAGACAAGCTACGATGCTCCGAAAACGAGCTACGATACGCCGAAAACAAGCTACAATGTTCCGAATGTCGGCTACAACGCCCCGAAGACCAGCTACGACACCCCGAAAACAAACTACGGTACCCCGAACAAGGGTTACAGCGCTCCGAGCACTGGCTACAACGCCCCAAGTACCACCTACAATGGTCCCAATCAAGGCTACGCACCTCAGGTGTCTTCCCAATACCATGTCCCCAGCGTGTCGTCTGGCTATGGCCCTCCCAAACAGTACGGGCAGAGCTACAACGGTTATAGCCGCTAGTGCTCCTCGTGCCATCTGTCCTCATGTAATTTGTCAGCCATAATAAACGCAATGCGATTACTCGTACATCAATGGAAATTGGAAATGTTTTATGCTCGTTCACATTGCTATGTGTTCTTGTAGATAAGTGCCTCGATTACCGGTACCTACTGGAATGAGATGTTTTCGTCGAAAAAAAATATAGGAACAGATCTCACTGTTGGACCAATCTGACAATACTGAGTCATAGATAGCATGAATCCATAGATTGATGAAGCCATAGATTCATGTTATCTATGACTGAGCTAACGCTTAAAACTGGTCATGGTACCTAAGTGGCCGTCGTCTCTGGAAACGCCTCGATAAGGATCGCAAATATTAAATAATTGCAGTCTGCTCTGCACACAGAAAAATATTAACACCGTTAGCGGTGTAATTGCACAGTACATATCTGAGCACTTGAGGAAAGTTAATTTAGTCCCTTCCCCGCTTAAATTACTCGCGCTTCCAAATGAACACTAGGAAGAAGGTAATAGAACACTGTTAGGAGGGTTGGGTGTTTTGCTACATGTAGTAAAACACCCAACCCTCCTAACAGTGTTCTATTACCTTCTTCCTGGTGTTCACTTGGAAGCGCGAGTAATTTAAGCGGGGAAGGGACTAAATTAACTTTCCTCAAGTGCTCAGATATGTACTGTGCAATTACACCGCTAACGGTGTCAATATTTTTCTGTGTGTGTGATTTTCGGAACGGTAATCTAATCTAACAGCCGCCCGAATAATGCTGCGAGAAGGTCAAGGAAATGCTTGTGTGTCAGCAAGAAGTCAGCATTGCAAATGTGTTTGCAGTCAACGAGCGACATGTGGCTGTTTTGAAATAAATGTTATTGCATCAACAGTTATATATGGTTTTGTGCCTCGATGGTGATTGCTTAGGGAGAAAAACAAAAAAGCAGACTATACCTATATCTTTTTATATTATGGATGCTACATCTGTCGCCGATGGTTATCGCCCAGTACCTACTAGCCAAAAATGGTTTTGAATTATAGGATTCGAGCAACTGGATACCTAAGTAAAAAAGTGGTTTCGATGGCTTATCGATTTATCTAAACCGAGCATCGAAGGACTAGCTTTTAGTGAACCCGATTCGATTGCTACACTTGCCAACTGACCTCTTATCCTTCGTGGTGTAACGCCAGTCGACCCCGCAGAAACGGCAAGTCAGGGCTATAAAGGACCGCGTAACTCCTGACCGACGCAATCGCGCGTCCGGTCCCGTTCCGACCCGACCTGTCCCGAAGTGGCCGTACCCATAAACTAGCGGCATGGGGAAAACTGGACCGGGACGAGCAGAAGCCACGGCCCGCCACAGGCTTCAGAAGACGGGACATTAGACGGCAAATGGATAAACGAGATCTAGTGGCAAACCATGGACAGATGAGCGAAAAAAATGACACGACACATGTCTAGAAAGAATTCGCTGTTGAATTTTGATTCAGCCATCAGGTATCCATTTTTTTCCAACTGCAACGGTAGTGTTACAATACACCAAGGGATGAACTAAATATTCGATAAACGTACGTTTATGCATAACTAGAGGTACAGGTTTACGCGATAACTGCATGTTTTGATTTATTTTATGTGACGGATTCATTAGTTTGGGTGAGTAACCTGTATTTTTAGCTGTATTATTTGGGTAGATTTGGGTAGCTGTTTTTAATTAAACTTATAAGGTATAATAGTGATAGTTGCGGGTTGTCCAAGTCTTTTGTATGTTAGGCCCTTTTTAAACTCAACCCTTTACCCTACCCCTACCCTACCCCTACCCTACCCCTACCCTATCCTACTCCTACTCTACTCCTACTCTACTCCTACTCCTTCTCTACCCTACTCCTACACTACCTCTACTCCTACTCCTACTCCTACTCCTACTCCTACTCCTACTCCTACACTACACTACACTACACTACACTACACTACACTACACTACCACCGAAAGTCCTAGTTTCAGCTAAATCGGCCCAGAAACGGCTGAGATATTGCAAAAACAAGTTAATTGTATTTACTGGCGAATTCCCTTGGCGAGCTTTTAAATATAGATTATTTCGGTTTATTCTGTGATATTGGAATTGAACATACCGAATCCCATATTACCTCGATTTAAAGGTAACTAAACTTGGATATTACAAAATTGGTCTTGAGCTCAAGAATAAGAGTTTTTCGTGTTATTTCTATGTTTCCTTTTTGTCCGTTAAACTATGTATGTGTAGGTAAGTTGAGCAATATCAGCCGAAATCCTATTTGTTTTTGCTAAATTAATTTTTATCACGCTGAAAGTTAATGGCCTAATATTTCCTGGAAAAGGATCATTAACCCACATCAGACCATTTGGTTTTCGACATAAACTTCGGCCGAGGGCGGTTGGTGGAAATTCCCCACGCCATTTCGCCCGTAATCAACTAGAGCGGCGCAGAAAAAAAAGACAAGTGCGCCGTTAAAAAACGCAGTGACCGAAACCTAATCTCCATGTCTCAAATAATCAGGTGACCTCTGAGGTCAGGTCAAATACTCCAAGTTTTATGAAGAACTGATGAGTTATGAATTTTCACGATTCCAGCCAGTTGAGATGGTCTTATATCCGGGTTCAGATGAATAACTTTGCCAAAAATGGCTCCAGTGCCACGACTTTGACCACTAAAGATTCCTTCGCACTGAGAGCTTTTCGACATTTTTGGACCAAACAGAGGCTCGCTTGCAACGTAACCGTCATAAGGAAGTGTCACAGATCAGTAACATGAACTGACCTGAAAAACTTTTGCTGTCAAAAGATCCTGATTAAATCAAAGGTCAGTTATGTCAATTATTAGCTCTCTACCGCTATACTGTGTTCCAAACAATCGTGAGCCGTTTGAGTTTTGTGCACCTTTCTCCTCGGGTGGGCGTCTTACTCTTACCCACCCACGGAGTAAGATGCCCGAAATGCTCGAGGAAACGCATATCATTCTCCATTCCTAACAAACGAATCCTACGGGAGTTATGTGTATTCGATCAGTTGGCAAAATGAATACCTACACTTCAATAAAATCGTTTACTTAGCAACGAATCCTATCAAGTTCGTCCGCAAGAGTTTTTTTTTAGCTTAACGGGGGCGATTTGTCCCACTCTCCAATACAAATGCCGTTTTTGGTCGAAAATTCAACATTAATGACGTCACTAACACCTCGATATCTTAAAAATTTTCGACCGATTTTTTTTTAAAGTTCCTCACAACAAACGTCGATCAATCCTCTACAGGAATCCAAAACTGCGCCATTTTTTAGCTATAGCGCGGCAAAAAGTGGGGGCGTTTAGCTCCCCCAGTAACTCGCGGGTTAATTTGATTGAGGGTGATTGATAAATAACTCCCATGACCTCAAGAGACCATAGTGGCGTAATATATAAAATCATGCAAGATCATCAATGCAAAATTGATTAACCCGGCAGGCGGTGGGCCTACCAGCCACCTTCCGCGCGGTGGGGGGGGGCACTTTTTTGCCCCCCCCCCCGTATCTCCGAAACTACTGAACGGATCCGCAAAATTCAAACGGCGTTCGATAGCCCTGTCAAATTTGTCGAAGGAAACCAAATTTCATTGACCTCGGGGTCACCGATGACGTCACAGGTCAGGTCAAAGATAAAATGTTTCACCGTTCACGGGGCTTCTAGGGAAAGCGTTATAACACCGAGTAAAACGCATTTTGTCGAAAATCAGCGATAAGGCGTCAGTTGTCTAGTACATATGTTGCTATTACAGGTCATTGGTCATACCAGGTCAGGTCACAGGTCAGGTCACCAAAGGTCACCAAGGGTCACCACATGAGCCCAACTTTACTAAGGTTATGCGATGCATGTTTTATGGCCAGTTTTTCATTTCCAACTCAATGGTGTTGGTCATAAGACCATCAGGTACGATTTAGGTCACTTTCTGGTGGAGGTCAGGTCAAGGTCAGGTCAAAAAAGGTCAAATTTCAAAGTTGATATGTTTGCATAAAATGGGTATCGATTCGATGCAGCTCGTCACGGGGAGTCTAATGGTGGTCTTTGTTTGGCGCTACGAGGTCTAGAATTGCTAAAAATTGAGTTTGAAAATTTGACGTCATCAATTTTGAACAGTTTTTTTTCGCTACAACTTGGCCAAAAAAAGAGGTATCGATCTCAAATTTGGTATGTAGATAGAAGGCGGTAGGGGCTATCACATATATTCCGTTTTTTCGAAATTCAAAAAACTTTTTGGATTTTTTGGCTATTATATTCAAAAAATCTATTTTTTTATTTTTGGGGGTCAAAATCCAAAAAATTCGAAAAACCGAGATGATAGTTTTGTAGCCCTTTTAATTCCACACCTTTTATGTCTGAAACATTTTTCTGTATCTCTAAAGCTGTAGGCCTGACAGCTCTTCCCGTGAAACCTTTTTTTTGGGTCGAAAATGACAAAAATGACGTCACTCTGACGTCATTAGCGGCCAACCTATCATAGCCTTTGTAAAAAATTTTGGTCACCATGTGCGCTAGCTGCTCCCGGGAGGGTACTGAAAGTTTGGTGACGATCGGCACAGCGGTTCTCGAGATACCTATATCGAAAAAACTAAAGGGGGCAAAAAATGCCCCCCCCCCCCACCGCCTGGAAGGTTAACCCGCGCCCCAGTGGCGGTCTCAGCCAACTTCGCCCTAGTGGGGGGGGGGGGGGGCATATGTTACCACCCACCTCTAACTCAAAAACTAAGAGGGCTAGAAAAGCGCGGTAAAAAGCAGTGGACAGCTCTCAATGCGTACGTTTGAAAGTATTTAGGTCATTTTCATCTTAGAGCAATATTGAGGTCACTGTAGGTCATCAAAGGTCAAAATTTGCCAAATGTCATTATATTTCTCAGAACACATGCCGCTATCTCAGGAACTATGGTAGCTAGAAAAACGCATGAAAGAGCAATCGATAGCTTTTGAACACTTCTTTTGAAAAGGTCATTATCAATATTTACCTCAGGTCAACGGTTTAGCCTCCAGAGGGCAAAAACTCCAAAAATAGCTGTTTTTACGGAAAGTGTTTTTCGACAATAACTTTCGACTACGAAAAGCCACGACATTTATATTGCCAGAATCGTGTTCCCCTCGCCGAGACGCGTCGAATGAACTATAATTTGACCTTGAAAGGTCAACTTGAAAATTTGACCTCAGGTCAAGGTCATGACCTGACCGGAATAGGTCATGTTGCATATCAGTCGATGCGTCTCAACGAGACAAACACAATGAGACCATCCCAAGCGTCCTATCTCTTTCCAATCGCGAGTTATTGGCAAAAAAACTGTTTGTAGCCTCAAATGACCTCGGATGACCTTTCTAGAGGCTATCAGCTAAATTGACACCTTGGTCATCACGAGTGGACTAAATCATTGTGATTCTGTAATATTTGGACTGTTCCTATGCGTACACACGGATCTAGAGGCATTTTCATTTTTCTCCATTGACTTGTAATGGTAAGGTCACGCCACTGACCTGACCTTAGGTCACGGATATAAAAAATCCGAGATATACAAATTGTAGGTGCCCATAACATCATACAATCCACCAAGTTTGAAACCTTTCTGACAAACACTGCAGGCTGGACAGGATTGCAAACTTTTTTTTTAGGCTTGGTCAGTTAACTTGACCTGGTGACCTGACCTGACATGACCTGGGGTCAAAAATTTCACACATTGTCCAAAAATGATGTACCAAAAGCTACCCCAAGCGGCGCGGCGCTACGCGCCGCGGTTTTTTATTCACACGCGAAAAACGCGACAGGGTGGTAACATATGCCCCCCCCCCCCCCACTGGGGCGAAGGTTAAGCATCGGATCAATTGAAGCATCGGATATTGACAAGGAGTGTATGAATTAGCGGATCATAGATGGTTGTGAATTGTGATGGTCTAAGCTCATTTCCGAAGCCATGATAATAGTTTCAATATTTATCTGATTGACTTCATAGTGAGGTCACGTGGCTTATCTGACGTCAGGTGATCCTTTACAAACGAGATGTGTAATCAGAAAAGTATGTACATACATACTTTTCTACTTATGATGATGCTCAAAGATGCCATTGCTCGCCTACAACAACGAGATGTGTAATCTTTGAGAGTTGAGGGCTCCGGAGGTCACAACTGCCTAAAGTTTCATCCCCCCGAGAAAGATAGCAAGATCGGAAAATATTCTTTGACTCCTCTTGTCTCTTGAGCATTGTGAAATTATGACAATTTAGGACCGTGTTTATGAGTTTTAATTAATTACGAGTTATGATGCTATAAGTCCTTACCTGATCTTACCTGAAAATACGGCTGGAGTCAAAACATCCAGTTGAATCAAAGGTTAAGATGCCAAAATTAAGCCCCCTATCGCTAACGCGTTCCGAACAATCGCGAGAGAAGCGTCGGGGTTGGCTTTGCGCTTGCCCCGCCCCCGGCGGAATAGGGTCAGTCAATAGCAGCGTGACTAGAAGTGCAACAGATCTACCCGTCTATTTCTACCGATGCATGCATGCCTCACGCCTTTCCTGTAAATTTCGTAACTTGTCCCCGGCACACAATGCTGAGTGATTGTTTGATTAGGGTGACAGCCGCTATAGATTTTCATACTCTGTTGGTTCCACTGGACCTCGTCGTAACACAGAAAGTGTCCAGGCTGAAGGCCACACCCAACGGTCGTGGTCTCTGCCCCTGACTCGACCCGCGCGAAAGGGAGAGGTATAAAAGGACCGTGCTGTCTCAGCAGCGACACACTCGGGCAGCAGTGACCTAGACAGCAACATGTTCTGCACTAAGGTGGGATGTGCACACAAACGGGATATTTTCACAGCCGTCAACTCCTGGTAACTTTGGTCGCAATGACCATGTAACTGAATCGCTCATGCTAGACGAACTGAAGTGTTCTAACTGCTAACTCAATAGGTAGGTACCCTTCTTCAGAAACGTTTTTAGTGCCAATGTAGCAAAATGCGACATTCCATAGATTTCCGTAAAATCAAATAACTTTTTTAATCTCCTTTCAGGTTTTCACCGCTTCCCTGCTGGTCGGGCTGTGCATGGCTGATGGAGGTCGTCGCTTCAGTCACGGCCACGGACGGGTGACCTCAGGTCACGGAGCTGTGACCCGAGGTCACGGTCTCGGATCGACTCGGCTGAGCGGGCATGGAACTGGGCACAGCTCTCCCAGCGTGTCCTCTGGCTACAATGCTCCCAGCTCTGGCTACAACGCTCCCAGCTCTGGCTACAACGCTCCTAGCGTCTCATCCGGTTACAACGCTCCCAGCTCGAGCTATAACGCTCCCAGTGTGTCGTCTGGTTACAAAGCTCCCAGCTCTGGCTACAATGCACCCAGTGTTTCTTCGGGTTACAACGCCCCCAGCTCCGGCTACAGCGCTCCCTCCACCGGTTACAATGCCCCTACCTCTGGCTACCATGCCCCCAGCTCCGGCTACAACGCTCCTAGCGTCTCATCTGGTTACAACGCTCCCAGCTCGAGCTATAACGCTCCCAGCGTGTCCTCTGGCTACAACGCTCCCAGCACCGGCTACAACGTCCCTAGCTCTGGCTACAGCACTCCCACCACCAGCTACAATGCCCCTACCTCTGGTTACAGCGCCCCCAGCTCTGGCTACAACGCTCCCACCACCGGCTACAATGCCCCTACCTCTGGTTACAAGGCCCCTAGCTCTGGCTACAGCGCTCCTAGCTCTGGTTACAGCGCCCCTAGCTCTGGCTACAAAGCTCCCAGCTCCAGCTACAGCGCTCCCAGCTCTGGCCACCGCGCCCCTAGTTCCGGTTATGGCGCACCGAAGAAGTCGTCTGGCTATGGAAAATAAGATGTCGATTAAAATGTCGGGATTGTTCACTATGCCCTGTCGAGCTCAGTGACTGTTGATGTTATCCAGATGTCCGATGTTATTTCGTTTAAAACGTAAGCTGTATGTACTATAAAGGCACTGCAACAACATTGTCGCGTCGTTCATATCCTTATCACGCGCACCGACGCCAACTTCGTACCGACGGGGGGGGGGCGGATGACCGCCCCCCCCTGAGATCTCGAGAACGAAGCAAGATAGCGACAAGTGGTAAACGGCATCGGATACGCACGGACAAGGTCTACAATTTTTACTAAGGTCATTTTCAGGTCAGGTCAAAGATGACGTCACAGGGGTCAAAAAAGTCAAAATAGCGGCGCTAGATATGGAGAGTTTTTCTCGAATAACTTTCGAATTAGTCAAGATAGGAACAAACTAAGGGATTTATCGTGATCCTCTCGTCAATCCGCATCGAATGATATATATATATATATATATATATATATATATATATATATATATATATATATATATATATATATATATATATATATATATATATATATATATATATATATATATATATATATATATATATATATATATATATATATATATATATATATATATATATATATATATATATATATATATATATATATATATATATATATATATATATATATATATATATATGTTGACCTCGAAAGGTCAAGGTCAAAGGTTGATCTCAGGTCACGTGACCTCGAGGTCATCATGTATGTCATTCGATGCGTCTTGACGAGCGGAACACAATGAGACCATCCGCGCGGCTGTATCTGGTTCCTGTACGGAGTTATTGGCAAAAAAAACCTTTGGTGACCTTTGATGACGTCACATGACCTTACAGCTGCCCAACAGCAAAAATGACCTCAAGGTAGTGAAGGTTGATCGTATATGAAGCCATGTGTATGGTATATGGGGCCATTCCGACCCGTTTTAGTGGTAAAAACAGGGAGTTGATTTTTCCCCCTTTGACTTATAATGGGGAGGTCGAGAAATTGACCTGACCTTAGGTCACCGATATCAAAATTCCGAGATATAAAAATTGTAGCTACTAATGACCTAATAACATCCTGCGACTTTCAAAGGCCTCCGACATCTACTGTAGCTCTGGCACGGTGACAAAGTTGCAAAAAAGTGACTTGAGGTTGGGTCATTCAAAGTGACCTGGTGACCTGACCTTAAAAGTTAGGAGATTCAAACTTGCACACCATGTGTAAAATTGATGAGAGAATAGTCGTACCAAATTTCGCCAATTCCAAAAAAAAAAAATCCAAAAGTTTTCCCGCTATAATTCGCGAAAAACCTCAGGGGGCGGATATCCGCCCCCCCGTCGGTGCGCGTGGGCATAAAATCGAGGGACAGGCCACCTGGGCTGCCTGTCACAATTCTTTGTTGTATGCTTTTGCGGCTCAAAACACTCTTCTGGACTGGACGTGAGATGCCAGTTTGAATATTTTAATTCAGCACTAGTTTTGGAACAAGAAGGAGAATTAGATAAATATAGGTTCTCAAAGCGATAAAGAGTTTCTACGGGCAGGATAGTACGATATTTGCGCATTTAAATGAACTAGGTATGACGCATTGTTGTCTGCGACCGCCACTTCTGCGTTTTGACGTTTAAACCGCGCCCCGTTTACAGGGTGCAACGCGCCCTGTTGGGGGGCATTTTGCCCCCCCTAAGATCTCGAGAACCACGCAACAAAGCGACAAGCAGCAAACGGTGTTGGATAGCCCCAGCGGAGAGCTACCTTGTGACCCAATATCATTGATCTAGGTCAAACCGATGACGTCACAGGTCAGATCAAATGTCGAATTTTCACCGTTTACAGGCATTTCAACAATTAAGGAATGTGTCGTAAAATCAAGTAAAATGCATTTCATTGAAAATCACCGATGGGGAATTGTTTGTCAAACACATATTTTGCCATTCCAGGTCGCTGATGCCAGGTCAGGTCACAGAGGGCAGGTCACTATGGGTCACAATATGAAAATATCATGTGATGCATGTTTTATGGTCCATCTTACATGATAAATGCGATTATGTGGGTCAGGCAGCCTTTGGGGCCAGTTTAGGTTATGGTATGGTGAAGGTCAGGTCAAGGTCAGGTCGAGGTCAGGTCAAATTAGGTCAAATTTCAAAGTTGTTATTTTTGTATAAAATGGGTTTCGATTCGATGCAGCTCGTCACGGGGAGTCTAATGGTGATCTTTGTTTTGCGCTACGTGGTCTACATAGAATTGCTAAAAATGGAGTTCAAAAATTTGACGGCATCAATTTTGAGCAGTTTGTTTCGCTATAACTTGGCCAAAAAAGAAGGTATCGATCTAAAATTTGGTATGGAGATAGAAGAGCGCACGGACTATCATACATATTCCGATTTTTCGAAATTCGAAAAACTTTTTGGATTTCTTTTTGCGTTTTTTTTAACATCAGTTTTTTAATTTTGGGGGTTAAAATTGCAAATTTTTGAAAAAAATGAGATAGCAGTTTTGTAGCGCCGTTTTTTTCTTTACACAACCACGTAAAGTACTTTGAAATTGTTTGGTAACTAGCTTTTGTGAGCCTTTCAAGATTTGATGTTTTTTGGTCATTTTTGGTCGAACATGACCTCAGTTTGACCTCAATAACTCCTTACCTAAGGTGATCTAAGACTTGAAATTTTGTGTGAATGTGTCAAATTGATGCCCGGGAAGGTAATGAGAGTTAAGCGGCGCTGCGCGCCACCGTTTTCTTGCTATTCAGGAAAAACCACAGGGGGCATATGCCCCCCCCCCCCCCAACGGGGCGAGGGGACGGGAAGGAGCCAACGACACTTCTTTGGTTAGGACATGTGGTATTATTAAACTAATAATAACTTGAGCCTGTACATCGATGACGGTTTTAGGTCTTACTTAGTTTGAAAGCGATAACGTACTTAGGTATCTTAAAGAAATTCACAATCTGTTAACACAGTTTATTTTCCGATCCAGAAACACAATCCGAACAGTCGGAAAAAGCTGCAGAACGACATCCAAAGGAAACATATCGCGGAGTACAGAATTATAAAGGCACACGATTTCCTATAATTATAGCATTGACAATTGACATAGTTATCAGTTAACACAGTAAGCATTTACAAACATTATACATGACCATCAACACGATGCTCTACCCACCAATAACAAAAACAGTGTGGGTATTCAAGCCGACATGAGTATATCTTACAAATATGACCTTATCTAGGTTCGTGGCGCTGTCCCTCAGACGAGCTGCTGGGACCATTTCAGCAGGGCGTCGCCCTCCTCCTGAGTGAAGTAGTTGGTCCAGTCGCCGACCTTACCCTTCCTCATGAACGCACCGACTTCCTTCTCCGGGTGCGCCACGCCCTCCTTCTGCCAGTGGGTGTAGTTGACCGCCGGGTTCTTCTTCATCTCGGCGAAGCTGGTGCGCTGGTAGATGGTCTGTGCCAGCTCGTCGGTCATGGGCCTCCCGAGGAACTCAGCCACCCTCTTGATGCAGCCGACGCGGTCCTGGTGCAGCTCCTCGTAGGTGACGCAGAGCACCTGTCCGGCGTGGTCGCGGTACCCCTTGACGTGCTCCCGGTACGGCCCGTACATCATCTCGCCCTTCTGGAAGGCGTCGCGGAACTCGGCGAACGTTCCGCGGTACGAGTTGAAGTTGACCATGCGGCAGAAGTGGTAGTAGGAGACGCAGACGTCGCGCGGGTCGCGGCTGACGTACAGCACCTTGGCGCCGCTGGTCCACACGCTCTCCGGCAGCAGGTGGTAGGGCAGGTGCGTCTTGATGAGGCGCGGATCGGACATCTCCGAGATCTCCTTGAAGCGCATCCGCTCCACAGAGGGCATGTCGAAGAGCGGGAACCGGTACTCGAGCGGCTCGTCCGTCTGCTTACTCTGCTCCTGGTGCACCACCTGCCACACCAGCTCCTGCAGCCATGTCGTGCCAGACTTGGGGAAGCTGGCTACGAACACGTCCGTGGGCCGCGCGCTGAAGCGGCGCCAGTGCTCCGGCGCGCCGGCCATCACGTGCCACGTGTTGATGACGGTACCCTTGTAGCGGTAGTGGCGCAGACGCACCGACTTGTAGTTGGGGTCGAGCGGCAGCGGCTCGCAGCCCTCTGGCAGGGTCATGGCCGCGATCTTGCGGTCCAGGGCCTCCAGGTAAGCGGCCTCCTGCTCCGGCGTCGGCGCTGCAGGCGGATCCGTGCCCTCGGGCATGGCTGTGGCTGCGGCGGTACCTGTCTGCTGACCGTCAGCTGAGGGCGTGGGCTCAGTGATCTGACCACGGATGGCAGTCAGAGGTGACGGGCCTTTCTCGGCGGACTCAGCCGTGCGAATGTGGGCCAGATCCCGAGCTCGCGACCTTTATCTACCGGTGCCGGGCATATCGCCGTTTGTGGGATGATAAGGTGGCTGGAGAGTGGAGACTGTTGATAAACACTCGGGAAATACGGGCCGGGAAACACGCATCCTCAGAGCATCCTCTCATCCTTGGGTTTTACAGTCAGTATTTCCCGACCAAACTTGATCATGCACATCAACATTTTAGTGGGCTAATGCTGAGAGATACAAATGCGATATTTGTCCATGGGCCACTTTTAACTCCGCTTCCTAAGCAATAGCCCGCAGCATGCTTATTTGCCTGAGTTGTATAAAATGACGCAATGACACGTTACTTTTCGTTGCGCTTGCTGTATACTTGTGTACGTTTAGTATCACATAAGAGCATCTGGGAAAAGTGCCCTTTCTTTCCGGTATTATGTTTCGAAGAACACATTTTATGTACCTAAACCTTGTGATTCTGCACCAAGGCAGAATGGTAGGCGTGGAATGACTCTGATGGAGTTAACGGTCCCGTTAAAAAAGATGTGTCACTTTGTCGGAATTCGTACCTGGTACAATTTATAACCGCTGGGTAATTAAAACGCCTTTTTATTGGATATACATAAGCCGTTTTCAGGACGGGCTACCAGGCGAATGCACCTAATTTCACCAAACATGCTCTTTTACATTAAACATCTTCATATCATGAATTTATTTCAGTGCTTTAATCGAAAATAATGTCTGATCGTTTGAAAAATGAGGTGCATAAGCATCTGTGCAGCCTAGACTGATAATTTTTAACCCGCGCCCTGGTGAGGTCTGTTCATAACACGACCTGGGGGGAGGGCCTATTTTTGCCCCCTCCTCCCAAATCTCCGAAACTTCTGGACGGATCCGCAAAATTCAAACGGCGTTTTTCTGTAGCTTCAAAGCTATAGAGCGGACAGCCCTTCCCGCGAAACCTTTTTTTAGAGTCGAAAACGACAGAACATGAAGTCACTCTGACGTCATTTGTGGCCAAGCTATCATAACCCTTGTAATTTTTTTTTTGGTCACAATGTGTAAAATTGATGCCCGAGAGCCGAGAGGGTACTGAAAGTTTGGTGACGATCGGCCCAGCGGTTCTGGAGAGATTTCGAAAAGTCTGGAGGGGGAAATAGCCCCTCCCCCTAACCAGGGCGCGGGTTAAGAAACACAACGTACCTTATTTGACCAAATATGCACCACATCTACACCTATTTTGCACCTAATCTGCACCAAAGGTGTACCAGACTGCCGTCATAGAAGCGGCTATTGTTTGCTGACATTAAAGGTCGGGTATTGGTTGGTACCTTAACTAAATAACAGTCGACCTATCACCTATGTTATTATAGGCGGCGGAACGGGGAGGGCACCAGGGCACTGTGCCCCCCTTTGATTTTGGCATTTTAACATAGGTCCTATGGGCGTTGCATGGAAAGAATGGGACCAAAAGTCGGCAATGCCCCCTTAATTGAAGGTGTTCCGCCGCTACTGTATGTTATAAAACAACTTCCAAATAACATTGATAATACCCAATAACATTGGCATTTAATAAAACATCAGCTTATGTACTAGTTGTTGCCGAAATACCAATGCATCGCGGTAAAAGATAGTTTTTGGCGCATTGTTTCCGTGCAAAAAATATGTCGGGTAACGGTTATTTCAAATTGTCAAATGTAGACCACAAGAAAACTGTTGGTTAGTGTCACCATGCCCATCATCATATGCATCATCATGCTGTTGCTATCATTCCTATATCGAGCACGCATACAGACAGACAATGGTATTCCCGCCCCTCGAAAACTCTTGACACAAGTTGACAACGCTCTGCACTGCAAGATATGGATTTCCACTCTCAGCGCACGGCAGCTGTACGGTGTCTTTATCGGTAAGCCGGAGAGTCACAGGCCTCTTATCAGACTAACGATAAAATGGGCCATCTTTGGACGACCCACTTTCTGCAGAACTTGAGCGAGATTAGGCACAGAAGTTTGGACGGGAACCGTCTAAAACAGCATTTACTGATTTAGACGCGCGAATAGCTCCCTTTTGGGTCTATATCACTTCAAAAACATTACGTAATAAAAGAAAACACTCGGTAGATAGTTGTCATAAATGCAGCTCATCGCATATTTATAAAACTTAATGATTTGACGTTCCCCTTATGCCAAAATGTATCGATAAGAAATGCGGCAATGCCCAGACATGTGATAATAGCATCGGAGTCGTGAAGAGCCTAGGCTGAAGTCATGCAACATATTTGAGCCTTGAGGTCTGGCGCCTGAATTAGGTAATTGCAAAGTTTCGTTTTGAGTATGCGGTGCTTTACCGAGGCGACAGGGCACCCAGAGCTCTCAGAGGTTATCCTATTTCTCTGGCAGAGGGCAGGGCAGTAGATACACAGGGTGGCGCTAGCACTGCGGCGGTGAAACCTGGGATCCGCTCCCTTCCCAGAGTTAAATTTGCCCAGTAACTTGCAATGGCGAAAGCCTGAGGTCATTTTTCCCGGTGGCCGCTGCTCGAATTGAGACACTTCTGGGGATATCCCTACAAATGAAGAGGGTAGACCGTAAACTGTGGCCTTGACCAAGCAAGTCATGCATCACAAGTCACATCTCAGCGGATGTCTGGGTAAGGAGTACAAGTAATAGTTTTTGTGTATTTTTGTCATTTACATTCGTTTTGCAACCAGCTGGCTGGCTGGAGTTTACCAAAATATGCATACTTATATTTACAACAAATATTTTACTCAGAGTTGCTAGACAGTGAATAGTGAAACCCACTGGGGCTAGAGCTCACGCTACACACTATACACAGGTCCCGGAGCCAGGGCGAGGTCGATGTCAGCGACATCTCTTGGCACAACACTAGCGACGCCTGTGAGCCGTTTGGTGAAACGAGACAACGGGGTTTGTATAGATGCTTCATCAATCAGCATTGATGCGAAAATATGGGGACCTGACCGGCTGTCAATTTCCCAAACTCTGTCTGGAACGGTGACTTTGATGACGGGTCGCTGCACCGCACCTGACGATGGGGGTGGGACGGGACTGCTGATCTGGTCGCCTCCCCTGATCACCTCCGTCCATCCCTGCTGAATATTTTATCCTCCGGCCCCTAATGGGACACCGATCGGACCTTAATTGAAACCGGAGCATAATTATCGCACAGAACAAGCTGTAATTGCTGTTTTTCCGGACACACGGGTCAATATTTGATGGTTAGGGCGGACGGCTGGTGTATTTACTCGTTGGTTTTTGTCGTAGGGATTTTTTCTCCATAATGTGGCACTGAGGGCAATGGCTAAGTAAAGCTAATGAATTGAAAACATCGATGTCAGCGATGGTAGCCTACCAGGGAAACCGAGGGGCTTGAGTTTTATCACCATTAAGTGCCCTCAATAAACATTGAATTTTGAAACATAATGACAAGTCAACTTAACGACACATAAAAACACATTTAAAAATGAATAGATATCAATTAAAGTATGTAACACTTGGTCAGGAATCGGTTCTGCTCCAGCCTGGTCCGGCCGCGAGTCTGAGCCTTCTCCAGGACCTGTTCTAGCTCCAGTCTCAGTCTGCCCCAAGACTGTCAGCAGCCACCAGACGGGAACAGACACCTGACTGACGCGCGGAGGTCGGAGCTCTGGCACCGGACAGTCAGAGGGAACATAGTCAGCCACTACCCAGCCAGTCACACGGCCAGCCAGCCAGTCGCATGGTCACTGCACACGGTAGGAGGCTAGTCGTCACAGCTCAAAGGGTGCCACTGGTAAAATAAGAGACCGCCAGTCGTCGAAAGTTACCTCAGAGAGGTGGAAAGCTCTAACTTTCGGCCAAGGCGCGCACTACCATAGGCTAGGCCATAGCTCTAACCGGTGTTATGTAAAATGCATATTGATGCTATGATGCTATGCATATGGTTCGCTTCAATCAGTATATGATTCGCTGTTATATTAGTCAGATGTCACTGACATCGATCGACACTAATGCATACACCGGCTATCCCCTTCCACCCCATAGATGTGGGGACGGACTGGTGGTGGGGGCGGTGGGACCCGCGCCACTGCCGGTCGATGGGTGTGGCAAGGGTTGTCACACAGAATGTCACACCGGCTGTCACACGGCAGTGTCGGACCTGTCACCGGCCTGTCGCGAACAATGTCGGCCGCCTGTGTCACAGGGAACCGCCGGGTTCGCGGGCAGACACGCGTGGGAGAGCCGACACCTGCAGAGTACCGACCGGCGCGGCGGTGAGGGCTTCACGATAGCGGCAACGAAAACGGCAGCGCAGGCACTCAGAAACGGCACTGTGCGATAGAGGAATAGGGGCTACTTGTGTTCTGTCGCCCATAATAAATTGTAGGGTTGCCTTGAATACTATTACTTCACTCTTAGAGAAGCTAGACAAAGAGCCGTAGGTATGACCGTTCCTTTCTATGAGCAAAATGGTCGTGCTGTTACTGTGCTGTCAGTTGAACTTATGCTGATCGCATTCCATCAGAGCATGTGGTGTAAAATATGCATACGAATCTTAACACAGTTGAGAAATTGAGACCCCTTATCGCTTTCACCTTCCATCTGCCATCGCTGGTAGACTTTTTGTACTCGTCAGCTTTGGTATGTCACCGGATAATCTGTACATTACAGCGACAATCGTTGCAGCCGAATGCACTTTGAATGATAATTAGGCGTGCAAAGTGCACGAGACGAGCCTAAAGGGGTATGCAAGCCATACGTGTCATACTTCCTTTACAGAAGGCATAATGGCATTCAGCTGTCGGCTAAGCAGCCCATTAACAATATCACCGGCTGAAAACACGACTGACGACAGATCCTTGCGACACCGCCGCGCTGCTAGAGATGGCAGGCGAGGCTTCCAGCCAGAGGCACGTCTGTCGAAGACGAGCTTTTTGGCCGCACGTCTCAAAGTTTTCTCACGTTTTTGGATGACCACCAGTGCGGAGCTGGTCGGATAGCCGTGCTGTTCACCGTGGTCCAGCTAGGGTAATTTCCAGCTGCGTGAGCGGATCGCGCCATCCCCCAGCCGTTTTTGCATTCGCTTCTATGTGACCGGCTGCCGCCGACACAGAAACCGGAGACTGTCTGACGCGACCAAGGCTGCTGCCTCGTCTCCCGGCCGGATGACGGATGCCCTCGGATGACGGCGATGACGGCCCGGTGACGGCGATGACGACTCGATGACAGTCGGCCCCGTCGCCGGCGATGATGAGTGCGATATCGCTGACGGCGGCGGCGCGCTCGCACGACGGGAATGCCGATTGGTGGAGCGCGGTGCGCTGTTTTTGCGCTGTAAATCATCCGACGGCCGCCAGCCGACCTCCGCGCGGACGCGCACAATTGAGATAAATTGCAGGCTGCCGCTGGACATTGCAGCTGCCGTATGCACGCGACTAATCCGACTGGACGAGACGCGCCGGACGAGACGCGAGACTCGCTGGATGGACATGGCATATCAGAAAAACTTCCCATCTGTCATCGCGTAGTTATCGGGAGGGGAGGGAGCGTCCCAGAGTCTCGGATTACCAGTCGTCATTGGCAACTGTCTTGCACGCGTCAGACCGAGCCGACCGATAAACGAAACATAGTGAGTCGGCCCGTCACGTTCCGTTACTATAGTAACGGAACGTGACGGGTCAGTCAGTATACTGACGTGAGCGCGGCAGGCCGTGACGACTGCGACAATGCGGCACAGCCCCGTACGCGGAAAAGGCGAGCCCCCTTCCGCCGCGCGTGCCGTAACGACCCCGCTCCCCTGATTTGTGACGTGTCGCTTTCGGCCGGCCACTGCGCCCTAATACCGCCGGCTGCAACCACCGTGACCGAATCAATACCACTAATGAAACGACATTGGCAATGAAAATAACACTGAATTAATGATAAAGCGCTTATGATTGACGGTAATTGCTTCGAGGTCTGACCGACAAGCGTTTCTGTCACGGGGCAACGTGGTTGTATCAGCATGCTGTAATTCCAGGCCACAAGCGAACATCGTAAGTGATCGTCTGTGCACTAGCTGCTTGCCAGCCCAGGCCGTTTTGAGTCGATCTGAGCCTGTTCCAGAAGTTTGGACAGCCGGTATTGAAATCTATGGCTCGTGGAGGGCTCGTCGGACTCGCGGAGGGGCGAAGCTGTCATTAGCATATAGCGGCAGACCCCGGTAGAATTGAGCTATCGACTTTTCGGCAGGGCGCCGAAATACGGCTTCCTGCCCGGCGCCCGCGGGACGGGAGCCTGCCATTGCTGACCAGACGCAGCCTGTCCGTCTGTTCCTGCCGCCGCCCTGTTCAATAGCTCACACCGGAGCCATAATCGTTGAACCATGCTCTGCTTCTGGCTCCTCAAACGGGCAACACATAACGCAAACGCCGTCAGAAAAACTGGTCGTATACGCACGGGCCACGGCCGCACAGACGGTGATGGAGATGTCTGCGATCGAAGACCACCCCGACTCGAGGTGCGTCTCTGGACTCACGAGAACACCTCCCCTCACTAACGAGCGTCTGGCAGCGCTGAATTATGAACGGATCTCGCCGAGTTACGGCCGCGCCCGTCGTCCCGCACGGCAGCTATTTTTCAGAACCGGCGGCGCTGTGCACGTTTTTGCGCCGCCACCGCCAATGGTAGCAGTCTGCCGCCTCAATCAGACGCCGTAGTTCATTCGACACGCGTTTGCCGCCATTCAGCAGTGCTGCGCCACGCTCGTCGCTCAGCGCCGGAATCGTCTACACTCAAAGCTAGCCGCCCGCATGCAGACTTACCTCCTATCAGCCCAACCGGGGGACCAGTGAAGATACCCAGCCTGAATGTTTATTTTTTACCATTTCGAAGAGCAATGCCAAGCCTGGGCCATCTAAATGAACTACAAGCGGTTCCGGTTTATTCATTTGTCTTCAAATTATCAAGCCGTTCCTCAGACCGGATGAAATTTGTTTTGTGCTTACAGAAACAGCCCACTTTTTGTCTCAACTCATAAGTTTGCTTCATCAGTATAAAAGAAAATCAATTACCAAATTTATAGCGGTAGATGTTTGCGGACGTTATTATATTTTTGGGTGATGGTCGAATAGAAATTCCATGAATTAGTGTAATTGCAGGCATAACATCCGATACCATCGCCCATCCACGTTTACGTGGCCCACTTATTGGACAAAGCGCCGTGGACTCATTATGCCGTGCTGTAGTAAAGGTCACCTTGGCTGTCCTACTGCTCATTGCTCACACCATAGCCAAATTACCGGCCGACTGGAAGCACGCAATCAAGCAGTCCGGCAGCGCTGGTCAAACATAAAACGAATCGCATGTTTGTGCGGCCGAGCTCGCATTTCAGCGAAAGGTGTTGCTTGCCGTTCGCGACTTCATTTTGGCTCTTGCACCGCCCACTAGTGCGCACTTACTCCCGAAAATCCATCGCCGTGCGCTACCGGCCGGCCCTAATGAGCATTAATTTGCATACGGTGTACACGCTGACCGGACTGAAACACAGGGCGAGTGATTCACGACCGGGTGGCGTGCCGCCGACCGTACGTCTCTGCAGAGTTTCATGGATACTTGGCTGTCGGCCGCGCTCGACCCATTACATTTACATGGTCGTTGAGATTGCCGGCGGACATGTATTGTGACCACGACTGCGGCCGGCACACGACCGAGCACGGCGCGCGTCACGGCTGCGAGCGTCACGGAGAGTCATCGTGACACTGCGCGGCCACCGACCGCGCTCTGTAGTCTGTGACCTGTGAGTGACGTTCAGGCTGGGCGCTACACTTGGGAAGGACAGCCACCGCTGTGGTGTGGGGACAAATACAGAGCCGCGTCCCTGGCACCCCACCTCGTTCTCTTCAAGTGCTCCTCGATTGTCCTCTTCACCGTGTACCAATCACGGCTGAGGTCCTCGAGGTCCCTGTTCCGACCCCGTCGCCTCATCCCTGCGGGCGGCGACCGCTCCCCTTAGGTAAGCACAGCCCCTCCCTCTCTATATCGACCTCATGACCGCGGCGCCGCCTCGCCCGACGCCGTGGCTGGCGCGGCGCTCCTGCGGCGTGCAGTGGCGCGGCCGGCAACTCTCGGCGGCGACCAGTGGCGCTGATGGATGGTAGGTATTGTCGGCGTGCATTGTTTACCGGCGGTGGTAAATCGGCGGCCGACGGCGACTCGCGTGACTGCGCCACGTTAGCCGCCGTGTGCTGCGCCACGATAGCCGCAGTGCGCCGCTACTGACGGCTGGCGGCGAGCGACGCGTGCGGGGGGCGGGGCTGGGTATATCGGTGCGCGGGGGTGGGTATTGGGGATTGCGGGGGAGGGGCTGTGCATGTGGAGAAGGGGGTATACCTATGCTGGCAAAGGCGAGACCCGATGACCCGGAACCCAATGTGGCGAATATCCAAAGGGGTAAATTAAAACCTTAAGCCCAAAGTATGAACATGAAAACGCTCACATTTGGGGTATATCTAGAGAGCGGCTTTAATGTGGATTGAGAGCAAGAAAAAGTAACATTCCCTGTGAGATGGTTTATAGATTGGGACGACAGCTCAACTCATTTTATGCCTTTTTACATTTGTAACATGTTTCACCCGACATTTTGCTGTGGCGCTTGCTTATATAGGTACTGGTAACTGGCATCTGTCATATCATTTGGGTACTGCAACATCAGTCACCCAAATGCAATGGCCCTTCTGGAGTTTTAATTATTCCCGTTCTAATGCCACCACTGAATCCAGCACCCGACGCAGGTTCGTTTGCACAGCAATTACAATGCCGCAGTAATGAGCATTCAGGGGACGGTGTGTGAGTCGAAATCCATTCAGGATCCGAGGTGATGTCCTCCTTGATAGATGGGTCCATTTAAATCAGGGTTAAATTGCATAACTTGGCTTTATGGCCGGGCACGCGTTTAAAGCAATTTTCTCCGGTTGTCTTGATCGTTGTGCAATGGACAGGTGCTGAACGGCAGGCAGCCTGCGGTTATGATGCTAATTTGTCTCCGTTTCTCTGGAGGCTCGGAAGATATGTCATTTTGGTAGTCAAATGTGTAAAACCTACACAAACGCATGTATGTTTCTTCCGTCATCAACCGAGTAGCATTCATGGCAATCGGTAATATAGGCACTAGCTATTGCCCTTCTACTTTTTACCACAAAGCAAAAAGCTATACCTCTAACCTCAGGCAATGTTTGTGGCCCGACACTTTACCATCATTGTTTTACTTCACAAGACAACAAACCATTTCTTTGCGAGAAGTATAAAAATGTGATCAAAGTTATGTATATCTTTAAGCTGCATACTATCCTTAGCCCAATAACTTTTTTGTTATTGCCAGTCTGTCGGCTCGACCGACTACGCTCTCTATACTTTACCTCGGTGGTAATCCTGCATTATCATGCGTATTTCAGTAACCTTGCCGCTGGCTGTACACTGCCTGCCGTGTTTTCATTTATTCACAGGTTGGCAGCCGCAATTGTTGCTATTTCGACACGCTTCCGCTATTTCTCGCGGCGTGCTCCCACAATCACGGATAGCGTGTTTGCTGGCGGTCGACCGGTGATTTTTTTTTTCCAGAGGTAAAACTCGAGGGGTTGTTTCTTGTTTCTTTCGTTCCTTCTGTAAGCTCCTCAGCAAACTCTGAGTTTTCCGGTGAGCCCGGTCAATTCGGGGAGTTGAGAGTTCTCTCAGTAGAGGACACGCTGACGGCTGACGCTCGAAAGAACCCTAGCAAGAATCTTTACCAACGACAACGTGACCTGCTCGAACCTTACCCCACCGCCCACCCCACCGTCATCCTCACACGGGGTCGGCAAATTATGACCGTGCTCGGCCGACTTCCCCGGGGCTGCACCCGCGCAGCCGGCCACCGAACGGTCGCTGTTTATAACGTGCGCGGCAGATGGCAGATGCCGCCGTTTGCAAACTGCTTCAGCAATGTTGCTGCGGTGCGGCCCAGGGTGGGCAGGTGACTCTACTCGACCCCTCCCCTCCCCTCGACCCCTCCCCAACCCTTCCCCAACCGTACCCTGTCTCCGGGCAGACTCCCCGCGCCGTCAGCGTCGCGTCGGCCACGCCGCGCCGCGCTTGTACGACGTATGTGGCGCAGCGCCCGTCTCGCCGCACCGCGGCGCTGGTGCGTGAGGTACATACGAGGGAAGGTCAGGGGTGCCAGACGTCGCTCGTTAGCGTCAGCTCAGGGTCTGGTGGGGTTGGGACAGGCTGCGGGACGACTCATGCCTAGACACATACGTACCCTCCTCGGGATGACAGGCGGCGAGATGTAGTGACGAAAAGACAAAACATCTTGAACGTTATTTATCATAGCGGCATCCTGGAATAAAATTAAACGTTTTACGAGAGCAAAAAATCATACAGATGTAAAACACGATTGGAAACAGACAGATAATTGTTGCGACAGACAGAAAGACACACTGCCATGCAAGTTGTAAGCTCAAGAGCATGTAACTATTACTGAATGTCAAGTGCCCACATAACTATCAGCCACGACTGCTGAACCGCTAACTGCTAAGTTTATGAATACCGATAGGTGATACTATTTTCGCCTTGCTTCTTTTTTGGCTAAATTCACAACTGAACGACTTTTGGAAGTAACAAACTGCGAATATTGCCGTGACCTTCAATTGTTGTTAAACCACCACCATTTAGTCAATCATCACCCTTTCCGCTACCGCACGCAGCCAAGACAGAAGACTGTTTTCTTGGACAATAATTATGGCCTCAACATTCCCAGAAGCATTCTCGTAAATCTGCCCCGTGAACCACAATTCCGCTGTAAAAAGTTAACGGCTTTGGGTGCCAGCATTTGGCCGTGCGGGGTGCAAGGCTCGGCGGCCTGCACGTATGGTTGGTCTCTTTCGACTGCTAGACAGGACATGAGCTACGAATAAATGAAAGTTGACGCTGGAGAGAGTTATCGCTTATTGCATCCTGTCATGGTTAAGGCAGAGTGAAATTGTGACAAGTAAAACGAATATAACAGTTATATACAGATACTCCGAGGCATATTTGTCAGAACGAAGACAATGACAGACAATGCGTACAATAGATGCGGGATCATCTATATTTAGGCCAAAAACTTTGTCCTCAGCCCCAATGCAAGCCTCAAGGGACCAGCCTAGAGCAGTTTCATGACGATAGGTTTTGATTCACCTGGAGCCAAGGCTGACACCAGCGACCCTACGGCTACAAATTGTCACCGTCTTGACAAGGCAGCGCCCCTATAGTTCAGGAAGCTGTCATCTCAACAATGCATTTGTGATGGCGTGTCCACTGCTTATGAGTGTTCAAGCCCAGTGAGGAAATTGGAAGTTGCTGGCTGCAACACTTGTAAAATGAATGGGTTGTGGACTTAGGTGATACGCTGAAGTCCCTTAAGGATATGGAGATTCAGCATGAAAAGTGAAGTGATTTGTATGGCATCTTTGGTCGAAGTCACACGATCCTCAGAAGTGAACCGTGTTATACCAACAATGTCAAGAAGGTGCACGATGTGTAGCCTCACGATTTGCTATACTTACCGGCATTTATCAGGCACTGATTTTCAGAGCAGCTGCATCATCTCACAACTGACAGGTCTGGCAGTTACCATTCTCCGGACGCCGTATGAAGCCGAACTCGGCGTGCGCTTTGCGTGAATTCACCGATTGTTCCGCGTATTGCGCTGATCGCGGCTGTCTGAAGCCCCATATTCGACCTCATAACATCATCCTCTTGCGGGTCGACATCAGTGACCGTTTCCGGTCCGGCTGACCAGGCCGATATCAACAGGAAGTCACTCTGAAAACGGCCACCACTTAACGAGCCAGCTATCGACAGAGTGCGCGTGCGCGGCGGCACCCCGCACATGGCGCGTGTCAGGCGTCACGCGAGGTTAAAGGTCACAATCTGGGTCACTGTGCGCAGTGCGAGGGCGTCCACGGTCCACCGGTTTCGTGACACCTCCAATCTGGCGGCAGATATGGAACAGGGGGCGTTTTTTCGGGGCTGAATCGGCAGCTGGACTGGGCACACCTGCCGCCGACGCGGGACGGTGGGTGGAGGAGGACATGGGGAGGACGGACGGAGATGAGGACAGGAGGATGGCTGAGGACGGGAAGAGGACGCGAGGTAGGCTTTATACAAAAGGAGCTGAGAAGATGGGTGGAAGATGGGTAGATAAGTGCTGAATACGAAGAGAGAACGGCCAGAAAAGGGCTGGAGACGAAAGGTAGCTCATTCGGAGACGGGAAGAGGAGGGCGCCGGGGACGCGCTCCTGCTTGTCCTCTGCAGCTCGGGTCCTCCCCGACCGCAGGGCGCCGTGACTGATCTATATCGGCTGCCGATCGGGAGTTTTGTGTACGCGGCGCGATCGTATCGGTGCGGGGGCGTGCTTTGTGTTCCTGCAACGTGACCCGATCAGCGGGATGGCGGCCCGTCCAGCCCTCTCCCTCCCGTGCGGGGTGCCGGTCCTGCTGGCTGACGGTCCTCGCGGTGACGATCAACGACCGATACCAGCGGCTGTTGTTGTGTCCCATCGAGAGCGTCACAAGAGCCAGCTGAAGCAGCCCGCGCCAGATACGCCGCCGCGCCGCAGAGAAAAATCATTATTCACGGCCGGCCGGCGGCGGCGCGCCGTATTTTAGCGGGGCGCGCACAATGTGCGTAGGGTGGCGCCAGCTGCTCGGGCGGCACGTGCGTGCGCGCCAAAACACCGCACCGGTCGCTGTGCCGCCAAAAATATCCATAATTGGACTAATTTGGCGCATTGAGGCCGCTCGGACGGCTGTGTTGTCGGCAAAAGCGGCGCGTGCGCATGCCGTTTGTGAGATGGATTACCCATGGCAGACGGTCGAAAAAAGCGGGCCCTGCTGCCCTTCAGCTCTCAAAGGGGACCGGGGTGACGGACACAAAAAGCTCACGCGTAACGCTCGGGGTGCGTGCGCCGAGGACCGGGGGACCGGTGGGAGTCGCTCATGGTTTGCTGTGTTTGTCTTGAACATTGCCAAACAATAGAGGCACGGGCCGGCCGCAGGGAGCCTAGGACAGGCGGTCTGAGATGAGCGGTAATCCGCCGGTCCTCAGACAGAGTGTCTTTGTCCCACCGCGACACACGCCTGTAAGAAGATTCGCTGGTCGAGAAGTGATGTTTTGGAATTTGGACGCGTGCCGCGGAGGGCCGGCCTCCCTGTCGCTAATGCGGAGGATTGTAGGGGTTTTGTCGTTGTGGACCGCACTGCGGCTATTGTTTCGAACAGAGGCTGCGGCGTGTTGAAGTCGCTGATGCGTGCCGGAATCTCATTAGTCCTTGAGCCGGTCAGAGCCAGGTGGGTGGACTCATGACGAAACCAATAAGATGCAGTAGTAAACATGGTAATTTTTGTTTTTGCTTTCATTTTTTAACTTTAAATGATGAATACACGCAATGGATTTGAAACAACGATAGACTGTTGCTCCGATAGACGCTGAATGTAACTAACTCACAATTTGAAACATCTTCCATTGCTTTTATAAGATGTTATCAATCTGTGTGTTTATGCTTTGGGGTTTTTGTCTTGCTATTATAGTTGGAATAAATATGATTTCGGATATTTTACCCCGCGTTCGATGTCTTTCGGACGACGAAGATTCTACGCCGTCCGGCCAATCCCGTTCAAGATCAGCGGGGGGTTCGGCTGCAGCTATGGAACGTGATTGGCCGGACGGCGTAGAATCTTCGACGTCCGAGAGACATCGAACGCGGGGTTAGTCTGCCTTACCACGTTACCGTTCACTTATTTTTGACGTTTTGCAGATACCTTTGACGTGACCTGACCGCCCGAGTAGGTACCGTCACAGAGCACTGACTCGCTGCTTCACACCTTTTCCTTTTCCCGGGAGGTGCGTGTTTGCTCCTGCCCCCCCCCCCCCTCCACCGCCCCGGGCGCTGGCTCGGGTCAGCTTGGGGTCGGCGCCGCCACCCCTGCGTGTTCTCGGCCAATGCTGAGCTGTGCATGCGCATTGGCAGAGTTCAATGAGCGGTTTGAGCGGACCTGCCGAAGTGTTAATGGCAGCTCGCTGATGAATAGAAAGGTCCCCTACGCTGTTGGCGTTATGAAGTATAAAAATCCACGCGATGGCAGCCGAGTGGCCGAGCGTGCTGACGGAGGGATGGGAAAACATAGCGCACTATTGCACTGTCGCACGAGGCAGTTGACTGCAGTCACACTGACGGAGGGGACTGCAGTCCTATAACGCACGATTCTGCAGTCATGTAAGGCGAAGACTGTTGTCGCATGACAGACAAAATTGCATGTTGCATTGAATCGTATATGACTGCACTAGTGACATGACGCTCGATTATTGTAAACGTACGATTGCTGTCACAAAAGTCGAGTCACCTAACGCATGTGCATATCAATTATTATTAATGTGCATAGCAATTATTAGCAACGACACACAAAATGTACCTGGTCAAGAGCTATTAAGAAATAAGTCACAGGCGAACAGCCACCACATTTCACGGCTATATTTTTACACATTGCACACAATATTACTGTTTTCACACAGTCAACTTGAATTACTTGATGTTAATATATTCATGAGTCCTCATCTGGAGCGACAGAGCGTAGTCGGTGTCATATAAACCTTGAGGAGGTGAAATCAGTGTCAACAACTCCCAGTGAAACCATCCTCGGCACATCAGAGCTGACGCGCCGCCGGAGACGTGCCAACAACATAAAGTCACAGCCAAGTGTGGGTCTAGAATTTGAAGACGTTCCATAAACTCACCGTCAAATAAATGTGAAAATGTGATATTTAGAGTCTCTTATCTTCTTATTTAGGGACTGTGCAACATGCAATTAGCGCAATCAAAGCTATATAGAGATATTTACGGTCTGTTTTAGATAAATTTAGCATCTATTCCGTCTCGGCTTGGGTGCAGACGTCAAATCCCTTTACAAATTTGACTATGTAGAAAGGGAATGCGCTTTGCAAGACAAATGTTCATATAATTATCAAGTCACCAACAGCAGCTGCACAGTCAAATAATCAGCACGGTTGCTTAATTGCATCACGCTACAAACATTCGAGCGCAATTCCGTGGACAATGCAATTCAGCTCTGATGCTCACCACCTCAGCGAATGGCGTGTAATTGAGGCAATCCAAAACCTGGTGCATCTTCAAAGTCGTGCTGCCTCATTTACTCCGGATCTAAAAAATGTCCTCTGAATCTCCGCGAAGCCGAGACCCCATCCGCTGAGCTCACGGCTCCGTCCCTCCTTGTCTGGTGCTGCCACCAGGCGGCGGTCGGCGGAACTAGAGCGCCGCCCGGCTTGCCAGGCTCGGTATGTGACGATGACATTGGGTACTTCACCGGGCGCGATCCGTCATCGGTGGGTAGCTCTGTCGACCCGACCGGCCGTGTTTTGTCGGCTCGGGCCGGGGACAGGGCACCGAGGGTCGCAGGAGGGATGGGTCACTGGTTACTGTGGCGGAGTATTGACATTCTTGGAGGGTTGCGGGTGTTGGCGACTGAGATGGGAAGCAGTGCCGATGTGACGATGTCACTGCCATGGAGCTCAAGCATTCATGCGGCATGCCTCCCGTACTATACCGTGACACAACATGCTACTATCCAACATCAATATGCATGACACTAAATTGCACTTCATAGGCAATGGTCATTGGTCATTGATGAATGATCATTAATCAGTAATCAGTTAATCACTTTTGCTCCGCATTCTCTTTACCGTTCATTCTTGTTTTGTGGCCCTGTTGGTGATACTGCCAGTGACAATGTTAATGACGCTGCTGATAACCGGCTGGTGATCTGTGACTTTGTGACCGACCGGTGAATAGAAGCCCTGATAATGACCTCATTGGTGACCCTATTGCTAGCGCTGCTGACCCGGTCCCCGTGAGCTGCTGTCGCCGAGCCGTGTTCGCTGTCAGCCGTGTAATCGGAGACTCCCGGACCCACCCCAGCCCAGCCATTGTCCACCGGCGCGGACGGCACATTGGCGACTAATTTGAATGCTAAACCAGCCGACCGACCGTATCCGACCTCCCAGGAGGGGGTAAAAACGGACAGGAGTCGCGGCCGCAGGGTCGGCAGCGACAGATGAGCGGGGTAAGAAGTCGGCACTGTCACCGGACCGAGCCGCCGCCGCTGTCACCGTTGCTGTGCTGCTGAGTTTGCAGCCGCTGTAGTTGTTGCTGCTGCTGTTGCTGCACTGCCGCTGCTAAATGAACCAGCATGAATGCCAGAGAGAACATGTCTTCGGTGAATTTTATATCCGTTTTTTATTCTGTCTCCCCATGTTCTCATCTATCGATAAACTCGACTGCATTTCATGCTATTGTAGATGTTGATCAGAATGAGCAAAATCCAAGCTTCTGCTAATTTGCAACATGTGCAACGACTCGATGTTGCATTATAATCGTCACTCTGGTTACGAGCGAGCGAGCGCAGCGAGCGAAGCGAAGTCTTTTCAATATAACGGAAAAATCTCAGTATGAGCGGCCCGGCCCGGCCCGGCCCGGCCCGGCCCGGCCCGGCCTGTAACGCTTTTGGGAGGCTTATATCTCAGCAACCGCTGGACCGAATGACCTGCGGTCTTTTTTGCTGGGTAGCCCCATCCCTTCTACCCCGTAATTGACTACTTTTGATACATCTCAGTGACCGTCGTGGCACGTGCCACGTGAAAAGTCAAGGGTGTTTAAGCAGTTTTGCAAAAGTAATGATTTTGAGAGGCCCATATCTCAGCAGCGGCTTGAGTGATTGTCTTGCGATAATTTTTATAGGGTAGCTGCATCCCTTCTACCAAAGGTCGGATACTTTTGATCTATGTGAGTGACCCCCACTGCACGTGCAAAATACAACAATAAGAGGTGCTAAATTTGTTCCCATTTCAGTAACTCGGTAATTACTGGGGCGATTTCGCTGAACCTTGGCATACAGGTAGGCACCCACCAGGCAATGCATTCCCATGTGTTGCGGTTAGGGTGGTACTGCACGTGCGCACGTGCAGGGGCGTTTCCAGATCTCGAGAACGGCTGGGCCGATTGCGCTCAAATTTGGTACACGGTTGGGGACCGGTTAGTAGGGTGCCGTGCAAAAGTCATTTTGGACCCCGTTTGCACGTGCGCACGTGCAGAATGCCGCTTCCAGATCTCAGGAACGGCTGGGCCGATTGCGTTCAAATTTGGCACACCGCTAGCGACCGGTTAGAAGGGTGCTTTGCACAAGCCCGTTGGAAGTACCCTCTCGCCCTTCTGCACGTGCAGGGCTCACTATCTCGCTCGCTCGTTCTTCGCCCAAAAGGCGTTTTACTGGTGTAACATTCTAACCGTTAGCTTCCAAACATGGGAAGCTATTTGGAAAACCTGAGCATGTTCGCCATTGAAATTCAACCACATTCCTCGACGTCAGCGGCTTATAAAAATGAACCACGCGAGCTATGGACTGCGTGCCACCGAAAAGGCGACGAAATCCCTCGCACTGGGCTATCAGATTGCTGCATAAATAGCGGGAGGTGCTCATTTGTTCTGCACGGGCGCCTATTGTCTCCATTGAGTCTGCCAACAGGATGAAGGAGCCATTTGTTTATACACGGCAGCACGCACTCAACGGCAGCCACATTGGATGGTGCCACATAACTGCAGACAGGGAACAATGCGGCAACACCGGACAATGCTCCGACGTATAGTGGGTGTCCGCGACGGTATAGATGTATCCGTTTTCCTGCCATTCGGGAATGTTGTGTACTTGACGATGGCTGAGTCACTGCAACCCCTATTTTGTAAGGTGTATCAAACGCCTTTCATTGAGTGGTCCGGCTGCAGAACCCATTGAAAGGAAAGGAAATACATTGAATGGATCACTTTAAATACTTGAACTCGTGAGAATTTATACAATGTGCAATCTGCACCACGCATTTACCAATGGAATCTCAATGTAACCTTACTATCCCACTTTTATTCCAGTGCCCTATATAGTTATGTACACGCATTAATACAGACATTTTCTTTCCACCTGCCATTCGGCCAGTGAGGTCACACCGCACACGTCACCGTGACCGTCACGTCGTTTCGTTCACCTAGCTCCAGACTGGCTCAGAGGTAAGTGGTGACCGATCCCTGGCAGCAGTATAAGAAGGTGTGTGTGGTTGTGGAATAGAAAGGGATGCGTGTGGGTGGGACGCGACTCACTGGTCGGCGGCACGTTCCTTATGCAAAAGTCGGAGAGACGTGGCGCGCTGTCGCCAAAAGGGTCCTGCATCTTTTCAACGTCCGAGTCTGCGGCGGCAGTTTGAGGACCAGTTCGGTCCGTGGAATGTGACTCCGAGGGGCGTGACTCAGAGGCGTGACTCTCCGTGAGTCAGGGACGTTGATGTGGGTGACTCTGCAATAGTCCGTGAGAGCTTGAAGTTTTTATGGGATGCAGTTCTGTCATAGGTGTCTGGAATGCCCCCAGACTCGACATCACTAACTGAAGCGGACATACTACCGAAGTGGAAATATGTAACATAAGGACGTTGGACGGTCCATGGACGTTGCTGCGTTCGTCGCTGGTGCCTGCTTTAGGCTGCCCTGCGTGCAGCTGCTGGTTGCCATGCCACAATCATGGTCCACCGATCTATATAGGGAAGCTGGCTGTTTGCAGTTAATATCACTCCAAACGCCGAAAGGTCACGATTAGCAAAGAAAAAATAGCGCCACCCTCGCAATGATGGCAGTTTCACAGTGTCAAAACGTCTAGGCGTAACACATAACGATTGAACCGAAGCAATAAAACATTCACTTTCAGTTAAATCCTTATATTTTGCTGGTTTTTGCATGACCAAATTGTACATTGACTTCAAAAGGTGATCTATGCTGGGTTGAATCTGCAGTTTCCGATGTTTTTTCCCTGTCGGTCCGGCGGGAGCAGATGGTGGTCCCCTCAGATCGATGGTTACCGACCGATAGTGAGTGTAATAAAGTACCAGGCGGGCAGCTGGTCCAGCTTGGCCCACCGCCGGACGATTTTCCGACAGATTTACCGAGTGTGTGCGACCCGTCCCTTTGTACAGACTCGGTCGAGACAGGGTATCGGGGCCGCGCAGAGGTCCCGGAGGCACGCGCAGCCTGGTTACTTGACCGGCAGCTGCAGTGGGAGCCGAATTGATGACGGGACGGCAGTGGTAATTGCTCAGAGGGTTGAATACTATTAGATGGTGGCGTTCTGCTAATGCCACCTATGCAGTCGTAGACCTGCGATTTAATAACGACAAATCTGAGCTGGCGTGCAGTCTCTGGGATTATATGGCAGGTGGTACGATGTGAAAAGGCTATTGGTATAAGTGAATTCACGATTGTCAGCTCATAATTTCATTGCCAGTAGCATGGGATTAGTCAATTCAGAATCAGTCCTACACAAACAAAATACCCATCACAAAACACTATCATTTTGTCCGCGCATTCTAAGAAAAACTTCATGTAAGATTACCTAATTTTAGGAGCCGATTTCATTTCAATCGATATTATACATGCGTGACTAGCATTCGCGCAGTATTTGGGGATAAAGTCAAAATTGAAATATTGGCCAGGCTTGGAACTGTCAGCCATAATTTTTAGAGGAGAGTCCGAATGCCCCAGCGACCGCACCGCGGTCCCATGGAATGGGTCCCTGCACGTCCGGCGCTGATCGTTCCCACAGCATGGTCCCATCGACCAAAATAACCAGCCACGCGCCACGGGTGCGTAGCGCCCAGATTGCGGCCACGGACCTAAATGTGGTACCTCAGTTCACCCCTTTGCCATAGGGAAATTGTGCTAAATTTACATAAAAGACACTGCAGTGACATTGCAGTGACCATCTGCACAGCCACCTTCACGCTCAAAATAATCGTCTGTTCAAGCTCTACATGAATCAGCCATTGAAAACAAATTTAAATGATATTTAACTGCGGTACCGGGGGCTCAAAGAAAAATTTCAGCCTCGGTTTAACCTTCGATCAGCATCATTTTCTAGCCAAGCTCGGGTTTGACTGTCCCTGCGTCGAACGTTCATGGCCACATACCCTCACCTTCACGCTTCATTGAAAGCCTATTAAATTCTCTTTCGATTGGTATGTATTTGGACGACCTACGACAAAAAATAGGTGCGGTACTTTGGCAAAAGGCAAAGAGAAGTTCCAGTGAAATGTGGCGCAATGGCGTGGGTTCAAATCTAGGTAGGGCCATCTAATTTCCGCCGTAACGTGTAATGACCGCTAACGGCGTCAACCGCTTCTGCTGTTATTATCTCGAGAACGGGTGGTCATAGCGCGACGCACGAGGCAGCAATCGAAGGGTCTAAACGAGGAGCATCTATGCCATATCAACTTTCTCTCATAAGGTCACGAGGGGTCAGGTCAGGTCATGGTTAGGTCAACGTTCAAAGTTGCAGGTTTCCACTCTAGCTGCTGCTGAATTCCTTTCATAAGGAGTCATACGCTTCTAAGAGACCGAGCTGTGTGTATATGTAACGGCGATGTGTACTGTGCACCAGGTGTTGCATTGATGCACGGGAGTTCGGCGTTATTGCACTTGCAATTGCATTGGTTATGAAAAATGACGTTTTTCGACGTTTCTGTAGTTCCTCAGTCCAATTCGAGGATGCTGGCTGAGTCCAATGGCAACATCCTCAGGGTGCTTTGCAATAGTTGGATGCTCAATTGCTTGCAACATTGCAAAATTTTGCAATATCGCTCAAAACTGGATTTCCACTAATTGGGAGTCGCCGTACTAGTTATTAATACATATTTTGCAATTATTTAGTTTCAGTTTGTACGATTGCATCATGTGCAAGGTCTTGCAATGTCCTTCAAATTTAAAATTCGACTAAATCTAAGAATTTGGATCGATTCGAACAAATCTCCCCGTCGTTGATGTGTTAAGACCGCTAGTATTTCACGCTAAATAAATTGACCAACTCAATCCAGTGTCATGTCATCCAGTGTCATGAACATCACAATGTCAGATACCGCTCCAAGCACTCACGTCCTCTCCCCCTCCCCACGCACAAGGAAATCAGCGAGTATTGGGAACCTCAATAGTATATTTACAAACCAGGTAGGAACACACAGTTTGCTTACATGCATTGCAGGTGCAGTTTACTTGCAAACAGAGCAGATACAAATATGAGAAAACTAAACAAGCGGTTGCTAGTCACATCATGAATCGTAGAACTTCAACTTAGCATCGCGAGCGCCCTCCAGAACGCTCTTGACAACGATGTTGATGCGTAGACAAAAGACAAATCGAGCAACCAAACAATATACGGCAAATGGGCGTGCACATATTTCGTACATTACGCGTGCCTTATGAAATCGCATATCATTCCAGGCAAGGGTTAATACAGTTATTAAACTACAGTACAACACGAAGGTAAAAACATGCGGGTCTTCACCTAAAATCGAACACCGGTTCACGATCAATCTCATCTCCTCAGCAGCACTGCACGCCTTGCATACTAAAGGTCCGACGTACTACTAGATACAGTTATTTACATACATTACAATACAAACCACGAAACATCAGCGCTCTTGATGAACGCAGCACACATTACAATACACACAGTTAAATCACTGGCGTTTTCACCTAGGCCGAAACATCAGTTCACATCAGTCAGCACCGTTTTCTCCGCATCATTCCACACACTCACACATACCACAATGATCTGTTCACCGCCTGAACGGCTTGCTGCATCTGGATGGCACCCGGCCTGGTGACGCTCCTCACCCTGACGTTTATGGCGTGGTTCAGCGCCTCCACTCGCTGCTGCTGGAACGCTCGTAGCGATCCAAAATGTTCGATCAGCAGTGGTATATGGCACATCATGTGCACATAGTTTGGAAGCTCGTCTGAGGCAAACGACTTCCGAAACTGCTTTGTGAAGGCCACTACCGATGCTTGCAGCTGCTCGAGGTTGGGTGCGTCGGAGTTGATGAGCTTCCACACCTGCTGGAACTTCTCCACGACAGCAATCACCCGATCTGCCCTAGACGGTGGCATCAGCGTGCGCAGCACTGCCTCTTTCAGGAAGACGGCTTCCATCATCTTCTCTCTCTTGGACTTATCCAGATTTGAAAATCTCAGCTTTCCGTTCTCATCGCGAAGATGGAACGCGCTTAACTTATGGTGCTGACACACGGCTAGGAATTCACCGATCTGTCGCTTATCCATAAAGTTACAGCAGCGCACGAACAGCTGATCAGTTACACGTAAGTACAAGTGCAAAATGTCAATGATCACAAACTTATATCTCGTAATGTCCACAAGCGGCGGCTGCTTGTAACCCGGGTCACTGGGTCGCAGTGCAGGCAACGCGATCGAACCATCTGGTGCCTGACGGAACCTCGCCTGGCACTTCCCGTCCGCACAGCACGCACCCCACCTGCCCTTATTGCAGCTGCAATAAATGCACACGTCTCTACCATTAGCACTCTTGTACCCTAGGTACAGCAGAATGGACTTCAAGTCCGCGCACAGATAGTACTCCACATTCACGTGGCGACCCCCTACATCAATCACTGCATTGAGCTCACGCTCAATTTGCTCCCAGGCGCTCGAGTCTCTCACCAGCTCGTAGGTCTCTGCACCGGGGAGACTGATAACAGGCACGATGTACTTGGAGCTTTGTGTATCCCTCTCGCACACCAGGGACAGCGAGAATGTCACTGCGCTAATGTTGCGCGACGGGTTATGTCCGTCCACTGACACCTTCACACGGGCAGGCCCGTCGCACCGACATTTCGACAGGAGATTCTTCAGGAGCATGCCCACGTCGGTGGCATGCTCATTTAGAGTGTTCCTGGCCGTTGTCAGCTTTTTCTCGGATGGTTGGTTGGACAGCTTCAGTTGGCGGTACTTTCTGAGGCTGACTCCCGCCTGATCAAGCCTGGTGACGGTCTTCCTTGGAGACTCCTTAGACACCAGAACATGCTCCTGTCCTGTCTTTTCCTTCAACTCTTTCAGCACCATGCTCTTCATCCTCCGGATGTTCCGTGGGCTTTTTCCTGGCGCTTTTGGCGGCTTACTCTTCTTCTTGGACTTCTTCTTGGATTGGCTGCTTTCCAGGCGGCGAATGTTCATTTGCAGGCAGTCCACAAACGCCTTGATCGATTCATCACCAACAAAGTACTGAACCTTGATGGGAGGCGCCTTTGCCACTTTTGCTTGCAGCTGCTCGACTTGTTTTGATCCCGCAGTAGCACGTTTTGTCAGCCTCCTAAGATACTGACAGATGGATTTCACATTCTGGATGTCTACCTTTGCTGATGCTGGAAGAGATGCTGCTACCTTTTCTTTTAAAAACTGCTCAATCGATGCCTCTTCTATCACAACATGTCGGCGTCTACCAACGTTCAAAAACTCAACGACCTCACCCAGCGGCACACCAAGCTGGAACATCTTGAGCTAAATGTTTAGGTCACGGCGCACGTGGATTTTTGCCGTCACCGTGTACAAGTCCACGCTAGGCTTCTTCCGCACACTCAGAGTCACTGACTCCGCAAACACGACGAGGTTACCGTCTTTTACCGTGCACGAGTCCTTTATCAGGCCTTCAAACACAGCTTTGTGCTCCTTGAACAGGGCGACTTGCGGAGCAGTGCACACTTGCTGTACTGTGAAGTGGTCCCTCTTTGTGGTCTTTGCAGCGCGGGCAGCCAGCCTCCGGAGAATCGTCAGGTGCTCACCACCTGCGGAAAATAAATTTGCGTCAAGAACAAGTTGTTGTTCGATTATCACAAAAAGCCGACCAACTATACCAAACACCAAGGAAGAATGAAAATGATAACTGGGCTATGGTAGAAACTATGGCAATTCTGTAAAACTTGGACGAGCATTCACACAATTTTGAGCAGGAAAGTGTCCAGGGTGTTCAATATTTGGTAAATAGATATTGTAGTATTACAAATTTACTATATGTATGTGGGAGAGTATTCATGGAATTCAGGCAGCAGTTTACCCGATCTGGAAAAAAAAATGCTGCACCACGCAACATGTTGATTGTTGTATGCAGGGTTGTGCTCGACTCATGAGTCATGAGTCAAATTTGACTCGACTCTGACTCAAATGAGTCGAGTCGAGTTGAGTCAGCCGTAAAAATCAAGGCTTTGAGTCAGTGTCCCAAAATTTGCCGATCTGGGTGAGAACTGACACCCAAAACGGCCGCAATTTTCCCCTCCGATGCGAAACATTTGGAGCCAATTTTCCACTCCTAAAACAGCCCTGAAACGTTACTTTTAATATAAATTAATTAGCAGGATTATCACTCCCAATTCACATTAAATATCTAAGTTTGTCCCACGCTCACCTGCCGAGAAACATACCTACAATTCTTGACGCATGTACAATTCATGAGTAAGCATGTTAATGTCGGGTTTTTCACACCTGAATTTTGCACTCTCTTCATCATTTTGGAGGTTGAATTTTCCACTCTGACACCCAGGACCAAAATAAATTTTGGGACACTGATTTGAGTCGAGTCAGAGTCGAGTCACGCTGATGGTCATTAGAGTCAGAGTTGAGTCAACTGGATACTCTTTAGAGTCACTGATTCTGCCGAAGAGAAAACGCTAATATTTCAACTTTATCTGAAGCTTTATATGGAGAGAACAAACCTCCAGCCACATTCGACCGCACCCCCACCCCCTCCCGGTCAACAACTTTTGGCGAAATTAGGCAAAATGTGATGAGTCATGAGTCATATTTGACTCAAATCCGACTCATTCTGACTCAAATGAGTTGAGTAAGAGTTGAGTCAGGCTGGGAAATTTGGAATTTGAGTTGAGTCAGATTTGAGGCAACCAATAAAATTTCAGTGGTGAGTCAAGTCAGAGTTGAGTCACCTAGGTTATCAATGAGTCAGAGTCGAGTCAGCCCGAAAAATTTGAGCCGAGCACAACCCTGGTTATATGTGCCACAAATGAGGACCATATTGGCAATCAGCACCCTGCTGCTGTTCGGAGGGACCTTGTGATGGTCAAAAGGCCACTATTTAGTGAACTTGCAATGTTGCAAAACATTAACTTTTTGTTTATGTTTAAAACAGTTATATCTTTGAGACGTGGTGGGCTAAAATCAACAGGGCCTACGTCTCAAAATCTTAGGCCTGCGTCCCAAAATGGGACGCAGTAGGTAAGTAGATTGAAAAATAAAATATGCCCTGGTTGCAGCTTAGGTTAGGTTTGTTAAAGTGAGATTCAGCTTGGTTAGGTAAGGTGAGGCTATATACACTTACAAATAATCATTTAAGCATACTAGTCCACATTCAGCTATTGGTGACACATGCGTTACAGAAACTACGAAACTGCTGAGGCAAACTATGGATTAATTTGCTTTAAATTTGCAGCATTTGCCAGGTATGATCTAAATTTTACTGTGCTATATTTTCAACAAAGCTAAGATGATACAAAAAAACTAGGATTAATTTACCAATTCACATACAAATCCACATGAATTGACCACAGTCATCAAGATGGCACAAACATGGCGCACATTCAAGATAAGTTCTTAGGCTCTCTCTATCGCCTGGATAAAAATAGGCCCCGCCCATCCCAATCAGCTGCTGCATGACGAGTTGATGACGACAACCACTACTTACCAGCAACCAATCTAGGGATAGCGTACGTGACAGTAATGGTGCAGCGGTTGCAAAATATTACATTGTTATTCAAACGGTTTTTGCTATTAGGGCCTTGTTAGATGAGGATGAGGTTAGATTAGATGAGGTGTTGATGAAGGCAGGTATTTTTTAAAAATATTTTTTTGACAATTTTTTGCCCTTGTTTTACTTAATAGCTGAACCCGGGACCACCTGAAGTCTAAACCTTATTTTATATAACATGTCAATGCTGATGCTGTCTTGAAATCAAAATGTGAAATTTAGACAATGGTAATAGGAATAATGAATAGCAATTTCACCAACAACATTTTAATCTCTAGGAAGTGCAATTAAAATTGAAATCACTGTCTGCCACACTGCTCCATCCTGGTCATGCAACCAACGTTCATGGGTGGTGTTTCACGGCAGAGCACGCACTGCAGTGCTCAGCACTGCAGTGCGCTGCGTGTGTCAGAGCATTGGGTTTCCATGGCAGTGTCAACAAACTTCACTGTGACGCTAAGCTATGACAGCATCCCAGAACGCTAGCACGCTGCGGTACCAGCACCAGCAGCATGCTAGCAGTATTTGAACTCAAACCTCTGTTCTTGGTACGGTTTTTCAGAACCTCTCACTCTGTTCCAAACGCGATTGATCATAAACTAAGAGGTCACATGCAACGTCATTTGAGTGATGCTATGGTATGCCGTAGCTACCAGTGCACACAGTGTCTGGATGGTGAAACAGGGCCATTATTAATCACATTTGCTTTGCTTTGTTTCAGCAGAAACCTGTCTGCACATGGGAGGAGCGCAACAAAAGCCCATCAAGTTCATGCATGGCAGTGGATCTCAACAGGAGAAAACCAGAAAGAACATGGATGCTTGTAGATTGCAGTTGTACACTGCTGTTATCACCTGATGTGCGTGGCTGGCATTGCTCCTGGCAAGAACCACCTGCAAGTGATGAGATGGTGCCTCAGTCGTTGAGTGTGCTGCAGTGTGAGAGGCGCCCTGATCTCTACTTTGTGATGGGTTTCCATTGGAGGTTCAACTGAGAAGTGAGAACTGACTGTGACCATGCTTGAGCATGCCAGTGGAGCTTTACATGCTTAGGGCAGCTTTTGAACAGATGCTGACCATGGCATGTCCCATCCAGTTATCACGTGCACAGAATGGTGGGGGGGAGGGCAACTCTGGGCTCTTGAGTCAGCCCTACTGCACAGGGGGTACAGATGGCCGCTTACGTTTGGTGTGTCCTGCACTGCATTATCAAGCCCAGTCTGCGCCACAGGCAATGGGTCGGGCTGCACTATGTTAAAGGCAGACTATCTTGCAAAGGAGGCTGGCATCCTCTCCCATAATGACACACCAATTGGCAATCATCGCTGCGATGATCACGAGGGTGTCCGCTTATCTAACATGGTGAGGTGGAGAGCCAGTTCAAGCTGGCCTGAGGGATGGTTTTACTTCATCTGAGGCCCCCTTTCCCCGCCTGCCAGGTCCGGTCAAACGACCGCTTCACAGTGAACGACTTGCAGTGGATGCCGTCCCACAGCGCAACGAGCTCGCCGACCAGAGGCGGCGGCCAAGAGGCGGCCGCGCTCCCCCAGTCGACGGTCCCGGTGGACGTCGGCAACGCCCACCGCGCGACCATCAGATCGGCTCGCGACAGCGCCGTCGCCGACTGACCGCATGACTGGTATCTGTTCTTGATGTGGGACCGACTGCCACCGCCGGTCGCGGAAGGGCATCGCTCATCGGCCATCGACGTCCGCCAGCTTCGCGTGGGTCACTGTTCGGGCTGCCACCAATACACCGAATCGGATGGAACCCTGTCGGCGAATGCCGGCGGTGCCCCGACATCGACTGCGCGGCGGCCAGTGCATCGCGTGCCGGGAGGAGGCTGGCACCCCCGATCGGTCATTGGTCACAAACCGTGTCCCAGCTCATGACTGCATCCAGCGCAGCTCTGTGAGATGTTCTGCAGCTGCTGCAGTCTGCCGCGTGTGTTGAAAGAAGAATGAACATGAGAAAACCTCAAAACTTTATGCCTATTCGTAATTGACCAGTATTGGAATAAGTTTGGATTTTGAGAATTTGTGTCCCTGTGCTTGTGCCTGTGTGGAAAGGCATGCTTTACGGTGTACCATCTCAATGTCAAATCCCGGCTGCGCTGTGCGGATTTGTGCGGCTGCTGACAGGCCACCTGGGTGCCAACGTATGTGCGAATCCGCGAATACGTTGTGTTTCGTCAGTCAGTATCGTTCTGAAAATATTGACTAGGCTATATAATAGGCTATATAGCGTATGACGGTTCAGCCCAGCAGTAATAACTGACCATTGATTGGGCGAATTTTGTGTGGTGGTTCGCTAATACATAACCTAAAGAGTGTTTTGCCGGAATCGTTTAGTAGCAGAACTGACCGGAATATAAGTAGAATGCAACGGTTTGAATCGTTAATTTGTTGAAACGATTGTTCTCTGAGACCACTGTGTAACTTTTGACCTGAGAATCACCAATTATAACGACAATGGGGAAGCAGTAGGCTGTACTGTAGAGTGTAGGCAGGCAACACTATATAGTTGGCACACTTACGAAAGCACACGACTTACGCAGTGGACATCTGCATCATGCATGTTAAGGTTTACTGGGAAGAGTGAGAAATTAGTCAGAATATAACTGACTAAGGAAAATAGGCGATATTTCCTATTGAGCTGGGGCGGAGAGGGGGAGGGGACGTGTGGTCAGCTATGCTAATAATTCATTCTCTTTATGCAGCTGTGTAAAAGGGCGTCCGTTTTTGGGTGAGACCTTCCCCATCGGCCATTTCCAAGTTAAATCGTGGTGGAGAGTCTGGAGACCTCAGCCTCGGTAGTCGGTACCCTGCGCGCTGCGCCACCTTGCGAAACATAAAGCAGCAGTCCTGACATCTACAGGCGTGACTTTTCATGAAAGCGCGGATGTGTTCGCGCTTATGCGAAGAAAGTTCTTCCGAGTATGGTTGATAATGAGATTAATTGTTGTCATTTATTTATTAATTCATTGGCAAAAGTACCCTAATAAATCGGTAAAATAGCTTGAACTGTATCGTATTTCCTTCGGAAAAAATGACGAACTCATCCTAAGACATCCAGATTATTGGATGCGTTCGTCAGTTGTAAGTAGTTCAAGTTTTTGGGAAAATTTGCTTGTGGAAAATCATAATATTTCAAAGATATGCCTATTTTCGAATAATTTATGCATTTATCTGCATTGAAAAATGATTGTAAAGCAAAAGTGCAAAAGATTATTGTCAACTTATTTTCTCAAATCACGATTTACGAACGCACAAAACTCCAGCTTTTAATTTAGTGCGTGTGCGAATTGCGGTCAAGAAAAAATATTTAAACTGTCTATATTCCTCTTAAAACAATGAAGGATGAATGAAGAAAACGCTGTTTTGAACAATTGTATATTTATTTTTTCTTAATTAAGCAAAAGTACAAAATTTTCAACTATTATTACATTTGCTCTCACAAAAACCATCACTTTTTAGCATGACGTCATGTCAGCCAAATTTACTAGCGCCATCTCTGGAGAGCATCTTTCGAAACCTCCAGACGATAGAGAGAGCCAGTTCTTACCGATATGGAGAACTCGCAGACTGTGCTTCGCCCGACTTTTTCCCATTTCAGACTCGAAGAACCGTAGTTCAGGTAGCTACGATACTGTATAATAGCCTGAATAAGCGCAATATCACAACGACGATCAGATAAATGCCTCTAACACCAACGGGAATCCGGAATGGCGCACGCAAGGCCCGGCGCACGCCGGGTTGCGTTTATAGAGGAGCAAAATAATAAAATATTAAATAAGAAATGTACAATATGTATTAACATAATTGTTATTTGTATTTTTAAAATTTTCTAAGCAAATATTTTAATCTTATTTTCTATTAACAAAGCCTTTTTTAAGAAAAAAAATGTAATTTCACCACTAGCACTCTCCAATAACGGAACGGGCCGGTCGGCCTCGGACGTTCCGTTATTACCGGCGGACCCCGCGCCGCTGGCCGCAGTCTGGGCGCTACGGACCGTTTCCGGTCAGCGCATCTGGCCGGGACTACCTCGGACCCTTCCCTTCCCTCCCCTCCTCCCCTGTCCTCCCCCGGACCCAGGCCTTGCGTCTGTTTTAGATATCAGACCGAGCGCAGTTTAAATGGCTCTGCCGATTCCCGCAGCGCTGGCCGCGTCCCACGCCGGACCAGCGCTGACTGGACCAGGTTAAAGGGCTTTGTCAGGCCCAGCGGCATTGTGGCACCTCACTGTTCGCGCCCCGACGGTTCCCGCGATCGCACCCATGCGTCGTCCTGCGCCGTTTGTGCGTATGGAGGTGCGTGGCCCCCTGCAGCGAGCGGCGGCGCTTCGCTGCTCCTCCGGCGAGCGAAACGTAGGGGCGTGAGTCAATGAACACAATACTCCAACACCGGAGATGTTCCCAGACCTGTAAACACAGCGCTGCCGCCGACTTCTCGCTCCCCAGCCGCTGAACGATACGGCGAGGCCGTTTTGAGGTGAGCGAATGGCCGCGCTGCGGGACGGGCAGGGGAAGCCGACCCCCGCCCGTCACGGCCCCGGCGCCCGGTGGACGTTTTATGGAGTTCGGGCGGATTGTTGGCCACGGGAGCGGGGAGGGGAGGGGCAGGTGACTAGGGAGAGGGAGAGGGTTACGCTGCCGTGTGGTACGGGGAACGGAGAGAGAGAGAGAGAGAGAGAGAGAGAGAGAGAGAGAGAGAGAGAGAGAGAGAGAGAGAGAGAGAGAGAGAGAGAGAGAAAGAGAGGAGAGAGAGAGAGAGAGAGAGAGAGAGAGAGAGAGAGAGAGAGAGAGAGAGAGAGAGAGAGAGAGAGAGAGAGAGAGAGAGAGAGAGAGAGAGAGAGAGAGAGAGAGAGAGAGAGAGAGAGCTGCAGCGTGGGCACCACGGTCGCGGCAGACGAAAAAAGACTCGCCGCTATAGATCGTGAGCTATAGCGACAAACCGGTTCTCAGCGAGTGAAACACAAAAATACTCTGCATTCCGTGACATTCAGTCATCGTTTCGAAGTGACGTAATGAGCGCAAACCCTCAGACGACCTTGGATTACCTGGGGCTGAAGTGAACAGCACACTGGCGACGGCGTTAGGTTGACATGGATTATTTGGTGGAATGCCTTCAATCCAGCCTGGAATGCGTTCATTTTTACGGTCGCGTTCGCTCTGCGTTTTCTCGGTTCGTCGCCTGCTCGCTTAGCACTTTCGATCGGAGAAATCTCGATACAGCTTATCTTCTATTAATACCAGCCTAAGCCGGCTTATTCGAGATTCAGTTGCATCTTATGGAGCCTGAAATGGCCAGAGGCTGACATGAACTCATGGTGGAATTTGAAAGCTGTAGCGCCGGTGGATCCAAAAGAAAGATCACGGATGTTTGGTCCTCCAAAGGATTTTTTTCTGCCTTACGCCAATGATAATGAATAGAAAGAAGCAGTTTGATTTGCCAGATTACCTTCATTCCAAGTTACTCCAGATAGGTATAAGTGCAATTGAAATTGAAATGTCCAAAGGTCCACCTCATGACGTGAAGCAGCTTGTACCTTCCTTCAAATGCCGCTTCGTTTGATAAAGCTGCAGGAAGCAATCACATTCAAACACTTGGTGTTGGATATATGGAAATGCATGAACTCATTTTACTGATTTATTAGCCTGCGGTGTTTCGCTGTCGCCTGGGTCACGTCGTCACACATAACACTAGCGCGGCCCCCTGCATGCCTCCCCGCTGATCAGCTTGCAGTGGTCCATTTGTAGCCCGGCTGGGTCCCCTTTGAACCGTCTACCGGCGATCCATCGCTCTTTAAGAGCGGGTAGCACTAATTGTTCTACAAAAACGGACCAGTCTAGCGTCAATAAATCGATACACGGCGGCAATGGTGGCGCAGCGGTGGCAGCCGCGGCGCGGGCGCCAATCGTGGCGCTTTTTGCCAGGCGCGGGGCCTTTCTTCGGTGGCAAAGCCGGCAATTTTCCATTCACACCTCTGGCCGGCTGCCTTCAATTAGGCCTGGCCGCCGGTGGCGGGAGTGGCAGCTGCAGAGAGGGCGGGCATGGACTGCCGACGTGTTTGGGAGCCTGCGGCGGTTCTCACTACGCCCTCCCTCAACAACCCATGCAGTGGCCCTCCCTCCAGCCTCCGTGTCGCGGCTCTTCCTTTACGATTATGTGCGTACAGCCTCCCAACAGCAGCTCTCCCTAACCCTCCATTTCAGGGCTCTCCCTTACCCTCCCTGCCAGGGTGTCCCATGGTCCCTTCCGCCCCGCCGATCAGCGCGCGGCGGAAGGACCGACTGCCGACCCACCGGTCCGTAATCAGGGCCGTATTGAGGAGGTGCGACGATGAATGGAGTGTCGTCTTGTGTTCCTTGCGCTCCGGGCTCTGAGCATTACCTCTCCAGACAGGCAGGGTTCCATCCGACCCCAGGCCCGGATTAGACGGGAGGTGCTAAAAGGAGGATCAGAGACCAAGGCACGGAGAGGCACAATCCCTGAATGTCTCCTGGTGATAACGGACCATCACTGGTCTTAGCGTCAGCTATGTGATGCTTTTGTCTTTTACTATAGCAGGTCTGCTATCTCATCATCAATGCATTTAAATGCAAACATTTACCAGAATTTGCATGAACGTCTAACTATACCTGAGCATTAGCAAGGGTAGTCTCTAGCTCGTAGACATCTGACCCCCCCCCCCAAAAAAAAAGATTCGGCAGTTGCAACATCATATAGACAAGGACTTCCACCATTCGCCTGTCGTTTTGCTTAGTTCCTTAGTTCGCTTCCAGTTATTTTGTTTGAAATCGAGCAGCCAGATCATCCCATTGATTCAAGTTATTGACAAGGACAGCATTACAAAAAATGAGTCCAGGCTACAACACGGGCTAGAGTGGTATGCGTACTTAGATTCACCATCTGCGGCTTCTCATGATCTCCTCCTTCGCGCCTTGACCCGTCACTCCGACACCCTCCACCGTCCAGACCCGGTCCTTGGTCTGTCAGTCGCTCACTCTCGCTCCGTGGGGTCGGGACGGACGCCAAATTAGCCGGCATATTCAGCCGCGGCGCGGCGTGCGCCTTCAATGTGCTCGTTTTCAGCCGCCAATGGCCTGACTTCTCACGCCCTGAAAAGAGGCGATAGGTCTGAGCGAAGGAACCGGGCGGGGGTCGGCGTCATTCGCACCTGCCCTGCTGGTAAACCGTCCGGGGCAGAGGGAGAGAGACCCAGAGAAAAGGAGGCCCCGGGAAAAAGTGGGCGAGGGCAGAACTGCAGTAATCACTGTCCACTGATAAATGATCGGGCCAGCGGGGAGTTCCGATTCCATTGAAATGCAAGTAGGACTGGTGTATATGGCCATTGGGGCTGCCAACAAAAACACGCGATTTGGAAGACCCAAGTTTTACGGGAATATGACGTCCATTCATTTATTTCCCTGTCCTCTATCGTAAAGAAGCTTTCTATATGGTACAGTGTTATGAGTTCAATTGAGAGTCATGATTGTTTCATCGCCCGAGCATCAGTCTTGGAATCAGTGATAAAAATCCAATAATTTCGTTTGCTGGTCTAGGGATCGGCAGCATATACTGCTCCAAGCTCGCCTGGGACTCCGGACTAGTGGCGTTATGACGCCGGTCTCGGGGCACCGCTGACGCCCCGCCGAGACAGCAGCCAGGTGCGTGGTGACGGGAGGGGGCGGTACCCCGATCATCTCGGCTCCATTCACCTCTCCGTCCCCTCAATGGAGCCACAAATGGCCCGTCGTGTCAGAAAGGAGCGCGCGGGCGGGCGCGGCTCGGGCGGGGGCGGCGGCGGGGGCGGGCCGTGTGCCTCCGATTCAGCGGCGACCGAGCGTGAACCACCGAACGGCCCGGAATGCTGCCCCGAGCGCGCCGTAATCTGTAGCACATTGTAGCCTCTCTGAGACCCTCTGAGACACGGTGTCCGCTGCGCCGGCGGCCACCGCTGAGACTGCCCGCCCGGCGCGTGGGGCGGAGACGCCGGACGCGAGACGCCTGTCCGGTTTTTGGTCGACACGGGCGGGCGACGCCGGGGGTCCTCGCCATCACCGGGCCGACGGATTCAGCGGCCACGGCGCCTCAAAGAAGCCCTTTATCGGCCGGCATATTCAGAAGGGGTCGGGCGCGCTCGGCGATGACATGCGTGAAACTTCTCCAGTCGCCTCAGACGTCTCTCATGCCTGGGCTTTAGTAGCGAAGGTTTCCTCGTGGGTGGGTGCGTGTCTTCGATCATCGAGAGCTGGCACCCCGTGGCAGACCTTGAATTGGTTTGGTACCCTCTTTTCCAGCCTCCCGAAAGGTATTCATATGAAAAGCTCGTTGAGCGTCATTTCGACGGCCGACAGGAGCCGTATATCATCGTCTTTGCGACAACCAGACAGTTCGGTCTGCTGCTGTCTGTCCTCCGTGCCTGGCGCCGCAGGGCATTATGCCGCCCGCCACCGACCGCGCGTTGCACAACATATTGTGGCTCCGTTTACTGCGACACGCAATGAATTTAGCGGGTCGTAAAGGGAACCCCAGTGTCGGCCAGCGCTCGTAACCATTTCCGCTGACCGACCCCCGCCCGCGGCGCCGTCTGCAGCCCGCCCCAACCCCTTCTTACCCGGTCCGGCACGGAACTTCCCCTGCCCTGGCTCAGCCTGCTCTCCCCGGTCCAATCCTTACTCGTACACCTATTCTTTCCAGAAATTCCAGTCACCGAGTGCTGCAGTCCTACCCATTCCCCTCTCACAGAGTTTCATTACCCTTTCCAACGCACGTTGCCTCATAGAAGTTCGCTTTACCTAAAAAAAAACGCAAGCACAGCTCAAAGTATAGTGGATTAGCGATGCCAGCTCATGCTTTATGGCCAGCGGCGGTATGGCTCGTGACCAAAATCCCCGCCCTCGTGCGTCTAAAGGGACCCAGTGGACCCAAGGGGACGAATTAACCTTTGCGTGCTCGCCACTGCTAGCCGACGGCCCGGTGCTGGGGCTACCCCGGGCGGGTCAATAGTGATCAACGTGATGAGTTCATTTTAATGGGGAGCTGCCCGAGGCTGATTGCAACGCTTGTCTGTGATGGGCAGTGGACAGTGGCTACTTGCCTGTTAACTGCTACGTCAATACTCGCTGATGAAGAGGGAAACATGCACGAATGCAAAGTGCGAACGGTTGCTGACTCAACTGTGCCACAGATGAGTCAGCAACCGTTTGCAACCGTTTGTCACCGGACAATCTAACTTTGATATTGTCAAATAAGCTGCCGAGGGACTATGTAGATCAAGCTGGCACAGGAGCAGCGGGTTTTAATTTGGTGTTCGTTTTATGGCTTAATAACTTTATGACTGGGGTCAATATCCATAAATGCTAACCCAATAGCATGGCGCTCAAACTTCGAAACAACTGGCTCCAATTTCCAGAAGTTAGTTCCTTAGGCATTGTGAAGCATTAAACCGGCGTGATGATTTTCGACATTTACGAACCTAGTGCAGCAACAGCTAAATTGTAGGCTCTAAAGGCTGAAACAGACTCTTTCCGCGTTCAGGAAATCGCATGCGAGAGCCTATTCAAATACATTGTAATTCTTCTCGCATCAATCGCTTGCGGGAGGTGCGTGCGATTGATGCGAGCGTGCTTCCATGTATTTGAATAGGCTCTCGGATGCGATTTCCTGACTGCGGAAAGAGTCTGTTTCAGGCTTAAGACCTCGGCTTGATCCACCGGAGACCAGTTTAAAATGAGATGCATACCACGTTAGCTTACATACCTGATATATACTTTTTTAATTTGATCCAGCTGCCGTTATCCAATCAGGAAGCATCATTACGGGCTGTCGTATGGACTCATCGGGGGTCTTAGTATGCTTTGCCGTGCTTCAGGTCAACTTGCTTTAGATTGCTAAATGGAGCAGCTTCTGTTCAAATATTATCTTCTTCTTCTTTTCGCTGCGCAAATCGCTATAATTTCTCTCGCTTCATAGAACCAATCGCATTTTTTCTCAGATTGGGCGGTCCTTTCGACAGTGAGGCGGCGCGACTTCTGTCCTCTCCCCTCTGCATCTCTTCTCGCTTCCTCCGTTTTGCGAAAACCCTGAGACGCTTGCTGAGATGCAAATAGCGTAGGTGCTCCATTGTCCGGTAGAACTCGACACTGCGGAGGACAGGAGCTCCCTCCCTCCTTCCTCCAGCTCCCCCCTCTCTCTCTCTCTCTCTCTCTCTCTCTCTCTCTCTCTCTCTCCGTCAGCTCGGCTGTCAGTCTCCGACGGTTGATGTCGGGCAGACGCCGCTACCGTCGGCAGATGCGTCACAGGGAGAAGAACAGCCTCCCCGGTGCGTCACCGCCTGTCCCCGCGAGGTACAGGGGGCTCGGAAACCAGTGGCGTGCAAAATTCTGCGAGGGGAAGCTTCTGGTGCAGAACTGTGAAGCCAGGAGGAAGCTTGCTTCAAGAGATATGCAAGAAAAAGTCGATCAAAGCAAACGGGAAGTCCATCCAACAGACTCCTTCATCAGGCACAACAAACAAATCAAACATTTACAAAGATCTTGTCGGTCAGTTCGTCCTCCCAACGTCCCTGGCGGCGCCCGTGCCGCTGGCTCTTGCGGCACGCGCTCCGAGTCACGCACAACAAATCGGTAAACAACAGGTGACCGGCGGCCCCTTCGTCACCAATTAGCGCGTGCTGCTCCATCCCCTGACGACCCCGCCCGGTGGCTGACGTGCCGGGGAGGCGCGAGGGCCTGGAGCGCCGGAAAGAAGCCGCTCTGTCCCGTGTCAGCTGGAGAGGCATGTTGTCGAGTCGCTGCGTCACTGCTGTTGTCAGACCGACCAGACAGTGGGCTTTCGTCCAGCTGGCCGACCGCAAAAGTGGTCAATTCGTTTTCCAGTTCCCTGATGTGACCAGTCTAACTTTGTGAAAAACGACGCCACTTATTAGCCAGCGGAATTGACCGAAATTGGCTTTGTTTCTCAGTTTGTCGTGGTGGTCAGACAAAGGGCGCTTATCAGTGGCTCCCGACAGATCTACACGTCCAATAAATCTCCGGGATCGGCCGGTTGCTGTGGTGCGGGGAGCGGTAAATGTCGGGCTCAGTTTTCTGCTCGGTTATGAGCGGCCCGCGCGATGGATGGGTTTTCGGTGACGGCTGCATTCGCTGCTGACCTGGCCTGGCCCCACTACAGCCCAGTTGGGTAGTAGGGCCGACACATGGGGTCAGCTGTGACCCAGGGTGTGGGGTGGGTAGGAGAGGGAAATAATCCATAGGCTTGCATACAGAGTGCTAATGACGACGATGGTGTTTGCTATTTAATGTTTGCACTAGAATTGCTTTGAAAGCGCGTAGCGTCGACGCTGAAGGGAAATTCTGGAGTAGGTATAAACCTTTTAATGTGCAAACCACTTATCAGTCTATCACTACATCTTCAGCAGCAAATGGTTCTAGTGATTGCCAAGTTCGAATCAAGTTTGTTTATTGCATGATTACCAAGTTCACTTTTAAGCAACTTCGTATCTTGCTTACATATAAATGAAGCTTGCAATTTACGTAAAACGGTTCTGAATCACTGATAACCGAATCACAGCAAGCTCAATATATTTCATGGGGAAAACATAAAACTTCACTCAAATCCTGCGATTCTTGCTCAAGCGTTCTTAAATGAAGTGTGACCAGCACAATGAAACATTAGGCTGGCAACGCCTTCTTCAAGAATTTATGCTATGAGCACCTATCAACCTTTCGAAAAAGAAGATCGCATTAGTATATCCGACTACGCCTTTCAGGTTTTAGCAGCTATGGCCTATGGCGTTCACCACCCTTATAATCCTTCTGACTGCGCACCCTCAGCCAGGTCAGCAGGGCTCGAGGGGTCACAGGTCACCGCGCAATGTCAGTCAGGGCAACAGACAGGCCCTTTGGACCACCCTTTCCTGCAACCAACACTGCCTCCTGAGCGCCTGAAAAAAAACGCAAAGCCCTACGGCAGCTCCGGCATTCCGCCTCACCCTTACATAATCGCATAATGCGCGTGCAGTTTTTGCCGAGACTCTCACACCATTGACGAATCCGGACCGGGGGCGGGTCGGGACAGATCTAGCGCAGCGCCGTTTGAGACGAGACAAATCCGGCGCGGCGGCAGCTGGCTAAGCCGACTGGAGCCCAGCAGCGTGACCGAGCGGATTGCCGCTGAGACAAAGGCTGGCGCGCCACGATTGTCTAAAGTTCCCGCGGCGAATGGGGCGCGACGCGGCGTGTTTGTACGCATAATGCACCCCCGCGGCGCTCTGTGCCATGAGAGGCATGCAGTGACTGGCGAGCGGGGCTGAACGAACCAACCATTTGGAATGGCGGAGTATATTGCATGCATTTATTAGCTTGGCTGGTGGCTGGTGCAAGCGCAAAGGTAAACATGAAGTATAAGTTATTGCAGTGCATATGCATGCACTACTAATATTTGCATTGTAATATTTATTTAACTGTATTACGGAGTTAAGTCTCGCACCTTTTCAGGAAGTAGGGCTGCTTACGCCTTGTAACTGTTTCCTTTGTTCGTGATTTCGTGCATAGCAGGAATTCGTGTTTCAGAACACTGTTATATGCTATAATGTAAGCCTTAGTTTTCCGCTGTAACGGAAACAAATGACCCGGTTCTAAAAGTATACCTGCATCAACTAACCTAACCCGCGCAACGGCACCGCACAGTGCGCAAAGGCTGGTCCGTCGATCGCTGCTAGTTAACGGTCCAGCGTTAGCATTACGCCTGTGAGGCCCTTTGAAGACAGAGAGTAGTTTGTCCGGTGCTTGTGTGATATGTCGGACGATATCATGCCGATGCTGGCCGGTCGACATCAGCTGTTGTGTATGTATGGTACACGTGCATACTGCCTGAACGCGCAATGCAAATTGCAAACAATACACACAAACTGCAAACATACCGGTTCTATGGCACGTTGACCGGCCACGTAAGAGTAAAATGCACCGACTGGGATGACCGCCGCTTTACGTTAATAAGGTATTGATTTTAAAGCGTCACATCAGAGGTATGAAGATGCCTCATTGACTGTCGGCTCTCAAGATCGCCAGACATGGTAAGTCCCCGACCATCAACCGCCATCGCCTGCTGATGTCACCTTGTCAATATAATGTGGCCTCATCAGATGAAGTTATGACACCTGATGTGAGATAGGTGACCTCATTGGCCGTAGTCATGTGAAATTCGCTGAAGTTATGGCGCAGGCCCCACCAGCTGATCGTGCCATTACTTTTCGAGAATAGCGCCGCCTCAAAACAACACAAAAATACAGTTACACTAGATATATGCAGTACCGTGCATTACTGCACATGACAGTTACACCAGCCCTCACAGTTATCGGAATTCCAGGTGCAGCTCCACCAGATAAATGAGATAAATGATCAGTTAGGTGAACAGTTGGGGAGCGGGGCTTAACTAAGAAATTCTTGCATATGAGCAGTTATGTCTGAGCCTTTCCCATGAACATCGTTTCTCTGCGGGAGCGCCCATGTCCGCTAACTCCACCCTCACTGTCAAGAGGCCGTGATCCAGGCCCTTCACCCTCACCAGTCCGCTGCTGTATGAAGCGTTCTTTGTTCTGATTGTGGGATAAAAGCACATGTGATCTAATCGATGTGATTTATCATTCGCATTTAGCTGGTTATTTTATGCTCAGTTAATGTTAATCTGGAATATTTTTGGTCTTGATTTTTCCGTTTTCCGTTTTTGCTTTGTTGACTTCAATTATTTTGATTAGCCCAAATATGGCCCGAAAAATTATACATATAACCCTTTGTGGGCCATCGTATACGCAACTTCGAATGGCATACTTATGTTTTAGCACAGACGGTATATGTAGTCCGACAAGAATTCTCTCTTTACGGCACTCGTCCAACCCCGATTGGCGAGCTCGGGAAAGGAATCCGGGCGAACTGTTCTGCGGCTATATTATCTCACATCAGACGGAGTTATGTTTCCTCTTGAAGATGAAAATGCCGGTGCCGGTATGCAATCTAGCACCGTCGGCGGTTTTCCTCCAGCGATAGCCGCTGTTCGGGCCTGAACACCCACACCGGAGCACCGGAGCACCGGTACCTTGTGGTACACCACAGCTGTGTTCCAGTGGAGGCGGGCTGCAGCGGGCTTCCACTGACCGTGGGACTGCGAGTGTATGGAGCTGGGTGAGCAGCGAACGGAATGGTTGGAGCTGGCGTGGGTGAGAACTGACGAGCGTGAGGAGCTGAACGGTGCTGGGTTAGGCTGAGAGCGGAGCGGGAGTGAGCTGAGACTGACTGCTGCCATGGAAAGCTGGGCTGAGACCGACAGTCGCCCAGATCTGGGTTAGGCGGAGTCCAGAGCTGACGTGAGCTGAGACCAACTGGTGCCCATGAGAGCCGAACTGAGACAGACTGTTCACTGAGGTGGGACAGGACCATGAGTCCGCATCTCGTCGCAGCTTTGGCAGGGCCAAGATCGCCACTAGTGAGTGCCCACTGTCATATGCCGAGCTCGGTGGGGTTATAACCGGCCCGTCGGTCCCGGCTCTCATGTTCAATACACCGCACCGGTCCGGACCCGGGACCCGGTACCCTCGAATAGCCGTTCCGGGAGTGCTATGTGACCAACCGGTGGCATCGCTGGTCCAGCCTGGGATCGGTCGGGTTCCCATAGTCCACTGTCGTCGGAATCCCACCCATCTCGCGGCTGACAGTGGCAGTCAGTACCCCGTGGGAGACGGTTCATCGCCGCGCCCGCGCCATACGTGCCACAATTGGCTCCGACGGGGTGACCCGACTTCGGTGGTGTTCGGACAGAGCTCACATAGGGCTGTTGGAAGGGAGGTAACATGGTTATCAATGACCCATGGGATAATGGACGGTGGTCACAGCGGGTTAAAGCTGTCTGCGAGATGCTGTGGTGTGCCGTAGCACATGTTTTGCATTCTTTGTTTCATGTTCGTGCAGTTGTCATGTCATGAGCAGCATACTCGAGGGCAGCGCTTTTCGAGGAGCGCTGTGGCCCGAAGGTTTGAACTTTGAATTGTGAAAAACGCCCGCCCGCCGCAAAACGCAAACACCGCAAAACGCAAAAACGCCGCAAAACAATAAAACCGCCCGCATCGCACGCCCGCTAACCGCCAACCGAAAACGCCTAAAAATCGCCCGCCCGCCGCCAAAAAAAAAAACACCGCAAAAAACGAAAAAGCGGCCGCCAACCGCAAACAAATTTAACACCGCAAACGACGCAAAAAAAAAAAGAAAACCGCCCGCATCGCCCGCCCGCCCGCCCGCCGCCAAAGACAAACACCGCAAAAAAAACACAAAACGCCCGCCCGCCGCAACACGTAAACACCGCAAAACGTGTAAAACGCACGCCCGAAAAGCCAACGCAAACGGCAAAAAAATCGCCCGACCGCCGCAAACCACACAAAAAACGCCGAAACGCCGAAAAAAATAAAACCGCCCGCACCGCACCACGCTAACTGCTAACCGAAAACGACTAAAAGTCGCCCGCCAGCCGCCAAACGCAAACACCGCAAATAAGCGCCCGGCCGCAGCAAGATGATGATTTATCAACGACTGGCATACCGCTAGGCTGGTCATTTTCACAAATCAAAAAGATATCTGCAAAAATCTCCTAGATGAAAGCGCCCGATTAAAAAACGGATGGCACGTGCGTGTTCCTCGCCCCCAACTTCCCTCAGGTCAATCGTCATTTGGGTCACCTAACGCATTGACGACCGGCTGGGTGGAATGAACATTGCGCCAAGAAACGTAAATATATTGTCAAAAAGAATCCCCAGAATGGTGGATCCCAAAAGTTTGAAACTACCACTTTGGCCCACTGGAAGACACCTTAAACAGTTGCCGACCGGATGACACCCATTGTTTGGTCACCCACGCCATAGTATGCATCATGGGTGCGCCGAAATGACCAAAAGTCCCAATTTCCGGTGTGCAGGGTCATTTTCAACGGCACGTGGCACGTGGTTCTGGACTTTTCCGGCCACTTTGCGACATACCCATGGGTAGTGCACCGAATGGTGGTTGATCTGCATGGAAGAAAATGGGGGGTCGTTTGGATCGTTTTCGAGCAATCTGCCGCGGAACGCATTTTTTCATTTTGCCCATTGGCTTAACACGGGAATTTTCAAAGTCACGTGGCACGTCATGAGCAGCATAATTACCGGCATCTGCGATGCCGGGCTCCGCATCGCGGGACCGCAGGTTGTTTGACCAAGCACCTTTGTAAACGCAGCAAAAACGCCCGCCACCAAACGAGAGGATGAGCCTTGCACGTGCAGACCGGAGTCGGTGTGCTACGGACTGACGTGCACGGCACCCTATTCGTCGGTCTATAGCGGTGTGCCAAATTTGAGTGCAATCGACCCGGCCGTTTTCGAGATCTGGAAGCGACACCCTGCACGTGCGCACGTGCAGCCTAGGCCCCAATTGACTTGTGCACGGCACTCTATTCGCCGGTTTCTAGCGGTGTACCAAATTGGAGCTCAATCGGCCCCGTCAATTCCAAGATCTGGAAGCGACCCCTACACGTGCGCTCGTGGAGCTGCACCCCGACCGTGGCACATGAAAATACATACTTACTGACTTGTACACGGCACCCTACTAACCAGTCTCTAGCGGTATGCCAAATTTGAGCACAGTCGGCCCAGCCGTTCTTGAGATCTGGAAGCGTCAGCCTGCACGTGCGCACGTGCCAAATGGGTCCCATCTGAGTTGTGCACGGCACCCTACTCGCCGATCCCTAACGGTGTGCCAACTTTGATCACAATCGGCCCAGCCGTTCTCGAGATCTGGAAGCGTCACCCTGCCCGTGCGCACGTGCAGCGGCACCCCAACCGTGACACATGGAAATGCATTGCGGGGCGGGTGCCTACATCCATGCCAAGGATCAGCGCAATCGGCAAAATAACTACAGTTATTACACTTGCTACCGAACTGACACCTCTTCGTTTTGCACGTGGCACGAGCATTAGGGGTCACCCATACGCATCGAGAGCAGCACACTACGTGTAAGAAAGGAAAGAGCTATCCCACACAAAAGACGGCGAGTGAATCGGTCAAGCAGTTGTGGAGATATAAGCTTAGCAAAGGCGCACCCACAACGGCCGACTGCCAATAATAAGCAATAATCAGTGTCGCGTCCGCACATGGGAGGTGTCCCCTTCACCTGTTCGTATACTCTAATGTGGTTGGGTTCAAGTCACAGTCGAGCCCTGCTTTTTTACAACTTTTCTTGAAAACGGCACATCGTGCAGTGACGTTCTATACATTGTTGGAAACAGCATCGAAAGTCGTATATTATATCAACTTTTCACCCATATATATTACTAACGATAAAAGTTATAGAGGAATAAAGATGCTCCCATTGACTTTCCATGTTAAAAATTTTAATTTTCAATCGAACTTTTTTAGAAAAAACGATTTCTGCCAGCTTAACGAAGCATACCAGCATGTACTTCGCTCCTTTCTCTACAAGATATAAGAGTTTGGGCGAATTCTATCTCTAAAATTTTGTACAAAGATCGAATGAAAATGTCTCTGCAAAGTCTCGACATCGCCGTCCATTGACTTAACATGGGACACAGCAAAATTCCAACTCTGACCTCGTGCAAAGACACGTTCCGAGATTCTGAGGGGTATACAGCGCACACTGGCGTGTACCCAAACGTGTTTGCCATAAAATGCTGGAAAGAAAACCACCTCTTCCTTGGCTCGTTTTTCCGCTATTGGCGATCGCGCAAAAAGTGTCCAAAACCCCGTTGACTTAACATGGGGAAAATGGAATCGCACGTGCCACGCGCAAAAGACTTTTTAGCGAGTAGCGACCGGTGCCATCAGGTAGATCGCCTCCGGGAGCCCATACACTGAACTTTTTACCAAGATTGAACGATTCGTTTAGGCCCCACCCAAAATGTCTCGATTCGCTGCCAGACTTGCAAAACATAGCCCGGAGAACGACCGCTCCGGTTGTTTTTCAATAGAAAAACACAATTCTAACGAATAGTGTTTGTCTTTTCAAACAACCTGCGGTTATGCTACCATCAGTGTCAGAGGTGACCGCTCAGGTCACAAGTGTCAAGTCCGTGGTTTAAGTGCCGACATTACACTCCCTGGCGACGATCGATACTATTCGCCGGTCTCTAGCGGTGTACCAAATTTAATCGCATTCAGCCCAGCCATTTCCAAGATCGGGAAACGACCCCTACACGTGCGCACGTGCAGCTGCACCCCAACCGCGGCACATGGAAATACACACTAACTGACTTGTGCACGGCACCCTACTAACCAGTCTCTAGTGGTATGCCAAATTTGAGCACAGTCGGCCCGGCCGTTTTCGAGATCTGGAAGCGTCGCCCTGCACGTGCGCACGTGCAAAATGAGTCCATCTGACTTGTGCACGGCACCCTACTCGCCAAGCCCTAACGGTGTGCCAACTTTGATCACAATCGGCCCAGCCGTTCTCGAGATCTGGAAGCGTCACCCTGCCCGTGCGCACGTGCAGCGGCACCCCAACCGTGACACATGGAAATGCATTGCACGGCGGGTGCCTACATCCATGCCAAGTATCAGTGCAATCGGCAAACTAACTACAGAGTTATTAGACTTGCTGCCGAACTGACACCTCTTCGTTTTGCACGTGGCACGTGCATTAGGGGTCACCCATACGTATCGAGGGTAGCACACTACGTGTGAGAAAGGAAGAAGCTATCCCACACAAAAGACCGCAAGTGAATCGGTCAAGCGGTTGTGGAGATATAAGGTTTGTAAAGGCACCCCACAGGCGGCCTACTGCTAATATTTAGAAATAATCAGTGTCGCGTCCGCACATGGGAGGTGTCCCCTTCACCTGTTCGTATACTCTAATGTGGTTGGGTTCAAGTTACAGTCGAGCCCTGATTTTTTACAGCTTTTCTCAAAAACGGCACATCGTGCAGTGACGTTCTATGCATAAGTGGAAAGAGCATCAAAAGTTGTATATTATATTAACTTTTCACCTATATGTCTTACTAAAGATAAAAGTTATAGAGGAATAAAGACGCTCCCATTGACTTTCCATGTTAAAAATTTTCATTTTCCAACGAACTTTATTAGAAAAAACGATTTCTGCCAGCATAACGAAGCATACCATCATGTACTACGCTCTTTCCTGTACAAGCTATAAGAGTTTGGGCAAATTCTATCTCTAAAATTTTGTACATTGAACGAAAGAAAATGTCTCTGCAAAGGCTCGGCATCGCCGTCCATTGACTTAACATGGGACACAGCAAAATTCCAACTTTGACCTTGTGCATAGAGGTGTTGCGAGATTCTGGCGGGTATACGGCGCACACGGGCGTGTACCTGAACGTGTTTGCCATAAAATGCTGGGAAGAAAACCACCTCTTCCTTGACTCGTTTTCCCGCCATTCGCGATCGCGCAAAAAGTGTCCGAAACCCCGTTGACTTAACATGGGGAAAATGGAATCGCACGTGCCACGTGCCACGAGATTCTGTCGGGTATACGGCGCACACGGGCGTGTACCTGAACGTGTTTGCCATAAAATGCTGGGAAGAAAACCACCTCCTTCTTGGCTCGTTTTTCCGCTATTGGCGATCGCGCAAAAAGTGTCCAAACCCCCATTGACTTAACATGGGGAAAATGGAATCGCACGTGCCACGCGCAAAAGACTTTTTAGCGAGTAGCGACCGATGCCATCAGGTAGATCGCCTCCGGGAGCCCATACACTGAACTTTTTACGAAGATTGTACATTTCGTCTAGGCCCCGCTCAAGATGTCTCGATTCGCGGCCAGACTTGCAAAACATAGCCCGGAGAACGACCGCTCCGGTTGTTTTTCAATAGAAAAACACAATTCTAACGAATAGTGTTTGTCTTTTCAAACAACCTGCGGTTAATAATTCCCCTTTCTTCCTTTTCCCAACATGGTTTTGAATTGTTCCGCTTGATTAGCTAACTGACAGCAGTCATTCCTCTCGGGTCGGGTCCGCGGTGCCATTCCGCTAATGTCTCCAAAAGCAATGTGTCGAGAGGCGATCACCTCCTAAAAACGGTGATTGATGGCGAGACCAGAGCGGGGCACTGTCCGACATTTCTGTCCGGCGACGACGGCGATCGACGCCAGAGTCAGACGGTTGTCTGTCCTGTCCGGGCAATGACGCCGTCTCCGTGAGCCCAGATGGCAGACGATGTGTGACCAAGTCACGAAAAAAGCGTTCCTCTCACGGCGGTTGGCACAGAGGTGCGGCATTGCGTCCACTGACCACCATGTGAAGCTATGTCAGCTGCCACAGCCTGCCCGGAGAGCTGGGAACGGCGGCCTGCCATCTGCCGGCGGAGACGTGAACTACCGACCGTCCGGCGCAGCCTACCCTCAGAGGAGCTGGGCTCGGAGAAGTCGGAGGGATGGAGGGAGGGAGGGACGGAGAGGGTGCGCGAGGGAGCCGCCGCCGGAACTGACAGGGTGTGGCCATCGTCTCTGGCCAGTGGAGCGTGGTCTCCGCCGACAGGTTTGTGTGTGGTCCCGTGGTAAACGGCGGCCGCTGGCAGTCCGTCACCGGTGCGAACGGACGCGCGATAAGCGCTGTGCCGTATGGCCGGCCCGCTGCGGTGTCAGGTGGCCGCCAATTTGCATGCACTATGTGTCAAAGTCGTTGAGACACAGTGCATGGCCGGCTGAAAGTCAAACCACTCCGCTACTGATATATCGTCCGTTTGTATTCACGGTTCTATTATGCACTACTGGAAAAGATCCGTGTTGTTAATGGAAGCATCAGAGAGACAAGTATACAGACAGGAAAGGATTCACGCGTTAGCGGACGTCTGACCAACCTCTTTATTCAGTGGACAGAGGCCGTCAGTTATGGGCAGTATAGCCACAGACAGGTAGCTGTCCGTTAACGGTTAACGGATGGTGTAACGGCCAGTGAGCCGCCCGTTAAACGCTGTGATTGTTAACTCTCCACAGTTCCGCCCTTAACCCGTTCAGCTGGCTATCCGATCAACAGTTTTACCGTTTATCATTCTACCGCTAAACCGATATTTGTATCCAGAAATGCACCGATGCATATATGTCTTTCAGTGCCATTTCTACTTTAGCCGGTCCGGATGAAAATCCTGTGTGCTATGTATAAGTGTTATGTACATTGTGGCACAAATGTGCGACTGAATGTGCACAGATGTAGATATATGCCTATTATCTGACCTTGATAGCAACAAAGTGTTTATGGACACACAATTTAGGTGGGTCGCTAAATGAAATATAGGATATGATGACTTTAGAAATGTGAAAATTTCCTAACATCTCAGGAACAAGATCAGTGGATTCAATGTTGGATTTTTGTGCGAGTTTCACGATCACACATGCCCTTGACTCACGTTTCTGTCAAAGTGTGGTAGATCTCTGCCTTGCTATGTTATCATCACACCAGGAATGGTCTCGCATTGTCCTGTTTATGAAAATGTTGTAGATACAATCAGCTACACGCCGCCCCCACTGCCCCTGTTGTGCCCACACCCCGTGGTCAGTTCCCAATTAGAGCCGGCCGTAAGGTCACACACGGGCCACGCGTGGCGCGAGGCCGCGCACAGTCTTTGATCCTCTCCGGGCGCCCTTCCGGCCAGAAGCCAAGCAGTGACAAACGCGCACAGCACAACAATGCCTTTTGTACTGTCTCGAACAGATAACGACCAGCAATTACGCGCCGGTGGGCCGTTCATTTTTGCCAGTGTCTTACAGCCCCCGTGCCCCCCGGCAGTGGCGCCGGACTGACCCGTATTCCGGCTAGCATTGTGTCGCGGGATTACTCGCTAAAGAGCGACGTCAAGGTCGCTTGTAAGCTGCGGGGATGTCGGCCCTCCATGGGGAGGAAGACACTGGCCTTTCGACCTCGAGGGCTGTGGGCTGGTGTCGTGTAATGTGCGCTTCACCATTTTTGGATAAACTGCTGTATAGTCATGCTTTGTCACCCGCGTTATATATACGATGTGCGGTACATGTTCCATAGCGAACTTTCATTTAAGTGCCCCTGACGAAGAGCATAACAACGGTAATTCCAGAGCAGTCAGGACCTACCAAGGCCAGCGAGTGTTCCGTTGACGGATAAAAGTAGGTACAGGTCAAAATGATTGCGAGGTGAAGTTCCTTGGTCCGTCAGTACTGGATGGGATGAGGGGGTCAGCCAGCACACTTTTACTGTCCCTTCTACAGTTCTGTCTCAGGCTCTCGTCAATCCGCCTAGTCCAGACTACAGCCCCACAAAGGAAGCTGTAATCCGTCTGTGGGCCAGAAGGCGTGCGGTCAGCCCTCGCCTCTGAGTTATATCGGCACCTGTGGTGGCTTTATTGCGGGCTGGCGTGTGCTGCAGACTGACCGTGTGACCTGCGGTCGTGTTAGTCCCAAGTGTCAACCGACAGCGACACCGGCCAACGCGCCAGGCTTCTCAGAAACATTGCCGGACCGAAATGGCATGACGGGAGGCCGTTTGGTTTGGCTGACCGGTGTGTACAATCAAGCAGGTGAGAAAGAATAGCTAAATCTGAGCCTTGCATGCAGTGAAATACAAAGTTGGTGAGCCAATATAGAACCTAACATTTGAGGACAAGCTCCAGGGGCTGTCGACAGGAGCTGTTTATCTTGTACTCATTATCTACCGCCCCTTTGTCGGGGCACTCAGCTGACCTCAGTGACCTGGGCAGAGGTCACCCCTGAGGCGATGTTTAGCCGTAATGACGCCTGCCGAAGGAGGCGACTGTGTATCTCCTGAGGCTGATCCTCGGGCGGCGCAGCTCGAGAGAACAGTGGACCAGGAGGGAGAGAGGCTGCCAAACGGTGGGAACCCGGCCCAGTCGCACGCCGACCTACTCATGCTCCGCAGCAGTAACCAGGTCTAATTGTGAGCCATGCCCGATACCTGTAACCGGCCCGAGTTGTGAGCTGGTTCGCAGAGGTGGACGCTGCGGAGCCCTGCCTCCATGACTCATGTGGGGTGCTCACAACGCATCTGCTGATGCAGCCTTTAACTGTGATTTAGCATGATTGCCTGGTGCGACAGCCAAGGGACAATAGGTGGTAGTTAGCATTCCCCGGCTAAACGAGATTTAGATCAATAGTCAGGCTATTGTTCCGACGTGCTTTGGATGATGATTTGATTGTTAGGTAATGACCATTTGAATGGATAACTGAGAAAATTGTTCAGTTGATTAGAAATTATGTCCTTTGATCCACCATCCCAAAAGCGTGACCTTTCGCTACAGGGTTAGCTCCATCATGTGCTGGCCGGAGATGTAGGTAATTAGGTTTCTAATGACTATATCGTTTTCTACATATAAAGATTCAGAATTGCCTCGCATGCAACATCTGTCACTGGCTTCACGGCGCCTAAAATATTGGACGAGGCAGCGCTTTGAGCTTGACAGTGCAGCGAATGCAGCTTCTGGATGGCCAAGCTGACGCTACTTTGCTAGACTGGTGCTGGTGCTGTTGACGCTGGACAATACAGCATCAGCATTCAGCACCAATTCACTGCGACGGGTATTGCCGCTGTCCATCTTGGACCCGTCTTGCTCCCGCCAACCGCTGCATCTATGCTTGTCATGTGTATAGCAAGTAGCTGCCTCGGCGCACTTGTCTGGACAGCCTCACGTTTGTCCGTCCATTGACTGTGGCGCAGCTCCATCATAGTAGACAGACTGGCGCACTGGTGGCCGAGAAGCTTCTTCGAGTGGAGTTGGAGCGATGGCAAAAGGAATAGGACGGCTGTATCGGGACGCTTATCTACGTCTGTTTGAGAATGGGCGCTCATGCGTTATCTGAACATACGGTTCTACACAGTTCACGGCCTTATCCTGTCTGGTTTTGTTGTTATATTTGTGGTGCTACTTGTTTTGTAAATTTAGTTTATCTTTATAACAAGTCTGCTCTGAATTGTGATATTATAGGTATGTTATAGCAAAATGGAATGCTGCCTGTAGCAAAATATTTGCTTCATATTTTGAACGCAGAACCCAATAGAATAGAGAAATAAAATGTGCCCTACGAGTCCATTACGTATCCACGTTTATCGACAAATTAGTCGTAGTACTACTTCCTCTCACCAGAGCCGTGATCGGCGGCGTTCTCTGATACTATCACGATTGGTTCGTCTTGGCTCTGTCCCAGCCGAGTCTGGCCTCGGGCGCCCGCCTCTCGACCGGCGGTGCCCCAGGGCCCTTCGGGAGGACGCAGACGGCATTAAAATCGAGGCCAGGCGCGGCAGCTGCTCGCCACGCCACGTGACACCCATCAGCGGCCACTGGCGGACCATTGGGGCGGTCACGTGACGACCGGTCCGACGGGCACCTGCCGGTCTCCGGTTCTGGGATTGCGACAGGGGACTACTGAATCTCCCCGACTGGCCACGGAGTCGATCGGCCGTCGTTCCCGGAACAGCGAGGGCGCACCACCCACCGCGCCCGGGGCATATTGGCGCGATTCTGCATATGTTGCACTGCTGAATGGAACTGAGGTCACTGCGGGGGATTTTAGTCGCCAATTGACTGACGGAGTTCGTTAGTAAGGTGTTGTACCGGCTCGCCACGATTTATTGCGCTGTAAGGAAGGTCTGAATCATTGATGAGGCTCGGCCCGCGGTCCTAATTGCTCCAAATGTCTCTCGGATGGATGGCTAACGTTCACGGCGTCCAAACATATAAATCCGCTTTACAACTCCGTCTTTCTGCACACGCACGGTACATTAGAGTTCAGACCGCTAAGACGGGCTTAGTGTGATGATTAATAGGGATCAGACATAGCAGCTGGAGGCCGGGATTTAGAAACATTGGGGAGTCATAGCACAGAGTTTGGACTCCACCGCTTCCATGCAGGGTAATGCACTTGCACATAACTGACATTACTTTGCAATGGGATGAAATATGGCTCTTATGATTGTATATATAAAACTGATTACTTATGCTACAGAAAAATGAATAAAAACATTGCATTTCGATTTTAAAGCAGTTTTACCGTACTCTTACTTGTGTTTCGAAAGAGGAAACCTTATGTAACTAACCTAGCTGTATGGTTGTGCCCGTTGCATGCCTTTGTTCTTAACCAAACCTGCACATCGCCGACAATCTGCGTACGGTGTTGATCTACGAGTTCGGAACCACATCACGCAACGATACCGCAGCATCGGTCACGAGGAGCGGGGGGTCACAGGGGGAGGGGTAGGGGCTGAGCACGCCACTCTCGTGTGAAGAGTTCCTTCACCCACCACGAAATCCCTCTCACCCCCTGCTCACCTGAGGCTGAGTCTCACGCGGATCTCAGATGTCGATGACCCAGGAGAAAATATATATCTGCTGCGTTCCGGGGAATATTTTCACTAGAGATGACGCACTAGAGATCACTGATGTCTACCTCAGAGTGTCTCGTCATCCGGCTAACCCAATTCGTCTCGGAGCTTACATTTTTTATTAAAATTATTTGCCGTTACAGAACAGCCTCTAAGCATATCGAGCATATTCATCCACTAATTTCGACGGTCGCAAAGTCGCATGGTTCTACAAGCTTAGGAATATTTCCGTCAAAATAAGCATGCTTCACACATGCACGAAGTCTAGCTCCTGTACCAATCGAACAAGGGTGTAAAAATAAGCTTTCTGTCATTCCAAGGCCGAACTTTGCAGCGGCGTCGAATGCAGCCCATATACCCTTTCCGTGAAAGAGAGGACTTTGCTGGACTGTTGCGATTGATAACGACGCCAGTTAATGGATTAAGTGCCGTGATTTGGGCGCCACTTCTCAGCCCTCCGCGCTGGCTATATCGACACCTTTTTTTAAACCCCACATCTGCTCTCCCGTGAATTTCCGGGAGGCACGAAAGATCTCCTTGTAAAACTGTCCAATCGTCCGATCCTGATCAAATATGTGTGTTCGTAGGCCTGTTCTGGTATTGCTTTATCTGCCAAGACAGACAAACGTGAGAAAAATCGAGTGATTGTACCTTTTTTGAAGGTCTCTAACCAACTTGTCTGAAATTCACCGGAGAACAAATGTGGGGTTTAAAAAAAGTGTCGATATAAGTTCGCCCTGGTGAGCGGTCCGCCGCGCCGGCTGGTTCTCCGGTGAGCCGCCCGCCGCACACTGGGCCGGGGGTCCGGAAAAGTGCTAGAAATTATTTGTGATTGAGTCGTTGATCTCAGTGACAAGCAAACATGCTAAAACGAAGTGGGGCTGCTTAACCTCGCCGGACCTAACTATTGTCGGACCCCCCACCCCCTCGGCCGGCCGAGGGGGAGGGTTCGTACGACCCCTTTTTGCCGTTTCGCCCCTAATGGAGCTAGAGCCTCGCGGAAAAAAACAAGCGTGTGCGCCGTTTCAAGGCGGAACGATTGATACCCGATTTTAAGGTCCCAGGTCAACCGGTAACCTCTGAGGTGAAGTCAAAAAGCCCAAGGTAGGGTTTGGTTTTTGGCAAATAATTTCGCAAAAAATGGCCGCAGAGCAGCGATTTTGGCACCATCGTGTTCGCCTGGCTCAGGCGCGTCGAATGGTATGCTTTTTGTTCGGGTGAGGTCAACTTAAGGTATTGACCTCGAGTCAAGGTCAGTTCAGAGTACATCAGGCCACGAACTTAATCGAAGGAGGTCGTATCGCATATCATTCGATTCGGGAGGTCTTCCCGAGTCCATTGGTGGCTTTCCCGAGTCGCTGGCTCAATTTGATCGTGAGTTATTGACGAGAAACTCCTATGACCGGTGTGACGTCATAAATGACGTCACGGAAGGTCAACAATGCAAAAGTAAAGCATCGGATCTTGCAAGGAGTGCACGAAATCACGATTCCGTGTGCTTGAGATAGTTTGAAATCACTCCATGCGCAAAAACAACAGTTTCCTTATTTCCCCATTCACTTTTAATGGTGAGGTCACGTGACCTCGAAGAGTAGCAGGCATAAGCAAAAATTGCGAGTAGAGCATGACAGAAAGATGATTGGTGGTTTGTATGGCATGGCCATTTTTAGCGGCTCTAAATAACATTTCTCAAAAAGTCTAACTAAAGAGCAAGTTGTTGTTGATTATCACTGACTTGTGTTTAGGGGTTAATAATGACTGAATTTTTGAGTTTGGCCCAGAAATGTTGACAGCATTGTGTGCGTTGATCAATTCGGAGCTCAGGGACATATATTTTATTTAGAATATAAGCGTTTGTTTTTCACAACTTCCAGCGTTTTAAAGAGCGCCGGGCCTTCAGTAGAGCGGCGAGGTGACACTTGCCCCTACATCATGTGGTTTACTGGCGCATACCTCGAAAAGTAGCAGGGAAAAGCAGCAAAGCACCTATATGGAACGAAAGATGAGTAATCAGAGGCTAGTATAAAATGTTCATTTTTAGCCGCTCGAAATAACGTTTTTATAAAAGTCTAATTAAAAAATTGGATATGATTTTAAATTACGTCTTGCAGCTGCTTGCAAACAGCTAGCTTATCTTGCAGAAAAGCGATGCAATATGTCAGAATGATGTTGGCACAGTGAACAACAGTGCCCTGAACTAGTCTGACAGGAAATTTCGTTCAAAACGACGATTGGTCAACTAATAACTTACCACTAAAGTTCATCATTAAAATCGGTAAATGTGGTGGCCTATAGAGAGCCTAAATTGTCTTGTGTTTGGTGACAACTTACGACCTCAATTTTGACCTTAGGGCAAAACTAGCATCGGAATCGTATTCTTCGATCGATTCGGGATTAAATGATACCTATTTTGTTCATATTGCGGACAGTCAGTTTGGGGGAATTTCTAGCGCTTTTTCAGGCTGCCGGCCTACAGTGCGCCGCGGGCCCGGCGCTGTCCCGATCAGCTCACTGACGGATGGCTCCCGTCACCTGTCGGACACTCTGCCACCATCTGATGGCGCGTCACCTCTGATCGGTCTGACGAGCGCCAGCCCTGATGGACTGTCGACGTCGCGTCATTGGTGAGACGTTTGTTTTAGTGGGCGTTAGGTTTCTCCGTATCTGCTCGATCCGGTCGAGGCTGCCCCATAGGTGGGCTGGACGGCCAGACGGTCTGTCTGTGGGATCAGCGGTTACAGCCGTTCGGTCAATGTGTTCGCGATGACCCAGCTGAGGCGGATCTGGCCGTATCCAACGTCCGGTGCATGGTGCACCAGGACAGCACGACTCCGCATCCGGCAGACAAGATCGCCAACTGCACGCTAGCCGGACGGCAGTCAGAAACGCGGCACGACCTTTGGCCTGGTGATGGATGAATGGAGCTGACTGCCTGTCGCCCCTGCACACCACACACGGAAAGTGACGATGCAACATGAGTGCAAGCGAACGGGCGACGTCGGCAGCTGGCGATTCTGATGTAATGAGTAAAAACAATGGGACATTACAACTGACGGTATCTAGTGACAAAGGACACGAGCCATTACACGACCCACCGCTAAGCCTGTGTCTATCCCTCCCCGCACGGCACGGGTGTCCGCTCGGCCCGTGTCCCGTGCTGCCGCTGGACGCGTCACGTCCGCCACTGCACCCTGGACACGTCGTGAGTGGTGTTTCCGGTTCCGCCGTGCGGCCGGTTCCCACGGCCGTGATTCAGTGGTGGCTTGGCCGCCAGCTCGAACGGCGGAGTCCCTGGGCTATACCGCCGCCGGCTCACCACTGACCAATGGCTTCCCTTTGGGCTCCCACACACTTGAGACGATGTCCGAAGGGATAGGCGTCATCACTCGGACACATGTCATCAGGTGCGCCGGTTCCACTTCGGACGTCTTCACTCAGGCCTGGGAATTATTGGATGGACTCCATGTCGTCACCAGAAGGATCCTACCGTCATTATGCTGGACTCAGGCGTCACCAGCAACACGAAAACGTCATCAGCTGATTCGGTCGTCACCACACGTCATCACTTTTGATATCGTACTACCGACTGTGTGATACCGACTCAATTTCCGCTATAGACTGGAAATGGTTCGCTCTGTGTCACTGGCTGGCAACTTGAACTGGGACGGTCACTTTTGCCGACAGATGACTCAGGCTGATACCGTTCAGTCACCAACTGCACAGCTTGCAGAAACACGCTCGTTGTCTGAGGAATCTTCCTGGCATTCCGAGCATCGATTCCTCCGAAGATAGTCTGCAATGTCATACGGCGGACATCCGCTTCATGATATACGGAACAGGATCCGGAAAGCTGAGACGTGTCGAACGCCGAGCAGCATGATTTCGCGTTGCTTTAGATAACTTTGTGGTCGAACTGCTGTTTCGAATTCCTCTGATGTAGAAGTTAGTAAAAGCTCAATATTCATGTTCATCCTTGATGTTCATGTCTGTTTGGGTCTATCCCCAGCTCCAGAGCTCAGTCATGGCCGGGTCTGTCCTGGTATGCCAGAATTACACCTGCCTTTCTACTGGCCCCAGTCTGTCTCTCCCTACCATCGCCAGTCCAACCCTGCAGACTGCGGTCCATTTCGGTTTGGCCCTGGTCTATCTATGCTGTCTTTCCCCGCCGCGCGTCCCTCACTGCTGGCCCTGGTGTAGTCTATCTTTCCTCACCCCGCAATAACGTGCAGTGCTGGTTCTGGACTGGTCTGTCTCTCCCCACCCCGTCTCTCAGTGCCGGCCCTGGTCTGGTCTGTCTCTCCCCATCCCGTCCCTCAGTGCCGGCCCTGGTCTGGTCCGTCTCTCCCCACCCCGTCTCTCAGTGCCGGCCCTGGTCTGGTCTGTTTCCCCCACCACCATCTCCCAGTGCCGGCCCTGGTCCGTCTCTCCCCATCCCTTCCCTCAGTGCCGGCTCGCGGACACGTCACGACGGTCAGTGCACGTGGGCCGGCCCGTTCTCACGGTGACCGCTCCGTGCCGGTCCCACGGCCGTGGTCACCGGCCACTGCTGCATCACCCAGCACCAGGCACCGACACTGGGGACGTCCTCCCCCACCCCCTCCCACCTCCACCTGGGACCGCAGACAGACCCCCTCCCCCACCCCCCACCCCCACCAGCCAGACGGCTGCAGGGTGTCACATCAGATATACGGAGAGGCATGGGCAAGAGGGCGGGTAGTGAAATGGTGATGACTTATCACACGTATGTTCATTGTTAAATGTTCATGCTTCATGCACTGTAACGTTTCATGCTATCACGCTGAAAATTCATGCGTAATGACCGTAATGATAAAGTTGCATTCTATATGAAGTGGCTTCACTCGGCTAAAAAAGAAAAAAAAATATTTCATATGTTTAGATATTTGCGACAGCGTGTTCAGAGGCGGTGAATTCAGCATATTCTATATTCCTCTCATGCACATGGCTCCGCTTGCTGCCCTGCAGGATGCATATTCCTATGCCACCAGGTTCGTCTGGGTCAATACTTCGCCACCGTTTTCCATGTCATGCTGCTAGTGTGCTGTGTGGAACGTATAGAGCCAGAGTCGTGGCTCGGTATGACTGCTCAGGGGTGTCAAAATGCTGGATACGCCCTCCGTGTCGCCAGCCATGGGCCCGGTCACAGGTGGCATGCGACTTTATCGTGCGCTCCACTGTGGCAGCGCTGTAGTGACCCTTTAAACACTAGAAATGTGACATTAATTGTATTCATGAGCGCCAAACGGATATCCCTTCAGGCCCGTTTGGCATGATTATGACGTCGTTTCGTTCATGAAATGATGTAATGCTTTCGTTCAGTCGTATGAAATGCGCGCAGGCACGGTGGAGTATCTTAGTGTGCATGTCTACGGGAACGTATGTGCCCATTTTGCATGTGCGCAGGAGTCCGAGGTCAGCCCATAGCATGAACGGCGTGACATTTGGCGAAGGGGCATCGCTGAGTAAAATCATTGTCTCTGATGTTTGTTAACCCTCGCCGGACCTATTGGTTTTCTACATACGCGCCGGCCGAGGGGGGGGGGCGGGTACGACCCCCCCCCTCGCCGTTTCGCCCCTGGTGGAGCTAGCGCGTCGCGGAAAAAACGAGCGTGTGCGCCGTTACGAGACGCAGAGATTGGTACCCGATTTTAAGGTCCTAGGTCAACCGGTGACCTCTGAGGTCAGGTCAAGTGCCCCAAGGTGCGGTTCAGTTTTTGGTGAATAACTTCGCAAAAAACGGCCGCAGAGCGTCGATTTTGGCAGCATCGTGTTCGTCTCGCTCAGGCGCGTCGAATGGTATACTTTTTGTCCGGGTCAGGTCAACTTGGGGTGTTGACCTCAGGTCAAGGTCAGGTCAGCACCCCCAGGTCACGAAGTTGGTCGAAAGAGGTCATGTCGCATATCATTCGATTCGGCAGGTCTTCCTGAGTCCATTGGTGGCTTTCCCGACTCGCTAGCTCAATTTGATCAAGAGTTATTGACGAAAAACTAATATGACCTTGATGACGTCATAAATGACGTCACGCAAGGTCAACATTGCAAAAGTGACGCATCTAACCTTGCAAGGAGTGCATCAAATCACGATTCTGTGTGCTTGAGATAGTTGGAGATCGTTCCCGGCGCCAGAATAGCAGTTTTCATTTTTCCCCATTGACTTATAATGGTGAGGTCACGAAAATGACCTGACCTCATGTGACCTTTAGGAAAAATCCGAGATATACAAGTTGTGGGACTCATAATGGATACTAGATCCTGCAAGTTTCATTTCCCTGTGACATCTCCTCTGGCAGTGAGGGCGTTGCGAAGTTGCGACATCTGAAGACCGTGCAGAGGTTCACTTATGACGTCATAGGTCAGTGACCTGACCTGACCCAAAAATGCGGTTGGTGTCAAAAGATCCGGCTTGGATCAAAGGTCAGGTATGCCAAGTTTCAGCTCTCTATCGCCAGCGTGTTCGGAGCTATCGCGAAAAAACCCTATGGGGGGGCGGCACCCGCCCCCCCCCTCGGCCGGCGAGGGTTAAGATAAACACTGTTTTCTATTCAACTCATGTTTAGCATTGTCCGGTTAGACCGAATTAAAAGTATGAGCAGACTGCATATTTCTTGCAATGACGGTGAAATAATTGCCATTCAAGAGACTGGCACAGCGTGTGACAACGGAAACAAAGCGTTGGCGTCAGCGTAAAATGTGTCATTTTTACATGCGAGCGTGTATTCACCCTCGGAAGCCATGACTGGTCAGTGGTCAGTGGGAAACCCTAAAGACGCGGCCACAGCGACAATTTTCATGTTGTACCTCTGTGGCGCTTTGTAACTAGTTGAAATATAAACAAAAGAGCTGTTTCCTTGCTAAAAATATCCACCGTGACCCGTGGGTTTCGGGTCACCGGATTTGATATAAATGTGTATCCAATATTTTAGTCATAGATGAACGAAGGCAGCATGCGATCATCGTAAAACCTCGTGTTAGCCGTAAACCGAACTGAGCCAAATGTAAGACACCTCATAGGCTCGGCGGGAGGGGGGGATATATCGTGACTGATCCTGGGGCCACAGGGGAGGGTAACATGACGTCATCGACTGGTGGGGTTACGTGACTAGAGCGCCCCCGAGCGAGAAATGAACGTTTTACTGCAGTGTCATAAAGTGTCCTATAGGGGTGGTCAACTGGTCAGTGATAGCGACCGGCTGCATTTGTTGATTGCTTGGACTGTGCACATGAATTATTTCCCAGTTTATCCATATTTCAGTCGAATCTTTGTTGCATACTTCCATGCAAGCGATTGGTGAAGTGATTGGTGCATTCCCCGAATTCATGATTTGGTGCAAGGGTCAGATTGTAGCACTGTCACTGGCACGTGCCTACACTCGGGTCGCTTTTGCAATTGCAATGTTTCCGGGGAAATGTGCTAAATGTTGCACGTTTCGTTTGGTATCAATGCCGTGGGACATGTTCGCACCGCAACATACATTCCACCCCTGGAATCCATTCATTAAACTTCAGTATTGATTGAGCTCAGTGGCCCACAGCCCAACGCGTGAAATTGTTAGGGCCTCGCTCGCTAATGCCGGAAACCGAGAGTATAATCATAACCAATAGTCCCCTGTTATGTCCCTGCTGCCTCTGTCTATAAGGAGCTAATCCCCTGCTCCTGACCTGGCCTTCCCATGGTGACCTCTGTGTGACCTGACCTTCCAACGATGACCTCTTTGTGACCTGGTCTTCTATTCACTGCCTGTTCCCCTGCTCATGACCTGCACCTCTCTGTATAACTGCACCACCTCCTCTCCTCATGGCCTGACTTTGAAGTGGAGCGACCTGTTCCTCCGCTCATGAACAGCTCCTGTCCTCATGACCTGACTTTGAAGTGGAGCGACATTATCGACGCGTCGATCGGCGCGTCGAGCGTCGCTCCGGACGTCGGTGACGTGTTTATCGGACGTTAGCGTGGCTGTGTCATTGTGTAATGAATCACCACAGGCGAATATTGTACGCCGTGCGCCGGTGGCGCTGCTGGAATCCGACGCACTCGACGCACGCGGAATTTACGCATCGATCGCAGGAAACACGGCGGTGTCGGACTGGTCACAGTGGGTCAGAGGACTGGTCACGCCTCAGAGTCGCCACCGCGCCACCGGCGGTGTGAGGTGAGAATGGACGAATTGTAATCCTGATTGTAATGCTCGTTAGCTATTTTTGGCTGTGTTATCTGTCTGCTATTCCCTCTTCAGGACGAAACAGCAAAAATGTGTCTGTCTGCTATATCTAGTTCCCACCTTGTGTGCGTTTCTATTGATGTGCTTCTATTCTATTGATGTAGCTTCCCTCTCTCTCTCTCTCTCTCTCTCTCTCTCTCTCTCTCTCTCTCTCTCTCTCTCTCTCTCTCCCTCTCTCTCTCTCTCTCTCTCTCTCTCTCTCTCTCTCTCTCTCTCTCTCTCTCTCTCCTTTCCTCTCCCGATGCATATGTTTGCTTACGAGCAGATGGCTTGTCTGACTAACTCCGTTTGTCCAACACCCCCCCTCCCGTGATTTACCGTCCCCGTACTGAGGGACCATCTGATTACATTCCTTCTCTGTATCTCAGCGCGCATTATGGCAGTATTACATGGGCACGTGCGCAGGAGGGGGCGGTATGTCGGAATCCCCAAGGTTCAGAGAGGTCAGTGACATGTCACAGGGACGGTTCGCCAACGTACCGAGGGTTGACAGAGGACTGAAATGGTCCAGCAAAGGATTCTTTCGCTCGCAGTCTAATTAGCTTGTAGTACGAGCTTAATCTTGGAGGGTCGTCGCGGTATCTGAATTAAAACGGTGAATTGTTTTTAGCAAGTGTGTTGGAGTGGTAGTGTAGAGTCCTAATTGCTTTTTGATATCACCTGCTTTTTGTGGGGAAATGTGTATTTGTTTTGAAATGGCACTGCTGTCTGGAAATTAATGTGTCATTAAGTGTCAGATGTGAATAAAACGGACATGTTATTCTAATGAGTTTGTTATCTAGCCATCTTATCGGGAAGTGTCGTCACATACACGCGAAGGCTCGTTTTGGTAATCGTGGGTCGCTCGTGGTCTAAATAGAACACACCACAGCTGATACCAGATGCAGCTACTTTGTAAAGCAGTGGATCCTTCCAATACAAATAAATAGATAACGGAACATCGCACTCGCAATGATTCAACATGAATTTCTTGCAACCCTGGTATTGTCAATTGAAGTGCATTAGCCCAATCATAATTACTTTACAATAATTAGAATGGCGGTTAGCACTTAGCGATACATTTTCAAACTGACCATGACTCTTGGACATGACCCGACATGAACCGGAACGGGTTCAGCTTCCCATCGGTCCGATGTTTGACCACTCTGTGACAGTTTTTGTCGGGCCACTCTCAGTAGCGTCTGATGAGTGTAAGATTGTGCCGCGCCCACCTGCGTCCCCCTCCCCTCACCTGAGAGGGACAGATCACCGTTACACCCATCACCCGTCGATATCGGTGACAATCGGGCCACGCGTATCTGTCACGTACGTACGACGAAGGCGGGTGGACAGACACGGGGCCGATTTATGACATGTCGGGTCGATAGCGAGACGCACCTGTTCAGTAGCGATCGGACGCTGTTTTCGAATTGGAGTGTGAGATGGAGATGCACCGTTAGGTCAGTGGATGCATAAGGGTTTGAAATTCACATCCGTCTGTAATGAAGAGATTTGACAATTATAAGACGAATGGCGTGAAAAAAAAAACACTGACCGTTAAACGTTTGCTACCTTTACCAGGTTCTTTAGTGATGAATGTTTGTGAGACATTTCGATCTGCATAGAGAATCCTATTGCATTGATCAATATTCATAGCATTCGTTTAAGTAAAAAGAAAAAATATATACACATTTGTCAATGCCTTCAAAGCTGGACCAATGAAAGGCGGACACGCGTGGATTTATAATATATCAGCACTTGTCGCTGGCACGTGTGACATGGTGAAGTGAGGTGCAGGAGGATACAAGAAATAACTTTTCTGCGGGGGGGGGGTAAAATCATATCCCATTGTTTCATCTGGCGAACAACCGATTGTCTGAGAACTCCGTAAGTCACTCCCCTTATCAACTGAGGAAACATCTCAGCTGGATCTCCGTGCCGGTCTCGTGTCTCTAGCCAATGTTTCTAGATATGGAGCTCCATTTCCGGTCCGTGAGAGACCGACTGCAGGCTGGCAGTGTGTAGCGCAAATGTCGCTATGGCATAGCACACGCTTGGACAGTCCCGTGCCCGATTTTCCGGCTAGATGGTCGGCTCTGCTGAGATGGGGACGGAACTTCCTGCACTGAGTAAGACACTGGATTGTGCGTTAGCTCAGGGCGGTGCAATTACGGTGTGATAATAGTTTCTGGGAAAGAGAGGGAGAAAAAGGAGGAAAAGAGGAAACAGAAGGCAAAGACGGCGAAAAAGAAATAGAGAGAGAGAGAGAGAGAGAGAGAGAGAGAGAGAGAGAGAGAGAGAGAGAGAGAGAGAGAGAGAGAGAGAGAGAGAGAGAGAGAGAGAGAGCACAGAGGGCACCGTGACACAGATGAATCAGTCTATCGCGCTCCATCAAGGAAAGGGATGACTCAAGAATATCTCTGAATGAAAACCGCGCCGATTTATGTCAGCCACACGAGGACAGCTGTCACTTCAGAGCGCTGTCGCTGATGACGCACGAAATGTGAACTCCTGTCGCCAAGGCGTGCGCCGGCGATTCCCACGCTGTTGGTGGAGGACCGTTTCGTGTCTAGTCAGGTGTTTACATAGACCCGGGAACAGGGGGGGCAGCGGGGGCGCTTGCCCCCCCAACTTGAGAGCCGAGGGGGCGGCGCCCCCTCAACATTGAGGCAGCGAGAAAAGATCTTTCCTCCCTTTTCCGGACTTTTTTCCTTCTTGTTTCCTTTATACATCTACGCATCAACACATGGCATTTTCCTTGTCATCTGAATGGTTTCTGCTGATACAGTAGGCATCGATTTGACAACATCTGCTATTGACTATTGTCATCCCGCTTTGATTTGGGCCTGATCGTGGCCATAAGTTTGGCAGGCCAGATTTTATACTGCACCAGCTTGAATCAACTTTGAGAAATACATAACGTACAAGGTGGTAAAATCGTTGCTATTATAGGTATAACACAGTTTACCCGCTCCGGATGTGATGGAGGGGTGTGGGGCAATGAGTGCACTGACGTGGCGCCCTCGGAGGGCCGGTATGGGATTAAAGCTCAGCGACACTAAGGGCTTGTGTGGTGCCTTCGGTTATCGGTAGCACCCTCAGAATCACCGGCGTAGGGCCCTCAGAGCCGCCGGTAAGGGGCCTTTAGAGGCACTGGTGTGGGGCCGCCATGCAGGTGCCGGTGTGGACGCTCAGAGGTGCTAGTGTGATTCAGAGGCGCCGATGAGGGTCCTTACAGGCGTTGCTGTGGATCCTCATAGACGCTGGTGTGGGGCCGTTACAGACGGGTGTGGGGCCTTTAGTGCTGCTGACGCGAACTCTCTACAAGCCGGCAGGGAGTCTCAGTGACCGGCAAGGGGACCGTACGCCGGCAGAAGTCCTGTGGGGTCCTTAAAGACCGGCCCTCATAGGCGCCGACGAGGGCCCCACAGTTGCCGTTATGGGGCCCTCAGAAAATTAAGTGTGGGACCATCACCGGCGGGAAATGCCCCTAGAACTGGCACCTCATAGGCCGGTAAGACCTCTCAGAGGCCAGTAACGGGCCTTTGGAGATCACCGAGGTGTCCTTAAAAGCCGCAAGATGCCCTCAGACGCCGGCGTCGGACCCTTATGGAGATCTTAGTGTGGCTATTTAGGGCCCATGAGGTGCTCTGACGAGCCCCATGGGGCCCTTCTGAGTAGAAATATGGCCATCGTTAACCCACAGCGGTCAAATGGCGCCGCAGGGCCCCTCGGACCCGAGGGTCCCCTTTATCCCGATGGTTTAGTGTCCCCTTAGACCCCTAGCTACGCCACTGTTTCATATGCATCATGTCAGGTATTTTAGGCTCGCCCCCCCCAACTTGAAAATCGTTCCCGGGCCCCTGGGTGTTTACAGCGTGAAAGAGACAGCGTCATTCACTTGGCGAGCACAAAAAGTGTGCCGGACTGGACAATCAATTGACATGAGAGACACTGATAAAACTGACGCTATCGACAAATCCACTCGCTGTTGTTTGCACGACACGCTAAGTCGACGACAAAAACTTGTGTACGAGCCTTCTTCACGACACAATTGACATGGTAACATTCATTTGTGGCTACGCGAGCAGGGTTGAGTTTCAAGCGGCAAACAATATCGGCACTGGAAGCTGTCGGCTTAACGTTAGCACACGCAGCCTCATCCAGTGTTCTCCTCTGGCCTGTGGACTGGCCACCCAGCGTCCCGTGCCGCCGTCACCGTCGCTGCGCCCGATGACGGCCCCCGTGCGCTGATGACTGCTCGCTGCGCCCTACCGCCGCCCGCCAGCTGTCACCGCCGGTCGGCCGGCAGACGGCAGCCGCCGGACGACCGGCTCTGCACGTGCTAACTCACCATCCGTCGCCGGAGGCTCACGCAGTATGTCACCTGACGACCAGCCACCGGCTCTGAGCGGCGGGCGGCGGCTCTGAACGTCCGCCTGCAGGGCGCCAGAGAGCAGCGCGAAGGGTATAATTGGCAGGCGCTGCTGTAAAGGATGGCCTCAGTACGTTGAAGCTACCGGGCGCGCCGACCTTAAATAAGACTCGTTTACTGCTTCATAATGGCACAGCCGGGGTATGTTAGTTGTGGTGGGTTTTAATTCTGGAGGAAACGCGTGTCAGATGTAAGGTATTGTTAATAAGGGGTTGGGCTTGATGCCGAAGTGAGAGACTTGCTGTAACTACGGAAGCTATTCGCTGCTGGATTTCAGCGCACTTATAACGTGCCGGGAAATTTAACTATTCTTCATCAGAAGCGGTGGTGACTCGTGAGCGAGTGAAAGTCGCACTGGCATATTCTTCTTTTCCGAGATAAGAGCTATTTTTCTTAAACAGAATAATGCAGTGTCAGCTTTATTTTTCTATTTTGTCTTAACATATGAAATGTCAGTTTTTTTTTGCATCAAAACGTCAATTGCTTTGATCCCCTCACAGCATAACTTGATTTCAAACTCACGGTGAGGCTTGAAAAAGACCATGACTCTCTAGCAGTCATTTACAAAGCCCGAGCCCTGCATTACCTCGTGGCGCTTGGCGACGGTAAGGTGTTCGCCGCGTGCTCTAATTGCAGGATGTTGCACAGCGGCTTTCTTTGGGCGGAAAGCCACCGCTTTCTTCCAGCTCTGTTGGGGACGGCAGTTTGTTAGCTTTGTGACACCGTGACAGACGGGAGAGCTTCCACGGAAGTCATGGAATGGTGCGAGTCACGAAGACGAATCACGAACCGTGAGCAAGTCACGAAGGACAATTCCCGGACGAGTCACGGCCAGAAGGACGGTCTGAGCGGTCACACTGAAAGGCGGTGACGTAGACCGGTGATAAATTCTGGTACTCCGAAACTGTCGGCGGCGGCGGCTCTGCCTAGGTCGTGTTGTGTAAACGCGGTGCCGCGCGGATCAGCGCCGCCAGCCGGCTGACGGACGACCGGCGCACTGTGCACGCCACGCCACGCAGCAGTTTTACCACTGCTCGGGCGGGCACGCACGTTGCTGTCCGGAGGGAGGGCCTGGACGGTGGACGGCGCAGAGCAATAGCAAAGAGGTTTCTAATAGACTTCGCATTTAATCGGCTACATAGTGCATATGAATGAAAGGACATGTTTCACGGGAAGAGGAAAGTGATAAGAGTGCATTGCGTGATGAATGACTTTCATTCCACCACACATATGTCATCCCAAAGGTGAGGGAGCACAGCATTATGTACTACATGATAGATAATGGCAATGACGCTCGGCAAATTCATTTGTCATGCCCCAATTCACTTCGTTCAAATGTTCCTCTTTGATAGGCCGAATTGCCTCCAAACCCGTTCAATCGGATCATTCATTTGTCGACAACACGACCACAGCACCACTGCAATGTGCAGACAGACCGCGGCCGGAAAGGCGCTAAACTAACGGAAGCGTGGCGCGGTCGGACGCGCAGCTCACCTCGTGACCTGAGGTCAAACGGTGCCCATTGCGACACCAGCGCGCGGGCCAATGCCGCCCCGAGCCCAGCGTAGCCCGCGCCCGAAACACAGGGTGGTTAATTTCTATTTTAAGATATGAGATGTCATGTGGGAAGCTTTAGGTCCAAAACTAGGTTTAGTGCCTGAGGTGGGTCGGATGGTTTTGCAACAGGGACAATTTATGACGGAAAGTCATGGAAGAGTGATGCTTAAGAAACTATGGTTCTCTGTGTTTTAAATAGTTCTGTCACATCACTTATAATGCTCCCATGATTAAATCAGGATATTGTTGCATTCTATGCTTCAATATCAACGTCCCGTACTTCAGAAGTTGAGCTTTCCCTGCTTGTGTTCGTGCTATGTCCGTACTTATTTGTGACAGCAATGGCATTGCGTCAGTGGGAAACCGCAGTACTCCAGCCATGTTGCAGGCCCACGCGCATGTTGCACCTGTCGTGTTCAGCTGTTGCACTGCTATGTTGACCACCCCCGCTGGTCCTGTCTCACGCGGCGTCCTTTGGTTCGTGAAGTGTCCGCTCCAGTTCGTGACCTGGCCCAGTGTTGTGCCTGTTCTCTGGCTCTCTGCTCTCCTGTTCTCGGCACAGCGGGCGGTCGAAGTCTGTGGGGAGCTCAGGTTAACTGCCTCTGAGTCTGTGTCCTGTGAATTCTCGGGCTGTGCTCGTGCGCGGACCAGAGAGGTGACCTGTCACAGCTGTGATGGCTGTGACGGCTGTGACACAGCGTGGCATAGTGTTACTGCCTTATACCATGCCTCTTCGGGAATGGATAGCTGTATTGCCGCGCTACTTAGTTGCATAACTTCAGCCCAGCATATCCACCTTCAAGCTGGACAAATCGTTTGATCTTTCCGAGCCCCCTCTGCCATTTGATGGTTGTACTCGAATAAAGTGATCCCACCTGCCATCCTAGAACCACGAATGTATTACATGCACCAAAGCAGCGCCCAAGTAGCAGTTAGCACGATGGAAGATGCCGCCCAAGCAACACACTTGGTATCAATGCTGTTGTGTCGTGCCAAACTGCTCGTCATTCCTTCGTCTCTGCCCTAGTTTCTTTCCCGCCCACACATGCACCGTCACGGTGCAGTTTTTATACACACGACGTTTATCCAATACTGGCCATATACTGCCACTGTTCTGCCCCCCCTGCCTAATGATGGCTCGCCACGCGACCTAATTTTGCGACCGTGCACTGCAGGGCTGCGGCCTTTTGTTTTAGTGACGCTGACTGATGAGTTGAGTGCTCGCCGGTCAACCGTCTCGGGGGACACGAAATCACTTGGAAATGGAGTGTGTATAGTGCAGACCTTATGTATGAAGGCTGGCCTGGTCCACTCAGCTAAGGGCACTTGGACGTTACATGAATGCCCCGGCACATTAATTTCGTGGGCATTGCCGGCAGGCTTAATTTACCCTAAATGATTGCAGCACATGCCCTTTAAGCCGGATATTCGAGCATATTGCGCACCTCGAAAGCTATTCAGCTAAGTGGGGCTGCTTAACTCACACCAAACCAACCGGGCTTTGATAAAGCTGGCAGAGCTGCGCATCGTGGTTTGACTGTGATTGTTTTAAGTGTGCTCCTTGGTCAGCTATTGTAAGTTTAATCCTTCCCTTTCCACCGCACGCACCACCGATCGCCGTGCTTTTGAGCAAAGTTCTCTCCTCGCAGGATGACCAAGTGCCATCAAAACGCTAGTTTCCAAGGTCGTGTCCCACGACTTTCCCAAACGTCACCTCCCGCCGTGCCCCGCAGCCATATGGCCCACCCCCTTTCAGGATCATCGCACGTGCCTCACAACCCCCCCCCCCCCCACCCCCACCCTGCCCTGAAGGTCTGCCCCCGCGGGTCACAAGCGCCGGCGCCCGCCATCGCTCGTAATTGACGGCCGTATTGACCAATTACCCAATTATGGAGCGGTCAGGCGCCGTTCGGCTGCCGTCTTGATATGAGTCTACCGACGGGTGCTGGCGAAGTCGGCCTTTATAGACCTGATGTGGCACTGAGGGACGCGATCGTAAAACAAAACTCGACGTCTGTATAGTTCAGCTATGCAGAGCACCTCAGCAGAAGAATGCAAGCTTAACTTTGCAATTGCCTCTAACTCGTAAAGTTGAGCGGTTTCTTTAGCCCTCTATGGTTGTAAACTGGTAAATGATTGTTGTTAAATATTGTGCCAAGTCATAAACAGACATGTATTTCCGTAACTTGCGGCAAATCGGTATTAGGGTCCCCTAATAAAGTTTAGTGGCCCCTCTGGAGTGTGAAGACCAGCTGGGTCGGAGGTGGGTTGGGGAGCGGCAGTCCGTGGGGAGGGGCGAGGGCGGGGAGGGCGAGGGAGGAGACGAGAGGACAGACGTCAGTCAGTGAGAGGGGACGACGGTGACAACAGAGGCGGGCCGCGAGTGGCGCGTCTGGTGGCGTGATTGCGCGTGTGTGGTAGGATAGCGTGCGTGTGCTGGCATCACGCAGCCTCTATCGTGCACGGTACGGTGGTGAGAGCCAGAGCGGGACGCGGACCATGGACTCCGCGCAACACTACGGACCCGGCACCGTTGGAATGGCAGGTGGGTCCGGTCCGCCGGTATCTGCATCGTAACCACGTGCTGTGTGCAGTGTCGTTGGCTGTATGTATCGTGTTCGGCGACTGACCTGGGAATGTTAGGTCAGTTCGTTACGAGGCCTGGCAGAGGCCGGTTCGGACAGAGGCCGGTTCGGTGAGGCCGGTGCGGACAGAGGCCGGTTCGTGAGGCCGGTGCGGGCAGAGGCCGGTTCGTGAGGCCGGTGCGGACAGAGGCCGGTTCGTGAGGCCGGTGCAGACAGAGGCCGGTTCGTGAGGCCGGTGCGGACAGAGGCCGGTTCGTGAGGCCGGTGCGGACAGAGGCCGGTTCGTGAGGCCGGTGCGGACAGAGGCCGGTTCGGCGAGGCCGGTTCGGCGACTGACCTGGGAATGTTAGGTAAGTTTGGTACGAGGCCTGGCAGAGGCCGGTTCGGACAGAGGCCGGTTTGGTGAGGCCGGTTCGGCGACTGCCCTGGGAATGTTAGGTCAGTTCGGTACGAGGCCTGGCAGAGGCCGGTGCGGACAGAGGCCGGTTCGGTGAGGCCGGTGCGGGCAGAGGCCGGTTCGGTGAGGCCGGTGCAGACAGAGGCCGGTTCGGCGAGGCCGGTTTGGCGACTGACCTGAGAATGTTAGGTCAGTCCGGTGCGAGGCCTGGCAGAGGCGGGTGCGGACAGAGGCCGGTGCGGTGAGGCCGATGCAGACAGAGGCCGGTTCGGCGAGGCGGTTCGGTGACTGACCTGGGAATGTTAGGTCAGTTCGGTACGAGGACTGGCAGAGGCCGGTTCGGACTGCGGCCGGTTCGGTGAGGTCGGTGCGGACAGAGGCTGGTTCGGCGACTGACCTGGTAATGTTAGGTCAGTGCGGTACAGGCCTGGCAGAGGCCGGATCGGCGACGGACCTGGGAATGCGAGGTTCGCACGGCGGGCGACACGACGGGGTCTGAGTGACATGGCTTGGATATACGTTAGGTCAGTTCGGTGCGTGACCGGGCAGCGGCCGATTCAGCCCTGACCTGGGAACTTGGGTCGGGCCGGTGGGCGAACGGGTCATAGGTGACCGCGGGGGTGAGCGGATAATGCCCCGGCTTTACTTGGTAATGGATCGGTTTGAGGTTGGCCTGGTATAACGTATAGTGGTCTGCCCGGCGAGTGGGTTTGGCGGCATTCTCCCACGACACGGCCAGAGCGGCTCGGCGTCGGACGCTGGTTGCGGCGCCAACGGGCGTCGGTCAACGGGCGCGGCACGCCGCAGACGGCCTGTCGCCGTCTGGGGATCCGCTGGTTTATGTCCACAGCTGGTTTATGAGCGCAGGTGTCCTTTTATGGCAAACCGTATCCAGCGCCGTCCGGGGCCGTCGCGAGGCGTGTTATATGACCGTGTTGGGGGACCGCCGCGCCGCGCCGGGCCGCGGCCGAGGCGGGGCGGCGGCTAGGCGGGGTCGCCGCCCTCGTTGGGCTCGGACGGTCGGCTGGGAGGAGGAGGGGGGTCCCGAGGGGAAGGGGAAGGCGAGACGAGTATGACAGTCCTGAGACAGTACAGGGACCGTCATGATGGCGAGCGAGTGGCCCGGGTTTCCCTGCCGTGGGTTATATGACCGTTGGGTGACCGCCGCGCCGGGCCGGTCGCGGCGCGGCGGCTCGGCGGGGTCGCCGCCCTCGTTGGGCTTGGACGGTCGGCCGGGAGGAGGATTCCCCCCCCCGCCCCGGGGGGAAGGGGAAGGCGGGACGAGTATGACAGTCCTGAGACAATACACGGACCGTCGTGATGGCGAGCGAGTCGACCGGGTTCCCGGCCATGAGAGGCATCCGTGTAACAGTAACGTGCCCATATAGTGGCGGTGACGCGTGAGTTGTTCCGAAATAGTCTGTGACCGGGCTCCCGCCGGGCCTATGAGGCGGGTCAGCGTTGCTACATTGCGGTGGTGGGGCGGAGCCCCGCCGCGCCGGCAGGCGCTCGACATATCCGCTCTTCGACGGCTGAAAACGCGTTTGGGGTCGTTATTTTCATCGGTCTTGGACCAGCGGTGCGTGTGGGTTGCATGCATGTTAGCGTTTTACGGCGGCCTGCGGAGCAACGAATTCCTTTTTCACCGATCACGGACGGGGTCTACGATATGGCGATGGGTACTTCCCACCCGTTGGCATCAAGAGTCCGGGTCGGCATTCAAACCAGCCGGCTGCGTGGACCGTCGACCTACGTTGAGCTCCCCAATACGGGCACGTCTACCTGTCCGGTGCGGGCCATGCGCGTGTACCACCAGGCAGGGGCTGCGGCAGACGGGGCGCCGCTCTTTACCCTGGAATCGGGGGCAGTGCTCACGCGGCGCAGTTTGAACAATATTTTTCGCCTCGCGCTCGGACCCGGGTTCTCTTCTCACTCCCTAAGGAGTGGTCTGGCCCAGACTGGCGCGGTGGCGGGAGTGTCCGACTCGGTACTGGACTGACTGGCGTGCGCACTTACTTTGTGGGACATAATATGTATGTGACGGGCGGGACTAGCAGCGGCCAGTACCTGGCAGCAGCTGGCAGCAGTGAGATGCCTTCATCGCCTGTGGGCTCGGCCATTAGCGATCGGGCTGCCCCCCCCCCCCTCCCAGCGGCCGCGTCGCGGGAACGCCGAGGCGGCGGGCCGGCGCATTGGGATCGTTGTTGTCATCGGCCCCGCGCTGGCCGCTGGGCGTCAACGGGCGGCGGTGACGCGAGCGGGCCGCCGCTTACAGCTGGTTATGACCGTTGGCCCCTTTTATGGCAGGTCGGCCCTCGACGTCGGTCGGGACACCCTCTGGGGCTCGTGTCCGTGCACCTCATGTCTGTTGGGGGTGTCACGTGACTGACTATTGGAGTGTCACATATATCTGTGGACCCTCGGGCCGGCGCCCGCCGGCAGGCTCGGAGCGAGTGTCATATGCCTGTAGGGGGAGCGACGGAGCGCCCCAGGCGGCACCGCGGCCATAAACGCGGCGCGCCTTCGCTGGGCTCGGCCGGCGGGGGGTGGGGGTGGCGGTCCCTACCTGGAGAGGGGATGGGACAGCGGGACGAGTACGGCGCCTATTACGGCTGTTGAGACCTGCCGTGCAAAGGCAAAAACGCATAACTAACAATTTTGGCAAAATTTGTTTTTTTATACCATTCGATTCCTCTCTATGAGCTACACATGCTCATACCAATATTAAAGTCTATACGTCATTAAATAACTAAATATTTCATATATAAGTTTGGAAAAAGCACACACAACACAATTAGGCAGGCATCCACAGAGGCAAAAACACATAACTTTTACATATCTACTCCCTGCTGGTAATCGTCTGGATTAAATAATCCTTCTTCCAAAACAAAAACGCATATCTGTTGCAGATATGCGTATTGTTGGTCTCCGTGTGCAACAATGTCTTTGCATTCCAAGACAAAAACTCATATCTGTGCAGATACGCGTTTTTGGCTTGGTAAACAGTGAACGAGCAACGTAGATGTGCGTTTTTGTCGTGGTGGAACGGTTCTAAATTGTGTTCATTCGACGAACTTTGCAGATATGCGTTTTTGACCGCTTCTCCTGAGCGGAGGTATCGTAGTGAAACACGTGATTCTTTTTTCGATGAGTGAATCGAGTGAATCTGCCGTGAAAAGGGAAAGGATCTGCGAATTTAAGTTCTTGTATCATTGGATTCCACTATGTCACAATGAGGACAATGAGATGATAACATTTCTTTATCATTATCACGTTTTCACTTCCAAGGGCGAACACAAAGGGGGGGGCACACGGGCCCGTGCCCCCCATTCCATTCGAGTCGGAGGGCCCTAATCCTTAGGCCGCCGAAGACCGTATAAAAATGAGATGAAATAAAGATTGAAAAGACCGGGAGGGCCCATCTCGTTCCCCAGCAGTCTCATATGAGTCCATAAAATGCCCAGTAGCGCAGCCAGCGTGATTGTGGTGAAATTGCAATGGCCCTCAAAAGGCCTCAAAGGGCCCTCGGATGGCGTGACAGGGTTCTCGGATGGTCTCGAGGGCCATCAGTCAGCGTCAAATGGCCCTCATCTGGTGTCAAAGGGCCCTCAGATGACCTCAAAGGGCCTTCAATTAGCGTCAAAGGGCCTCATCTGGTGTCAAAGGGCCCTCAGATGGTGTCAAGAGGCCCTCAGATGGCCTCAAAGGGCCCCCAGATGACCTCAAAGGGCTTTCAAATGGCCTCAAAGGGCCCTCACCAACGTCAAACGGACCTCAGAAGGCCTTCAAGGGCATCAAAGGGCCCTGAGCTGGAGTCAGAGGGCCCTGAGCTCGCGTCAAACGGATCTCCGAAGGCCTTTAAGGGTCCTTAGCTGATGTCAGAGGACCCCCAGCTGGTGTCGGAGGGCCCTCAGCTGGCGCCAAATGGCCATCAGAAGGCCTCAAACGGTCCTCAGCTGGAGTCTAACGGTCCTCAGCTGGCGTCAAGCGGCCCTCTAAAAGCCTTAAGGGGCCTTTAGAAGCCCTCAAGGGGCCCTCAGAAGGCCTTAAAGGGCGTCAAGGGGCCCTGAGCTAGCATCAGAGGGCCCCAGCTGTTGTAAGAGGGCTCTGAGCTGGCGTCAAACTTAAAGAGCCCTTAGCTGGTGTCAGAGGGCCCCCAGTTGGTGTCAGAGGGTCCTCAATTGGTGTCTAATGACCATCAAAAGGTCCCAAACGGTCGTCAGCTGACGTCAAGAGACCCTCAAAAGGCCTCAAAGGCCCCTCGGCTGCTCAAAGGGCCCTTAGAGGCTTCAAAGGGAACTCAAGAGACGTCAAACGGCCCTCAAGAGGCCTTAGACGGCCCTCAAAAGTCAAAACGCTTGAAAGGGCCCTCTGCTGGTGGCAAAGGGCTCGCACCTGACGTCAATAACAGCCTTGTCAAAAACGGACCTGAGAGACCTTGCCGGCCCCTGGTTATCTGAGGGACTCCTACAGTTACCTAAGAGGCCTCCGTTTACTCCGTTTATCTGGTTATTTAAGGGGTTTGTGGTTACTTGAGGGGCCCCTGGGCCCTGGGTACCAGATGTTCCCCTCGTCACCTGGTGGGCCCTGATCAATTGAAAACCCCTGGTCATCTGAGAGGCCCCAGATTACCTGAAGGGTTCCTGATCACTTGGATTCAGTGGCATAGCCAGGAAGTGAGGGATTACGTGCCCGTTCTCGGGTTTAGGGTTCCTTCGAACCCAAGGGGCCCTGCGGCGCCAGTTGGTGGCAGAGGGTTCGTGCTAGCCGCGCTTCAACTCGGAAAGACACCACAGGGCTTGTGAGAGCACGTAATTGGCTCCTATGTAGCCACACTTATCTCCATAAAGGCCCAATGCCGGTTTATGAGAGACCTTGCCGGCCTCTGATGGCCCTAGTAACGGCCAATGAGGGATCAGCTGCAATGGCTCCACAGTCCACATCCGTCTGTGATAGCCCCACGACCCACAACAGTGTTTCTAAAAGCCACCACAACGGCACCTGCGAAGCTCCTCACGCCACCTCCAAGGGACCCCCACCAGCGCATATTAAGGGCCTACATCGGTGGCTCTGAGAGTCCCCACACCGGCGCCTCTGAGGGTCACGTACACTCGGGGGCAGATTGATGTTCCACAACTCTTTATCCACCAGGTTCCTATGGCTCAGCATTGGCAGCAGCCGCCTGGTACCGGTAGACTGTGCCGCTTCACTTACTTGTCAAGCGGCACAGCCTACCCACACCGTATGCCACCGGTCTGGGTCGGTGGCTGGAAGGCGATGTGGGCCGCCTGTGACGTCAGCGCAGCGGTGAGGGCCTAGCCCGGAGGCATGGCTCGGGTCGGCGCGGCGCGGCGGCTGGCGAGGGCTGGGGAGTGAGGTGGGGTGGGAGCACGGACCATCGCGCGGCTGAGCGAGTGTCTCAAGGCGCGTCTCAAGGCGCCAATTATTCTACCTAACAATTGTGCTAAAGCAGTTGTTAAAATGGCCTATCCCCAAGACAGCGCCTATCATCATACTTGCCATGCACATTACGACACACTTAAACGTGACATTGGGACAGCCGATAGAATTTATATCACACGTGCATCGAGTTGCGGAGCTACATTGTTTTTCACAGATATGTATTAAGGCCTTGATTGAGCTCATTGGTGTCTATTATTTCGCACAGCAATCGTCCAGAGACGTGGGAACTGGGGTTTTTGGATAGCGCGGCGTCCCAACTTTAAGCAACTCTTATGTTCCTCTAATGTGTGGTCGCAGCCACCAATAGCAAACCGTTCTATCTAGGAACAAATAAGTCTCGCACCTGGGACGGTTCGAACCGGGTTTCTCCAACCGGTCACCCCACGACGCTAGCGTGTATCCACTGAGCTGCCGAAACCAGCGACCACCCGCCGCGGTCAAACGCGATCAAATGTCACAATACTGTCATTGGCGGTCAGCGGGTGAATGTCATTTTGTTTTGTGCGGACGAGGACCATTCTCGGTAGCTCAGTGGATGAACGCTCGTGTCGTGAATTGGCCGGTGGGAGAAGCCCGGTTCGAACCCCCCTGAGTGGCCGACTTTTTGGCTCCTAGTTGGAACGGTTTGCTATTGGAAGCTGCGACCACATATTAGAGCAACAGTAATAATCGCTTTAAATTGGAGCGTTGGCTGCGGCACTACTCATAACCCCCAGTTCCCACGTCTCTGGACGATTGCCGTGTGAAACAATAGACACCAATCTGCTCAATCAAGGCCTTAATACTAATATGTTATACAAAATATAGCTCCGCACCTCGATGCACGAGTGACATAAGCTCTATCGGCTGTCCCATTGCCACGCTTAAGTGTGTCGTAATGTGCTTTGCAAGTATGATGATAGGCGCTGTCTTGGGGATAGGACATTTTAACAACTGCTTTAGCACAATTGTTAGGTAGAATAATTGGCGCATTGAGATGCGAAAGTTAACTACACTCGCTCAGCCACGCGATGTCCGTGCTCCCACCCCACCTCACTCCCCAGTCCTCGCCAGCCGCCGCGCCGCGCCGACCCGAGCCATGCCTCCGGGCTCGGCCCTCACCGCTGCGCAGACGTCACAGGCGGCCCACATCGCCTTCCAGCCACCGACCCAGACCGGTGTCATACAGGTGGGTAGGCTGTGCCGCTTGACAAGTAAGTGAAGCGGCACAGTCTACCGGTACCAGGCGGCTGCTGCCAATGCTGAGCCATAGGAACCCGGTGGATAAAGAGTTGTGGAACATCAATCTGCCCCCGAGTGTACGTGTTCAGCCTGTAGCTGATCGATTTGAAGCTCTGTGATGACGACAATGCTGAGTAACGACCAGGTTGAGTTGCAGACTCGGCTGTAGCATAAAGCATTGTTTAGTTAACGCTGTAAAAACTCCCAAGTACATCAACGCCGTTCATGTTCTGCCTGAAACTAGACCTAACAAAACCAGCCGGAGACCGGCCCTAGTCAATAGGCAGGCCCGGTTGATGTACAATTACATGTAAACGAATGAGTGTAGTCTTTGTTTGATTGTGTCTTTGACAGCTTTGAGTACCTACTTGCATGGTCCCAGTTAAAAATATCAAGCTCCACATCGGGAGAATCATCAGGTCGCTTGGCGTAGGACGAGAGCGTTGGTTTCAGAAGACACTAACGCCTAAGTGTGTGGGATCGAATCCTCGCGACCTCTAATAGTTTTACAGATACAGGCTGGCATAGGGCCAGTCGTTTGTTGACGCTCCAGATCGATCATTTTAAATCCAGCAGCGTCGCTGACGTGGGGGTTGGAAATGTCGCGGGCCTGCACTTCTCAAAATAGAGGTAGGTGTGGACTTCCCACTGCTGGACTCCTCTGGTCATAATGCTGGACTCCTCGGTCCACCTACACGCTACCAAAACGTATATAATTAGGTACTCGTATCTACAACACGCTGCTCAGTCATTTTGTAAAATGGCTAGGTATTTTGTAAAATGCCTAGGCATTTTGCAAAATGACTGGAGAGTCAGTCATTTTGTAAAATGCCTAGGCTTTTTGCAAAAAGCCTGGAAAATCAGGCATTTTGCAAAATGCCTAGGCATTTTACAAAATGACTGATTTTCTAAAGTGCCTGCAACATATACATTGCTGCGCTTCTGGTCAATGGAAGACCACAATGACCGAAAAACACAAAACTCGCCCCTGTGCAAAACTTTGTGCCGACAGAAAAATGTTAGATATGCGTTTTTGCCTTTGCACGGCAGAGACGGTAGGTACCCGCTCCGATCTATCGCCCGGGGGTGGTGGTCTGGAACACGCCAGTGGTCTGGGACAAGGAGGTCGGGACGGCGACTGATCTGGGAAGTAGGTCAGTGCGGTGAGTGGCGTGACCTGGCGAGGTCCAGACGGCGTTGGCCTGGACAGTGGACAGTTAGGTCGGTTCGGTGATGTGACCTTGCGAGGTCCGTACGACATGCCCTGGGAAGTAAGGTCAGTTCGGGGACGTGCCTGGTAGAGGTCCAAACAGCGGTCGCCTGGAAAGTTAGGTCAGTTCGGTGACGTAACCTGGTAGAGGTCCGAACGGCGTATGCTCTGGAAAGTTAGGCCAGTTGGGTGAGCGATATGACCTGGCAGGAGCTCGGACGGCGACTGACCTGTGAGTTAGGTCAGTTTCGGTGAGTGGCTAGCCTGGCAGGGGTCCGGACGGCAATGACTTGGAATCTGGGTCGGTTCGGTGACATGGCCTTGCCCGCTCGACATGACCTGAAGAGTAAGGTTAGTTCGTTCGGTAAGTGGCGTGGTCTGGCAGGGGTCCGGACGGCAATGACCTGGGGTGAGTGACGTGGCCAAGTTAGATCTGGAAAGTTAGATTAGTCCAGTGACGTGCCCTGGCAGAGGCCCGGACGGTGACCGACCTGAGAGTTAGGGCGGTTCGGTGAGTGGCGTGACCTGACAAAGATCCGGGCGGCAAGGGCTTGGAATGCTCGGTCAGTTCGGTGACGTGACCTAGCAGGGGTCCGCTCGACAATGCCCGTTGGTGGCATGGCAAACTGGAATGGGTCGCAGCACGGGACACAGTAGCGACAGAGAGGAAACACTAATCGGTATTAGGGTCCCCTAATAAAGTTTAGTGGCCCCTCTGGAGTGTGAAGACCAGCTGGGTCGGAGGTGGGTTGGGGAGCGGCAGTCCGTGGGGAGGGGCGAGGGCGGGGAGGGCGAGGGAGGAGACGAGAGGACAGACGTCAGTCAGTGAGAGGGGACGACGGTGACAACAGAGGCGGGCCGCGAGAGGGATAATCGATTACAGGTTACATAATAACTCTCGGAAATAGTTTAAACTTGACGACTTATAAAAGTATAGCCCACGGGCTACGACCTAGCGACATACTGTGGTTCACAGACCACGCACTCAGGTGAACTAGCGTGACCAAGCTTTTGTAGAACACCGTACTTGAACTATAGATTTGGTAAATTGGAGTGCTCTGCAATTTGTCATATTGGGCAAGTTATACATAAAAACAGCGCTTTTCAAATGAAATGTTTTAGAGTATGTTCAACAACAATTAAAAGCCTCATGCTCAGGCAGCGTATATCCGCCAGATATTTTCTATCAATAAGTCATTTTCTGCCTCGCCGTAAATCAATGCTTTGAGCTAGCGTTTCCGATTTTAAGTATGAACACGATACAGTACTGATGTCCTCATTTTAGGAACAGGAATAGCTGTTGACTTGGCAAACACCATACAATATACAAAGGCATTTACGAAGTACTTACTGCGGCACGCCATCTGCTAGTCAGCAACGGAATGCCGCTTATAGAAATCAGGCGTTAGGTTCAGGCAGATTATTTCAGAAAACGGGAGATATGTCCTTACAGAAGAAATGAGTCTAAAAACTAACATTTTTAGGCATTTAAGCAAAAACCCACGGCTAGATTCACGAACTACTGTATTGACTTGAACGTTGGCACAGTGAACGAGTGCGTTCCTGGGTCGGGTGCGTCAGAACGTTGGGAGAGAGAGAGAGAGAGAGAGAGAGAGAGAGAGAGAGAGATCCGGCGGAACTAATTACGCCCCACCCATCAGGGTCATATTGCAGTGGGTCGCCCGTTTGCTCCCTCGCCCTCTCCCTCATCCCTCGCTCCCCTCCTTCTCCCCATCTCGTTTGGTGCGCGTGGCCCGCCGCCTCTCGCCCCCAGCGGGGTCAGAGTGCGCGTGCCGACGCAGCTTTGATGTTCCGCCGGCGAGTTGTTTATGGCGTTTGTTTTGCGGTATCATCGTGTGGCGCTCCCCTCTGCGAGTCGGAGGGCCTGTCGGGACCCGGTGCGCCGCCCCGTTACCACCCTGACGGAGCACATGTGGCAGGCGGGGGACCATCAAAGCGTCCAAAACCGCAGCATCCAAAGTACGCAACATCCAAAACCGCAGCGTCCAAAGTACGCAACGTCCAAAATACGTCCAAAATCGGGTATATAGGGAGCATTCACAACGTCCAAAACCGAAACATCCAAAACCGCAACATCCAAAATGTATCATCCAAAAACGCAACATCAAAGGACGCATCATCCAAAATACGCAACATCCAAAGTACGCAACATCCAAAGTACGCAACATCCAAAACCGTTAGGTTAGGTAAGGTTAGGCTAGGTTAGGTTAGGTTAGGTTTCCTTATCCCCGGTAGGCATAAATCAGTAGGTTAGGTTAGGTTAGGTTAGGTTAGGTTAGGTTAGGTTAGGTTAGGTTAGGTTAGGTTAGTTAAGGTTAGGTTAGGTTAGGTTAGGTTGGGTTTCCTTATCCCCGGTAGGCAAAAATCAGTAGGTTAGGTTAGGTTAGGTTAGGTTGGGTTAGGGATAGGCAAAAATCAGTAGGTTAGGTTAGGTTAGGTTAGGTTAGGTTGGTTTTGGATGTTGCGTGCCTTGGATGTCGTGGTCTTGGACGTTGTGGTTTTGGAGGTTACGTACTTTGGATGTTGCGTTTTTTGGATGATACGTTTTTGGACGTTGCGTTTTTGGATGTTTCGGTTTTGGACTTTGTGAATGCCCCCTATAAACCCGATTTTGGACGTATTTTGGACGTTGCGTACTTTGGACGCTGCGGTTTTGGATGTTGCGTACTTTGGATGCTGCGGCTTTGGACGCTCCAGGCCGCAGGGCGACCCTGCTCCGGAGTCGGACCCGTCGCCGTCGCGCCGCCAGCACCCACAGAGCGGCCAGACGCGCGTCACGCCTTTCCGATGCAAATCCGTGACATTCCACGGACCGGCGAGGAGGTCAGCGGACGGCTGTGACCCTCCCCGCGTCTTGGCGACCGTCTCGCAGCTGAGAGACACGCGTCCCGACATATTTGTTTTCGGGACGCCGGATGCTACTCGACTTGTTGTCCTTTGGAAATTAAGCGCGCCTTGTGTCGGCCGGCCGGCTGGCGGGCTGACATTCCAGCCCGTGTTTCGTCCGGCAGCCGGTCTACCCGTCTCCGCTGTCTCTGCCGCAGCCTATCGCCGCCAATCGACGAACTATGAGGTGTCCTCAGGAGTGGGCTGACACGTGCTTTTGACCGGCGCATTCCTCAACCCTTTGAGCAGCTCGTTAGCGTCGCGGACCGCGGGCCGCGCCGCGTAGGCCGCGCAGCGCTCATTGTGTAACAGTGTCATCCGACTCAATGGTAACGTTATGGATACAGATTCCTGGCCGCGCCGCCTGCGACTAATCGATTGCCAAGCGCCGCCACTGAAAGGGGTCCAGAAACTCGAGTCAGCCGCGCTGAATGAGAGCGGCCGGCAAAAATCGACTAGATGGATGGCACTGTGGTCAGCTGATCCTCAGCGCGGCGAGTGTGGCGCGTTTTTGCGGCGCAGACGGCGAATGCGCCGTCGTCCGGTCGGCTTTGGACCACTGGCTCGGCCGCTTTCAGCTAAAGTCGTGATAAATGAAAGGAAAATGTTGTGACATCATTAGTTTATGAGTGCGCGGCGCGGCGGCAGCTCCGTCGCTCTGCTGTCGGGACGGGATTCTTCGCGGCGTGACTGGCAAGATCGCCCGAGTCTCGTGATTCATGGACTGGCCCGTCGGGCGCAGGCACTTTATGGTGCAGCCAAACTGTCGCGCGACGACTCAACGGCACCAATGGCTTTCCGATGATTAAATCCCAAATTGCTTGGGGTCAGAATGTTGTGGATGATTTATATTGCTCGCTTCACAAGTACTGAAACCCGGAATATTTTATTGATTTGTCGCTCGGCCGATTGTATATGGCGATACTCAATTCATTCGTGATAATTCGGCCGAGGGTCGTTATATGCAATCGTTGTTGCTCTATATAGCTTGCGTGCATTGCATTCGTTGTCACCAACAACGGCGCTTGCCTGATGCAATGTTTGACTCGCCAGCTTCTTCTCTAGGCACGATGTGCTTCAGCGCTCACATGCTTGACCTGGCTAGTTTTGCTATCGATCTTTTAAAATGCTAGTGATATCCTTAACTAAAAATTCGTAAATGTAACCATTACGTTAATAAAGTTCAAATAAGGTCTCATTGTAACGGCCACCAAATGCACTTAAATAATCGATGATGACTTAGCAGCTAACGACGTCAAACTCGCCTCCCTGGCAAATGACTGAAAAATGCGAGGATCGTCGCTATTTACGCATATGAGCACTGCCAACCAATTAGACTTGTATGTGCTGTGCCAGGTATGTGTGGTTCAGGTATGTGCTCCTGCTCAGTGTCCGGCAATGGCCAGCTCTTTGATGGCTATTTACACAGCCTGTCATCACTCCGAAATGGTTGAAACCATTCTATCATTCATGTTATTTCCCTTGCCATCACCATGGGGTCCGGTAGTTCATCGCGCTAACACAAAGAGTGGCAGCATTATGTGTGACTGCATGCACTAGTCCGAGTAAATGATGCTTTCGACGACCTTTTAGGTGCACCATGCATGAATGCATTATTCAGGCGCTAACCCAACGTCTGCCTTCGCTGACATAGTATAAGTTTGCAAACGCTTTGCAGAATAACGCTAGGCGTTGAAAACCCACTGAAACGGCGCGAAGGGCTTCCAGTCACTTAGATACAGAGAATTTATATACGATATATTACCGCATCGCTAGTCTTTGCCTCAAGGCAAAGGTTAGCGAGGCAAAGGCAAGCATTTTCAGCAGTATTTCCATCGGAACAGCTGTTACTGCGTCCGTTTCTGATCCCCATGTGACGTTTGCGATCATTTGATGAGACACTCACCAGTCATCACAATATCACCAGCGCGGCCTATCTCTTCGTCTTATCCCTGCTTTGTCTGATGCTGGCCATTATTTCTAACATATTTTTGATCCACAGGCTGATCTGCTCACCGTCGCGCCCGTCGACGGGCGCCCCGTCGAAATCGACGCAGCTATCTTGCTGGCCAACGGCGTTATCACCCGGACCCCGGCGGGGCGGGCCATCGGCCAATATTGGCCCCCGTCGACGCTGTGGCGCTATCTAATCTGCCACGTGCTGTGTGCCTACCCCTTACCGGGCCGTCTGGCGGTCTGTGCCGTCCAATTTCAGCGCTCCGGCCGCGGTCGCCACACAGGTCGATATGGCGGCGGGTTTACCACCGTGTCCAACATATTGAAACCGGCAGCCGACCGCATACAAATTGGTTCCAAGTATAGCACTGTATACTTGGGCTAAAACGGTTCTGTAAACGGGCTTCAGCAAATCACGTGTGTGATGTCTGGAAATAAATACTTATCATCCTGTAACCTAAATGCAATAAGACCTTGCCTCTTACTTCGCAATTTTCAATTCAAATTCTTATGTGGATCCTCTATCATCAACCTTGTCCTCACACTTAGCCTCAAGAGAAAATAAGCTAGATTCATGCAATTTTAGAAGTGACCAAGTTTCAGCCATTCACACCTGACAGCCACTATATCACATCAAAGTACACATACACCAGCCCGTCCTCCCCTTCTCCCACCTAGGCTACACTGCTCCACTTCGCTCCTCGGTGGTCGTCTGCATGCACAGGAAGACGGCGCGGGAAATCCACTCTTGGGTTTCAGCCCCGGGGAGCGGTGGGCGGTGTGGGGGCCGGATAGTCAGCTTCCGTGCCCCTGTCCCCTCCCCGCACCCGTCCGTCCCGGTCACAGCTCGGGTTTCGCGGCCTGCGTCTGCGTCGACACCTGTTGATTCCGGTACAGTTTGGACCGGCGCCCGCGGCGGATACAGGGGATAAACGGGCGAGAGGGAAAGGCATCCGGGGAAATGTGTGAAGGTCATGGCGTTAACTATGAATTAGTCAGTGAATTTGGTGGCCAAATTTAAGGGAGGATGTTTATTGGTGCCATGAACATTGAACATCGTTCAATTCAATTGTTTTAATAGTAGAGGTAAGGAATGTTTATTTTATTACATTTTAATCAAAAGCGAGAAGTTACGATAAAAACTATGGAAATGTAAAGAAAAAAAACTGAGCCTCCCCACATACACCTCAGATTAGGGACTAGGACTGGATATGAACGGAAGGCATTAGAGCAAGTCCACCCATGACTATGTCCACCTAGGCATACAATCACTTTACCGACGCATCTCAGTTAGGTATCTCTCAACTTTTTATAACACGCATGACACGCTCGCGGTCCTCTTCCCTGTGCTGTCCCGGAGCGTGCGCGTGTCCGACTCTCAACAGCAGATCCAGGATTTGAGCGGATCGTGGCCTGCTCAATGCTCATGTGAAGTGTGAATTTTGTATGCGTTCTGCTCTACACGTAGGCAGTTGATCGCTTTAAAGATGTTGCTGTGCCGATGCCGAATGGATGGGTTCACCAATAAGAAGCAAGTGATATCAACTTATTCCAGTATTTCAAATTAAATAAGTAACTTTATGCTTACTCACTGCTACATCAAGTTTGAATCCGGCCAAACTTCTGGGAAATGTGCTTAAAATGGAGCAAAACGAGCTTGGCGCTTTTTCAGAGCGAGGCAAGATAACATTTGTGTTTGTGAAAGCAGGCTGTTGGACAATCTACATTCCGCTGCACATGGGAAAGCGCTGGTGATCTGCAGTAGCGGCTGATAGGAAACAGCGAGCGGCCTTTTCCGGGTGGCGGCGCAAAGCGGGCCGTTTCTCACGGATATGACATTCCTCCCTAGTCGTCATACATGACTCGGAAGCGGCGCTGTGTAGCGGGGCACGGCGGCTGTCCATGGGGTGGGGCAGCCCCGGTGTGGGGAGCGTCGAGAGACGGGCTGGCGGCGGGGGCCGGCGCGACGGGCCGGCGCGGCGGCAGGGCTGTTGAGCGAGTCATGCTGTGCGACATGTTGAGCTACAACAGCTAGCTCATAACCCAGCGTGCTGAGCTAGAAACACTTCTGGCTTCAAACAGCGACGTAAAGCTGGATACTGGACACCGGACAATGCGCGGCATGTCTCTGTATATCCGTATTTGTAACGGAAACTGGTCTTTCGACCGTTTAGCAGCGCTGGAACGGTGAGCGCAGATCGGATGCGATTTAATCGCATTGTCGATATCTTTTGATCGAGATCGTTGGTTTATGAAACGGTAGCGTGCGCGCATTGTGTGTCTCGGCTCGGTTGCATGCTACGTACTCGAGTGAGCACACATCCGGTCCACTGTGGCGGGGTGCGTGCCGTGTCAGTTTCATTACGCCGGCTGAGGAGGGATCAGCGTCAGACCTAAGCCGCTTTAGCGAACACAGGACGCATATAGGGACGCCAGAGACGCGGACCCTCCCCATGGATCAGAAACCTGCAACCTGCATAGAGACTTTGCCAGCCGCTCTAGCTGCGTCAGATGAATATTTACAGAGGGACACCGACTGCCCCAAAGTCCACACACTGCAGTAGCACAAAAGTAAGTTGCATTCACTGGCCGGACCGTTGCATTTCTTTCTGTTGCCCAGCCAGGTACCTATTTCACCGGTCTTTAAATGCCCGATGATCTGTCTGATCTGTTGAATGTTGATGGACCCTGTAAGACCGCACCTTGTCTACTGCGAAACTCCCTGCTGTGTCGTGGCCGGCGGCTTTTCTCGTTGCTGATCTCGGCAGCACCTGCCCTCATCTCGGTCCCACCTGCCGCCGTGGCGCAATATCGCGGCGGCGGCGGCGGCGGCGGCGGCGACGGCGCGGCAGTGACGTACCCGGCGCGGCAGCTGCCCTGACCGACCACTGACCGACTGACCGGTCCAGGGCAGCTGCTCGGACCGGTCCCACCACCAGCTGCCTGACGGTATCGGCACCGCATCGTCACTTCACAACGCCGTACGGGACAGACCGAATCGTCTTATGTTGCGCCACGGAATCAACACGACAAGCCAGGCAGGTGCTGGCAGCATGCAATGAGTGTGGAGTTGGCATGTGTCCTGTTGGCACTTTTGTCAACCAGTCGCATGCTTGAGGTCCGCATCGTTATTCTGGATTAGCACACTTCTCTGTGCCATGGTATTGCGTGCTTGCGCGTCACGCAATGAACGCTACCGACATCCATCAATTATATTTGGGACATAAGGCAGAGAAAGCCGAAAGGGTACTTTAAAACGTGCTTGAAGCAATAATCAACCACTAATGCGCGATAGGCTGCTCTCATCCAAAACGTCACTCTACCGGAATCTGCCGTCAGCTCGCCGGAACAGATCTGGGGGCAGACAGGCTACGGTGGCGTGCTTCTGTTGCATGTTCGCTCCGCTTTGTGTCGGCTGGCTGCGGTGACCGGTAGCGATGAGACGATAGGCATCCGAGTGAAGTCTGGATATGCACGGCAGCAGGGCATAGACAATGGTTTGATTACGACTATTGTCGAATTCTCATTGCTTACTGGAGCTTATTGAAATGGCAATGCCTCCTGCACATGCCTGAAGGCTGGTAAATATTTTGTTTATTAAATTGATCGTATTATTTACCAATTGTTACGAGGTTTCAATGTGGATACATCATTTTACGACGTTTTCTCGCCAGAATATCGAAATTACATCCAATGAGTCCGACTGAATTTTCTTTACAGGCATTGCATTGTTATAAAGACACCAGCAACAATCAAATCAACTAGGAAATCCCCCCCCCCCCCCCTAACAAGCCCCTGACAGCATGCACCTTTTTCCAGCATTCCCGGTATCCACCCGGACAGACCCACGTCCTCCAGTGATCTCCGTACCAATCTCAGCCCCAGTCCGGACCCTTTCCGGCTGTCCTCGTGCCAGTAACAACCCGAGCCTCTGCCCTCAGTCTCACCGCTAATTGCCTCCCGTCGAGTGCCGCCGCCACAGACACTGAGATCGTGCCTCTAACCGATGGCCTGATTAGTGATCTCGATCGAAAGCGATCAGAGACGGCGAGGCTCGGATTTTCCGGTGACAATTAGTCGTGGACCGCGTGTGTGGTCCGTTTTAGTCGGTCCGGCAGGTCGCTGAGACTGGAGAGTGGATAGGTGGACGAGTGTGGAAATCTAGACAGGCAGGACGGATGTCCTTTTGGAAAGGGGAACGCAAAGTAGCTCATTGGCTCGATGATGTCAAGGACTTGGTCTTGGGGGTTATTCTCAAAACCAGACGGTTGAAATGTACCTTTGTTTCGGTCGAAGCATGCTGCCAGACTAATCAGTGCCGGCACCTGTGGGGTAGAATACCTACTTACGGTTGCTTTCAGCCTTTTTAGCCACTTTAGCGTCGTCTAGTTTTTTTTTATACAGCAAAAGAACACTTAGTCACTTCCGTATCTGAAAACTGACCTTGTTTAGTTGACTTTTTCCCCATCTTCTTCACCCGTACGACCTTTTCTCCGAATGCGGCCTTTACCCCACTTCGATGAGCTAAGCACTGTACCCTAACCTCCCCAGCCCATTCAATCCCCTACCAACTGCATGTTCTATCTACATGTTCTGCATGTCTTACATGTACATGTTCTACATGTTAAATGCAACGGGCCATTCCCGTCCCCTCCACTCCTCCATCCTACAAATTAGACTGCTCGACCCACCCCCAGCTCCCCGCCGGTCACCTAATACCAGTTCCCATGTTCTGTCTGCTCCTGGCCCTGACCCCAGTCCCCTATTCATACCCCGGCCCCCCCTCTTCATAGCCCCGTGCACGGCGCGCCTGCTCAGTGGTCAGTGGTCAGTGCTCACTGCTCAGGTTGGTGACAAGATGCACCAGCTCGGCCCCGCGAGATTGAATCGCTCAAAGGCGACGGGCGGCACACCTTTTTTTTTTTTGAATTTTGCTCCCGACAGGCCGAGACCCTGGTCGGGGTAGGGGGAAGTTACTAGCTGGCAATTAGCCAGATCTTCCGTTTTACTTTACTTTAATGCCGGCTACACACCCAAACTGATTCGCTGATATGACCCGGCTGACATAACGATACAGAGCAATGCAGAAGCACATGTATCATGCAAGATACAAGACGAGTGCCCCGCCCTGAATGATACAGAGACACATCCAGAGCCGTAAGGGACACACCCATTCAGACACAGTGACACACCCATTCAGACACAGCGGCACAGCTGTGGGATGACACGGACACTCTGACACACCTAAACTCGCTGACACACTCCCACCATGGTGACTGGTGGGGGTATGTCATGGTATAACCCTCGATGACATAACCCGGTCGACACACCATGCTGAACTGACAATAGCTGACACGCGAGGAGAATGCCCGCAGTACATAGAGCAAGTGGAGTCGCTAGCGGTGGGTAATGGGTATAGCCAGTACCGGTTGAAATCTGGGTTGAAATCTCCCATGTGTATCGTATCATTAAACATTTTCAGCGTGTCTTTTGGCCAGTTACTAACAAGGTTCCGGGGTCAGCCGTGCATGGGTTCTTCTGTCGCTGGAAAAACTTCCGTTCAACTCTGGTTGGCAAGTATGTCAATGTTACGGGAGGGGAGAGTTATGCTTACAGGAAATGTCTACCAGCCAACAATTCCTGTCGAGATCTAGATTAGTTCTGAATTTCTGATATGGCAGCGCCCCGTCGCTGCAGCCGTCGTTCTCATTGATGTTGGGACGTCGGGACCTTAAAGCCTGTCGATAAACTACCTTGCACCTTCCTCAATCCTCTGTTGGACCTGTAGTCTACTACCGACTCCCCAGAGGAACCTCCAAACGCTCCTCTCCCCCACTCGACCGTCCCTGCCACGCCATCCCAAAGCGTCCCCTTACAAACGCCGCTGGGTGCCAGTTTTGCCAATGAGTGTTTCTTTTTTTCACACGTCCAACATTCCTGTCGCTCGGGGAGCGGCTGAGGCGTTTGACTGCTGACCTGACGCGTGTCTCACGGCCGTGCCGCCCCGTTGCCCCGCTGAATGACGAGAGAACAGAGGACCGACCACCGGCGCGGCGGACGTTCCCTCCCCCTCCCACCCCCGACGGAGCGTCCCCCTCATCGGCGCCGACGGGGCGGCGCGGCGCGCGACGGAGCGGGTCGCCAGGTGTCGAGGAGCGGCGTCGACGCACCCCGCGCCGATAACTGATGGCCGACGCCGGCGACGGGGCGACGTTCAGCTGTCGCACGCGTCGTCTGCGTCCCCGGCGCCGTCTCCCCGACAGTCGCGTCCTCAGCGGTACCGTGTTGCGGTAATAAATGTCATGAACTGCGCCGTTTTTGTGCGCCTGAAACGACGCAGAAGTCAAAACGCGAATATCCGGTTGGGAGTTATAATAGCTCTGATTTTGTAGATTGAGCTTCTGCTTATTGGCAAGCATTTGTAAATATAGAAAACACGAACAGCTAATCCGTCTTGGACTCCAGTATCTTCTGACCTGACTGGGCCACTGCTCAGGGCAGGGCTCCTCCGACCCTCCCTCGCTCTCCATCCTCTGAACGGTGGCGCCGTCTGGTGGTCGTCACTCTCGCACAGGAAGTCGTAAAGCAGCGTCACCGTCCGGCCTCCGTGCTCGCCATTCACCAAGACGGTGTGGACCAGCTCGAGTCGGCTGTGCCCCGCTGACTGCCTCGCTTCACTCGCCATCCGTGAAACCAGCTCGCGCGGAGCGCAGCGACGAGCAGTCAGCAGAGGCTGCCGACGAGCGGGCTCTACCGCTCTACTGGTGACGTCGTGGTTATATATGAGTACGACGTCATCGAAATGGTTTGATGACGTAACGTTATTGTAGGTATTGGTGATGTCCTGCAAGCAATTAAGCGGCGGAGCTGATCTAGGGGAATTCCAACTCATGTATACCACATGTATACTGTTGAAAAATATTGTTATGATGCCGTTCATACAACATCCAACGCCAGCAACATATCACGCAAATAACGCCTCATCCACGTTTGTGACATTCCAACGTCGGTGACTGACGCGCTGATGTTCCTCGGGCGTGCCACCGACATCATGATGACGTAACGCTCGGTTTCAGCTTTCGTCAGCGTCACGATGACGCAGCGTCACCGTTTATAACGGCCCGGATGGCGCCGTGCAACACGCGCACACAGCGTGCATTTGCCTTACTAGAGGCACGTTGGGTGCCAAAAGACCAAAATCATTGGCCTCTCAGGGTTTCCTTGGTTCCAAACTGGTCGAAACTAGGCCAGTTGATCGTGGTTGGGTAGTTTTCTTGCAACAACAAACGCCGGAACTTCCTCAAATGTTACTGATAGAGACATGCAAGATATGGAATCGAACGCAATACTTTTCGTCATATCTGCAGGGTACGTACCACTATTGTTCTGTTTTGAGCTTTATTGGCCTTAAACACCATTCAGGTGTGAAATAAAAGGAAATAACGTGATATGGGCTTGATAAACAAGCAATCAAACGATTCAATTTCCATCCACACGATAGCATTCTTGGTCTGATTGATGGCGACGTTTTGCAATCGAAGTTCGTTCGATGCCCAGTCCGTTCGAATGTTATTAATGATTAACCAGGCACCTTCGGTTATTTTCGAGACATTATCTTGAATCTTCATACTAAAAGTGTATCCCTGCCTGACCCAAGATCGTACACGACCAGTATCTCAAATTAGGGGCTCAGTTGGCGAACGTCAAAGTTTGCCGAAGATACTGCTCTCGGCTCTTCCCTTTACTAGGTATCTAAAGTCACCCACTCTCTTCCATGTCCGGGTATCTCCATAAATGGGACGTCATTGCTTACCAGGCACTAATTGCAGTCAGTCCGCTGGCGCCAAGCGTCAGTCTCGGGCTCGGCACTGGAAACGGTCTCTACCGTTGCCTGCCGCCGCGGCGGACAGTCATCGGTGAGATGCACGATAAAGTGTCGACAGTGGCTCTCCTATCATGCTGATACGGGGCCACAAAAACACAGACGACCATCCAATTAGGCGCCGTCGGCTGACACTCCCACAGTGAACCCAGGTGACGTATACATAGGTGGTGGACAGTCGGGCCGCAGAGGTCATCACGGGTCACCTAAGATCCCCATATGTCCCCATAGGTCCCCATAGGTGTATACAGGTAACAATTGGTTACCAAAATCATTACAGGTCATACAATGTCATCATTGGTCACAACTCACAATGGGTCACCACAGGTCAGCATGGGTCACAGCACTCCATTATGGGTCACCACAGTTCACCACGGGTCAGTGCGATTGAAAGCTGCGTGTCTCAAAGGTCACCATAGGTCACCATAGGTCACTAGGTCACCGGAAACGTTCGCTATTTTTCCCATTCAGGTCCCTATCGGTCCCCGATCTACACCGAATTTTGGTGAGCCACAGTGCATCGACGAAGGCCCAACCCCCCTGTTGGCCAGACTTGCAGACCTGCCAGTACTGTCTATCGGAGAGAGACGCAGACAACAGACAGCGCCCTGCACCACTGACAAGCGGAAAACAGTGTGTCTAAAAACCGACACAATTATTGGCACCAAACATGCCGCTAACAGCCAGACCCTCCCTCTCTAAATGCTCGCGCGAGAACGCTCGGCAAAAAGTGGCGATAAAAAATGCAGCATTATTGGCAATCTGTCGATGTCGGTGGTGGTAGCGTTCGCACGCCAGGCGCCGACGGGGAGGGGGGAGGGGAGGGACAGGGTCGGGGTGAGTGACCCGGCCCGTGGGTGGTGACCTGTCCTCAGGTAGAAGGTGGTAGAGGAGACAGCCATAATTCGGAAACATATGCAGTTGAATGTAAATAGATGTTTTAGTAAAAATAAACATTTAAAAAATCAAATGCATGTTTATCCTCTCGATTCAGTCACTATATGCTTCGCCAAAATAATTAAGTGAAGCAAACCTGCAATAATAAGAAACAAATAACCAATGCTGTCTTTTCAGCAGATACATAGCTAACACCAGGGTAACCAGACACCTATTGGGTTGAAACTTGAAGTGCTTAATGATAGGACAGATGATCGCAGCCTTTCCAGTTCATGAGTATTGTGTAGGGAGTAATATAACGGGAACCGTTTTGCTGTTTCAAACATCCCTGATAATTTAGAAACATTTCGTGCAATATATTGTTGCTGATATTGTTTTCTGTCCAGACTGCTTGTCGCACTTTGATTACTTGCATATTGCCGCATGTAATTCGGCGTTTATTTTCCGCGAATGAGTTTCGACTCCTCCCAGTCATAGCAAAGTACATGTCTTTGAAATAAATCAGGGAGTAAGCGTTTGTCTGAACAATCACACTTGTTTATTTGCCTCCGTCTTCCCACGCCCGGCCAGCCCTGTGTGTTCTGTCGGAGCATTTCATGGACGCGACGCTGTCTCGTTGCACGGCACAATTGCAGTTTTACTGCGAGACGTTTGTCAGTCGTAACGTCGGCTCTTTGTTACAGCACTGACAGAGGCCGTGCAAGGCAATCAATGGAGGTAAAAATGTGCCCCGGTCTGGGATTCACAGGCAGTCGTAAAGCAGGGATTCAACGGTAGCACAAGGTGCAGCCGAGGACGATTTGTGGGACGGGCTCACGGCCTCGACTGGATGGAAACAGAGACACGTGGTTTTAGAACTGATTAAGCAGTCCTGGAGTTAGCGTTCTAATATTTTATATCTATGTATATTGTATATCGTCCGATATTCTGGTTAGTTCATAACATCCTTTGTCAACAACAACAAAAAACGTAGAAGCCTTTGTACCAACCACTCGTCTACTTTCGTATGCCTCCTGAACATTCCCTTATCGACTGATGCACCGTCAGTCAGTGTGTGCCCGGCTGGCACTGCATAGCCATGCAGTTTTTATGTGGGCTCTCTTCATCAACCCGTGTCCGTGCACAATTATGTCATTACGGTGGAGCCCTCGGACACTAATGGAGGCGCATGTCGCTCCGAGTGGCAGCCACTCACCAACAAATGCACACACACACACAATCGCTCACTGTCGCCGGCCTGTGCACGGGGTGACCTGTGATGGTATACAGTTATGCCGTATGCGTGATGGATAGGGAGTATATTGTTATACTATGCGCGCACTCCATGTAGAAATAAGTGAGCGCTTGCCGCTTATGTTTGATTATTTGTTGGTAGTACATGCTACAAGCATTTTTGCCTACGTGGTGTCCCTGGAGTCTTGTGTTCGGAGTACATCTATGAATGTCTTACGCTTGTTATTCCATTGGTGCTCTCATACTCTTTGATCATATGCCTGAGGTACCTACAACATCTTTATTACTTTATCATTTAGGATAGTAAAGTGTCCCATTTTGTTGCAATTTGTGATTCATCGAATAACATATTATGCCCAAGAACTGCCATGGCTTAGGTTTTGGATGCATCCAATCCTTTTAAACCCGCTCTTTCTATGCAATAATTGGTATACTGAATATTTATGGCCCATAATTCATGCGCATGCTATTTAGTTTACCCGATATAATTGCCGCAATTCAAAGCTACTTTGACTGTTCTTTTTGTCCTTCCTACACTCATTACACATGAAGAGCCCAGCAAAAACTTAATAATATCCACCACTGCAACGAAAAACAAGCTAAAGAAACCTGATTGCCTTCATTCCATCTACCGCACTGGGACACATGCAAAAAATACGCGAGCGAATAGCCCACATGAAGCGGGGCAATCAGCAAGCAACGGCATTTTCATAGCGCGTCAGCCAGTGCCGCCTGGCCGCTTATACAGGCTCATTACGCGGCCAAAATCGGGGCCGTCTCATTAATCAGGAGCTGCAAACGGAAGGCGGCACGCGGCGCCCGCCCGCTCCGTCCTCAATCGAGCCTCCGTCCACTGCGTCGCCAGCGTCGATTGCCGCGTCGCGGCCGACGAACGTCGTTTGTACGCGCGGCCGTGGTCGTAATTGACGCTGTCGGCGACGACGGAGGTGGAAATGGATTTTCGTGGCGACGCGGTGTCGGCTACGCCGGTCAGTCGCCTGCCACACAAGTCAGTGCGGTGGGGCGATGCATGCAATACGGCTACACGGCTTGGATACCGACAGCTATGACAGCAGCCGGTTACTCCTTGCTATCTCCTTGCAATTTTTGTTCTTACAATACCTAACTCCGGCTATCTCATCGTTACATACTCCGATAGGCGATTACATACATACTTGCAACTATGTCCTTTCCCTAACAATACGTCCTTCTGCACACTCTTTAGCACAATGACTTGCCGTGTTCGACCACCGCTCAGTGCCCCCGCTGACGGCGATGGGCGGCCTCCGGAGGTCATGACCTGGTCCAGTGCCCTTTTACGATGTGCCGACTGCCGAGCAGTTGGAAACGCCGGCGGACGCGGGCTCTAACTCGATAGTGGCTAGTGACGGTATATGTAAGGCAGTCCAGGTGTTATTGTGTGACGGTTACAGCCGCGGCACGGATGGAAATGTTTCCGAAAACCACGGCAAAGGTTCTGTTCGTCCGGCGATCATTAGCTCCAGCAAGGCGGTGAAATTCTGGAATGGTTCCTGGGCTGGTGCGAGCGAAGTTATTTATTTCAACACATCAAGGACGTGAAGGGTTGATAGTACCAAAAACGCGCAGTTTCCAGGAGTCCGATTACACCCGGAATCAGACACCCCCGAGGTAATCTGACTCTGGTTGGGAGTGTATTCTATACCACATGTCGTCAAATGATTCCCGGAATCATACACCGTGTGGGATCAAAATACACCCTCAAAATCCGATTACTCCCTGAAGTGACACCTAAAAGGGGTGTTTTTTGAAGGGTACCAAAAACGCGCAGTTTCCAGGAGTCAGATTACACCCGGAATCAGACACTTCCTAGAGTATTATGACTCTGATTTGGGGTGTATTTTTATTCCACAAGGCGTATGATTCCGGGAATCATTTGACGCCGTACGGTATAAAAATACACCCTCAACCAGTGTCATAATACCCTAGAAAGTGTCTGATTCCGGGTGTAATCGGACTCCAGAAAACTGCGCGTTTTTGGTACGCTTCAAAAAACACCCCTTTTAGGTGTCATTATTTTTTTCAGTAGTCAGTGCGACTTGTGAGTCACAAATTGGTCGTAATCTAAGGGACTCGATTGATTGCTTGGTTAGCTAAAACTTTCCACCTGTCTTTATCGCTACTATAGTAGCGATAAAGTCCCCTATAGGCACTGTCCGGAAGAAATTTGCAAGATATACATTGTAGCGCGATACGCCGATATGCAATCTGAGAAAAAAATTGCATATTACAACATTCTGGAAATGCCAAGTGAGCCGTTCTACATGGAAACGAGTTGGGTTGCAACTTGCATGCATGCCATACACACTTTAAACAGTAGACAGTATGTAGACAATCATAATACAATAGCGAAGCCTCGCTTCTCATGATAACATCCTAGAATCCATTGATGGTGAAAAACCACCGGACTTTGCAAACGCTTTCTCTCTAAAATATCAGCGTTCTGGCTCTTAGGTTTCCTCAAGAATGCGTGCCATAGCTATATCAGTTCGTTTTGCACTGCTGTCAGTCGGTCGCCTCAGCTGTATAACTGCACGACCTGATTGCATTGGAAAGATAATTATAAGTCGGTTCTCCAGAGTAAATTGGAAAATGGCAGTTTATATGTTCAAAGACGCTGGATTAAGAGCTATGTCCGATGCAGTCTATCTCGTATCCAGCCCTATTATAGAGTCTGACAGATCAGCGCTAGACAGAGACTGAGTTTTCCAGGCTGCTGGGCGTTCCAGTTCGTTCGCCGTTCACAAACCTTTCCCGAGGATGAGCAGCGGGCTAATGTAGTGGCCTATCTGTTCGATCAGCGTTGCTGGGGTCGCTCTTCTCACGGGGCATAAGATCAGCGATCTAATGAGCGAGACATCTTCACATGGGTGTCTTTCTCCCTGGTCATCCTGCCATCAAATCTGGGCCCCGTGGCATAAACGAACCGGTCGGTGCCTTTTTTCTCGGATTTTCTTCCCAGCATGTGTCTAGATCCGGCTAATCACATTAGCTGGTTCAGAGATTTCGAGTCGAGTTTGGGCAGAGGCTACCGGTGTTGTATTACCTGGGATGCTGAAGGATCTCTCCCTAAGCTGCATGCGTAGAAAAAAATGTGAAAGCGTATTACATTACATGCATTGCATGTATACATGCACTCGGCCAAATATCACTCATATGCAAACACTGCAGGTATTTTCAATAAAAGTATCATAACAAATACAACGTGAATCACAGCCGGGACCTGAGCTGTTGGCGCAGAGTGTGCTGTTCACTTACGCCACGGTCGATACGCCACGGTCCATGGTGCACCGGCCGCCGCCGCCACTTCCATCGCTGTAATGAAGCCTGCCGTCTACCCCTCCCCCTCTCGACCCCCTTGCCGTCAGCGTGCTATGCACTGTCCCACTCACCTGCTTCGCTCGCCAATCAGCTACCCCGCTGTCCACTGCCCCATTCGTCCGCCCCGTTCCCCAATTCGCCCGCACGCTGTAAGTCATCACCGATCGATGCTTGCTGATTGGTGTCGCTGCGCCACCAATGCCGCAAAAAGCGTCAATCGCCGCTGACCCATCGCCAGAGATCACCAACGGTCCTGGGCGGCTTCAATTATGCATGGCAATCGGGCGGCCTCTGGGCGGACCGGCCGGCCGGATGCAGTCTGCGGTATTTGTGCCCCCCCCCCCTCCTGTTCCCCTACAGTGCGGGTTTTCACGGTCACGTGGACTTGTGTGTTCGGCAGTACGATTGACGCTGGTTAGGAGTAATAGGCCAAGCTGCAAGAGCGAATAGTGAAGAGTGAATACTTCGTTCAAAGATGAAGGAAATTAATTTCATGTTCATTTGTCAATCAACCCATCAATCGATGAATTTTAATCGCTTTCAGCGAAATTTTACAGACACCACATTTTAGAACATAAATGATAATTATTCAATGATGTTTTGCGATCAACTTCAGGTATCAAGAAGTGCCAAAGGTTATATAAAATACACATCTCCTGAGGAAAATGTCTTACATGATCCTCGGTGGCTTGTTTTAGTCGAAGAGCCAATCATGCATAACGTTAGAGGAAGGTTGACTGGCGAAGGCGGCCATGCGGGAATATCTATGCAAGTGTTTACAAATGACGTATAGCGGATGACAACCGGACTGTGAGAAAATCACCAATCAGCTGGAGGAAATGTTGACGCATTAAAATTGCATTATCAGGAATCATTGACGCGTCTGTACTTCAATTTCATGACAGCAGGCAGCAGCTGAGACCCATGGTGATGGATTCAGCCGCTGGCAACATTGCATAAGTGCAGCATATGCCAATCAGAGAGCGCTAACTTGCCCTCACCTTCCTGAAATGAGGGCTAGAATGCTGCTGTATGCTGCCTCGGCTCCTTGATTGACCATTCGAACAGCACAACATACTCAATACCTATACTGGACTGAGGACCAATAGTAATTATCTTCCGGCTGCGAGAGCGGTTTCGTGGTAGAAATTCGCCCAAGGATAGTCGCACATCTCAACACGGACGACAGGCGGATGCTGCCAAGGACAGTCGTGAACGTCAGGACGGCTCCGAGGCCCACCGGAGCTAATGTGAAAAGTCAACTTAGTACCTATCATCATCATGATAAGATGGACGGCTAAAGACACCTCAGTGTGTGATCTAAATACTAGTGACAATTGGGATACTCCGAATTACAGCCTAAGTGACAGATAAAAGCCATATCGAGATATCAAATCGCCGTTGCAATGCGATCCAAATAAAGTTATCAAGTTCGCAAGTAAACATGTAGGTAAGTGAGAGCCAAAGTTTCTTGTTACTTGTCCTTGGCTTAGAGGAAGGAAAATGGCCATCAGTTTCCTGCGACCTTCATTTTTTGCATAGTCCGTCAGACTGGCTATAGTGTGCCCCGTTCTGCTGTCTCCTGTTTCCTTCTGCATTACACCAGTCAGTGAGTGTGAACAGTGCAGCTGACTACCACTCTGGGACAATGTTCTCCATTGTTTTTGCATGCTTCCCAATGGTGGATGGCAAGTCACATATTTCGCTCCACATGCTCCTGCATTCGTTTGATTAAGCTTTTTCTGGGTTGGGACATATACACTGCCTAGCAAAAGTTACAGAACTAGGTATTCAATTTCGACAACGGGCATATTCACTCTTTTAAAAGCGAGCCACTCATTTGTTGACATCGGCGCTTTTCTGAAATCTTAGTAATAGAAAAAGAATAATGTTAAGCGATTGATACGAAGTTATGAACGAAAGAATATACGTTTTTTAACTTTTAGTATGCGACACAAGTTCATTTGCATTTATTAATCAACAAATTTTTAAAAAGCATGCAAATGGCACCCTGAGGGAGTGCATGGTACAAGTAATCAGCACTTATCTAACTAGCATGCATGCCATTACGATTGCATATTCATAGCGTTGCACCGCCCTTTGCCCCAATGGCTCGCCGGCCAGCGGAGACTGCAGCGAACACACAGAACAGTATCCTCCGCCTGCAGAACTCGAGGTAGGCTGTACCGGAGTACAGGACCGACGCACGAACCGCCAGAAGCAGGCGGGAAGAAGACGGGTTGTCTTCGGCGGAGGTAGGCAAGGGGAGACCTGATTCCTGTTTCACTACCCGCGGGAGAGTTCATACAATTATTTTTCATCAGTGTTTAAGAAGCTCAGCATTGCTTTATCTACGTTATCTTCCTTCAGACGGAATACTGCCGCCATGTTCAGTTCATTGACTATGAAGTTTATTGTGAACACGTTTCCATTTCCCTTCCATTTCCTGTCATCCGTAAAATACCCGCACTATCAGGACTTCGCTCGCCTTACGGGCCAATTATCCAGGAACCAGGAAGTCGCACGTGATTTATACGTAAACGCCGGCTAATGACACACATCTGGGCCTGGCGAATTCACGACTAACGGTGCGGGCCTGTCGACGCTGCACTCCCATCACCGGATGGCTGTGTCCGGTGGGAGGCGGTGCGATCGTCGGTCCGTGGGTGCGATGGCCGAGCAGTGTGAGAGCTGCCAGCCAGCTCCGTTAGAGGCGGTCGTGGCAGCTCCCTCCCCAGGCTACCTGACAGAGCCACGATCGGTCTCAGGAAGCTTCCCAGCAGGCAGCGGAAGTAGCAGTTACCGTGGCCTTCGGGCCGGTCCGGTCGTGATGTCGGAAATTGGGAGCGGGTGGAGGTGACGGTGGGTGTCTGGGGTGCAAGCAAAATTCGTAACGCGTCAACAGGCAAAGTTGGAGTGAATGTCGACCTGGTAAAGCAGCAGTGGCAGTGCAAGCATCATGTCTGGTCGTTAGCGTTGAACGTCTAAGATTTGACGCACACATCAAATCGTTTCCAGTGAGCACTGCTTTTTGCTTATAGTGACCCTCAAGTCTCGATTGATTTTGTTTTTGTCATTCGTCATTTACGGCCTGGCTCTAAAGCTCATCAACTCGGTCACCAGCATGCACTGCATTGCGTTGTTCTTATGGGGACTCATCTGTGATTCAGTTGTGCCCCCCTCTGATAGCCCTTTTTGGTACCCAGTGATCCGTGACTCAGCTCTGGGCGGGTCCGTTTCTCTGCACAAGTCACCATCACTCCGATCTTGGCTCCATTCCTGGTGTGACCGTATCACTCGAGGCTGATGGACGATGATAAGTCCGCTGCAGGCAGCCAGTTTCCTCGTCGTTTCGACTCCAACCCTGTCAGGAGCTGGGTGGGGGATGCTGTTTTCTCGGCAGGAAATGGACCTGACACGGGGGGTCGACGTGGCTGACACGTGGCTTAGCTATGGCTGAAATCTGGCTGAAATATGCTAGATAAGACGTCGAGCTTTGGCCAAAATGATGGCCAGAAGTGATCTAACATAATAATTGAATCGTCAGTTTCAGAGACTGCATCGTTGCTGAAATGTATCTGAAATGGAAATAGCATGCATCCAATGATTACCACGCGCTGGAGGCAGGGTAATGACGTGTTTGGGAAGTGACTAAACATGCCGTTGGCTAAGCCTGCGTGAGCCTGAGATTTTTCGGCCTTACTGCAAACTGGAATGTTTGTCATAGTCCAGTGGGCGTAGCCAAGGTCCTTGAAGTGTCAGTTGGCCGGTGACGTCATCTCACTGGGTGTGACGTCAGCGGAAAATGGCGGCCTCTAATCTGCGCAGAAGACGCCATCAGTCTCCTGTCGCCCCATCATAGGCCAGCCCCTCCAGATTTCACATCTTGTTTGTCCCTCCTTGTGGTCAGCTCTCCGACAAATCTTTCCATTTTTCTGGCAATTGTGTAATTTGGCCGATTAGAACGTGGCGTTCCCAGGCTGGCCCGAGCTTCTAATGTGAGGCTTCCTGCGCGGGGCGCCGGATGTGCCGGCGGCCTGGGAAGCAGGCGCACCTGACCGGAACGTGCCGGCGCCTTCACACGCTGCCTCGGAGGCGCCCCCGGCCACTGGTCACGTGGTGCCGCCATCAGCCCGAGAGTGCCCGTGTCCGCGGCCTCCGGCGACTGACCGCCGGACATATGGGAACGGCGACTGACGAGCCGACAGTGCCGCTCAATGAACCACGGTGATCAGTAAAACACTGCTCAATGAGCCGCTGAACAGTAAAACACTGTACAATGAACGGCCGAAAATGCGGCCGAAGGAAGGTGATGGTGTAATGAATGAACATTGCACGCTATACCATGATTCGTACAGTAAAACTGGCTTGTTTACATCAGTGTTACCGTGTGAAGTCGATGGTTTGTTTACATCATCCGACCGTTGTTTCATTGCTTCCGATCGGAATATCTTGATTACCGACTGACAAGAGGAAATGGCTGACAAACAGTTAATGTTTTTCTTGTAGACCGTGATACTTTCATCTACCATTCCCAGGTCTGTCGTTCGTAAGACTTTCCAATTACTTTTCCCGACAACCCCCCCCCCCCCCCGTTTCCTTGGAGGCGTTCCGGTCAGTCCAAACGGCTGTTTCCGCCCTCCCCCTTCTTCAATCGCTTCCACAGGACTACGAGCCCCCATTGAGAGGCGCATGCGGCGACAGACAGACCACGTTCCCTCAGATAATGTCCCGACGACGCCAAAGATAACTCCCGTTCACCACGACTAATTACACCAAAATCGAACACATTTGTCGCCAGTCAGGGCGGCCGTTTTTTATGTCATCAGGGCAGCTGGCGGCCGTGTGCCGGGCCGGGCCCGCAGGCAGTCATCGACGGGAACAGCGCCCCAGGGGCCCCGCGGCGCCCGCCGGACGCCAAGACTTGTGCCGGTCAACGGCTTCCGGTGGGCGAGCTGTGTAGTTCTCGCTTCCACCGCCAGGGGCGCGGAGCCGTGGGATCTCCGTGACGTGCGGAAAGTGGTGCTGGAAAGGGGATAGTGCTGGGGGTGGTGCTGGGAAGGGGTGATTGGTGCTGGTAGCAGAGGATATGGTGATTGGTAGTGCTAGTGGTAATGGTCATGCACCATCACATTGCTGTGGAAATTGGAAACGACAGAGTGACTGGCCACAAACTGACCAAGCTTCCAACGTTTCGAATCAGAAGCTTCTCGCGGTCAGAGGCGAATTTAGGTACCCAAGTTTTGAAATGGTCAAAATTCAAAGCCATCATAGATAATGCTCAATTGCTGTCTATTATCGACTATAGCAAGCAATCGTTTGTTCATAGCCAAATCTATGTTGTGATGAGGTAAATTTCATATATCCGTGAAATAACGTTCATGAAATATCAACTGTAGATATATAAAAAAACATACAGCCTAGCCCCCTCCCCCGTTGGTCGACCGCGGCGTAAGTTTGAAGTTTCTGGTGACCTTTATCGGGAAGATTCTCCGCCGGGGCTCGTTGACGGGCAAAGGTAGACGAGAACATCACTTTAAGACGATCATCGGGACCAGAGCAGCCCATTCATCGCCTCATTGACCCTTAGGAGAGGTATTTATCTCTGAGGTCAGCTGATGAAGCACTCTTGTTCGTCTCGTACCAGAGATGACCCATAATTCCACGGCCTTTGCAGCTAGGTCACACACTAGCTGTGGCATCCAAAGTGACCCATTAGCAGCCCTTAGACACCTGCAACCTTGCAATTACATCTATCATATGTCGCTAATCGGTAAAATCACAAGCGAAATTATACCTTGTAGCTTCTCTGTGGTTTTATTTGACACTTAGTGATGAGAGGAAGTTACACCCGTTCACCTGTTGCAACTTTCTCTTGCTTTGATGTGTAGACTTTTATGACATAACTGATGCAACGTTAAGCAAACAATGCCAAAACATTCGCTAAATAAACGACACAATGTGTTGTAACCCAGTACTTTTGTTGTGTATACAACACCATTTGTTGCAGAGGCAGGAATGTGATGAGAACCACACTGTTCATTCTTAAGGCATGGTTTAGCAAGCGACTTTGGAGCTCGCGCAGAGGTAAATCGAGGCGACTGACCCAGCATAGTAACAGCTGATATAGGAAAACATGCATGCCTGTCGATAATTGGGGATTAGTAGAGACATTTGGAGCATCCTGTAACAACTAGGATATCCTGTTGGGTCACGGTTCAATGTACTCCATGGCGAGACTTAAAGATGCATGAGAAGCACTGAGTTGTCAGTGAGCTGAAAAGGTTCGAAACGATTAAGGGCAAGGTTAGAAAAAAAACTGTGTAGTCGAAACAAAGAAGTTGCTCTGGATCACACGATACCTTCCAGTTAAAACATTTGTCAGATAGAGGATTTTTTTTCTTAAAATTATAGAATTGATATTTCTGAGGATATTTGCCAAATCTGCTTGATTTAATCCGAGTTGTGCCAATAAACATGATGATGATGATGATGATATTTTAGTAAAAAACATGTGTATCCTAAAAAGCTAGAGTTTGTAAGTGGTAAAGGAAATGTTCCTTGTGTCGTCTGTTCTCCCCAATAATCCCACACGCGGGGACTGACGTGATTAGGCCTTTCTGGCCTCTGTGATCTTGCAACATTTGATTCACAGTGACAAGCACCATACCGCAGGTAAAAATAAATGAACGCACAACCCACACGGCGCACCGGAACCACGAAAACCTAATGGGTTTAAAGCCCGCCGCCCGGGGCTGTGTGGCTGACTCGCTGCAGTGAGCTCTAACATTTCACCGGCGGCGGCTGGTCGTGCCCGGCGGCTGCCGACTCAGAGCGCGGTGCCGCCGAAACCGCCAGCCACCCCGGCTGCGAGTTATGGCCACATTTGGCCGATAATTCGGCTGGGAACCGGCCGAGTGCACGAGCCGCTCCCATGAGAACACGGGCCGACGCACCGTCCCCACTGGCAGCTACGGAGAAAAACCGGCGACCGGCGACGACCGCTGCGGTTTTTTAATCCAAATGTAATAACGCAGCTCGGTTTAAATGCCGCCGGCGCGTGGAAGTGGCGACGCTGTCCTCTGGCCGCGCATTTCCGCTCCCATCGGCTCGGCAGGGGCGATGGCCGTCAGGTAAAGTTCTCACCGGCGAGGGTGCCGGACGCAATTCACGCGCGTGCGGTCACACACCGGAACGGCAGGTCAAGAGGCGACCGGAATCGATCTGAGGCAATCAACAAAAACCGGAGGAGCCGGTCATTAGGCGCTGTGGATTCCAGTCGTTTGCGACAGGAAAACACAGTTTGAGGGGCTCGCACAAGACGCCCCGTCGGAAGCGGCTTGACTGCGGAAATTCGCACGTCTGTGATGGCCCGAGTCTAATAGCCTGGGCCGTGATGACTGTGATCGTGAGACGGTCAGCTGTTTATGCGATCCTGCGCGTGGCCGTATTATTGCGGCCGGCTACCGGAAACCATGCAGGAGGCGCGCTATCGAACAGGATATGTGTGTGAGAAACAATGTTTGATGAGATTACGGCCAGCAATGATCATACCGACGTCCTACGATAAGCAAATAGATAGATCAAGTTTGGCGAATGGGTATTGAAGCTGCCTTAATTAGCATTCGTTTATCATACTACCGTAATAATAAGTAGGATCCTATGCTGAACGTTTCTGCTGGTCCATTAATCATTACTGGATGCTGTTGAAATCATGCACCAAAGCTCTGACAGGATGAAGATTACTGATATGTCTTCAGTGCAGTCCAATAACTTTCCCATGGGACCTTTTGAAAGCATTAAGCAAGCAACTTTATCTGGGAAAATCAGTTTCACTTTTGAGCATTAAATTACGGAAGTAGCATAGCGATACAACGGACATTGCCACAAATTCGTATAAAACTGTTCATAACATTTGAGTCTATTAAATGATCTTTTGAAACAAGCGAATGCTATTTTGCTGGCGATTCCACATCCACATCTACATGTATAACCAATTGACCACTAACCAATGCACTACCAAAGAGTCATCTTCTAACCTCTCCGACGTCCACCCCATCGTGCGTGAGTCGTGAGTCCCTTGCCGATTATGTGCGTGTGTCAGCACTGAGCGATTTGGCCCCGGCCGGAACTGACGACTCATTCTGTGCCGGAAGTGCGTCTTGCAGTGCGAGCGGTCGACGGCTGCTCGGCTGAGGGTGCGGTTGCTCGGAGGTAGCGGCGGCGGTGGCTGGACACTGCCCCGTTGCGTGTCTGGCGCTCGTTCGTCAGGGAGGGACGAGTGCCACCAACTTCAGCCGCCACTGCAGAAACGGGAGACGTCCGCCAACCGAGAGTTGGGGCTGCGTGGACGGGGTGGTGCGTTCGGTAGAGGCCGCGTGAGCTTGGTTGGTCTTATAGACGAGCTTGACTGACTGAGTGACTAGTGATGACACTTGGGACCTTGAAATATACGACATACCATACGCATTTCTAAGCGAAGTCTTGCGATTTTAACGTGAAAGTCAAGAGCCTCCAGAGGCTGTTTTATACCCTCGCCCGTAAACGGCGATCTGCCACCTTCGCCCATGCAGGGGGGGGGTTGGTGCGACCCCCCCCTTGGCGTTTGAAAACGGAGCGTCGTAGAGCTTAGCGGAAAAGACCAACGGATTGCTCTCGCCGAGATCTCGCGATTGGTGGTATATTTTTTGGTCCTAGGTCAACATTTGACCTACTTTTGACCGGTCAAAGGTCAAATTTCCGGAAAAATAGACTTTTTTCAACTTTCCGCGGCTATTGCGGCAAAACGGTGGGAGATATCGACTTGAAACCTTCACTATCGTGTTCCTTGATCAATTCTCTATCGTTTGGTATGTATTTCGTTTCCCTAGCTCTAAAAATGGCGCGTTGGGAGCGCCGGACGTCGGAAAGGTCACAGTCGGCGGCAGAAATTCGAAAAATCAAAATTTAAATTTTTGAAATCTGATTGTATTTTTGGATTTGGAAGGTCCATTTGCTCCCTATAGAAGCTAATATTGCTGCATATTCCCATTGAGGTGACAAGAATTAGCAAAATAGTGGTTCGGGCGCTTTTCAAAAATAGTACCGGACGCTGTTCCTCTTGTGACGTCATAGCTCCGTGACCTGACCTGACCCGGTCAAGTTTCTTATACCATATGATAGCCAATACTTGCCCCAACATGCATGGGAAGTTTCATCACGATCCATCAACCGATGTCCGTACCACCGGCAGGAAACCTCGGACGTTGGCACCCAGTTTGTGAAAATCCGGCCGGAGGCTGTTCCCTTTGTGACGTCATAACTCCGTGACCTGACATGACCCGGTCAAATTTTTTTTATCAAAAGATGCGCAAGGTTTGCCCCATAAGGTACCCAAAATTTGGCGGCGCTGCGCGCCGCCGTTTTTGCACTATTTCCGAAAAACCTCAGGGGGGGGTTGCACCAACCCCCCCCCTACATGGGCGAGGGTTATATTGCAGCTTCAGTGTTTCCGTCCTATCGCGCCACCACGGTTCAGACTCAGACCGGGCACACGAGCCCTGCTCAGCAGCGGGCTACCGGCGCCGACAGCCCCGCGGCGTGCGCACCACGTTCACACCATGGTCCTTGAGCAGTGCTGCAGCGCAGCGGCAATTAGCCGTGCACTGGGGTAGCGTAATTAGGCGGGGAGCGGTCCCACCGCCCGCCTAATGTGCATGTGTGCCGCGATGACGGCGGCGGCAGCGCCATCGCGCATTAGCTGCGTTAGACATCAAACTGTTTGCGGACGTTTCTCGGAAAGTTGCCTGCTCACGGTGCGTTGAGGAGTGGCGGGGTGGTTCGGCCCGTCAACAAATGGTGGCTCGCGTAGAGCAATAGCCGCGCACATGTTGGTGAGTTGCACATTTTGATGGCAAATGGATGGGGACCGCGATAGAGGAAAGGTGGGTGAGTCAACGAGCGAAATGGCATCTCTTTGATGATGATTGTTTAGAGTAAACGAGCGATTAGCTGAATAAACGCTATTGATGTATAAATCATGTTCAGTCATAGAGCGTAGCATTGTTTCAAAAAAGCAAGCTTATGTTTGGCATACTGAACAAGCAAGTGTTGACATTCGAGTTTGTAGTTGCTTTCCGCCCGACGAGGCCATGTTATGTAATGACCGTTCAGTTCAATTGAGTGTTTGCGCTTAGCAACTAAAGACAATCAAGTGGAATGCAAACGTGACGGGATTTGTTTGCTTAAGTAAACAAAATTCCGATCATCGATTAATTTCATCGCCGCACAAACATATCTCACAAATGCTCTTTTGATACAGGTGTAATCTGAATTCTGAAGTGCGACAATCAACACCATCAGCTCGATCATGAACACTGAAACGGCTATATCCATTGTAAACAAACCTGAAGTACAGGCGCCAGGGTATCATTCCGTATTTAACCTACGTCTTGCCTGCGCAGTGCCCACCTCCCAGCGTGGCTGCGGGACTGTTGCGCAGCGGCAGGAGGGGTACGTGTGATTCGTGGTCCGGTACCCGGGGCGGTGCTGCTGGTGCACTATACGGGCGCCTCGAGCGGCGTATAATCACTGCAGTGGCTCCCACGGTCTGCGGTGTAGGGAGGGTGCGGTCAGTGCTCGCTGCTCGGACACCCCCTGACGGCTGGCCGTGAGCCGGACGGGAGGGCAGTCGACAGACCATACGCTCTTACGTCGAACTGTTTTTGGAACACAGTCTCTGAGCGTCCAAAGCATACACCGTCCTTCAGTTCTTTGCAAAATTGATTTTTACCAGAATCTCGAATGCTTCTTGCCCTCTCATGAACCTCCTAACTCGCTGGCTTTGGTATATTTTAGCCAAATAAGAACTAAATACGGCAAACGTCAGCAAGATAGCACCAATTATAAAGTTTAATTTCTCATTGCATATTTAGATTGCATTTCACGTCAGCTGGCCAGCTGCCCCCGGCTGGACGCAGTGCCTCCGGCGTCACTCCCCCCCTCACCTCTGCACACCCTGACATGACGTGGTTATCACCAGCGCCTCTGTGCGCTCTCACATGGTTATGCATGAAGCGAGAGTGGAAGAGCGATAATTGAGTATGCCGCTTTATGAGCGCACTGCGCTGGGAACGCCGCCTGCGCCAGTTGGCAGCCCGTGCATAATGCCACACTCACGAGCTTGCATGGTCATGGGCCTGGCTTGCATTTTCTCGGCAGCGACTCGGCTGGCCTCCATGTTTCGTGCCGTATCAATGGAGTCTGATAGAAGCCGGGCTGGTCATGGCTAAATGATGATGGGTGCACATTATCTTGATGAATATAATGAAACGTACAGTATTTGATTTTAGATATATTTCAGTTTAAAAATCCATATTAATTTTCGTTCACTTTCTCAATATAGTGTGTTCTGCAGGCTCAGATTTCTCTGTCTTATTGTTTATACGCTGTGAAGGGTCCCAGCCTGAGCCAATGCCAACAGTCGTCAGTGACTAGCCATCCTGTAGGTGGCTGACCATAAATCGTTTTCTTGGTCAATTCTCCGCTGGTCGCTGTGTCTACGGTTACCCAATAATTTCCGCGGGTGGCCGGTCGAACTCAGACTGACCACATCGAATGAGGTGTCACCGGGCAGGGCGCACCCGCCCATTAGCTCGTGCCGTGTTTGTTTTTGATTAGCGCCGGTCTCTCAGTCTGTCTGTGTCTCTGTGTGTGTGTCGGTGTGTGAGCGGCCGGGGAGCGACTCTGTCCGCCGGCGTGCCCTGTAATCTGCGACACAGGGTGACAGTAGAGGGACGGTCACCAACTGTCGCTAGCCGTCACCTGCGGAGTGGAGCCCGGCGCGGTGTGAGGTGAGCTAATAGTTCCCGTGGAGATCACAGGACGGCCCCGTCTCCACGCCGGTGGGATGGGCTCGTTATGGCCGCCACGGGGCACCTCCGGTTCTCAAAGACCCCGCTGAGGTTTCGGCACCTCCTTCTACCCAAGTTAATGATGATGTGAGAGTAGGAGAGATCAAAGGAAAGGACTTGGCTGTTCTCGGTCCAGCCATGGAGGACAGGAAAAGAGCGTCATTTGATTTTTAGGTGGTGTTTTTAAGTAGCTTCCATATCGTGTCTTTCTTCCAGCCAGGTCTCAATTTCAACGTCTTGTGACATCCACTCAAATATCCAATGCTGCCTTAGTAGCTTCATAAATGCATTCCATTTCCTATACGACTGAATGTGAGACACTCGGCACTCGCTCCCCAACTGCCCAATGTCATGCCAGGATTATTCTCAGCTGCACGTGTTTCATTCCATGAAGTCTCATTCCTTTCCTGTGTTTCCCACATCTTCATCATGCCAGTGCGGTCGTGACTCGTCTTAGTTCCGTGACATCCTACCGCCCGCGTCAACCACCGTCGCCGTTTCAACTTTGCCGTCCCTGTGTCACTCCGCCGTCTCCTCAGAAGCTCCCCGTCTCTACCGCCCACGTCGGCTTTATTCGGCCTCAAAGTGAACATGTTCGGATTAGCGGCGAAAAACTCTCGGCTGACTGCACGTGTCGACGCTTCCGGTGGTCAGTGCCGACCACCGACGGGACGTCGACGTCGGTGACACCCGGCAGACGGCGCCGCTGTTTTTCGGAGGAGGTGAGATTAGTCCCACCCAGGTTGTGACCTACCGCGTCGTCTCCTCGCCTGCCACCGGTCCTGTCCTTCCCAATGACCTGGCAACTGCCTAAGCTGTCCCCTAGCCCGCCGACCACCCCCTGAAAGTCTCCTGACCTGCGGCCCGCCCTGACAGCCTCCTGACTCCTCGGCAGGACTCACTGACGTACGGACGCCGCCGCGATTGACAGGCTAATCATGAGACACGCCCTAATCGTGTCCCCGTCTCCGGAGACGTGTGGCGGTCTAGGGGAAAGGGCGAGGTAATTATTACCTCTGATCATAAGCCGTGCCAAATCCGGGACCGCCAGCGTTGAAGGAATGTTGAGGAAAGGGGGAAGACACGATGAAACGCCGGGTATTTCCTGAGCTGGCAATCTGACTGTGTGCCGGCCCGTGCGAAGTCGGATGAAGGCATTGTCACCGATCGTTTCATCGAGATCAGATCTACCGCCTCCATTGTGGCTAGCTCAAGTTCTTCATAATTGCGGCCGCCGTGGTAGATGTCTTTGATTTATGAACCCGCAGATGGTTCACAGCGGGGGTGGATATTTCCGATCGTGGATTAAGCCGCCGCTGACAGACTAATGATTGACTCAGGCCGGCGCTGATGGTCGCCCAATGTCGTCAGGTTTCACGCATAGCTCGTCACAAAAATTGTACTATCACGCTTATCGCAGTTTTAGACGCCAGTTGGGTGGCCTCCACGATCAAATAAGTTATTTACAGGAACGGAGGAAACATTTCCTTCATTTGAAGGCCCGTTGTATCACACAAGTTTTATGATGTGTCACGTGCATACTGCGTAAATGCCCTTATAAAAATGCGGAAATGGCATTTTGCCTTTCTATCTATTTGGGACAACGTATTCACATGTCTCATCCGGCCATGGAGAAGCATAGCTGTCAAAAAGGAAAATATGAAGGAAGCTCCATTGAGACTTGAAACCTTGCATTTATTAGTTTGGTAACAGCAACAAGATAAACATATGTATTGTAATATCTTGGTTTCAAACTTACCACTGGCGTATCCAGAAAGGTGGCCTTGGAAGCTGCAGGGGGCATACCTACCCCCGCCCAAAAAATCTCCAGATTCCAAAAACTCATCGGATTCTAATTCCTTACCCACTGTTGTGCAGTGGTAAATACAACTTTCCCTCAACCTTTCCTCAAAATAAACTTTTCTTCATAAAAGTTATTTAGTTTTTGTGTTATGGTCGAAAGCCCGCTAATTATTGTCGATTTCGGGCGCTGCGGGGGAGGGGGCTGGATCCGCCAGTGAAACTGACAAGATTTAGCGCCTAGACTAGCACTGCAGAGCTCGGTTACGATTGAAGGCAGAGTGAAGCCAATGTGCAATGGCTAAGTGTGCCTTTATGCGCAGCTTAGCCCCATGGTCTGTCTGTAACATATCGTTCTGCCAAAACGCCTCTGCCTGACTGAGGCCGTCCGGTGACCGATATACCGTGTCGACACAGCTGCACCAGCCCCCCTGACCCCTGCAGCCCCCCCCACCCTCTCCTCCAACCCACCCCCAGCACACCTGGCAAGCTCGTGGGGGTGGCACGCGCCGGCGCGCGTTTGACACCGACGCCGGCCAGCCGAGCGGTCGGCAGCAGCTGGCGACTGTTTTCCCAGCTGTGACCGGTCAGTGTGCGACCTGACCCGCGCCACCTGCCCTGCCCCCTGCCCCCCTGCGCGCTGCCCGCGGGTTCCTCAGGGGGCAGCTGCGGCGGGGGCCAGGTGGGACGCCCAGATTTCCCCGCCGGCGAGCGTCACGCTATTGTCTGCTCACTGTCCGGCTGACCAGTGTCCGATTCTCTGTGTCCGGCCGCGTCTCGTCTGTAATTGGGAATATTGTGCCGGCGCTGAGCTCAGGTGGTGAGCTCGTCCCCGACCGTGGGACACCCTCGCACTGGGATTTAAGAGAACCGTTACCGCAGGCGGGCTGGCCGGGGGAGAGACGCACACCTGGGAGGGTCCAGAGGTGATAATGGATGTGTACTGGACACTGCTCGCTGACCGGGCCTCTGAGAGAGACGAGAGCGGAGCTGCCAGGTGGGAGAACCACCGGGACACCACGCAAACCCGGATACTGGGGAGAATAGATGATTTTCATAGATGGTTGGACTGAACGGTGGGCTCGGCCGATTGGTGGGGTTTGTGCTAAAGGCGAATCACCAAATGTTTGCCCGCAGATGTTGTGATCTTCAGAAAACTTCAAACTGAAATTACAGCTTTCAATAAATGTTTTATCGTGGAAGCTACTAGTTTTTCAACCATTTTCTAATGAGACCCTCACGTTGTCGGTTATTTTCTACCCCTGCCCTCCTCCGACCGTCCGCTCAGCTCCGACCGTCCTCTTCCGGCCGTTCCCTCACGTCCGTTGCCGACCGTTGCTCTGCCGTGACGCTCTGTCACCGAAGTGACAGCGGCGCACGCAGCCCGCCTCTGTCATCCCATTGTTCGTCATTTGTCCGCCGCCTTATGGGCGCACGCCGCACATTTCCATAAGGCACGCCGCGTCCCCCGCGGCCGGCGGCGGGTGCGCGTCTCTGCCACTATCGGCCACTCCGATCGGTCAAGATTACGTCATGGGGCGCGCAGTTTGGTGACTGAAGAATACAGCGGGAGCTGATGGAGAGGTGACGATTGCCATCCGCGGCAGAGCGCCAGATGCCCGACCGCGCTCCCTTCTCCCCGGGACGGAGGCAGGGTCGCTCTTCACGACTGGGCCCGGTGTGACGCCGTGATCCGATACATGAGCCGGGCCGAGAGGGACAGGACGGAGAGGGATGGACGCAGCAGCCGGCCGTGTGCCCTGTTTTCGGCCCAGTTTCTATGGAGCATTGTAGCCGCCCGTGCCCTGGTGACCTAAAAAACCTTTCACTGGGGACCGGCTGCGCACGTGCGGCGTGCGCCACGCGCCGCGATCGGCGCGGCGCGCGTCCGCGCACCTTTTGTCGCGCGCCGCCCGAGCGGCTCGCGCCAAAACACAGCTCGCGCCAAAACAGAGCTGGGTTCTCTCGCTCTCCCTGATGCTGGGAAAGGGTGGCGAGAGAGACCCCTGCTGCTGCCGCGGGGTCCCGGCGGGGGAGGAGGTCCCCCAGCTCTCCCTGCTGGGCGGCGGTGCAAACATAGGATCGAGCTGATGAGATTACCGGACGGTATTGTTCCGAGTCGCCCTGGTGCTGAGGTGGACTTCAGAAACACCCCGCATCTCGGCTCAGCAGGAGAACCGTGTGAACTCGCCGCAAGCGCCCTTTAGGTTTCGGCCAAATTTAGCAGTAATGTTCAATATCAAAGTCTCATTTCAAGGTCAATTCTGCGCGATGATCTGATCCTGTTTATCATATATTTACCTACTTAGGTATTTTGCATAGAAAAGGCTTTGTAGATTCAAAATCTTAACGCTCAAGCAATTTGTTAGCCATGCTTGTCATTCCCAGCTGCTCCTCATCTTGGTGGACTTGCTGTCGCCGCAGCACGACGCATCACGTGGACGACCTTTCTCCAGTCCCAGTCTGCTCTGAATGGTGTCACGACTATGCGACCGACAGGTACCGCAGGACTGTAAAGCTGTCTGAGTCTGCGTCACGACTGTTTGGGGACGGATCTGTGACTTATACGGCCTTGTGACGACTCTGAGGCTACACACTACACGAGTATCAGTGTAGGTCCATCGCTCAGTGACGCAAATTTTTTCTGTGACGAATAACGACCCGGTATGGCAGCCTGCGTCACGCCCGCTCTGTGACGACTCTGTGACGCCGTGTGGGAGGGACTGTCACGCCCGTTTTGTGACGGCTGTGTAACACTGTCTGAGAGTGGGCACAGTGTCCTACTCGGCCCGTCACGGCCGTTCAGTGACGGCTCAGTCTGGGAGTGGGCGTATAGTGTCCCACTCGGCTCGTCACGACCCGGCCCGCTCACCATTAATACGAGCCCGTTCACAGGGCTGACAATTACACTCCCAGCGCACCGCGCCGATTTTTAATTGCAATGATCTCACCGGGTCCAAGGGCGCGCGCCTGGGAAAGTAATCACTAATTAGGTCTGTCATCCCTCTCGCTAATCGGACGGCAATTAGTGGGGCTCGCTGCTCCAGAAGCGTGCCCGCCTCAAGGCTGCTCCCAAATGGCACTCGGGCCGCCCGGCACGGTCTGAAGGGACGCGTGACGTCGAAATGGGACGGCCATTACCTCTGTCCATCACTGAAGGAGCTCTGACACAATTCAGACGGCCGAGCTGGTAATATAGGCTGGTCCAGTCAGTCGTGCGCCTCGAAATGAGGGATTAATTTTCCTGGGCACAACTGATTATTATAAATGTTGGGTTTTAGAATCGGCCGCTGTTCGAAATCCATCTATCTATGCCAAAGAATACATTCTTCAAGCTTATTTCGCAGCAGTTTCACAAGCCCCATCTTTGAAAAATATCTACGAGGCTCCTCAAGGAATGGAGACTGCAACGCACTCTTTGCCCCGAACTGAGCGAGCAGCCGGGTTGAACTGCAGGTCGGCGTTGGAATGACTTTCTCTTCACAGCGCTGTGTGCCGGTTCCGGTGACGGAACCGGCTGAAGTAGGGGAATATAGACGGCTATGCACCTCATACACCTGAAATTGAGACACAGTATAGCCGTATGACTCTCATTTTCGTTACGATTCCTAAACGCTCGATGAATAATGTTAGCCACCTTTTACAGATGATTAGGTTTATTGTATAAATAATTTACCAAAATAACTACAAACAGAGCTATTCATCAATTTGAACTGATCTAATATGCTTCATGTGCCTAAAGTCCCCAGTGCCGCCAAGCAGTAATTATGTCCGATACGAGGACTGCATCACTTAGACTGCCAGCGCCAGTTGAGCATTGCTATTGTCATTCCTTGCACCAACGTTCCCGGCGCCCTTCCCCACCAGTCCCACCAGGTGGGAGCCATATCCCACCAGGTGGGTTCTGCTGTTCCCAACCAAACCCCACCGCTGCCAGCCAGCTCGCTATGCCAGCCGGGATTGGAGCAACCCCAGTCCTCAAACACCCGCCACTCACCGTGCCGTCCAGGTGTTGTGTCAAAATCAGACCCGACTCGCCGCCGCCGGCGAAACGCGTCCGCAAAAATAGTCATTTCCTGCAGTGAGAGCCGGTGGTGCCCTACAGGGGCAGCGGAAGCACGCGCGCTCGCAGGTGGCCGCCCCCGCCCCCGCCCCCGCCGGCGCACAAAAGTTGCCCAAATACGGAAGTACCGCCCCAGTGAGCTATTTTTAACAGCTGATTGGACAATAAAAACAAAGGGTTGATCCCCTGATTTATTTTGCGCCCAGTTGCTCGCATTGTCAGGCTCCATTGGATAACTAGGACAGTATATTGGGGAGGGGAGGCCGGAGAGGGGGGAGGGGGCAGCTGCGGAAAAGCAGATAGGCTGAAGCTGATGCTATCTAAACACGCTGGGACAATGGGAAAACTGCCACCCACTGCCTCTTTCTGCATCGTAACATCTGAGGAATGAGGTAAACCATGAGAACGAGTCGAGTGTGGCAGAGAATAAGTGAACATGGAATCATTATATCTGCCGAGCGGTGGGGCGCGTGTGAACGCTTTCCTGGTTGCAGATCGCATAATTATTTCATGAGTCAGACTTGTGGTCGAGAGTTTGGTGAACGTTTCTCACCGCCGTTGAAGCCTATCATCAAGGTAGTCAGACCGCTAAGTCACGTCTGCTCGTGGGAATCTCTCTCTCTCTCTCTCTCTCTCTCTCTCTCTCTCTCTCTCTCTCTCTCTCTCTCTCTCTCTCTCTCTCTCTCTCTCTCTCTCTCTCTCTCTCCTTTGCGTCCGATTCGGTGATGTTATGAAAAGGTTCGGTCGGTCCGTATCCTGTCCGAGACAGGTAATTACTTATGGTAGCTCGACAGTCGAACCCCCTTGTTTCAACGGGCGGTTAAAGGCATCACTCCCTTGTTTTGGCTTTTTAAAACCACAGAACCAGTGTAACTTCCCCTGTTTTGGGGCTACGTTGTGCGGTGTGACCGCTTTGTGCCCAATCCATTCAGGAAACTGTGGTCCGGGATATATGTATACGGTTGAATCTTTTTTGAATTCGAACTTATGTGCCTCTTACTGGCCGACTTCTGCACACTAAATTGACCGATAATTTACAGTCTGCGTATCGTTAACTCGAAGACTTGTTCGTATAATAGAGTCACAATGATTGGAACTACTGAAAGATGTTAAAAACATGCACCACGCCAGCATGACTCCCGTCTCGTTATAATGGCTGTAACCCAAAAATTGTCTTAAAGGGACCCTCCTACCTTAACATTAGATTTGAGTTGAGATAGCCAAAATGGGGTCCCTGGCTCACAATTACCGGTTTCGGCACTCACAACATCGAGAAATGCCTTAAATCGGAAATATTGAATTTCAAAATTCCAGCATTTTGATTCAGAGGGGCTAATGCATAGGAATACCCCTCTGAATGTGTGACGTCAACGCAGATATCTAACGATTTTAAATGTTTGACTAAAACGTTTTGTAGCACGCGGTGGTATATGGTGCTTTGCGCGCAACAAGTGCCGCACTTTCAGCTGCCAAACTATTGCTTCCAAATAAAGTCGCTAGAACAGTGAAGATCCCAAAAAGTAAACAAAAGTAAAAGTATAATATCTTGAAAACCGGTGAATATTTTTCGATGAAATTTGGTAGATATTCGTTTCCGCTCTTTCTGAACCGAGCGACATCACTTTCATGCCAATTCATAAACTTTTTGAAGGTGGGAGGGTCCCTTTGATTGATAGTCCGATTCCATTGTCTACCACCCACCACAGAGTTCTGTCATGATTCATTAATAAGTCATTCTGCCTTAACCCTATTCCTGGCGGGCTCCGCCGGGACAAGAAACTGGCGGGGGGGGGGGCCGATTCGGCCCCCCCCTGAGATCTCGAGAACGAAGCAAGATAGCGACAAGCGTTAAACGGCATCGGATACGCACGGCCAAGATCTACAATTTTTACTAAGGTCATTTTCAGGTCAGGTCAAAGATGACGTCACAGGGGTCGAAAATGTCAAAATGGCGGCGCTAGATATGGAGAGAGTTTTTCTCGAATAACTTTCGAATTAGTCAAGATAGGAACAAACTAAGAGCATCATCGTGATCCTCTCGTCAATCCGCATCGAATGATATATATGTTGACCTCGAAAGGTCAAGGTCAAAGGTTGACCTCAGGTCACGTGACCTCGAGGTCATCATGTATATCATTCGATGCGTCTTGACGAGCTGAACACAATGAGACCATCCACGCGTCTGTATCTTGTTCCTGTACGGAGTTATTGGCCAAAAACCTTTGGTGACCTTTGATGACGTCACATGACCTCACAGCTGCCCAACAGCAAAACAGACCTCAAGGTAGTGAAGGTTGATCGTATATGAAGTCATGTATGGTATATGGGGCCATTCCGACCCGTTTTAGTGGTAAAAACAGGGAGTTGATTTTTCCCCCATTCACTTATAATGGGGAGGTCGCGAAATTGACCTGACCTTAGGTCACCGATATCAAAATTCCGAGATATACAAATTGCACATACTGGTACCCTAACTAAACCCTGAAGAGAAGAAATTGATCGGTCAAAAACTCTAGCTCTGGCGTGATTGCAAACTTTTCTGAGGTAGGGTCACCAAACCGCCTCTGGTGACCTGACCTGAGGTCAGATCAACTCAAAATTTTCAGACATGTTGCGTAGAAGCCTTTTAGGAAAAGTCAGAAAATTTGAGCTTCCTAGCTCAACGCGTTTGGGAGAAATAACCAAAAAACCTCAGGGGGGGGCTCCTGAGGCCCCCCCCCCGCCAGGAATAGGGTTAAGGCTTCTTTCAGAGTAGCTCACAGGATTTTTATGTCCTCTCGGACTAAATCTGACTATCACAGAACTGCACAAAATTACCACCCCTGGTTCCCACAGGGCTGTCAACAACAACAGTGACTGTCAGTTCATCAGACAGGTTTCGCAGACGGTCTTTACCGTTTTAAACCGGATGGAGATTCGATCCTCCAGATGATAAGTTCCCCACTCCCTGGTGATGCGGCCCACGGACGCCGTCCGGCCCTACCATTGCCACGCCGCCGGGACCCTGTTAGCCGCGCTGTCCGGCTCCGGCCGGCGGAAACTGTCCGAGTTTTTACCGGACACGCACACCGTCTGGGGACAGGTGCGCGGGCGCCCTCCGCTCGGCACCCCCTCCGGTCGGCGGCGCCTTGAGCGACCCCACTTTCTCTGAGCCGGCGCGCTCCCAGCGTGGGAAAATCTCGGCACAGCGTCCAAAAAGCGACCGCCGCGGCCGTCCGGCCGTCCGAGGGGCACCTGGCTCCCCTCTCGGGCCCGGGACGGAGCGGGCCGGCCGACGGACAGCGGTAAACACCAGCTGACGGCACCGGTTCCCAGGCGTGTGCCTCCCCTCAGCCGGACCCTTGGAGCTCCCCTCCCCTCTCCTCGGTTGGCCGCTGTCTCGTGACCGCTCCCCTCCCCTCCCCCGCGTCCCCATCAACCCTTTCCTGACTGCTCAGCCTCCTTCACCCTTCTCGGAGCCTTTTCCAGTCGCCGGAAACGGCGCGTCGCTGTCATCGAGTCACGTGACTTGTCTTGTGACGCGTGACGGCGGCTGTCACGTCGCACATGACGGCCCGACACAACTATTGACAGACGGACAGACGGGCAGACGGCGGCGGCACTGATATCGGCTCCCTCCGCCCCCGCGCCCCGGCCCCTCTACAAATACCGACACCAACATATGAGCTCTGGGCAATAGTGAGTATCGATTGTGTACGCTATCATCGCACGAGCGCTTTGTGTGCGAACAATCGCCAATCTGTCCCGTAACTGGCGCGCTGTGCCGTTTATTGCGTCTACCAGCGCTGTGCTGACGGCGTCAGTTGCGCACTGCTGCCTTGTTTTCGCCGGTGAGCAATGTCCATGAAGCGTTCGGCAGCTGCAGGGACATTGGATCCCTTTTATCCATGAAAATAGGAGAAACGCCGGCTGGTGTTTGCACTGAACAATGCATACATCAATCGTTTTATATATGGTTTGTTTCGAGTCGACTGTTCAAATATTGATGAGCGAAATCAAAGAGTCCGTATTCACAGCAATTTTACATCAAGATTTTAGTAATTGTGACACTGAAGTACGCATTATCCTAAAAATATATGTTCACACCCAACCTCGTCTCAACGGCATGTGTTATAAAGTTCGGCCAGCCGGAGGAGGGCGGTATGAAAAATCGGTGGTTTGCCTTGGGCCTCGTGGTCCCCATTGGTGAAGCTCTGCATGTCACTCCCAGCCGTGTGTGTGTGTCTGCCGTGTCTGTGGCGGCGCCTTTCACCCGATTGTGATGCAGATCCGTAGCCATCGTCCATACATCTCGGCTCTGTGGAGCGGCGTGGCCACTGCACGGCAAATTACGGCAAATTGCCGGCGCTCTGCCTGTCATACGAGTTTAGAGTGCCTTCGTCACGAGCGTCAAACGGCAAAGGCACGATCCGACATCGAGCCCTTCCCAGCATTCCAACGACCCAGCTGTATGTAGTTACTGGCCGGCCGGACTTGTAACAAAACCGTAACGACCGTGTTGTCCTACGGTTTACGGCCGTCTTCTCATCGCAGCAGCTACGAAACTTTTAATAAGTTATGCCCTTGAACAGTTTTAGTAAGAAAGAAGAGCAACATAACAAAGCAAGTCGGTGTTTAGTGTTTCGCTATTGCGTTGATTTTAGCCTTTTATGTACGTACTGCGTAATGATTCACGTGTTTGTCAGCGAATTTTAATACTTGTATGTACACGACGAGAGGGCTGAAAAGCCATTTAAATGGAGACCTCAATACACTGGATTTGGATTTGGATTTGAAGCTATCATAAAGCCTCGCTTATCTTCGGATGTCGTAAGCATGGCTAAATCGTGCTGGAGAACGACAATGACAATGGTCTCATTATATAGAGAGCTAACACGATTTTTATTTGCTTTATCAATACTGCATTGCCGATATCTGGTCGCCTTATTGATTCTTCCCTTCATGCTCAGTGACAATGCAAAGCGCTGATAACTTCTGTGTTATTGAATTTGTACGTCCGTTATGATGACGTCACAGCTTTATATTGACCAGCGCGAGCATAACAGCATTACGCTACATTTCAACGTGGTGTTATCCCTTTAGAAGAAAGGCGAAACATCGCCATAACCTTTTCATAGCCGCTCTATTTTTACAAGGCGTCGCTGCCTTCCAGCCATTCAGTTCCGTGGTGTAATGGCTTTCGTGACCATGAATTTGATCATGAAATAAAGCACTCCATTTCGCGATGTCTCTGAGCGCTTGTCCCGAGACTTTTTTAGATTGGCAATGTGCATAACTAATTATCTAGCATGTTCACTGCTCTCGTATAATAGCAAATATCTGAAAAGATCCTAATGACGTCACGGTTTCATGACAACCCGTTACGACCACGTCATGGTTTTGTAACGGCTCCGCTGTAACAGCGTCACGGGCCTCGCTGCGGCGTCTCCGTTAGCGGCCATTAACGACTGTCCTAGCGTCTGTCCGCCGGCTATCTGCCGATCTGGCGGCGACCCTCAGGACCATGTCCTCGCCGGGACCTCCTAATTTATTTATGTGTTCAGCGCGACACGTTTATAGGAGTAAATAATGAGCCAGCTCTATCCCCACATTGGAGAATAATGGCGGCGCTCTGGGCCCGGCCGGAGCACAGTGCGTTACGGCGCAGAGACTGAGGTCCAGGTAGCGGCCATCCATTTTACCGCCCCCTCCCCTCCCCCCGTGAAACGGAAAGTGTCACGGAGTCGTAATGGCTTTATTGGTCCGCCGGTGCGCCAGTCCGCCGACCGAATGCGTGGGGAAATCGCTCACCTTGGAATAAAGTTAACACCCTATAAAGTGGAGAGTTTGGACCCATTCCGGGGCCGATTGAGACCTCTACGGCCTGGTGAGGTGGACGGAACACAGCCACCGTCCTACATACTGATCTACCTACTGAGGGATGTACTATTAGTACAGTATGTACTAATCGGGGCTCATGCGCTTCCCATGCTTCCAATATTATGCTACATGTTTCCAAATATCAGTTAAATTAAGCTCCCTCTTTCCGTCATCATAATACCAGAGCTAGACCAAAAGAACACTGATGAAGACTTTCAGCCATCGATTGCCTGCAGCTGTTTTATTAGTTCGCGGTACCATTCATGCGACGGCGTCTTCTCCACGGGGCACTGGAGAGTGGAGAGCCCCTTTTCTACATGGAGGGCGGTGGACGGACAAAAGCAGTGCACCGTTCTGACCCCGTGTGCAGTATCCGGCGGGGCGAGCAGCCCACCGACAGTACACCGTGTGCCATAATGATCCGACCACCATACCGGCGTGCAGCTCTCAGCGGCTCCAGCAGAGCCGTGATAAACGAGCTGGCTGATTTGCCGAAATCCAATGGGCGCGCCCGGTGTCCAGATGCTATCTGACCGTAATCAAACGCTGCAATAAACAATTAATCACGCTCAGTGAGTGGTGGCCACTGGTGGTGGGGTAGGGGGCTTTCTAACCGGCGCGCAGTGATAGCTGGCTTGTCCCGATCAGCTAACACTGTCGGCTGTGGGACTGCCATTGTTTCAGCAGTAGACTGGGGTCATGGTTTAGTTTCGTGTTGCACAATCGGACCATTTCTAATTAGGGTCACTCATGAACAGTTCCGCTCGCATTCTGCTTTAGTCAGCTCGTTAGAGAGTGAGGCCGAAAGGTCCTGATCATCTAACAGCTGTAGGTTCCGGCTCCGTTGTCGTTTCTGTGTCACGAATGTTATCTGTTGTTAAAGATATTGTTAGAGTATTGCAAGAAAAAATCATTATAGGCAAGCTTGAGATGAATGCTAGTCTATGACTGATCCCAAACTATTCCGGTTGCATAATTACGTGCGAACCAAATTTCTGGGAACCATAATTTGTACAGTGATTGCCTCTTGCCAAAACATGTGAACGATACGGGCATAACTCCCAGTTTCCAGAAACCGCGCGCGTCATTTACACTACAACAGCTCATTATTTTGACGTAACTGTGCGGCGTGGTGCCACGTGCTGGTGTATCTGGTGCGCCAGGTATGTCTCAGGGCTGTTTGTCGCCTCTGGCGGCCCCTGATTGGCTGCGCACACAGGTACGGTGCAGTTGCGTCTCGACTGGCAGTGGCCGTTCCCACCTTTGTCACGCCGCTGGCGCTCCGTTCTGGACAGCAGCCGGTGAGCGAGGACTATAAATACGATCACCTTGACGGCTCCGGACGCGCGAAAATGGCGCACTTGTCACTCCAGTACACCAATTAGAGCCGGCAATGGCTATTGGAGCGCTCTATTGCGGTGTAATTTGGTGAGGTAACATGAATGGGCCTCCTGGTTCCTTGGTTACCTGAAGAAAAGTTTTCCTTTCTACATGTATATTAAAGTTTATCGTTATGCGCAAAGATCCAGTTCCAGACGTAGCCGTTCCCTCATATTATACCTTTCGCCTTTTCTTGTATCCCGTGTCCTATCCCGTCGTGGGGCGGCTGCCGTCTCCAGAGGACCGTCGCTGTCCGATTCTGTCGGTGGACTGACGAACGACCGTATCCCGTGTCCGACCGTGTCCCGTGTCCTGGCGGCCCAGCCCCTGGCCCGTGCGTAAGGCCATTACTCGCTCCTACGACAGAAGACAAGGCGCTGCTGGCCTCGGGTCGGCCCGCAGAGGTGAAAACTGGAGAGAAGTGGCCCCACAAAGACTGAACAAGATTGAAAAGCCTCGATAACGCAGGAATCAGTCAGTACTTATCTCGATTTTCGGGCCAGGTCTTATGTTTTGAATAATTAGAGCAAACTGTCGATGACAGTGTGTATTGCATTGTGACATGTGAGACGAAACTGATGTGAAAACAAAACTAAACAAGAAAATCCCATCCTTACAGTCTACGGAGGACGCTGTACTAAGCACGTCCAGAAAATTGTTAATGAACCTGCTCAATTTAAGAAGTCATATAACCCTGCTCAGTTTAGCTACATATGTAGACTGAATATGATCCATATTCCTTTTTTATATTTAGATGATGTGTAAAAATTGCCGCTATTCGTGAACAATCTGATAAACAGGCATGCTATCTGTTTAGTTGGTTGGTTTAGCTCGGAGTCCTCTGCAGCTATAGCCGGTCGACCCAGGGGGTCGGCACGAGCCACGTGGGGCGTCAACGGAAGCTGCTGGGTCCTCTCCTCCCCTCCCTTCTCCCCGCCCTCCCACCGGGTGGCGACAGCTAGTTGATGGGGTCGCCACTGGGAGGCGCTGCAGGCGACACAGCAGGAAGAGACTCTGAAAGATGACCGTAACTACAAGCACTGAGTTTTATTTAATCAGCAACGGGATGCGCAGCGAGCTATACGCTAGTCAGAAAAACAAAATTATCGGAGTCGCTCATGACAGTCCCATGTTTTAATTTGACTTGGCTGGTGTTTGCATTAGCTTAGATTGGTTGACAATTGTGGGAAGGCAAAAGGTCAGTGTGTGCAATTGAAGGCCGATTAGCTCTTTCAACGTCCAATATCTACCAGGAAGTCAAACAAACTCAGAAATATTGCTGCGGACTGCAAACATCACGTTTTAGCACTGTCACGTAATTGCCAGCAATCTCGCTGAATTGAATCCAGCCTATATGTACATATGTACTGTCATAGACCTCTGCGCTGTCTATTCAACGCTAAGTTCAACACCTCTGCAGTCTGCCCTCTAAGCGCCAAAGGGAAAAAACCATCTCCGTAACACGTCAATCTCTACGGAAAATCTCCGCGTTATAGCTGAAATCTCAACGCTTTAGGTCACCATCTCCGTCCACCCGTTCTAAAGCCGAGATCACATCTCTCTATCTGCCCGCAGCAGGCAGTTGTCGGCCTCTTGTCTATTCGGCAGCAGTAAGATCTCCGTTCTGATGAGGAACAGCTCGCGGCCCGGTCAGCAAGGTCGCCAGCCCGGTGGGTGCGGGCGGCAGTGCAGCTGCTCGTCAGACCGCCACAAGGACGCCGTCTGTCCCCGGAGACACGGCGGCGCGCGGCGTATTCAGTGGCGTGATGACGGAGCGATGACTTGATGACGTCCGTGATGGGATATTGGGCGTCGGATGACGTCTGATCAGCCGCGGGATGACGCCTTAGGTTGAGCGCAAATAAACTTAGGGGAGAGTGGGGTAATTTGGCCGCTTTTTTTAGAAAACGATATACGATATAACTTAAAATTGACGACACATTTCTGCATTTTCTCAACGCTGGCAGGTGTCGCATTCATTTTACTTTACTGGACAGTGAACTTGAAATGATAGAGCAATTACTTATATTGAAATTGTGACGTATTACAAAGGTCTGCAAGGCGGCCAAATTGCCCCACTAGCAGGGTTATTTGGCCGGGGGTGTGGGGCAATTTGGCCGGTGTTAGTTTGCGGTCGGGATTTTCTGTTATATTGCGAGTCAGCTTCAGATTCAGCAATGACGTGTGTCCTATGACGCATTTGCTGCATTTTGGAGGTTGGCTCAGGGGTCACAGGGGTCAAAATAGCCAAATTAGCGGCTCTAGATGCGATCACCGTTTTTTACGAATAACTTTTGAAGTAATCAAGCTAGGCCAAAACTTTGAGTACCATCGTAATTCTCTCGTCAGTCCGCATCGAAAAATATATGTGTTGACCTTGAGAAGTCAAGGTCAAAGGTTGACCTCAGGTCACGTTGCATCAGGTCGCTTAACCTCAAGGTCACGTGATTTCAAGGTCATCATGCATATCATTCGATGCGCCTTGGCGAGCCGAACAGAATGAGACCATTTGTGCGGCTGTACCATTTTTTTTGTAAGGATTTATTAGCAAAAAACGTTTGGTAACCTTTGATGACGTCACATGCTCTTACAGTTGACCAATCGGAAGTAAGGCATCAAAGTAGTCAAAGTTGGTCATGAATCATGTCATTTATGGTACAATTGACCATGAAAACTCGGCCGTCCCAGCATAGTGACCATGAGCGCACCGGCCAAGTTGCCCCACTAGTCCCGGCCAAATTACCCCATATTGCCATTCTGAAAATTTATGTCTATAAAGTCATCACGGCTGTACGGAACTAGATAAAATTGGTCTTGGAACCGCTGAACACCCCCAAGAATGGCGCTATAATGTCTGAATTCGTTTTTAGCCCAAATACTACATGTTATACAACTTTGTAAACAGAAGTAAAAGTTACCATTTTCTAATGAAATTAACGTTTTATTAATTTTGAATAAAACTACGAGGGGCAAAGTTTTGACATTTGTCCTCCAGTTATTTCTACCCATGACAAATGAATAGAGACTAGAGTTATTTCACTCACTTTTATAAGACATCGTACAGGTGGGGGCGGCCAATTTACACCACCGGCCAAATTACCCCACTCTCCCCGATAGAAGAAGAATAGGCAGAGACGAGATAACCCCCGGTACGTGTGAGCCGTTAAACGGATGTTCAATTGTTGCTGAAGTTGATTAATGCGAACGTGCATTGCCTTGTCACTGGTTTACGCATAATTGAAACCACGAAACCATGCCCTAAACCACACAGACCGTCATTCGACCATGATTGCACCAATGTGCGTCCCTTCCGTAGCATTAGCAGCCCTCCCACTGCACTTCAGTGGGTCAAATCGTATCCGCTCGGCATGGCACAACGCCGCGCCCCACACCCGTTCCTCTCCCTCTCCCCAGCCCACTAAGCGGAGTTCCGGCGCTAGACCGACCCCCGACCTCCCCTCGGTCACCCCTGGTCCGGCGGTCAGCCCCGGTTAACGCCACGTGGAGAGACAATCGCTGAGACAATGGCCCAAGAACGGTGTAATGGGTGTGTGCCGGTGGGAGGTGGACGTTTTTTGCACGTGCTACACGCTCACCACGTGTCCCCCGTTTCCTGTCCGTCCGCCCCATTTCGGAAGAGTTTCCTCTCCTTGCTGGAGGAGATAGTGTGGTGCCAGTGTTGAAAAGAAACGGTTTGCATGGGAATCGCATGATAAATGATTGTGTTTGAATGAATTGAAAACGAACATGATGCAATTGAATGAATGAAATTCAATGAATGGGATTTAAAATTGATAAACCATCCCATGTGTAACACGACTTATATCCACAGAATGGTAAGGATGCTCCACTGCAAATAAGCCACAGAATAAATACTCCATCATGTTGTATGAATGATTAAGCTGGTTACATAAGCAGGTACGCTGCAACATATTTATGTGATGGCTCAAGTTGTGGCAGTTAGTAACTTTACAGGAGAGTCTCTTTAAATCCCATTGTGTTTTTACATACACACTCTGAAAGGTGCCAGTCCTTGACTAATGAGTACTACCACCGAACAGTAACAACAAATGATAATTAATTACGACCCGTCCCCATTGTTTTCACCTTCTGGCCTACCTGTGAGTTTGAATGAAATACCTGCCCGGCGGCACGACCAACCCAACCCGACCGGAGCAGTTAATGACAAATCCTCGCTGACCATTTGATCCGAACCGCTCTCGGAAATCGGCAAATCCGCCGTCTGATTCTCTGTGAAATGAAAAATACTTCACGCTGTTTACAGAGCACGTTTGTGTGGGCGACCTTTTGTAAGGGGCGAAGCGGCCCGGTCACCCGGACCAAAGGCCGATGGGAGATGCTTCACAGGTGAGGCAGACTCATTTCCGGTGCAGCCCACTTAAAGTCCCATGTTTTGGGCCGTCAGGCGAGGTAGACGGGACTCAGTAGCCGGTCAGTGAGTCCGTTGAACTTGTCTGATGCGCTCTCCGATGATCGGGGTAGCCTGTCGACACGGGTTAGCTTGTAATTGAGCATGTGTTCGGTGGTAATCTCCCCTGTTCGGCTGCTTCGGACCTGCTCGGGCGAGGACCTCCTGTCTGACGAGTGAGGACGCTCAAGTGACGGTCCGCTGCCGGAGCTATCAGGCAGTGACCAGAACACGTGTTTCTGCTGACCACTGTGCCCCGCTGTGGGTCCGGGTACGTCCGATATCGAGGGCCGGTGCTGTGTTATCCCGTCCCGTGAGACCCGCAGCACCTGGCGGATGTCCTATCCTGTCCATTGGGTGGACCAGATAGTACCGAGGATCGTGGCTCAGCGGACAGAAGATGGACTGGTCAGAATTTTGGGAAATGAATCATGAATTGTTTCGTATTCTCGTATACTTGTCCACTGTCACATTCTGTAGAGGGCCTGCCGGCCGAAATATTAACACATATTTTGGCTATAACCTTGTTTGAATTTTAAATGTCGAAGAAAGGTCAACTTTTTCTTCATTTTCCCTCCTTTATATTCATGATATTTCTCGCAAAAGCGCTCCACAGAATAAGTTATGAGCTATTTCGTATTTATTTCCAACGCTGGTGCTTCTGCTTATTTCTTCTTTTTTTCTTCAAATTATTCATTCATCTCGCATTTAAACACTGCAACAGACGAACACTGAAACAGACAGACACTGTGCGCGACACATGCATCGAGAACGTACATTGCAATACGTACGCACCTGCACATTGCGATTACAAACAGCACACACAATCAAACATCAGTAGCACGTACGCAAGCGCACTTCATGGTGCTCAACCGGCGAGGCCGGTACTGCTTATTTCTTAGTTAAGTATGGACCAATGGAACATCATATTTGGTTCATATGTTCATTTTTTCATTTTTCATTTTTTCATTCATCATTTGTTCATTTTTTCTTCCCGCCCTTGACGCTTTAACCCTCGCCCTGGCAGGGGGGTCGATGCGACCCCCCCCCCTTAAGGTTTTTCGAAGATAGCGTAAAAACGGCGGCGCGCAGCGCCGCCAAATTTGGCACAGCCTATGGGGCAACCTTTTTACATATGACCTGAAAATTTCAGGTCCGGGTGACCTTGGGTCAGGTCACCAGGTCAGAAAAACCGGTACAAGGTCATGGTCAAATTTCAATTTTCTTTTTCCACCTGTCCAACTCACAGTTTTGCACTGATTTCCTTCAAACTTTCAGGATGTGCTAAGTTCACCGAGTTGTATAACATATAGTTCGGGTTTTTTGAGGTCACTGACCTGAGGTCAGTTAGAGGTCATTACGTCGTAATGTTAAGCCTATGGGAAAATACTAAATTCGGAAAATACTGGAGATATCCGCTTCGTTCTATCATTTTTGTGCTTTGAAACCACAGTACTTAACAGCAGGTCACTTGGTGCTTCTTTGTTTGGTGTACTTATCCATGGGTCAGGTCAAATGAGGTCAACTGAGGTCAAATGACGTTTTTGCCAATAACTTGGCACATAATGACGCTAGAGCTTAAAAAATGGTATCATTGTATTCCTGGTGATCAGCCGAATCGAATGATATGCGATATGATGCAATTTGGTTAACTTAAACTTAATTTATTAATTTAAGTTTACTTAAAATTTAAGAAAAACTTTAAGTACACTTAAGCAAGCTAGAAAGTATATCATTCGACGCGCCTTGACGTGCTGAGTTCACTGGTGCTTTTCATTTTGCTCTATCTTAATTAGATCAAAAGTTGTAAGCGAAAAACGTTTGACCTGTTTTTAGCGAAATTTTTGCATTTATACCCCCCAAAACCCCCCTAAATATTGACCTAGAGCAACCAAATTTGCACAGGAGCGAGAACTCCAGGGGGCCCACCTACCTACCAAATTTGGTGTTTCTAGGTGCCATAGGAGCCAATCGCGAGGGGGGGTCGCATCGACCCCCCCCCCCTGCCAGGCCGTGTTATAAAAAATGCCCTGCCAGGGCGAGGGTTAAAATTGTGTCATTGTCCCATGAATGCTAGATGAATTAATTCATAACCACTTGTCGAGCTTCGATCCGCTCCGCCACAATCTGGCTATTCTCAAAGTTATACTTTGAAACGAACCCTCGAGGTACATCACATCAGGACACTGAAATGTCAGCCATCACGCTCATGCCTGAATCATACAGTCAACGCTGGCTTTTATGACCCACCTCCCAAGTATCGCACGATCCACATGGGAACTGGTGTGTCACATAGTCGACATAGCGGCCGGCCGTGCCTTCCATACCTGTGGTCTGACGTGACCTCTCCTGGCCAACTGCTGACTGGCGGAACCTTTCAGACGTTATAGGAGCTGTGGGATGCTGTGGGAAGCTTACGTGGGTTAATCTGGCCACATCGTCTCTCTGGCTTCCATCAAAGACAAAGGCGGTCGAGCAGAAATCGGTGAAGGAGACAGTTCGATCTTCTATCATGGCTAAATGCAAGTTGAATGCATTCAATGTAAAAAGACGGAGTTCAAATCTGCTGGAAGTCTAACCAGTATTCCTCCTGATGACTTACCATACGAGGTCACTGTCAGGCAATTGTTCCGTTCCCTTGTGAGGGGCCAGGTGCGCCCGCGATGTTGATAGTTCCTTTCAAGGCTGTATCGTGTGTCTTGGCATGTTGGCGCGGCGTCCCAGCTGTCTGTTTAGCATACGCGATCAGTGTAGCCTGTGAAAGGTACATACGTTCGCAGGGCTTGGCATGCTAATGCAGTATGCACAGCTCCTCGGAAGCCGCTGTCGCCTTCCTCGTAAGAGCAGTGCTTTGACGACGGTCAAATACGCGATAATTACTGAGCTGGCCAGCGCTGTGATTACTCCGTAGCTGAGCACCTGCATTTGCAGTGGTTGTCTTTCTCCAAATGTGTTTTAGAGCCCACGACTACCAAATGTAATATGCAGTCACCCTAATCGACATGAACGGGCGATTCCATTACACAAGTGTTAATGAATTTCTAACTGAGCCACTCGCTGCTCGTTAACCTAGAAATGGCCGACCAACACTCACTCAAAGAATGCATAAAGCTGTCTGCACTATCCGGGATTGGACTTCTAGTTTGTCGTTTGCCGGGTTTAGTGGCATTTTATGCATCAAGGGGCTAGGGTGTTTCATTTAAGAGTTCCTGAGTATACGGTCACCCAGGCAGAGTTGATACGAAATGTTTGATACCCACTCCAGCGAGGAGCGTGAGAGCGGCACTGTTCGGGTTTACTGCCCGGCCGACTGCTGTGGCTACTGTGCCAGTTTCTGGGTGATTGCTCGCCTTTTGTGTCGCCCGTCCCCTGGCCTCTGAGGACACTTGAGCGCGCTGAAAGGGACGGCTTTGTCGACCTCAACTGCTAGAAACCCGGGCGCAGATCAACGCACCAGGGGGCTAACAAAATTGCTGCCGTGGCTAGATGGGTGAAGATGTAACCCTTCCGCGCCTTTTAAAGAATCACTGGAGCGAAACCGGTCAGAGAAAATCCGACCTGAATTGGACGGAGCACGCTCAAAGTCCTCAAATCTCTGACGCGCGCCTGGGCCGCAGATATCTCAAGTAGGACCGACAGCGCGCGATGTCAGTTCACTGAAACAGGAATCCAGACCCCTTGTTCCAGACAATCCAGAGCGATTGTTCATCATACAGCGGACGTTTTCACAAGGCGCCTCACACGAATCGATGACACAACTGTTATCGATGACTAGACGTCATTAATCGTTAGTCGGAACGATGTTGTCCCGTCGCGGGCGGCGGAGTGACTTCGGTCCGGTACGCTGCTGTCGCGCGCTCCGTCTCGGACGGTGTTCCCACAGTTCGGTTCGACGTCCAACAGACGGTCCGGGATCTCCAAAAGCACCGCGCTGTCATGCATAATATAGAGAAGCTGAGGGTGCCTCTGTGACAGACCGTTTGTCATAGAGCAGAACGGTATTCGTTGTTTCTTGCTACATATCCGATCCAATCAATTTATCCAGCCTCGCCGTATACCCAACCCCTACTCATATTGGCGATGATGGTCTAATGGCGCCCGCAAATCTCCAGGGTATCCGCGTGTGGTGCTTACGCTGAGCTGAGCTGGTGCTGTCGTCAAGCCTGCCTCAAGCTTGCGGCTGGCAGCTCCCGCTTTTCAACGCGTTTTTGCCACCGGTCTGCAATCCTTTGGCGGTCGTGTTTGCCCATTAAATCTCGCCTTCTCTGTTTCGTCGTTGTGCGGTTCCGCATTGGCGTGATGGATCTGGGCTGCTTTGGCGCCGGCGCTGACGCGTATTTTGACTTTTCATGACGGATCCATTTACTGACGTGCGCAAAAACGGCGGCCGTTCGGCAGACGCTGCCGACGCCGACCGGCCGACCGTCGGCGACGGCGGGCCGGGCGGTGCTCCCTGAGCGTCACCTGGCCGCTCCCAGTCGTAGATCTGGCTTATCTCCGACCGGGCGGCCCGATTCCCAGGGCGATACGGACCGCTCAAAGGACGCTCAGTGGCGCGCGGATAAAACACCGGCAGCCCGGCGGTAAAAACCGGCCTCAGAGACGTGTCGGAACGCCCGGCCGTGCCGGTGGGACCGAGCGGTGACCGGCCGGCGGCCAGCAGCGCCGGGGACGTCCGTTTCATCGTGGGAGCTGGACTGCGATGGGAACAGACCAGCACACAGATGGAACGTGCTGGTGACGGGACAGGACAGGGAATGGTCACTTTGTGGCTGCATCCCGCACGTCAATACCCTGAAAGTCCTTTGCCGACATTGCCTAAAACTTCTGGCGCAACTTAATTTAACTGAGATGTGATTGGCACAAAAGCCATTTTCTGCATTTAATTATTTCATACCTATATGTAAAGCTAAAAAACGTGCCTCTCAGAACAAAGGAAAAGCAGGTACCTAAAACTGTACGTTTATATGTTGTATGCTTTCAGTAAATATTGAAAATTGCATTCACCGTAACAAAAAATCATGTACGCTTTAATGTGCAAATGTCGATAACAAAATTCACTTATCTACGGTTCTCGTCATGATGAAGTAAAGAAGTGTTCTCATTAGTGTACATACGTAAGCCTATCGTACACTAGATCAACCGCTGACAAAATTTACGCTTGATAATTTACGACTCTACTTCGTTTCGTAATACCGGTAGAGGATGGCCGTACTTAACAATCACTTGTCTAAAAAGCGACTCTCTGCTCCCATTCTTCCTCCTACGTAAAAAAGAGACGGACGAACGAACCCTTCCATGTTGATGTTATCTTTCTGGGCGGCCCGCCCAGCGGTAGGCCTTGGTGACGATAGCCACGTTTGGAGGGTCACCCGTCGGACCCTCATTGGCGTCAGAAGTCAGACCCAAAGGTCACCAAGCGCAGACCAGCCGTCTCAGCCGACCGGCGCGTGGAAAAAATCCCGAAACTGTTCATCTGGAATTGTCCTTGATTATGCTAAATGTTACATTCGTGTGTGGATCATTGAAGCGGCTTTTACAGAGTGTACATTGTAAGGATATAGAGGCATCCGATGCTCGATTTTCACGCTAATCATTAAATATTATCATATTTCTAACCGCAACGCACAACGGAGGCATAAAAACACCAAAATTCGTCGTGTAGTTTTTGCGTATTTTTTTCGTTCTCCTCTTCTCAGTCTCTCCGAGATCCCTCCCGTTGGGCCGTACAAGCGCCTTTTTTGTCCGTCGTGCTGACAGGGGGCGTTCTCATTAATTAACCGGTGCCCAGATATGGCCGGTCGTGATGGTCGGGCCAGCCGGTACAAGCAGCACGGTCACTATCAATGCGACCGGCGCTGGCGGCTCTGAGTTATTGAGTCGGCACCGGGACCCCCGGCGCGAGACAGCGGTGTGGACATTACGGATATCTCTGCAGACATTTAGCGGCGACTCCCAGTCGACACAGCGGCTACCTCTTAGACGCAGCGGCTATGCCAGTCGACACAGTGTTACGCGCCTACACAGGCCAAGGCAGTGGCTACTTCTTTCGTTTTTTTTTCCTCTTCCTCTCTTTATCTCCTTCCCTCTCCCTCTCTCTCTCTCTCTCTCTCTCTCTCTCTCTCTCTCTCTCTCTCTCTCTCTCTCTCTCTCTCTCTCTCTCTCTCTCTCTCTCTCTCTATATATCTCTCTCTCTTTCACCCTCTCTCTCTCTCTCTCTCTCTTCTCTCTCTCTCTCTCTCTCTCTCTCTCTCCCCTTATCATCAACTTCTTGGCCTTGTCAGCACGCCTTAACCCTTCCTCAACCAGTGTGTCACCTCCCACACAAGAGTGCGCCCACGTATGTACCTCAGCCAGTATCCCGTTACCTATAATCTGACAAGGGAGTATATTCCGGAGGGCGTGGCCCCGCCTGATGACTGGACTCCATTAAAGGGAGATAATGAGCTTTCTTTTTTCTTTAATAAAAATTACTCGACATCTATACTATTTCTACTGTAGTTTCTATAAAATATGAAAATTTCCTAGCACATTTTCGTATGTGAAAAAGGTTTTTATTTTTGCAAAAAAGAAGCAGTACTTGCAGTACTTGTAACACCCACCGAAATGCGTTGTCCTTCTTGTCCTTCTCTATAAAAAAGTCGCAGTATATGGCGCTTTTGTTTCAAACAGCGACGCTTGGGTTTTTGTTTATGTTATCGCCTTGTCGTTGCTTGGTTGTAAGGATTCTAATTTGAATTAGAGTTAATTCGGTTTAGAATTAATTAGATTCGTACATAGTGCCTACTCTTCTTTGTTTCCAAGTATTATTTTGCGCCACAAATGAACGGCATGCGCCAGAAACGCAGCCAAATCTTGCGATTGCGACTACGAAATTCATTATTTTGGCCTCAGAGCCTGAAGCGAAAAATACAAGCATATTTATTTCAAAAAGACTTCAGGTTTGTCGAACGGTGTTATGAGAATTTTGATAACAGTACTGCATAAGTTTTTCAGTGATGCCGCAAAAGTGTTGTATCTATCTTCTTTTATTGTGCAGTCGGCGGGACCGATTCAAAATTGAGTCGTTGCTACTAAAATAGCAGCATATGGCCTCAGATGATGAACAGGAAAAATAGTTGCGTAAATTTAGACATAAACCACCCCCAAACCATGAATATCTTTTGAAGGCACTATAGACGACCATTAACTAACTAGATGTGATGAAGATCAAATGTAAGGAATACGCTCATTTTACAAAATTACATGCAAGTACCAAAAAGTGATGTAAGTACTTATTCAACGGTCATTTTCAGCGCTCCCCGCTAACGTGACTTCAAGTTGAGATATTTGCGGCAAGGTACCGCATTGAGCAAAATGGTTTTAATTTACATTATAACTTGTTGTGTTTTGTCAGAAAATGATCCTAACTCAGATTTTGTGGGAAAAGGTCATTATCTCCCTTTAACGAACACGGGAGTCGACCTCTGCCGCTGGGAGGCACCGGGTGATTGTTAGATCTTACACATCGGACATACCTGCCAAAGAAAACCGTGACGAAGCAACACACGACTTAGACGTTGAAATACTCCTTCGGAGTATCAGAGAAAGAGACTCAATTTGGGATAAATTCTGGGCTGAAAAGTTTTGTGGCGGTCTGAGAGGCGGTGTGGTTTCTTTTTACGGCGCTGGCTGTGGTGTCACCTGTCCTCAGGTTCAGTGACTGCGCTGGTGGTGGTCCTTTCAGGACGCATACCGCTCCCCCGAAAACCCATAAACACGCACCGCTTCCAAGGACCATGCAAATCGCGCTGGGAGGTGGTGCAGTAGTCACCATTCAGGCCGCCAATGGGCCGCGCTGTACCCCAGAGCACCATTCGACTCCGAGAAAGGGTGTTTGGGTCGCTCGGGCCATTCAGGTGGCGGACCACAGGCGTCGCGGGGATATTGATGGTATCGCTCAGTGTATTCAGACAGTCGGATACGGACCGAGGTGGGCCGCAGGTGCTGGTCCAAAGGGACGACTGTAACTGGTAGCGTATCGACACGGTCGCACCGGGAGGCAGGCAAACCCACATATCACTAGAAGAAAGCATTGCTGTATCATGGTCCTAACGCTGGCTTCTTTACATCCATTTGTGGCTATCATTTTTGTTTGCATCAGTTCCATGCTCTTAAGTTATTTTCTGTGGTTTGGGTTAAATATAGATGTAAGCACGGAAGTCATCACTACACGACCCCTGGACTTCTGCTTCCTATAGATCAAGGACGAAGAATCCTTCGTGGTGATGGCACAAAAAGTAACAAAATACACTTAAAATGACAGGTAAGAGGTTTCTCATTCCACACTTGGCTGATGACATCGAGTGATGGAGTGATGGCGATTTATCGACCTGTTGCTGACCCAGTATCCACATGTCTGTGACGTGTCGATCTGCCTGGGAGTGCGGTTCTCGGGCGTGCGCCGGGATCGGCCGCGACCTAGTTGGTCCGTCACGGCTCGTCCAGCCGTCACGCCGCCGTCACAGGAGACGTCACAGCGTCACGGCGTCACACCGGCTCACAACAGGGCCGACTTTGCGGCTTCCCAGCCGGCGAGACCGCGCCCCGGTCGGCATGTCTGGCCTAGGTTCCGGCTCGTCTGGTTCCAGATGGCTCCGTCTGGTTCCATGCATGGTTCGATTTTGGTAAGGTTATCGAGCTCCCACATCGGCTCCGTCTAGGCCTAGCTCTGCATGTTCTTTTTAGCTCCTTTTCTATTCAGAATGTCTGCATTTACCCCAAGCATTCTCTACATCTAAGTTTCTACCCGAGCTTAGTTGATACACGGCATGTCCCGTGTGGACCTGGCTGCGTCTGTCAGCGCCTGAATGTATGCTGTACCGCACGACTAATGTTAGCGCCTGAATGTATGCTGTACCGCACGACTTGTGTTAGCGCCTGAATGTATGCTGTACCGCACGACTTGTGTTAGCGCCTGAATGTATGCTGTACCGCACGACCTGTGTGGCGCCTGAATGTTTGCTATGTCGCATGGCTTGTGTTAGCGCCTCAATGCACAATGTATAATGTACTAAAAAAAAGTATCTACCCGATCTGAATGCAATGTTGCTCCTCAACGGCTTGCGAATGCTATTTAATCAATGGAATAATACATGCCCAAGGCTTTGTCACTTTTCATTGATATGTTTGGGTATATGATAGCTGTACATTATTTTCTACTTATTTAAGGTTGTATGTTATCACTAAATATATTTTTTGTCGTCTGTGAAACATATCTATAAGCACGTTGGTAATGATTACAGGCAGCGCTGCCTAGTCTGTGAAGCCGAATTCGACACGGGCTGTCTGCCAAGCGACCGCACATCGTTATTCAGCTGTGGACTCGTCGCACGATGTGTGTCAGCACCGGCACGGTTTCTGTTTGTTTATTTATGTTCTCGGTCACAGTCGGAAGCCCTCACCAATCTGTCACGGGAGCACACACTTGAGTGGTTATGTAAGGCTGACTGGACGGGCTTGGCTAAGCGAAATAAGCGTTTGATACTAAATTTAGACCGACTCTGCGTACCACCCAGTAACTAGGTGGTAAATGCATGCCGTGTGTTCACAAAAGTTGTTCGTTTTGTACACTTATTTCTCTGATGATAAACAATCCAAGCATCACGGCACCACTCTCCCTGGTATGCAGCAGCTTTAAAAAGCGAGCATCGGTTCCCACCGGCACCGTCAACGTTCCATCCCTGTATTTAGTGATGTGGAGGCATTGCATGCTTCAAGAAGCCATCTGGTTAAAGACGCGACTTACTTGCGCCGCTCTCCAGGTTCCCTCTCTGCCGCCCATATACTTACTTGCCGGCTCCGGCAGGGTGTGTGAGACGCTCCCAGAAGGGCCGTGCACGCCGCTAAATAGACTGTCGGCGACCAGCGCACTGTGTACCCCTCGGCAAACATCAGACGCCTTTTTGTGCGCGGTAAGCCGGTACTGGTGTGGCCGGTAACGCCGTTGAGTGGTGTGGGATGGTTGTATAGGAGCTCCAGAGAGCTGATGCAGGAAGCTCCAGAGAGCTCCAGGGAGCTTTAGGAATCAGGGGACTAGCTGCAGCGCCGGACGGGCTGCAAACTGACGGAGTGATCTGAGGAGCTGCTGATAGGGGTTGGGGAACAGCAGGGGGCAGCTGTTCAAATGTTCAAGCGTTCACGTTTTGGTGGACCGAGCCATCTAGGGCAACTAAAACGTGAATTCGTACTCTTGTGTTATTTCTTCAAGATTAGACAGTCGTAACGATCTTACATCGGGTTCATCTCGCTCTATTGGCTCTCTGGGGGTTTCGAGCCTTCCCAGTATCTTGATTTTCTCTGTGCCTTTTTCTCATCTCTGTATTTACTGTGTTCCCATGAGCTCTATGTGCTCCTCCGTGCTCCTCAGTGCTCCTCTGTGCTCTCTGAGTTCCTCAGTGTTTCAAGCACTCTTCGCCTCGACCAGTCGCATCCCACGACAGAAGGTGCACGTCACCCGTGTCGGGACGGCGGCGGCGGCGGCGGCGGCGCCTCCTCTATGGTCGACGGCAGCGGTGACGCCGCCCCATCCAGCAGGTCTGTGATTAGCTCAGTGGACTGATGACTGGCGACCGCCCCTCAGTCACGACCTCACAGCCGAGAGAGACGTCCCGGGAGGTGCGGGCCGATCCGTGTGATGGCAATGCATTAAAAATGCGACCGGTTAGCGACTAGCGAAGCATATTGCTGCGTGAGAAGTAGACACCATCAGAGTGTATGTGTAAGTAACTAAATGCCTCGTAACTAATTTCTGCGATTTACGCATATTGCAAATTGCTCAGTACATTATACACGCGAGGCATTTATTCCGTGCCGATCCCCCATTTACCTGGATAAGAGTCACTTATGTGTAATACGAAACTACACGTATGTAAGAGGGGTGATGTATTGCGTCCTGGCATCATTCATAAATTTTTGCAGAGCTAGTGCTCTTAGACAGGAAGCTGGGGTAGAATACGCTAGCTTAGTTGCCAAGTCATGAGAAAACACCTCAAACAGCCGGTAAAGTGATGAATGATATTATCTTCTTTATTGTTCCGTTCGCTGTTACGCGAGCCGAATGGCAAGGTCGGACACATTGAAAAAAGCGTCGTGTAATGTCATAAATCTACCAGCAAGAAACTCAAGTGTTTAGCTTCAAAATAGATTAAGACAATTGACCTTTCGCCTTCGCGCTGTAAACCCCTGACCCCAATGACCAGAGTGGGGTTGCGTGTTAGAACGCAGGGAATTAATGTGCGTGACGCTATCAAGTCTATCGTTGCGTGTGCTGACTTCTTACTCGACGGGTCAACTCGTTTTAAAACATGGCCGTCGCTCGTTACGCGCGAGGTTCCTATATGGAATGGAATTAAAGGGCAATCGTTCTGGCGTAACGCATAGAGAACGGGCAAGGGCGAACATAATATTTCATTACACTCCCAAACTCCAGGTCGATTTGCCTTCGGTCGAGATGACACCATGGATGAAATATCCATTACGAACCTCCCAATCAGCGCATTAGTGATAAACTATCACAATCACCAGTGAAAGCAGAATGTCACCACCCCCGTTATCGTCACTACGCGCCGTGACTGAAACAATTCCATCGACAGCGCTGAGCGCGTGCAATTGTCGACAAGGCGCCGTTCCACGCCACTACGCCGCCTCAATTTATCACCATCAATTTGTTGGTGAGTGCCGCCCGCGCCGCAGATCGGCGTTCCAATGTACCATTCGGCTGATCAGCAGCGACACTTGCATGACCTAATGTGCGAATCCGAACACATAAAAGACACTATAACGTTCAAGAAGCCATTAGACGGCGCTCCGAACGGATGCGGCTGCGCATTTCAGTGCATATATTGGCGTGGAATAGCATTGCGCCGCCCTTAGAGCGGCGATAACGCTGATTTAGGGCCCGGTCCGAGTGGGCCGAATAATACAGCTCTCATACCGCCGGTATGTCGCCCCTCCGCGGCCGGTTCGTCACCCCTTCCGTTCTCAGGAAGGCCGCCATTGGATGCCGCACTAAATTACCGGTGTCACGTCTCATTCAGCCATATGAAAAATGTTACACAACTGCACAAAGTCGCCGCATTAAAAGCGGCAGACGGCGCGGCTCGCCGGCAATCGCGGCGCGACTAAATCAAATACCGGCGCGCTTTGTCGCGCCGGGACAGGTGAGTGTGTGCGGCGGGCGCGCGCGGCCGACGCCGGGCCCAAAAATGTCAGCCGGACCGCGCGCCCGGCCGGACAGTCAATTAAACACGCGCGGGCTATTGTGGTGAGGTGCGGCGGGCACCGACGTCTATTGTTGATAGTCAGAGTGACTCCTGCCCGAGCCGACACCTCTGAGTCCGCCTTCACACCGACGGCGCCGGCCCGTAATGGGTTCATTCCGTCGGGTCTCCGCGGGGTGCCGGTTCGCGTCCCACCGCTGGCAGTGTTTTCCGCCAGTGCAGTCAGTTGACGGCGCTGTACCCGGGTGGTCTCCGCTCGTGACACGGGCCCGGTCACGGCGATCAGTGCCGGCCGTGACCGGCGTCTCCAAAGGCTCGCCGCCGCCGCCTCGGCCGCCGGCCATTACCGTGACTGGGAGAAACAATGGTAGCCGCGGGCCGGCGGCGGCTCCGCTGCTGTGAAACAGGAGTCGACGCCGACGGAGCATAGCTTTCATGCTCCCCTAAGGGATGAGAAGGGGAGGTGTGGCCGGGAGTGGTTGACTAGTCTGAGAATTGCTTCTGAACCCATCTGTGGTCGAAACTTATCCCGGCCGGGCCCGGGGGGTAGTCCCAACCACCGCAGCCCGGGGGGGGGGCGTTTTTCGCCCCCCCCCGTCTAACTCCGTAAATAAGGGAGCTACGGAAACAAAAGCGATACCAAACGAAAGGTCCTTACGAGACGATTCTAATGCACCTAAAATTTTTGACCTCAGGTCAATTTTCAAGGTCAGAGGTCAAGGTCAAAGGCCAAAACCGGCACATGTGTAGTGATCTCAAAGTAAGCCTTCTAGAGGACGGCAGGCTGCATCAAACCGGCAAAATTGGGTGTCAAACGAAAGAAGAGAATCTGAGGATTCTGAAAATGTGCTCCAAATCAAAGGTCAAGGTCAAGGTCACGCTCAAAATTGACCTCAAACTTGGCATTTTTTCGCACATCTTGCGTGCTAACTTCCAAGATGTTTTGAAATGTTTTGAGGCTTATCAGTTCCCTATTTGTGGTTCATCTTACGATACAAGGCTGCTCAAAGGTCAAGGTCACAGAAGAGTATCCCTGCTAGAGGTGATTTCACTGATTCAAGTTAGTAATAATAAATAAGATAATTTTGCCATCCGGAAGCTCTAAATGAAGGCTTAGAGGAAAATAGATACCAGATTCGTGATCAGCGGGTACAAATCCATCATAAACGACCTTTCATGTGTCAAGGTCAACCAGAGGTCATTCGAGGTCACATGAGGTCAACATGAAACTTGACTTTTTCCGAACAAAATATGTATCATTCGACGCGGCTTGACAAGGCGAATGCGATGGTACCACTGCCGTAGCTCTAGGACCATTTTTGTCGAAGTTATTTGCGAAAAACTAAAACCACATTTCGGGGTCGTTGACCTGACCTCTGACCTCAGGTCACCAAAACTATTTTTCTATTTTTCTCTAGGTCAAACGCTACACAGCCGTGCTCGTAATTTGTCTTTATCTCTAAAACTCTATTTTTAGCAGCTATTTGAAGTTTGCGTCTGTGACGCCGATTTTTGCCGTGCAGGGGTCTAGAAAAATGGACCTTGTGACGTCATCAAGGGGGATAGGTCCAAATTTTTTACTTCAGAAGATGTCAAATTGATGGGAGAAAAGGTACTGAAAGTTTCGCCTTCCTATCCCTAAGCGTTCGGGAGTTATCGCAAATATTCGCCAGGGGGGCGAAAAACGCCCCCCAGGCCCGCGAGGGTTATACGCGTTTATTGTCCTTAGTGCGAAGCTTTTCACAAAATTGGCCATGATGCTTCGAACCTAAACGATTTCAGATAATGGTTACAGGCGATTGAAATCATTTGCGACTTTCCGATTTCCCTGTCATAATTAAGACTGCAAGAATATACACCCTTACGACGCTTAGAAAGGAATAAAACACATTCCTTTGTAAGTGTTACAGGAGTAAAACAAACGTTGTTTAATTGTAACTATGAACGGTCCCCTTGTCCATGTCTGTCGATTCAAGTCTGTTTGTATGTGTCATTGTTTGAATACGTGTATGTACATTTGGCTTCCTATGCATTTGTCTGTCCGTGTCTGCCTCTGTCTGTCTGTGTCTGTCTGTGTCTATATCTGTGAGTGTCTGCGGGCGGTTCACACGTCTGTCGCTTACCGGCCGGCTCCGAGGAACCGCTGAAGGTCGGCCACCACCCCTGCTGCCCGCAGCCCCCGACTGACCGGCCGGCCGGGCTGCCCGCTTTGTCCGACCGACCGTGATCTACGCCCGTCGTGAGAACAGCCCACCCCACCAGCCTATCACCTCGAGCACGGCACAAGACACGGTTGGGAGGCACCGCGAAGTCGCTCGGAGAGAAACGGGTTTGATTTTAAGCATGTGACCGAGTCGTTTCCCCGGACGACAGCAGATAGTCGACCAGCGGAAGATAGGTAAAGTAAAACATGTCTAAATTCCGAAATGAAGGTTACCGCCACTGCTGGAGTCGAAATTGACAGCACACGGAGACGGAAGAAGAGTAATGGTTCGATGTTCGCTGCTCAGGACTCATTCAGAAGCAGTTTCCGTCTTTGGCATGTATTTCAGAAAGCGTGCGCCACAAAACAGTACGCCTTGTCCCAATATGAAACACATCGCCAAGCCCGCTTAGCACTTTCACACCAGGAACGACGAAAAAGGTAAAACATGCATGGAGGCCCGTAAAGGAAGTTCGGAAGCAAACAGTTGCAAATGACATACACCGCTTGGAAGCCACATGTTACCGGCAGATTTGATTCATTGGCAGCAGCGAACATCACGCAATGAGCACAGTGTAGGCGGCATAAATAACTGAGCGTTCAAACGGCGCGTCTGCGGAGCACAGACGGATCCTACGCTATTATAGGAGCCGCTGATACAGCGGCCGAAGGAACATAGGCAGCTGCTCAGGTAACGACGGAGACGGTACCCCAGCCGCGCGGAACGACCCGGCGACGGGGTGTGCTGAGACCGTCCTCCCAGACTACCGATCACCTTGGTAACTTTATATTGCGTGTGAATGTCACCGCATAGAACAGAGGAGCTATGGAAATATTTGTTCAACAATGAAGGTATGGCTCAGAGGACATATAGGTAGCTGATGACAGGTTTTGGCAGCCTACGAGAAAATCATGCTCGAGAGGCTTACTGAAAGAGAGCGAGACCGGTGTGAATGTGAGAAGTTTGAGCCGCAATCTTATATGAAATGCAGTCCTTTTTTCGTAATCCTTTGAAAACGTTATCCAGAATAGAAGTGGAATTGAGATTTCCATTCAGTTTCATCGCAATCCCGACACTATATGCAAAACACTTCTAAAAAGAGTTAAAGCATGTCATTGTCATGGTGGTTCAGTGCACTAGCTACTCCTCGGGCGGTATCCGCCTCAGCCCCCGGCTGTCCCCCTCCCGACCGGCATCTATCACACCCAAATCACATTTGGTCCACCACCCGTCTAGGAACAGGAGCCATGTGACCTTCCAGAGATTGCTGACCTCACACTGCCCTCAGTTTCGTAGCTCTTCATACCTTCCCCGTAGTTCTCCCATACTTTCATCGTCCTTCGTTTTGCAAGTCTTCTTACCTCCCTCCCCTTCAGTCTCGAAGCTCTTCCTACCTCCCTCGCCCGCAGTCTCTCCTTGACTTTCTCCCTGATTCTCTTCCGCCGGGCTAATTCAGCCCCACTCGTTCCTTTTCATCTCTTGAAACCTCATGCGACCTGCGTCCATGCTCCCAGAAAACAAGGCTGGCATCGCGACCACAGTTGGCGATGGCCAAAGGTGCCAGTCTCGGACTCCAGCCTCCCCTCCTCCCTCACCTCCCCGCCCACACAGCCCCGGCGACTCCTACCCTCTCCTCCCGCTCCTCTCCCGTCTGCCTGGATCAGACTCCCAGGCAGCGCAGCTTCTTGGCCGGTACAGCGCTGGTGAACTGGAAAGACGTCGTGCGCTGGGCGGCAGGAGCCACCTCTTCGTCTTCCGAAGAGCTGACTGGCGATGGCGCGCGCTCCCCCATCAGCGTCCGCAAGCAGAGGCGCGCTTCCTTGACGCGTAGCCGCACCAATTGCTCTAGTTGAAAGAGATGCTCGTCGCGGCACTCGGGCACGTGCTCGTGCATGAACTCTGCCAGCCGCAGGACATACTCGACGTTGTGCCCGGAGGCCCCGCGCGAAGAGACCACCTGGTCGGCGATCTGGTGAAGCGGCGCGTTGCCTAGCCAGTGCTGTGAGCTCGGCGTGGCCACGTACAGGAGAGCCGGGAAGGCGGCGCCCTCGCGAGGGTAGAACTCGGTGAAGAGGGTAGTGTATCCGCCTAGGGTGACCTCTCGGCCGTTGAGGTAGCTGAGTGCCGCCTCGCCCACCAGCTCGTAGGCGACGCCGTGTGTAAACGTCTGAGGGATGGAGAGGGGCCAAGTCAGGTCACACTGGTGGGTCAGATAAGGTAAGGTGGACCACGTCAGGTCACAGACGGGTCAAGTCACGCATAGGTCAAGTCAGGACGCAGTAAAGAAGGGTCAGGTCACGGACCAGGTCAGCGCCAGGACCAGGTCAGGTCAGACCACAGATGTGTCAGGTCACGGCAGTGATAGGTCCGACAATATATGTCACGGGTCAGCCGTGAGGTCACAGTAGAGTGCCAATAAGGGTATAAGCAAATGATGGTTCAATCAAATGAAGATTCAGTAATGAAATGGCCAATCCCCATTCATCAAAGGACAAAAGGTCATCGACATTATGTCACAGATCCTGTCCTCCATGGTGTCATTGGTTGAATGACGTATATCCATGACCTTCACCACCCCTTTGTGACATTTCTGCCCACCCCCCAGCTGTCAAACTGCAGGATCCGGTGGGAGGGGACAAGGCAGGAGGGGTGTGGGAGCTGACACAGACACACCCACCAGCAGCTGTCGGTGGAAATATTGTGACAGGTGTGTAAAGCAGGATGATTTTTGCCCTACTTCAGACACTAAAAGATGGTAGACGTTTTTTTATAGAGATGCCCACATGACCGAGTAAATGAATGCTTGGAGCTGAGAACCGCGATGGGTGTGTGTTACGTGCCCTAATTATTGTTCAGCAGGGATGTTACCGTAAGACATGCCTAACTTTAGTTGCTACTTAGATTACAACGAGTTGTCAGAAGTGACTGCCGTTTTTGTTGCTCGTGTCGCCCCGAGGCAACTCTCTGTGACCGCTGTCCCAGCAAGGCAACGCCGCTGGGAAACGGGTCAAGGCTCGACTGTGGCGGCAGCGGCGCTACTCCTCCCCCCAGCGGCGCACCAGACCACCCCCGCCTCTGGGGCTCTCAAACTAGCGCGCACCGACGGTCAGAGCCCATCAAACTTCCCTCTCACCACACAGCCTAACGGCAACAATAGACGGCGATTTGCAACCAGTTTACAGCGTTTCGTCTACGCTATCTGCTGACGTCACAGGTCGGGCCGTGTTGACGTCAGCAGTTCCGGTCTTTCCGCGTAGCTGACGACGTTCGACAGCGGGCACCGATGGTTTGTGAGCCCCAGATGCGCTGGTTTGAGAGCCCCATCGATCTGGCTCCAGCAGAAGACCGCGAGAGGTTATGAATGGGGAGGGGGCGGGTCGGCGGTCGGTGGCACCGCAAGACTGCAGCACAGACAAAGACACGTGTGTGCGTATAAGGAGGTCACGGACAGGTCACAGCCATGTGATACTAACCCCGTGTCCTCTAGTCTATCGTTCGGCGCCGCTAACCGAAAGGCCGAATGGAGAAATGTCGCACACAGTCAGGTGCACGAAGCTCTGGTGTGACATTTGGCAAATGACGTCAACTGTCAAAACCCACCGAGGGGCGTGGGACGTGAGTGGGACCTGCACAGCTGTGACCTCCACCGCGGAAAGCCCGTCTGTGCCTCACCAGCTGAGACCAGACTGTGATAAGTGTCGCCGGAAATAGCTGATTCCGGCGGTTAGGGGGGCGACCGCCTCGTCTCCCCGGGGCATCCCTGGGTCACCCTGACAGCTGCTGGGCACCCCTCCCCTGCCTCCGCGGTGCACAGCGGTGGCCATGATACCGGATTATAGACAGGTTTGCAGAGAAAGGATAAGAGTCGCGCAGTAGGCACTCTCACTCACCCCTCCCCACAGAAAATATCACAACAAAAGGGCGAATTTACTCACCTCACCGTCTTCAACAAGTGTGGCGACTCTCCCGGGCTGCAACAGACAGAGAGCGAGCGAGGTCAGCGTACGGTGTGCCGAACGCACACCCCACGCGCAGCGCTGGCGCACAGCGAGGTCGAGCGCAAACTCGGTCACGCACGGGCCGCGTGACCACCTCCCCGCTGCAATAACACAGCTCCAAAGGGGTTGAGGGTGATAATACTATCTCCACATGCACATATCAAGCCATGTTACATACTGACCCAGTTTATACCAGCGTTAATTAACCGATACCGATAACATATGGCACCTACCTTGCCCGGAACTCCTCGATGGGTGGTGTTGCCCTGCCAAAACCGGCGCGAGAAGCCTTTGATGTGGCCGATTCTCGAGCTGCGGTACTCGAAGCCGGGGTACCAGCACAGGGAACCGTATCCAAACACCCACAAGCTGTGAGAGGCCATCTTGCACCGGTTTGGAGTCGTTCAGGGCAGCGCTCACGGGAGCGCGCGCGCACACGGTCAGCTGTTGGACGCGACGGAGCCGCCTCGTCGGAGCGCACCCGGACCCGGCGCCGTCAGCTGATTGCCTCGGCCGTCCGCTGATGGCAGTCGCTCGCCGCTTGCGTCACCCTGCACGCGGAAGAGACCGGTTCGATACCTGGCCGCGACGGGAAGTTTCCGCAACTTTCGCGGAGGGACGGTCCGGGATGGTAATTGGGACGTTCTCAGGCACTGAGTGACCCGAGGATAGAGCACCAGTGCCTTATATTGATCGGTGAGGCAGTACGCACTTGGCCGGCCGATGAGTCGACCGTGGAGTGGTGCCAAAATACTCAGCGTGGCCGGGTTCCCCGCTCTCAGGGGTCCGCTGGGCGTGCAGGGGTCAGAGGTCAGAGCAGCAGTGTTATCTCCGACGGCGGGACGTCACTGCTGCTGTAATGGCCCACTTCAGGAGGCCATTGTGAGATCCCCGGCGACGACAAACAGTATAGTGTCACCGCTATCCTGTGACACTGCTCTCGAAGTCTGGCGGTGGTCCAACTGGTCCCCGCTGCCACAGGAAGGCCCTGTCTGATCCGACCCGGCGCCGGCGGCAGAATACCGTGACACGCCCGACCGTGACGCCGCGCTCCGTGACTCTTCTGGCCGTGACGCGCGCTGCGTGACGCGTCTGTCACCAGTGGAGGGGCTGACCCCCGTGACGTCATTGGGGGTCTGTGACGTCATTGATGTCTAGCTGACCGGCCGGGTGATGACCGGCCGACGGTCTGAGTTGGCCCAGTGAAGCGCCACATCGCACGATATTTCAGGCCTGGCCCAAGGGCATTGCTCCGCCGCCGTCGCCGCCGACGGATCGACCACGCCCCCCGACAGTCCCGCCCCGCCCCTCATCAGCTGACGAATCGACACGGAGATGGCACGACATGTGTGATGAGGTCGAGGGCACGTGGCGATGTTGACACGTGTACCGCGCCTCTCAGAAAAGCCGCCGGTGGATGTGAGACCGCGGACGATGACTGCCAACTGTGTGAAGATGGAATGTTGATTCTTTTCCGGTACATCGGAGATGCAGTGTGTGAACCACTGCCAGCCCCTCCCCGCCTCGCCCTGCCGGCGAGCTGCTTTGACGTTCATCAGAGCCAGGGTTTTACGCGCAGGTACTCGTAAATATTGCCAGTCACGCGTGCTTTGATACACTTACGGCCAAGCGGGTGGGTGGGAGTGCCACTGTCAAGTACAAGGTTATCGGACATGACTCAGGAAGTCTTGTCATACTGTGACGTGAGCGGCGAGTAAGTACGTTTGCACCTGTGTTTACATCGAGGATGTTTTATAAAACCGGTTTTGCTAATTACATAGACGTTGGTATTCCTTGTTTTGTTCCAGAGTTATTACCTATTGTGACTGAGTGCGACTTGGTGCAGGAGAGCATAATATTATCTCTCAAAGTGAACAAACAAGAGCTGGACTATCTGTTTAGCTCATAGCACACACCCGTTCAGCGACAGGAACCGGCGGCAATGTGTGGCTGCCTTTGATCGTGTGTGCCGATAGCTGCGGCGGGCGGCCGACGGATACGGAGCCGAGAATAACCCCGCGCCGAGTCTCAACAAAGCTGGCCGCAGCCCGCCGACCTCCCGGCGGCCTCCGTTCAAAGCGGGCTCTGGTTTCCACACAGCTTGGCTGGCTATCTCAGCTTGAGAGGCGATGAAAGGGTTATGTCGTCTTCCGCCCGACGCCCACCGCTCAGCGTGTACCGTACTGTGTAAATGGCTCCTGGGATTCAGCACCCTGTAATCTGTATGCCTCGCATTGCCAACGGCAATGTCACATTGTCATCTGGTCACTGTCAATGTCAATGTCATTGTCAATGTCTTGTTCGTGTTTATACTGGCCTGGAAAATAATTGGTGAATGGTGATATTAACAAACTATTGCATATTACCTAGCTGCAGGGGTCTGGCAACCAACAATATAATAAGAGCAGTGAACAGAAGGCGCCGATCTTCCTGGTTGACCCATCGTCAAGTTTCAAGCGACGGCGGCAGCCTCTGAGATACCTGTTACCTACTCAAGATCAAGTCATGCCATACCGGTGCCTCACTGCAGTCGGTCCGATGATCCTATGTCGGGCCGCCACAGATGCCCCCGAACCGGAGCTCGTGCCCGGTGCCAGACCCGTTCCCACGGTCATTCGGAACCGACACGTGACATTGGTGTCGGTTTGACAGCCACCGGAGACGCCGCCGGTCGGCTTCGAGCTCCGAGTGACGTGAAACTGGCGCCAGCGTCTGAGATTGCAACCGATTGGGGACACCAGCTTCAGACCGTCAACAATGGGCTGCTGCATGCGATAGGCATCATCCGCCCGGGCTCTGGACCTGGCTTCCGCATACGACAGTTCTTGCAGCATGCACTCTACATAAATTGTTTTCATGGATGCTTATGTTTGTACCAATCATAAATATCACTCACAATCTTTGGGTTTTGTTCACCAGCTGCTGCGCTTCACAAAACTGCTCCAAGCAATATTATCGTAGCTCTGTGCCCCTAGTTCCAAGCCACGTCCGGCACAGAGCGAACCGCGCTGTGGCTGACGAATGCCTCAAATTAGCCGAGTTATTCCATCGATGAGCTGCGGCGATTTATGAAGTGGTGGTAAAACGTCCGTTTAGCAGCGAGCCTATTGGATCACCGGCTGTCTGCGTGTGGCAGGCCGGAATCCATCTCTCGGCCCGGCACCAAGCCAGCGGCCGCCAAACATAACCAATACGTCTCTGTTTCGGGAGTCCGCCGATGACATGTGAGCTCCCTTCTCTGGCCCAGGTCTCCCGCTCCTGAGTCACCAACCTCGATTCTCGGTCAGATAATCTCTGACATTGTCCCTTATGACCTCGGCTCATTCATCAGGGACATACAAACTCCTCCCTCGGAACATCTTTCACGAATGACCGGATTTGTATGTCCATGATATTCCCAAAGACCTCGCAAACAATAAACCTGTGGTCCCTTCGGACCTCCTGACTAAAAATGACCATCTCCCCGGCTCTCAGAGACTATCACGGCCAACGATCAGACCTAACACCTCTCGGTAGACGGTAGACGGGGTTGCGACCCGTGCCGTCACACCCCTCGCTCCATCTCTCCCGCACACCGCGTACCCATCCGTCTCGACACTCGCCTCGTCGACGCGTCGGTTTAGACAGACACGGAAGCGGCACAAAAGCGTCCGTCACATACCTGTGACCGGCTCCGTCAGGCGGCGCGCTCCTCGAGACAACCGTGACGTCTCTTCTGTCGACACCTGTCGGCCCGGATCGCTGCGTCGCGTCGCGGCCGATGCCGTTTGTCGACGGCGACGTTACAGTTCGTCGAAGGCGACGATGCTGAGCCGGAACGACGCCGAACGAATGGGCGGCGGCGATAGTGATGGTCGAACTGGTGAGGCTATGGTGGGATAGTGATGTAAGCCATTAGAGAGTTATAGGTGATTGTGACTAATTGGGGTATGGAGAGAATTAAATTCATGCATACAGCCACTTGCTAAAAGACCAAAACGGTAAATATCAATTAGAAATACACATTTAACTGTTTAATTTTTTGCTAATGCATTTTCCTTTCACTTTCCTATCTGAAACAAAACAAAGGATAAAATAACTGCATCAGAGAGTAAAGAGAAAGACACGCGATTGGAAGTTTAAAATAAACATTCACTTATTCACAGCCCATTTCAGACTTGTTAGCTGTAGTAGGTACAAATTCCACTTCCCTTCTCTAGTTCTTTCGGATACTTCAGTTCACATCTTGTTACCTGTCGGCTGTCACAAGCCATCTCAGCCGACAGGCTGCATTAGCTCACATGCAGACAATCACCTCTCGATTGTGTAAGCCGGAAAACGCTACAGCGACATGCTATCGACTCTGCAACGAGAGCGAAGGCGCGGCGGCCCGACCGAGACAAGCTGCCGTCTGTGGGAACGGTCGGCCAGACGTGCTCTGCAGTGCGTGCCTCTCACCGTGTCGACACGCGCAATGCGTGTCGGTTGCAGAGCAACTCCGCGCTCTCCGATATAGGGTGGGCGTGTGTCAGGCCGGGGTGGGCCGTGCGAAATGGTGCGTGCTGCTCGCGAGTCGGTCGATCTGCTGCGGGCGGTTAGCAGCGAAAGGAAGATGATGGAGAGATAGGTTCTGTCGACTGTCACCAGCAATAATTACCCACGATAAGTCTGACTTTGGCCAAGAAGACCGCGTGAGAAATGCGATATAATTGATGTGTTTCGATCTGGCTGAGTTGATTTCAATGTATTTGGCTAAATGATGGCCGATTGTTTCGCGTCAGACATTGACTGCGATGGCGAAGACCACCCATTGTCTGTGGGGCTGCGGGAGGTACCGTGGCAACAACCTGCCAATAATCCCCGTGTCACGCCGATCCCGTGCGATCGACCTTGAATCTGGAGCTACCAAGACTCTGGGCACCCATCGGAACCGCTTCCATCAAGACAGTTCCCACGTTCGACGCATTTTTGTCGTGCTAGGAACGTCGTCGCAGCCATCACCGCGATGGAATCCGGCGCGCAACCCGAGCTCGCTTCAAAGTGGCCGCGCTTACCGAGACCATGAATACCGATCGTCTCGAGCTGCGCACCACCGGAGGCGGCGTGGTGCGCTGGCCGCAGCGGGACTCCGAACTAATTTCCGGCGCCCTGTGGCCACGTGCGCCAACTGAATGGTCGAAACGGAGAGACGGTGGCCGCCAGGGCTCGCCGCTCGTCGTCAAAGACGGGCGCCGGTCCGCGCGCGAAGCGGCCGAGGTCGCGGCTCTATGGAAAAGGCGGGGCGGCACGGGCGGCCGGTATCGCATAAATAACTGGTCCATACATCCTCAGAGCGAGACTGTGTCTGTGTGTCTATGTCGGCCAGCGGTCCGGGACCGCGCGCTTTGTTCGCCCCTGCCTCGCTCGCGGCGATGTCCCCAAAGTTTAGTCAAAGTCGGTTAGAGGCGACCGGCAAGCACTTTCCCAACCGGTCCGCGTCAGAGCGCTGTTTAGAGCATAGGAAGTCGTCATCCATTCTGATCAGGTGAGAGGGCTGAAGTCAAAAAGGAGCCAGCGTCACGATGGTATAAAATGTAGCCCTCTCCCCCTTCCAGTCTTGGTCGCATCGAAGTTCGCCATAGCCACATCGAAGTTCAGTATGTCCTGCGAATGGTCGCTTCAACGCGCAACCTCTCCCATTCAACGTTCATGTTCAACTAGAGACGAGCTGTCCGTGGTAACTCCAAGGCGCGACATGTCATGTTCGTGGTCTCCTCAGGGCGTGACATGTCCTGTTTGTCCCTGCTCCCGGAGCGCGACGACCTGCGCCTGCTCAGGGCTCAGGCGGTAGGCCCTGTCCGCTCCGGTTACCCTGTTTTGTCTCGGCGGTTCCGAGCCGGCACCGGCGGTCGTTTTTGTCACCGACACAGGCCAGAGGCTTTCACGGTTTCTTGGATTTCAGTCTTACCGGCGCGGTTGAGGCTGTGACGGTGGCCTGGGTTGGACTGGGGTCGGCTCACCTTTCATGGGCGGTCTTACCCGGTGGCGGCCGGCATTTAAACGGTAACACCGCGTGACGAGCCTCGCACGCCACCCACGTTACCCTTCCTCCTCCGACCTCCCCTCCCCTCCCCTCTCGCCACTCTACGCACGTCGATCGGGAGAGCGCCAAGTACCCTCTCGAGCGCCCCTGTTTTGCCACTTTGGCACATGTCATTTCCGGCGGTGGCCATGCGGGCCTTTTTGCAGGCACGGGTCGACCGAGACGCACACAAAAGCAGCACATGCCCCGCACGGCCCTCATTTGGCGTTCGCTCGTCACTTGGTGGCCAGTCGTTGATTATTTTCCGGTCGGGGTCCCCTGTGACATATCGGGCGGCACGTTCGACCAGCTGTCCGCAGGAGTGGTCTGTTTTCGGGACCCTGTCCGTGTGACGTCACGGGACGCGGGGTTGGTAGCCTCCGGCAGTTCGCAGAGCCGGACACGGGACACGTGTGACACGTGTGACGCTGGTGGCACGGGATTGCTGAGCCCCTCCTGCCGAGCGGAGACGATCGCGGGGGTGGTGATGTCAGCGCGTGTCGCGCCTGCTGAAATACAACAATGATGGATCTTGTTACGGGCGAGCGTAGTACGCGGCCCCATTCACTTTGCAGGACCGAACAAGATATTGCCGGCTGAACAGGAGGCGGTGACATGGCGGCGAGTCTTCTTTTGGATATTTACCTAGTTGCACATCGACACATAGTTTTATTTCAAGCTAATATTTGTATGATTCTATCTATGTTTATAAATTCGTCGATGTCGATGCATCGTTACCGATTCCAACGGAGGCGGCTGCAGAACCAGCTGAGCGGAGGGGCATCGCGTGAGGCAGGGCGGCCACCGCTGCACCGCCTCGGCTGTTGACCTTGCCACCAGGGTGGTGGTTGTTGCAGATGACACCATCCCACCCAGCCCGGCACGCGCAGGACACGGGCCCCATCCTACCCTGTTCGGCACGCGCAAAGCACGGGCCCATTCCATCCCATTGCTGCCTGGGCCGTCTTCCCGTACAAATTTTGTTCCGGTGTTGCTTTAGGTAGATTAGCACATAAATAGATCCTCACTGATAAAATGCCGTTTTATTATTCAAACATATTTCGCAAAGTCGAATTTAAATGATGTCGATTAAATATAAACATTTAAAAGTTCGGTACCATACTATCCGAAAATAGGCCACAGGCATAGTGATGTTTTGCTCGTTAGTACTGCTTATTTCAGTAAATGTTTTCATCAGTTTTCAACCGCCCTCGCATGGACGACAACTGAGGTTACAGCGCGAACGCACAAGTTAGTGGCGGCGCAGCTCTGGCGCGGCGAAACTGCACCTCTAGCCGACAGCGAGCTGACAGCCAGTGAAACTGCACCTCTGCTCTGTCCGGAGGGAGCAGCTCTGGCTCGGAGAAACCGCACCTCTACCCGGCGGTGGGCTGGGACCCGGTGAATCTGCACCTCTGCCCCGCAGCAGCGGATGTTGACGGTACCGGTCCCACGCCGCGCTCTGCACGCACCCCTGCAGTGGCGGCCGTCCCACGCGGTGCCATGAGCTCCTGCAATGCTCCTGTCGCTGCCGCCGGCACCGGCCCGCCGCGGTCGGTCCCGGGATCTCACCGCCGCGCAGCAGAGGGGAGCGCTCTCCGACCGGCAGAGGCAGAGCCGTGAGCGGTAGCCGTTATCGCTGCTAACTCGACTTTATTGAGGCACGGATGCGGTTATGATCAATTTTGATTTGGGGTCAGATCAATTCTCAGGCAGTGGCGGACCCAGGGGTGGATGTTCGGAGAGGTAATAACAGGGGCGGTCGTCCCCGTCCGCCGGCGGGGCGGAATCGGTCGGTGACGGCGGGCGGAACTCGGCCCGTTCCGCCGGCGGCAGTCCGCTATACTGAGGTGCAGACGGTGCAGGCGGCCATGGTGACCCCGACTGACCGCTGACTATAGTGACCATGCAGAGCAGCAGCAGCGGTAGCAGCGGCGGCCGACCGGCGCGGCCACCGGCTCGGCCCGGTTAACGGCGAGTTTATGGCTAACGGCGCTGCCAGTCGCCATGTCGGCTGCGGCGAGTTGGATCGGACCGACGGTGTAACGCCGAATGGCTTCGCGGCCTGGCAGAGCTTAAACACAGCCGGCTAACTCGAATGAACTCTTGAACTCTTCACACCTTTCTATTTGTCTTGTTGAGTTGCATGCTAGTCTCACACGAACGCTTGCTCACTCAAGCGCGAACAATCGCTTGACCAACAGACGATTGACAGGTTGCTTTAGCCATTGGCCTTGCAGGCGATGATTGTGGCGTCAGCTGTCTGGTATCACCACCAGTCCATTTCCTGATAATCACCGCCCGTGTGCTCCTCATGTCATCTCAGCTGTTGTTTGTCTGTTCTTGACTCGTGGGCTGCAAAGGACTGCAATATACATATCGATGACAGCTGAATATGTCTGCACCGCTGTCAGTACGAGTAAAACAAGCGTCCCGGTCGCCTGTGTGTATCATTTGCTGCTGACCCGATTGTCACCTGTCCACTGCGACTCTCCACTGTCATGCCTTCTGCAAGCGCTGAGACACCAGCTGTCTCCTGCGGAATGCTATTCTCCGAGTGTCTACCGCTGATCCCCGGGTCACCGACCGCGGCGGTCTATAGTCACCTCTGACCCCATCTGCAGAATTCAGACACTGCGTGCAACCCTATCTCGAAATCGTGCAGGCATTTACCTCATGAACGCTCAGCCACTCATAAAAATGACATCTCGCCATTTTGATCTCATTTCCTCTAGTGTCTGCAACTGACAGCTAGCACGCAAATGAGTCGCTGGACGCCTGTTAGAAAACGGAGCGCGTCGCGGTCCTCAGAGGTCATCGAGATATCTGGGGATATGACGGCTGCTGATGACGCCAATGGGGGCATTACGGTGTCATGTGTGCTTAGGGGAATACAGGAAAAGGCAAATAAAAATGGATTGGCTCTTAAATTGTTTCATTAGCCATGTTTCATGGGAATTAGACGTTTGAACACCTTGTCTGGGGGCAAATTACGTTGCAGTTGTTCCTATATCGCTTAGCTTGATGTGTCTCAGGGTCCCTCGGGTCACTGGGTTCACATGACAGTCCAAAACTGACCTCAACCCACACCAGCTGACTGGCCCGGGGGTGTCAGCTGACTGACGCTCAGACAGGGGGCGGTGGGGGTCGGGGTCGGGGGAGGGGAGCTCCGTCGGCGCCGGCGAGCTGCGGCCGTTTTATTTCATCAGCACCGACAGGCGACAGCCATGTCTGACGATGTCCGACTTCCAGCCTGTGAAAAGGACATACCGCTGCAGCCGCTGCACCAAATACCGACTGCCAGCCCCCTCACGGTGGTCAATGGCCGCCCCTCAGCAGCGTGACCGTTGGCCAGCAGCAGGAGCTGGTATCCGTTTGAACGGACAGGAGACAAAGCGACACAGTGGCTGACCAGCAAGAGCAGAGCCGCCCGATTCACTCCATACCCGAGCCCCAAGCAGATGGAAGACATTGTTCACCATTCAGAGAGACAACTGTCCTAGTCTTGGCAACCACAACTGCTACTCCACAAACGTTTACAACGTGACATTGTGTCTGAAGTTTCCAAATTCCTGATCCTCATTTCGTAATCTCAAAGAAAAGTGGATTGTTCTTCCTGTTGACATCCTCATTGTCCGCATTGTCTCTCCAGTTCTGACCAGAGTAAGACATGGCGCCACGCCTCGTTATTCGTTGTCCGACGGGCGGCGGCAGCTTCTTTCCCGCTGATCGTCCAGGTCTTGTCTCGGCGCTGATCGTCCAGGTTAGTGACATTACGAGCGGACCTTTTACGACCGGTCAGGCCCGTCGGCCATAAAGCCATTTTCTCCGGCCTTGTGGCGTCTCCCGGACTGCCCCTGCCGCTTCTGGTGGAAACGGGCCATATGGGTAGCGAGGGTCGTAATCGCCCCTCGATGACTGGAGGAGGTCAGTCGAGAGAGTGGTGCGAACGAGCTCACACACACACACACGCATACACACAGACTGACACTGCCAGATCATCTGTATGCGCGGTACCGAACGACTGACGGCTCATGCTGCGTGGGCCGACAGCGGAAAAACTTCTGTCGCGAGCCAACAGCTCACTTTTCCTGAGGCCTGACAGCGGGCAGGAGAACAGTGACACTGCGTTCTGAGGACAAAGTTTCATTCTGAGGACCGCTGGTGACGCACTGTTGACGCCAAGAGCTGGCGGCCTGCAGCTGACGCCACTAGGTCGTCGCGACGGCCCGACCGGTGATAGAGCTATCACTGGTCAGGCGGATCAAATTGGATCGGGAGGTGAGCAGACGACGTTTTAGAGTTCCAGGAGGCGCCGGTCACGGCCGCCCTATCGTTCTAGTAACTCCAGCTGGTCCCTATGGCCTCAGCACTAGCTTCGGAATACCAATTATACGGTACACCTGCCCAGATCCAACAGCAGATGTTCGAGATAATGCAAATACGGTGTTGACTCGTGCAAATGTCTACCAAATTACAATAACCTGGAATTAGTCCGACGACCAAACGTGCACATTTGCTGGCAGATGTGAGCAATAAACACTTCAAACTGGTTCCACATCATAACCGAAGGTTTGCAATTATATTTCCTTCGATATAAACCAGTGATATGACCTCATAAACAGACATTTGAAAGTCGATGCCTCAATACTTACAGTAAATATCAATTCATGATACACCTAGATGGATCCTCAACAGCCGTTTGATAATTATTTTGGGGTGAATGTGCGGCTTGGAAAGGCCCAGTGTTCCCCACAGATTGGGGACCAGGTTATATTTATGTGCAGCCATTAAGTCACATGTTCCCAGGTTTGTGGGAACATCAGTCTCCATGATGTGCTGATAGCATCTGATCAGTGCCCGATGGGACGACGTCGGCCTTCGGCGAGGAAGTGACTGTTTCCTCAGCCATTCCTCAGACCCTCCGCCCTTGCTCCGCCTTCCCTTCCAGAGGCAGGAACAATGCCGAGCGTGTGCCGGGTGTCCCCGTGACCCGCGATTGGGGTCATCCGGCACCGGGACCCTCCGGCTACAGGGACGCTCCGCCGCCGGCCCGGCCCGCGGCCCTAATTCTGCAATTCACCGACAGAGTATGACATTATGAACAGGTGAGCGCTGTGACTCTCCCTAATCACCCCGCCCAGAAGGGCTTCCCTCCCTCCTTGTCTTCGGCCGCTTCTGATGGTTCCGATTGCGATTAAACCTGACATCTGAGCCTAAATCAGAGCACATGGCGCTGATCCTCAATGGACCGAAGGGCTGTAATCAGGCAGCTTCTGTCGTAGCCCGGGGCTGGTACTCCAAATCCTCATCATTACGGCTCTCTGACCGGCCTTATGGGGCGTGACAAGATGGCTGATAGCCCGGCCGGCCGTTACCCCGTCCGGGACGATCGGCCAGGTATCACTATCAACCCTCCTCCATGTAGCTCTGGTCGCTGTAGTGTGAGGGAGACCTCTTTGGAAAGACCTGGTTCGCCTCCGCAGATGTCACCAGCTCTTTCTGTATCTTGACAGCAACTCTTTCGCCGTTTCGCTTGATAACTTCCCCCGGGCGCTGGGCCTGTAAACCCGGACTCGTGTCCTCCAGCCGTCTGGATGGCCCATGGGCCTTGACCATCCCTCCTGGTCCTGTGTCTGCTCTCCTGGGATCACTCTCCTGGGACGGATCCTTTCAGCTCAAACGATTGAACCTGCAGCCACCTCGCTCATGTCCTTATCGCTCCTGGGACCCGTTTCTCTCGTGTTTCAGACCCAACTCGTCCCGTTCTCGTCTGTCCCCTAGTTCCGTGACTGTCCGAACCGTGACAATCAGAGAGTCTACCGTGAGAGCGCCAGCAACCCACGGAGCCATGGATTCAGCTCTGCGCGGTGACCACGGGACGCTGGCTGCTGCTCTACCGGCGCCACTGGCGGCGGGTATTTAACGCATCATAAACTGTCGGAGCGGCACAGAATAACGGACTCGCCGCACCGCGCCGGCCGCCTCGAACAGGCGGCACAGCGACGGACCTCAATAAAATCGTCGCCGCGCCGTCCCGTCTGCCGTCTTCTCACCGACTCGACGCAGAGGCGCGTCCAGTTTGAGTCTGTCTCTTGTCTGATAATCGAATAAATGAGTGGATAACTCTGAACGGAAACATCATTTTCAGGAGTTGTTCATAAGTCAAATTTGTACGAATACAAGTGGGACCGACAGAAATTGGAATGGCATGGAAATGAACTAATTTTCACAAGCCTTAGCACTCCCAACAAAGTCTGTTCTGGCGCCGCCCTTGCCCGCTGCCAATGGAGGAGTTACCAAGGAAGGGATCATGTCCGGATCATTCGTCTGAAGGTCCGAGGGTTGGCCCGGGACGCGGCGCCGGCGAAAGGGAGTGATGAGTTTATTGGGTGGCACGGGTCTGGCCCGAGCGACTGATTGTCCGCTCCGTGCTGTCTCCAACGGTAGAACAAAATACGGCGGAACGAAGTCGGAATGCGCCGGCTTTGGATGGACGGCGGATCATGGCGCTAAACAGAAAGATTGCGTTCGAAAACGGGACATTCCTGGCGCGTTTCACTCGTCTCCACCCGGTGACAGGACAAATAACATCAGGGTCGATTAGATGCACTTCACTTGTCCAGGTGATTTAGTACATGAGCGTGCTATTCTTGTTTGCTTATATTTGATAATAATAATAATGATATGAAAAGTAAGAGACGATGCATATGCTTCGTCAGTTGTTTTGCCAGCATATTTTATGGCCATTAATAGCGCTGGCGGCTGCCACTTAAGTAACATGAAAAAGGCTATCAGCATGTGTGACCAAGCATTGTGCTTACAAGAGAGAATGCTAAATAGCGCAATTACGGCAGCACGGTTAACATCCCGACATTTGCAGTTGGACAAACAATTAACCGCTGCACAGAAGTCGGTCAAAAATGTTAATGATGCATTAATTTTAACCTTGGCGCTTAATGAAAGAGCCAGGAAGCGAGCCTTCGTGCAATTTCCACATTTTTAATGAAGAAAAGACGACAAAAAATGTTTGCAAGGTTGTGAGGCGACTTGGGCTCCAAGTGGGTCATGGCGTATGTTTTCGAGTCGTGTTAGGTAGTGGACCCCAAGGTCATTTATATGATTCTGTTGGTGGAGTCCCTTTGACCTGCCGCTGCGGCCGCCTGAGTCGTTTTGGCGCCGCGGACCGCCCGGAACGCCCGCAAGCGGCACCTTCTGCAGCAGCCGCCACCGCCGGAGATGCGGCGTTTTTGCCTTTGATCGAGGCATCTCCGCGGTGGTTTTTCTGACGCCCCTCTCGGCTCACCAACCCCAATCGAGAGCCACCCAGAGGCGAAGAGGCCTGCAGTGAAGCGACGATGAGACAAGACAAGGAATGAGGGTGAGGGAGTTCGGCACTACCAACAACAGAGTCTCGCTACAGTAACAACGGCGCTTTACAATAACAGCTACAGAGCATCGTAACAACATAAGCGCTTTGCAATTTGCAACAGGCGCGCGACGCTGACACAGGCAGGTGCGAACAGCGCCTCGCCAACTGCAGCGCGGCGCCTCGCAACCAGCTTTCATATTTCGTGGATTTCTATCCGGTCATTTTGTCTTTTCTAATTAGGGCCGCGCCGCGAGGCCACCTGTCGACTGCGCAGGTCGTGCCATTACGGCGCGGACGCTGCCGAATTAAGCGCAGTCTTCGCGCCCAATTTACGGGCAGTGGCGGCGCGGGCGCAGGAGCCGGAACGCGTCTCTGCGCGGCACCTGGACCTGCCGCGGACCCCGGCGGTCACTGGAGTGGTGGACACCGGACACGGGCCGCGGGGGGGGGGGGGGCGCCGCCACTTCCTGAGGGAGCGGGCGGTACGCCTCCAGGAAGGGAGCAGGACCAGCTGCCTTCTGCACTCACCACGCGGCGTGCACTCGACACTGACCAACATCAACTGAGTGATGACCAAAGACTGACCACTGACCTCTGGGCACTCACCACACCAGATACTGTAAGTATGGCTTCTGATGAGCAGCGGACACTGACTACGTCAGACCATAAGTTAAAACTTGCAAGCAAAATCTGCTTGAAATGTAATGGAACGTCTGAATGCAGACGATATCCTAATGTGCCAACTCCTAAGATATTCCACGGACATCCTGCTACAGAGAAAGTTTGGTGCAACGGGCCACACAACACAACGCTTACAGCAGCGATCATCTGGATGAAGGTCCATGTTCCATGACGTATTACGCTGTTTTGCAACCGGTGCAAGCGACCCGTGTCGCATCCTTTGTATTGCACAAACACACAATCCTCAACAATGCCCTGTTCCATTCGAAGAGATAAAGTAACTTATTGTAATTAAGTTGGTAATGAGCATTCCGTGCAGCATAGTACGGTGAGCTATGAATGAATGTACGCAGCATGGTGTAAAAGTCGGTTCATTCAAAGTGGCGGGCCTCTCGTGACATTCATGTCGCTGCTATTCGCAATGAAAGCCGAGATGCATACCGAAGCCTCACGCCCAGAAACGTATTCTAGAAATACGCTAGGAGCACGAGAGTGGGAATAACTGCATAGAAATTATAAAACGCTAGGGGAAAAGAGCGAGCCAGGACACACAGCCTGGACTTCGTGAGTAGCGAAGGAAAGATAAAACACCGTAAGTAATAACTTGTTTGGTTGCCGCTCATCGTCAGCCCCAGCCAAGAGAGTTCTAGCCAAGGTGAGGCAAGGCTGTCTTGCCGACTGGGGTGGCTAGTTAAGCCAGTTGGAGAGCTAAAGGTAAGAGTGAAGGTAAGGACTAAATCAGCGAGGAAGGACCGTTTTGCTGGGTGAAGCGGCTTATAGACCAGCAGCTAATGGCTACTCGGTACGAAGCACTTGTCCTGCTGGATGAGGTAGCCACTGGCCAGGTTGACAGGGCATAGGCTGCGTCAGTGCAGGGGGCTGTCCTGCCGGTGGGTTGACTCGGTTAGCTCGGCCAATGTCAGTCTCTCGGTATAACTCAGAGGCCGGCGACCCCTGGAAAGGCCCGCTCGGCCCGCCGCCACCTGGTCTGTTCGGCTCCCTCGTGAGACCCCCTGGCTTCGAGAGCACGCCGCCGCTGCAGAGGTGCACTGCAAATACCCCCTCCCCGCTCTCCAGCCGCTCCCCACGGTGGAACGCATGTCGGCAACGGCGAGCCGGTCCCTGACCGCACCTTTACAGCCGAGCGGCCGCCTTTCAGCAGCGACTGGCAACGATCTAAACGAGCCGACAACCAGTGTCCAGCATGTCCGGCCGGCCCTTCGTCCGCCTCCTCCAGACGTCTGCCCTGTCTCCCGGAGATGTCTCCCCTGCCTCCTGCGGATGTCTCACCGGCCGTCTCGGCGACTCTGCTTGTTAATTTACCAGTGACATGCCGCCTTGGTCGGCGCTCATAAACGGAGTCTTTAACATTCCGGCGGCTGTCGCCTAGAGTTCTCGGTATGCTGATTAATACAGATATTGCCGCCTTGGATGGAGGCAGTTCCGGTAGGATAGTGCTGAGATACATTTCACATCTGGAATATTAGTGAGGGGAGGGGAGATAGGTGTCTTCATGTGATACAGGATGTGTATGGAGATAAGGAAGGTTGGGGGTTTCGTTTCGGTAATCAGCATCTCGAGGTATCCTTCACTACATTGTCAGTCGACTTATCCATAGTGTGCGTAATGTGCATTTAGGGTGAATTAGGTACGTGATGCAAGTTTTTTTTTAGTTGCAGTAGCAAATCAACATTTTCACCGTCGTTAGACACATACCTACGATTGCTCAGATGCCGATCATAACTTCCCATCTCACGATTCTATCTTCAAGATAGCTGTCCCCCGGTCTCTAAATCACGCAGCCATCCTCTAACCACTGAGCTTGGACGTCGCATACTTAGCACATCGTTTCGAACACAGGGAATAATAGACCGTGATGCTCTTACTGCCCGCATCATCCCCGCCCCATGACACCACCATTGGCTGTTAACCCTCGCCCTGGCAGGGGGGGGGTCGATGCGACCCCCCCCCCCCTAAGGTTTTTCGAAGATAGCGTAAAAACGGCGGCGCGCAGCGCCGCCAAATTTGGCACAGCCTATGGGGCAACCTTTTTACATATGACCTGAAAATTTCAGGTCCGGGTGACCTTGGGTCAGGTCACCAGGTCAGAAAAACCGGTACAAGGTCATGGTCAAATTTCAACTTTCTTTTTGCACCTGTACAACTCACAGTTCTCGACTGATTTCCTTCAAACTTTCAGGATGTGCTAAGTTCACCGAGTTGTATAACATATAGTTCGGGTTTTTTGAGGTCACTGACCTGAGGTCAGTTAGAGGTCATTGCGTCGTAATGTTAAGCCTATGGGAAAATACTAAATTCGGAAAATACTGGAGATATCCGCTTCGTTCTATCACTTTTGTGCTTTGAAACCACAGTACTTAACAGCAGGTCACTTGGTGCTTCTTTGTTTGGTGTACTTATCTATGGGTCAGGTCAAATGAGGTCAACTGAGGTCAAATCACATATTTTCCAATAACTTGGCACATAATGACGCTAGAGCTTAAAAAATGGTGTCATTGTGTTCCTGGTGGTCAGCCGAATCGAATGATATGCGATATGATGCAATTTGGTTAATTTGAACTTAATTAGTTAATTAAAGTTTACTTAAAAATTAAGAAAAACTTTAAGTACACTTAAGCAAGCTAAAAAGTATATCATTCGACGCGCCTTGACGTGCTGAGTTCACTGGTGCTTTTCTTTTTGCTCTATCTTAATTAGATCAAAAGTTATAAGCGAAAAACTTTTGACCTGTTTTTAGCGAAATTTTTACATTTATACCCCCCAAAACCCCCCTAAATATTGACCTAGAACAACCAAATTTGCACAGGGGCGAGAACTCCATGGGGCCCACCTACCTACCAAATTTGGTGTTTCTAGGTGCCATAGGAGCCAATCGCGAGGGGGGGGGTCGCATCGACCCCCCCCCCCCCCCTGCCAGGCCGTGTTATGAAAAAGGCCCTGCCAGGGCGAGGGTTAAATAGTGACGTCACTGGCGCGAACCATGCAGTGCAAGGTCACGACCTTGACAGCGGCGGCCGGGCAGCGGCCGGCCACCTGGAACGCGCGGGTGAGAGGGCACCGGATCCTGCTCTCTTCAAGCCTCGCTTGGTGCTGGAGCTAGGCGTTCCAGAGCGAGGCTGGGACGGTCAATAGGAGGTGCTGGAGTCAGCCATTTCCGCCCATTTGTCATCGTCTATATATAGATGTGGCAAACACAAATGAATGCTATGCATCCATTTGTGTAACTGGGTGACGAGCATGTGACGATGAAACCGAGTAGTTGTCGGCCTAAAAAAAGGTTAATGCCTCTATGTGTACAGGAGAAACTCTCTCATTTGGCAACTCGGGGCCGCTATTCGGCAGCCTTCGCTGCTGCTTTTTTCCATCCGCTCTGCCGGTTCCCACGTTTAGTTATATTATCACATGGAGCCATACTTACATGGCAATGAATATCTTGCATCAGCATCTTGTGTGCAACATTGATAACGAGCGAGGCCCCGAGGTTTAATGGCAGGCATCGGCGATGTGCCTCAATGATCATTGAATAGGCCAGCAATGCGAATAAATAGCCACTAAGAGGTCGGTCGTAGTTTGGTGTGTCGTGACCGCCTGTCTGACAGCGGCATCTGCATGGGGAGGGAGCCCCTCCTCCCTCCCCAGCCGTCCCACCATGAGAACCGACAGGGTAGGTGGCGAACGGAGAGATAGCGAGAGACGTGGTCAGGGCCGCGGATAGGAGAGGGAGGGAGAGAGACAGAGAGATAACCAGACGGGGTTTGTGAGTCCACTAGCGGCCGCGAGAAACCCGAGACCGGTGGGAGAGTAGGGGGAGGGGAGGGGAGGGGAGAGGGACCGGTGCCGAGAGGAGACCCCGCGGTCGGGTCAAAGGCGCCGCCCCTGTCCCCTGTGCAGGTCGGGGTCGCGAGGACAGAGCACAGGACACCGGAAATGGAGAGGGGATGAGCCTGGTCGGTGTGAATGAATGGATCTACGAACCGTTATCACGAGGACCGTGTTGATGTAAGCAAACATGTGAACACGTGTCGTTGGGGCTCGACTAAATCAAACAAACCGTCCGTCTATATAAATTGTAGGTTTCTGCTAATTTCTTGAAATAATGAGCTTCACTTCGCAGAACGTAAAAGTCAGGTCATTAAGATCATTAACCCGTTGCAAATGCAGACTCAAGTCTAAGTTATTCCTTTATCGCGCTTTTTAAATCTAACAATAATAAAATTGATGACTAGAATCGTACGATCACACGGCGTCGAAGCGATTACATCCTCCATTTAACCGCGGACATTCAAACCGGCGGAATGGTTGGAATGGGCCGTTTGGAAACCGAAATGTCGCCCCGAGTAGGGAGACATTCCACAGTCCCGTCCCGTCCGGGTTCATGGGTCTTCGCGTCCTCCAGTTGTATTTCTTTTCAGTTTATGATGAACTATGATTTAGTGTGACAGCATTGTTACGGAGCGAGCGAAGCGAGCGTAGTCTTTCCTTAGATTAACGGAAATTTCTGAGTATGAGCGGCCGGCCGGCCGGCCGGCCGGCCGTGGTCACGCTTTTGCGAAGCTTATATCTCAGCAACCACTTGACCGATTTACATGCGGTAATTTTTGTAGGGTAGCTTCATTCCTTCTACCAAGTATTGAACTATTCCCGATGCATGTGGGTGACCCCTTATGCACGTGCCACGTGCAAAACGAAGAGGTGTCACTTTTGTAATTGTTGCAATATCTCGGTAACTACTGGGCCGATTGCGCTGAAAGTTGGCATGTAGGTAGGCACCCACTAGGCAATGCATATCCATGTGCCAGAGTTGGGGTGCTGCTGCACGTGCGCACGTGCAGGGGTCGATTCCAGATCTCGAGAACGGCTGGACCGATTGCGCTCAAATTTGGTACACGGTTAGGGACCAGTTAGTAGGGTGCCGTGCACAAGTCAGTTGGGACCCATTTTGCACGTGCGCACGTACAGGGTGCCGCTTCCAGATCTCGAGAACGGCTGGGCCGATTGTGCTCAAATTTGGCACATCGCTAGAGACCGGTTAGTAAGGTGCCGTGCACAAGTCAGCTGGAGGTACCCCCTCGCAATTTCGCACGTGCAAGGCCCACCCTCTCGCTCGCTCCGTTAGTCGCCACAAAAGGCGTTATACTGGTGATATAATGCACATTGCACAGGTTTCTGCTGATGCTGTAATAAGCCAAATAATCAATTTTGTTATTCAATTCAATTAATTCGGATGTTGTTAGATGCCATGTCTATGAGATTTCAAAATATCATTGTGACTACGAGCGATGGGCTTTGAAGTTACATCAATGTTCGAACCTTTCGTCTAGCACATCAAGCAGTGCTTCACGATCCGTCTCCTACATTATGCCAGTGCTACTGCAACATTTGAACTAAATCATGTCAGACAAGGATTACCTATATTGCTAAAGTTAACAGCGCAGTCCGCGAAAATCAGCATGAGAGAGTGAACAGTCACTGGACTCTAGCATGGCCACAGTTGGTTCAGTCGCACCATAGATCAGTCTGTTGGACGCTATACTCCCATAGATGACCTCTGTGGGGTCAGTCCGCGGAGGCCGTTGGACGCCACAGTTGAACTCAGTCAGGTCAGTCGCGCTCTCTATCTATCCGACCATCTAGCGTCTGATCGTGACGTACCGCTCCCATCTGACATACCGAGCGAGACACTGTGGGAAGCGGCTAAAACGGCGCGCCGCCGATCTCTGTGACGATAGTGGCGCGGTATGTCCGCCGCAAGACGCCCAGAATACGGCGGCGAGCACCGACGCACCGGTGCTGCGAGGCGGCGCTCGTGGCGCGGCCGGCGCCGTGGGCGGTCCCTCACGGCGCGTTTTGTGTTTGTTTGGGACGCGCCGGTGGCTAGGAGCGCCGCAGGTGTCGATCGGGTGCTAAGTTTGTCTCGGATGATGGGGGTTATGGCGTCATCATTAAAGTCAGCTCAGGCCTCAGGGATATCCGGTAGATTCAGAATAAGTGCATCGGCAGCAGCTTCGGCCCTGTGGAAATTTGATGCTTAATGCACATGCATACCGACCTGACCTCTAGCACAAGCCTCTATCCCCTTCAGGTCCCGCGTTAGCCCCGTTTTAGACCCGTCTCAGCCCGTCTCAGCCCCGTCCGCAGCCCCGTCCGCAGCCCCGTCCCTCCCCCACTCCAGCCCAATCCCGACCTCATGGCCTCCCGCCTCCCCGCCTCCCCGCCTCCCCTCCCAGGGCGCTGCAGCGGCCGAGCTCCGCGGACGGGGTCACCAAAGGTCGGCCTTGAAGTGGCTTTATTGTTGCAGAAGCGGCGCAGAGGGTCGGACTGACGAGGCGGTCGCTCCGGCCGGCGGAGGTGGGACCATGGCAACGCACCGCGCCGCCGCATCGCGCGAGGAGTGCCAGAGTGTCTGAGGCAGCAGCGGCACTCGGCGAGGAGTGTTACAGAGTGTCTGGGGTCGCAGCGGCACTTTGGAAGGAGTGCCGGAGTGTCTGGGCTGCAACGGCTCTCTGGGAGGCGTACTACAGTGTCTGAGGCTGCGGTTGTGTCGGAAGTGTATGTGACTGGGCGCCTCAGCCTCACTTGAATGCAGGCATTATATCATTGAACACATGAATGAAATGGAGCGCCTCGACGGTCGATTAATTTAGGCGAACAATAATAAGGGTCGCAGGCAATTTAGTGTAGGTTCTGATAAATCTAAATTGCAATTATTGTTTTGTGCTGTTGTTATTTAATTCAGCAAACATGGCACCACGCACTTAAAAATGTTTCACCTGCGTGTTGACTTTCTACAACGCTTTTAATGAGACGGGCTAACATCACGAAATCAAAATGTTTTTCGTGCAGGGGGTTGGATTGTTCGACCTGTGTGTGAAACAGGGCATATTTTAAGGATTTTTTACTGCGTCCCAAAGGTGTCATAGGGCACATGCTTCGATCGGAAAGGGCACATTGCAAGCGAAATAGTAGGTATATAATGCAAGCGAGATAATGTACAGACAGATAAATGTGTCATTGTGTACTGTTCTGGTGGAGGGGCAGCAAGCGGGATATTGGGAGCGGGCTGTTGTAATTGCTTTTGGCCAGTATCGAAATTCGCAATTGTGGGACGCAATGATCCAAATTTCGCGAGGACTACGTCCCAAAGGCAGGGCGCAGTCAGTGTGTTAAAATATGCCCTGGTGTGAAATACACACTGAAAACAATTCAACCCGCGTACAGCGAGTAAAACCCGCTGCTGGCGGGTACACCTACCCACCACCTAATTTGACACTCTACCAGCGGGTGCGTTTACCCGCACATCGCAGGCTGTCAACCCGAGTATATTGTGTACCTAACCCGCATAGGATGGGGACTCAACCCACACACAGAAGGCAACCTACCCGTTCGCAGCGGGTACACAATCCGCACATGGCGTATTACCTGCGATGCGTGGGTTGGGAACTCGCTTTCTGCGAGTACAAATATCCGCTGGTAGGGTGTCAAAATCAGCTGGAGGGTAAAGTATAGTCGGTCAAATATGTATCTTTCCCGGCCGCCAAGTGGCGCTACGGTCTGGATTCGATAGTTGGCTGAGCCCACACCCCAGCTGCCCTGGCGGCTCTGGCGGCCCTGTGACGTCACGCGCGGGGGGCGAAGCTACACAGCGGCCGGCTGGAGAGTGACCGCAGACCAGCACTGGACGGCCTCGCCGCCGGGTGCTCCGGCGGGTCTGGCCGGGAGAGGCGAGCAAGCGGATGCGTTAGGAATCTAACGAATGTGAGGGCAGCGCGATGGTCTAATGATGGCTGTGCTTTCATGCGCCGTATAAATTGTAGACTGAGTGCTATGAGCTATCAAAGGATTATCTGGTGTTTCAACAGGGATCGCTGACCTAAAAATTAAGATGGTTGCTCTTGATACGATCGAATGCTTGGTGATATGATGATTAGCGCAAGAGAAATATTTAATCGAATTATGACCGGTTATTTTTTGATAAAGCAAAAACTTTTTCCATTTTTTTTTTTTTGGCATTAACGGGAAAGCGTTAAGCCATATCTACTGAAAATCTTAACCTGCGCCGGGCCGGGGGGGGGGCGATTTGCGCCCCCCCAGGTTTTTCGCAGATAGCCGAAAAACGGCGGCGTGCAGCGCCACCAAATTTTGCATACCTGTTTTTCCATCTATTGCGCATACTGTGTGCGAATTTTGACCTTATATGACTTAAGGTCAGGTCAACAGGTCGGTTTGAGTGACCTAACGTCACAAAAAGTTTGAACTTGCACCAAAGCTACAACTGTTGACCGATCGATATGAAACTTTCAGGAGTTACTATGCGTTTCAGACCCTGTGGAACAGTCTTTTTCGGCTATTTCTCGTTGTATATGCGTTTGATTTTAACCAAACTTTGGCATTGATAGTTTGAGATCCCTACCTAATTTTTATCAATATGGTCTATTAACGAAAAATGAAAAATAAAGGCACTTGTCATTGACTGATAATGTTAAGGTCGTCAGAGCCCTGCTTAGAGGCTGGCACAGGTTGGACGCTGTCTCCCCTCTGATTGGTCGTGCCGCACTAGCACACTGCGGATTGGCTCCGCCCACTTGCGGTCCAGCCTCGGGTCATGTCGCCGGCAGTCGCAGTCTGGCCGGCCGGCGTGCGGGCCGCGCGCGCAGCGCAGCGGAGTTGGAACACTTGCTTGCATGTCATGAACTTCTAATAAGTTGTTCTACGACAAATAAGGATGGAGGAAGAAAGAGAAAGGAAGAGGAGACAAAGTGACAATGATACGAACGGTAAACGTTGGCTAGTGGACAGCAAACAATATGCATACACGCTAGAGCAGAGACGGGAGACAAAGACGGTAGACGAAAGACAGACCAGATGGTAGACCGGAGACAAGTGACGAAGTTAGGGATTAGGCTATAGACGAGAGACATTTGAGACTTTAACCCTCGCCGGCCGAGGGGGGGGGGCGGGTGCCGCCCCCCCCATAGGGTTTTTTCGCGATAGCTCCGAACACGCTGGCGATAGAGAGCTGAAACTTGGCATACCTGACCTTTGATCCAAGCCGGATCTTTTGACACTAACTGCATTTTTGGGTCAGGTCAGGTCACTGACCTATGACGTCATAAGTGAACCTCTGCACGGTCTTTAGATGTCGCAACTTCGCAACGCCCTCACTGCCAGAGGAGATGTCACAGGGAAATGAAACTTGCAGGATCTAGTATCCATTATGAGTCCCACAACTTGTATATCTCCGATTTTTCCTGAATGTCATATGAGGTCAGGTCATTTTCGTGACCTCACCATTATAAGTCAATGGGGAAAAATTCAAACTGCTATTCTGGCGCCGGGAACGATCTCCAACTATCTCAAGCACACAGAATCGTGATTTGATGCACTCCTTGCAAGGTGAGATGCGTCACTTTTGCAAAGTTGACCTTGCGTGACGTCATTTATGACGTCATCAAGGTCATATTAGTTTTTCGTCAATAACTGTTGATCAAATTAAGCTAGCGAGTCGGGAAAGCCACCAATGGACTCAGGAAGACCTGCCGAATCGAATGATATGCGACATGACCTCTTTCGACCAACTTCGTGACCTGGGGGTGCTGACCTGACCTTGACCTGAGGTCAACACCCCAAGTTGACCTGACCCGGACAAAAAGTATATCATTCGACGCGCCTGAGCGAGACGAACACGATGCTGCCAAAATCGGCGCTCTGCGGCCGTTTTTTGCGAAGTTATTCACCAAAAACTGAACCGTACCTTGGGGCACTTGACCTGACCTCAGAGGTCACCGGTTGACCTAGGACCTTAAAATCGGGTACCAACCTCTGCGTCTCGTAACGGCGCACACGCTCGTTTTTTCCGCGACGCGCTAGCTCCACCAGGGGCGAAACGGCGAGGGGGGGTCGTACCCGCCCCCCCCCCCCTCGGCCGGCGCGTATGTAGAAAACCAATAGGTCCGGCGAGGGTTAAACCTATAGACGAGAGACTGACAAGGGGAGGTAAAGGATGGGAGATCATTAACTCTCGATATTGCATATCTACATTTTCAGATTGAGTCATTCTATATCTTTCCCTGTTTTATTGTTTTTCGGGCCTAAGATCTATCAACAATATTCTTAAAGCATTGTGGAAATATCATGGAAAGATTTACCTATTATTTTCACCCAAAAACGTCATAAAATTTTATTATTTCAAACTAAAAAAAAAAAAAAAACGAAATGCCTACCTACAAGTACATATGTGGATATCCTCAATTAAATAAAGCCGTTGAATGCAAAGACAGCCCGTTAAATCATGTCCCGTTTCTCCTTAAATGCACAATAGCCTGTAGGAGGACGGCTGCGGAGAGGCTCGCTATAAATTATTGAAAATAAAATTATTTGAAGTATGTAGGGAATAACATTCTGTAGCTGGAAGGAGTGCCTAACGTTTTATACATACACCGATCTGCATTGCATTCTTCATCCTTATCCTCTCCGCGCGAGATACGACACGACATATATTCACGCAAGGATACCTGCGTTAGCGTGTGTCTCGTTCCAGTCCGTCAGAGCTCCGCATTCCCCCGAGCCCGAGCGGCGAATGACCGGTCCCGGTGTCGCGGCGCATGTGGGCGGAGCTTAGCTGCGGCGCGACAGCTGACGCTGCTACGCCGTGCTAGCCTCTACCACGGCGCAAAGTTTTCCGATCAATTTTTACCATTACAAGCCAATGACAAGTGCCTTTCATTTTGACATTTTGTTAAAAGACCATATTAGTAAAAATTAGGTAGGCCCTTGAAACTCATTGTGTCAAAGTTTGGCTGAAATCAAGCGAATAGGTAACGAGAAAGAGCCAAAAAGGACTGTTCCAAATGGTCTGAAATGCGTAGTAGTAAGGGTGACAATATCCACAAAATGTATGTCTCGGATTTTTTTATCTATGACCTGAGGTCAGGTCAATCTCACAACCTCCCCATTATAAGTCAATGGGATAAATTTCAACTTCATCTGAATGCCACCCGATCCACACAATATATTCAGGATCATGGTGTTGCAGGTCCCTGGTCCCGGCATCTCAAACCTAGAGCGACTACACTCAAGTTCAAGCTAACGGTCTCCACTCTCCAATTCAGATACCTATCGAAACCTTTCCGCGACCCGGTGCTGTGGCTCAATCAGTGGGCCAGCTGGCCGCAGACCATACCCGCAGGGCATGAACCTTTGACCATATTAGGTCAACACGCCGTGGCCCCAGCCCGCTCGCCAGGTCCGCGCTCATTGGCCGACGCGGCAACCGCACAACCTGTCCCCTCCCCTCCGTAGTACTCGCAGCGGCCGGCGGATTCAGCCAAGTTACCGACCTGCCCAGCGCGCGAGGGGAGGGCCGGCCGGGAAAGATACATATTTGACCGACTATACCCTCCAGTGGCGGCGTTCAAGGAGGAAAACGCCGCCATCGCCGGGATTCGAACCCGATATCTTTGATATTACAAACCGATGCGCTACCAACTGCGCCACAGGCGACCTGACGCAAACCGACTGAAATGTCGGTGTATATCAGATTAAAATGAAGAACTGACGGCGGACTCAATACAGAAAGTAAAAAGGCTTATCTTAGACAATTGACATGAATCCGCCTATAGTGTTTTAAATATTAAGGAATAGTTTGGACAAATATTTCATTTGCATCGGGAAAGATTTATTTATCCAGGCTTATTTTTACCAATAAAATGTGCTAAGAGCGGTCTGCAAACTTCACCACAATGCGCCAGATTCGCGGACTGCAGAATATTCTGCTGAGCGTTCCAGCGAAATATTCTGCCGGCCAAGACGTGACGTCATCCAAACAATGATTCAAACGTCCCAAGCCCGTTAAGTACCCTCCTAACTCACAGAACGCAGCCCCACAGCTGTTACAGTTATACCACACCCCTCCACTGGCTGCAGTATTAATTGTGATAACACTCGCTTAGCTGCGTGATGTTTTTCTGGCCAACTGGCATGTTAAGATTGGGATCAAAATTAACTACCTATCTGTTTTACAAGTTTCCGCTAACGAGAATTTGGCCCAGTGTGGTATAGTGCTTTAGAGGTAGTGGGCCTTTGTTGTTAATTAGTCCTGCATGTTTGTCAACTGTCGGTTCCTAATTAACCCGCGCCCCGTTGGGCTCTGCCGAGCAACGCGCCCGGTTGGGGGGGGGGCCATTTTGGCCCCCCCCCTAAGATCTCGAGAACCACGCAACATAGCGACAAGCGGTAAACGGCGTTGGATAGCCCCAACGGGGAACTACCTTGTGACCCAATTTTATTGACCTAGGTCAAACCGATGACGTCACAGGTCAGGTCAAAGGTCCAATTTTCACCGTTTACAGGCATTTCAACAAATGCGTTGTAAAATCGAGTAAAATGCATTTCATTGAAAATCATCGATGGGGAAATGTTCTTCAAACACATATTTTGCTATTTGAGGTCACTGATACCAGGTCAGGTCACAGAGGTCAGGTCACGGGGGGGTCACAATATGAAAGTGTCGTGTGATACATGTTTTATGGTCCATTTTACATGACAAATGCGATTATGTGGGTCAGGCAGCCTTTGGGGCCAGCTTAGGTCACGTTTTGGTCAAGGTCAGGTCAAGGTCAGGCCAAGGTCAGGTCAAATTAGGTCAAATTTCAAAGTTAATATTTTTGCATAAAATGGGTATCGAATCGATGCAGCTCGTCACGGGGAGTTCAATGGTGGTCTTTGTTTTGCCGTACGTGGTCTAGAATCGCTAAAAATTGAGTTCAAAAATTTGACGTCATCATTTTTGAACAGTTTTTTCGCTATAACTTGGCCAAAAAACGAGATATTGATCTGAAACTTGGTATGTATATAGAAGAGTGCTGGGACTATCACATATATTCCGGTTTTTTTTCGAAATTCGGAAAAATTTTGGATTTTGTTTTAGTTTTTCTAAAAAAATCAGTTTTTTGATTTTTTTTTTGGTCAAAAACCAAAAATTTTGAAAATCCGAGATAGCAGTTTTGTAGCGCCGCATTTTGTCTACTAGACCATATAAAGAACTTTGAAATTGCTTAATAACTGTAGATTTGGTGAGCGCTTCAAGATTGCATGTTTTTTGCTCATATTTGCTCGAACATGACCTCAGTTTGACCTCAATAACTCCTGACCTAAGGTGACCTAAGACTTGAAATTTGGTGTGAAGGTGTCAAATTGATGCCCGGGAAGGTACTGAAAATTTGGCGGCGCTGCGCGCCGCCGTTTTCTTGCTATTCAGGAAAAACCACAGGGGGGGGCCTATATCTTGTTTTTCCACTGACGAAGGCACTTTGTTGTCGAAACGTCTGGTCTTATTACATTGTTTTTGTACCTATTGTCATTGTCTGTGAGAAAAACGACGGAGTATGTACTGGGACTCGGACTTACTTGAACAGGTCGGTGCAGTAACTCCTTGCAAGTATTCCAGACTTATCCGGTCACTCGGTGGTTCCTACGTCGTCGTTCGCGACACGATTCACTTGCCACGTCCATGCATTTCTCATCGCACTCTCATCGCCTCGAATCACGTCCCGTCTCCGGTCCCTACAGCGCACGCACAGCTACTGAGGTCACTGAGGCGGGCCGCTCGACTGACCCCACCCCGGGTCACACACCGCCGTGGGCTGCATGGGCGCATCCAGGAACTCATGAAAGGCGGCGCGTCCTGGTGTTGGCGTAACGACCAAAAGGAAACGTAAGGCAGACAACGCAAAAATAGCACAGAAACATTTAGTATTTGCATTATATAAATAAAATACATAGGTACGTTTCATTTATACATATATACTTTTAGGAAAAATGTATGTTGATTCTCGTCCCTCAGATTCCCCGACCAGGGGCAGCCGCAGCTGGGCCGATCGACCCGTTACCGTGTGAATTCTCCGGCGGCGTGAGTCGCCCGCCACCCATCGGTGCCGCTGAGTGTCCGTGTCCGTGTCCGAGTGTCCGCCGCCGTCCAGTGTCCACCCGTCTCCTGAGTGTCCGTGCTTCCGGCGGCCACCCCGGTCCGCGGAGGAGGGGGGACTGGGGGGGGGGTGCTAACGATGCTGCTCGGTGCGCGAGAGCCCAGCCCTGGGAACAGCCCCGCCCGGCGGCCGGTCACGCCACACGCTGTCCACTCTCACAGGAAAGTGGCACCGTGTCGCGCCGCCTCGGCCGGCTCGGATACAGGTAAACACGTCACCGCCGCCCGCCGCCCGCCGCCTCCGGTCCGATCGGAGCCAGTGGAGGAAGTGTGAGATGGACACAGTGCGCCGTAAGCTCGTGTTCGTGCCAGTTATGTAACCTATATCGATGACATGTAACAAGTTGGTACTTGGTAAAGGATGTTTATTAACCATTTTGATTTGCCAAGTATGTCATGTTTTACTTCACAATTACTTTCTTTGTTTTGTACAGAAATTTGTTGTAACTCCTGTCTCCTGTCCCGACTCCCACGTCCCGTCCAATCCACAGAACCCTCATATCTCCCTGCACTCTGGCTCATAACCCTAATGTCATCTTAGGTCTTCGTCACCTGAGGTCTTGTGAGGTCACCCCGGCTGTTCCTGTCACCCCTGTATGCCCGCGAAGTCGACCCTGTCCCCTCGTCTCTGCCCTGTCTCCCCGTCTCCGCACCGCCCCTTAGACCACCGTCGGGCCATGCTGTCTCCTCGACTCACCTCCGGTCTCTCTCCAGTCTCCCCCCGTCTCCGACGTGTATCCATGCCCCGGAGACCACCGTCGGTCGGCCTGCGCTGTGGGAACGGTCCCAGTGTCAACCGGACAGGCGCGGCGATGCGTCAATCCCAGGTCGCTGCTGTTTTTGCCCGTCTTTTTACAGACCGATACCATCTTGGCCGCGCCGACTCTATAGCTGGGTGCCATCGAGGTGGGCTGCCGTTCCACCAGAGTGGGGTGTCCACTGTCCACTGTACCCAACACGTGGAGCGCTCGCTGTCCACCGTCCACTCATTGTCGACTATCGTCATATCGTCCATCATCCATCGTCCAAAGACGGAACATTAGAACATCGCGAAGGCCCAAGACTCCAATACCTATAACTTAAAAAGGGCCACCATCTCATTTATTAGTGCTTGTGATCACAATTATATTTTTAAAACTTCGTTGATGTCTATTGGAGGTGCCTCTTACAGTCCAGGACCGCACAGGACCGCTTGTTTTACCCTTTCAGTAGCTAGCTGACGTCGATATCCAGTTATTTCCCATGGTCCCAATAGTCCAGCAAAATAGGACAGTCTGAGCAGACGGCTCACGACAGGACAGAACACAAAACACAGACGGACATCTGAATCTGATGACAGTTGTAAGGACCAAATAGGACAGAACGGGAGCGACTCGGTCCCTGACCGCCTATCACGCCACTATCGCATGTGGTGCGCCGTTCGTCGCCACCGCAGCCACACACTAATTAACGTGAGAATAGAAAATAGCCACCCTTTCACTCGGTTATGATCCAAGTCCCGGTGTGACGTCACCACCCGCCCCCGCCATAACGAACGGGGGCGAAGAGGGCGGTAGCTAGATGCACGCGGACATATAAAAAAAAACTGGATTACCCGCAGAGATGAAACGAGCGCAAATACCGAGGATAGAGCAATTTTTATTGACATTAATACATGCATAGCAAGCTGTATGCCAATCGGGCTGGCGGCCTATTCGATTTTTTTATCTCTCTCTCTCTCTCCCTCTCTCTCTCTCTCTCTCTCTCTCTCTCTCTCTCTCTCTCTCTCTCTCTCTCTCTCTCTCTCTCTCTCTCTCTCTCTCTCTCTCTCTCTCTCTTATACGGCCCATACGGAAGCTGATGTTATTACTAACAGGGACGATCGTGAACGACACAGCAGTCCCCCAGCACCAGTAATGCTACAAAAACTAAGTTCTGCTGCCTGACTCAGCTATAAATAAGCTATAAATACGTTGTCTTGGGCGCGGCGGTTAAATCGTTTGAACACGAGTCGTCCCTAATTGCCGCTTGCCCGGGGCGCCGGAAGGGGTCGCGACTCGGGGCGCTCCTGTGCCGGCGCACGCTCCTCCGCAGGGCGCATTTTTACGCCGCCACATTGCTGGAGGGGCGGGTGGTAGGGTTACGATGCCACCTGCCCCGGTCGCCGTCTGGTGGTGCCCCTGCCCCGCCGGGGCACCCACCCCTCGTCGGCGCCGGAAGTCGGGCCAGCCGGTCGTCGTCGCGTCGCCGGCGTCTCGGCGGCCGACAGCGGGCCCGTACCGCGCCCTATAGGGTTTCTTCTACTACAGAACCACCGACGAACTGCGGCTCAAAGACACGGCCCGCCACACCGCCCGCTGAATATGGATGTCTGAGACGGATGGAGGTTGGACGGAGAAGCTCCAGATAGAAGAATTTCATTCATCGGCATTTTTTCCGTCTTACTGAAGGAGAGGTAGCTGAAGAGCACGGAAGGAGACTGAGCCAAAGGAGGCCTCCATTAGGGCGGGGCACTCCATCGGTAACCCGTTCAGACCGAGCACTCTCTGCACTGTTTGCCGTATTGTGCACCGGAAGACGAGGGTCTTCGAGTGGACGGCTTTTGTCCGCAGACATACCGGCACGACGGGCTCAAAGACGAGCCTGGGTCCTCGAGTCCGGGCCGGCGGATCCAGATCCGGGATCGCAACGGATTCATGGGAATCATGAGACACGGGATTCAGCGCCGATATGATACCTATCTGATAGGGATCATAGCGGCGCTGAATCCAACAGTCGCTCGATGGGGACTGGGATCATGCCTCGTGGTATAGCTGCGTTTCAATTCCTATCGATTTAGAAGTTATTCATTTATCAAGCTGATTTATTTTGACCGTCCTTCACTTTCGAATAGAGATATACCGTTTTCCCACTTAAAATATAAAGGAGACTTTTCCCGTTCGTAAACATTTTGTCGGTGAGATAAATGCTCCCAGTTTCAGCTCCGTGCCCTCACTCACATGGCGCAGTTTGAACACCACGAGCCGCGTGCCCGTGGCGCCGCTCCGTGACCGAGCCATGATCGCCGCGCCCGCCGCCGTGCGGGGTCAAAGGTGACCGGACACGCGTCTCGGGGTCACAGGTCACGCTGGTGACAACCACAGCACGAGCGTCGCCGCCGGCTTGTTCAGGCTAGAGTCACGGTCAGTGATCATGCTTGCTTTACCTTTGAGTTTATGACGATCGTTCTCCCTTTTTGTCGCTATTTTAGCATTCGCAATCGCTAGTTTCTGTCAAATGTAGGTATGTGATTGCTAGTGCAACATAAAATATAACATGTGCACAGATATTACGGTTGAACGCAGTCAGCTTAATATACGAGTAAAAGCGTCAGCTTTCATTTTTTTCCGTCTTGTCGCTTCTCCTGTGTGCGAGTGCTGGCCATGCGGCAGGCCGCTAGCACCACCGGCAGCGTTGCAGTCTCCGCTCCTGCGCCGGCCGGCCTGCCACCGACCGACCGGCCCAGACCACCGAGAAGGCTGGTCTTAAAAAAAGAGAGGCTGAGCGCTGATTTTTGTGGGCCAGCCTCTAACTGGACGTCAGACACTGTCACTGAGTCTAGCAGCCCTACCACTTGCACTTACCGGACCCAAAGTCGTCAGTCTGCCGGTCGGCGGTCCCTGTGAGACCGACAGCCCCGCCTCCGACCGGACCCCGCGAGGTTGGCGGCCGGCCGGCCGGCGGGGCGGCACGCTGCAGCCTGTTGCAGGCTGCAGCAGCCGGCCGGCGATCCCACGGGAACGACAGAGCCAGTCACGGACAAAACAAAGCCCGGCGCGGCCGCAGCGCACCCCGGCCCGGCTTTCCCAGGCCTTTCGCACGGCGCCGCCGCACCGGCATAAAAAGACCGGATTTCGGTAAGAAAAGGGAATTAGAACGGAAGCTCCGCATCGCCGTGGCCGTGATTTTCTCACGGTGTTTATTTCGCGAGGGTGGCGCCGCGCCGCCGGCGTCCTCAAATTGTTGGCTAAACAGTGGGACAGATGCGTGTGTGTAGTGGCAAAAAGTGGTCGCTGTTTTGTGGGTAGGAATCAGAGAGCTTCCTTCCGTTCTCTCACGAGTGTTGGGTCGGTGGTGAGGGTGCTCCCCTCTCAAAAACGTTTCCCCAAAAGTAAAAATAATGTTAATGGTACAAATTGCATTTATTATCATATCAGAATCGATAACTACACAATACACATATCTGTACACATAAATACTCATTGATACACGACATACATACCACCAAACCGCGATCGTGGTAAAAAGCTTAACAAGAAACAAGCCTCAGTTTGAAAGATCGCAGATGAACACACGGCGATACATGGGTGGCATGTAACAATACTTGTGTCACTGGGAAAAGCTCTGTGCGCGGCGGTCCGGCACAATCAACACCGCAGTCAATACGACAGAAAATGCCAAAACCAGAGAATGTCCGGGTGTCTACATCAGAGAATGTGTCTATCCTGCTTTCACGGTGACTTAGTTCAGACGCCCGCTGGGTCCTGCCGGGCGCGGCGGCGGTCCCGCCTCCTCAGAGGGGCGCCGCCCGCACCGGCAGTCCCAGCGAACTGCAGCACCCGAGATCAGTCCAGGTCCTCGTCCCGGACACAACCCTCCCCCGCCCCGCCGGCCGCCGGCCGGCCATCACAATATAAAAACTCCGGAATAAATTAGCACATCTAACCTTTGGTACGGACTGCAGGGCTGGCAGGTACACTGTTGGCGGCGGCGCCCGGGTAGCGCTGGCGCGCCCGGGCTATACCTCCGTCGCGTACATGCCCTCCGCCAACGACGAGTCGGCACCGTGCTCGTCGATAACATACACCCCAGTCCGGTTGGGCGCGGCGCGCGCGCACGACGCGTCGGAAAACGTCGACGGTCCGCCGCCGTCGACGCACACTTTGAGAGCGGGTGACGTCCTGCACGCCGTCTCAAAGTCGACCTTATCGTAGGCGGAGCTCGCTGAAGCACTGTTCACTGCAGGCGCCCGACGCGCCGGGTCAATGTTCAGCTGCTTCTGGGACTTGGCCGGCTCAAGAGAGTACGGCGGGTCCTCAATGTTTTTCACTTTGGACGAGGGATAGTCGAGCGCGTTCACGATCATGTTCTCCTCGAACTGGCGCTTGCCTGCCGAGGCGTTCTCGGCGTTCTGTCGGCGTGCCTCGTCGTCCGCTTTCTCGGCGGCCCGTCGCCGCCGGTATTTCATGCACAGGATGGCGGCGATCGAGACCAGCACGAGCGCCGGCACCGACACGGACAATGTCGAGATGAGTACCACGTGCTCGTCGGGCATGTCGGCCTCGACGGGCGCCTGTCCGAGCGAGCCCTCGAGGCCGAGTCGGCGCTGCGCCCACTCGGGGACGACCCCCTCGAACTGGCACAGCTCGCCGACGTAGCCCTCGCGACAGCGGCACTCGAAGTCGCCCACCCGATCCACGCACGTGCCTCCATTCTGGCACATCTGTCCGGCGCATTCGTCCACGTTCACGCTGCAATCGGGACCGGTGAAACCCGGCCGGCACGTGCACATGAACGAGTTGACGTGGTCATGGCACGTGCCTCCATTGGCGCACGGGTTCGTCAGGCAGTCGTCGATGTTGATCTGACATACCGAGCCCATGAAGCCAGGGATGCAGATGCAGCGGAACGCGTTCACCTCGTCGTAGCACGTGCCGCCGTTGCGACACGGGTTGACGGCGCAGTCGTCCACGTTGTCTTCACAGTTGGTGCCGGAGAAACCGACCGGACAGACGCAGCGGTAGCCGTCGGGCTCGTTGACGCAGTTGCCGCCGTTCTGGCACGTGTCGGGCGTACAGAACGTGTCGCGCTGCTCGCAGTTGGTGCCTTTGAAGCCGCGCGGGCAGCGGCACTGGTAGCGGTCCAGCTCCATCTGACACGTGCCGCCGTTCTGACACGGCCGATCCGAGCACGTCTCGGCGGCCGTCTCACAGCGGTGGCCCGTCCAGCCGCGCGGACAGTTGCACGTGTAGTTGTCGCCCGTGTCGCCGCACGTGCCGCCGTTCAGGCACGGGTGCCGCGCGCAGCCGCCCTCCTCGATCTCGCAGTCTGTGCCGTTGAAGCCGGCCGCACACTCGCACGTGTAGCTGCCCTGGCCGGTGTTGTAGCAGGTGCCGCCGTTCTTGCAGGGCCGGTGGTTGGTGCAGTAGTTTAGGTCCTGCTCGCAGAACAGGCCTCCCCAGCCCTCCAGACAGTCGCAGCCCCAGGCAGTGGAGCAGGTACCGTTGCGGCAGCCTGGGTACCGCTCACACACGTCGCAGAACTTGCCCTTCCATCCAGACCGGCACCTGGGAAAGAGAGACGACCGTTCGTTAGCAGCCGACCAACGAGCCAATTCTCGCCACATTTCCACGACCATCCGTGGCCGCACTACATCATAACACTCAATCGTCTCGGAGCAGACGAGCTCTAGGGAACGGCCGCCGGCGCCGCAAACCCGTACCATTAAATTAGCCGCCCCGCTCCGCCCGCCGGACCGGGCTGGGTCCGGCCAGCGCCGGCGGCGGACCGTCTCGTGTTTACAGAGCCCTCCTCTCAGCAGGCGCCGGCGTTTTTCTGCCAGCCAGCCTCTAAAGGCCGATTACCGGGCGCCAGGTAGCGGGGAGGAGCGCGCCGGCGACGGGTCGCGACCCGACGTGACCCCCGACCCCAATCCGGCAGCGGTCCCTCCCCGCGCGCCCGGCCCGGCCGCCGGCTACCGAAGCCATTACGGCGACGTTTCGGCGCGGCTAATTTACGGCTTCAAGTCACGAGGCGCGCAGCGACGCCGGCGGCGCACCACAGCGCCGGAAACGCCGCTAACCGGCGCTTCCGATCCTTTTTGTGGCGCGGCGCGGCGTTCTCGGCGCGGGCGCGCCATGTGATGACAAGTCGGAATTATGGCGCCATTACTGTCGCAAGTTTGGATAGCGCGCGCGGTCGTCTTTCAAAGAAACGCCAACGCTAAGCTCTGAGTGACACACAGACGGACACACAGACAGACTGACGAGATACTTACTGGCACTGGTTGGGCTGGTCGCAGAAGCCGTGCTCGGAGTGACATCCCGGCATGCAGTTGGCTGGAAAGAAAGAGACAGACTCGGTCAGAGATCGGCGGACAACAGTCGGCTGTCAGCGCTACGGCGCGTTCTCACGAGCCGAGCAGACAAAAACAGCACGTCTGGGCGCAGTTTTAATTGGGCCGCCACCGTCGCCACCGCCACCGCCCCAACACCGCCCCGATAATCACACGCGGGGCGGGCGGTGGCAGCCAATTAAGTGGCCGCCGGTTGGGGAGCGCACATTAGATCACATTACGGGGGGCCGTGGCGGCGCGGGCTGCAGCGCCGCGCTGAGGAAAGGTGCCACTCAGTTGAGTGCACGACGGTGCGACCGCGGCGCGGGCAGCGCGCTATCTGGCGCCCCATCGTTCCCACGCGCCGGGTTATGAAACGGCGCCGCGCACCAGACCGGTCCGGCCGCACCGCGCCGCCAGCAGAGCAGCGCCGCCGGCACGGCCGGGCGCGATCCGTTTCAGGCCATTATTTCGCCTCTGAACCGTCCACACGGGGGCGGCGCGGCGCTGCTGAGGGGCGGCGGAACGGCGGCCGCCACCATTGACGGCTGGCGGCCGGGAGCGCCGTCTTTTGGCCAGCCGGTCCCACGGTGGGGCATGGGCCAGCTGGCCGGCGACGCCTCAAGGTGAGGCAGGCATGGGCGCTGCCGACCAGCCGGCGTCCCCTCCGACAGTAGCGGGGGCGGCGCCACCCCGGCGCCTGGCAGAGGGTCACCAGACGGACCAGGGAGGGAGGGAGGGGGCCGAGACGGAGCAGGGACGGGAGGGGAACGCGTGGGATAGAACGGCGGAAACAAGCCCCAGCACTCATCCCAACCGGACTTCTTAATGAACCGCACATCTGTGTCCTAATAACCCTACCGGCTGCCCAAATCAATACCACAGGATTCCTCATCAGTGTCAAATCGTATCCCGGCGGGCCCAAATAGCGCCAACTCTGGTCTCAACTCACCGTTAGTGCAGTAGTCGCCGGTCCAGCCCGGCAGGCACTTCCGGGTGCCGTTTTCCAGGCACTCGTAGTGGCCGAACACGCTGCTCTGAGAGCCCTTGCACATGATGTTGCACGAGTCGCCGTAGTAGAATGGGTCGCACTGGACGCGGAACTCGAACTCGACCGAGTGTCGCGCCGTGTGCCCCTCGCCACGGGTCCACGCCGAGCCAGCGTTCAGCCAGCCCTGCTTGGTTACCCGGTGTACGAGCGTGTGGCGAGCTGGAAAGACAGAGACAAGACGTTAGGAGAGCGAATGAAAATGGTCTCGAGCAAGATAACGAATACATGTATCGGGAGAACAAGGCGGTAAACGAGCGCGCAAGTTGAGAAAAAAAGTCCGAGCGCAGAGGTAATCTATCGTGTGCTCTGGCATTGTTCTCCGAGCAGCGGCAGAGCAGATCCTGAGATCACCAACCGGAGCGCCCCTCCCCACTGTCGCCCGCGCTGTCTCCTTTCTCCGTCGCCCGACAGCAGCACTCATTACGTCGCGCTGAGCGGCCGCATTCCGTCGGCCGCGCGAAAAACTCTGCACACAATAGCCGAGCCGGAATCCGGCGTTGCATCAAGATAGATGGTGGGAGCGAGGCTCAGCGTGGCCGCACGACTGGGTTCGGCCTGGGAGAGCGAGCGACCGCGGGCCGCGCTCAGAGAGCAGCCGGCCGGCCGACCGAACACAGCCATCAGCCGCCGGGCCCGATTAATGCAGTGGGCCGGCACCGCCGTCAATTACTTGTCCATTACACAAACAGTTATTAGAGCGACTCCCGCCGAGTCGCCGAGAGCGCCGACGATTTACGCCGATCGAGACGGACCGATGACGTCTCGATTGCGTCCGACGGCGGCCGATGACAGTCGGATGACGCGCGGTGGCGGCTGGCGTCCGGTGCGCGCGGCGGCGGCTCGGCCAGGCGAGTCTAACACCACTGTGGGAACGGAGCGGCCGCCGGCCGGAGGCTGGACCGGACTCGAATACAAAGTGGTGGCGCCCGCCGTGTGAACCCGCCAGTGTTTACCGGCGGCCGACAGGGGTAAACTCGGCAGCGCCGCCGGCCCGGCCGCACACAAAGGCCGCACACCAGCTGCTCAGGTGGGTTGGTAGCCGGGCGGATATCGCTGCACGGTATGCAAGAACTCAGTGCTCACAATCGACCGTGTCCAACCGTGTCTGATTTGGACAGGTCGTCCCTTTCACAGAGATACGGTGCGCCTGCGTGTTTCATCTTTCCCCGGCCATGTTCCGCTCACTGTCACACTGTCACAGGTGTCATCATGTGTCATCGCCGCTCCGAGTGTCACCAGGTCCCGTTGACCGACGGTCAGCGACGGCTGACGTTCCCATATTACGCCGCCACCGCAAAGAAGCAGCATTCTTCGGGCGCATTTACATGCCGAGGTATGCATGGTAAAGCCGCCAGTATGTAAATACTCGTGTGAAGAAGCTGGACGGCCCGGATGGTTCTCACCGGCGCAGAGACATCGCGGACGACTTTTTACCGCACCGACAGATGACAGCATCGACGAGGCGAGCCGCGCAAATTCGTCCGCGCGAGACAGGACGCCGGGGACGGCGGGGGAGCGAGGGTGAGGTCGTCCGGCCGCCTGCCCGGTTAGGGCGTCTGGGACACACCGGAAATTTGTCGCAGATGTGTTCCCGACGTCGCCACGATTAAAATGCCCCTGCCGACGGGTCGCGCGCAGGGGACAGATGCCCCGGCGCAGGGGGAGAGGGGACGGAAGACGCCCGCGCGCCGGGGACGGGGAGACTCCCTCGGGCTCCGGATGTGGGCAGCTGTCTCACAGATGCACGCACGCGCCCGGGGACTGCCCGGGCCGGGAGGGCGCGCCTCCGCCCGCCGCTCAGTCCGGCTCCACCCTCCCGCAGGTCATCTTTCAATTGGGAGTAATTGTAGCGAGTGATTTGCGGGCCCACCGTCCCGCCCGCTGCGTTTGCATACATCATTGTTGAGCTCATCACGACGGCACGAGAGGGCTGCGCACGTGTCAACAAACGATCCGAGTGCGCGCACAGCGACGGAGAGCTGGCGCACACGGTAAATTTGTTTGCACCGCCGCGGCGCGTGTCAGCGTAATGGAAGTGATGAGAGATACACGACGCCCGCAGGGGACAGGTGTTTGGCGTGTATCGGCGGCTGCGCGCCCCGTCGACGACGGCACGACGCGTCGCAGACGACGCAGACGACTCACCTTCGAACGACGCTGCTTCGTCGCTGTCGGCCTTCTCGTGCCAGGCTTCAATGACGAGCGAGAACGTTCCCTGAAACGAACGCAAATAACACTCAGACATGTTTCTGGGAACGACACAGACAGACAGACACCGCAACAGAGGCAACAGCGCAACAATCAAGCATCCATGACGGATCCAGAGGGGACTTGGATGACACAGAGGGAAACAATGCAGACATGGGGATAGACGGTACTTCACCGGGACATTTTCGGCCGAGAGAGTCCAGTTTCCGCCACCTGTGGCTCGTTTCCGCCGGGCGGAGCGTCACGGCGTGTCTAAATAAACGGCCACCGCGCGACCTGCCCTGTCGTCTCTCCAGATAGCCATCAGAGCGTAGCCGGGCGGGGCGGTCGGCATTGTAGAGCCGCCGAGCGACACACTGCTCCCTCGGCGACACACGTGCAAAGGCGCGCTAATGTCGCACCTGGAGAGTCCGCCGGCCCAGTCCGCCCGGCAGACGGGGGCGGCGGGCCATTGTTTCGAGGCGTGACGCTCCCGTCGGGCTGCCAGTGGCGGCCGGTCTAAAGTGGCACCACTACCGGCGGTCTGTCGCGCTGCAGCCCGGCGGAGGAGGCTGTGACTGGGTCCGGGGCGGCGGGGCGACTTCTCGCGACAGGCCGAGGTCAGACGGCGCCCCGCACGGCGCCGCCCCACCTGGCACCACCCAGGGTCCCGGTGCGAACCGCACGAAACACGCCGTTCGGCGGACAGCGAGCCGATCCATCGCAGCCGCCGCGGCAGACTGAAATATTTTGACGACGGCGGTCTCTGTAGATATTCCGTCAACAGACGGCGGCGGGCGGTCGCGGCCCGGTTCAGAGCGCGCCACGGTCAGGTCGGACGCCCAGGAGGGGTGGAGGGGGTCTGGGGGAGCCGGCGACTCACCATGCGGTTTGGCAGGGCGCTATGTTTACCCACGCCTCGGCCGTCCGAACGGCGGCGCAACTGGCCGCCGCCGCCACTGTCAGGGCGACGACGGAGCCGGCCCTACCGACGTCCCCACGTGACTTCTCAGCGGCGGCCGACCCGCGGTCATGTGACCTCGCGGTGCCGACCTGCCACAGTCCGGCGTGGCGGCACGGCCGGCGCCGTACCGGGCGTGGTCGCGCGCCTGTTGCCGACCGCGCGGCGCAGCCTCGGCCGGCGCCGGGCTGCAGCGGACATTTTTCCGTCGCCCCGCTTGCAACGGAATGCGGCCTGGCGAGCGGCGCTAATCCATCTTTTCCCATTGTCTTTGTCGGCGGTGTCCGTGGGAACGGCGGGTGCCGGTGGCGGCCGGTCCGCCGGTCGGCCGGTCCGTGGTCCGTGGTCCGGCCGCTCGGAAGTCCGACAGGGAGCGCGCTGAGCTAATGAGGCGACCGGCGGCCGCCAGTGTTTTGGATTATTAGCGGCGGCCAGCGGCTCGGGTGTGAAGTACGGACCCACACCGATGATCTATCGGCTCGCGAGCCGCCGCCGCCGATGGGAACACCGCTGGGAGAGGGCCGACCGGGGAGAGGGGACACTGGGAGCGGACGGGAGGGGAGCGAGCTGAATGCCGCCGCATAAATGGTAAACGCCGTCACTGAAACCGGCCGGGAGCGGTGGGGGGAAAAGGTGGCACCATGGAGTCGGCGCGCCGGGAGAACACGACAGGAAAATAGCGAGGCCGGAGAAAGACGCCAGATTGGGATCCAGTCAACCCAAGGTGATATCAGTCGGTAACATTCCGTACCCCACTCGGCGCGAACCACCCGAGCCCCACTGCGTACTTACCGGCCACGAGAAGCTGAACGGGAAGGCGATGGGGTTGACGAACGAGCCGTTGCCGCCGGCCTGCACCTTGAAGGTGTTGCCGCCGAGCACAGGCGTGGTGAACTCTCCGAACGTGCACGAAGGGTGCTCGTCGATCACTCGCTGATAGTGCATCAGGCACACGCGGAACTTGGTGGCACACTGATTTACACAAATCCCTCGCGACGTTTTGCCGCCGCTGCAACAGCCGTCCATGGCATCCAGTCCAAACTTGTTCTCGAAGCTGCGCAGCTTCAGCTCGAATACGCCGCCTGCGCTCGCCTGCAAACGGAGAGGGGCCGTCAGGTCGAGGGTCTCGGTCGCCACGCCGCTATGGCCCGGTCGTGGGCACTTCAGTGGCGCCCGAGCGCCAAGGGTCGGCGAGTCAGACAATTTCATCGCACAGAGCGCAGTCAATGCGTGCGGGCGCAAATGAACACGCCCCAAGTTCCATTAACGCTAGGCTAAATGAATGCTTGTGAAAGCTGGTGTTGTCTTGTTCAGATAAATGAACTTTTTTTTTGCCCACGAACGTTAAGTAAGTGAGAAGTAGATGCAGGATTATCTAATTAGCTATGCATTTAAAACTTGCACCGTTTTTATAGTACAAAACATGTGAATAAACGGTTTCGCTTGCTTATCGATCACTTACATTAGCAAATTAAGACAACATTATGAGATCCACCAGTGGTCATCTTCACATCTGTATATCTTTCCTAACGGTGACCAATAATAATTACGTTAAAAATAGTGCCTATTTATCGTGATGCCGCAAGACATCTCAGAACACGTGCTGGTCATATCAGTTTGCCCGGCCTAGCTGCATTGAATTTTGAACCGAACGCCGCTTTGTTAAATAGCGAATTAAGTTTCCGCTCATATCCAAACGTCGAATAATTACCGCCCCAAGTTGCAAAGGTGTCATGAACTCGTGACATAAGTCTGACAGAGCTTGAGTAACGCCGAGCGGACGCGGCAGGGCAAAGCAATCAGTCCCTCGTGGAGTTACGAAACCTCGGTACTGTATGGAATACGGCAGGGGTGCAGAGAGATACTAATTCCAAGAGCACAAAGCAGGGAAAACGGTCAGAGAAAAAACCAGCGCCAGACTTTGGCTGATTGTTTCGTGTCACTATCTCGGCGCATATCCATTTTCCGTCATATGAGGGTAATGTTCGCTAATTACCTGTTAGACATAACTCGGGATAAAATTTAGTTTACAGGATAAAATTACAATGAACGCTTAGTCAGTGTCACTTTGCGTACCCGAAGACATAAGTCTACTCGTATATTAACCGCCGTTTAATAAGGCTGTTGGCTGGGGTTGGATGGCAATAGTGTCTTTGATCCATGACTTATGTGTGCTACTGCTTATACGATGTTGTACTATGTTGACGAACTTACCGATGCGACGAAGACGGTTGCCACCAGCAGTGCCAGAAGCGGGTGCGCCGGGGCGGCCCGACGGCACGCCATGATGCTCGCACTCACAAGCCGACAGACGGGCACATGGACCTCCGGATCTCCGATCACCGACTATCCCTCCCTCTCTCTCTCTCGCTCTCTCGGCCACTCACACCGCAGCGCCCTCGACTCGCACTCACGCCGCTGCCGCCACAGACCAGACTGGCGGCTGGCGGCGGCCCGTCGCTGCCGCTCCGGCTGGCTCCGCCCCCTGCGCCGGACGCGCCACCTGGAACAGACGGCCGCTCGGTCAGACCCCCGTCCGGCTGACCCGCGGGGGACAGGGGGTAGGGGGACAGGACCCCACCCCCACCCTAACCCGTGGGACACTCATCCCAACCACACTATGTAGATGCAAGACCTCAGAAACATTGCATATTCAAAATAAATTCGGAGGTAGTTTGGAGGAGGCCCCGGTAGCTCCGAGGTAGCGGACCCTCCACCGCCGCCGAGGGGTAGTTTCTAGCCCCGCCACCAGGTGACAGGCGAGGACGGCGCTCGGCCGGCTGCTGGAGGAGGCAGATGGTGCGGGGCCTGGCGGGACGCCGGGTGACACGCGCACAAAGCAGGGAGTACCTGCCCGACGGGCCAGCCTCCATCCGTCAGGGGAGAGAGAGGACAGGAGAGGAGAGAAAAAAACACGGCCTGGCTTTGGGGCGGCGGCGTCGCGTGGCCCCCTGCGGCTGTCACGCGGGGCTCCGCTGAAATCCAGGGTAAACAGCAAACAGGCTCACTGGCGGCAGAGAGGACCGACACATGGGAGACGAATCGGCAACGGAGCTCGGCGCTCCCGTCGGTCTCATCAGAGGGGTACTTAGTGGCGTTTGGGGCAGCACCTGGTCCGGAGAATCCTGCGTCAAATCTAACAGGTCCTGGAACCGAATAGACACACACCAGCAGCATACTGAAACAGAACTATAAAGTACGATCCTGCTAGCAGACCTAACATCGGTGCAACATCAGGCCAGCCTGGCAGCGACAACATGCAGTAGAAAACCGTGACCGATCTGAGGGACGGCTGGCGTGCGCCCAGCGGGCGCCCAGAGAACCAGCGGGCGCCCAAGGTAACGGCGGGCGCACCTGGCGCCCCGAGTAGCGGCGGGCGCCTCAAGGTAATAGCGAGCGCCCCCAAGAGAAACGGCGAGTCTATCATATCGCACGTGTATCACTCGGCTTCTGTGCGCTCGGCGGCCGGCCGGCGCCCAGACTTCAGACACTGTATGCCGTGAGACGTCTGTCGGGCTGACCAGCTGCTACCGAGTCCTACCTTCCCAGCGGAGTCTGCCGGGCCGCCGATACGGGCCCACAATGCAAACAAGACGGACACAAGCGAGGTCCGCTTCAGGCCGCAAATCAATCGGACGGCGGCGCAGTTTTAGGCACGCCGCGACGAGGCCGGCTCACAGTGAAGCCATTGTTTGGCTGTTTGAGGTGTTTATCTGGTGTAAAAAGCAGAGTCCATCTGCTTTGTTCTCAGGTGTCAACGTCGGGCTTACTGACATGGAATATAATCTGTCGTGTGCTGTCGGTGATTGATGTGCCTTTCCAAAAGAGGACGAAAATGGCAAACCATAAACATATAGCTAAAAACACACCAGTCATCAATGTGACAGAACTGTCAGTTAGTACACAACCTCCAGCAGGAAAACGTCATCGAACCAGGATCCTAAGCAGGAATCCGGATGGCTGACGGGGCCGGCCAACCAATGCAAACGTGGTAAGACGGATCCCGTGTCACCGTCGTCCCAAACGTATGACCTGTCAGCGAGCGAAAACGGGCCCGATAACTTCTCCGCGCGACCGGCGGCGCGGCGGCGGCGGTCACAACAGCACACCCCTCTCAGTTGGGTCAGCGAACAGGACCTGTGGGATTGGTGGAATTCGCCGGGCCCTGCCCAGAGGCCAGGCCGTGCGGCCGTTCCCACACCACGCCATTTCCCAGACAGGCCCCCGGACCGCGGACACACGTGGTAGCGCCAAAATCACCGCGAAAGTGAGCCCGACTCTGAGTCACCAAGGCCGGCCGGAGAGTCATGCACTGTATCACATATTTCAGAAATTTATTGGACGATTTTAGTCATCGCATAGTTCAGATTCAATATGCTGGCAACCGCAGTTCAAATCCCCACCATGCATAGCTAAGCTTCTTAAACGCTATTGCTGACCGTTGACCAATGTGATTTCAGCTTTATAAACTGTGATCGGAAGGCACCCGGCAGTATCAAGGCAATGCCAGTAGGTATTTTAGCGCTCTTTAGAAGGTTATAAAGGTAAGGATAAACGTCATGCATAACAGCAGTATTAGTTATATTTTTATATTATTTGCTTTTATGTTTCAACCAAACAAGTATCCTAAGCATTTGGAAAATATACGCTCCCGATCACACCATGCATACCACGCCCCATGGCACTACTGTGATCAGCGCTGCCAACAAGTGCCACCACCTGCTGCACACGGCGTCATCGATCGATTCCCCGAGGCCAAATCAGAATTGTCCGCCAGCCACCCGCACCCCTAATTATCGCGTTCGACATCTGCAGACTGCATCCAGTGCAGAGCTCACCGGCGACTCCAGACCGACGCGACCTAGCGCGGCAGCGCGAATCAGCCGCGAACGCGACGGAGGGAAAGAGTTTTAGCGTGGGCTGTGCTGTGTGCTCAGCCCACAGAAGCGGTGCCCGGCTGGTCGACAAAACAGGCCCGGGCCGCCCGGGAGGCCTCCCCCTCCCCTCCCGGGGGACAGCAGCAGCTGCCCGAGCTGGACGCCACCTGCCGACGGTGACGGCGACGCCGGCGCGTGGCGCTCCACGCACACTCGCGCCAACTGTTGGCCGCTCGCGCCTCCCGGAAACGGCGCCAAGCGGGCACGTGCCGCCTCATGGCGCGCCGAGACGCTGCCGGACGGGCAGGGAGCAGCTGGGAGAGAGGTGAAGGGATGGAGGGATACGGGACCCCATAGACCGGCACCCGGCCGGCCGGGCGAGCGCCACTGCTCGATACCCTGAACTGCTGGCGCGGGACTGGATATCTTCGAACTGGATCCGGGAGCCCAGCATCCGGTAACCAGAGAATAGATATCTTCGACACAAAGCATCAGTTTGTCCCGTCTCAATGTCTGTCGATGACTGAGACGGACGGCCATATTCGATAGGAGACAGTCAGCCTCTCCGCCTAACGCTATCAGAACGTCAGAAGCGGTTGACAACAATATTATTCAGCCAGTTGATCGGGCAGTTCGACAAGCGAATAGACGGGGAACAGATGATTTAGCAATACGAAAATGAGAAAATCCACATTATAGATTGCATAAAAACTTATTTGCATTCGTCATTTAAGTGCGCACCAAAACAACCGAATATAGAATGTAGTTAGCGGCTCTATACCATGGCAAATTTAAAGGGACCCTCCCACCTTAACATTAGATTTGAGTTGAGATAGCCAAAATGGGGTCCCTGGCTCACAATTACCGGTTTTGCACTCACAACATCGAGAAATGCCTTAAATCGGAAATATTGAATTTCAAAATTGCAGCATTTTGATTCAGAGGGGCTAATGCATAGGAATACCCCTCTGAATGTGTGACGTCAGCGCAGATATCTAACGATTTTTAAATGTTTGACTAAAACATTTTGTAGCACGCGGTGGTATACGCTGCTTTCCGCACAACAAGTGCCGCACTTTCAACTAAAGTCGCTAGGAACAGCGGAGATCCCAAAAAGTAAACAAAAGTAAAAGTCTAATATCTTGAAAACCAGTGAATATTTTTCGGTGAAATTCGGTAGACATTCGTTTTCGCTCTTTCTGAACCGAGCGACATCACTTTCATGCCAATTCATAAACTTTTTTGAAGGTGGGAGGGTCCCTTTAAGTTAAGTTTCAAACCCACCAAATTAGCTCCCGGCTCATTACGAGCATTATATTGGCGCCTTTGGACTTCTCCAGGTCCCTCGTCAAAGTCACATTCGCCTCTGACCAGCGGTGCCAGCAGCCCAGCCCGGCCCTCAGCCACCATGAGGGACGGCCGAGCGTCGGGCCGGCCCGGCCCGGGCGGGCACCTGGCCCTCAGCTCGTTATGCCACGTCACGTTCCTGTCCCAGTGGGACTCGGGGACTGCCGCCCTGCCCATCCGGCCCGGCGTCTCCTCCCAGCTATAGTGACAGTCACAGCACGTCGCAGTCTGCTGGCTCGATCCCGTAACGTTCCATTCCAGTAGCGTGCTTTACTGTCCTGCGCCGGTCCTACCACGCCAGGATGCATCCTGTTTCGAGCTGGGCCACGAATCGCCCCCGGCCGGCAGTCAAGTCATGACCCAAGTGCGCCAGAGACGTCCAATGCGCTGGATAAGTCACCTGCGCGTCAGTATCGCCGAGACGCGGCCTATCGCCGCCATCGGCCGGTCATCTGGGCCTCACCGCCTCCGTCCAAGCACGACCAGAAGCACCGTACGTCGAGAGTGACGAGAAAGTCGGCAAAAAGTGCCGACGAACTGACTGACAAGCATGGCGCTGTGAGAACCAATCACTGTTCCGAGACGTAGAGAAGACAGCATAGACTGGGCTGGCGAGGCGAGTCAGGAGATGGGCCCAAATTGATTGTCGGTGTAGGACCCGGAGAGGGTCAGGTTGGATGCGGGTCGCACACTGAAGGTACGGACTGCATACTGTACAGATAACAGCCGGGTTAGTATGGCGACATCAGCGAGAGGAGAGGACCGAAGACAGGGGGCAGAAGAGAAGGAGAGAGAGGACATTGAGAGAAAAAAACGAAACGATGCGGAGCAGCGAGGACCGATATTGAGCCGGACACACGTGATACGAATCAAAAACAGATGCCACGGAAAACGCGCCAGATGAAATCCTCAAACCTGGCCACAATAATCTAAAATATGAGCTTTCGAATATAGAACTTGTCAAAGAATATAAATGGGCTCGAGACACGAGACCGGACATTTAGGATCGTGGAGAATCCACCGACGGATAACGGACCAGCCCAACGAGAAAAGGGCGAAAAGGCACGATTCGCTCGGCCGAGACCCACAGTCAGAGCCATGAACTTCGCAGCCGGCCACCCGCATACAGCGTCAGGGTCGGGGGTAGAGGTGTCGATGGGGGGGGGGTTGTCAGGGGGCCTGTTCTGCCCTATCTGCCATCACCACCGCCGCCAGCATCCAGCTGGCGGCTGAGCGGCGACCGAGATTGGGCGGCGTTTTTATTTGGACAGGGCAGCTGCGGCGCCGGACGGGCACGATGGGACGGCACGGCCGGTGTTATCTTCCTGGCGGCACTGCAGTCTCGGCCGATCGGCAGCTGATCAGGGGCCGGCAAAAAGGCAAACAGAGCGCGACACACGGCGACAGCTGCCGCGGGGACCGGCAGGCAGCGGTACGGGCTGTCGGCACACCGCCGGAGATACTCACCAGGTCAGGGCGGCCAGCACATAGCAGAGGTAGCACTGTGAGAGGCGGAGGAGCAGAGACAGAGGTCCTGGGACCCGCTGAGATACTGACCCGCCGGACCGCAGCGGCCGCCCGGGGCTGACCTCAGGTCACTGTGGGCGGGGTCTGCCGGCCGTGGACTCCTCCAATTGGCTGTGGCCCGGTGGCGCGGCCGTGACCTCAGCACTGACCGGTCGAGGTTGACGCATCTGCTACCGCCACCGGCGTCTGATGACGTTTTGTGAGGAAGTGTCGAAGAGAAATATGAGAACATATAACCTTTTCCCAGTTGAATGATAGGTATATACATGTAATTATGTAATTGAAACATCCAAAACCGAAATTCTGGCTATTGAGTCACGTAACATGATTCTTAATCCTGCATGGATCAACGTTTTGCCTCTGTAAGCAAAAAACACAAACGGCAGTCGATCAGCATTAGATGACACGGAATAGCAGTCGAAGCCGGTGAGCATATTTGCTGAAAAAGTGCAAATAGGGAGCTCATATATCACAAAAAAAAATCAGCGTCATCAGCTCTCGTATATTTGACCACTTAACGAGTCTGACTGCCGAATAGCATGGCGTCACAGGAGCTCCATCAGCGCCATTAGCGTGGCAACGCCCCATTATCGAACAGTCTGTCACTCACGGCTCGGCTGTCACGTTCGTGACGGTGGCGCCGCCGACTTTCTACTGTGTCGACACCTCGGCTCATTCCCACGATCTCAGCCAAAGGGTGCACAGTTTCCAAACTGTGTCAGCGTCGCGTTTATCGCTGTGCATGCCACACAGCGGCGGTCAGCCACTTCGCACCGCCATCGCCCGCACTTGCACAGTGCTCAGCGGATTATGTCAAGGCTCTCTGAAGCGGCCGTAAGCGGGTTATACCCCGGCGCGCGGCCCCAGAACGACAGCTGGTCACCCGCCTCCGAAGGGTTTCTCACGGGCTCCTCCGGCCTGACAGCTGGCGCGTGCGGAGACGCCGCGCGCGAGGGGGCGGCGCGTGCCACATTGCGACCCCCCCCCCCCCCCCCCGCCGTCCGCCGGCCGGGTGGCGTCACCTGCTCCCCAGCACCGGCAGAGGGGAACCGGCCAGTACACAGGACCCCGACAGAAATACGTTCGTCGTTCATTACCAGCGCCGGGTCGGCCGGGTGGGGTGGGGTGGGGCCGCAGACGCTGACGACGCCTCGCAGCCGGTCGGCGGGCGACAGACGGACCACGGCTGACGGCTGACCCAGGGGGAGGGGGAGGGGAGGCTGACCCAGGGGAAGGAGGGAGGGAGAGACTTGTGACTTAGGACGGCCGACCTAGGGGGAGGAAGTGGAGAGTTGGAGTTCTGACTGGCCTAGGGGAGAAAGCGATGGAAAAGGCTGCCCAGGGAGAGAGCAAGAGTAACTCTTAACTGAGGATGGCTGACCCAGGGAGAGAGAGGGAGGGAGGAATGACTCCTGACTGAGGATGACTAAACCAAGGGCAGGGTGGGGCCGGGGCCTTTCAGGTAGGTATCAAGCTCTACAAAATACCTACCTACCCAACGTCAGGCCGGGCCAGCCTGAACCTTGGAAACACTGCCTTTGTAAGAAAGGCGGCATGCAGTGCTGTGCATTGACACCCCGTTCTGCACCGGACAGTCGGTCCGTTTCAAGTGTTTCCTTCGTGACCTTCCCGACTCGCAGCAGACACGGCGAATTGGCCGGGCACGCCAACGCCGCGCCGGTTGGCATTTCACCACCGCCCGGCCGGCCAATCGCCGAGTGGCGGCATCCTGCAGACAAACTGTTATTGAACCGGCAGCGCTGTCTGCAGAACTCTGTCCGTTTCCGGCACGGCGTGTTTGACCACTGGCAGCTGCCGGCGACGACAGTGACTTCCGGTCAGCTAGGGGAGGCGTCCAACGGGGCCAGGGTCTGCAAATGTGTCCCCCAGAACGCCGGAGCCCGCCCCTCAGCTCCTCAGTGGCTCCCTGATACATTCGTCATTCATGGAGACACCAGCGGGGAGCGGGGAGCCCATGGCAAGCTGGTTGTCGAGTCTCGACTACTCTCAGCATTCAGTCATTTACATACTGGAGGCAGTGCTTCCGAATCATGCTTCGGGCCTGCGCATGTTACGGCGGAGATGTATAAGAAGCATGTCTATTCCGTTATTTCTTGAACAGCAGATGTGCTTTATCCCACGTTGCTTGTAAAAACAGCTCCACTATTCATCGTTCGTCAGCTGTCGCCTCCCAGCCGTCTGTCATCTAGAGGCGCTGATAACTCGTCAAACATCGGGTGCAGTTGTCCGTTGTTGGCTCGTTGTCATTAGTCATCTGCTTCTGCCGCCCACACGGGCGCTTCGGTCGGTGACGGGACTGATGATGGTGGTGGGCGTCCGCCGTCACCGATTATCAGTGCTGACGTGACGTGAGTGACGTGCACCTTTTTCATTGGTTCGACTTGGCATTCGGGAGATATCGTCCCACGATGCCGTCACTTGGAACAAGGTGTATCAGACGCGAGATAGGTCGTAGCGACTCAATAAGACCGTCACTCGAGCCCATTACAGACCAATGGGAATTCAAGCGACTCCAGCCGAAGCTCACGATCGGTCGGTGGCGCTATCCGCAAAGACCAAGCCGCGCCATGTTTGTAGAAGGTGACAGACGGCAGTCAAAGTGGCGCAGCAGTGTAAACAGCGCCGCTGTGCCGTGCAGTTTGCCGCAGTTTGGGATAGCACAGGCCCTAAAGAGCCGCCGCGCCGCAGCCGCTGAAAACATTCAACAGTAGCGTCTGGCTCCGTTTGGTCGGCCCATAAACATTGCCCCTTCCCGGCGCAGCGTCTTATCCAAGGACATCTCACAACAAACACATCATGAATGGCCAGCTGGTGGGGCCGCCTGTAGCGAAGGAACCCGCATGCTTCGGCCATGGGCGACGGTCGGCGCGTCCCTGGATCGGTGTGTCGAACGGCAGCCGCCGCTGCATGCTCGCACAGACCGGCCGAAAACAGATTGTCTCACTGGTTCTGTCCAATACTTCATTCAACGCAGACAATTCCAATTCACAATGAAGTAGTCCGGGACGATGCAGACAGACGCAGTGGTCCAGTCCCATACATGCAGTCACAGTGACACCGTCCAACACAGTCGGTCCTGCAGTAGCTCGGTCCGACATGGCAGAGCGGCCCGGTCCGATTTGCTATCACAGTGGTCCGGTCCCATCTACCTATACTCCACGCTCAACCGTCACAGTGACCTGGCGTCGGTCCTGGTGGCCTGATTCAACATACAGACACAGTAGTCAGGTCCGATACGCCAGAGTGACCTCCTGCACGGTGTCACCGATGCAGAGTGCCACCGTTGCGTCACGGCGCCGCATCAACTATGCCATGCAATAGCTCTCAGGGGCTGGCAGGGGATATTCACAGAGGATATTCAGGCCACGAGGAGAAGGCTGCCGTCACACAGCGTCGTCCGTCACATGAAAACCACAGTCACACGCAGACAATCACAATGAAGTATCCCAATTCAGATCATACGCCACTCACATGACGATAATTCATTTTCGATAGCGACCCGCTGCGATCGGAGCGTGCCAAGTGTCTTGTGTACGAGGAGATGCAAGAGAAGTCGAAGAAACCTTTCAGGTTTATTTCCCTTGGACTGGCGGGCTCTGCATGGACAATGAAGAGGATTGTTCACGTGACCTATGTTATGCCGTAACAGACTCTCAGGCTCTGCCGTAACGTAACTCACTCTCAAGCTCCTCGTGCTTTTGGAAGCAGAGCTCATTTTAAGTGGACAATGAAGTGGGCGGTCACAAAATGATAATGCAATGTGTGATGTATGTTGCAAGTATACCTACCTACTGATCATTTTTGTTTACGCTGGACACTCCGTTATGCAACAACAGGGGGAAGCAAGGGGAGGCAAGCATCGGATAAGAAAAGGAAAGTACATTCATTTTGATATCATAATTAAATCGAAAACCGGAGGAGAAAATCGCCCCCGTCGGCTTAGTGCAGCTCAAAAACCTCTTGCATTTCGGTCGCACGATATCTCGGACAGATCTCAGTACTTTGCACATGCAGAAACACCAATGAAATTGTAAGGCGCTTTTGGCACCTGCGACATTTATTATCCGCAGTGAAAGCGCCATGTGCACTTCCTGAGGCCGTTGGCAGGCCGTCTCTGCGCGCGCTGTCCTCGGCTGCAGCGGTCGGCGCCGGCGGCGGGCGGCCGGTCCACCGGGACAGGTGCTGGACAGCCGAGGTGCGAGGGCCGCCTGCAACCTGCGCCCTTACCCGGTAACGGGCCCTCCGAGTGACCAGCTGCCCCCGTGACCGTCAGCTGCGCGGCCCTCTGTGTCAGGGTCCCTCTGCACCGGCCGTCCGCACCGCGTGGCACCGGCGCACGACCGATCCTCCAGCTGATGGCGCGGACGCATCAGATGCTTATCGATGGCCAAGTCGTTATTACCTGGGCCGCCCTCATTAACGGGCTCGCAGCCGGACGCGGCGCCTTGTAGAGAGGGAGGGCCGGGGGAGGCCCGCCTGTCAGAACCATAGGCCACCTAGCGCGCCGGGAGCCGGATTAACTCCCCGTGCCGCTACCGAAGGGGTTACCACAAGGCAGTAGCATCGGACCTGCCTAATTTACCCGGTGGTCCGTGTAACAAGCCGCACCGTCGCTTAATTGCGGTCAGTAAGAAGCGTCCTCGGAGGGTAATTGGGGGATTGGCTTTTTGCGACATGTTGTGAACGGTAGGACGGCGGCAAATATGGATGAAGCTGCGGCGAGTGCGCCGCGCTCGACAGCTGGCCACACGACGGTGGCAGTTGCGGCGCCCAAAACAGCGCGCCGGCCCTGAAAACAGCGCGGTGTAGGTACCGGCGGAGCCCCGATCGGGCAGAACGGTCAGCTGGCACACGCGCCGCGTGAGCGTCGATCGAACAGAAAAGAGCTCAAAACATGGGGATCAGGGGGCGGCTTGAAAACAGGGGGTTCAGCTGGAGGGGATGAGCGTTTCGGTGGAAAGTAATGCCATGTAACCATGCAACTTATTTATAATATCGGTAGGCAGTTCAATCGGATCAAGCGTATGAATTGATCGTTTTGGTCATTACACGTTAAAGGGACTATCCCACCTTTACATTAGGTTTGAGTTGAGATAGCCAACTGCCAAGTTTGCGGCGAGGTCCAGAAACCACTATCTATCTTGGTTGCAACCCCCGCGGCCTCGTGGTGTTGAGGAAATGCGTTCTCTTCATTTGAAAATGAGCCCTGCGCAAGGCCCAATCTCTTAACCATTAACGGTAATCTGATGACGTCATTTGCCTTTTGAAGTGAAGTATCACTTGATTTACGAATAAGCCAATCAGAGACACTTTTGTTATTGTATGAGCCGAGTCATATTTGAGAGCAAATACCTATATTTGCTGCCAAATTTCCCACACACTGACATGAAGTAAATCCTTCATTACGTCACAGATCCGATCTAAATGACGTCACGATGAAATATAGAAGTCACAATATCTCAAAAAGTATACGATGAAAACGCGTAAAAACTTGCAGAATTCGTCATAATATCATGAGTAACATTTCCGAATCCTAAACGGGACTTTTTTGAAGGTGGGATAGTCCCTTTAACCGCTCGAAATTCAAACCATATGCATAGCATAGCAAAGGCATTGCACGGATACAGAACCGCATTATTATTCTTTAAGGAGCTTGCCATGACCTGCGTAGCACGTATTCAAAATGGCAAATAGAAATGGAAGTTAAGTTTCGTAAGCAGTAAAGCAATGGTGCCTGAAAGGGATGGCCACTGACCCACTATCATATCAAAACCATTCCCTTCTTATGCATCCAGTGTGCATTTGCAGAGCACGTAGTTAGTTGCAGCGTCGAGTTAAACCATTTCGCTAGTCGATATTTATTCTATGAAGAACATGTCCAGAATGATTCAGCCAGTGCATGGGCCGGTCTACATTGCCCAAGCATCATAAATATCACACTTATAAAAGAGCTCATTGACTATCATCACAGATCGCGATCATAACCTTGAGATCACTCACTTTCCGACCATCTAAATCGACACAAATGGTCGAATATATGCTGGGAATTACCCTTCCATAGAGCCCATTGCTGTGATTCGTCACAATCCACCGTCCAATTACGGTGCACTGACGCTCGTCGGGGCCGGTCACCAATGGTGCAGAACGGTGCTGACCGCGACACCAGCGGCCGCGCCCCCCAAGGGCACCAGTCGCACCAGCCAAGGCCGTCTGTCAGCCAAGCATGCAGCTGCGCATTGCCCATGGAGGTTGGCTTGGAAATCTGGTTTGCCAGCCACATAATCGGTGTCTGGTCTACCGCCCATGGGGTCTGCTGGGAAGTCTGGCCTGGGCTGCCATTCGGTGTGTCCATGCTGAGGGTGCCTACTGCCTAGTCTGCCGTCTACAGAATCAGTTGCATGTCTGGTCTGCCGCCTTCGTGGCGTGCTCGGATGTCAGGTCCTCCCTCGGGTATGTCCTTGTGTAGGTATCGTTTAGCGTGTCAAATCTAAAAGAAAACATCATTTTGATATTGAATGCGTTCTACGGGACACTTCTTGATAGCCAATCGGCACGTGCGGGAAAATTGAAGTCGCATGCCGCCATGATAGCCAATGTGATGTGCACGCGCCCCATGAGGACAGGCAATTATGATTAAAGCGACCACCATGGCCAAATCAATACAAAATACATTGACCTCAGAAAGACCGACCAGACTTTCTTGAAATAAGTTGTCTGCCAACATGCCCGATTGTACGAAGTAACTCTGTGAGTAACACATTCAACCCACCACGTGTTATGCATTCGCCATGCATCAGACGCCCCCGACGTGCGCCCTTTAAAACCGCGCCGGACAGGACACTGCGGCGTGGCGAGCCATGGCGCACAGGATGGAGGGGAGACGCAGGTGGCGCGTGCCGACAGATGCGGCGCAGTGGCGGCGATTTTTGGCGTCCCGGTCGGCGGCGGCCAGGTGATGCGCCGCCACCGCCGCCACCTCGCCGCGGACGCCGCCGTGCAGGGAAAGCGGTAACGAGCGAAGGGCCACGAGCCGGGGGAAAGGAGGTAGGGGACAGCGCGGGGGACGGAGCACCCAGCTCCTGTGCAGCAGGGATGGGGGAAGAAAAGTGGCTCGTATACCTACCATAAGAAAGCTAAAAGCTTACTGGATACACAAGCCTGTGCTAAAACTGTGCTAAATCGTCTTCATACTAATGCAAAATGTTTGCCTAAAGTGGTCTCTAGTCTTTAATGACCTTGTGGGTCGAGAACATGCATGGCTGGCATATGTAAGCGAAGTCAATAGGACAAAAATGTTCCATGTACACTGTACAGTACAGCGATCCTGTGCAGTCTAGAGATACGTAAAATATTCAACAAATGCGATGTAGCATCAATAAAAGAAAATATATGATATTCAGCAGCATTATCTGGCACCACAAGCTTTTAACCGAGGATAGCATGATCGCGCTGCTCCAAAGCGCGTGATTCGTTTAAACGGTTTAAGCTCCGACTCTTTTTCCAGGTGAGCCTCTACCCTCTACTATTTGCCCCCTTCTACGAGTCCCGTACCTGGCAGCCGTCTCCCCAGCCGACCGTGCGCTACCTGCCTCTCCCCCTCTCCCTAGGCTTGCCGTTTACCATGACAATCACCCGGCTGCGACGAAAACCGCCGGGCCGACGCTCGCTATTGAGTCGGCGACCGCGGTCCGCCGGTGCCGACGGGCAGCCGGTCCCGGCAGGTAGCGCTCTCAGCCACTTGAAAACGCACAATCAGCTCGGTTACAAAACGCTGCGCCCGTGTGGGGGGGGGGGGGGACGAAGGGGGCGAGGTAGACACCGGGCGGACGGCATGGAGACAAAATACGAGAGGGACGCCGTGCAAACGTCCGTCCCTGGTCCCGAAACAGACCACGTGCTTAGGGCGAATATACCATACAATACATTTGTCGTGCTTTCACTTCTTGAATCAGTTTTAGCTCCCTAACAACTTAGTGCATTTCGGTTTGAGAAAAAAGTCATGACGTTCAGTCAAAAAACTTCATAGCAGCTTGCTGCCTCAGCTCTTGGATCAGCAATGTCACGGTCACACGATCTAATAAATACATTCCCATCCCTTTTGAACTGTTCCCAGCCCCACCCGATATATCCTTGCTACCCCGAGACCCGACCATATCCCTCCAAAGCATGATCTGCCCTATACCCCGCAACCCCGCCTGTCCCTTTCGACCCCGACCTGTTCTGTCCCGGCCTCAGGCATGACCTGTCCCTGCCAACTTGACTTGTCTCTGCTATTGGAGCCTACAATGGACTAGGATGAGTTCTATGAGGAGCCCGAGGCGCCAGAACAGTACAAAGTGAAGGCAATGACACGGACGATGCCTTAGGCAGCTGCCACCGCATGCTATGTAACATCCAGGTGCGTTGGACTCGGGTCAACGTTTAGGGCGGAGCGCTGTTCAAAGTGTTCATGTCATCCTGGTGCTCTTGCTGTTTGCTGATGCTAAAATAGTTGACCAATCAGAAGAGGGTGAGCCGATTTAGAGGTTGAAAGTGATCAACTGAGGGAACCAGCAATATGAGACAGTCAACAGATCCAAAAGATGATTAATAATCATGGTGAACCGTAGATTGAGCTGTCCGATGTTATGACATTAAGTTTTTATTTCGGCTGCTAAATGGATAAGGATCGGGAGACGCAATGAACTTGTCTTAGGTCCGTGCCTTCAATGGTCTTGGACCGGCTGGCCTGTGACAGAGCCGGGACCTGTGCGACGGGCCTCAGCAGCCCTCAGTGCAGTCAGTGGCCCTCGACTGCGGAATTTTCAGCAGAGACCCCGCTCACTGAGCTCGGTCGCCTCTCTCGGCCCGAACAATGCAGCTGCACGGCCCGAGTCATGTGACAATGCAGCCGCCGACAAGATTTTATCTCGGAGCATGAACATGAACTGGCGCTTTTCGCATGCCACTCTCACTGAGACGGAGTCAGCGGCTGACGTGCTGGGGCCTGCAGCCGGTCCCAGAAAACGGATCAGAGCAGTTGCGCAGAAGGGAAATCGGGTGCCCGGAAACCTGCAGCCCGCCGCCACCGCAGCCACAGTTCAGCCAGCGGTTCACAAGTTCGGCAGTCGGTTCACAAGTTCGACAGCCAGTTCGCCGGGGCATGTATCGTGCATTTGATGACTGTCATCTCACAATCTCCAATAAACAAGAGAGCGACAGCATCCGGTAGCTGACGAAACTCACGGCCGATCGTGCTGCATCATCTGGCCTGCAATGTTCCCCGTCTGAGGGGCAGCGGTGACGGCAGCAGTCACAGAATTCGCCAGCTCTGCAGCCGAACTGGGCAGTCGTGGGAACGGCTCCGAGCCGCGCCCCAACCACGAATACCGAGCCGTTCAAATTCCTGACCTTGCACTGGCACTGAGCCGCGCGGTGCGACACGGTCGGGACACCGATAGGCCACGATGTCGAGCGGCCGCGCTGCGCGAGTCGCGCGCGCCGTGTCGCCGACTCCGTGCCGCCGATCACGGTCGCTCCGTGACCCGTGTCGGCGCTCCGTGCGACGGCCGCCGCCGGGTCGTGTCGCACCGTCGCACTATGGTTGGAAACGGCCTCACGGATGGCCGTGGGCAATTTCGGAATATATGTATATTTGGGGTGTCATTCTGTTGGAAATTGATGAAACGTTTTGAATTGGGCAGAAAAAAAATATTTAGTTGCGGATTAAGTCTCCATTATCGTACGTGGAATCGGGAGTTTCTGATAGTGGCTTTTTTGGTGCGCCGTCAAAGGTTTGAACAACCGCGCTGGTGATAGCATGTGGAGTACCTCCATGACGTTGTAAAACTGGATTATTATATATCAAAATAATCCTTGTTATGTTGGCTATCGAGTGGAGTGATTCTTTTTCCAATGCGTGTTCAAAATCAGGAACGGCATTGCATTCTGTTTGCAGTGTCACCATAGCAACATTTGCAAAATTACGTTTATGTTTCATTGGACATACAAAAAGTTCTCCATCGACCTCCATTGAGCTTTTTGGCAGAATAAACCTCTGTTCAATTCTGCGTAAGGGGAACGTAAAAGCAGACTGCGCACTTGTGCGCAAAATCGTCCGTGAAGCTTTATCTCCCGAGGCGTACCTCCCCGTCGCTTCGTTAGCACCAGGTCAGCTCGTCAGTCGTGCAATCGCTTATCCTAATAAATGATGATAAGAAGTAGGGTTGCGGAGTCGTGGTGGCGCCAAACCCGACTCCGACTACGACTCCGACTCCTGACTCGTTGCCATGACTCCGGCCGACTCTGTCTCCGACTCCGGACCCCTGCCAGTGTTTCGGAGTCGTGATGGAGCTGTTCCGATTCGGACCGACTCCGACTTCCGCTGCGGGCTCCTGACCGACCCCGACTCCGACTCCGACTCCTGGCTCGTTGCCACGACTCTGGGCGACTCTGACTCCGACTCTGACTCCGACTCTGACTTCGACTCCGCACCCCTCGTAAGAAGTAACTGCTCGCCCCTGCACCTGGAGTATGGATATCGTGCAAACGTGTATGGATATCCTGGAGTATGGATATGGATATCCACTGACAGAACAGACATACAGACATGCCGTAAGCGCCAGTACACTGCCAATACCATGGCAAATCAAATGGCTATCTATGGTTTTTGATCATCGTTCTACATTTTCCAAAATCTTGAACTGGATGTTGACAATTTCTCGTGACTACTTCACGACCATGATGCATGCATTTCTGAAATTGATCTTTTTTCAACCAACCACGTACTCGTATGATAAAATAAATGTCACCATCGTGTTCTACGCCCAAAAGTACCCATAAAACATGTGTCATGGGCTGCGAATAGGTACCAGTTTTAATTTTCGGGGTTATGTGCTTACCTGATTGACCTGACTTTGACCCTGGTCAGTGGCCTATATGTTTGACTGACCCCTACATTGATCTGACACTCTTTTAGCACTTATATGAAGGGTTGTGACAGTTGTGACAGCTGTGATAGATTGTTTAGGACCAACTGATGACTGAATTTATTTAGAATGACGATATAATCGAACCGCGAAACGCGAGGCACCGATTGCGTGGTTCTAAAGTCCATGCTACTGAAAGCCCGATTTCAAGTGTTTGACCTGACCTTGACCCGACCTGTGACCTCGAAATTCAACTTTAAAGTATTCATCTGAATCGTCTCGTCGCGTTCTTCTTTGGTTTGCCGCCTCGTGCGTTTCGCTGCGCCTATTTGTTCGCGAGTTATCGGCTGGGGCCGTTGAACGCCCCCCCCCCCCCCGGCAAACGGCGGATGGGGAAATACCCCAGCAACTGCCGGGTTAATCTGACGCATGTTTTGTCATTTGATCGTCATCTTATTTCTTACTTTTTTGCCCAATCTAAAAAAAAATCATAAATACTCTTTCTCCAAATTTTTGACCCTTTATGACCAATAGTGAGACACTGTGCGTCACTACGTTGATATTTCTCGCCCTAAAGCATACCAACAATATCCATTCAGTAATAGCAGTATTCAAAACATGTTCAAAATGCCTCGCGATATCGATAGCATTACGAAAGACATAGGCGACTTATAACATACTTGAAATGATGACGTCACACAAGCGTGACGTGACGTGACCTCGTCATTTCTGAGTTACTGTATGATGCACGAAAGACACCGGCATACCTATGCAAAGTTTCATCGCAGTCGGTCTACGCATTAACAAGTTATGGGCAAAACATTTTTTCGCGTTGACCCCCGGCCATCCGTGAGGCCGTTTCCAACCATAGTGCGTCGGCGGTTCGTGAGCGGCCGGCGCGGCGGTGACCGGCCCGGCCAATTGGATAAGCAGCGCGACATTGGCGGCTGAATCAGCGACCATGCGCGGCCACGTCACCCAGACGACGGTCATTCTCGAGGGGAGGGGGACGACTGAGCTCTGACAGCCATCGGAACTGCCAGCGCAATTGGCGGCAATCAGACGGGCCGGCGCTGCAGACGGTCTCACCATGACGGGGTCACGGCGGGCGGCCAGGGGTCGCGGGGTCACGCCGGTCACGGAGTGGTCCGACCGCACCACCGAGTTACACGTTCCGAGCAGCCGTCAACAGCTGGTGATGAAGGTGTTCCAGTCAAATTTATCGCTGGAAACTGAGGAATGTTATCTCTCACTATCAGCTGGATGCTCTCACCACGTCAAATAACCGGCCTGAAGACATGAGATTGTCTGTTTCTTCTTCAACAAATAAATAATAAAAGGGATGAACGGAGCAGGAGACAGCTCCGAAACTAATAAAATTGAATAGAATTGAGCAGATTAATGTGGTCGCCATGATGAAATTACGTCTAATCAATGGCGGTTGCTCGCAGCAAAACATCATTTTCTGTGAACACCAGCAGCCGGATGACGCCACCGTTCGATGGTATCAGCTCCTGACCGGGGTGCGACAATCGTGTTCCTGCACAGCCGGTCTGTCTCACCAGCGCCGCTGGCCTTCATAGGGAGCGGGGCCAGCTCGGCTGAGACGGCCGCCGCGCCGGCGCGGCAGGAGTCGGTCGCCCTGTCGGCTCCCACGGCTCACGGCAGCAGGACGCCGCCGTCTCCACGGCCGGGCGGTGACGGCGGCCCCGTCCAGTCCACTGACCTGAGGTCGATCGAGCGTGGCCGTCTCGGCGGCAGCCGCCCCCGCCCCCGCCCCCGCTGGGATACGCCACCGCGCCGCCAAGGATGGGGCGATGCTTGAGCGGCCACGTGCGACGGTCGCGCTTCAAGACGAGGGGCGACCGACGCTCCGACGGGAAAGGTGATTTCTAGGTAAATTGGCGGCGGGGAGGGGAGGCGCACAGACGCTAACAGGTAGTAGGGTACTCTACTTGAATGGGGAGCTGATTGTCAAAACAGCGAATGAATGGAAGGCAGGTGTGTAGCAGTCTTCTGCTTATGTTGCTGAAACTTTACCATGCCGGTCTGTCGTTTGTTAGAGCTGTGCTGTGAGCTCTGATAACAAGCTGATCTTCAAGGTAAACGTATTCGTTTAAAGCAACGTTTACAGCAATTCGTTTAAAGCAACGTTTCCCAACACTGCAACTAAAAGGCAAAAAGAAAAGTGAAACAAATATCCATGTGGCTAGGCGTGCGACTTATGGTTTATATCACACCGCTATGGAAATGATTTTTCTCAGACAACTTCTGACGCATACTTGAACAGCAGACCATAAATCCACATCTCTGAATCAGCGCCATAACTATCTAACACAAATTCCACCGAACCACATTCTGGGAACGTCATGTATGACACACCCTGCAGAGTTGGTCCGAAATGCTGCCGCCGGGCCCAGCCCGTTCTCTGGTCTGCTCGTGCTGACTCAGGGCCTATACGGTCGTTCCCATCGAGGGGACGCCGTGTGCAGTCGGCGCACCGCTCCGTGGCCCTGATGGAACTAAACGTCGCGCTGTCGCTGGCGACGCGACGCTCGACGCCCGCCCGAGCGCACCGGCCGAGAAATTAGTGCTCACGGCCCGCGCGGAGCCGCTCACCGAGCCGGCAAGAAGGTGAGCTGAGCGAGCGTGCTCACCGGCCCAGGAGTGAGAGGAGGCGTGCTCACCGGTCCAGGGAGCGTGGAGCTTATTTTCCTGCTGAGTTATTTAACGACGGTTGCTCTTGCTGGGTTAGGTGCCTTCACCATCGCCAATGTGCGATCTGTGGCGACGAGAACAGGTTGAATTTTGAATGAGTTTAGACAGCCTCCGCCGCGGGTGAAACCATGCTCAGACCGCCAGACGTTGGGCCGGCAAATACCAAGGTTTGACCGCGGCCCGCCCGAACGGCTAATCCGGGCGACACGGAGCCATTTTTGCAGCGGCCAGCGGGCGTGGGAGCCGCCGGGCCCGGAAACCTGTCGGCAATTCACGGTCGGTCGCCGTGACCGCTCACATTTACCGCATACCGAGCCGCAGATAAATATATCTGGTCCCGGTCAGATCGGCCAAACAGCGGCGTTAACAGTTGAACACGCCTACCGACCATGCAACGCCTGTCGGAAGCGGAGATGACAATCAACCCAGGAAAGAAAAATCAGCAACTATGGAAATGCAGTTTATGTCTTGCCGCCCGGACAAGAGGCTTATTATGGTTGAAGGTTATTGCTTGTCCTGATAGAGCAAAATAATATAAGCGAGCATGATCATTGAGTGTTTACAGATCAGCAGAATTACAATTCTGCCTATCTACTGCAGTAAGGCGATGAAAATGTCAAAAAGGCCGCTCTTGCCCTGAGGAACCGACAGAGCCGCCAGACACGGCTGTTTGAATTCTTTCCATGCTGGTAGGAAGTGTCTGAAGCCGTCTCGCCGAGGTCAGCGCGATGCTGGTATAGCTGTGTCCGTCCACTCTCCACCGGCTGCACCTGCCGTCCGGTGACCTTCCCGTCCTATTACCCTGCCCGCATGCTGGCCGCTGTCCTCCCGGTCACAGCGTGATCGGTTCTCTTTCGGCCCACAGCCCGGCACCGATCGGTGTTACGGTGGCCGTTACACGGCGAACTCCGCTACATGGAGGCGCCAGAGGCGTGTCGGGGTCACCTCGGTGACGAAAAAATGGGGCAGCCATCGATCATCACCGATGTTTGGTTTATCATCCCCGACGAGTTGCAGGAATGCGCACTAAAGTAGCCGATATGGTGTTATCATATGTGTGTTTCTGCTTATCTAGGATGGATTTTCATCGTAAGACCATAAAAAGCAGCGTGATATTGGTAAGTGCCGCGCCCAAAGACATTCAAATTTCTGCCGCTATAACAACCTCAGTTATACCAAGGCCGTATAGTTATACGGCAGGCCGAATCAAGAGCTTGACATCTCTCTTCTTCGAGCTAAATTGGATAAAAACGCGCGCCTGCATTGCAGCAGGACGCCGAATTCTGGACCGGGCGACACCAGCGCTTCCGTCGGCGATTGGTTGATCGGGCGGCCACACGTTGCTGTGTCACATCAGAGGCACGCGCCGCCGCGCGAGAGGTCACAGGTCAGGCGGGCTGCTTTGATGAGGCGCCCGGTGACAGACGCGCGGCACGTGCGAAGTGACGACAGGCCGCAGTTTGGAGGAGATGGTCGGGGGGGATATAACAACCTCAGCTATACATAATATAACAACCTCAGCTATACATAATACGACAGGCCGAATCAAGAGCTTGATATCTCTCTTCTTCAAGCTAAATTGGATAAAAGCGCGCGCCTGCATTGCAGCAGGGCGCCGAATTCTGGACCGAGCGGCGCCAGCGTTTCCGTCGGCTATTGGCTGATCGGTGCGACCGCCACACGCGCTGTGTCACATCAGAGGCTCCGCCGCCGCGCGAGGGGTCACAGGTCAGGCGGGCCGCTTTGATGAGGCGCCCGGTGACAGACGCGCGGCACGTGCGAAGTGACGACAGGCCGCAGTTTGGGGGAAGTGGTCCGGGGGAAGGGGGCGTGCACGAGCACAGCATGGATCACACCACCTGCTGTCTGCAGGTTATGGCATAGCAGGTGATCCAGATCAGGGAAATTGCAGGCTGAATGATGTGCCCCTTCAGCATTCATTTAACATCAATTATAACGAACGACGCTGGGTCACGCAATTTTTAAGCAGATGGTGCCCTTGCCAAGCATCCTACAGCTCAGGGGCGGATCCAGCTCACAGTTTTTTTTTTTTTTGGGGGGGGGGGTAAACCATTTATTGATTCTTTCCATGCCTCGTCCATAGGCGTTATGTTAAAATTATGCCGTTGGGGGAGGGCAAATGCCCATTTTGCCCCCCCCCCCCCTGGATCCGTCACTGCTCCAGCTGCCCCCAGAGTTGTTACTGACACAGATAATTGAATGCATGGTGCATGTCAATCCTCGTGGTGCATGCAACTGTTATCAATTGATGCAGTCCATCGATTCAGAAAGACAATCATGAAGGACGGACATTCGATGCGTCAGCATTCAGGCGTACCGTTTAGCCCGAGTGTTCTGTCCACAAGCGCAGCTAAAAAACGACAGCAGCTGCCACTGAGCTGATTTTCTTCTCTCACCTTTCGCTCCGTTCAGATTGGTCGGTATCACCCGACAATCTCTGAGTACAACCCGCCGCACGCGCCACCATCGACAAAAACACGGTGTGTTGGTCCCGATAACGACGACAGGCCATCATCTGCCCTATACGGCGATGCCGCCGGCGCGGCGCGAGCCAGATACGACGCAGCCGCGCCGTATATGTATCCGACACGTCCGAGTTGTCCAATTAACGGTGGCGCGGCGTCGGTCAGCGGCGGTAACGAGTTAGCCGGCTGACTGGACGTCATCGTTCTGTCGTCTCGGCGAAATCGTGGGCGATATCGACCGAGTTCGCCGCCGGGAGCAGCCCTTTTGGAGACAAGCTCGCCTGTCCGACAGCTCGTGACGGTTAGATGAACTCAGCCTCGTGGCCTGGCAGCCGGCTACCGACCGACCCGTCACACAGCACGCCCATCTCGGAAGGCAGGCGAAATAATGAGCCATGATTGCCCCATGGGTCGCAACACTCGAGAAAACACGCCGCGGCGCCGACCAGCTGTGCCGCGCACCGCCCGCCGCCGCAGACGTGCCACAATTGGATTAATCGTCCGATCACCGGCGTGACACGGCACGCGTCGCCGACGACGCTCGCGGCGCCGGAGTGACGCTCGCGGCGCGTTCGGCGTGACTCACGCCGGGTCCGGCTTCGTGGGCGAGCCGGGCATCGTGAATGTGGCGTCAAATCCCACGGAACTTCGCCGCAAGATCCGCCATTCAATTGGCTCAACAGCGCCGTGAATTGTCCAGTGCGTCTCGAATGAAATCCTCAGCTGAATCATCCTCGGATCACGGGCATTCCGTTCATTCATTGGACATAAACAGCCGCATGCCACATGTAACACAAAGGAGAGTTGAAAGATGTCCGGCGTCCGCACGTCGACATCTGCAGAATGTTCCTAGTCGTGGGCGGGATGTGGACTTCGCACAGCATCCGGGACTGTAACGTCGTTTGCCCGTACTTCTCCCTTCCTTCCAACGTCCTGTGTTCATAGTTTCGTCCATCGTGGCTCCTCTCAGTCTGTCGTTTCGCCCATTATTCCTCCGGTGTCCAATGTCTGACAGCCATTCTGCTACAGACCAAGAAGGCTGCCCGAGACAAGAGATTTCATCAGCTCACCGTTGGCCGGACACCAGCGTCTGACTACAAGAGAACACGAGACTCGGCGGGCCGACAGCGCCGGACCGACGCTCCGAGTGGCCAGGTGATGACGCCCTGCTTCAGAGACACCGGCCGCGCCCGCTGCTGGGACAACGACCGCTGTTTGAACGCATTGTCCGCCAGATTACGGAGGAATTTATGGTTGAAGACTGGCATCAATGTGATCAGTGACGCGTGCGGCCGTCTATCGCCGCGAGACGCGCGCGCGACGGGAGTTGAAGCCGCGGCTAGTGACGCCGATGGGCTGGTCCTTCAAAGGCGCGGGAGGAGACTCAAACACAGGGTTGGCCGGTGGGGAGGAAGTTCGGCGGCGGCTCACTGTTGTAATGATGCATATCGCTGAGAACGTCAGTGGCAGCGGAATGTAACGGTCTGGATGTCAATGGGATCATTAACTGCGCACTATGAAAGGTATTGTCGAGTGACTTTCATTGAGGACTGCTGTCGGCAGTGACGTGTTTGTCAAGGAAGCCGTTAACCACACGTTCATTAAAAACAACAACTAGCTATAACTTTTCGTGCTTGCCAACTGCATGCGTTTCCTTCTACCACTGTTCATAGAATTTCGTCGCAAACCGCAGAAAAAAAAACAGAATAATATAAACGACAGCTACCAAAAAAAAGATATTGGGAAAGTATGACAAGTCACTTTCCCTTCCAAAAGAGTTCATCCATAAAAATAAAATATCCATTAGGCCAACGTTCTGCGCCCTGCCGTCGGTAATAATTACGCCCTACTCACCGTCCACCGGTGGCTCATCCACCCGTGTTGGCTCCTCCCACCCATCCGTCTGATCCTGCCCGCTGACATCCTCATTATGAGGGTCCGGCATCGGCCCCCTTTTTTAGCCCCTGATCCGACGGCTGATCCGCGCCTTACACGCGGCTCAGGCCGGCCAAATTGAGCGGCAGATCGGTCCCAGGACCACCAGGGCACCGGGCCTCCTCCTCACCACTGCCGCCGCCAGCTGCCGAGGGATAGAATGGCCATGCAAATCTACCACTGTGCTTCGTGTTTGGATCTGCGTTTGATATTTCTGGACGCGCACGCCGACAATGCGCGCCGTTTCTGGTGCGCTGCGCGTTTTGTGACAGCGCGCGCCCCACGGCGGCTTATCCGGGCACAAAATGCAGATGGTGCGACGAGCCCGCGTGTTTGTGTGTCGAAGACCCTGGAGACAATGGCCAAGACATGTAAACAGGGCTTTAGGGAGCGGCCGGCTCGCCGAGCACATTGAACAGGCGACTGCGGCGGTCCCGGCGCATAGCTCTAGTATATGCTGTGTCTTGAACTCCTGGGTGGCGTTTGTGACATACAACGGCGTTTTGGAGGCTGAAAATTATGTACTGATGACGAGCTGTTCCTAAAATGTCGTGCAGTCTGGTAAGAAGGAGGTTCTAAATAACAGTGGAGGCCGAGGCGGCAAAGGCGGCTGGGCCAATAATTAATTCTACTTTTTCTACTATGAAGTCCGCCATAAAAAACGTTCATTACAAGAACTTGTATCGCCGGCGCCGGTGTAAAATCCATCAATTTTGTTACAACTTTGCCTCAGAACATACATTTTTCATTCCTTTCTGGTGCTGTCGACTTGTAGTCGGTCTCTTCCTTTGATCGAAGTCCATTAAGACCAAATAAAAGGCCCAATGAAAGAAATCGGTGAAATGAGTGAAACTGTTAGCTACATCCGTAAAATGGGGGAAGAACGACGCTACCCGTTTCCACCTCACCCCACTCCGGTCTCAGAGTTCATTCACAACCGGGCAGCCCATTCAGAACCGCTATAATCCCTGCCGACCGGTCACTATGAAAGGTCCCGCTTCGTCTCCGACCAAACGGAAACATCAAACGCAGACGCTGGCGGCCGGGAGCCGGTTACTCGGGGGTTCCTGCCGGTCCGGTCTGAGTCTCCGCTAATCCCGAGAGGAGCCATCATTGAAGCCCGGTCAGATCGGCTCCGGTCGGTAGGGCGGGGCGGGTCAGGCCATCAAAACTGTCCGCGCCCTGCTGTGCCATTGTCGCGGGGGCGGCAAATCTCTGAGCGGTCAGCCTCTGAGCGGATTGACATGTCAGCCAGGCTGAGGTGAGGAGGTTAGGATGCTCAGGGCACCCGTCTCGCGCCGGGCGGCGGCAGAGGGTCGGGCGGGACCTCCTAATGATTGGCGCTGAGTGAAATTACAGCCCCGGCCGCCGCGAGCGACGCCCGCCGGCTGTCCGTTCGACAGACGAAGACGGGATGACGGGGCCGGTCGGGCCAGGTGGTCGACAGGAAGAGAGGTGCCCGCGCCGAGCGGAAACCGGTCATCGATGGCACCCGGCGCTGTTTGCTGGGTCTAGTAGTGTCTGCCGGCTGCCGCTCGCCCGGCGTTTGGCGCACTTCTCCGTCATAAGTTTTTGACTTGTTGCGTGTCCACAGTGCAGTTAGAGTCAGGGGTCCAAAAACCTTCCACCCTTCCAACACCGGTTGGAGACAGAATTGGTGTCGAGGACTGATGAGAAAGAGACACTTCCAGGCTTTCGACTATGCATGAACATTTCCCGGGTTTCTCAAATCTGCTAGTTTTTTTTTTTAGTATTCATTGCATTTCTTTATCATTTCATCATTGGCAATGAGAAATCGTGAGAAACTATCGAGAAAAAATCTCTTAAAAAACACTGGCTCTCAGCTGTCCCCGGAGACAGCCAGAGGTGGAAGCGACCGACCCAGAGGTGGAAGGGCTAATCAATCAATAAGGGCTGATTCCCTAACGATCGAATAGGAGTATGACCCTTCCTGGCACTGTCCGTCGATGCATATTTTTTGACGCTCCCGGAGACACAGATATAATTTACGTCATCTATTGAATGAAGGATCTTTGCATTTCATTCAGTATGCTGATGAAATTACATAAATTTTATTCAAATAGCTTTTTCTCAATAAGAAATTAATGAAAAATAAGAGTTAAAAGGAAAATCAAAAGAAAACTGAGCATATGGTCCTATAATGACGTCATATTTTGCACCAAGTCAGAACCAACTGAACGCCGCAAACTCAAACTGGCGCAGTTCTGGCGTATGTTGCTTACGTGTGGTGTGGTTAAATCATTATAGAGTTCAGTGGGTTAAAGATTTTGATTTGGTCTTTTCTTTATTTCTACAAGTAGTTCCCATGTTCTGAGATGCCCTATCTATACAGAAGTAAGGTGAAGTGCGGTGTTTGCGGCGTCGAAGTTGTATATAAGAACCCAAGGCTCTATAGAACCTAAAGGGCCACATGGAAAGCAAGGTATCTGTGCTGATAACGGATTCTGGCTTTGGACCTAGAGGAAAAATGCAGTCTTGGACTGGGTAAAAAGGTACCTAAGCATGTGTATTACATGTGCCTGTGAACAAATTAAAATTTCGATTCATACTTTATAGGCATCTTTTGTTCTGTGAATCAAATTGTGGTATGAAACTTATAAAGCGCAAACAATTTTTCATCAATCCATTCAATGCATATGACGAAACTCTTAACAGCTAACTGCAAGTTTACCTCTGCTGATTGCCATATGTTTGGTTTTAGGAGAGCACTGTGATGTTACCTACCTGTTTGCAGTATTGTTTTATTTTGTTCCGTAAGGCTGAGAGGGTTGGTAGTTTGTTTTTAAATGTCTCCAAATGCTAGGTATACTGTGGCACCAAATTATATGCATTGGTCAGCCTGTTAACCCGGCACCGCCTGGGCTATTTCCGTACCCACGACAGCCTGGGGGGGGGGATCGGATCCGACCCCCCCCCCTGTTATCTCGAGAACCAATGGTCGTATCGAGCCCCGCGAGGCGGCGTTCGAAAGGTCTCTACGAGACCTTCCCAAAGCACTCTTAAGATTTTAAGATTGAGGTCAACTTTCGGGTCAAGGTCAGGTCAAAGGTCAAATTCTGGGGTTTTGCATGATTAGGCTTACGGACAGCGGAATCGACAGCTGCTGCTCGAAACTCACCAAAAATGACCTCAAAGGCCTAGTGAAGGTACCATGTGCGTATAGGGGTCATACTAAGTACGGGTCAAGGTCAGGTCAGGTCACGAAAGGTCACGGTTTTCACTTTCTGCTACATGGGCGTGCGACACATGTGTTATGGCTTATTTTTCACGCCGAATCCGATGGTAATGGTTATATGTGACCCCAAGTCACTGTGCTTGGTGATAAGTGTGCATTGAAAGCATAAAAAATCGTTTATACCATACATAACTAAGAGAGGGCTTAGAAAAAAGGTCAATTTTTCAACTTTTTATTTTTGACATAAAAATACACTTTTCTAGACGAGCTTTGTCCCAGGAATCTAGTGGTGCCATTTGTTTTCACATGCGATGTTCAGAAGTGCCTCTAATTCACGAAAATGCTTATGACGTCACCGTGCCCTATGCATGTTGGAGCTATTTTTTACAATTTGGGGGTCAAAAATCAAGATAGAAAGTTGAAATTTGGGACATCTAATGTTCTAATAGAGCTCTATAACATATATTCCGTTTTTTTTTGGAAATTCTCAAAATTTTGGATTTTATGATCTGTTTTTCAAAAAATATAGTTTTTTGAATTTTTAGGGGTGAAAAACGCATTTTATGGAAAATCCGAGATAGCCATTTTAAAGAACTCGTTGAGCTGCATCTATTCATGTCCTTAATTTGCAATTTGCTTTAAACCTGATTTTTGGCGATTTTTTAAACATTTACCACTTTTTGACTGAAAACGCCATGTAGTTACATCACTAAAATCGATATATCTCAAAAATCTTTGAAAATTTTTTCTTCAAAATTGCACAGGAGACGTCAAATTGATGGGGGAGAAGGTATGCCAAGTTTCAAGTCCATAGCGTAAGCGGTTCATAAGTTATTCAAGAAAAACGGAGGGGGGGGGGTCGGATCCGACCCCCCAGGCGGTCGCGGGTTAACTTCAAGTTTTATTTCAAATAAACTTTTGTAGCCTGTAGGTGGGTACCAATAGGTGACTCAGTTCCGAGTCCAAAGTAAGCGTTTCATGCCAATTTGTGCCAATAAACAGTATGATGATGATGATGATGATGATCATGTAATCTATGATATAAATAACACCTTACCTATCCCAAATTTTAACTGTCATTTCTTATGCAAAATGCAACTTCTTCTCCTCAAAAGCCAGCAGATTGATTTTCAGAAGCTGTTTTTGAGTGCTTACTGCTTTCTAGTCATTGACACATAGCTGATCTCCAAATTATCCAACAGTTACAACTAAGCTGATTTTTTTCACATCACTTTTCATTGGATCAGCCAAAACAGGGCACCTGACCCCTTTTCTGGTTCACAGACAGGCCCCCATGGACCCTTTGTCTTGAACCTGTAGCCTCTTGAAAGGCTCTACACATTTTGCCACCTCATTGGAATGTTCTGAATATGCCACTTGCATCTAAATTGAGCAATCAAAAGGGCTCATTGTGCAAGCATCTCTGTTCCCATATGTAGTAGGGTGGTCCTCATTTTCGAAAATCGTATTTGGATACCTTGCGCCCCTTCAATCGGTGCCGTTTAACGAAAAAACATGTCTGTCAAAATTTCAGACCCCTACTTCATTATTTACTGGTAGTTCAACGCTCGTTTGTTCCTCAATGTTCGCTCAATGTCCGTTTCGTCGATCAACGTTCGTTCCCTCTTCCTCAGGTGTAACGATTGTCTGCGTCGCAAACTTCTGGGTACATGGTGTCCCCCAGTTATGAACTCCTTGGTTCCAAGTTCCCAGTAGCGGCGGAACACCTTCAATTTGGGGGGGGGGGCACTGCCGACTTTTGGTCCCATTCTTTCCATGCAACGCCCATAGGGCTATACTAAAATGGCAAAATTAAGGGGGGCACGGTGCTCCGGTGCCCCCCCCCCCCCCGTTCCACCGCCTATGCAAGCTCCCATCCCGCGGCCAATCTCTCGCCTACTTCCTCACCGCCACCAAATCCTCTAGGAAGCGGTCCGGGAAGCGGCCAACCGGACGTTAGAGAAGGTACTATAGTAGAGGAGTTCTGGGCCAGGGCCAGGAATCCCACCCAGCACAAAGGGAGAGCGGTCAAGAAGGTGGAAACTCTCTTCGACGAGTGGAAACGCCTGAAAAAGAACAAGAACAGGACTTCCGCCACCCAAACAAGCAACGAGGACGCATTCAAGAAACAACTGGAAAATATCTTTGATATCGCCCACGGTGACGCAATGTCCTTGATACCTAACCATCCCGGAAGATCGCGCCTTCCTTCTCGCCCAACGTGAGCCAGGGAGACGGGATAGAATGACAGAGGCAGACATGGCGCTCCATTCCCAAGAAAAGAGGAAGAGGAGGAGGGATGACGCCGAAGAGAGGAGGAGGAGCAAGGCGTCGCGTCGGAGGAGGCGCGGGCGGCAGTCGACCAAGTGGAGCTGGAAAGCATAACCTCGAGTAGCTCCGAATCGTCCCCACTTCGCGGAGCCGTGAGACCTGGCCCCAGCATGGGTACAGCCACTCTGTCATCCCGAAAGCGTGGTCGAACCACGGCCATCACGCCGCAACTTTCCGCTAACGTCTAACGTCTAACGTGTGTGTGTGTGTGGGGGGGGGGGGTCGGTTAGACCCCTCTGCCTTTTGGCTCCAGATCGCGCTAGAGCTTTGCGAAAAAAAAACGAGCGTGTTGCCCGTGACGAGAGGAAACCGATGATATCCAATTTAACCCGCGCCCGGCTGGGGGTCCTGGATTTCCACGCCCTGCTGGGGGGGGGGGGTGTTTGAACACCCCCCCCCCCTTCTAACTCGGCTCCTGGGCCACGTAGCGACACGCGGAAGGCGGCGTTCGAAAGAGCGTCAAAAATAATGAGGAAATCACTTCGGTCAATTTTTTGATCAGGTCAAAGGTCAGGTCACCAGAGGTCATTGAAGGCAAAATTTCGCCGATTTCCAGGTCGAATGTCGACAATTTCCAAGAAGCCAACGCATAACTCGGGAACCAATAGAGCTACAGCGCCGCGGAAAAGCGCATTCGATAGCCCTATTAACGCCCTTTCTGAGTAATTCTCTCAGATTTGACCTAACTTCAACGGTTTTGCCTGCAGGGGGCAAAAACTGCAAAAATAGCCGATTTTTTCGGAAACAGTTTTTCTGCAATAACTTTTGACCCAAGCCTTGTACGAGCTTACTTTTACCGGCATCGTGTTCCTCTCGTCAAGACGCATCGAATGAACTATAACTTGACCTTGAAAGGTCAACTTGAAAATTTGACCTCAGGTCAAGGTCATGACCTGACCGGAAAGGGTCATGTTGCATATCAGTCGATCCGTATCGTCGAGCTGAACACATCTAAGGCGTTTTCATCGCTCTAGCATGCCTCTATCAAAAGTTATTTGCGAAAAACTGTTAGATACCATTCGTGACCTAAGATGACCTCAGGGCATAAACAGGGGTCACGGACACCATTTTCATGTTCAGTGTGTCTAAACCACTTGTAATTCAGTGTTTGGGAGTGTTTATAATGTCTTTCGTCCAAAGGAGGCGCATTTCAATTTTCTCCCATTGACTTATAATGGGGAGGTCGCAAAATTGACCTGACCTTAGGTCATCGATATCAAAATTCCGAGATATACATTTTGTACATGCTATTGCTCTTAGCAATCGCTGAAAGTTTCAAAGCGATCGGTCACTCGGTGTAGCTATGACAGACATTGAAACTTTTTATGAGGTGAGGTCACTTCAAGTGACCTGGTGACCTGACCTTGAATGACCTTGGTCTGAAATTTTCACAACATGTGTAGAATTGATGTATGATAAGGTGTACCAAAAACGGCGGCGCTGCGCGCCGCCGTTTTTGAGATATTCGCGAAAAACCACAAGGGGGGTGTTCAAACACCCCCCCCCAGCAGGGCGCGGGTTAAGGTCCTAGGTCATTGGTTGACCTTCCAGGTCAGGTCAATGACCCAGTGGTCAGAAAAATCGGGACCTGCAAGAGCTTCGTACAGTGAAACTGTATTGTTTTTGGGGTTGCTGATCACGAATTTCATGCTAGTTTTGATCACATATGATGTCTTCGTGCATTTAGACCAGGTCGGGTCAGGTCAGGTCTAGCCATTAGGCGTCCTGCCGGCTACCCATAGTAGGTCTCAACTACCACTGGTGGCGTCGTAACACATAACAAAGGCACCAAAACTACGTCGTAAATGTTCAAATGGATGCTAAATTCGAAATCAGCCCGAAAAACTGCCCTAGAAACATGTATACCTCGGAAAAGTGACACGAGGTCATCATAGGTCAATGACCTGACCTGACCTGACCTTCAGGTGACCTTGACACCCACCGTAATGCATGGGGCGAACATCATTTCACATGTTTGGACGTTTATAATCGCAAAAATATTAGAAACACGCGGATAATGAGAGCTGACATACGCTGAATCGCGACTCCGGCCAAACATGGTCTCGAGAAATAGGTCACAGGTCAGGGGTCATTTGGGTCAGGGTCATGAAATTTTCAGAGTATGTATAAAATTGATCATCTCGAGGATATTGAAAGTTTCGTCGCGATCGGCCGCTTTTTACGTGAGTTATTCGCGAAAACTCATGGGGGTCCATCCCACCCCTACACATACGAGGGTTAATATGCATTGAGCCACCAAAAAGCATCCGCCGATTTCGCTCTTTTTGCTCTTTTTCCACGTTTCTAGACGAATGGCATCATTTGAGGGGGCGCAAGCGCGAAAAAAATACCAATAAAAATTTTGTATGGAAATAAGGACCACCCTAATATGTAGCCATAGTTTTATAAGAAATCAAACATTTGAAATGTGGCTGCTCCTCAGAAGTTAATGGCATGGACTATGTTCAGGTAAATTTGTACTGAAACATCACTGATATGTGGCAAAAACAATATTATTCTGTATTGAGATTTAAGAATACAATCAAGCATTTCCTAGTCATCAAGAATAATAGATCATAAAGCATGTTGTCAATTTTTTTTTTTTTAAGAATCCAACTGAAAAGTTACTAGGGACATGATGAATGCTGTCCCATGGCCTGACCAGAATGTCTATTTGTCTATGCCTTTGCCCATTACTCTGCTGCTTAGTGCCTAGTCTGATCCACAGCATTTACAGGTTTTAGAAGTTTAGATTATTCTGAAATCTATTCTATAAGACCAGTTGTTGTTGTTTATTGGGGCTTTAGGGCGCGTCGACTGCAAAGGTCGTTTTGCGCCCATCTATAAGACCAGAGTTGTTTGTTTATTAAACTCGCACCCCACTAGGGGAGGCTATTTATAGCCCATCCTCTCGCGTTTCCTGCAAGCAATCGCAATCGCTTTTCCTATCCTATGTGTCAATATATATATGTCACAGGTATATTGTCACATGTAGGTATGTCAGGTATATTGATACATTTTTGTACGGAGACACTTGACCTGTACGTTTCTAGGAGGGAGACAGTCGGCAAACTTTTTGGACCCCTGGTTAGAGTCTTGAGAATGGCACTACAAGAATGAATCGCTTGAATTGCATTACCATGGGCGGATATCATTCGTGCTTGGATGAAAAAATAGAAGGCTTACCCAAAAAGAGCTGAACAAAAATGCACTAAAAAAAATGCGAGGAGCTAGCTGGCTGTTGAGAGTGGTTGAAGCGCCCGCTGGAGCAGTAAGACAAGACGGCAGATGGAGTGATTGACGCGGCTGAGGCAATAAATGCAGTCGGGGAGTCTGCTGAGGCCGGAGGGCGCAGACACAGGAATCTCCCACAGAAGCTGTCTGCACTCCGCAAAAGTCCGCAGTCCGCACTCCGCAGTTCGCATGGAGCTGTCCGCCGAGGGAAGTGGTCGACGGCGTGAGAACGTCGGCGTCTCGTTATCGGCGGAAACAACGCCGAGGAAATTGACGAGCCGCGAGAGGGGGCGAGACGGTGGCCGGCGAGCGCTGGCCACCGACACAGGAACCAGACTCGAGTGGGCGGCAGACGCCAAACAAGACGGCGCTCCGAGCGCTACATCCGGCGGCCGAGACAACACCTGCAGTCGACCGGCACGGGATCGGAGGCAGGGGAGACGCCGCCGGACGGTCGGAGGGAGACTCGGGGAGACGCTGGCCAGTCAGAGGGAGACGCCACGGGAGACATGGTCAGAAGTCACGAGGTCTAGAGAGATGCCGGGAGACACCAGAAGAGATGCGGTGAGAAGAGGCCGAGCTAGAGATGAATGTTTGATGGGAGCAGTCAGACGATAACGGAATTCGTGCGCAACTGTTTCCTACATTGAACAGCAATATCGAATGATCAGGAATCATTTGGTCTTCATTCGGCCATATTTAGCATATAAGAAGTGTGATGGTTGATTATCATCACAGATCTCTGATGGCTGGTCAACAATTGCTAGATCAATAATCATAATTGATAAGTGTTTGACTACATGGTCCGTATGCCCATGAACATACGAGTATGCAAGTGCCGACTGTATCTGATAACGAACAAGCATTTATCTAGAGTGCTTATTTTGCCTTTGTCATGTCAAACACGACAGTACGCGGATCAAATGATTGATTTCCCGGGATTATAACGCCATTCGGCATGTCATACAGCGAATGGAAGAAAAACGACAGCGCTTTGACGCAATATGCTGGCGTTTACCGGAAAATTGGCAACAAAGCATGGCCTATCTAGCACGAACCTGGCCGACTATACGACTATACCTAAAACATCTGACACGCTGCAGGTAATTACATTACCAGCGGATGGTGACTAATTAGGCGGGCAAACGGTGAAAACCAAGTCCCGATAGACAATTATCCAACCGTATAAAGCGGATACATGCCTACCTACAGTGAGTAGCTACAGTGAGATACAGTCACTAGAATTCGGCCCTGAAAAAAATCTAAATGAGAACAATATTTAAGCACAGGCTGATGTATCCCGCCTATCTAAAAAGAATGATGGTGCATATAGTCGACCTCGACAACACCGCTCAGTTTGCTTCGGCTCTCGATATCGGGTTCAGGGTTGATGCAACTGAAGGGAGTTCGTCAAGCATTGGACTGAAAGTAAGCAGTCGCCATTCCTCATATGGAAAAAAATATATCATATGAACCAGTTTGAGAGATATAATAAAGATTCGACGAAGATAGCTCTGTCCCGATCTTAACAGCTCGTTGGACTGCCCATAACGGGCGGCGAAAACGCTGGAGCTGCGGGGTATCGATCCCCGTACCTCTCACATGCTAAGCGAGCGCTCTACCACTTGAGCTACAGCCCCTGACGGAAACCGGAGGCTTAAATGTTAAACAGATAGTAGTCACACTGTTAGATCAAAGGCTCAAGCCACAGCAGTCTTCGACAGTGGCGGATCCAGGGGGGGGGGGGCAAAATGGGCATTTGCCCCTCCCAAACGTCATGATTTTAACATTACGCCTATGGACGAGGCATGGAAAGAATCGATAAATTTTGTTATGGTTTGCCCCCCCCCCCCCCTAAAACTCTGAGCTGGATCCGCCATTGGCCTTCGATATGCATAAAATCAGCACAACATATTTCCAGCCTCTCTCATAGTTCCCTGCACTGCATTAACGGCCACCGTGCTAGATAACCGGGGAGGACAACTCGAGAAACACATATCCTTTCCGAGTGATCGCTTCATGGATTGACTAAATACCTAGGCCTCTGGGACTTAGTTGACCTTTCAGCCTACCCGACCCAAAAGAACGGGCTTCTCTTCTGCAGCGCACTAGTCGGTTGTCAACTCAGCCCCATGCATGCCATTCGCAATACATATATACCCGCTCATCCAAAAAGATTACCCTGATTAAGTGGCCCCATATTTCAAAAACACGTTTCCATTTTACTAAACGGCACACGATTCTCGGAAAGGTCAAGGTCAGGTCAAACGGGCTTAAAGGGAGATTATGACCTTTTTCCACAAAATCTGAGTTAGGACCATTTTCTGACAAAACACAACAAGTTATAATGTAAATTAAAACCATTTTGCTCAATTCGGTACCTTGCCGCAAATATCTCAACTTGAAGTCACGTTAGCGGGGAGCGCTGAAAATGACCGTTGAATAAGTACTTACATCACTTTTTGGTACTTGCATGTAATTTTGTAAAATGAGCGTATTCATTACATTTGATCTTCATCACATCTAGTTAGTTAATGGTCGTCTATAGTGCCTTCAAAAGATATTCATGGTTTGGGGGTGGTTTATGTCTAAATTTACGCAACTATTTTTCCTGTTCATCATCTGTCGCCATATGCTGCTATTTTAGTAGCAACGACTCAATTTTGAATCGGTCCCGCCGACTGAACAATAAAAGAAGATAGATACAACACTTTTGCGGCATCACTGAAAAACTTATGCAGTACTGTTATCAAAATTCTCATAACACCGTTCGACAAACCTGAAGTCTTTTTGAAATAAATATGCTTGTATTTTTCGCTTCAGGCTCTGAGGCCAAAATAATGAATTTCGTAGTCGCAATCGCAAGATTTGGCTGCGTTTCTGGCGCATGCCGTTCATTTGTGGCGCAAAATAATGTTGGAAACAAAGAAGAGTAGGCACTATGTACCCCCGAATTAGAGTCTAATTAATTCTAAACCGAATTAACTCTAATTCAAATTAGAATCCTTACAACCAAGCAACGACAAGGCGATAACATAAACAAAAACCCAAGCGTCGCTGTTTGAAACAAAAGCGCCATATACTGCGACTTTTTTTTATAGAGAAGGACAACGCATTTCGGTGGGTGTTACAAGTACTGCAAGTACTGCTTCTTTTTTGCAAAAATAAAAACCTTTTTCACATACGAAAATGTGCTAGGAAATTTTCATATTTTATAGAAACTACAGTAGAAATAGTATAGATGTCGAGTAATTTTTATTTAAGAAAAAAGAAAGCTCATTATCTCCCTTTAACTCTGGCATGTCGATTGACACGTGCATGGGTGATTTATTGACAGGGAGGACTTAAATTTAATGAAAATACGTGGCTAACCAAGAAATATGTATATTTAGGCTGAAATAAAAGAGAATGAAGAAATATAGGTAGGCACGTCTTCCATTTAGGTATTCGCACATAAAAATCCTTAACTATTTATTTTACACGCTTATCTACCTATTGAAATTCAAATTGGGGTCGGGAGAGCGGGGCCAGTTGAACCACTTTTTATATATTGACATGCACAACGAGATCTAGTTGTCATATCGACAAATGCACAATGCCATGAAAAAATATGCTCTTTTGGCTTTATTTTAAGATATGTAAAATTATGATTCGAACATATTTCGCTGCCAAACGCATGCTTATAAAACAGCTCTACGCCCGTTTCAAATGACCCCGATGCGAGGGTCAATTGAACCAGCCCATGGGGTCAATTGCACCTATCCTTAACAATGGGATATTTTCCTCTTTAAGGCCACTTTCTTAAGGAGATATTTTTTCCGGTTTATTTTTCCAAATGCTACATCCAATAGGTCGTTGGAAAGCTAAAAGTGCAAAGTTCCTCATTAAAGGTGACATAAAGTACATAGACTATGGTAAAATGGGCGGATGAGAAAAATGAGAAATATCTCAGGCTAAAGTGTGCTTTCAAGCAAAAGGCTAGAGAAAAAGGGGTCAAAAATTGAGCTCTATTAAACTACTATTTCAGTTTAAAAGGTCATTTCCAAGGTGGACTATTTCCTTTAATGTTTACAGCCCCTGAACAATAACCATTGCAAAGGTCACCGGGGTCCATTGAAACGGCCTGTGGCCCTGTTTCAACTGACCCTCAGAGAAGCGTTTCAATTGACCCCATCCGCTCCCGCCATTTCGCACGCGCCGTAAAGCACATGTCAAACGAGCTGGAGGGACGGCATCATGCTGAATGAAGGGCCAAATAAGGTGTTATTCCCGAGCCAGGAGTTCTTCTTTCAGCAAACAAAGGTATATGAGATATCACAAAATATTCATAAGAACGATTTCTCCCAAACGCCCCACAAAAACACAAAAGCAAGTGTCAAATCAAAATTACCGTCCGTTTGCCGCCTAAACGCCGTTGACAAAAGAAGTGGTCGAGCGCGGATGCGCAGTGGTGTCGGCAACGCCATATGTTGCATACTGTTGAAAATAAAGCCATGTTTCATCTGACCCCGTGTTTCAACTGGCCCCGCTCTCCCCTATCAATGATATAGGTACGCCCAAGAGGCTGAAATGAAACTTTGTCCCATAGGCGTTGGGACACTTATGTACATAAACACGATCATCATCATTCATCAATATCTTTCCATTTCTATCAATGACGCCCGTTTGTTGCAAAGATACGGAATCGCGACTTTGAACGGACGATCTCAATTCCACCCTCAAGGCTTGTGAATTGCCAGTGAATCCGAACAAGATCTCATCAGAATGACCCCGCGTTGTGGCTATGAGATAATGAGGGCCGAGTAATACTGAGTATCATAGGTCCCTATAGGCCCGCAAAAACAAGTTATCTTGATATGAACACTGTCCTTGCATTTCACCTTTGTGGAGCCAAATCTTAACTGATATCTCCAGTTAGACGGAAAGGCAATAGGCACTCAACTCAAAGATATCAATGGGCTTGTTTGGGGGAAACTTCCTTTGCGAGATACGGCCTTGGGGTCCCGGTAAGGTTACACAGAAAATCAGTAACATGCCTACATGCAAGCCTTTGTTTGAACAAACATAAATTTCCCCACACATAGCGCTAGATTAATGCGAAAACAACCGGATATTTGCAACAAAAATAAGTAAAACAAAAACAGAAAGGAAATGGCCGAATAAAACGTGATAAATTATCAAAACAATCAATTTTTCATACATGTTCTTTAGGAAGTCATCTTCAGCGTGCCTTCACTTCGCCCGATAGATATACATGCCTACAGTCTACTGTGGGTAGTTATGATGACAAAATTATAGAACGTTTCCCATTCAGCCGAAGTAAGAGGACAAGCCAGTGGCACAGCAGAACAAAGCATAGGTGGGTACTACGCAATTATCTGTCTTTTCACAACGGCAAAGCGATATAAATTAGTAAAAAAAAAATCGCACGTTCACTTTGGGTGCTCCTTGGTTACAAAAAGATCGCAAATACAGATAAATGAATATAAAATGGTAAATCTAATTACGTTTCGATAACGTTTGCTCTTTTAAATCCATCGATATCTGAAAGGTTTCTTATTTAGGTATCCCTACATTTTCGATGCATTTCATCAACGCTTGTTTTCAAAATGGAATTAAAATAGAATTACGGAAGAACACTCCTAGTGCACGATTGAAACTACCGCTTCACGCATAAGAATGAATCAAGTTTCCCTCATTCAATGGAATGAATCAAGTTCCATCCTCCACCCACGGCCACGTCGCGGGGCGGTAGCGGTGGTGGCGGTAGCGGCGGGCTTCGGGCGCGTGACGCGTGCTGCTGGCGGCGCGTCGGCCGGCCTCGGCACACGCCACGCCGGCCGCTGATTGGTCGGCGCGGCGGCAGGTGGTGTCTTGACCTTTTCCGGTGGCTGGCCATGATCATCAAGGAGTCATTCGTTGCAACACCCGAGCGACTTTGCGCGCTCGGCTACCCATGGGCGACGGCGGGTCAGGTGGCCTGGCCGCGTCCCCGGGGAGGGGGTGGGAGGGTGCGCGGGGGTGGGGAGGGGTCAGGTGCCGCTCATGGCGTTACCGCCATGGAAAGAGGAAGGCGGGCTGGCGGCCGAGGTCAGGAGGGCGGCCGCAGGGGTCGAGAGGTCAAACGGTCAGGTGGCGGGGGCGCGCGGAGAATGGATGACCTGGGAAGGACATGGGAGCACCGGCGGAGAAAACCACACACCCGCGCCGGCTGCAACTCGAGAACAGGGTACACCGCAGCGACACGACTGTCGACAGCGTGGCTGCCAGTTTTATTTTGTTGTTATTTTGTTTGAAGAGAAGATTTATGATGAATTACATTTGTTAAATAAAATACATACTCCAGCCGGAGCTTGAACAGGTAATTATATGTTGAGTATCTGATGGAATCGAGGGCCATAACCAATTACCATTGGCCACCTAGTGTGGCAAACAGACATCCTTTCAGTTAGACATTTCCCATATGGGTGAAAAAGCGGGCACATTTTCTAAGTTGTATGAAACACCGTGAGCAAAAATGTTTTGATGGAGAGGGGGCGCAAAACAAATTATGTTGGTTGGGGGTGCACACAGCAACACAATAGATGCAGCAAGTTCCAGCCACGCCACTCTCTCAGAACCCAAACTGGCAGCCCAAAATTCGACCAAACCAGCTTTCGGCCTTAGAATTACACCCTCCAAGCATCGCTGCGAGGGATTCCTTCCAGAACGGCGGGGTACGGCGGCCCCTTCCCATACCGCGAAGGGAAGAGAGGGGATCCAGGTCCGCGTCTGCGGCCAGACCAGTCATTTGTGGATTCGAGCAAGTGTGACGGACGCTGAGCTGGAACCCCTCTCCACCAAGGACGCGAGCACCATCCATGCCAGACCTGCACCTGAGCGGTTTTCAGAGCCGCCACAGACACCGCGACCTCTAGGCGAAACCAGAGGTGGAACCTTCAGCTGTGGTCAATTTAAATTGGGGTTCTGATTCCCGTCTGACCCGCTCCCCGCTGAGGCTGGCAGGCTCTGACATATGATCAGAGGTGGACGGAACGCTCTGCCTTACCGCCAAAGTCAACAGTAAACAATGCGTCATCGGGGTAGGTACATATATAAAACTAGCGTCGCCATAGCCTTACGTCATGTCCTGGTTATGTTTCGCCTGTCGCTGCATTCAAAGGATGGTCACAAGAGCACTCAGGAAAACATAAACGAGGTTGAAGACACTTTCGTGCCATTTCGTTCAATGGCAATGTTTGAAATAAGAAATATGATAAAAACGAAAAAGAAAGAGTGACATAGCCGTAGGCATTGGGTGCTGATAAGCTTCGTAAAACATTTTGAAATTTGCAAAAAAAAAATCACAAACATAATACATATGTGTACGTTGCTGAAACGCTGATTTTACTACATTACAGCTAATTTTCATCCAGCAAGTTCGGAGGGTTTCCAGCATTCTGCGCCGGCAGAGCCGTGGCTAATGACGAGGGAGCAGGGGCCGACTGGGTCTGCAGCTCGTCTCCCAGGGCATCTGGCCGTCACCCCGACACGGAGGAATCCCCGTCCGTGGCACCCCAAGGCCACACGGGCCCCCGAACGGGACGCGCGTCACTGCGGCGTCATTTCTGCACACAATTCCCATCGCGCCTTCCCAGCCACGTCACTCAGTTGCCGAACGAACCATTTCCGCCGTTCTCATAAGTCCTCTAAACCTGTCCGCAGGCGCAGCTTTCTTATTCGAAATTCAGCCATTTTCCCATGTCATTTACATTCTTCTGCCATGCCACTCATGCAACTGGGGGCCACCCACGGCAGTCAACGGTGTCCCTACAAGCTCGCCTGCGGGCATCACGACTGCGCCGGCGGCTTGGAGACGCCTGTGGCGCAGGTGGCGGCTGGCGCGCGCCGCGTTCGCCGCCGGCGGACCGGAACCGGACGGGGTCTCGGCCACACGCCACTGCGTCCGGCGTGATTGCCTGCGTGGTCGTCTTCGGGGGGACAGGTGGCCGCCCGTCCGCGCATCCTGTTTGGTTTATTTTTTATAGGGGGCTGCCACCGTCCGGTCCAGGGGAGGGGAGCTGACGAGCGCCGCTGATGGAAGGGGCCCGCGGGTCGAGGTCATCAAAACGCACCCGGCTCATTACCAACAATGGCGAATCAGCGACCGAATCAGCCAGTGGATGTCCCTAATTCGCCGTCTTCCTGAAAATGTCCTTCGCGTTCAAATGTTATTGGTCCAACATTTTTTAAATTTTATTTAGTCCAATATTTTAATATTTATAGATAAAATAACAGTGTTATTTTCGTGCTCATAAGCGCAAACTATTCTTTTTCACCAAGAATCACCGGCAAATGGAAAAAAGCTATTCGTATGAAAAGACCTTTCAACTTTGCTTTAGTTGAATACGTTCAGGTATCTATGTGGAAACACGACCAATTATTGTAATCGCGATTACATGGACATCTATCATCAATCTCATATTTTTTCTTCTCACAACAGTCGACACTGGCAGGTCATATGTAGCATTGGCAAAATAACATTTTTCCAAAACCCATTCAATACGCTATGGTGGGTAAAACAGCATTTGGTACCTGCACGTTGTACTTACGCACCCATGCAGTGATGCGTGTTAATCGATGCTTCGTAAAAATCCCGGTCGAGGCCAGCTGGAAGAACATTCCAACAAAGATAAACTAATCAAGCCCAGAAAAAGCATCCCTCAAATCATAAGAGATCAGTTCCAGTCCTTGCTCGCGATAGCCACCTGCCCCGAGAAGTGTGTAAAAACTTCAATTCTGACACTCCTCCTTGCCTCTCCCTCTAAGACTCGGGTCCTCTCCCTGAGCACGTGTCTACGATGCAGCCGAGCGGACACCACCAGGTGACCAGGTGAAGTGACCAGGTGACCACGTGACCAGGTGACTGGGTGACTGGGTGACTGGAGGAGCGCAGCCTTTCACCGCTCTGACGGCAGCTGGTGCTCGCTCGCGGCCCCACCACACGCGGCTGCTATCGGTACCTCGTATCGGTCAGCTCGGCAGCTGGTGTCCCCGCCGGGTCAGCCCGTCCCTGTCATAACGCGAGAGTAAGGGAGAAAAAGCATAAGCTCGACAGAAAACAGCCCATTTTGGGGCATTTTGAGGCAAATATCAAATAGATATCGTTGAGCAGAACTCATACGTTTCTTTTCAATGCTGAATTTATCAATGTCGGTACTCGGTTTTATCGAAAACAATGTTAAGCATCAAAACATCGCTATAACTGTGGTAATGACAAGGGAGCTTACTATCAAAGGCCCTTATGTCGAATCATGGGAATCCTTACCGACTAAGTAAATAAATGGCAACTGGGAAAAACCCGTTTAAAAAGGTAGATTGCGTTTTTGTTTCTGCCATCATCCCCAGAATCTCCCCCGAGAGGATGAAGACCGTAGGAGTTATGTGTACGACACGTGTCCTTTCCGTAAGAGGAGATAGCCATTTCCGTGAACTGATAAACCAAGTAACGAAGTGTCTTTTTCATTCTGCTCCATTTGTCATCTGAATATTAATCACCCAAACCAGCTACACTATCAATCCGAACATGCCACTATCACACGGGTAAAAACCATCGGATTTGGAAGCCCAGCGCGGCGGTTTTCCTTCAGGCAACCATTATCTCATCAGGACCGGAGGACGCGGGCCGGCCGGCCTATCCGGCCGATCTCTTTCCGATCAGTGTCCTTAACTCGCTCACAGAGTCCTGACAACAGCAGTATCAATCACGCACAGATCGGCGGCAAAACGGCCCGCCGCAGGAATGCTCCCTCGGTGGACAAAAAGCCCGTCCCGCCGGGCCCGCTGGCCCACAGGTCGCCCGACAGGCGCGGGAAACTTGTTAATTGCCATCACAGCTCGCGCCCGGCCGGCCCATCAGGTAATTGCGGAATGTCTCTACCGATCGTCGATTGTAAATGCCTCAGCTCGCTAGCTCTCCGAAAATGCGGTAAATACGGCGGCAGATAATGGGTCTAGTTTTTGTACGGAGTGTTTGAAGGCGCAGCACCTGGTGTTGAGATATTCAAACATTGATAATGATAGATTGTGAGATGACATCGTCGCTCAAAACACACATGACTGAACTCCACATTCATCACCTAACGTATGTTCACTTGGGGTGTAAGAACGTTGGCAGCTCAAAGTTCAATAATTTTAGCTTACAAAATGAAAACCGCTTCTTTTCTTCACCCGAGCTAGGAGCCTGCTGCTACCGGTCGGGACCACCCAGCTGAACCACAGTCACCCTCTGTAACCCTCTGCCCGGCACTCGTCCTGATTAGCCGAGATAACGCAGCAAAAATGAGAAAAATGCCCGGGCTCTCATCGACACCGATCGACTGAGGTAGGGCTCGGGGCTGACTCGGGGACTCTGACTCGAGAGTCGGGACTCGGGCTAACGAGCTAGTGTGGTAAACAAGGAGCCGATGCTGACAAATCGTCCAGCAAAACGTCCCACCACATCGCACCGAGCCGGGCGGCGGCGGCTCCCACGGAAAACATTCGCCTCGGGGCGGTATCGAACCCGCCACCGCCGGAAGCAATCGGAATGTGGACGGGAGAATGCGATGAGAGCCCCTGACGGCAGGACGATGTGTCTGAGGCAGAAATGGGTGGCTTCGCAAAATATCAGTGAAGCGGCGGCTTTGTGGTCATGTTGTGAATTGTTAAGAAAAAGTTGAATATATGAGAATGACGAAAAGGCAGACTTAGGCCAGCTGAAATCCAAATTATGAAGAATCACTGTTCAAATATAAGTATCTTACCTACACCGCGATATTTCATTCATAAACACATACATACCTCACCATCTAACTATTACCTTATTCAGTTCTCCACTAGCTCCGAGTCGCCTAACGCGCTAAAACAACCAGATAAATCAATTCTTTAGTCTCCCAACATTATCTAACCACTCATAAACTTTCCTAATGTGGAAATTACAGAGTACTGACAGATCATGGAGCACACCACGGTTGATAAAGAGCAGTGACAGGGCAGTTCCAAGCGCTGCACTTACATCCAGCCTGGGCCTGCCCTGTAGGAGCCAACAGCACTGACAGAGCGACTGGGGTGTGGGCCGACAGTGACTGGGGCCGATCTCCCAGCGTGAAACTGCCAGTACCACGCCACCCCGGCACCCAGCTCACCGTTTGTGGGACGTGAGAAGTCGGCGGCCGGCGCGCCTGACCTCTGCACCGGCCCGCAGCGGGTAAAAAATCAACGGAAACTGTGCTAAACAACGGGTGGAGGTTGTGAAACTGAAAGCACTATAAACAGTTACATCGTTTCAGACAAGAATGACACGCTTCTAGCTTTCGAAATATTTCATGGAATGCTTAAATGATACACCCGACGCCAATCGTTCGAAACAGTTTCCTTCGCAGTAACTAAGTCCAGTGTTTTCTGCTGTAAATATTGGCTCGCTCTGCATCAACAATCAACATCACAACACGGGAGCCAGGCGTGACCGCTGACCTCACAGTCTGGCCTCACTGATGACCTCAGCACGGCTCCGCTTTGGTAGGTGACCAGGTGTTGTCGGAGAGGACTGCCCAAAGACCGGTGCCAGCCGTCTGGACCCTTGTCAGGAATCATTTGTGACCGGTCACTTTGGCACTGGCCAGCGGTCACTGGTCTGCCTTGGTCACCGATCTAAAGTGCTTGGTGGTCTGCAATGGTCAGCAGTCTGCAGTGGTCACTGGTCAGTGGTCATCGATCAGCTGTGTGGTCAGCGGTCAGCGGTCATCTGTGTGGTCAGCGGTCAGCAGGGCCGCGGCGGCCGGTCGACAGCTGCCGCCCGCCAGGTGACGGGCGGACGGTGAGTTCGTCTGAGCAAACTGAGGTGAGCGCCGGCGCCGCTGGCCAGGGGCCAGTGTCGGCCAGATGGCCACTGCACGCTCCCCGCCGGCTCCCGGAATCCGCGCTCCCTCGCGCGACGGTCGCGGCGCGGTGAGACGGTCACGGCGCGAGGGCGTCACATCCGCCACCCTGGGACACTGCCGCGCTGTGTCGCCGCGCCGCGGCCGCCGCTCGTCGCGCTCCTGGCGTTCCAGCTGGTGACACGGTGACCGGTGTCCAGCTGGTCGTCGCTCTCGACCCCCTTCCGATCACTCGGCGGCCCGAGGTGCGTGCCGGCGCACGTGCGCCGTTTCCGGTGCGTGCGCGCCCGGCGCCGTCCGGCGGCTCGAGTTACTGCGCCGCGATCGGAGCGCGAGCGCCCAGTTTCCGGCCGAGACGCCGTGTCATGAGCCTCCAATCTGGGGAGCGGCCGCGCGAGATTGGTGGGAGCTCGGGTGGCGCCCGCCGCCGCCGACCCCACCCACCAGGGCAATAAGCTGGCCCGGCTCATGTGTAGCCCGGTGATGCAAAAACAAAGCCAGGAAAACAGCAGCGCGCCACAGCCAGCGGAACTGCCATACTGCCAGGGCTGTCACCGCCACATCTAACGCACATCTCGCGGAGAGCATGCATTTCGTGCATCGGAAAACGCCCAATGACTTTTTTCGAAACAAATAAGGCAAAAAAGAAAGCCGAGGTTGATATCAGACTCTTCTGGAAAGACACTAACGCGGAGACTCCGATCGCGATATACGAAATGGAGATAAATGAGAACAGAATGAGGCCAGTCGCTAGTGGAAAGCTGCCAGCAATGTCCCTGTCTCATACGCTGCTCCGCTCAGGAACGGAAGGCAAACGTGCAATCAGGATATGTAAATCTTGATATCACCCGGCCAGCCCCGGTGATATGCGGAAAGTGCGCCCGCCAGATAAATTACTGCTAAGTGATTTGATCTCGCTCGCTCGTGATATTTTCCTACCTGCACCGAAGGACGTTCGTTAACTCTAAAATGAACCAACTCACGTCCGGCAAAACAAGCGTTGAGACTTGAGCTACAAGTAAATTGCATGCAATATTTGCAACAATATGCCACCTCTAATGTTGCATGATGTTGCAGGCTCCGACAATGTTATGTAACTTCTGGTACACATGCAATAATTGTAAGCTTGCTCGCAAGCCTTCTCACAGTGAAAGAGCGTCCAGAGACGTTTATGCATTCGAATATAAATTAATTACACTGGTTCACTCTTACAAGAACCATTTTAGATGCCTACATATTTTCAAAAATCGCAACTTGTAAGCGCAAGCGAATTTTCGTGGTTATCTCATTGCTGGGGAATTTTGGTATATCCCAAATGACCAGTCCTTACTTCTCATGACCATGGCCTCGCTCCCCATTTGGCACTGAGGCAGTCAGTCCGAGACCTTGAAACGCAGGCTGGCAGATATTTTCGGTCAGTCCCCATGTTTCCCTCTCAGTTAATGGCTTTCAGGAAGCGGAAGGCTTTCCACACTGACACAATTTTGAGCCCTCTCCCCTGCGCGGAAGTCAGGGGAGGAGAGAAGTGACCGTCGGAGTGCTGTGAGACCACGCCTCCGGGGTTCCGATGGGTCTCGCCGCGGCCCGACCCGACCCGACCCGGATGTTGTGGTCCGAATTGAGGCGGTGCCGCCGAGCCGCCAACACCACTTCCCACTCCGCCCTCCTTTCAGCCGCGGTAGCCGGTTAGTTCCGCACTGGGCCGCTCAGAATAGCCCCCTTTCTGACCGCCTCACTAGCGTATATGTAGCTGCCCTGACCGTGAGAGGCAGAATCCCTCGTAAGGCGCGTACCTCTCCGCACCGCGGCACACATCAGCATGGTTTTGTAAAGAAAAGGAATGGAGGTTGAACTGGAAGGCGATGAAGCAGCTCAATAAAGCAAAACTAAGGTAACTGCCTACTTCTAAGATAGAAAAAATAACAAGTGTAGAAAATAAAAACACATGGTGCACATGGGGAAATGCACCGTTCCCCTGGCCGCGCGATCCAAGGGCACAATGAAATGCAACAGCTCTTCAATGCCTCAATTGGCCCGAAAGCTCCAGTCCGTTTAAGATCAATCACGTTACTTGACCCCGAACCAAACTGACCATCACTCTGGCAGACGCTCGTAGTTCCTATGCAGAGGACCTGTCGGACCAAGCAGCCATCTGCAGATCGCGCAATGCGCATGGGCCTTCGAATGTAACTGACTGCTTCAAGGGCCTCAGGTGGCTACATGACAGTAAATGGACGCCAATACAAGCATGTTTTAGCCAGCTGTTCATTGGCCAGTCTGGGACTCGTGTGTGAACTGTTCAGTGTTCAATGGCAAGGCGGGGCCAGCTCGTGTGCAATGTTTGTGCACTGCAGCTCATGACGACGTGTTATGCAAATGTCGAAATCGACACGTAATGTGATAGTGTTGTCTGGTCTGGTTCAGACTTCACGAGGCTAGCCAAAGAAATGTGGCTCGGACATCTGATCGTTGATCTAGCATGGATCTGCTTCTCCACAGGACTGCAGGCTTCAAGCACGGAGTTTGATTTCGTAACTTATAGCAAAACAAAGGGTAAATGCTAAAATATGGCATATTTTTCCACAGGTTACGGGAAAGCAGCTGAGGTTTATCACGATATCCCATCTTACACTGGGCACATCGAGTCTTAAAGGGACCCTCCCACCCTCAAAAAAGTTTATGAATTGGCATGAAAGTGATGTCGCTCGGTTCAGAAAGAGCGAAAACGAATATCTACCAAATTTCACCGAAAAAATATTCACCGGTTTTCAAGATATTAGACTTTTACTTTTGTTTACTTTTTGGGATATCCGCTGTTCCTAGCGACTTTATTTGGAAGCAATAGTTTGGCAGCTGAAAGTGCGGCACTTGTTGCGCGCAAAGCAGCATATACTACCGCGTGCTACAAAACGTTTTAGTCAACCATTTAAAAATCGTTAGATATCTGCGCTGACGTCACACATTCAGAGAGGTATTCCTATGCATTAGCCCCTCTGAATCAAAATGCTGCAATTTTGAAATTCAATATTTCTGATTTAAGGCATTTTTCGACGTACACTGAAAACAATTTAACCCAAGGCTGGCGAGTAAACCGGTGTTTTACGGGTACCCCTATCCGCAACCATTTTTAACCACCCTCCCAGGAGTAGTGCTAGGTCCCATTGCGGTGTAGTCGTACTTGCTCTGAGCGGATATAACCGCTGTCAGCGAACAAGTCCGCTGAGAGCAGGGTCGACTACACTGCAATGGGACCTTACTGTACTCCTGGGAGGGTGGTTAAAAATGGTTGCAGATAGGGGTACCCGCAAAACACCGGTTTACTCGCGGGCCTTGGGTTAAATTGTTTTCAGTGTAGTGAGTGCCGAAACCGGTAATTGTGAGCCAGGGACCCCATTTTGGCTATCTCAACTCAAATCTAATGTTAAGGTGGGAGGGTCCCTTTAACGAAGAAATTCCGAAAACTCGGGCAAGTTAAGAAATAACGCTCCAATCTGTTGAATACCTAGTAGAAAAGATTTATACATAAAGAACACAATGCTTCTCTCTAACACACATCATCCTAAAGCCTATAAGTTTCTGTCATTGACCATTCCTCAATAGGACCCATTTTCCAAATCAAGTAATCGACAAAAATAAATATACCTAATCGACTATATAGCATTTGCAATACCTACATGATGCTCTTTTCGACTCCAAGCTCCTTGTTCACCTACGGGCCCACGTGTGTGTCCAGGTCCCCGTCTCCCCTGCGCAGGAAGCGCCACCCTTCCCGCCGTGGCCGACCCGACGCACCCGGAATGCAGACCTACAGAGACGCGACATCTCGGGACGCGCTGTTTTCTCTGGGCGCGAGCGCGCGACACGCCCGGCCCCGGCCCCGGCTAATCTGCTCTAATCTCATTAGAAGGCGGGCTATGAAAACAAAGGGGAGCGGATTCCCGCCATGCCTGTCTGTCCTAATGACGTGGCGCAGAAAATCGTCCATCCGCCAACCGTAGATGCGGGGCGACAGAGGCTGTCAGACAGGGACTTCTGCATGGAGAGCGGTCATAGGACGCGACCGGACGGCACGCGCCATATGTGGAGAAATGACAGTCGACAGATGTCCGCAGCTGGACGGGTTCTCCGAAAAATACTGACAAAATGATGAATTACAAATCAAACAAATGACGAAACAAATAACTAAACGAATTTTATCAACTAAAATTATTTTTTCCTGGCGACATAAATAACGCTATAAAAACACTGATGTTTTGTGTTTCGAATGTGTCATTCTAGCTTAGTTGTGCGTCGGCGAGTGGGCCTGAATTAGTACTGTTTCGTTAGCGACAGAGACACGTGGAGGGACGGAAGAAGGGCGACGTTGTTCATGGGCGGAAGCCGCCTGCTGGCCATGTGTGGACGGGGTGAGAGGCGGCAGTGAGGCAGAGAGGGCGCAGGCGAGAGGACGGGTCCGTGTGTGGTGTTGGTGGCGTTGGAATGGAAATAGAAGACTAGACCAACTCGGACTTTTGTCGGAAATACCACAAGCTATTTCGGCGTTTTTTTGGTTCAAGCGGTGAGAAGATGCCAGGTGAGAGCTCTGAGCCTGGTGACGGAGGCACCGGAAGAGCAGTGATGGAGGCGACGCCGGCGTTCGACGCCAGAACCATTCCGGAATTTGACGGAACTGGGAACGTCGTGGAATGGCTGGAGCAGGCTGCTCTCCTGTGCGAGCTACGCGCGGTATCGTTGATGGCGGTGCTGCCGACTCGGCTGCGCGGTGGTGCTTTCGCGGTGTGGTCGCGAATGCCTCCGGAGACTCGCCATCACCTGTCCAGTGTGAAGGCCAAGCTACTGAGGGCCTTCGCCATGGACCCATTCACAGCACAGGCCGAGATGACCAGACGCCACCTTCGTCCCGGAGAAACAGCAGACGTCTATCTGGCGGCGCTGCAGCAGCTCGCTGAGCTGATGGGTGGTCTCCCCGAAAGGGCCATCGCGATCGTCTTCGTCAACGGACTGCCGGAGACTGTGCAGGCCTCGGTCCGTGACGGGCTCGGGGAGAGCTTCACGCTGGAGTATGTGCTGGACCGGGCGAGAGCAGTGCTCTCCAGGGCGACGGTCACTGCGGCGGGGCCGGCGGCGGCGGCGGCAGCGGCGACGGCGGCGGGCGGCCCGTCGCCCCATCACAGTGACATCTCAAGGTCGGCTCGCCGGCCGGGTCCGATCCGCTGCTGGACCTGTGGCCGGCTGGGTCATGTCGCCCGGATGTGCCCAAACGGCTGCGGCGGGGGAGCTGCATCAGCGCAAGCGTCTCCTCCGCCGCCCACCGCGCCGGCAGCAGAGCGCCGGTGATCATCATGCTACTCAACGGACGGCCGTGTCACGCGCTGGTGGACACGGGCTGCGAGGAAACCGTGGTGTTTGTTGGGTGTTTGAACAACTGGGATCAGTGTGAGATAAATATGACGGCGGTGAATGGTAGTGCGGTGCGATGCTGTGGGAGGGCAGATGTGAGTCTGGAAGCACAAGGCCGCCGAGCTGCGGTACGTGCTGTGGTGGTAGCGGAAAGGCTGATGGGTGTCGATGTGTTGCTGGGAATGACCGGATTGGAGGCGCTGGGCGGTGTGTTTGTTCGGGCAGGAGAGGTGCGACTCGGGGGCGGCGGTGTGACGAGAGAAGAGCGATCGGGGTGTGCCGGTGTTAGGGCCGAGTCGAGTGATATGTCTGTCGCTGTGGTTCAGGCGCGCGGCCCGGGGCTCGGGGACGGCAGTGTGACGGGAGAGGAGCGCTCGGAATATGCAGGTGTTCGGCCTGAATCGAGTGGTTCATCTGCCGCTGTGGTTAAGGCGCGCGGTCCGGGGGACAGACAGATCGAGACGGCGGACTTTCTGGCAAAGTTCAGTGCAGGGAAGTGGACAGTGTGGTGGAAGTGGGCCAACGGCAAGGAGCCCGTGAGGCTCGCAAATACTGTGCCGCAGTATCGCGTGCCGGCCGAGGCGCAGGGACAGTTCGATGACGAATTGCAGTTGTGGATAGATGAAGGTTGGCTGCAGCCATACGACGAACGAGAGCACGGACCGGTGCGCGGTTTGATCCCGCTCATGGTGGCGATTCAGGAGGCCAAGAACAAGGTCAGACCGGTGCTCGACTACAGAGAGTTAAATGAGCATCTGGTGCCCCATACGGCTGAAGCCGATGTTTGCCGTGACCAGCTCCGCAAGTGGCGCCGTCATGGAGCCAATGTTGCTGTGATTGATCTGAAGAAGGCCTTTCTGCAGCTACACGTGGCTCCAGAGCTGTGGCCATTCCAGACAGTGATTGTTGGTGGCCAGAGATATGCTTTGACGCGCGTCGGGTTCGGTCTGTGCATTGCAAGTGACGTCATGCGAGCAGTGGTCAGGGAGGTATTAGATCAGGACCCCGATATGGCAAAGGCTGTGCTACCCTACGCTGATGACCTGCTGGTGAACGAGACGTATGTCTCGTCCCAGCAGGTAGCGCAGCATTTTGCCAGGTACGGACTGGAGTGCAAGCCGCCGGAGCGCGTGACAAATGAAGCAGGAGCGAGAATGCTGGGACTGCGCGTGAAACAGGGCTTCGACGGCGCACTGCGATGGACGCGGGACGACGTGACACCGTCAAAGCCACCTGAGGTGTTGACCAGGCGCGCGGTCTTCGCTTGGGCAGGTCAGCTGACGTCACACATGCCTGTTGCCGGGTGGCTGCGACCAGCCGCTGCCTGGCTAAAAAGGACGGCGAACAAAGCGAGTGACGACTGGGACTCACCGATCGGTGACAATGACTTGCTCAAACAGGTCACTGACGTGGCCCGTCGGGTGACGGAGCGCGACCCAGCACGGGGACAGTGGTGCGTCTCCGGCGAATCTGTCACCGTGTGGACTGACGCCAGTGCTATCGCCCGCGGCGTGGTCCTAAGTGACCCTGACACGGGCGAGGTGATCGAAGACGCCGCGTGGCTGCGCACCGAGGTGGACACCGACATGCACATCAACTTGTCTGAGCTAGATGCTGCGTTGAACGGTGTCAACATGGCCGTGGCGTGGGGTTTCAGACGGCTGAACCTGCGCACGGACTCCGTGACCGTTCAGCGCTGGCTTACCGACGCGCTGACAGGCCGAGCCAGGCTACGCACCAAGGCGCAGTCTGAAATGCTGATACGGCGGCGGGTGGCAGTGTTCATGCAGCTGGTGACGGAGTACGGTCTTGCCGTGTCGGTAGAACTTGTGCCGTCAGCGAATAACCGAGCCGATGAACTGACAAGAGTGCCAGGGGAGTGGCTGAAGGTCAAACCGCCAGAGGCCGTGGGCGTGGTGGCCGCCGTGAGGACAGCGCGTGCAGAGGACATACAGGCGGTGCATGAGAGCGTGGGCCACCAGGGGGTGCGCCGTACTTGGTGGTACGCGCGCCGAGAGCTGGGCAGCGGGGCCGTGACGAAGTCGGCGGTCCGGGCGGTTGTCAAATCGTGCCAGGTTTGTGCGTCCATCGATCCTGCCCCGTCGCGGTGGAAGCACGGCACCCTGGAGGTCGACCGTACCTGGGAGCGGCTGGCGATGGACGTCACACATTTTCGTGGCAAGACCTACCTGACCGTGATCGACTGCGGACCGTCGCGGTACGCAATGTGGCGCGAAATTCGCCGCTCTGACGGCAGCGAGATCGTCGGGCAGCTAGAAAGCATCTTTTTAGAGCGAGGGGCGCCGGCCGAGCTTTTGATGGATAACGCGACGGAGTTCAAAGGACGAGAGTTGAAGGCGTTCGCGGCGCGATGGGACGTGAACTTGAGGTACCGCGCAGCATATGAGCCTGGCGGGAATGGTATCATCGAGCGCCACCACCGCACCATCAAAGTGATGGCCACCCGTCAGGGCTGCACCGTGCCGGAGGCTGTGCATCGTTATAATGTCACGCCCAAGGACGGCTGTGATATCGCGTCGGCCCCCGTACACGGCGTGTACCGTCAGGCTGGTAGGGACTTGTGTGTACAGTCACATGGAGGCACATCTGTTCCTACTGCCCGCCAGCCTGGCGTATTTCAGCTCGGAGACGCGGTGTGGATTCGGAAACGGGGTGATCGGTGCACCGCGGTGTCCAGGGAAGGCACGGTCACTAAAATCGTCTCACCGCAGACGATAGAGGTGGACGGTGTGCCGTGGCACGTCCGAAACGTGCGGCATCGTCTGGTCGATGACGCGACAGTGATTGCGACAGAGGACGAGCACGGGCAGATGGACAATGACGTGCCTTGTCCGGTTCCGACCGTCCGGGCGCCCGGGCGGCTGGCCATTGAGGCCCCGGCGACGGCCCCGACGGTCGCGCCGACTAACGACCCTGCCGGGGACCCGCAGACTGAGACGGGAGGTGACGTGAAACTGGAAACGGACACCGAAGGCCAAGGTTCGGCTTTGGAAAATGAAAGGCCAAGTGACCGCAGGGATGAGGCTGAGGGACCGGCGGAAGGTGGGGGTGGACCGTGTAACGATAGTGAGACACTGAGAAGGAGTGCGCGCTGGAGACGGGCGACACAGCTGTACGGTGACCCCATCCCGAGCGAGACGGTTGAGTGAATGTGTTCCTTTAGGAACAGGGGGGAATGTGTTTCGAATGTGTCATTCTAGCTTAGTTGTGCGTCGGCGAGTGGGCCTGAATTAGTACTGTTTCGTTAGCGACAGAGACACGTGGAGGGACGGAAGAAGGGCGACGTTGTTCATGGGCGGAAGCCGCCTGCTGGCCATGTGTGGACGGGGTGAGAGGCGGCAGTGAGGCAGAGAGGGCGCAGGCGAGAGGACGGGTCCGTGTGTGGTGTTGGTGGCGTTGGAATGGAAATAGAAGACTAGACCAACTCGGACTTTTGTCGGAAATACCACATGTTTTTAGCAATATATCAGGATTTTTTTTTAAAATAAAACGCCAACAAACAAACTTTCAACTCATTGACGTAACTAAATGCATTCTTTTTAGCTAAATCATGTTCATGAATTTGATGCAGGTGTAAGCGTTGACAATGGAGATATTTGGCCTGGGACTTGTTGCTTTATTAAATCTTATGCTTAAACTGTTTTAAGCAAGGGAGTTCATCAGTTTTAAATTATGGCAAACAGGAAAATCGTTCTGGGTTTGCAAAACATTTTCAAATCGCCGACACAATCAAAGCCACAAACCACCACACCTGGACTTGCACTAAAGCATCGTTTCACACCGATTCCCGTCCCAAACGATCCTCTGAGCTGTGTCTCCCCACCTGAGGGGCCTGCCGTCCTGAGATCCCCAGTCTCCGCACCCAGCTGCTCTCCGCACGAGCGCGTCCGCACACTGCGGGACCATCAGTCGCCAATCGGACATGAGCGTCCATTGTGCGCGTATTTTGCCCTTCGCCACGGTAGCGCTCGAGTTTTTGTGGCCGCGTTTCAGTCCAGCTCCGAGCGAGACGTGTTTTTTCACCGGTCGCGCCATTGATCGCCGCATATGAATCGATCACTGTTCCACACACACACACACACACACGGAGTTTATTGACATAATACATGAGGTACATCGAGTATGTATCACGGAGAGTTGGCGCAAAAGCCATGGGCTCATCTCGAGGCGCCAAATCTCGACCTCTTCACTATCTCCAGTATCACTACCACTACCGCCGCCGCCGTGTCTAGGATTGCCCCGCGCAGCCAGCCGCCCCCACGCGTGCCCAGCGACGGGCGCGGGCCCACCCGGCTCAGCGAACAGAATAGGTAATTTAGTATCCACCGGTAAATCTACCTGACTCTTGCAAAAATTTTTGGAAGTGCCAAGCCACCAGCCGACCGCCCCCGCCACCGAGTCCGCGGCCGTGCAGGAGGACTTCAAGTTGGTATGATTTGGGTTTTTGTTTAAGGTCAAAGTTAAGGATGCGACGCAGGCTGTTGTAGAGTATGTCTCTTTGTTGGTCGTAGTTTGGACATGAAAATATAAAGTGTTTTACGTTTTCTTGGGAATTGCCACATGAACATTTAGGATTATCTGTCTTTTGTATTTTGTACTTATGTTCGTTTAGTATCGTCATATTAAGTCGTATTCTTGTATGCATTGTGTTAAGTGTCGTGGTGCCGTATGAGTAGTAAAGAGGAGGCTTGTTCATGCACATGAGCTCTTTGATCTCATTTCTGAAGTCTTTGTAGGGAAGATGCTTAATTGAGTTTGGTAGTTGATTCCATTGTTTTCCTGTGAGTGTTATAAATGTGCGTTGGTGTTTGGTTGTGCGTACATGTGGCTGGGAATGGTGGGCGGCGTTCCTTAGCGTCCTTTGTGTGGCTTGATGTCGTGAATTCGGTAGAAGAGAGGTGACATAAGAGGGTAAATTTTGACGTCCGGGTGTTGATAGTTTGTGGTAAAGTAGTAGTCGGTGAAGTTGTCGTCTGGTTTTTAGTTTGTCCCATCCTAATTCATAACGTAATTTGTCAGAAGAGGTCCTGAAAAGTGCTCCTGTTATTAGTCTTGCTACCCTGTTTTGGAATGTCTCTAGTCTCATGGTGTCGTGAATAGTAATGTGTCCGTCGTAAATAGTGTCGCAGTAGTCTAGATGTGGTCGAATGTACGTCTTGTAGATTGCGTCGAGAGTGTTTCGGGGAAGGAATCGTGCTATGGGATATAATGGACTGAGGGATTTGTTAGCTTTTGTAAGGATGGCGTTTATGTGTTCGTGGAATCTTAGGTCTTTAGAAAAGGTCAATCCAAGGTGCCTGTGTGTTTTTGTTATGGGTATTGGAAGTCCTCCGAAAGTGAGTTTTGGTGATGTATTGTTTGGTTTGTGGGAAAATGTTTGTTGTACTGTTTTGGAATCGTTGAATTTGATGGCCCATTCTTGTCCGTATTTTTTAATTTCGTCAAGGTCGAGTTGCAAAGAATTTTGAATGGAATTCAATGTTTTGCATGTATGGGAAGCGTAAAGTGATGTATCATCGGCGAAAAATAAAATGTCATTTTTTGTACGAGTTGAGAGGTCGTTGAGGTATAAAAGTGCAAGTAAAGGGCCGAGAACTGATCCCTGTGGGCAGCCAGCGTTTATCTTACGGGGAGCTGAGAACGAATTTTGAATTTTAACTATCTGTATTCTGTCGGATAGATATGATTTTAGCCAATTGAGAAGTGTTCCTGAAAGTCCAAATTCGTTTTCACATTTGTAAATTAACCCTTTGTGCCAAATTTTATCAAAGTATTTACTGATGTCCAAGTATATCGCTGTAAAATCTCCACCATCGTCTAAAGATTTATAGAGATTTTGTGTCAGATATTGAAGCTGTAATTCGGTGCTGTGACCTCCTCTGTAGCCGCTTTGTTTATCTGTTAATAGATTGTGATCAGTTAAATGTCTATATATATTTTTAAAGACTACTTTTTCGAATATTTTGGATACGACTGAAAGGATGCTGATTGGTCGGTAGTTTGAAATGTCTGATGGTGACCCTCCTTTGTTCTTAAATATTGGTTTAATATGTGCTGTTTTAAACTCAGTTGGATACACTCCGAGAGAAAGTGATTTATTGAACAACTGTGATAGGGGTTTCGCAATAAGAATTGCCGTAAGTTTAAGAAATCGGGTCGGTAATCCATCTGGGCCTGTCGATTTATTTGCATCTAGTGAATTTAGGATTTGAAGTATTTCTTGTTCACTGGTTGTAAAGTTCTGTAGTTGTGGAATGTTTGCATTTGTCCTGTTCGTGTCTGGAAGTGGATGAGCGTCAGATACGTCTAAAGTTGATTGAGAAGCAAAGTAGTCGTTGAAAAGTGTCGCTTTTTCCATGTTGTCAGTAATCACGTTGTCGGTTTGTGTCAGCAGTGGTGGGATGTCTTTGTCAGTAGATCTGCCTATGACGGTACGTAATGTTTTATGATACTTGTACGGGTTTTGTCTTTGCTCGATCAGTTTTTCAACTTGATTCTTAATAAATTCGTTTTTAAGTTGTCTGCTCATTGTAGTAACTAAATTGCGCTGATATCGCCACCTCGTCCAGTTGAAGTCAGTTTGTGTTTGTTTTGCAAGCTTGAAGAGTCTGTCCCTTTTTCTAATGTTGCGTTTTAAGTTGCTTGTTATCCATGGCTTGTCTTTGCGCTTTTGTCTGATGACTATTTTTGGTATTGATCCTGTTGCCGCGTCTTGTAGTTTGGTAATGAATTGTGAGGTGGCTGTGTCAATGTCTTGTTCAATTATGTCATTCCAGTTAGTATCGGTAAGTGTCGTGGTCAAGAGGTCGATGTTTATTTTCCTATATTCCCAAATAACAATTGGTGGTTTCTCGACATTGTCGATTATTGTTGTGTCTAGTTCGGTGAAAATGGGGAAATGATCAAGGTTTGCAAATGATGACAGTGTGCCGCTGTTTTGAATTATGTCCGTGTTGCTTGTGAAGATTAGGTCTCTTAAATTTGCGACATCATACGTTACTCTGGTTGGCTCATCAATTAATTGGTTAAAGTTAAGCATGTCAGCTGTTTCCTTAATTTTGTAGTCAAATGAGGTTATGCCACTTTGCCCATTAAAGGACCTGTCAAGGTATATGTTTCCCGTGTTAAAGTCCCCCAGTGTTATAACGGCTGTCGGTGAGTGAGTTTGTGCTAAACAGGCTGCTTCGGTAAACGTGTCGATAAATGTCTGCAGTCGGTCCGATGGTAGGTGGGGTGGAAGGTAAATACAACCAATGATAAGTGTGAAGTTAGCGATCTTGATTTTTGCCCATACCCACTCTTGGTTCCCAATTTCAATATGTGTAAGTCTTTGAATTGGTAGTGATTTATGACAATAGAGGGCCACGCCCCCTCCATGTCGCGTTCTGTTTTTTATTATAGGCGGATGGAAGTCTTCCAACATGTATTGACTGTCTGCTATCGTATTATCAAGTTTCGTTTCAGTGAGCGCTAGGATATGCACGTTGTTTGTTTGTATAAATTGTTCCAATTCTTCTTTTTTATTTTCTACAGTAATGCTGTTTATGTTTATGTGCACAATTCTTAAATTTGTCCTATCAGTTGGCCCTGGGTTCGTTTCGATGCCGTGCATTGTCAAAAGTTTTTGAATGTTTAGGTAGAGCCCAAGCCGTGTCCATTGAGAGTTTGTCAAAGTCAGGTTTAAGGGTATGTCATGTCTGGTACAGTGTATGCTTGGAGATGTCGCAGATTGGATGGGATTAGTCGAGGCTCGGTGGGCTTGGATTAAGGTACTGGAAGTCCCTGCACGGGCCGCGGTCCCAGGCGGCGGCGGCGCCCGGACGGCGGCTGACACCTCGAAGATGGCGAAGATTCCCTCTGACGACCGCGCATTAGAGCCGACTTCATCGGGCCAATTCACAAAAATCCGCTAATGTGACGTTTTTCTTCTCTCTCGGCGGCGAGCCGGTTTCCTGTTTGCCCATTCTGCCTCGCCGCCGTGTTTTCTTTGCGCCCATTGACGAAACCCTAATTGCCGCACTTTCTTCTTTGGGAGCGCACCCCTTTGCGGCGCGTTTGTTTGGCGCAGCGTGGCGTTCGCGGCGCGCGCCGAGCGTGTGCATGCGCCAAACACGCCGCATGCGACTGGCGGCAGCCTGACACCCATGACAAACAGCAGCTAGAACAATGCGGCGGGCCAAGTACCGGCGGCACACTCCCCCAGTCGAGGGTCCTCACAGCCGCCACTCAGACGCAGGAAACGACCCCGACGGCCGACGGGGACGGCGAAGGGTGGCGGGGCTACTGCATGGAGTCGGGTGGTGTCGCAGCGGAGCGACGACTGGACTCAGGGATGTAACACACAGCAGCAACAGCAGGAGTCATTTGATGACACAGCAGCAACAGCAGGAGTCATTTGATGTTGCAGGACCGACATGTTAGGAGTGGGAAGTTAAGAACGTCCAGGGATTCAGAAGGCATCATGGCAACTAACTCTTTGACTTTGAGAAAAACGCAGAATTTAGATGTGTGCTTCCAGTAACGACCTTGCTCAGATCACTTTACCTTCCCTGTCAACCAAAATTTATCGATCTACATCAATTTTCCCGGACGGAGATAAGTTTAACATCAAAGGTCACCACACCGCTTCAACAGAGATAAGTCCGCCCCATTGCCTGTTACCAAGAACCGAGACCGGTGAGTTTGGCCCTATCTCGAGGAAGACAAGCAGTGCAACAGAGTGCAACACCGTCCGGCGACGCTTGCCGGCACCGACACGGCGTTCTTCGAACGACAACCGCTTTCTTGCGGGCGTTCGAAGGACGTGGAGAGATGTGGGCGACTGGAATATGGTTGAGAAATGAGAGAGATACAGAGACTTCTTGCATTTCGCTAGGAAACGCTACTCAATTGATCAACTGGAATTGCTTGTGTCACTTGGGAGGAGGACGCCTAAAGTTACGCCTGTACTCGTATCACGTCATCTAGTTATATACAAAACTTGGTTATACTATTTCCATTCAAAGCCAATATTTAAATAAAACTTAGGCAAGCATGACTTGGATTAGCAACCATTCCTGTCAAATTTTCCTACACATACACCAGTCAACGCATATCATACACCATTGACTGTTTCCTACACCAGTCAACGCATATCATAAACCGTTTACATTGGTCGTTCGCTGCGTTGGATTTTATATTCCATATTCGAGACGACCCTGACCAGTGACTACTCACCAAATGCACTCGCTGCCTCCTGGAACGAACGCATTGGCCTGCTGGAACGAATGCGTGTTCCGCTACAGGTTTGAATATTCACCTGTTGTTGGTCACGCTTGCTGATCAAAGCATTACGGCCAAAGTGGGCCTTTCCGCCTCAGAGGTGGACGTTACAACCAGTTCAAATGGCGAGCAGCGCGCGCAGGCGCCCGGTCACGGCGCACTGCACATGACCGACGCCGAGAATAGGGGATCGGTGCACCGACACTCGACAGACGGACAGCGAATCAGGAGGTCATCAGAGGCAGTGACGGTCAGAGGTCAGAGTTCCCATCTATACCTGTCCGTCTACACTGGCAGACAGGGCAACAGAATCTTTATTTTCTTCAATTTCAAAGCCTCTCAGTCTGTAAAGCTGTACACACACACGACTCACGAGTACAGGCCAGTTAGTACAGGTCAGTCAGAAAGCGCTGCATGCAGCGCTTTCTGACTAAAAAATAACGCATGCACTGAAGATAAAATCTCAATTCGCTCGAAGGGCAAGGCGCCTCACTAGTCACTATGACAGCATGCAGGATATTACGCCTCATGATTTACGACTCCGTTCAATGTCCCATGAGATGAAGGAGGGGAGGAGGTGCCAGCTGGCGCGGACCGCCCGACAGACACCAGCCTCTGACGATTAGGACACTGTGATTAAGCGGTCTCCGGATGTTCAAGAGACCAATATCCGGCGAAGGCGTCCTACGACCACATCCGACGGAAGGAGCACACCAAACTCTCACGCAACTCGGCCCTCCGCCGGCCGGGCGATCGGCAACGCGTGAAAAAATGTGAACGGCATTCTGACTAATTTTCCTCGACATGTCACGGACGACAAATGGTTAGTTGGCTCAGAGAAATGACGTCTGGCTGGTGGGTTTTATCGCCACACCGAGCGGCGGTGCCGGCAAACTAATGACAGTGGCAACAGACGCAGCAAAACAAGCCGTCAGCTGCACCGACTCGGCTCTGCGACTGGATGGATGTGACGTCACCGGTCGGCTGTGACGTCACACGCTTATTGAAGTCACGGAAATGTCCCCGTTTAGGAGACATTTATCTAATGTCTGAGAACTGAGGTGCGCCGGAGATTGGGCGGAACTGGTCAGCTCGTGGCGTTCACGTGTAAATGGAGGGTCCTGGACGTGTCAATGGACACGGGCTGCCCCCGCCGTCCCCCGCTTCATCACTGACGACAGAAATAAAGAAATGTCACGCTGGAGAGAAATTGGCAGGTCCCATCGCGACAGCTGGTGACGGAAATCGAGAAAATGCCTCAATTTAGCGGGTCAGAGTGGATAAAAGCCAAACCGAATCGGTGAAATAAGCTGTATTGGCAGAAACAAATCACCAGCCTAAGCCGAAAATCATACCAGATGAATCATTGGATGATTAGTTCACCTATAGAAGGTAAAGCGCAGTGAAATGTTTTTTTTTTTAAATAGATACTTACCTATTACCATGGTTTACTTTATGTAAACCTTCTTATTAAACAATTTTCCTTGAGTTATAACTGAGCGTAAACAAGTGTACCTATATAACACCTGAATTTTCTGGCTCGTGCTACTTATCTTTGAATGCACTGTCAATTATAATCTGTCAACAAGAACATTTGCCGATTCTTCCTTTTCCACGTTTCTTAACAACCAAACACTTCCGGCATTGAGTTCCCCTAATAGAAGTCAGAAGATGCCCTTGCCAAAGGCACCTAACCTGTTTGAAACCAAGCAGCTGCGCTCATGGCAACAGGGAAAACAACGTCATATAGCGCCTCATACTCGACGTGCTTACAACTAATGGCTTCTACAGAATTGTCCTCAACATGAAAATTCGCAGAACCGAGCTGATATTCAGCTCAGTCAGTGCGTCAGCAATAGTTACAGCTCAGTGACGCGCGAGTTCCAGAATATCCGCAGTGTCTGAATCTGTGAGAAACGAGGTGCCCCTGCCCGGCGGACGATCGGTGGACTGGAAAATGACAGAGCTTCCCAGAACTGAGAATGGGGAGAGCACCGGCCCGAAACATATCATTTCATTCAGTGCCACCAATATATTTAGAAGGGTGTGGCTCGAGATGACGCGGCGGTTTTATAGGAAAATGTGCCGGAATAACACAAAATTTCAGCCTGTGCGCTGATGTGTGCTGATCTCCCTCCCCATTTGACTCCTGTCTTTTCCTTCTGTCCTCTCCCCTCTGCATCCCTCCTTCTCTCCCAAAGCCCCGCCTCAAGCCGTCCATCACCGCCCAGAGACCGGGGATTCGCCGGCGGCACCAGGCGTGACCTCCCGTGACACCCGACCGCACGTGCGAGGCGGCTCGGGTGACGGAGCGACCGGCAGCTGAGGCGGACCCCTGCCACGCGCCCGGCACTCGCACCCGGGGCACCAGGAAGTCTCTGTTGACCACTTGTAATGACGCGTCGTAAACGACGCCCGGGTCGGGTCGAAACTGGGTGGCTAGCGGCCAGCTGCGCCGGTGGCCGAGAGACAGAGCAGGGGTGTCAGACAGGGGGGGGGGGGCACCGGAAACAGAGTCCGTCCGCGGCCGGTCGCCCGACTCCTCTCCGACAGACGCGGCCACGCCTTCTCACAAAAACCACCAGACAGCAGCGTTTTCTCAGGCCGGTCATCGCGCAAAAAAGCCACTGGCCTCGCGGCTACCGCAAATCACAATTATTATGAATGACTGGCGGCCAGCGAGCCATGTCCACACCGCATCGTTCGAACACCCCCGCAGTTCCAAGGCTGGGAAACCGCGGCGGGCGCGGATACTGCAGCGGCCGCCGCCGGGAGGCTAGACTGTGCCGCGGGCGAGGTAGACTGCGCCGCAGTACAGCCGACGGCGCCGCGGGCGAGCGTTCGCCCATTCGCGCGTCAACTGCCGCGGTGGCGCTCGTCAACGGGCCTCTGCAAAGTGGTGCAGACGGCCAGAGCACAACAGCTCACAAGGTGGTCCGGAATGGAGCTCGTTCGCGCCGGCACGGGCTGCCATCAGGGCGGAGGTAACTGCCGGCGTTTATTACTGGAGTGCGGGCAGGCGGCGAGCGCTGGTAGCGGCGCGATAGCGGGAAATGCCATAACGCAACATAACGACCGGGAAACTGCGTGCTTGCAACGGAGAAATAGGCGGAAGGCACGACGGCGCGGGCGCAGAGAGACGATGACCGGACACGCCTGTGTCAGAGTCGTCCAAAGCGTCCAACTCACCGGAAAGACAGGACGTTTATAGCGGGAGACGAAGTGAGAAGAAAACATATGTCCGGCATACGGAGCGGGAGGATTAAATGGACTGAAAATCATGGCGTTGTTATTTTAGCAGCCAGGCTAAATAAGAACGTTTGCTAGAGCTTCTGAGAACCAACTGACAGATGTTCTTTATTCAAGGCCTCTTTCAAGAAACAGTAACTATGCAGTAAATGTTGAAGTTCTACAAGAGCTGCTGCACTTTTATATTACATCAAACTGTATGAATATAAAAAGCTGGAAAGATTTTTTTTTCTTAATACTTTCCGAGGCGGCTTACCTCCCCGGTCGCGGTGGACCTCTCACCTCCCTAGGGGCTACCGTCAGCCGATGCGCGCACGCTCCTCACCCCTCCCCCTTCCCTCCCTCGCGACCCCGACATCCGGTCTGTATCGGTCCCGGGCGTTACGTGACCCCTGGCCCGGGCCGCAGGGGGCACGACCCCCGCCGTGCGCGCGCGCCTAACCCTTCCGAAGATAAACGGCTGCTAATGGTGTTGTTAGCGAGAATATGCGCGAGGAAATATACAGTGACCATGCTGACGGAGGCTGCGGGGCCTGAGAGACGGGCCAGCTGTGCGCGCGGTTGGCCTGACGGAGCGGGGTCTCCGAGTGTAATGCTGTTACACCGGGACACGGTACACGTGCGCTGACACCTCAGTCCTCACAGAGAAGCATTGAACGGAGGAAGCACATTGGAGTACCCAGACAGGACGAGTCTGACCACTAAGATTGGGAAATGTATGCATAGACAATTGTCGAAAAGAAAAAAAGTTTATATATAAACTGTTTTTGAAATTGCTATAGAAATTGTTATAGCAATTTCTAATCCTAAAAGATTGGTCCATGCCAGGTATGTAGGGCCGGGTCCTTTCGATCTAACAAGGCCCTTTTGGGGCCAGAAGCATGATAGGAATCTCGGGGTGATATTGGTGAAGGCGGCCACCCAGCCCCGGTGCGCCGCCGGGGGACTGAGTCCGTCTCAGTAGACGGGCCAACCGGCCCAGCAAGTCACCCCCGCACCGCACGTGAGCCTGCGGCTCCTGAGCAGCTACTCACGTCGGATGGAGGAGACCATCCAGCCCGGATCAGGTTAGAGGCATGGAGAAGGATTTGACTGTCCTGAGGATGGAAAATGACGGAACGGTGACCCTGGCGAGGTGTGTGCCTTTTACAAGAGAGCCCGGACTGAAATGCTTTTCAATTGGACAGCCTGAGCCATCTAGCGACAACGGCGTGAACTACTGCTGCCTTTCACTCTTACCATGCAGTTGCGAACGAAACGATGCTGAGACGGGGAAACGTGAGGGAGGTGGGTGGATACTGGATGCTGGCATTGTTCGGGCGTACCTTCATTTCTAAAATCTTACACGGTGTAATATTTTAAAGATATAATATATCGACTAGGTTCGATCACTTCGAGATCTTTGATCATTGTTTTTTAAGACCTTAGACGGCTGGGCGGCAGGTCGACTGCCGTCTAAATTACACATTAGACAATTAAATATTTTATGTAAAATAGTGGTCCAGAATGGATGTTGAGCATTGCTACATTTTATTCCCTATTCTTTAGAAAAAAAAAATCATTCTCTCGGACTATTTGCGAGCACTGAGGGCTGCCCTATCCTACCAAGATTGTCCTAGCTTCAGCTGCACGGCGGCGCGCCAGACGGTGGTCAAAACCGTCGAAACAGCAGAACTTTTCCTTTTTTCCATCCCACAACCATGAATTGAATAAACAGATATATGTGATGCAAAATCTTGCCTTCATGCTCATAAATGTAATAAAAACAAGGCCATGAAAATAAGGCATGAGCCTCAAGTAATATCACAAACCTCAAACCGTGCGTTCATATATGATTGAATAGATCTAAAAAAGCGGTAGGGCCTGACAAAAAAATATGTTAAAAAAATTAACACAAAATGAATGCAAAGCCGTTTAAGGTTTCCGGGTGAGTTTCCAACTAATTCGTAACGCTCTAATTCCTACTGTCGAATTAATTCCAAAGTTATATGTAACGTTTACATACGCATCGCATTTATGTAGCATTATCATACACACTACACAGATTAGCAAATATTATGATGCAAAGCAACATAAGTCAAAATTAACTATGTTTGCAACTCTGCCGGATGACATAGCATTCACAATTCACACTGAACTCAGTGAACTCTTCATTCATTCTACCTGTTAAGTGTTAATTGTTATACAGCCTCGATCGTATCTGAGGTCTTCGCGATATTCGGAAGCAATCCAACGATCGTGACCAGTCAGAACGCAACAACTCTGACCTCTGGGCATAAACACAGAGAAAACAGACCGCAAATGTTCGGATCTGGACGGAATGAACGTTTGATTAAAATGATTGATATGAGCCTGCACTTAGCAGGTACGTACAACACAAAAAAAAAATCCAAGAGCGTCGGCTAAAATAATATGCTAAGTAAGAACAATGTTCCGAATCCCATCTCTATGTGAGAGGGATAGTTAAATAGGAGCCCCACCTGAACGATTTTATTGATCATTTCAGGTGCGTTGTTAACACAGTGCTGTCACGGTAAATGTTAAAGTGGAACGGATTATCCAAACGCCGACGTTTATTTGAAAGGGCGTTTGGTGCACATCACCAGATTAGCGAAAACAAACAGGCTGGATCGGAACGTGCCAGGCCGGGAGCCGGCGGCGACCGTGCATCGTCGGAGGGGGGGGAGGGGGGGGGGGGGGTGCGGATCGTCGGCGCCGACGGCGGTAACACGTCACCGAAATAGACGACGTTGTGTCTGTGGCTCAGCTGTGCAGGATGGCCCTGTTCATTGCCAATGTCTCGGCGACTCTTACTGTCAGCAGACAGTCGGGAAATAGCAGAGACAGATGATATCCGAGGAACAGATAAAAAACGGGTGCGATCCCGATCCGCCAGAGTGGAAATCCGGTCTGTCCAGACAACATAAATCCAGCAGACAGTCGAAATACGATCCAGACAGCCGAGACTCGGCGCAGACAGTCGAGATGCAGCACTAACAATAGAAATACGGACCAGACGAAGAATTGAGATTCAGCCCAGTCAGTCGAGATCCAGCACAGATAAAGAGATCCGGACCAGTCAGTGGAGATCCTGTTCTGACAGTCAATTCACGGACCAGTAGGGACTCAGGATAGGGACCAGACGCCGAGATCAGATCAGATCCGATCCACTATCCAGAGAGTCCGAGTCGAGATCCATCGAACTCCAGACAGTCGAGATCTGGGTCAGACAATCCAGATCCAGCTCAAATACATAGATCCAACCCTGCCTAGAACCTGCACAAAGGACGAGATTCGACGAGCCGCGGAATAGCCCCACCCACACCCTTGCACGACGGCCGACCCAGCTGCCGACCCAGACTGAGACAGAGGAGACCTGCAGCCGCCTGGCAACGGCAACAGAATGACGCAAGTTATAAATAGACGCTTACCTGGCCACCAGCGTTGATTCCCAGCTGCGTAGTATCCTTAAAAATCGAGTCTCGCTTCGCTATCACCAACCACAGTCACACTGCACTGATTCAGATTCGCCACAGGTCAATGAGTCGCACACCGCACCTTTCCATTGCCTCTCCCGACAACCCGCACCAACCCGCCTGCGGCCAACTGCGCCGACCAAGCGCCGACGATCGAAGACTGACCGGCGAGATACCGACGATACCGAGATCGTCATCGTCCGCGCGCGCATCTGTTACCGCGCGCACGCTGCAAGCATCAACATGAATGGCGCTGACCGTGGGAACGCGCCGTCGCCAGCTCGGTATCGGTCGCGGCGGCGCGCCGTTTAGTCCAAGAGATCTCACACCATCCCGGTGCGGGGCGGCTCGGGTTTCTCGGTCGTCTCGACTCTCGGTTGGTGACAGCTGGTGCTCTATCGGGCGTCAGTCGCGCCCTGGAAGTTCGGTGCACTTGCACTGAGGGATTTCGCCGGCGGAGACAAGAAGAAACGTGAATCGTGGCGGGAGACGAGTGCGGGTAAACATGTATTGTTTTGCCGACGTCACACCAATGCTGATGTCATTTCTAATTTATTTACACTCGTGAGTCGTTCAGCGTGTGAACAAAATGGAAATTGCACAATCATGCATGAACTTGTTTTCGTTGGTTTTGTTGCAAAGGCAGTAGGCGGTGTGGTAGGCACTAGGCAATATGCTAAGAAATGAGTTAGCGAGTCAGAAAAGGCGCCAACGAACCCAAATGAACTACCAATTAGGTATTGAATCGCATGACATGCCGGGTTTGATGACCGGCTTTGATTGCTTGATGAATGACCGGCTTTAACCCAACTTGATCTGAAGTCAATGTGTCGGTGACAACTCTCCCACGTTGACCTTCTCGCCCGATACGCCTCGACCGAGGGCTGCGGATACAACCCCTCGCCGTTTCGCCCCTAAGCTAGAGCTTCGCGGAAAAAACGAGATGGTGATTAATAAACGGGCATTATATTATAATATCCGTTAATCGTAGCGTAAACGTAGACGTAACGTAAACGTAAACGTAACGTAAACTTAATGTAAACGTAACGTAAACGTAATGTAAATGTAACGTAAACGTAACATAAACGTAACGTAAACGTAACGTAAACGTAACGTAAACGTAACGTAAACGTAACGTAAACGTAACGTAAACGTAACGTAAACGTAACGTAAACGTAACGTAAACGTAACGTAAACGTAACGTAAACGTAACGTAAACGTAACGTAAACGTAACGTAAACGTAAACGTAACGTAACCGTAGACGTAACGTAGACGTAAACGGGCATTACGAGACGCAGCAACTGTACCCAGTTGCTCGGCTCAATTGGCGTCCGTCGACCTCTGATGTAAAGTCAACAAGTCAAGTACCTGCTCCAAACACAGCTTCGGTTTTTGGTAACTAACTTCGCAAAAAAATGGCTGAAGAACTGCGATTTTGACACATTCGCGTTCGCTATGTCTATTGTCTAAGCGCGTCGAATGATACTTTTGTTTGGATGAGGTCAAGTTACGGTGTTGACCTCGGTTCAAGATCAGGCCAGACGAGCCACTCAGGTCACGAAGTTGGTCGAAGGAGGTAAAATCGCATGTATCATTTGTTCCTGCGTCCATTGCCCATTGGTGGCTTTCGCGACTCCCTAGCTCAAATTGATCGGGAGTTATTGACATGAAAAATTAGTATGACTTTAGTGATGACATGAATGACGTCACGTTAAGTCAACAAAAGTAAACATGGAATGTTATAAGGAGTGCATGAAATCACGATTACATGAACCTGGGAGTTGGAATATTAGATGCTTTCCGGTCCCAAAATAACAGTTTCCATATTATTTCCCCCACACACAGAAAAATATTGACACCGTTAGCGGTGTAATTGCACAGTACATATCTGAGCACTTGAGGAAAGTTAATTTAGTCCCTTCCCCGCTTAGATTACTCGCGCTTCTAAATGAACACCAGGAAGAAGGTAATAGAACACTGTTAGGAGGGTTGGGTGTTTTGCTACATGTAGTAAAACACCCAACCCTCCTAACAGTGTTCTATTACCTTCTTCCTGGTGTTTATTTGGAAGCGCGAGTAATCTAAGCGGGGAAGGGACTAAATTAACTTTCCTCAAGTGCTCAGATATGTACTGTGCAATTACACCGCTAACGGTGTCAATATTTTTCTGTGTGTGGGCCAAACATAGACCTGAGATGAAATCTAACGCGAAGCTAGCGAAAGAGCGTTTAAAGAGCTATCGAATAGTTTTCTGCTTCACTGTAGCCCTTCTATTGGTGGTTTCCCAGTCGCTAACGTATAACGTATACTAAACTAACGCTGAGGCATGCTTTCGACCCCTGATCGATCTACAGGTTTGCGGAAAAAAGAGCATGCTGCCCGTGACGAGAGAAAGCCGATGATACCCATTTACAAGTTTTCGGGTCATCTCAGGACTCAGGTCATCACCAATAAGTAGAGAAACTCGGGACCTGCTAGAACTTAACGAATGTAAGTTGTGATGGTTTTTCGAGGTTCTGATTACGAATGTTATCTTAGTTTTGAACGAAGATGATGACTCCATGCATTTGGGGTAGATCAGGTCAGGTCAGATCGACCAGTACCTAATAGTGGATGACCACCACCGATTGCTTCCTAGCATGTTATATGAATAAGCAACACAACTACTTCTTAAATGTTCAGATGGGCGCTAAGTTCAAAATCAGCTCCAAAAACTACCCTATCAATTAAAAGCACGTTATGAAAAAGTGAACTAAGGTCATCTTTATTTGAATCAGGGATATCGATTTATTTTAAGTAGGTGATTAACTCGAGCGCACCGGAAGTTTTGTTGCAATCGGCTCCTTTTTGCGCGACTTCTTTGCGAAAGCCCGAGACGGTTTCATCTGACTCACTTTCCCCTACATGTGCACTGTACAGCTAGTTGTGACGGTAGCCATGGGGCTGAGGCTAGTTTGTAGTTTTGTAGTTAGGTACTGATCCGACGAATCGACTGCGACCATTTTTTTAAAACGATCAGACGAACGCTCGGGGCAGTTTTGGCGCGTCCAATCCTTTGAGGGATAAAAAGGTACTAGGATGGGGGCTACTTAAAAACATTGTTGTGCTGGTGTTCCCCGCCCACAGCTAATTGACCTTTAGGTAATTGGCTAATTGGCTTTAGGGAGCTCTTGAAGCGATTTTGAATCTGATGTATTTGTTGGTGTTGCTGACGCCTGCTTCACTGACATAAAAGCTAAAAAAGCATACTCAGCATCGCAAAAAGTGGGAGGGGGGGTCGACACCCCCAGTTTTCAAGAGTGGGGGGGTCGTGACCCCCCCCCCCCCCCCCGACCCCCCCGTCGGCGACGCCCCTGCCTGTGTCATGCCCTGTAACCTGTCGTGCTCTACTTTCTGCCCTTCTCAGTGCCCTACTCTGTTCCTTGCCCTATGCCCTTAGTCGTAGCGCGTACCCTCTGCTCAACTTTGGGACGCAGTAAAAATTTGTTAAAATATGCCCTGCGAGGGCTGCGGAGTCGATGGATTTTAGGGTGACTGCGACTCCGACTCCGACTCCGGCTTCAAAAATCGACTCCGACTTCGACTTCAACTCCGACTCCAACTCCGCACGGTTCTATTAAAATCCATAGCATTATATTGAAGTTCATAATGGATATGTTTTTATCTTGCCTGAAACGATTCCTTGTAAGTTCCAAGGCTTTGCGTTGCAAAATGCATTAATATAACATGCACATTGCACAGAATTAAAAAGCAGATTCTGGGCATTTGCCGTCGTCTGCTTATTTGCTGAAAACGTTCGTCCAAAACAGCAAAATGGCCTTTTTTCGACAAAATCTAATTACGAATGCAGTATCGTCAATCAAGCAGGCGCAGTTCATGACGAGCCATGTAGCCTGCAGCCCTGTCCTCCGACTCCGGAGTCGGAACTCGAAGATCTTGACTCGAAGTCGGTAAGATTTTGCCGACTCTGACACCGACTCCGCAGCCCTGTCGAAAACTCTGGTCATGGACAAGGTACACACTGCACATGACTTCTGTCCAACCAAATCGATTCCTTATATGCTACATCACCTATTTCCAAAAGACGAACATTTTTATTCAGAAAAATAAAGGTTACAATATTTCCTTTATCATTAAAAGGACGACAAAAAATTTGCAACCAACTTCATATGGCAGCCTATAGTGCAGCATCGTTCTCGATTGTTCTGTTACATTCACGACGCAGCTTTTCAGCTGTTGTTTTCTCCTCTGCCATGCCTTCCGTGCCTTCAAGCCGCTAGCATACGAGATACGAGCCGAGAAACCCCTGTTTTATAAGGTATCCGTCTCTGCCGTGCATTTCATACGGCCGTGCATTAAAAGAACATTGTGAGTTTTTTTTAAAGGGAAGTCATCGTGGAAGCTTCCTGGCTTGTTCAGTTCCACGAGGCTTATTTCTCCCAACAACTTCGAGGCCGGCCCTCAGTCGCCAGTTCAAGGTGGGGTACCTAATGTTCAGACTGCTGAACCATCAATACCTACTTTTATGTAGTTGAGGTCAATGGATTCCTGCTCACTGCCATGATATGTCACACCATTAATGTTAAATGGGAATGATCTAGCTGTTCGAGATGAGGGACGAGAGAGTGACACTGATCGGCTAGCAGAACAGCTACCTATGCAAGCTTGCCAGTGCTCGCTCGGTTGACCAACTGGCAGAATGAGCCTTTAATTTTTAATGAAAGTTGAGGTGAAGCAGACTGCTGTGTACACCTTTACATGTAACATGCTTGATGCTACCCATCCGACTTATGTCCAGACTGCACGTGGCAATATCTGTCAGTGTTGACTAGTCACACTGGCCCAAACCAATTGGGCTGGAAATTTACATGAGTGTTCTAAACAAAAGCTTCAGATTTTACTACAAACTATATATTTGTGCTTTTTATTCACAAAACTGCAATAAAAGGCAAAATATTCCCTGGCCAACCCCATTGTGTCTCCTGTCTATTGTTTTCTTGGATAATGGCAGCAGTTCACCACTGTGCCATGTTGTGGGGAGGGGGTGCATACTGCAGTGCTCAGCTCCACACAAAATCTGTGCCGCTGCACAGGAAATCCGCACCACATTGTGCACCAGCCACCAGCCAAGTAGGTATCTCCACACCAATATCTTCAAAATTGTTGTGCTTTTCACTTTACAGTCTGGACTTGTGTGGCTCACCTATCTCAATCTTGGCAGTATCTCTGGGTGTAGGCAGCACTTTTAAATGTAGTTAGCATGACACAATCTTATTTTTTAATTAATCTGTCAGTAGGTGCTAGGCTGTAGCAGAAAGTTAGGCATCAGGCTGTTCACTGTTTAGAAGCATGTCTTGGCTTAACAGGGTTTCTTCAGAAATAGATAGGGTAGTGCTACTACAGTCTTGAGATTTTCAAGCAGGGTTTTGAACATGTCCTTGCCTCTGGCCTGCACTTCCTAACAGAACTCTGCTCCAGGAGGACACCACCCTATTGGGGAAGTTTTTGGCCCTTGAAATTATCCTAGCTTGGTTGGTCAGTAGCATAAGGTGGTAGCATCTTGTGCTTGTCAAGACATCCACTTACAATTATGATCTGCTTTCTGTTTTCAGAAAACTAGATAACAATGGCCAAGTGGGGGGAGGGAGATCCACGCTGGATTGTGGAAGACCGCCCAGATGCCACCAACGTGAACAACTGGCACTGGTGAGTGATTGAAACTGTTTTTTTTTTTCAACTAACTGTTGTTTTTTAAGCATTGGCTTTGACTAGCACCCATAATCTCATTCAAATTGTTTGCAAAGAATGACAGCATCTGTGTGTTTGAAGACACAGGAAGGGCCAAAAATGATCAAAGTAGCTAAAAGGAGGTATCGTTACTTTGTACTTTTGTTGATTGAGGCTGAAAAATACAATAAGATTTGTCCTGAAATGTAGTAGTTTTGTTGTATTCACATTGATGTTTGACTAAAACAAGAACTTCTTTCTATCATCTTAGGACAGAGAAAAATGCAGCTGCATGGTCCAAGAAGAAGTTGGAGAGCTTACTTGTTGGACTGGTGATAGATGATGAAAAAGTTGGTAAGTAATATAATAATTGGACCCTTTCATAAGTCATTTGTTTTACATCACTTAAAAAAATTGCAAGGTAGCATGAAAGAAAATTAGCTAAAAACCATTTCACCTTTATTGGAAGAGGGTAAAAGCCAGAGATCTGGATGAAATCTCTCTCTCTCTCTCTCTCTCTCTCTCTCTCTCTCTCTCTCTCTCTCTCTCTCTCTCTCTCTCTCTCTCTCTCTCTCTCTCTCTCTCTCTCTCTCTCTTCTCTATCCCCTCCCCTCCCCCTCTCTCTCGGTCTTGACTCTCGAACTCGCTATCGCTGACTCGCCAGTCATGCGCCTTATCCATTTAGGGGTGAAGGCACCATCCGCCGGAGATCAGATGTCACCAGTTTACCGGAAACCTTAACCCTCGCCGGCACAGGCCATTTTGCGTCCTTCGACGGCACAAGGGGGGGGGGGGGTACGACCTCCCTCGCGTTTGGCCCCTGATCGAGCTAGAGCTTCGCGGAAAAAAACTAGCTTAACCCTCGCATGTGTGCGGCGTTTGCCAGCTTCTAATGTGTAGGGGGGGGTCGGTTGGACCCCCCCTTGCCGTTTGGCCCCTGATCGAGCTAGAGCTTCGCGGAAAAAACGAGCGTGTTGCCCGTGACGAGAGGAAGCCGATGATACCCAATTTTAAGGTCCTAGGTCATTGGTTGACCTTCCAGGTCAGGTCAATGACCCAAAGTCGGGAAAATCGGGACCTGTTAGAAAGTCGTAAAGTGTGGCTGCTAAGGGGTTTTTCGGGGTGCTGATCACGAATATCGTGTTAGTTTTGATCACAGATGATGTCTTGAAGCATTTAGACCAGGTCGGGTCAGGTCAGGTCAGGTCAACCAGTAGGCGTCGTGACGGGTATTCGTAGTACGTGTCAACCGCCTCTGACAGCTTCGTAACATGTTACGAAGTCACCAAAACTACTTCGTAAATGTTCAAATGGTTGCTAAATTCGAATTCAGCTCCAAAAACTAGCCTAGAAACATGTAAAACTCGAAAAAGTGACCCGAGGTCACCCGAGGTCACCAAAGGTCAATGACCTGACCTGACCTTCAGGTGACCTTGACACACACGGGAGTAACATCAAATCACATGTTTGAACGTTTGAAACCACGAAAAGCTTGCAAACACGCGGCTAGTGCGAGCCGACATACGCGGAATCGCGATTCCGGCCAAACATGGTCTCGGAAAAGAGGTCACAGGTCAAAGGTCATTTGGGTCAGGGTCATGAAATTTTCAGGGTAGGTGTAAAATTGATCAATGCGAGGGTACTGAAAGTTTCGTCGCGATCGGCCGCTTTTTACGCGAGTTATTCGCGAAAAACCATGGGGGGGGGGTCCATCCGACCCCCCCCCTACACATGCGAGGGTTAATGCCCGTCACCAGAGGAAGCCGATGCTAACCATATTTTAAGGTCCTAGATCACCGGTTGACCTTCCAGGTCAGGTCAATGACCCAAAAGTCGGGAAAATCGGGACCTGTTAGAACGTCGTAAAGTGTGGCTGCTATGAGGTTTTTCGGGGTGCTGATCACGAATAACTTGTTACTTTTGATCACAGATGATGTCTTTAAGCATTTAGGCCAAGTCAGGTCAGGTCAACCAGTAGGGGTCGTGACGGTTATCGGTAGTACGTGTCAACCGCCTCTGATAGCTTCGTAACATGTTACGAAGGCGCGCCGATGACTTGTGTAGTCCGGGCGCTCCAAAACCCCAATTCATCATCATCACCATGTTACGAAGGCACCAAAACTACTTCGTAAGTGTTCAAATGGTTGCTAAATTCGAATTCAGCTCCGAAAACGAGCCTAGAAACATGTAAAACTCGAAAAAGTGAGCCGAGGTCACCAAAGGTCAATGACCTGACATGACCTTCAGGTGACCTTGACATCCACCTTAATGCATGGGAGCAACATCATATCACAAGTTTGACGTTTGAAACCACGAAAAGCTTGCAAGCGCGCGGCAAATGCGAGCCGACAATGACATACGCCGAATCGCGATTCCGGCCAAACGTGTCCTCGGAAAGAAGGGCACAGGTCAAAGGTCATTTGGGTCAGGGTCATGAAATTTTGTCAGGGGGGAGTGCATCACCCCCCCCCCCTGTGCCAGCGAGGGTTAAAATTTGATATTTACCAGTCGCTGCGTCTCGTAAGGGTGCTTGCGCTCTTTTTTCGCGAAACTTGTCAAGAAGGTAGGGGCGTAATCGTGGGGGATTCTTACCCGCACCGTCGGCCGGAGCGTATTTAGAAATCCATATTGTGATAAGATGACTTTCATCGTGCACTTATGTTCACCATGCATCTTTTTTTTCCAGGACGTGGTGAGATTACCAAGATCGATAAATGCGACGGCGATGCCTCCGCCAACAACCGCAAGGCCAAGCTGATCTTTTTCTACGAGTGGGACCTGCGACTGGAATGGAAGGGCAAGCTGAACGGCTCCGACGCCGAACACCACGGCACGGTGGAGGTCCCCAACCTCTCTGACGAGAACGACGAAAGCGACCTCGACGTGAGTAATGACTAATGAGTATCCCCCGCTGAGCTGGTGATCGCAATTAGTGTGAGGCGAATACTGTGCCCCGTACGCGGAATCCAAGGGTACAGGGTTTGCTGTAAGGAATTTGGGTTGAGGAATTAAATGTACATACAACAAAACAAATCAGTTTTTATCCAGCTTGATTTTTCGTGCTGTCATCCTTGCATCCAGTCATGCTATCACTCAACTGTCATCCTTAATCGAAGAGACCTATGTAACTGGTTTACTGTGTTTTGGGTCGTAGATCCTATGTCTGGCGCCATCATTTCTTCCCCTTTTTGTCTGATGCGACTTCAGTCTGATGAATGTTGTTGTTGACAGATAAGCGTTCAGATCAAGTCGACTGGTGCCGGCACTGAGGTAATGAAGGAGATGATGAGGAAAAAGGGCGCCGAGATCATTAGGAAGAAACTAGGCGAATATGTGACCGCATTAAAGACAGGTCAGTAGTACATTTGTTGTTTTCGAATCGTTGCTTCCGTCTCGTTTTAGTCGTGTATTGCTTGAACATTGAATATCATGTTTATTGAGTTTTCCGTAATGAATAATGTCGACTCCCTTTTAAATGTACTTTTACGTTGGAAGTGCGACGATATGGTATGGTTGAACTACGATGATCGATGCACAGATAACAGTAGTGCTACTACTGTTAGTACATGGTACTACTGTTATCTGTGATCGATGATATTAATTTTATCGTACTATATTTGATTTTTATTGTTTACGCTGTCTTAAGAATATTTGTTCATTTCTGATTCACAGAATTCACGACCGGCATGATTTTGCCCAGCAACAAGCAGCAGAGTGGTGGAGCGAACAATGCGAAACCCACCGTGACGAAGACCCAATTCAACAACGTACGTATGACACTCTGTTTAGACTTGCATCATTCACTTTTATTAAGCACTTGCGCTCTTTGCGCTCTTTGGGCAATACCTGTGTCCATAAAAGACAATGGATTGCTCCATGAAAACAAGTCGCTAGATGTTATATGTTTGTTCTGCTCGTCCCTTAGCTCAGTTGATAGAGCGTTTGATTCTTGTGGGTGGTGAGATCCCTGATTCGAGTTGCCCCGGCGCTCTATATTATGAGACTCCTGACGGGGATGGTCTGCGGCTTGTGGGAGCAGCCGCGGCTGGCTAAAGTCAGTTGAGTGGGACAGGACGCTGCGTCCGGCTTTGATGGGCGCGTTTAACTTCAAGGTCTCCCGATTTAATCAGGAATTGTCCGATCAGGCAGTAAAACTAGGATCGGGCCGGAAAGCATTGCATAGGCCGGCTCTATCAGCCCGTCCATTGTAACATCCGTGCATTTGTTTTCTATTTTGCACTTTGTTATTTCTAAGCTATTGAGAAGTTTGAGCTATTGAGACTCTGATTGACCGGCAGGCGGCCAACAACCTGAGCCGGATGGAGAAGCTGGACCTTGGCGTGAAGCTGTCCACGCTGACGCACAACGACACGCAGCAGTTCAAGTGTACGGCGCAGGAGCTCTACAACGCCCTCACCGTCGGAGAGGTAAGAGTGGGAACAGAACAGACAGGGTAGCCCTGGTCTGTTACAGTCTGTTACAGTTTACCTTAGCAATATGAACAAAACGTAATTAATCTGCAGCGGAGTGCGTAAAACAGTTGAAAAGCGACCATGTGTATGAGTTCCACATGATTCGGGAATGTATGGTTCATCGGCAGCAGCTCTTCTGCAACTCTGGGCTCCTTCAACAGCCAATGCCCAGTAAATTATTATCTCCGATGTGCGTCACATGAGTGGCGTTGTTTGACGCTTGTGTTTCCGGCCTCCGTCAGATGGTGCAGGCGTTCACGGGCGGCCCGGCCCAGCTGGCCACCGAGAAGGGCGGCGCGTTCAGTCTGCTGGGCGGCAACATCAGCGGCACGTTCCAGGAGCTCAGTCCGGCCACCCGGCTGGTGCAGCAGTGGCGGCTCAAGTCGTGGCCTGAGGGACACCACTCGACTGTGACCCTCGAGTTCGACCAGAAGGACGACTGCACCGAGCTGCGCCTCACTCAGACTGAGGTCCCCGCCAGGTGAGAGGGAGACGCTGAACCGGGTGTAAACTTCGAACCTGCCAGTGATAAAAGATAAATGCAGACATCATATCCTATGCTTTTTAACTATTTGAAACGATAACATACTCCAAAAAGGTTTTACATAGTTCATATAATCGATTCCTGCGGGCTCCCGAGGTCCTGATGTAGCGAACGTGCAGTCAAGGACTTGTTCGTTCAGTTCACAACCGTTCCGTATTGGGTCATTTACACCTGGGGTCTACATGTAGGTTTGGTCCGTTCCAGCCTCCAGGGCTAAGTCTGCGATCAGTTCTTCTTCGCATGCCATGAATGGTTCGCCAAAACATCGTATATTTTGCAGACTAATTGCCCAACGAGTGTTGAAGTCACTGGTTTTGGTTGCCCCCGGTCGAACCGTTTTCTCTGACGTTTGACTTCTGACATTTGGCTTTTCCAGTGAACTGGAGCGCACAAAGCAGGGCTGGCAGCGGTACTACTGGGACGCCATCCGGCGAACGTTCGGTTTCGGCGCCGCGTTTCTGTAGGACAGAGCCGTGGTGGGAGGGACGGCAACTTGAGTCACCACGTCAGCGCCCACCTGTGAACAGACTGGCCCGTGATCGTCCGACGCTCTCTGTCTCGCCTAGGCAGTGCCCGGGGAGGAAGTCCGTCAGCTGTGAATGGCGCGGATCTCCAAGGGCGGAGCGAGGCCGGAGCGAGCGGAACGAGACGGAGAATCAGGCGCTTCTCAGCTGTAACTTATCGACCTCGCTGTGCCGCGACGCGCTTCGGACGGACATTTTGTCAAGTGTGGTGGATGGAGAGGTTGCCTTTTCGTGTCCGTGGGAGGAATCCGATTCAACGTGTCGCGATGCCCCGTCTAAGGTGCACGCGTGTCCGGGGGCGGGGTAGGAGCTCGGGGTGACACTGGTCGGCGGTCATCTGAAGACAAACGAAGGGGCGGGCTGCTGACGAATCTTTGTTTTGCGTAAGGCCATCTGGTTACCTGAGAGCAATGTCAATCCTACTTTCTTATGGTTTACGAGTCTCAGTTAAAAAAAGCATGTGTTACGGTACTTCAGGTAATGTACAACTGTGTTGGCGTGGTTCAATTGTGGATCGTGGAAAGACTAGATATGTACCCAAGATATTGTTGTTTCAGTTTTGCGATTCGGTTGTGCTTACTTCGATGAGATTGAACAATAATATGCGGCGGAAGAAACATTATTTTCTATCGAGGCTTGCTCGTCGCTTTCCAAGGCTGCATATCGCTGCAGGGGTATGGCTGCTGCCTGCTATGAGAAGAATGTACTGATTGAAAACCATACGTTCCAAAATCTGCCTCTGGGGGCGACCTCAAAACGCAAGCAAGCGAACAACATTGACTAAGGAAAAATCAACTCACGAGTGATGGTGTGTAAGTGTTTCGAATATGCCACGTGCCACGAGTCACAAATTTCTACCGAACAAAACAGAATCTGACCTGACCTAACCTTGATATGGAATAAGTGTAGGTATGTCAATGCAGGAATCTCTCTCTCTCTCTCTCTCTCTCTCTCTCTCTCTCTCTCTCTCTCTCTCTCTCTCTCTCTCTCTCTCTCTCTCTCTCTCTCTCTCTCTCTCTCTCTCTCTCTCTCTCTCTCTCTCTCTCTCTCTCTCCCTCTCTCTCCCTCTCTCTCTCTCCTTACCTACCTACCAGCCTACAACCGAAGTCTGCAAATTCTTGCCGTGGCATATCCGCTGTAAATATGATCCCTGGCATGCGCCATGCATGGTGATGGTCCGTTGCATATGATCAATGGCAATTGGCACATTGACATATGAGCATAGGCGTAGGAACGTTTTCGAAAGTGTGTGTGTGTGTGGGGGGGGGGGGGGGGGTCAGGCTCCCAGAGGCCTAAAACCTAACCTACCCCTAAAATCCAATTTTTCTTCGGATTTCGACCACTTTGTTTTCGCAAACATGCTTAGAGGTAAAAAATCGAGACAAAAAATGTTCTTTAGAGTGTTCTATCTGGAGAACGGTAAAGATTTACACCCTAGGTACCATGATTTTCGGAACCAGCGTGATGAGAAGGCTCTGTGAGCAAATTTTCAGCCAAATCGGAATGGCCCGGCCATGGATGAAGGTTCCCGGCCATGGATGAAGGTTCATCCATGGCCCGGCCATGGGTGGCAAAAACTTTAGAGGGTTCTATCTCGAGAACGGTAAAGATTCCCACCCTAGAGACCATGATTTTCGGAATCAGCGTGCTGAAAAGGCTCTGTGAGCAAATTTTCAGCTAAATCGGGATGGCCTGTTTCTCGCTGCTGGACTCGCTGCTCGCTGCTCGCTGCTAGTTTGACAGACGTCAAAAAAAAAAACGCACTGAACTCTATTATCGGGGTTACATGAGCACAGTAAATACGTATTTAGCCGCTAATTCGAATTAGGAACGCATTACCGACTCATGTAGCCACCTGCTAGTACGAATCGGCGATCCGATCCGCGGTTACATGAGCAAAGCAAATACGTATCACGATCGGATTCACCGCTAATGCGAATCAGGAGCGTACTACCGACTCATGTATCCACCTGCTAATACGAATCGGCGGTCCGAACAAAATCCGCTGAGAAAGAGGCTTAGAAGCGAATAGGACCAAGATACGTATTACAGGAACTATTTCTTCGCAAAAAGAAACATTAAAATGCAAAATAATAGGTATTTTTTTCATTTTCTTCTTTTGAAATAATATTTTGAAAAATATGTCGGTATTTTGCCAAGTTTTCAACAATAAATATAGTGAAAACCAAATAGTAAATATCCACATAATTTCAGTTGAAACATTTTTCTGACAGCACTACAGACGAATCAAGAGAGGCAATTGCCCAATGAGTCAAAGCAAGACAACTTTATGTTCAACTTTTTTTTGTTAAGTTAATTGAGAATGTTTTGAGCAGATTAAATGCAAAAAAGACATAAGATAATGAATTTTTAATTTAGTCACCTCTATTGCTACGGAAGTGCGCCACATTTGTATGCTATTCCGTTTGTAATGCGCATCGGGCCGAGAGCCAAACTAGATCCGTTTGACGTCACTGATACGAATTTGCTCATGTAGTCGGTGCACTGAATGCGTTCTTGGGGAGCTGATGCGAATTAGCGTGGTGCGTATTTGGAACGGATCGCTCATGTAACCGAAACGTCCGAGGCACACGATTCGGGCCGTATTTCACAAGAACTATTCTTTGCTGACTGGAAGCTTGACTGGAAGCGTCAAAATGCAAAATACTTAACAACTTTTTTATTGGCTGCTTCGTAGAAAATAGCAAAAAAATGTTGGTATTTTGGTTTAGTCTTTGCATGTGAAATAAAATGAATGAAATATTTTGAAAGATAATTTTTTCTGACCACCCTGCTGTCGCTGCATGGCGAATCAGTGCCCACTGACTTAAAACAAGAGAACTTTGTTTTCATTTTTTGATTTCATGTTAATTTTAAATGTTTTTGAGCCTATCAAATGATATAAGTATTTAAAATTTAGCTCAGTCGTCCCGGTAAATGCCGCAACTGCGCCATGACTGTACGCTAATCCTATTCCGTTTGTGATGCGAATTACCGGCCGTCGAGGAGTCAGCCCGGGTGAGCCAAACAAGATCCGTTTGACGTAGATAAAACGAATTAGTCTCATGTAACCGGTGCCGTAGATCCGTTTGTGGGGAGCTGATGCGCATTAGCGTAGTGCGTATTTGGAACGGATCGCTCATGTAACCCCGGTATATAATGTGGAATGCGCATCGGCCGCCAAATGGTGTCCAACGGTGCCGCCATGTTGCGCAGACCAGAAAGCGGCCGCCGCCTGTGCTGGGGAATAGGGAATTCGGGACCTCGATTTACGTTTGCGGTCGCTGCATCCGTTACGCTCAAGCTATGTGGACACGGAACCCGGCATCTTACGCAGAATTGAGTGGAGAACAAGATGAAATCCTAAAAAATCATCAGCTATAAGGAACTAATACGTTAAACCCTTATAAGTCAATGGGGAAATATGAAAATTGTTATTTTGGCGCCGAGAATGATCTGAAACTATCTCAAGCATATAAAATCATGATTTCATGCACTCTTTGCAAGGTTCTATGCTTCATATTTGCATTGTTGCCCTTGCGTGACGTCATTCGTGACGTCACAAGGGTCACCATTTTTCTTCAATAACTCCCGATCAAATTGAGCTAGCGAGTCGGGAAAGCCACCAATGGACTCAGGAAGACCTGCCGAATCGAATGATATGCGACATGACCTCTTTCGACCAACTTCGTGACCTGGGGGTGCTGACCTGACCTTGACCTGAGGTCAACACCCTAAGTTGACCTGACCCGAACAAAAAGTATATCACTCGATGCGCCTGAGCTAGCTGAACACGATGATGCCAAAATCGCGGCTCTACGGCCATTTTTGGCGAAGTTATTTACCAAAAACCGAACCCGTGCCTTAGATCACTTGACCTGACCTCAGAGGTCACCGGTTGACCTGAGACCCTTACAGCGGGTTCCTACCAGTCACTCTGCATTATACTTTGCCGCATACGACCACTTTACCGCTTAATTCAAGTTTAATTAGCGGTGCATTAGCGAGGTGGGTTCAATCAACCCCCTCGGCCGGGGCAAATGTAGGTCAGGCGAGTGAATTTGAGGAATTCTGAAGATACGATCGTGTTCCCCACTCAATTCTGCGTAAGATGCCGGGTTCCGTATCTACGTAACTTGAACGTAACGGATACGGCGGCCGCAAACGTAAATCGAGGTCCCGAATTCCCTATTCCTCAACACAGGCGGCAGCCGGTTTCTGGTCTGCGCAATATGGCCGCCACCGTTAGACACTACGGCCAATAGGGTTGAAGCGGCATTGCTCCCCTGTGAAAAAACGCCACTGCCTGCGCTGCAATCGTCGCAATCAGTGTTGCCAGGTCTAGAGGTAAACCTCCAGATCTAGAGGTTTTAGGGGAGCGTTTCGGGGCTCCTGGAGGTTTTTGAAAAATGCCGGATTCTAGAGGGTTTTCTAGAGGTAATCTGAAAATCCCAGAAAAGACAATTAGCATCAAGGTCTCTTGAGAACTATTTAGTTACTTAATTTCATGTTATTATATTTAAGTATTGCATGCTTAAACACACTTTTTTACAGATTGATGGAAACGATAAGCCTACTTTTGGCTTGTTCACTATTGAGGCTCTGGCCGCCGGCTGCAGCTAAAAGTTCTCGATATACCGTGGGCACCAAGGCCCAACCTGGTGCCCACGGTGGGCTCCAAGTCCATCAAGTTATGTTATGTGGACAAATGCAAAGGCATGCGAAGGATGAGTGAATTATCTTGATTGGGGATACAACCGGGTGTTTCCAAGCCCACTGCCAGCTGCTGCCAGCGCGCTGACGTCACACTTTGGGTCTGTTCCAGTCCCACTTCCTAACACATCTAAACTCCTCCAAGGGCAAGATAGAGGAGGTTGGAGCAGGACCCTCCTTTGATTTGTAGGGGCTAGAGCTGACACTGGAACAGGGAAGCAATCTTGGAGGAGTTTAGAGGTGTTAGGAAGTGCGACTGGAACAGACCCTTTGGTAGTGTTGGAGCAATGGGCTTGATGATGTCATCACGCGCTAGCAGCGGATGGCAACGTGCTTTGAAACGGCGCCACGGTTTGTGATACGGAGGTAGGTATGGAGGTAGGTATATATACTTTATAATCAGCGGCAATGGAACAGAGGTTTCTAGAGGTTTTTACAACATTTTCTGGAGGTATTGGCATCACTCGACCTGGCCAAGGCTATATAAACCAGGTAGAACGTTCCCGACGAAAAAGTGGTGACAAGCGATAATTAGTAGCCGCGACCCTCACTTGTTCAAAACTATATCCGCAAGCAGCATTTACAGGCTAGCGGAAATCGACCAATCGGCGTTCGGCAATACTCGACGCTGATTGGCCCGATGCTCGTGACGAAATTGCGGGGGACTGTAGCTATTCCCCTATGGCGTTTAATAGACTTACGGCTTTTGAAGGGGATTTATACCAGTTTTTGTTGGGTTTGAGGCCATTTTTGAGCTTGGATATTCTTTCTGTGACTTTTGACTGTGTAATAACGACATTTAATCATGACATTCTATATACTACCGGTGTCACATCGGCCAAAAAGACCGTAAGTACATGGGATAGACGGACCACTGCTGATGGGGCCACACATGTCGGCGTGTGGTCATCGGAGGTCCGTGAGGGTTCGACATAGACCCTTCATGGGTCGGTATAGGCCCGGTGGGTCCAGTGTGCAAGCCTATCGGGGGCCGGTGCTGACCCAACAGGGCCCAGTGGCATATAATGTAAGGCTGTCTAGGCCGACGTTGAGGGCTCATGGGGGCCATATAGGACCAATAGGGACCACATCAGTCAATCAGGGGCCATTTAGGCCAATAAAGGCACTTCAGGGGACTTGAAAAGGTCATTCAAGAGCTGTGGTGGGCCCATGAGGGGACGGCATTGGTCCAGCAGGTGCAGTCAGGGGATGTGCCCGATGTTGTACGGGTATCTCAGTGGCCCATTTGGGCATATCAGTGACCAATTTGGACCCAGCAGAGGGCTTTGTAGACCTATCAGGGGCTGGTGATGGTTCATCAGGGGCCAGCGTTAGTCCATCGGGGCACGGCATATGCCCATCAGAGGTAATTGCGAGCCCACGCTGAACAATGATGGCCCTTCAACGGCCCCTAATGGATCTACATTGACCCATGGGCCATGATGTGTCATGTATGCCCCTATGACAGGCCTACTCAGACCCCTGATGGACATTCCCGGCCTCTGATGACCCTATACTGAATGCTAAAGGGGCTCTAAGTTTCTCCAATAACCCTTCGTCAACCCATTATTACCATACGCTGGCACTAGGGGCCCCACATCAGCCGCAGGGCAGTCCGTGCCATGACAGCATGTCTTTTCGGCCGATATTACATCGGTAATATTTATTAAAATCATGATTTTATGGTGTCATTATATAGCTAACAGTCATAAGAAATATATTTCAACTCGAAAACAGCTCCAAACAGCATATAATTTTAAAGGGACCATCCCACCTTAACATTAGTTTTGAGTTGAGATAGCCAAGTTTGCGGCCAGGCTCAGAAACCACCATTTATCCTGGTCGCAACTCCCGCAGCTTTATGGTGTTCAAGAAATTTCTTCCCTTTACTTGCAGGGTGGGACCAGCTTAGTCCCTATCTCTTAACCATTAGCGGTTTTTTGATGACGTCAGCAGTCATTTCAACGCCCGCCATTCCTTGAACCCGAGTTTTGCTGACCTTGAGCTCCCTTTTTTATCAACGTGAAATCCGTCGTCGGCGCTGAGAAAGCCTATTGCTTTTCATTTTAATTTGAATATTAGAAGATACCCACCACTGGAACTTGGACTGATATTATACCAAGGCCGAAGATGATCAAGCTGCCTGCTATATCTGGAGCTTGGTGTTCAACTTCAACATGGAATAAAAAACAAAATATCAAAGCAAACTGGATATGGTACTGCAAGTTAAAGTCCAAAGAAATTTGAAGAGCTGACAATTGACATTAATTCTTTTCCTGCAAGGTTTCCATATGGAGATCACAGTCACACCATGAAGAAATATTTTTGATGTTAACAGTTGAAAGGGGATTTATCTTCCAGTTTTGACGAAAGACGCTGCTGACTGTCTTTGGAAAAGGATGTCGGCATGAGGTGCAATTGTGCTTGTGAAGTGGTTATAACTGGTCTTTTCACAGTATTAAATTAAATGTGCCATTGCAGCCAAGTGTGTTATCATGTAAGGTAAAATCAAAACTACAATGTTGGTTTTACGAGCATTGAGAAGGCTGGTAGGTAACACCTGCCTGTGCTCGTAAATCATGCTGCCAGAGTATTCTAAATTAATTTTATCATACACTTTTGTTGTCCAGAATGGTTGCACTATTGTTTGGTATCATATTATTCCATGTAAATATGGTAGTGTAAAGTCCGACCAACATGTTACCAGATTTGAAGCTGTTACGTTACCTAAGTACCTGTTTTTTACTGGCGTGGTGAATGTCACCTGGATTTTGTTTTGAGGTGCAGACCTAGTAACTCTCCTCTGACTGCATGGGTTTGAAGCTATTATCTATTCTGTTTTTACTGGCCTGGTGAATGGCGACTGATGTTGTCCGTGGATGGCACTGAAACAAATTTTGAGTGTTTTGTACAGTGTTTTAATACAATGCTGAGGGCTGAAAGTTGTCTTGTTTAGAGTGGTGAAAGTTCAGGATATGCCAGCCACCATGGTGGTCAGTTAAATGTGTTGCAGTCAGTTCGGCTTCGGCAAGCACACGGATGGGCATACGCATCAAGACCTGCTCTGCCATACTTTCAGCCAATTTTACCTAGGTAAGTCTTTTCTTTTTTTCCGCCAAAAGCTATGACATTGTGAATTTCAGCACTGTGGCCTGTGTGTAGCTTTCAGGAAAGCAATTCTAAATAAAGCTCTGATAAAGTGCAAAATCAGCAATGCAGCCCTCTATTACATTTTCTACAACATCTTACTTGTTCCTTGCATGGAGAGAAAAATGCAATGTTATGAATTCGTTTATTCACATAATTTGACAAGCATGCAGTTACCTGCTACTATCACTGCACAAAACAGAGCAGAAAACATCAGTTGATCAAACACAAGACATAACAGAAGTTTACAACATCAGTAGGCGGAACTATGGTCATGAGTACCCAAATATAGGAACGTCCCCATTTTTGGGAACGGAGTTCCCAAATATGGGAACGGGCGTTCCCATTTATGAGAACGGAAGGCAATTTTTCGGCCGTTCTCCCACTAAAACTCAAAAGTGCATCACGTCTCAAAAAAGTGCACGCTGATTTAAGTATCTACTAAATCTCCATAAAGTTATCTTTAATCTGACCGTGGAAGGAGGAAATTGACCGTGGAATGATATTTTTAATGATTTTTTGAAAATGACAGAATGGTGGAAATATGGGTTATACGACATTTAACATGCAATTTTAAAGGGACCCTCCCACCTTAACATTAGTTTTGAGTTGAGATAGCCAAGTTTGCGGCCAGGCTCAGAAACCACCATTTATCCTGGTCGCAACCCCCGCAGCTTTATGGTGTTCAAGAAATTTCTTCCCTTTACTTGCAGGGTGGGACCAGCTTGGTCCCTATCTCTTAACCATTACGGGAATCTGATGACGTCATCAGGCTTTCGAACGTCCGTTAAATGTTTGACTAAAACGTTTTGTAGCACGCGGTGGTATATGCTGCTTTGCGCGCAACAAATGCCGCACTTTCAAATAAAGTCGCTAGGAATAGCGGAGATCCCAAAAAGTAAACAAAAGTAAAAGTCTAATATCTTGAAAACCGGTGAATATTTTTCGATGAAATTTGGTAGATATTCGTTTTTGCTCTTTCTGAACCGAGCGACATCACTTTCATGCAAATTCATTAACTTTTTTGAAGGTGGGAGGGTCCCTTTAAGGAAAATGAAGCATTTTTTAGTTTGAGGTAAAGTATAATAATTTTCGCCTGGTTATGAACTTTCATACTATCGACACCAGATGCTGACAAGTGCAAGCGAAGACGCGGACGGTCCCGAGGTAATATTGTTGACTTTTGTGTCGGGGCGGACGACCGCGTGGAACGTGAGTGAATTTACCGAGCTACTGTTGTAAACTCAGTTTAAGCGGTTGAAAATTATCCAGCTGTATTTTATCATCCCGGAAAGACATATTTTATTTGGATGCTAGCTGTTTAGAGTTGTTTTATAAGGAGCGTCATGAGCGTGGTTTTTGTCTTCCGTGTTTCTAAGCGTGATCGTTTTGGGGGAATTTCTCTTATATAGCTCGCTCTGTGTGGCTTATTTATAATTTTTATGCTGATTTCGATAATTCCTCGTGCCCATCCTACCAGGCCTTTTGCCACTTACAATCATCAAGAAAGGAAAAAACTAGATTTTCATTGGGACTAGGTGTTTTGAGGGTGTAACATATTCAGCGTTCCCATTTTTGGATACTTCCTTGTACTCGTCAACTATCGGTGATAAACAGACAGGTGCTTGACATGTCTCCACCCTCAGCGCGGACGGTGGATATAGGTATGGAAGACCTTGTTGAACATCGCTGAGCGTTGTGAATTACGTAATCCTGCAGAGGGGGGCGTGCCCGCTGCGAGATCGACGGGAATAAAAGCGCAGAAGACCGGGCGAAACATGCGACGGTCTTGCCGGAAAGGTCTTCTGATGATTGTTGCGTTAACAATAATTTGCGGCGTTGGACGTGATGCTTGTTAATGAAAAGAGCCCCTGAAAGGCGTCGGTGAAATCGTTCCCAATTTTGGGTACGCCGTTCCCATAATAAGGAACGCTTGCAGCGCCAGTGTACGAGAGCGTTCCCAAATTTGGGCTCGCGGCCCGGACGATGGACTGCTTTAGAAATAGGGGAACGATTTGAAACTACGATGGGCCTTACAATATCAAACTCTTTCCCAACAATATTGAGACAAATATCAGGCGGTTCACCATCGTTTCATATTTTTTGGACGTCATTTAACGGTTCTTTTTCTTGTTTTAAATAATGCCTACATGGCGTTCCCATATTTGGGTTTATCGTTCCCAAACATGGGAACGAAAATGCGTTCCCGAAAATGGGTACGCTTGACCATAGTTCCGCCTACTGACATAGGGCTGCCGAACCTGCTTCCTCCCACCACAGTTGATGCCATTTCCTAGCCTGGCTTGATGTGAGCACTGAATAGCTGCTCTGTCTAATTACAGCTCACTACCATTCAACTTAAACTACTCTCTTTAAAGTAAGAGTGAGAGCGTTCAGTGTTCATAGCAGCTCGACAGACGACAGACAACAAACATCTTGACAAACCAACCAGTATTTGATTTGGCTAATGATTTATGTGCTTGTTGTATCATGGCCAAACTACTTTAACAGCAATAATCCCTGTTTCATCTTGATCTTGCTTTTATTTCCATTTGAACTCAGATCTTGAAACAATCATCTGAAGTGATATCAGATACTGACTTCTGTTTCTCTTGAAAGCAAGTTAAAACAACAATGATAAACTAAGGCAGGAGATGTGAGTTGTGGCAGTAGATTTTTGATTCAACATATGTCAACCTTATATTGCTTGAGACCTCTGTGACAGACAAACAAATATTTATAGTTTTTTGATAGTTTGGATTCTTGGCTTGATTTAGCAGATCAGCTGTGAACCTTGACTTTGAAATCACATAAATGTCATGGTACCCGAACGAATCCTCGCATGACATTTCTTCGTAGCACAATTTTTCGTCCGCATTTCTTCGTCTACAAATCTTCGTCGGTGCATTTATTTGTCCCTCAATGCTTACTCTTGCATATATTTGCGTTGAAGAAGAAATGCGAGCCGATTTTCATATACCCTGGTGCGAGACAAAGTAATGCGATAGGTACGAATAAATGCCCTGACGAAGATTTGCAGACGAAGAATTGCGATACGAAGAAATGCCATAAGAATTGTCCTGGAACCTTTATTGGCCATCATATATTGACCTTGATAAGATAAACGCATCATTCGCGCAATATTTGTCGCACTTTGATACCAAACTATTGCTTCCAAATGCCGACGTAAAGAAAACCTTTATGTGACGTCATAGAAACAGCGGATTTCCCAAAAAGTAAACAAAAATAAAAGTCTTATATCTCGAAAACGGGTGAATATTTTCCGGTAAAATTTGGTAGATGTTCATTTTCGCTCTTTGTGATTCACGCTACATCACTTTTATGCCAATTCATCAACTTTTTTGAAGGTGGGAGGGTCCCTTTAAAGAAACTCCTCCGAAATCCAAAAGCCTATTCGGGTCCATAGAGAATAACTGCGGTCCCCCGCAATTTCGTCACGAGCGTCGGACCAATCAGCGTCGAGTACTGCCGAGCGCTGATTGGTGAATTTTCCGCTAGCGTGTAAGTACTGCTCGCGGAACAAGAGTTCGTCGACAATCCTCCACAAACGTCTGTCACCATTTTTCGTAATGCTAAACAGCCGGAGCGTACCCCCCTGGACCTGGCAACACTGGTCGCAATTTTGGATATGGCGGCGTGGTGATGTGAGGGAGGATGACAGCTACTCTGTGTTATTTTAATTATTTTCCAGTCATTGAATGGTAGCTGTGTCTCCAAAGTAGTTCAAGATCAAAATGAGCGGCTGGGCTTGGGCGAATGCCGCTCAGGCGCTGGCAAATCAAGGGATCGGTGCAGATCCACCCGTACCGCAGCCCGCGTCGATGATGGACGCATGGCCGAACGCCGGAACTGGAGCCGGCTATGCAGGCTACCCTTTAATGGTAAGTGCTTTTATTTTAATATTTTGTTATGGGCGATTTCAGTCAACTATGCATGCCATTTGTTACCCCAACTAAAGGCTTCAAAAAAATTGTGTGGTCTTTCCGTACTGATACTTAAAGGGACCCTCCCACCTTAACATTAGTTTTGAGTTGAGATAGCCAAATTGGTGGCCATGGCCTGCAAATACCGGTTTGGGCACTCACAACATCGAAAAATGCTTTAATTCGGAGATATGGAATTTCAAACTTGCAGTTTTCGGATTCTAAGGGGCTAATGCATTGAGATGCCCCCTTAGAATTTGTGACGTCAGCGGTAATCTAACGATTTTAAAACCTTATACTAACATCTTTGTAAAGCAGTGGTGGTATATGCTATTTGCGCGCAACATCTGCCGCGAACGCCGCACTTCTAAAATGAAGTCGCTAGGAACAGCGGAGATCCCAAAAAAGTAAACAAAAGTAAAAGTCTAATATCTTGAAAACGGGTGAATATTTTTCGGTGAAATTTGGTAGATATTCGTTTTTGCTCTTTCTGAATCGAGCGACATCACTTTCATGCCAATTCATTAACTTTTTTGAAGGTGGGAGGGTCCCTTTAAATAGGTACCTACAATATTTACTGACTACTGTTGCCAGTGACAGTTGCCACTGTCCTTCTCCACTGACTGCGCATTCCACCTGCCATGCACTGCATTGAATGGAAAAGCTCCAAGGCTGAGTGAATACATATTACAATGCTATTCAACCGTGAGGAAAGTGATGTCAAATTGCTTTTTGCGAAGCAGCGCAGTGCCAAAGGCAATGCCATAGTAAGAAGGTTCAAGTTAGAAGGTGCCTACTGCAGGCTATTGCAGTTTTTCTCCTGGCTGGAGTGGCAGTGGCTTCTTGTGATTTAGGGAAATTCAAGAGTGAGAGGTGAGAGCTGGTGTATCTTGTCAACTCTGCTTCCATAACTCACAGGTGCCTGTTCAAGTTTCTCTGGTCGCCACAGCTCCCACTGTAAAAAAGGCATAAAGGCAGGGATTAGCTAGCGGCCAGTCAGAGCCCTTATCAGCAGCCCTAGCTAGCGCGCTAGCCCGTTCATGTTGCCTTGGCAACAGGCTATTGACCAATGAGATGCGAGGGAAGTGTTACATCACTGATTTTTCCATACCAGTGCTCCCACATACCAGTGCCATACCAGTGTTACCTAAGCTGGAATTAAGCAACAGATCATTTAAAACACCAACTTCACATATTTTCAATTGGAATACTCATAGTCTTCTAAAAGCTGGTATATGTGAAGATAAAGTCTGAGAGTGAGTGGTATGTAGGTTGGTAGATAGGTTGTTGGTTGGAAGGTTATAGGTGAGGTAGGTAGGTGGTAGGCTGTAGGTATGTAGGTTGTAGGTTGGTAGGTTGCAGATTAGTAGGTTTGTAGGTAAGGATAGGTCAGGCTAGATTTTTTTTGTGGATGCCATTTAAATGCATTCTTGAAAAGCTGTTTCTGGCACTCAATAGCTGTTTCAGCCTAAAAATGGTTGGCAGCACCTTTGGTGATAAATAGCACCTAAGGTGAAAAATGACCAAATTTACCTGTTTTTGGCACTAGTTCTTCAGTGTGGTCTACTCTAAATCTGGGGACTGGCACCTAAATTCTGAGAGTAGTACCTACCTATCTTAACCCTCGCCGGCACAGGGGGGATGCAACCCCCCCTAAGGTTTTTCGCGAATAACTCGCGTAAAAAGCGGCCGATCGCAACGAAACTTTCAGTACCCTCGCATTGATCAATTTTACACCTACCCTGAAAATTTCATGACCCTGAACCAAATGACCTTTGACCTGTGACCTCTTTTCCGAGACCATGTTTGGCCGGAATCGCGATTCGGCGTATGTCGGCTCGCATTAGCCGCGCGTTTGCAAGCTTTTCGTGGTTTCAAACGTTCAAACATGTGATTTGACGTTGCTCCCATACATTAGAGTGGGTATCAAGGTCACCTGAAGGTCAGGTCAGGTCATTGACCTTTGGTGACCTCGGGTGACCTCGGTTCACTTTTTCGAGTTTTACATGTTTCTAGGCTAGTTTTTGGAGCTGAATTCGAATTTAGCAACCATTTGAACATTTACGAAGTAGTTTTGGTGCCTTCGTAACATGTTACGAAGCTGTCAGAGGCGGTTGACACGTATTACGAATACCCGTCACAGCCCCTACAGGTTGACCTGACCTGACCTGACCCAACCTGGTCTAAATGCTTAAAGACATCATCTCTGATCAAAACTAACACGATATTCGTGATCAGCACCCCGGAAAACCACATAGCAGCCACATTTTACGACTTTCTAACAGGTCCCGATTTTCCCGGTTTTCGGGTCATTGACCTGACCTGGAAGGTCACCCGATGACCTAGGACCTTAAAATCGGGTATCATCGGCTTCCTCTCGTGACGGGCAACACGCTCGTTTTTTCCGCGAAGCTCTAGCTCGATCAGGGGCTAAACGCGAGGGGGGGGGGGTCGTACCCCCCCCCCCCTTGTGCCGTCGAAGGACGCAAAATGGCCTGTGCCGGCGAGGGTTAATACGTAGTACAGTATATTTACAGGCCATTCCACATGGTGGGTTAATGTCATACCTGAGTCAAAATGCATAATTGAGACATGGACTAAAAAAGAAAAAGGTGAAGAAACACGATGCATTGCACACCGATGAGTTAAAATACACACATAAAACACATGAAAATAAAAAAGCACGTATCCAGTAAACGTAAAAACTCTGCTCGCGTTTCGGAGCTGGTGACGGCCGACGGCAGGCGGTTCCAGGACGAGGGCGCCCGACAAGAAAAGGCGCGACACGACATGGCCAGCCGAAATCCCGGAGGCTCTAGCATACCAGCCAATGTCGCTCGTGTGGTTCGCTGGGATACATCGGCCCGGGGACAAACAAGGACCGGACCGCGGCGGGAGCTCGCTTGTCCTTCAGTGCGCCAAAGACGCGGACGCAGTCGTGGTGAATGGTCATCTCACCTAAACCACGCCAGCCCAGCTCTTTCAGAATTGGCGAAATATGGTCACGCGCAGGTGCCCCCAACACGATCCTGGCCCCAAAGTTGATCGCCCTCTGCACTCTCTGAAGGTGACATGCGGCGGCCCCGCCCCAGGCGGAGAGGCAGTATCGGATATGTGGGAAGGCATGACATTGGATAAGTAGCTGTCGGGCCTCGGGGGTAAGGTGATGTCGAATTATATAGAGCGAGAAAAGGATGGAATTGCACTTTTTGACAACAGTGGATATGTGCGCTTCCCAGGATAGTGTTTGGTCGACCGTCACGCCCAACAGCTTAACGGAAGGAGAGTGTGTTAGTGTATGACCAGAGATACTTAAGTGAAAGGACGAGGTTTTCTTAACGTTGCTAGTGGCGCCAGTAAGGAGCAGGGTTGTTTTGGATGGGTTCATTTTTAAGGAATTGGATGTGAAATAAGACTGAACCGTAAGAAGGGTTTCCTCCTGACGGGCTTTAAGGATGGGTAGATGTCCGGGATGGACGGAGTCAAGGAGCTGGGTATCATCTGTGTAAGAAACCAACCGTCCATGTGGGAGATAGGAGGGGAGGTAATTGGTGGAGATGCTGAGCAGGATCGGGCCGACCAGGGAGCCTTGAGGTACACCATGGGAAGGGGAAGGATTAAGGAGTCGCCTCTCACCGCCTGCCGTCGCCCATCCAGGTAGCTCCGAAACCATCTCTCGTGGATACCGTACCATTGTAGTTTCGATAGAAGGATGCCGTGGTCGACGCTGTCGAAGGCACGACTCAAGTAGGGAAAGGCACGACTATCTAGTAGGGAAGCAGATGACAGCACTGTCGAGTCCATCTGAAGTGCAGTCTGTAGTTGCCAGTGCAGTTGTATTTCAAGGGATGACTCGAACGAGCTGGCTGGAGGAGACCGGCGGTTGACAGCGCGTGGGAGCGGATAATTCGCTGTCTGGCCGGCCGGCGTCCTGCGTGCGGACTGAGGAAAGGCCGCCCCACACTGGACCTCGCACATGCGGGTTGCGAGTTTTTGGGTTTTCGTGTTTCTTGAAAATTAAAGAATGCACTCTATGTTGAGTGGCCCACATCACCATGTAACAAGCGAGTCTGCATGGTTTTAGCATGCGAGCCAAGTTGCATCGCATTCCAAAAGTTGATTTTGAGTCAACTTTTGATTTTCCTCGCTGCGAGGGCTGCGAGTTTTGGTGTGTTTTGTTGAAGTCGAATTTTGGTTCATTGTGCTGTTATTGCGATAATGTGCAATGTCTGAGGGTGCACCGGCTTCACTGCATTGATGTAGTGACCATAAGAGAATGGTTTAATCACTCCATGAATGAGTATTATACTCGAGAATCCAAAACCCGCAGACTCGCAAGTCGCAACCCGCATGCGAGGTCCAGTGTGGGGCGGCCCGAAGAGTCGAGAGAGGGGCGGTGCGGTTGAATGGAGAGCTGGGTGGAACGTTATCGTGATCGTGTGGATTGTGTGGACTGTGGTGTTGTGTGACCAGGTCTAGGACAGTGGCTGCTGACACTGGCGGATCCAGAAAGGTGGTATTTGACTCCAAGACCACCTTTCTAGTGTGCTGGAAATTGAAAATTTGTATTGGAATTTGGAAAGTACGCCTTTTTTTTCTTCATTTCATTTCTTCATTTCTTCAATTTCAAAAACTCACCGGATTTCGACTCTTGCACTGCTGTGCAGTTTGAAGAAAACTTTTAAAGATTTGTGTAGTTTTGGTTTTATTCTCGAAAAAGTGCGAATTTTCGTTGATATCGGGCGTTGCGGGGAACATTTTTTCCAAAATGCCCCCCCCCCCTCCACCCCGCGGATCCGACAGTGACTGCGGAGCGTCGCTCACTGAGATGCAAAGTGTAATTTTGATTGGACAGCTGGAAAGCCCCTTGTGATCATCTGTGATCATGAAATTCGTAACATGAAATTCGTGATCAACACCCCATAACAACCTCACTAATAGTCTCAACCATAACAACCTAACTTTACGAAGTTTTGACAAACCCTTATTGTCTCGACGTTAGGGTCATTGACCTGACCTTAAAGGTCAACCAATGACTTAGGGCCTTAAAATTGGGTATCTTTTTTCCGCGAAGCTCTAGCTCGATCAGGGGCGGCAAGGCAGGAGGGGGTCCAACGCCCCCCCCCCCCCTCCCATACGTTCGCGACTGGCTAAACGGGCGAGGGTTAAGGTGTTGACCTCGAGACAAGGTCAGGTCAGAGCCCATCAGGTGACGAAGTTGGACGGAGGAGGTCATATCGCATATCATTCGATTCGGCAGGTCTTCCTGGGTCCATTGGTGGGTTTCCAGACTCGCTAGCTCAGTTGGTCGGTAGCTCACTAGGTCGAGAATTATTGACGAAAAACGGATATGATCTTAGTTTAGTGACGTAATGACGTCACGCCCGGTCTACAATGCAAAAGCGAAGCATCGGACCCTGCAAGGACTAAGGAGTGCACGGAATCACGATTCCGTGTGCTTGAGATAGTTTTAGATTATTCCCGGCGCCAAAATAACAGTTTCCATATTTCCCCATAGCCCAGATGTCACGTGGCCGACCTGACCTCATGTATCTTTAGAAAAAATCTGACATGTACAAATTGTGAGGCTTCTCAAGGATGAACTCTGCAAGTTCATCTCCCTGTAAAAGCGCATCTGGCACTGAGGGCTTCGCAAACTTGCGACAAACTTATTTTTCTGAAAACTTTCGACCGGCAAAAGATGAATTGCACCGGCAAAGACATTGCAGGACCGTGCGGAGATTTGCTAATGACGTCATAGGTCAGTGACCTGACCTGACCTGAAAATGCGGTTGGTGTAAAAAGATCCGGCTTGAATCAAAGGTCAGGTATGCCAAGTTTCAGCTCTCTATCGCCAGTGTGTTCTAGCTATCGCGAAATAACTCAGGAGGGGGGTGGGGGGGTTGGCGGCCGGCGAGGTTGAAAGCAAGGAAAAATTGCACATTCTATCCATGAAAGATTTGGACATTATTGCTAAATGGTTCAGCTAGTGGGTTCATACTTCTTGAAAATAAATGCTGGAAATAGGGTCTCAAAAGAACTTCCTAGCATCTAATATATTTCAATGTATTTTATTACAGAGGACTGGTCAGAAGCAAGTGTACATGACTGGGGAGGCTATGACAATGAAAAACAGAAAGAGGAAACTCTGGTTACGCTACTTGCGTTCACAAGACCCCGTAGACTATGACCGTTTTGTTCGCGTTCGAAACGACCTTCGGCGTCTAACAAGGAACCTCCGTGGCTTACACGAACAACTACTGGAGGAGGAGGATGACGAGGTAATCACCATTTATTTTGAAGGCTCAATCAGGGCTCAATTACTATCGAGATCCTTGGTGTTTGATTCCTGCGGATGCCGCGGTCCGTTCAGTGTCGCCTCTGTAGCTCGGCTGCAGCTCACCGGGTTCCCCCTCCCCTCTGTGGCAGCCGGCGGCGGCGGGCGCGCTGCAGGCGGGGGGCCAGTTCGGCGCGGCGGCCGGCTGGGGCGCCTACCAGCAGCCCGGGATGATGATGGGAGCCGGCGCTGGCCAGGCCTACCTGCCATCCGGCCAGCACCTCTGGAACGGCCAGCAGCAGCAGCAGCAGCAGCAGCAGCAGATGGCGGCGGCCGCCCAGTGGGGGCAACAGGTGAGCCGCGGCGACCGTCTTACCTTACGGAATTTTGAGGCTAACGAGTAGTGGCATTTATAGCCAAGTATGTGACCATTGCAACCTTTAGGGCCTTGATTGCAACCACTATCGTCCTTTTATAATTTTGCACTAATGGAGGCGATTCTTCAAACGTAAGTGTCAGGGTCCTTCATTGTTCCTATGGAAGCGCGTTGGGCTCCACGCCTTTGATTTTCGATATCTGATGCTTTTGCTTACGTTAGTTCAGCATGTACGTTTTTCGATAACGTTGTGGGCCTTCAAAGAACAGCATAAATGGCTCATCTGGCTAGTTAACTAACTTGTGTATATGTATAGCTTGACGAAGTAGCTCCATAGTAACAAGGTTATGTGCTATTGGTTGAGAAACATGATTTCACGTTGCCTCTCAGAGGTGACCTCTACTCCGCTCTGTTTTGCAGATGGCTGCCCATGACGCGGCGCTGTCCGGCCAGCTAGCTGCGCGGCCGCCTGCCCCGGCTGAGAAGCCGCCTCCGGCTCCGGTACCGGCGCCCGTCCCCGGACTGGCGGCCGCTCCGAGACTGGCTCCCCCAGGCAGCACCTACTCGGCCCCCGGCGCGTCCGCCGCGGCACCGCGGCCCGTCCAGCCGCCTGCCAAGGCCCCCGGACAGGCACCCAGCGCGGGCCCGGGGCCGGCCGCGCAGTCCCAGGTCCGCCGGGAGCCCCCTGTACCCGGCTCGGCAGCCGCGGCGGTGGCTGAGTCGGCGGCGGCCATCTCCCGGCTCACACCCAAAGAGCAGGAGGTGAGTCATGATGACCGCCACACAATGTCACACTTCTGTTAGTTGTTTGTGTACCTTGCTGTCTCATGTTATTTAAGCTGTACTCGGCTTCAACACTACTCAGCGTTGCGAGCCGGAAGATGCTGGGATTTATATGTGGGATATGTCGGATATTATCGTCTGGACGACACCTGGCGCGACACCTCTGTCACCTGGCGCGTCCTCCCTCCGTGCTAGTACGGTACCTAGACTGTGCTGATGGACCCAGTCAGGTACTGTATTAGCGCGCTGGGATGGCGCCGCTCGCACGTCCAGAGAGGGCACTCAAGTGCACTGAGTATGGCGGAGCCGACTGATTTTTCATGCTTCAGCATTTTTAGACTTGTAATGTTCACGTGAACCATAAACAACATATAATTCTTGTCATTGATCAGGTTAACAGGTTAAATCTTTAATGCTGGTCCGCTGTCAGTGGCCGTGGTTTCTGACTTGTTTTGTTGATTGTGTCTATGTTCTTTCGTGGTTTGCCTGCTCCCAGTAGGACTGCTACTGACAGAAGTGAATCGCTTCCATAGGAAATTCGCCAACTGCAGCGAGCGGACGAGCTGTTTGACAAGCAGTTCAAGGCCTGGGAGGAGCAGTTCAACAGCTGGAAGAACGAGAACAGAGGACACGCCGATAAGTCTCAGCTCAGGTAGGCACGTGGTGGCACTCTGCACAGGGATTGCCAGAGCTTATGAGATCCTGTGTCCGTGAATGTCAAAGAATTAGTGAATAGTGATGCTGGATGGAACATATTCAGCTCTTTCTGAAGGAGTTCCTAGTTGTACATTGAGCGATGTTTGTTTTGTCATTGAATCCTCGCGATCCTCCCATCTTCATCCCGCCATCCTCTTAGCGTCATTCTTTCATCCCCTCGACACCTTCATCCGTTCATATTTTCACCCTCACCCTGCCGTCCTCTCACCGTCATGATGTTATATTCTAATCCTCATCTCGCCGTCCTCTTACCTTAAGCCAGTGGTCGGCAGGCCCTCCGGGGTCGTGCCCCCTTTTCGGGCGCCAGGCAGGGCCATTACCCCCACCCTACCAGACACCATTGCATACACAACCGAGCTCACTATACCTTTCCGTGACTCTTTGGGTATTTCGGGTATTATTATGTAAAAACGTCGGATCACGACACAATTTTACCCTCGAGCCGATCATTTTTTTTATCTGCCATAAAACATGTCATACATTGACAGAAATAACTGTTGACTTGTTAGGCAGTTGTTTCTTGAGATCATGGAAGGTCATAAAATTTCAATTCTAGAAGGTACAGCGGGTTCTGATCTACTACACAATTGTCATTGACCCTTTGAAAGTCTTAAGTCACCCAATGGCCAAGGAAGTTAACCGTCACCCATATTGGTGTTTTGCCAGCCGCTAATTTATGGGGGGAGAAATTCGTTGGACCCCTATTTGTCGTTCGGCCCCTGATCAAGCATGAGCTTCGCGGAAAAAACGAGCGTGTTGCCCCTGACGAGAGGAAGCTGATGATACGCAATTTTAAGGTCCTAGGTCATTGATTGACCTTCCAGGTCGGCTCAATGACCCAAAAAGTCGGAAAATCGAGACCTGTCAGAACTTCGTAAAGTGAGGATGTTGTGGAGTTTGTCGGGGTACTGATCACGAATTTTATCTAAGTTTTGATCACAGATGTCTTCGTGCATTTAGGCCAGGTCGGGTCAGGTCAGGTCAACCAATAGGCGTCCTGTCGGGTATTTATAGTAGGCATCAACAACCACTGACAGCTTCGTAACATGTTACGAAGGCACCAAAATTACTTGGTATATGTTCAAATGGTTGCGAAATTCTAGCTACAATGTATAAAATTGATAAACCTGTACTGAAAATGTCATCGCGATCGGCCGCTTTTTGCGCGAGTTATTCGCGAAAACCCGAGGAAAAGGGGGGTCCCCTATAAGTGCGAAGGTTAAAATTGGGTAGCAGCGTTTTCCTATCGTCACGGGTAGCACGTTCATTTTTCTAACGCAAAGCTCCAGCTCATATTTCAGAGGCCGAGAGGCTGGGGTCCGACCGGCCCCTCCCCGTTTACCTTAGCTGTTATGAAAACGCCAATAGAGGGGCGACGGTTAGCGTTCGATTTTTGAACCCTGAGACCAAACAGGCGTGATGTCTGTCCCATCAAGGGAGACATTAATTCTAAGATACGGCTTTCTCAGAGGCCCCCATTACCCCCCGCCGAGGGGCTCCATTACCCCCAAAGGGGGCCTGCCCCACCATTTGCCGACCCCTGCCTTAAGCCCTCCATCGTCGCATGGCTGTCCTCTCACCGTTTAATGTCGTCTTCTTATTTACCATCTCCCCGCCACCCCGCCCAGGTCGTACGAGGAGGAGATGCTTCAGATGAAGAACAAGCTGCTGCAGCGTCACGAACAGCTACGGCGACGGCTGGCTCAGAAACTGGCCAAGGCTCGCGGCGAGACACCGCCACCGGACCTGCCGCCTCCGCCGCCGGCCGCCGCCGCACCCGGGCCTGGCGCCGCTGCAGCGCGAGCACCCGGCTCCGGCCGCTTCGGTGAGTCGGTTGTCGGCTGTGAGGGCGTACGTGATTGAACAGGGATGGATTGGTCGTTTTGAGCTAGATGCTTCCTTGTGTATTGTGTTACCAGTGGTGCTTTCCTGTATGTGAAATAAAATGTGTCATTTTTTTTTTTTTTTGCTTAGTTGTCTAGTATGCGACGTAAGCTGTACCATTTTACTTCTACTAGTTGTCGTTTTGTTCTCTGTTTTTGAGTTACTTTAACTAATTAGAATCGACCTATGATTCCCTATTTTCCATCAATCCATGAATAACCGACGAATTGCTGCCGTGTAGCAGTCCTTCGTCATGTCCCTCACCCCCGAACGTGAGCACCGCTCCCCCTCTGACGTGAGCACCGCTCCCCCTCTGTCACAGACGAGGAACAGTCGGGCAGGGGTGAGCGCGGCGACTACGACGAACACGGCGGCTACGGCGAGGACTACGGCGAAGGCTCCGGCTACGACCGGGAGTACGGCGAGAGCGGAGCGTACGGCGGTCGTGGCGGCCGCGGTCGGGGGCGAGGCGCACGCGGCCGCGGCGGGTACAGCGCTGAAGACCGCGGCGGCCCTCAGGACGATGACTACTCGTGGGACGGACCCGGCGGGCGCGGCCGGGGCCGTGGACGAGGCCGGGGAGGGCTCGATGAAGGATTCAGAGGCCGCGGTAGGGGCGGCTACGATGGTGACGGACATGAACGCGGCCGGGGCCGGGGAGCCCGCGGCCGCGGCCGTGGTGGCTACTCTGCTGAAGATGACTACAGCCACGGTGATTACTATGAGGAGGAGGGTGGTTACGGCCCGGGCCGCGGTGGCCGCGGAGGACCCCGCGGCTTCCCGCGCGGTGGACCCCGCGGTGGGCCCCGCGGCGGCCGGGGTCGTGGCGGGTTTGGCCGCGGCGGAGGGCCTGGAGGAGGATACGGAGACGAACCGTATGACCCAGCCGACCCCGGCAGTTACGACTATGACGGCGGCTACAACGACTGGGACGGCTACGCCGACGAGTGAGTTAATGGAAGAACTGGGTGCAAAGTAATCGATACGCGACAGTTTTTTTTTTTAATTTTTAACTCATACACACTACTGTCAAGTAGTCCTAGCCCCTAGGTTAGCATATTATTAATACTGCTGTCTTAACATTGCGTTGCCGTGCATTATCCAGCTCTGCCGTATGGTAACAAGTGGCCCTCCACATTGTTCCATCATATCAGGACTATCTATTTCCCCGACTGACTCCTGTGCACGCCGTTCGTTTCGCAGCGGCACCGGCCCCAGGGAGAGCCGCGGAGATCGACCGGGAGAGTCCGCAGACTCGTGGCAGGACCTCGGTGGAGGGCTCAAGGGACGCCCGTTCTCGTCTGCGCCGTATGCCAGGTAAGGAGACTAGCCCCGGTTGTAGTGATGTCGGGGTCTGGTTCCTATGACAGTCGCTTCTAGCGTCCACCAAGCCTGACTGTTTACGCGTGGAAACCAAACTAATACATATATCTGCATCTTCGCAACCGGCCGCCTGCAAACAGTGAAGTTTTATGAAATTTCAAATTATGACGTCCCGCGGGCGAATTGATCAGCTGCTTACGCAGAGCGTAGGATTCTGTGTTTTGTTGGAGTGCATTGACAGGGGACTGATAGTCCCAATTTTTTTTTTCTTCAAGAAATCAAATCTTATTAACATTGAGCGCTTTGTAGGTGATAATAAGTAACCACTCGTTGCTTCGAGCACGGGAAAACGGCCCCCTGTGTGAGGTGCGCCGAGTCGCGGATGGTGTTTGTGTCTATCCGCTTATTGTGATGTCAGTTTGCCATACTTTCAAAACCTCCGCAGCCTGCAGGATTCGAACCTGCGCGGGGAGACCCCATCAGATTTCGAGTCTGACGCCTTAACCACTCGGCCAAGACTGCACCCTGTGCGGTCAAGTACTGCCACTTTATTTATATCGACAGGATAACACAGATCCCCTAAACTTCATGCAATAATGAACTCGCTGGATTAGTTAGCTCGTCGCGACTTGTCACGTTCTCAATCTGGTAACAGTAATTGGCAGGATTCCGACGAAGGTCTTGCCATTGAGAACCAGTCGGGTCACACGTCCAATATCAGCTGAGCAGGCTGTGGCTAATTATTTTGTATTCGTCGCTCACTGACCAGCCTCCCAGCCCGCTCCACGCCTACACGGAAGGTCGTCTGATCAGTCGCCTGACCGTTCTGTTTGCCTTCACAGCGGTGGACCCGACAAGGGAGGCGAGGGCGATGACCATGCCGTCATCGACTACGGCCACAAAAACGCCCTGGACGTGGTCTCAAAGTTCGACGGTGAGGCGATGGGTGGGGGTCTTGGGTGCGGGTCTAGGGTCAGGGAGGAGGGGTATTTTGACGCCCTTTGGAAGTGCAGTCAGAATTGGTATGTGACGAGCTCAGAAAGTTAGGTACCTGTTAGTGTTGACTTGAAGGGGTCATTTATGTATTGCGGTGTTTTGAGTCGTTCTAATTGATGGTAGCAGATAAATGGAATCACAACACACACACTATTGATTACAGTGCTTGTTTTCAGCTTTTCTCAGAACTCCATAGTTTGTTGTGCATTTTAGACACCACCTGAACCAAGGTTTAATCTTAACAATCTTCGAACCACAGAACTAACCATGCGGCTCTCGCTGACGTCCTGCCCTGTCTCAGGTGGCGGTCCGCCGCCGTCGCTCAAAGACGCCATCGAGAGTGTGTACGAGGCGTTCACGCGGCCAGTGCGCGAGCAGTCCATCTCCTCCATCGCCTCTGCTGACCGGCTGGTGGGTCTGGGTGTGCCAGAGCCGGTACCGCCCCCGCCACCGCCGCCGCCGCCGCCCGGACGCCACTCGTACGGCAGAGGTGAGTCGATCTGTGGGGAGATAGACAAGGTGGGAGTGTGGCATATATCGACACCTTTTTTTTAAACCCCACATCTGTTCTCCGGTGAATTTTCGGGAAGCACGAAAGATCTCTTTTTAGAAGTGTCCAATCGTCCGATCCTGATCAAATTTGTGTGTTCGTAAGCTTGCTCTGGCATTGCTTGATCTGCCAAGACAGACAAACTTGAGAAAAATCGAGTGACTGTACCTTTTTTGAAGGTTTCTAAACAACTTGTCTGAACTTCACGGGAGAACAAATGTGGGGTTTAAAAAAGGTGTACAAAGGTGTAGATAAAAAGGTGTAGATATGGCTGAGTAGAGGGCTGGGAATGATTCAAAGTTAATGGTGCTGGTGCATTTGATGGTCTCACTGCTTTAGTAGATTGCAGTCAACATGAACGTGTTGGAGAAGCTCATACCATCGTGTGGCAAATCGCACGCAAGTACGGCATTCTACGTCCACAGTTCGCCGTTATAGTTTGCCTGCAGTGTCACCTCTTTTCGTCTCCTGCCTACAGATCCGGACGGCTACGGCCTGGGCCCCAGCCACCCGGACGACTACGCCGACCTGGGCCGGCCGCCGCGGCGCAGTCGGTCCCGCTCGCCACGGTTCCGCTCCCGCTCGCGGTCTCCGCGGCGCTACTCACCCTACCGACACCGGCCGCGCTCGCGGTCGCGTTCGCCGCCGCGCCGCAGCCGCAGCCCGTGGCGGCGTGGCTACGACTCTCCCCCGCGCCGCAGCCGCTGGTCGCCTCCTCGTGACCGGCGGCCTCCCTCCGACGACCGGCGACCCCCCTCCGACGACCGGCGACCGCCCTTCGACGACCGGCGACCGCCCTTCGACGACCGCCGACCTCCGTACGACGACCGCCGGCGGATGGACGACCGGCCACGGGACCCGTACGACCGACCGCGAGACCCGTACGACCGACCACGGTCTCCGCACGACAGGCATCGAGATCGCTACGACCGGCCACGGGATCCGTACAGTCGTTCACGGAGTCCGTACAGTCGTCCGCGCGAGGTGCCCCTCCGATCGCTGAGTCCGTCTGACCGGCCGCGATGGCCGGGTGATCGGGTGCGGTCGCGGAGTCCGGGCCTGGGCAGGGGCCGAGGTGGCGGAGTAGTGTACGACAGGCCGCGGGGCCCGGGAGGCGGCGACGATCGTTTCCGCTGGGTGAGGTGAGTTGGACGAGGTGTCATTGTATTCAGCGGGTCAGGTAATCTGGTTATGGGGTAATATTGGTAGCATTCAGCGCGCTGAGCTATCAGCCAAATGATGAGCAATAATTATGCTTAACCCGCGCCCTGCTGGGGGGGGGGGGGGTGTTTGAACACCCCCCCCCTTGTGGTTTTTCGCGAATATCTCAAAAACGGCGGCGCGGAGCGCCGCCGTTTTTGGTACACCTTATCATACATCAATTCTACACATGTGAAAATTTCAGACCAAGGTCATTCAAGGTCAGGTCACCAGGTCACTTGAAGTGACCTCACCTCATAAAAAGTTTCAATGTCTGTCATAGCTACACCGAGTGACCGATCGCTTTGAAACTTTCAGCGATTGCTAAGAGCAATAGCATGTACAAAATGTATATCTCAGAATTCTGATATCGATGACCTAAGGTCAGGTCAATTTTGCGACCTCCCCATTATAAGTCAATGGGAGAAAATTGAAATGCGCCTCTTTTGGACGAAAGGCGTTATAAATACTCCCAAACATTGAATTACAAGTGGTTGAGACACACTGAACATGAAAATGGTGTCCGTGACCCCTGTTTATGCCCTGAGGTCATCTTAGGTCACGAATGGTATCTAACAGTTTTTCGCAAATAACTTTTGATAGAGGCATGCTAGAGCGATGAAAACGCCTTAGATGTGTTCAGCTCGACGATACGGATCGACTGATATGCAACATGACCCTTTCCGGTCAGGTCATGACCTTGACCTGAGGTCAAATTTTCAAGTTGACCTTTCAAGGTCAAGTTATAGTTCATTCGATGCGTCTTGACGAGAGGAACACGATGCCGGTAAAAGTAAGCTCGTACAAGGTTTGGGTCAAAAGTTATTGCAGAATAACTGTTTCCGAAAAAATCGGCTATTTTTGCAGTTTTTGCCCCCTGCAGGCAAAACCGTTGACGTTAGGTCAAATCTGAGGAAATTACTCAGAATGGGCGTTAATAGGGCTATCGAATGCGCTTCTCCGCGGCGCTGTAGCTCTATTGGTTCCCGAGTTATGCGTTGGCTTCTTGGAAATTGTTGACATTCTACCTGGAAATCGGCGAAATTTTGCCTTCAATGACCTCTGGTGACCTGACCTTTGACCTGACCAAAAAATTGACCGAAGTAATTTCCTCATTATTTTTGACGTTCTTTCGAACGCCGCCTTCCGCGTATCGCTACGTGGCCCAGGAGCCGAGTTATAAGGGGGGGGGGGTGTTCAAACACCCCCCCCCCCAGCAGGGCGTGGAAATCCAGGACCCCCAGCCGGGCGCGGGTTAATGATATGATCTTCGATCCATCATATTCCGTCTTGTAGTCAGTTTCTCATTTTAAAATAGTTACCTTAGAACCTGGTGCGAGTTTTTCGTTGCTATCTTTTTTTCTTTAATGTAACAGTAAGTATCCGCTATTGACCTCCTCCCCCGTCTCACCCTCAGGCCGGGAGCTGTGCCGCAGGACCCGGGCTCCCCGACTCCGCGTGCTCCGCCTGCTCCTCCCGCTCCCCCGGCCAACCCCCCGGCTCCACCCCAACCGGAGCCCCTCTTCCCGACTGTGAACGTCAAGGATCTGCTGCAGCCGCCGGGTCGACTGACGCGGCCCTCCAACCTGGTCATCATACTGAGGGGGCCGCCCGGATCGGGTGAGAAACTCATGGACTTGAGGGCGTATGTTGTTTGGATGAACGGACAGCAGTCATCTGACAAAAAAAAAAACTGCATTAGATTTGGCGGCAAATAACTGGTCTAAAAATTTGAGCGATTATCATAGTTATGCCTGTCTAGAGCATTGAGAATGATAAACGATGCACAGATAGCAATATTTTTGCCGGCCTTGTGACTGTTACTGTCACAAGCAGCTGGCCTTAATCAAACCTTCAGCCAGCTTTTTATTCCATTCGGTCACGTGCTTAGTTATGCTCCCACAGTACCAATTGCCAGTCCATTTTTTACTTCAATTGTCCCCGCAGGCAAGACGTACACGGCGAAGCTGATCAAGGACCAGGAGGTGGCGAACAAGGGCAGCGCGCCTCGCATCCTCTCCCTGGACGACTACTTCTGCACGGAGAAAGAGAAAGCCGTCACCGACCCAGACACCGGCAAGAAGGTCACCAAAAAGGTAACGGAGGCGAACCGCTGTACTTATACTCGTAATCGTTTATCAACCAGGATCAGAGGATGAATTTGACTGGCGGGGTGAAGGGATGTATCGAGGCTTTGTGTTCCAGGTAGGTATTCTGCCACGAAACATATGCTTTGTTAGTATTATGATAGCTTCGCTGAATCGCCTTGCGCCAGTTTGAATGGCGGTGCTGTCTTTACCATGGCCTTGCATGCCACCCTATTGTGTCGAACCGACCACTCATCACTCTATGATGTGTTCGTGATGACCTGACTCTGACCTCCCCGCCTTCCGCAGGTGATGGAATATGAGTACGACGCGGCCGTGGAGGAATCGTACCGCGTCTCGCTACGGAAGGTCTTCAGGAAGACTGTCGACGAGGGCTTCTTCCATTTCATCATCGTTGACTGCGTCAACGCGCGGACCAATCAGTACGACGAGATGTGCTCGTACGCCAGCGCTCGCGGCTTCAAGGTGCGTATGAGGGTGGTGGGCCTGAGGCATGGATGTGATGACTGGGGATGACGTATGGCTGGCGGAGGGCAGGTATTATTGGAAATACTGAGCAGTTCCGGGGATGGTTTACCGGAGGAGGATATGCTGGGTGGGCTGAGCTGAGATGGAGGGTAGTTGATGGACTTTGTTGGTTTTTCTTTGAAGGAGTGCGGGTATTGAATGATACAATTTAGTCGTAGCTCACGTCGTGTGTTAATTATGAAGTACGTTATACTCAAGGTCGTGCTACATGATGTATAGCTAATCTTTTTTTGCTCGCCGACTCCCTGCTAATCACTATTCCCTCCGTGTCCACTAGGTGTACATTGCCGAGATGGACATGGATGTGGCCACGTGTCACAAGCGGAACATCCACGGCCGATCTCTGGATGATATCCGAGAGGTGGTCAAGAACTGGCAGCCCACGCCTCGACACTACATCAGGGTGGATGTGCGACCGGTGCTTCAGGACGACAGCATCCAGGAGGTAGGTCCTGCTGCCGTCGGGCGTGGGGTTTGGGTGATTTGGTCCGTGGCTGAAAATGCTATGAGATGTGACCGAATCGGGTATCGGGGCGTTGATTTTGTCGCTGTGTCCTGTCACACCGTGATTATTCGGACGGTAGGAGCGGGAAAATGTAATAATTGCATGCCTGATGGCACAGATTTCTGTCACCAGGACTAGTTGACTTTGGGCGGTGACCCTTGCCCTCAGTACTAGTCGAGTACGAGTCCAGGTAGAAGTCAGGGTCTTTTTCAAATATGGCCAGAAAGAAGTACATTTCGTGAAACAATGACACATAAAGGGTGAAGTATTAGTGACAGCGACAATGATAATGCAAATGTTGAGCAGTGCTATGAGATAAGAGGGTTGAACATGTGTTTACGTGCACCGACTGAAACCCACGGGCGGCATGTCATCGCTTTATGAGCTGGGCGTGCTCGCCGACCTGGTAGCAAACTTCCTTCGGGAGTGGAAGTGGCAGGAGGCTTTGATAAACCAGGTTTGGCAACCTGGTCGTAGGCCTCACGCCGGAATAAGTTATTTCGTATCAAACCAGGTTTGGCAACTTGGTCGTCAGCCTCACTCCGGGATAAGTTATCGCGGTGTCAGGTTTGGCAACTTGGTCGTCGGCCTCTGGCAGATCGCGACGCGAGGAGGTTACCTTCCGTCGGCTTGTACCGGGCATACCGGCCAGGTACCCACCGGTACCTATGGGCACCTTATTGGCGTCAGCTCTAAACCTTATTGTGTGAGATGTGACAACTTTCGGTCCGAATTGTCTTGATGGAGTGCCAGAGACTGAATCTGACCGGGCCTGCGTGTCGCTCAGCTCTTACTGAGCATGCCCGTTGGTGACAATCCCCTACGTTTGGTTCCTCCGGTACTCTTTCTTTCGTTCATTACGGCCTTCGGACTACGGGTGCTTTAAATCCCCAGCTTTGAGGAAGTAACGTTACAACTGGGCGTGATATAACCTGGTAGCTGGTGCGCCATTACGCCAATTCATCATCAGTACCATCAGCAATTCATCGATGTTTGTGTCCGAAGTAGCCCCGAAGAGTGTTGAGGCGAATCTTGAAGAAAACATGGTGCTAGCACGGCCCAATTCTCAGGAAACAGTACAGAACGCTGCCGCCCCAGCCTCCTCAGTTTTCGCCAGCCGATCGCCACTGGTAACGCTACAGCTACCTGACCTTCGCTTAGGCGTCTAAGACAACCAACATGCTATTAGCCTAGTCTGGCATAATCAAACGCTTGACTTGCTTATCGACAGGGTGCACGTAAACACTATGTTCACCGCCTTTGGCTCACAGCACTATCCATTGTTCGATTCCCGCAATAGCATTGTCGCTGTCGCTGGCACTTTTACCCTCGGGTGTCATTGTTTAACGAAGTTTCTTTTTACTCAGCTGGAAACGGCCGCTGAGAACATCAAAGCGGAGGGACTTCGTATCGCTGAGCTGCTCAAGAATTACGATCAGCTTCTTCCTTCCGATTACCGAGAGTGTGGTCCAGGCGCCAGCTCATACTCCCGAAGTAGTCCCCTACGCTCCAAGAACGGGGGCAAGATGCACCTCATACTGGGCGACTCCTTCGCGCAAAGAGCCAGGTTTCAGCCCGCCGATCCTGAAGACGAGATTTTCAGTCGCTGTAGAGGCGGAGCCACATGGTCATCTGTACTCGGGAAGATTGCAGAGGATCTCAACGACTGGGCTGCTATGGTACAAGAGACAGGAATGGACCGGGGCAATTGCGCCATATGGCTGAGTGGCAACGACGTATACACGGGCGTCGCTCGTCCCCCGAACTTTGATCGTGAACATTTGGAGGAAGTGGCGCAGACGGCCAAAGAGGTGATCACGGCGGCGGAGGCAGCGTGTGTGAGGGTGTTTGTGCTCGGACCCCTGCCGCGATACTGCGCCGACCTGCCCGGATCCGCCTGGGAGAGAACGGCAGCCTACCACCTGGAGCGTGCTCTCCTGAGAAAGAGCCTCAACGCCGACACTCAGCTGCTGAAACCGGGACGAGGCATCACAAGAAAGTTTCAAGGCCGGCACTCGCTGATGGACGGCTGTCTTAAATGGTTCGCGCCCGACCGCATGCATCTGTCGCCTCTGGGGTACCTAAAACTGGCGGGCCATATGCCTGACTGGCTTCGTGTAGGCTACTCGGAGAAGTCCGAGAAGTCTGAGCAGTCTGAGAAGGAGAAGTCTGAAAAGTCTGAGAAGTCCGAGAAACCCGAGAAGCCTGAGAGCCCTGAGAAACTCAAGATGTCTGAGACCCCCAAGAAGCCTGAGAAGTCTGAGAAGCCCAAGGATCCCGAGAAGTTTGTCAAGTCTGAGATGCCCAAGGAGCCCGAGACGTCTGTAAAGTCTGAGATGCCCAAGAAGGCCGAGACGTCTGTAAAGTCTGAGATGCCCAAGAAGCCCGAGACGTCTGTGAAGTCTGTGATGTGCGAGAAATCTGAGAAGTCCAAGAAGCGCAAGAAGTCCAAGAAGGCAAAGAAGCCGAAGCAGTGTGTGGTATCGAGTGTGGTATCGAGTAATCTGATTCAGCTCTAGTGACGAAATGTGCTGGATGCTCTCACATGCACATCATGCGATGGCGTTTTATTTGCGTGCCGCGGCGTGTCCTGGTAGACTGAAGGATAACGTTTCGTATGTTTCTTAGTTCCAGAGAAATGCTGTTTTTGTTCCTCGGTGTGTAGTATGTCACACAGTTTGTGTACTGATGTTTCCTCTCGGAGCCCTGTGCGTGGGCCGGGGACGCGTCCGCGCACCGGGCGCCTGGCCGCAGCCCTGCCGCGCGAGCTCGCGTGGAAGGTGGAGCTTGTAACCCGGAGAGGTGCCGCGTGCAAAAGACGTGTTAGCCGGGAACGGTCTGCGTCTAGTAACGGTCAAATATTCCACCCTGCTGTTTGGGGAAAGCTCGGTGTTCTGAACCGGTGTAGCACTCCCCAAAACATTGTTTTTTGTATTGTTTCTGTTCAACATACTATACAGTCCATTTGTAATTTGTATGCATCGCTGAGTTTGTATCGCTGAGTGATCCGGAGCCATACAACACGGCTACATACACGTTACACACTGTTGCTATTCTATAAAATGTATCGGAAATAAATGCGCGTTTTCGCACTGAAATCCCTTCGAACTTGAAAGATCACTGTATAAGTGACGGGGGGTGGGGGTCTCAGGTGGGTGTTTACTGTTCAGTAACAAAATGGTAATAAAAGGCAAGCTGGAAATCGGTAAGAAAATTGCTTCTCACAGGGAAGTCCCAAGGTGGATTCTGAAAGTCGGTCTCGGACGCTACGGGGGGGGGGGGGGCGCACCCTCCAAACGTTTTTCCAAATAAAAAGATCGTTTCGATTGTTTTTGTGCAATTAAAAGAAAATCTTTCCTCATAAATTTGTTATGCTCTCTTTCTTGACTAGAAAAAAACGACGAAGTTTTCATCGAATTAGACGCTGCGATGAAGGCATTCGACCCTAATGCTCTAACCCCTGGGATCCACCAGTGGGGAAGTCGAAAACTACAGCTGCGAGATAGTATGAAAAGTGACAGCCAGAACCCACGCTAAGCAGAGCACGCTGCCCAGGCCCCGGCCCCGGCCCCACAGTCTGGGTGGGGCGCTTCCAGGGTTTGGATGCCAAAGTTCACAGCTAACAACATGTTTTTATATCCGCAAGCCCTTTATTAAGCCGTTTGGGCGTAAAGGGCAGCAGAAGGGGTGGAAAACTGCGTTAGTCGCATTTCGCGCCCTTTTATTAACCCGCGCCCTGGTGGGGTCTGTTTATAACGCGACCTGGTGGGGGGGGGGCTATTTTTTGCCCCCCCCCCCTCGTATCTCCGAAACTACTGGACGGATCCGCAAAATTCAAACGGCGTTCGAAAGGCCTGTTAAATTTGTCGAGGAAAACCAAATTTCATTGACCTCGGGGTCACCGATGACGTCACAGGTCAGGTCAAAGATGAAATGTTTCACCGTTCACGGGTCTTCTAGGGAATGCGCTATAACACCGAGGAAAACGCATTTTGTCGAGAATCAGCGATAGGGCGTCAGTTGCCTAGTAGATATATTACTATTAGAGGTCACTGACAATACCAGGTCAGGTCACAGGTCAGGTCACCAAGGGTCACAGGTCAGGTCACATGAGCCCAACTTTACTAAGGTTGTGTGATGCATGTTTTATGGCCAATTTTTCATTTCCAACTCAATGGTATTGGTTATAAGACTATCAGGTACGGCTTAGGTCACTTTCTGGTGAATTTCAGGTCAAGGTCAGGTCAAGGTCAGGCCAAAAAAGGTCAAATTTTAAAGTTGATAGTTTTGCATAAAATGGGTATTGATTCGATGCAGCTCGTCACGGAGAGTCTAATGGTGGTCTTTGTTTTGCGCTACGGGGTCTAGAATTGCTAAAAATTGAGTTTGAAAATTTGACGTCATCAATTTTGAACAGTTTTTTCGCTATAACTTCGCCAAAAAAAAAGAGGTATCGATCTCAAATTTGGTATGTGGATGGAAGGCGGTAAGGACTATCACATATATTCCGGTTTTTGCGAAATTCAAAAAACTTTTTGGATTTTGCGATTATTATATGCAAAAAAATTATTTTTTGATTTTTAGGGGTCAAAATCCAAAAATTTCAAAAATCCGAGATAGCAGTTTTGTAGCCCTGTTGATTCTACAGCTTTTATGTCTTAATCATTTTTCTGTATTTGCAAAGCTATAGGCCTGACAGCTCTTCCCGCGAAACCCTTTTTTGGGTCGAAAACGGCAGAACATGACGTCACTCTGACGTCATTTCCGGCCAACCTATCATAGCCTCTGGAAAAATGTTTGGTCACAATGTGTAAAATTGATGTCCGGGAGGGTACTGAAAGTTTGGTGACGATCGGCGCAGCGGTTCTGGAGATATATCAAAAAGTCTGGAGGGGGGGGGCAAAAAATAGCCCCCCCCACCAGGGCGCGGGTTAAATCGACCGCAGGTTGGATGGGGTCGCACCGGTGGAGTCAATGAGTCAGTGGTCGAAAATTGAATAATGGGATAAGTCAATGGGTCAATGGAGAAAATTGAAAGGCGCCTCTTTTGGATGTAATTCTAAACACTTAAAAGGCACCGTATTAATAGCAAAAATGACACACTGAACTGGAATATGGCGCCCGTGACCCCTCATGCATTAGGTCATCTCGGGTCACGAATGGTATCTAACAGTTTTTCGCGAATAACTTTTGATAGAGGTATGCTAGAGCAATAAAAACACCTTAGGTGTGCTCAGCTCGACGATGCGGATCGTCGAGATAGGCAATATTACCTTTTCCGGTCAGGTCATGACATTGATCCGAGGTCAAATTTTCAAGATGACCTTTCACGTTATAGTTCATTTAATGTGTCTTGGCGAGGGAAACACGATGCAGGTAAAAGTTAGCTCGTACACTGTTTTTTTTCTTCTTCAAGTTCTTGCATAAAAACGTTCTGAGAAATCGTCCATTTTGGCGGTTTTGCCCCCTGCAGGCAAAATCGTTGATCATAGATCAAATCTTCGTTAATTATTCAGAAAGAGTATTAAAAGGGCTATCAAATGCGTTTTTCGGGAGCGCGGTAGCTCTATTGGTTTCCGACTTATGCGCCGGTTTCTGGAAAATTGTTGACATTCGACCTGGAAATCGGCGAAAGTTGGCCTTCGATGACCTCTGGTTACCTGACTTTTGAACTGACCAAAACGTGACTAACTTCGTCATTATTTTTGACGCTCATTCGAACGCCGCCTTCCCCGTACCGCTACGTCGCCCAATAGCCGAGTTGGAGGGGGATGTTCAACACCCCCCCCCCCAGACGTGGAAATCCAGGAGCCCTAGCGTGGCGCGGGTTAGGTTAAATCTCGCCGGTATGGGTGTTTTGCCAGCCGCTAACGAATAGGGTGGAACTTTCCCCCCCCCCCATAAACGGTCCCTGATGGTGCTAGAGCTTCGAGGAAAAAACGAGCGTGTTTGCTCGTGATTAGAGGAAGACGATGCTACTGAATTTTAAGGTCCTATGCCATTGGTTGACCTCCCAGGTCAATGGCCCAAAAGTCGAGAAAACGGGACCTGTCAGATCTTCGTAAAGTGAGGCTGTTATGGGGGGGGGCGGTGTTCGGGGTGCTGATCACAAATTTCATGAATTTGATCACAGCTAAGGTCTTCATGCTAGTTTTAGGCCAGGTCGGGTCAGGTCAGGTGATGTCAACCAGTAGGGGGTCCTGCCGGCTATTCATAGTAGGTGTCAACCACCACTGGCAGCTTCGTTACATGTTACGAAGGCACCGAAACTACTTCGTAAATGTTCAAATGGTTTCTAAATTCGAAATCAGCTCCAAAAACTGGCATAGAAACGTAAAACTAGAAAAGGGACCCAAGGTCATCAAAGGTCAATGACCTGACCTGACCTTCACGTAACCTTGACACCATAATGCATGGGACCAACATCATTCTACATGTTTGAACGTTAAAAAAAAAAAAAAAACCACAAAAGGCTGCAACTGCGCGGATAAAGTGAGCCGACATACGCCGAATCGCGATTCCGGCCAAACCTAGTCTCAAGAAATAGGTCACAGGTCAAAGGTTATTTGGGTCAGATTCATGAAATTCTCAGAGTATGTGTAAAATTCATTAACTCGAGGCTACTGAAAGTTAAGTCGCGATCGGCCGCTTTTTGCGCGAGTCATTCGCGAAAAACCGAGCGCGCGAAGGTTACGTGGACACCACTGGACAGTAGTAATGGGCTTGTGTGATGGCAAAGTTCAGTCTGGCGGCTGAATCTGTGCGCCGTTTGGCAGCGGCCCTGCTGCCCACTGCACAATGCCCATTGCCCGGCGACAATTAGTGCGTACTTACGTATGTTTGTTTTCCCCTCAGTTTAACACCATCTCATCGGTCGCTCGGAGTCCCGTGCTCGAGGTCACCGACCCGGAGCCCCAGCGGTGGCTCGCTCGGCGCCTGCCACGCTCGGCGCCCCCGCTGCACCTCCTTATAGGAGACTCGGTGGCGCGGGATGCCGGCCTAAGATCCAGGCTGAACCGGCACCAGTTTCTGAGCCTGGCGAGAGGTGGCGCAACATGGTCCTCTACAGCCGATGAGCTCCCCGCCATCCTGGACCGCTGGACCTCGGAGGCGGAGAGACAGGGGAGGCGGTTGGGCGAGGTCGTCGTTTGGCTCACGGGTGACGATGTCTATAGCGGGTCAGCCATGCTCGCCGGCTTCGACGAGACCCTGGAAGAGACGGGCCGGCTCGCCAAGGCTGTCTGTCGGCACCTGCAGAGCCTGGCCCGGGTGACGGTGCTCGGCCCGCTGCCGCGACTGTCTGAAGAAACGTCCGGGAACGGCTGGGAGACGACGGCCGCCTACCACCAGGAGCGGCGCCTCAAGCACTCCCTGCCGCCGGGCGTGCACCTGGTCCTGCTGGGCCGGCAGCTGATGCGCCGCTCGGCAAGACGCTACCGCTTCGCCCCCGAGTGCGCCTCCTACTTCCGGAGTGACGGCGTGCACCTGTCGGCCGAGGGGTACGGCCGGGTGGCCGACGCCCTAGAGCTGCCCATCTGGCTGGCCATGACGGCGGCCTGCGAGGACCTGTGAGAACTGCCAGTGAACTGCAGAAGTGGACTTATGTTCAGCCCCATTTTGGTTGGGATGAGTTCTAATAACTTGGCAAAGTGAATTATTATTTATCGTGTTTTTGCCTGCTTGTACCGGCTCGACCGCCCGTGTTTCTCCTCGGCCAACACGCGGCCGCTGTGTGGCGACACGGCGTCTCTCGCTGGAGCGGGCTGTGCGGCGCGGACTCGTGCAGTAATTGGTCTGCAGCTGACCACGTGATCGCGAACCCAGGTCGGCCTGGGTCGCGCCGGCGGGGACCAGTCGGGCAATGGCTGCAGTTGTCGCGGCTGGGTGTGTCGGCCTCGAATGTATATGCGTTTGTTGGGGACGTCGGCAGTCTCGTCTGACGACATTCTGTCGGCTTACTCTGCGACGCATATACATTGGGGGGTCAAAATATGGCGTTACATCTGCCCTGCAAGCTTTCACAAACTTTTTTTTTTACCCAACCACCGATTACACAGTGCCGTAGATTTGTTAGCCGTGACCGTCTGAATGGCCGATCGGCGAGCACATTGTGGAGGCTGCTGTTTGACTTTCTATTTGAGCGTGCCTTGCACGGACGCTTTTCAATACGGCAACCCGCCTATTCAGGGAGGATAGGTGCCGAGTTGGTACTGGGCCGAGTCTGAGCCATTGCTGTTGTTGAGTTTTTGATGACCCAAAATACATACGGTCAATGTATTTAAACTTTCTTTGAGGCTGAGATTGCAGCACGCATATTTGATAAATATGTTATCAACGGATGATCTTATTCTAAGCAGATGCGAAGTAAAGGAACTCAAAGTAAACGTAAAATCTGATGCCACGCATCCGCATCCCATTTTCCCCTACTGGCTCAATCATATAAACGCCGTGGAATGGATATGGCAGCACTGGCTGAAGTTCAGCTGCAGAAAACGGCTATCAAATGCAAAATGGTTTTCACGCATTTCAGTCCATGGTATGTTGACAGTCCAAAGAATCATTTTGTCGACTCTGATAACCATTTGTCGGCACTGGTGTCACTGTCAATATTACCAAATGCCGTGAATAGAATAGTAAGGCATTTTATAAGATTGGGCCACTGTGCGTCATTGTTTGACACCTTGTATCGACATGCAACGCCAAGTAACAATACGTAACACCATGTAGTGTAGCACTTAGTTATAGCTGTGAACACCATTGTAACATAATGTGACCCTTTGTGACTCGCGGCTACCAGGTGGAGATGGAGGACACGGAGCCGGAGAAGCCGTCAGCCGGAAAGAACAACGACGAGCCAGCTGTACCCGGGGTGAGTGTTCTGGGGCGCCGCAGGTCTGCCTGGGGAGAGGGACGCTCGGCCGGGGGAGACGGACAGACAACTGGAAGAGGACATACAACTGGGGGAGGGGACAGACGACTGGGAGAGGAGGGCGGACGACTGGGGAGGCGAGATGTGATGAACAGCGGGCTTAGGAGACGGAGGAGCCGACACTGGTCAGGGGCAGAGTGGTCGACATTGGGTACCGGACGATAGCTGTGACGATACATGTTAGAAGTACCGAACGGGAAGAGGCGACGGTAAAAGGTTATTCGGGGTATGCATTTATGGGAAGCAATGACAGCTGGCGACATGGAATAAAGACGTTGCATGAACAGATGGGAATAGACATAAGTGTGGGTGCCTGTCCTGATACCACGAGTTCTCAAATCAACCACACTAGGGTTTGGGGGTGAATTCAACAGACTGTCGGTCGCAACTCACGCTGGAGACGAACATCAGACACATTATAAGACTGACGCGGTCGTGGCGGGACTGGCGGTGTGTGGACAACGATGACTGGTTCAGGACTTATGGGACTCTGACGACTGACGGTGGTAGGGTGGGTGGGGGTGGGGTTGAGGGAGGGGGTGGGTGTGAGTGATGTGTGCCCTACGAAATGAGTGAGTGTGTTGTGGTTGAGATGAAGCCAAGTGGTGCCAGTGGTCAGTGATCAGTGAAACGGCAAGACCAACAGTTCGTGGTGCAGTGTGATGGTGCCGGCGGAGAAGACAGTCCCCAGTCACTGTGCCCGTGTTATTTACTGTCAGTGAAAGGGTTACCCCTGGGTGACCCAGCCGGCTGGTCTGGAGCCATGCTCGCTGGCGATAGGAAGTCAAGTGCTGGTGTAGACGGTCTTTCATTTTTAAACCAGTTTGTGCACAATAACTGATCAGTGCTGATCGGACAGAAAATGTGAATTTAACTGTACCACTTTTTATGTGTATCCATTGTTCATTATAATTCTTGTGTTACATATCGATATTCGTTGAGCTGTTGTAACGCTGATTGTGGTATCCTTCATTGTCCACAAAATGTGTTATGACCTGTTTGGATGTACCGGAGTGTCAATAAACGGAACACAATGCCTGCAGCCCTGCACATCCACTAAGAACTATTGAATAAAGCGAGTAACCCTACGCATTGGATAACTCATAAGTGAACTACGAACAAAGTGTGGAAGTGCATAAGTGAACAAGTGCAGTGTTAAATTGGTGAAGTGCTTGGTGCATCGCTTTGCTTTGATGTGCGAATGTTTATTTTTATGATGTTATGATCCGTGCAATCTGTATGAAGATATATTCATGCGAAGTGATAGTGTCAGTCATGGTAGCACTAACACTGGTAAAATGTGTGATCATGTTTGAAGTCTTTGATATGTGACTTTGTTTTGTGCATGCATATCTTTGAAGATCAAAGCATCAGTGGTGAAATCACAAAAATGTCAAATAATATGCGTGGTTTCAAATTCTGCTCTGTGAAACGTCTCACTGCTCAAGCGAATCGTCATAAGTAATAAGTAGTACCGAATGTGTGTGCGGCACTCGCCTAGCGATGCGGCATCTCTGTAGTCATGCGTCCACTCTCAAACACTGCAGGAAGAAGACGTCACTGTCAGCAAGTGGGAGAAGATGGATCCGTCAGAAGAGCGACTAGGTAAGCACTTTTGGCTCTACATCTAAAAACCGTTTCGATCTTTTGATTTTTCTTCTCGTCTGATATTTTCTATTCATGCCTGATGGTTTTGCTGTGTGTTTGTGACCGTCCATCCGCCTTTGCGCCGCAGACAAGCTGGACGGTGTGATCGCTGCGCGGAAACGGAAGGACGCCCACCCGCAGACCATGGAGGACTACCTGTCCCTGCCGGACGACTACGAGAGTCGCACCGGCACCACCGGCAAAAAACGGGTACGGATAGACGCCGGATAAGCTAGATGGTGGGACGAAAGGAGCCAACTCAGTTCACAGAGTACCCTTGACCGGTTAGGTCGAATGCTGGCTTCTCTCTTCTTGGCTGGTTGAATTTCACAGACATACTGAAGGAACTGAACGAACCGAAAGATATCCAGTCAGATCCAATCGTGTTCTTGTTTACATTAGTGTCTTACATCGCTCATCTAGCGTGGCTAACCACCAGTCAGCTCTAGTCAGCAGTCAGCACCCCTGGGCCCTGAAATAAATGTTTGTATTTTCACGCGGGGGCACTTCATGATTTAAGTTTTTCTAGCTTTTTTTAATATTTATTTTTGACCAACGACACTTGGGTGACCGGTTTTGGCGACGGGCGCTGCCATCGCGTCTCCGGGTTTCCGCTGGACGCTGTCTGACCCGCCGAGCCGGTATGTTTCAGGTGCGCTGGGCCGACGTCGAAGAGAAGAACCAACAGCGCAAGATGCGTGACATGGGTTTCGTGGTCGGTCAGACCGACTGGAACCGCATGACTGACCCGACCTTTGGCGAGTCGGCCCTCACTAAAACCAAGTACATCTGAGGCGGCTTGCGGCGCGACCGTCCGCCGTTTTACGCCACTATGAGCATCCCATCCTCTCAGCCCTAGCGAGTCGTTCAGGACTGAGTGATATGGCTTCACAAACCGTTTGGACGCGTTTTTTCTGGACATTTTTGCGCGGCGTTGAGGCTCTGCGACGGAGCCTGATGACGTTTGTGGTATTAGTGTGGTCGGTTAATTCGGCTTATGGAGGGACGTCTAGTTAGAGCGAGACGGACTCACATTTTATCATCGCAACGTTCCGAATGGGCGACGCCCAAACAAACTCAGTGTCATTGACTCGGTGTCGTTAGTGGTTGGTCGACAGGGCAGCCGACCGATTACGCCCGACTGTGGCTTCGTAGGTGTGTTTGGCAAGTGGTTGTATGTCTGTTTGGAGGTCAACTGGAACCTGAGTTTGGTCCATTTTGCGCCGTGTGTATCGAGGGCCCATCAGTGGGGTCTCCCGATCTACTCGATGTGAATTGCGGATGGTCAAAAGAAAGCTTGGTTTGAGAGGTTTAGCCTGCGTTACCGATAATACATTCAGTGGACCCAAAACTACAAACAATCCTCAAAACTGCTGCAAAGCTGCCGATGCCCTGGGGCGGTGTAAGCATGATCATACCGGCTGAGAGAACGATGCCTTGTACTGCTGTGGCTGACTGTTGCCGCTTACCAGGTGAGTTTAATTTCGAATTTTCGCTGTCTCAGCAATGTTGTGGAAATGATGGGAAATTATTTACTAGTTACGTATACGGCACACCTTTCGATGTGCTTACTGCGATTATTGCATCATACAAGTGAATTCCGCAACCGTTTTCGCTGACCGCTTTATCCAGCATGCCAGCTAATTAGCCAAAAGACCGGCGAAGTTTTGACGGACGGGCAAATTACCAACTCTCGGTTGTAAATGGCCAGCTGACATTTATATTTACCAATGGGACCCAGTGAAATAAGAAACTTATAAGCTGCAACGTTTATAAAGAAAATACGCCTTAAGATAAGTACCCGATTGATCGCAATCAATCAGTCACATTTGTGACGCATGAAAAAGGAATGAAAGCTAACAAAGAAGTTGGGATGAAGGGTGATGTTTGAAGCTAGACCGCGAACGCAGCCGCCCATAGCGACATTTATCTGGCATACATATCAGTCAATAAAGTCGATAACAACCGGTGACTAAAACTGGCACCGCCAACTATTTTTTATCGGAGTTTTTTTGTGTTGGTATGCCATCTGTTCGGTACAAATGTTCTGTCTGTAGTCTGTACCTGTGGTATCCGTGCCGCCCATCCACGTTTCGCACCGCGGTATGATCCGTTGCTGACACCGCTCTGTGTTTCAGGCCGCGGCTGAAGGCGTCTGTCCAGCGCCGGGGCCGTTCCACATGAGCAATTGGCCGCCTGGTCCGCCGCAGGGCACTGATGAGACGTCGAACGCCGCTCCGGACTCGATTGCGGCTCCAGCGGCTGATGAAGCGACCGTTTGGCCCTCCGACAGGGGGCAGCGGCCGCCGCTGCCGCCTGGTCCACCACCGAACACAGATACCGACACTCAGCAGCAGCAGCAGCAGCAACAGCAGCAGGACTGGTCGGTACCAGCTGCGGCTCTCGGCGCGGCGCCGAGCCCCGACCCGCGTCCGTCCACTCCGTCCAACCACCGGCCGCCGCTCTCCCCGAGACAGCAGTCGGCCTCGCCGCACCGGCTGATCGGACCCTCTCTGCCCGGCGGTGTGATGACTCCTCCGTGGCAGCCCCCGCCGTCCCACTCTCCTCGACAGCCGTCTCCCTCTCCCCGACACACTGCGTTTTCGCCCCACCAGCCGCCTCCCCGCCAGTCGGTATCTCCACACCAATCTGTCCCATCTCCCCTTAAGTCTTTCCCGCCTCCACAGCATCCGCCCCCGTCTTCCCGACAGTCTACCCCGTCTTCCCACCGATCTGACCCAGCTTCTTACCAGTCTGCACCGTCCCCATCTCCCCATCGGCCGTCTCCATATCCACGCCAACCTGTCCCATCTCCCCATCATCAGACACCGCCTCCCAGCAATGGTTCTCAGTCTCCCCACCAACCTGTCCCATCTCCCCATCATCGCCTGCCCCAGACACCGTCTCCCAGCCATTCTTCTCCGTCTCCCCGCCATCAGACACCGCCTCCCCACCAGTCTTGTCTATCTTCCCGCCATCAGACACCGTCTTCCCGCCATCATACACCATCTCCCCGCCATCATACACCATCTCCCCGCCAGCTGTTCCCATCTCCCCGCCATCAGACACCGTCTTCCCGCCATCAGACACCATCTCCCAGCCATCAGACACCGCCTCCACATCAGTCTTTCCCATCTCCCCGCCATCAGGCACCGTCTCCCCGCCATCAGACACCGTCTTCCCGCCATCAGACACCATCTTCCCGCCATCAGACACCATCTTCCCGCCATCAGACACCGTCTCCCCGCCATCCGTCGCCATGGCAGGCGGGCGCGGCGCCGTGGAATCGACCACCACCGACCCCCACAAACATCCAGCCGACCTCCCCCGGGGTGGCGGGCGGGTGGCGGCCGGCGGCGCCCCAGCCGGCCGCGCAGAGTCGCTGGTCTGCGCCAGTGCCGCAACTGGTGTGGCGCCAGAGGCCTCCACAGCCACGGCCGGCGCGCTGGTAGTGTCGTATCGAAGACAGAATCATCGCATCAAAGACATAATTCATCAAAGACAACGGTGGAATGAGTGACTTACGTGTCCATGTAGTGGGTCGGTTTGGGCGGAGAGTTCTGGAGATTGTACAAAACGCGATTGAGGTGTCCTGGCACTATGTGCTACTCCCGCGATGTACGTTTTTGGCGTGACGAGTTCCAAGGAACCCAGAGGTGCTCAGTAGGAAACGAGGTCAATTATGGCGGGTTTTATGCAATACTGCTGTGTCTTGGAGGGACGATGTTTCGGTGTATGTAGTTACGATTGACGATATGCCTTTTAGTAGCTTAGTTTAGTCAGCTGTTTGACCCTGCTCTATTGGAGCTTATTAACTGCCTAATATGTGTTGAAGTGCATTAATATTATTTTGTGCTGTGATTACCTAATCGTTTTTGCTACTGTTCTCGTCAAGTTTTACTTGTCTTTGCAAAGAATCTAGTCGATGCTAGAATGAAGTCTTTCGATTTGCTTGCTCACGCGTATCATGCATAATGTACATTCATCTGTGATGTTATTTTAGTGAATTGGTTATGTCGAAGCCTTTTAGGTTAGGGTCAATGATGCATCTTTCTGTATCACCTTGGTAGAAAGACGTCGCTCTCAGTCAGAGCCTATTGATTGGTGATATTTTAGAGCTTTCTTGTGTTCATGCCTGGTCTTCTGGAAATGTTTTCGAATGAGGTACATTTGAACTGCTGAAATACAGGTACGAAAAGTGCAGTTCTATTTCGTTGATCCTGATACCGAGATAGGGCAAGTCAATATCTCGTCTATACATTAGGCGTGACAGGTATAACCAGCTCCTCGATTGCTGCATATTGCAAAATATTGACCGGCTACGTATGTGTTATCCTTTATAGTGCTGACTCTGAGGACTTGTGGCACGATGTCTTGAACGGTATCAGTAATGCGAAGATTGACTTTCCTTTTCGCTTATTCGTCCCGCATTTTCACAGCTGCCGGAAAAGGTGGGGGGGGGGGGGATTTCTGCGTGCTATGTAACGAGTAACGACGTCTAGAGTGCCGAAGGAGTTCACCATTGTCCAGGTGCCACGGTGCCTTGCTGTTGTCCATCAACCCTGCCCCTGGTAAGGTAATTAAACTTGAAAAAGTCTGCCGCTTGGCGTGCAGGAAGTCTGTATGCGGCAAATGGCATCAGTCGTCCGGAACGATAATTGAGGTACCGAGGCTTCTGCGTCGCCTACTGATTTCCCCGAAAAAGACAGTATGGGTGGCAGGCAAATTCAGCAAAATATGCAAAAATAAATACGGACTGACGGCATACCGCATAAGTGTAACTTTATATCTCTTTGTGGGTGCCCAAGCACCCCCAATCCTGAGCTCAGCACCCCCTGCCTCCTTAAAGCACCCCCAGCCTCCTCAAAACATTCCCAGCTGACTCAAGGCCCTCAATAATCAGTAGGTATTTCCATCTCCTAGTACTGTAATGAGCTCAGTGAATCATGCAAATGCTATGCTTACTCAATTCAGTGACTAAGAGAATATACATTGAATAAATTGCCACAAATTAAGACGCATGATACTTGTGTTTACATTACATCTGATATTATGGTGCTTGGGACGAAGTAAGATCTCCAATGTAAGGGACATACTGTATGTAATGTAAGGGACATATATTACATTATGTAGGGACATAATGTAATATTTCACGAGAACCATGTCCGGAGAGTAACCATCGAGCCTGTCCCGTCAGGCGTCATGTTGGATAGCCCTCACTATCAATATAAGCTCATTCGTGCAGAGCTATGCAGACCAGGCTGCCTAAGCGCGGACCTTCCAAAAGTCCAGTAGGGCTTGAATTTAAATTTTAAACCAAACGTGTTCTGAAATATGTTCAGGAACTTCCGTGATTATTAATGCATTGGGTGAGCCAAATTCGTTTTACAGTGGCGCTATTAAAACAAGCTTTCGAACCGATTTAACATCATTTCTTGCATGATGCCTGATGGCTACAATAAAAAAGAACAGCTGAAAAAAATATCTACGAAAAATATGGCATGCCTTTCTGAAAGCTATTGAGCACCCCCAATGATTTTTGGAAAACTACACCCATGACTGACGGGAGTGAAGCCCTGCCCAGTGCCCACTAATAACCGATCAGCTTGTGAGAGGGGATTCGCGGTAATGAAGGAAAACTCGTCCATTTTTTGGATTTGGTAGCCAATCCGATGGTCTAAATATGGCAGCGGTAATAACCGATTTGTTTGTTTGGTATGTTGTGGGATAATTTGTGCGTGCTTTTTGAGTGAAATATGTGCAAATAAAACTTGCAGCATATCTCACAGATAAATTTGAACCTGCTAGTCATTCTTATTTGTGACAAGGCTCATTGATTCTTGTTATACTGTTGAATTTAAGGATTTGTCCTGCTTCGCGTCTGTAGCAAGCGCGCCATTTTTGGCTCATCTATTTGGTTCTTGTACGAAACGAAATGATTTGATTAATATTTCATAAAGACATTAACAGTGACACAAGACAAAATCACAAGAGTTCAACAAATTTTACGCATGAATCATCCAGTAGGCACTAGGTACTGACTTCGAGAACAGTTAAATTGAAGATGCACAAGAAAGCGTAATTTCCCATTGACATGATACGGCTGCCGCAATCCTTATTCCTTAGCCGAAATCACCTCTTTTTGTAGTTTTAATGGTCAGTAATTTTTTGAAATTATCTGATAAAAATCCAAAATTGATACCAGATTAAAGGCCTATCAATTCTACACATGAATCAGGTTGTACGTATCTTTGAGAACTTAAAAATTTAGGTGTGAGAAGAAAAACAAATGAAAATGCACCATTTTCCCATAGACTTTGTATTTGTTCCAAAATCACTTGGGTCTAGATTTTCTGGTGTGGCCCTCCCGGCTCCCCACAACTGCATGTGCGCTGCACTAGAAAATGATCAAGTGACCAAATCCAGATCACAGATGGGATCACCGTATTTATAGTCACCGTGCGGAAATCAACATGAAAGGTTAAGGGGTTTTGACAGGTTATGATACCTATGTATTATGAAATGGTAAATATGTTACACTAACAGGTTCAATAATCATGAAATGTCTATTAATAATGTTGTTTTTTCTTCCAGGATTGACACCTTAATGCTATAATCTGGTGTTCTATAATACTGAACCAACAAGATGATCTGTATACTGATGGCAGCAGGACATGCTGCAAAACTTGAAACAGACATACGAGTATGTTCTCGCTATTCTGAACAGATTGCTAAGTGTTTGTAGTCAGAAGTTTAAGTGTTAACTGCTTTTTTGCTTTTTATCATTTATGTAGGGAGAGTTTCAGCAAATTAAGGTACTGGAACTTTCTTAACCTACCTGATGTCTTTTGATCTGCTAGTTTTATACAAGGATGTATTGCTGTTTTGATTCCAATTGTGTTCAAAAAAGCTGTAAAGTGATAATGATCCTATGTTTGTTCTCCATTTTCATGTTCATTTTGGCATTGATGAATACCTATTCTTGTTGAATTTTCTTACCATTCTGACAACAGGAGGAGACATCTGACCAGTTCAGGCATCTGGAGGGTGTTCCGAAAGCACTCCTGCCAGGAGTTGGTGGGAAAAGGATCCTTGACTATTGGTGGAATGCCATCAAAACGTGAGTTCATTGTGCACTCATTATGTTGGGCTTAGTTTCAGAGGCTGTGATGAATGATATTAAATGTAGTAATGATATGAAAGTTAGAAGGTTCATTGAATATTTGTTTATTTTTATCATTGTGTGGTAGCAATAGTGACTTGTGAGGTTCAGTTGCATAAACACAAAGTTTATGCATGCACAAAACAAATTAGAGATAAACTATGTGATCAGTTACACAGGCTTCTGAGTTGTAGCTGATTGCATTGAAAGTTAGGTTATATCTCTTTGAAAGTTAGGTTATATCTCTTCAGGGATTTCTATGTTAGTTTCTTCGTTTCCAGGCGCCAGCTGTTCAGCGATGTCTACCTGGTCACCAATGCTGACAAGTGAGTCAACACTCCTGCAAAGCACACAACCAGACATATTATTTAGATCTAAGCTACTTAGAATACGCATATTGCATGCGAATTTAATAATTAATTACTTTTGGCTGCCTTTTTATATGACACGTAATAATTCTGCTGTCAGCAGAATTATTACTATTAGAATTATACTGAGATACCACAACTCTCTGGATTATTCCTTTACCCTCTGCTGTCTTTTACCACCAAAAACTTTATCTCACTAATCATTTCATTTATTTCAGTCATCGGTATACACTATACAATGATTTCTTGCCATCAGAATTCGCAATATCAGTTCGCGGTTATCTTCTAAGTCTGGCTGACTCATTCAAATCTTCCCCTTAGGTACAAACACTTTGAGCGGTGGGCGATGGGCGCCGATTTCCCGGTGGCCAATATCGTCAACAATGGCTCCAGTCTGTCGGCCACACAGCGCGGCGCGCTCTGTGACCTGCAGCTGGTGCTGGACACCAAACGGCTGACGGCCGGACCCTGCGACGTCATGGTGGTCGCCGGAGACATGATGTTTCAGGTGATGAGATGTGTCGGCACAACGGACACCGGGCGGGGATATCGGGGCTTCTCGTAGTGATCTGAGATGTGGTTACTCCCTGTAGTTGCTGTAAATGGGGATGATGGTCAAGCAGAGAAATTGTCGATCATGGGACAGGAGCTAATGCACTTATTGATTTCGCTGCTTTTGTTTTATATTCAGTTATACTTTAATTGACTTTTATTTCATATAGGTAAGCGATGTCGGAATTTGAAGCTCGTGTGTATGTTGTGCTGTACTTACGCGAATTTCTTTACTGTTATTGCGAAGCACCGTACTGTTTTCCACTCAATATTGTTTTGCCAGAACCGAAAATCTGCCAGTGTGACTGACGATGAATGACTGCTGTGATCTTGCTCACACAGGACGACACATTCGACCTGACCCAGGTGCTCAACTACTTCCGTCTGAAGCGGGAGACGGGCGACCTGGCGCTGTGCTACCAGCTGGACGGCCAGGAGGCGGGCGCCGGAGGGCTGCGGTGCACGCGAGGCCTGGTCCAGGTCTGCCCTGATACCAACAGGTAAGCGGACCAGAGAGCTGGCTCTGGTAGCGCTGGGAGGATAGGTTTGCAGTCGGCATGAGGTTTTGATGGCGATGGAGCGGTCATTTGTGCTATTTATTATCCTCGTAACGTAATATATGATGCGGTGATACGGACGGGTGGCTTTGTTTACGCTTTTGTCTGTTTTGCCACGTTAGGAGGTTGGAATTGTCGCAGTGAGTCCGTTTGCTCGCCGATTTTACCGTAGACTGATACGATATCCCCCTGTCCACAGGATCCAGCGGTTTTTCGAGAAGCCGTTGTGGACGGACACACCGTCCCGGCTGGCCAGCGTGGTGTTCTACTGTCTGCGGCACGACACGCTGGGAACAGTGCAGGAGTACCTCGGCCAGAGCGGGGATGGACCGCCGCCAACATTTGGACGGTCAGTACCCGGTACAGACTACAGGTACAGTCAGGAGTACCTCGGCCAGCGCGGGGACGGACCGCTGCCCATATTTAGACGGTCAGTACCCAGTGTCCGGTGCAGGATCCCCCGTTATCCACCGTTGTCCGGTTTGCACCCTGACGTCTCGTGTCCCACCTTTGCTCACGGAACTGGTATGAGCACCGCGAGCTCTACGGCGAGTTGACCGAGTATTTATAATGATTTTTGTCTTTGAGTTTTCACTTACTATGAGTTTATGAGCTCCATCCCCGTTAACGCGTCGTCAGTACTCGCTTGCGCCACCTGTTTCCAACTTGCGGTTTCTACCAATCGCTCTCACTGCGCTGCAGCTCATGCCACTCTCGCCTCTCTGCCTCTCCCATGCCCAGCCCGGGTCCCCGCTCCTGTAATGCTCACCCTAATCCCCTCGTTCCCAGGTATCTCTCATGGCTGATAAACGACCGTCAGCAGACTGTGTACGCCATGAAACTGGCCACCGGCTTCCAGCTGATCGGTGACGTGGGGCTGGCTGACTACACCCGGTGGTTGGCCATCTTCCACCAGAGGCATCTGTCCGAGAGGAGACCGGCCATCAGACACAGGGTCAACGCCAGGTGAGGAAAAGGGAAATCAGACATAGGATCAACGCCAGGTGAGGAAAGGGGGGATGGAGGTGATCCGACGTATATTCAGCGCCAGGTGAGGAACCAGGGGGAGTGTTCCCGACAGAGGATCAAGGTCAGGATGGTGTCACGGGATTTGAGTAGTGCATCCAGGAAACAACCGCCGGGACTGAGGTGATTCCAAGACGGGGATAGGGACAGGGGAAGGGAAGCTTGGGCCGGTTTTGGCTTGTGGGAAAGGGTTCTTTTGTGCCGCCTGATGGCTATTTTAGCTGTGCAGTATGTTGTTGAATGCCTGCTGGACTGGATATGACAGTCATGTAACGAGACATTCTGTTTTTTTCCTTTTCAGAGTGGGGCTGATGGGAAATCCATCGGACGGCTTTCACGGGAAAACCATAGCGCTATCCATTGAGAACTTCTGGGCGGAAGTTACCATATCAGGTAAGGACAATTGTGTTTTCAAAGTGCATGCATTGATAACGGTAAGATAATTGCAGCAAATACTACTTACTTCACATCCATTGTACCCGTATTTCAATTCATGGCAGATAATTATCGCACGGAGTGGTACTCAGGGCCAGGGGCCCCACTACGGCTGCCGTGCGCCGTATCGTTTCACATGTTACTGCGATCTATCTCCTGTTTGTTTCGCACTAAGAATGGTATATTGGTACCCCCTCCTTTCCCGCAGAGTCCGCCACGCTGCGTCTGCTGCCGCACCCCCTGTACGACCCGACCGAGTTCGGTTCGCTGCACGACCTATACGGTACCAGTCAGAAGGAGGGCTACCTGGGCGGCCTGCGGCTGCTGCAGGCCACCTGCAAACGATTCTACCAGGTGGCATCGGAGAATGGGTAGGTGACGCTCCGACCCGGCGGGTCCGGCTTGGCATGGTTTCGCCTTGTCCCGCCCGGGGAACCGGGGTTGATGTCGCTATCTGGTCGCTTGCAGTAGGGTAGGTATGCTGTATTCCAACCAGGTTAAGTTCGTGTCATGTTTCAATCGTTTATTATTGCACACAAACTTACATCCACTTACATCCAGGTAGTGCTTGGTTCAGCCTGGTTCCAAAATTTATAAGCAACCAACGCTGAGATTGAGATTCGCAGGTGGCAACTAGGTAATCATCGCCGCGCCATATCGAACTGTATATTGTATCGTTGTAATGTATGTTCCATGGCATTATCTCGTCAGTTCTATGAGCTCATGTGTCCCTATCGCTCCCCCTGCAGGACGGCTCTGGGCCGGCGCAACTTCACGCTGCGCTACGACACCAACATCCCTCGCCAGGTCGGTCTGGCCGGCAGCAGCGCCATCGTGACGGCCGCGCTGCGCTGTCTGATGGACTTTTACGGCGTGACGGAGGCGGATGTGCCGCGCCACCGGCTGCCGCAGTTGGTACTGGACGTGGAGAGGTCCGAACTGGGCATCCAGGCCGGGCTGCAGGATCGCGTCGTACAGGTAGGTTACTAGGTTAGGGACCGGGCTGCGAACAACTGAGAGTGCGGAGTATGGGTAGCGGTTTTACCGGACTACCGGGCCCCGTCTTTAAAATGTGATCGTTTCCTTGAAAGTGGTATGTCGGTTACATGGAGCACACGTGGTTTGACGATTTAGAATGGTTTCTGAGTGGATTTGTAGCGTTTCGATGCTTAATGGCATTTTTAGGCTTGGACATTTTTCCGTACGAGGTGTTTCAGCCCATCTCTGCCTTACATTTCTCTCTCACCCACCCATTCCCCCTTCCGTTCCGTCAGGTGTACGGCGGCCTTGTGTACATGGACTTCAGCCGCGAGCTGATGGAGAGCCGCGGGTACGGCGAGTACCGGTACCTGGCCGCCGGCGGGCCCCTGCCACCCCTGTTCCTCGCATACCTGGCCGACCCGAGCGACTCGGGAAAAATGCACAGCGACATCAGCCTGCGCTGGAAACGGGGTGAGTCGATGGGATGGCGCGCGGGAAAGGGAGAGAAGCAGGTGAAGTGAGGTTATAAAGTATGTATTCGTCACATGATTATATTGCACGCTGTGTGTGCGTGCTCTCCATAATTCAGGTGGACCAGAGCTTGCAGGAACACTGCTTCACGTGATTCATTTGTTTACTTTTCTCGATGATGCTGATGAGGCGAGCTTACAGGGTGTTTTAACTGGTTCACCGTATCCTCGCCTGCCGTCCCCTCAGGCGACGATGACGTGATAGCGGGCATGGCTCGGTTCGCGGAGCTGACCGACGCCGCCCGGGACGCCATCTGTGCCGCCAACTGGGAGACGCTGGCCACGCTCATGAACGAAAACTTCGAGCTCCGTAAACAGTAAGAAAGGAAACAGTCCAGCAATAGGATAATCAGATCCCGCCAATATGGTTAGCGTAGGTAGCCGTGCTAATGCAAGAAAAAGTAAGAGCGGTGATATGATTTTGTCTAAGTTGTAAAGGTTGACTGTGTAAAGGTTGACTGACGGTGGGTCATCGTAGCTCGCACGCCTGTTGCTTGAGTACATGCTAATTGGTCCCACAATAGATGCTGCTGTGCCAGCTTTTCATATCGTCTGTCGACTAGGTTTATTGTTGCCCTTATCTGAATTCAACTGACAGCCCCACATAGCTACTACTGATGATGTTTTTTTTCATGCGTTCACCGCATTCTCCTCTCGCCGGCTGTATTCACTAACATTGCCGTCCAATGTTTCACTCAGGCTGTACGGGGCAGCGGCGCTGGGTGACCTCAACCTGCGGATGGTGGAGCTGGGCAAACAACACGGAGCGGCCGTCAAGTTCCCGGGCAGCGGAGGAGCCGTGGTGGGCCTCTGCCACGACCACAAACACCTGGTAAGTGTTAAAGAACCACGGGCCGGGCGCTGACATCCACTGATGGGAAACGTCCCGTGATGAGGGAGAGCTAGAAGGACATCTGAGGGAACCTCGCTAGTGGTTCGTTGATTGAAGAGCAAGTTGTTAAAGAAAAAAATGTCTTGTTCATGGGAGTATCTTTGACAAGTATTGGTAGGGTAAGGGCGGGTAAGAGTACGCGGGCGATAAGAGTACGCATCAGCTGTTTCGGTTGCTTAGCAACGCGGGTTTGTCGAGTTCATGAAGTGACATGAAGCCGCCAGTGCGTGCTTGTCACCAACGGAACGTGGGCGTTGAGCGGCGACGCTGTTGAGTTTAAGGCGATGAATATTATTTTCGAGCGTTATGATATTATTATGGTATGGTACAATAATTTTGATACTTGGCAGTTGAGAAAAGGTACATTTCCGTGATTGTGGTGGGAAACTTGTGAGGTTATCTGGGGAAATACTGTGCAGTGCAATATTCTGTTTGCGAAGTTTTGCACAACGTTTCGGGGTTGTTTTGTGCGCGAATTGCATGTACGGTAAGAGGACGCACTGTTCAGGAGGGTAAGAGTACGCAGAATTATACATTAAATCGAATGTACAGAAATATAAAATTATTAATCTATCGCTCAATGACACTTGATTTGTAGGTATACCATCAATGGAGCACTGTGATACAGATGCGTAGGTACCCGAAATTCTTCCAAATACGAGTTATTCTCCCTTTTGATTGTGCATTTTTTTAAGAAACACACGACATGATTATTTCCTGATTTATAGACTTGAAAGATTTATTTTATGTTTTTCTTTCTTGATACTAGAATTAACTTAAATGCCTTCTGAGTTTGAAGTTAAGCATTTGGACAGTACAAGCTGCATAGCGGTGTGTGTTCATATGCTTGCGTACCCCACCCGCCTGGCGTGCGTACTCTTACACACCCCATATGGTAAGAGTACGCAACTGCAGCGGTTCAGAAAATGTCAGTTTTAGACCACTTCCATTTACGCTGAAGGATCGTTGCCCCATGGGATGGTGGCTAATTCAATGAACTTTAATATTCCCTATTTGCGATTTCTTTCTTTCAAATATTAAACAAATGAGAGCAAGAAATCCACTAAGTGCGTACTCTTATACGACTTCACCCTAAGTGTTATGAGAAGTGACGCTTTTTACGAGAACACGGTAAGTGAAGAAGATTTCATCAGATACTGTGCAGAGCAGCTGGCTGTCCGCTTCTCAATGTGCGGTATGACAGTGCCATTCCGCACATTACTGCTCAGTCGCCGTACTGATACCGTCACCAACCGATCTGTTAGCACCGTGTTTGCGTCGGTCGGCAACGTCCCGGTCGGTTGGGTGTGGCTGCTGCGTCCGGCGGTAGCGGTCGCACGCGGCGCAGCTGTCCCATTTGTCTCGGCCGTGGGAATGGGACGACACCTGCCCACCGCGACTGGACACCGGCCTGGAAATAGAGCTGACCGGCCGGCCGGCCTGCGGGTGGCTGGTCCGCGGCCGATAACAGTTGCTGCCGCTCACCGGAGATGTGTGGGCCGGACCGGGTTAAAACCGAAACTGCTGGGACCACAAACCTCCGTGGGTTTGCGAATCGGTTGGGCCGAATTGATCTGTAGTCTGTACGGTCTTTGTGATAGGTAGCTGCTCAAAATGGCGCTGATTTTTTCCTTTTGGATATTTATGCCGCTCGTGTTGAATATCGTGGCATTTTTTATTCGTTATTTAATCAGCTATTTACTCTTGTATACATGTCTGACACTTATCAACGATAATATCTCTGAGAAACGGTGTCACGCCGTTCTTGTATCGTATGACCAATTTCTCTCGGCTACCGCATTTGCTCTCCATGTGACCATCACTGACCTTTGTGACTAACCGTGACCCCGTTTGTGCCCGCAGGCGACCATGCGAGAGGTGTACCAGCAGGAAGGTTTCGTTTTCTGTGAGGTCATACCGGCTCTGTCGGCTTCTACGGGCCGAAAGCAGACTGGAGACTCGGGGTCGCAGTGATCCCAATCGCCATTCGCCAGCAATAGAGAGTGAGGAAAAGAAGTTATCTGATGGTGACCGTTTACGGAGGAAGGGACACTAGGGTCAATCGGGTATTGATCAACATTAAAAGTTGTCTGCGCATTTTGTGCCAAAGGTCTGACCAATTATATTGTGAGATGCGGTGTGGCCAGTTAGTTTCTTTGACGTTCTTTTTTCTGCTTCGCCGCGTCTTATTTAATAACTATCGTGCTTGTTGCCCTTTGCTGTTTTATCTATTTTTCTACGCTTCTTGCCCGTTGTTACGGCTGGGCTTCCAGCGTAATCTGTGTGTGCGTTAATGCGATGATATGGCGCGATGGCTGGCCGGGCGGGTAATCATTACCTCGTAATCCGCCGGCCAGCTAGGTCAGTATTAGCTACGGTCGTGGTTACGTCTCCTGCTCTCCCCGGATCGGGCGCTCCCTCTGTCCCTCTCAGACTCTCTCCAACTCTCCGGGGCGGCCCTTGGGTTTCCCTGTAGACCGCCGAAGGCTGCCACTGCTGCTGGTGCTGATGATGCCACCCGTACTCTGCGTCGGACGAGTGCGCCCATCATCCGCCGCGGTGCGTCGGAGCGACAGTCGATCTCGGACGCACGTGCCGGCGCGGTGCGGCGCTGTTTTTGCGTCTGTCGCCGCTGCCAAACCGACGTGCGGGCCGAGCGGAGGCGCGTCCCCGGTACCGACTTCATCTGTGGCTGGTGGCGGTGCCGACGGCGGCACGGTCCCTCGGGGGAACGGCGACCGCCAGGCCCGACGCTGCAAGCAAGAGTTGGCCGCCGGCGCCGCCGATTTCGATACGGTGGATGGTGGATACTGCGGGGAGAGCGATCGACGATCAAGTTCGACGGGAGTTTATGTGGAGAGTTGAGGCGCTCTTGTTGCGCATCTAGTCGATGTTGGTGTAACTGCGTGAACGGGCACTGTTGGTGGAGGGTTGTGCTGGTTGTGCTTTGTTAAAACTATGGGACCACCTCGCCTTACTCGTGCTGTGATTGTTTGCCGATTCCAAATATTGTTCAATATTCAAGACAGTGATGTCGTGACAATACAGTCAGTACAATACCTGGTATTTACTTATTTTAATCTATCTTGGGATGCCCAGACAAACTCGATTAGCCTGCCTGCGGACTAGTAGGGTTCACAGAGTAGACGTTTAGCGGTAAGAGTTGTATGTCACTATTCGCAGCACGGGGCAAGACAATCCAGTAGCTGGGATGATAGCGCCAGCCTATCGGCTCTGGCTAGACATATGTGACAGGTGATGTGCCGCTGATGTTTAGCTGGCGAGAGATAATGCAGGCCGCAGGATGAAGGTAGGGGAAGCCGGGGGAAGCCCGGGCGCGGGGGAAGCCCGGCCACCCCGTTTCCGGCTAAATTATTAACAATAAAATGCTCAACTGTTTGTCCTTTCAGCGTGGCAGCTAAGGTAACGCCAGCAAAAAAGTTAAGGCCGACAAAAATTGCATATTGTTAAAGTTATAGCGCAAAAATGATATCCCTCGCGGGCCCGGGGGGGGGGGCGTTTTTCGCCCCCCCTGGCGAATATTTGCGATAGCTCCCGAACGCTTAGGGATAGGAAGGCGAAACTTTCAGTACCTTTTCTCCCATCAATTTGACATCTTCTGAAGTAAAAAATTTGGACCTAGCCCCCTTGATGACGTCACAAGGTCCATTTTTCTAGACCCCTGCACGGCAAACTTCGGCGTCACAGACGCAAACTTCAAATAGCTGCTAAAAATAGAGTTTTAGAGATAAAGACAAATTACGAGCACGGTTGTGTAGCGTTTGACCTAGAGAAAAATAGAAAAATAGTTTTGGTGACCTGAGGTCAGAGGTCAGGTCAACGACCCCGAAATGTGGTTTTAGTTTTTCGCAAATAACTTCGACAAAAATGGTCCTAGAGCTACGGCAGTGGTACCATCGCATTCGCCTTGTCAAGCCGCGTCGAATGATATATATTTTGTTCGGAAAAGGTCAAATTTTATGTTTACCTCATGTGACCTCGAATGACCTCTGGTTGACCTTGACACATGAAAGGTCGTTTATGATGGATTTGTACCCGCTGATCACGAATCTGGCATCTATTTTCCTCTAAGCCTTCATTTAGAGCTTCCGGTGTGCAAAATTGTCATATTTAACTTGAATCAGTGAAATAGCCTCTAGCAGGGATACTCTTCTGTGACCTTGACCTTTGAGCAGCCTTGTATCGTAAGATGAACCATAAATAGGGAACTGATAAGCCTCAAAACATTTCAAAACATCTTGGAAGTTAGCACGCAAGATGTGCGAAAAAGTGCCAAGTTTGAGGTCAATTTTGAGCGTGACCTTGACCTTGACCTTTCACTTTGAGCACATTTTCAGAATCCTCAGATTCTCTTCTTTCGTTTGACAGCCAATTTTGCCGGTTTGATGCAGCCTGCCGTCCTCTAGAAGGCTTACTTTGAGATCACTACACATGTGGCGGTTTTTGCCTTTGACCTTGACCTCTGACCTTGAAAATTGACCTGAGGTCAAAAATTTTAGGTGCATTAGAATCGCCTCGTAAGGACCTTTCGTTTGGTATCGCTTTTGTTTCCGTAGCTCCCTTATTTACGGAGTTAGACAGGGGGGGCGAAAAACGCCCCCCCCCCCGGGGTGCGGTGGTTGGGATTACCCCCCGGGCCCGGCCGGGATATTTTAAGGGTTTTTAGCTAAAAAGTGAGATATCTTGCACTGTTAATGTTATACCATACAGTACTAATATTTATACGAATGTTATGTAAGGACCGTTTAGGTGTTTGTAGTGAGGGGTGACGAGGCAGGCTGGCTTAAGTATGACATTTTTTCGAATATCGCTGTTCTAAAATAAAAATTAGCACATTGGGGTAACCCCGGGCGAGTGGCCAAGCTTACCCCCAACCGAGAGCAATGCCACTAAACCACTGTTTTCCATGAGATAACAGGTACTGAGCAGGTTTGGTTTACACCTAGATCAAAGATAAATTTCGAAAATAAACATGTTATCATAGACAAAGCCAGTCATGTCACTTAAGGTCAACTAGGGTCAAACTACGTTTTTGCAGATAACGCGACAGACAATGAAGCTAGAGCTTCAAGAATGGTGTCGTTGTGTTCTTCTTCATCAGCCGAGTCGAATGATATCCAATATGATGCATTAAGGTAAAAAGAAAAATAAATTTTAAGGAATTTTGAAATACACATTTTTTGTCAATTTTGCATCACGATTTTCATCGACCTGTACTGTACATGTAGTAGACCCTAGCTAAAATACCAGTAGTGACATAAACTCTAAGATGTCCAGAGCTAATCAGTACCTTAATATTTCACTTTCCGTTAACCCGGCGGCCGCTGGGCCTCCGCGCCACCCGCCGGCCGCTGGGGGGGGGGGCATATAGTTGCCCCCCCTTTACTTCTGCGACGATATCGTCGCAACGCGAAGAGATAGAGAAGCGAAACTTTGCACACATCTTCCTGAATACCTAGCCGAGGTTGTATCCAAATTTGGTGTTGATCCCATTTGAAATGACGTCACAGTGACGTCATAAGTGACATTATAGATTTGCGACTCTCTCATATTCCTCACGATACATCAGATATATGGGACCGAATATAAAGGGCCGATTATTGGTCAGAAACTAGATGGAAGTGTAGTTAGATGTTTTAGGATGACAGCAGGTGCTGTCTAGTTCATTTACAGTTGAGTTTCATGCTCACCGTCATCAGAAACGGTCCATATCGGAAAACGACAAAACTTTATGACGTCACTGTGACGTCATCTTAGGTGCTACAACCACCAAACTTTCCTCAAACATTGCCTATGTATTCATTTGAAGCTATGCCAAGTTTCACGTTCGTAGCTCATCAGGTTTCGGAGATATTTTACAAAACGTAAAGGGGGGGGCAACTTTATGCCCCCCCCAGCGGCTCGTGGGTTAATATTTGGATAACGCATAATGGTTTCATCAACTCGTTGTAAAGCGCTGGGGAGCTGGCCGGCGTTACCCCTATGCCGGGCTTACCCCAGAAAAATCAACACTTTTTTAAAACTCGATTTTCTCAACCTTATACTTATTCCACAAAACCGAATTTTTGGGAAAACACGGCCAATGAACTTAGCTAGCTAGCAGGATGTCAACATTTTATACAGCACGTATGGTATGTAATAAAAATGCAAAAGAGCTTACTATGCCGGGCTTCCCCCGGCTTCCCCTACGGTTAACATTGAAACTCTCACCGTACCTGTATCGTTAATAATTGAAAATTCAAACTGAATACCGGACAGTTTCGTGATTTTCCTGAAAGCTGTGCGATTTTACCGTATGTGGTTGGAACATCATAAGAAATTGGTTCCACTGACATTCCAATTTCCATGTAGTGCTAGATAGGCTCTTTGTCCTTCAATTAACCAGTCACACACTGTCGTGTCCTTGCGTAGCTCACATAATAAACTGTCGTCCATCTAAATAAGCATGGACCATAACGATTCACCGGGCATCATCGCCTCCTGAGGTGAAAAATTGTGACCTTTCAGCTTTCAAATACGTAACTTTGCCTCTCACAACGCTACTCGTGCCGCTTTGTAATCACTGGCCGGTCGTGCCTCCTGCTAACGTTGTTGACAGACGGAAATCTTCGCGTAGTTTTTTCCCGTGCGGCGGTTTACGAGGATGCGCCTGAATGGCTCCCCTCTACTCCCCCCCCTCCCGCCCTCCCTCTCCACTCGCTCCAGTGGGTGAGACTGATGTTACGGCGTCATCCGACGAGCCATCATTCATCGGCGGCGGCGGCGGCGGGGCGGGGGTCGTGTCGCCGCCACCGCCCCCCGCCGGGCACCTCCATCTCACACGTCCTCTTACCAAGTGGTCGATGATCGGTGCCCGCGTCCTCTCAGCAGGGGGGGGGGAGAAAATGACAACAACTCACAGCAGAGCGAGGCGGCGACGTAGCATGGTGACTCATCGTCTAGTGGGAGAAAGTCGCATAAACTTCAACTTCGAGCAAAAATATTTCAAGCAAAAGTCATGCATGTTTGAGAAACCGTACTGGTGTGCGTGCCTCCTGTAGCGGCGAGTAGCAGTTTCGGTCATTTTTTCCGTAAGACAGGGGACTGGGGAGGGACGACTACCGTCGTTACCGACACTACCCCTCGCCGAGGCGTCGGCCGCTAGCCGGGCGGAGGGCGGACAAAGACCCCACACCCCGGCCGCCCGACGAGGGCGGGCTGGAGATTTCTCACTTCCTTCTGTTCGGGAAACTGAGTGACAGGGAACGGACCCCGAAACGTCACATTGAACATTCGACATGTATGTTATGTTATACCTGCCAAGTGTCACTGGTCCTCTGTTAGGAAACTGGAGTTGGTGTTTATTGCTTGCGTAGGTCTATCAGATTTATATTTTGAATAGGTCAATTGGCGTATCTCGGTGACGGGTGGACAAATTGAACACTGGCCATTTATTAGTAGTGTCATTTACATACGGTTCACGTGTTCATGGGGATACAAAAAAAAAAAGAAACTTGTCACTGGCTCGGCGTCCGATTCCTTATACGAGTTCCAACTTCATGCTCTTGCTGCACCGTCTACCACTTCTGTACTCCGTACCGTACCGTCTGTCTAAAAGTTCTGTGTTCAGTGCTGCGCCGTCCGCTCTGTACTTCATAAGTTCGTACGGCTCACCGACCCGTCCGACAGTTCCTTGCATAGATAGGCCCAGGGGTGGATAATTGTGCCGAGTTGGGGTAGCACGAGCTTTCCCAATTCTACGCCGGCTTGGCTTTAGAGCCGCACCAGACGGCGGAGGTCAAGGTCACCGCTAGGGCGGCGGCGGATTTGCTGCGCCCGTGCGACCCCAACTCAGCACATTTGTCCACCCCTGGATAGGCCTTCTCTCCGTACTCCATATAGTCGGCTCTCCGTACTGTCCATATCCCAGTTCCGTGTCCGTGCTGCGCCGTCTCTCCGTTCTCCGTATTGGAATACCCGTACAGTTCCGTCTCCCAGTTCTGTGTCCGTACCGCGCTGTCTCTCCGTAGTTCGCAGTCCGTAATCTGTACTCCGTACTCCGTGCTCCGTAGTCGGCTCTCCGTACCGTACCGTCCATCTCCCAGTTCCGTGTCCGTGCTCAGTGCTGCGCGCTGCGCCGTCTCTCTCGTCCAGTCGATGTCGCTGTCACGGCTAATGGCTGTGTCGGTGGGAAATCTTCGCCGCGACGCGGCCGGCCCCGGGATCGCATTACCGGGTGCCGACGACGCGGCGGCGACGGCGAGCGATGGGGAAGGGGTGCATGGCCCGGGCAACGGCAGGTGGGGGAAAGGGTGCGAGAAGGAAGGGACCGGTCGGCAAGGTTCGTCTTCGCGTACAACAGTTAGATACTCGCCTTACCTGCAATCATATCACCAGCCGACTGGGCTGATGACGAAACCTACACCGTTAGTTCCGTTGCACCGGAGCATGCCCAAATATACAAACACGAACATCGAATACGGTATCCGAGCTGCTCCGTGCAGTGAAGTCAAGCCTTGCGGCGCAGCATGCTCCAGGCGCTCGACCGCAGAGCCATCTATCGGCTGATTCACAACCTGCTATATGCTCTGCGGCACAGCATGCTCGTAGCGCGCAGGCGCTCTACCGCAGAGCCACCTATCGGCTGAATAGTAACCTAGCGTGCCATGCGGCACAGCATGCTACAGGCGCTCTACCGCAGAGGCGGCAGAGCCACCTATCGGCTGAATACTAACCTGCTGTGTCATGCGGCACAGCATGCTACAGGCGCTCTACCGCAGGGCCATCTATTGGCTGAAATTGTAACCTATGCTCTGCGGCACAGCATGCTACGGGCGCTACGGGCGCTGTGCCGCAGGGCCATCTGCATTGGTTGGCTGTACATACAGCCCTCTGTATTGGCTGAATTGGACCTTCTCTGCTATGCGGCACAACATGCTCTAGGCGCTCTGGCAGAAATATCCTTCACGTGCATCGGAACTTTCTAGTATTTTTTTTCGTTATACGTCCACAACGCCAGTAAATATTTTGAATAGCTCGGGTGTTCAGCACATGAGCACACGGTATCAGTTAGAAGAAAAACAGTGAGGAACACATCACATGGTTTCATGCTATGAAATAAACAGCGAAATTATGTACTCCTCAATAGTTTGCAGTTATTCTTTGCAGCCATGCTATTGTTTTTCTTTTCTTTTTTGTTAAAATTTTGCTGGTATATTTAATCGCTCAGCCAAGAACTTCGATTTTATTGAGATGATGACTCAACTAAAACAACTGGAATCAAATGATAAAGTAAAATAAAGCATAACCATATGCTTCCGGATATGGAGTTAAAGCGATATTTGTGTTACTGATCATCTGTCTAATTTTTAGGCTTACCATTGTTGTAAAGTTTCCTGCGCCATTACCAAAACCGTAAGTGAGTGACAAAGAAAACTCCGGAAGCATAAAGCAATTAAGACAAGAAATATTTTGCTGGGAGACGCGTCCGAATGTGAAACGCGGCGATCCTTTTCTGTCGGCTTCCCCCCCCCCGTCCGGCGGGGTCCGGGCGCCAGGTGTTATCCGAGCAGCCTTTTGCCCGCTCGGCCGACTTCGCTCGTCGGTCGGCCGAATAGCCCGCGGCGCGCGGCCCGAGCGTAATGCCGCGCCGCGATTTATACAGATTGTAACATTACGCCCAGCTTTGCCGCGTTAGCCGCACGAATAGAGCAACAGATAAGGCGTGCCGGCCTATTCTAGCATGCAAATGCGGGCCAGCTGAAAAATACGCTGTGTATCTGACGTCGGGCCGCGGTCTCTGTGGCAGTTAGCTCCGGTGACGGTCGGGAAATGACGTACATTTTAATGATAAACCGAGCACACGGCTACGGGAAACGGACGCATGATAGCTTAATATGGAACCGGAGCTGTCTCCGAATGGACTGAACTTTGCCCAAGGCTGCAGCGGCAAGAATTGTGGTTGGCCCGCAGCTTAACCACGTTTAACCATCTGATGAGCCAGTTAAAGCTGCTGGGAAATTTACTTCATGATGATGAGTATAGATTAAGGATTAACTAAATTGAGTGCAAGAATACAATTCCTGAAAATACACCTGCAATGTAATGCAAAATACATCTTGTTCATCTAAAATCCCATTATCGTCTCCTTCGCTGAGTACTTCCCATTGCAGATGCTTTCATAATCACTATCATTCGCTTTAAGCTTTTTGGCCATCACCATTGACCATTGCTTTTTCCTTAGCTGTTGTGCTGTCTAGAAAATACATTGTTATGTTTGTCTTTGGTGATTGTACCTTAATGCTCCTGTTACTTTTCTCTCGTTCTTCTCCATTCGATAGGATAGGGTAGGATAAACACAACTCAGGTTAGACAGTCCTACGCCGGGCGTCATTTACTGCCGTGTCATACCTATAGCTGTAACCGATGTATCTTCTCATCAGTACCTATAGGTTTTACAATGTGCACCCTTCTCTTTTTGCCATGCTGCTTAAAGGGAAAGCAGAAAACTTATAGATGAAATAGAAAATAAAACTAAAAACAAACTCGATTTAGATTACTGCATTCAGTCAGATCAGGCTCATTCCCACTGGAATGCACAATTTTGTAGTCTGAGTCAACCCTGACTTTCCAGTAACTACGTTCCTGAGAATACGTTTCCAAGGACAATAATTAAAATAGTTTCACAACGAATACGGATCGATGCTGGAAGTGGGTTTTTGAGATTCTTCCTCTAAACAGTACCTCAACACGGTTATCTGTGAGGAGGTCATAGAATGTCTGTTTTGCTTGGCGGGCGTATGTACCTCATTACATGTGTAGGTACCCCGATGTCCCTGCACACCTCAAAGTGTATGTATGCACATTTGAATGCAATAATGAGGCTCCTTCCTCTTCTGAGATGTTCCTGGTACAACAACGGCTATATTTTGTCGGTCAAACGATACCCTTCACAGAAACGGTACCCAAGTACCCCGCTGGATCCCAATGCACCCCTTTGTACCCCTGCGAGAACCAGATGTCGGCTGGGCCCGTCGGACGGTACCCGGTACCCCACTGTACCCCCTCTGTACCCCTGCGGGAACCAGGTGTCGGCTGGGCCCGTCGGACGGTACCCGGTACCCCACTGTACCCCCTCTGTACCCCTCTGGGCACCAGGTGTCGGCTCAGCTCGTCGGACGGTACCACTGTTGACTGTACCCCTCTATTACCCCGCTGTTATCCCCACTGCACCCCTTTGCATCCCACTGTACCCCCTCTGTACCCCTCTGGGCACCAGGTGTCGGTGCAGCCCGTCGGACGGTACCGCCGGGAGCCGTCCGGACCGTCCTGTTTATCCAACCTGTCAGGAGGCGGCGCCTCGACGGCCATACACGCGGCACGGACGCAGCGGCTAATTTCACGGGCCGGCGCGCCGCCGACAGCGCGCATCCATCTTCACAACTGCCCCCCATTCAATTATCCGTGTCTCTATTATCTATAAACCAACCCTAAATTAATTACCAGGAACGGACACGGAGAGGGGTTAGGCTGAAGAGCTGGGGAGGTGAGAAAATAATACTTTTTACCACTTTCTCAGAGGTAAAAACGAGGCGGTGACCGGAGGGTGACATTCGAACGGCCTAGCGTGGGATTTTATTTGAGAACGAGTTGGAGCCGGACAGCATCAGTGGTGTGGCCTTTGGTAGTAATGGTCTTGGGTTATATTTTTAGACAAGTAGGCAGTTATATTTTGAAGTGTTGGTGTAATTACGTTTTCCTTAGATTAGTTTGTAAAATGAATAACTTTTACCGTGCTATAAATAGAACCGTGCTACCGTGCTATAATAGAAGAGAATGCCCTTTTAATTAAGTAAAGTTCAGTGCTATTGAGTGCCTATAGACAGCAGGGCGCTATTTCCCTAACAAGATATGCAAATGCGATGAATTAGGTATGGCAAATATGCCAATTCCTTATCGAAAATATTCCTTTCGAAACGCATAACGTAACACATTCCACACTCAATATCGACTATCCTAGCACATTGGCATGGAATGAATTATTGTTTGCCACCGGCATGCAGGGAGCGGATATGTGGAGGCTGTTGTCGGAATGCGACTGGGTATTGGCTCCACTATTCGTTACATAAACTGTTCAGTGAACTATGCTCCCACCCAGTGGGTTCGTGGTCTTATTATGACCCTTGAGTTACAGGAGGAATCAATCATCACCGAAATGAACTATTCTGAAAGTACTTGCGATGTCAGAAATAGACAAGCATGCCTTAGTCCGACTAGTGATCTCGACGCGGCAACAATTAACTTTCAACTGTGTATCGGAGAGTCAGATTGTAATAGCGCTTATTTTTACTAAAAGTCGCACGTTCAATGCCATGTCAAGAAAGCAACCACATGCTAGAAAGCATGATGAACTCTTACACATAAGCCACTGACAAAATAATCAGTCCTTCCTAATCAGCAGACAAAACACTGCTGGTAGTGCCCACACAAACGCGCGAGTCCTGAATCTACAATAGTGTGGACAGCGACTAACGTGTCAATTCAGTCAGACCATCTCTTGGTGACTTTAGAAATGAAATGCGGGTGGGCTAGACGACTGTTGGAAGATTACTTTTACACCTTGGGACTGGCACCGCGGTGGTTTCCGTGAGCCAGGGTCGAGAGGGCTTAGCTGAGCTCTGACCTCAGTGGCGCAGTCAGCCGTTATTGCATGCAGAAGAGCACGTACAAAGCTGCAGGATTTCAGGTGTGAGAGTTGTTGGACGCCCGTCGTCGGAACTCGGAAGCAGTGCTCCTTTCGTAACCTTCAAGAAAGCTGACGGGGCGAAAATGTGTGCACGACATTGTTCAATTTAATGCTCAATGGAATATTTCCAAGCTTGATCGAAAGTGACTTTGAAGTCTTGCAAGTGCAAGAACTAAATGATCGCCAAATTATCTATCCCTACGCAATACACATTACATACACATTCCACTGACACCTATCGACTAACGCAGTTCTGCTAACGACGGTACTGATCCCGACTCTGTCCAACCGTTGCGTTGCCTGGCCATGATGCTCCTGCCGTCATGTCGTAATGGTCGTGACTCGTGATGGTCGCGATAGTAAGCTATTTCCTGTTTGTGTTAATCCACACCACTGATTCCGGTGTCGGTGTTAACTGCTAGCCCCCGCCACACACCGGGCTACTGTGCCTGTTCCCCGCTACTGGGCGAGAGTTAGTGCTGACCTCCGCTACTGACATCCTGTGCCCCCTGCTACGGGCGGCCGGCGGGAGGTGCTAGCCCCCGCCGCTGACCGGACCCCTGTGTTTAGTCCCTGCTATACCGGGCGGCCGGCAGACGGTGCTAATTATCGCCGGCCTTTCGCCCGGCCGTGGCGGCGCCGAGAAGCCATCGGCGCGACACAATGCCTGCCACTGGCCGCTCCTTTCTAATGCAAATTACCGGCGCGGGGCGTCAAAGGTGGCAGCGAGATGGGCTCAGCGGCTGAGCATCCCACCGTATCCGGATCAGCCCGTGCCGGCGACACCGGTTCTTACACGGCATCAAATGAGCGGTTTGCTCTTACACGAGACGACGAAGAGTTCTTGGAGAATCGCTTGGTCCTTTTGACAGGACGTTCATGGCTCAAAAAGGCACATCTCACGGTTCACCACACATTAAGCATTTTTGTCTGAATATGTGGTAGGTATAAAGTAGCCGTTTTCACGAAGGAATAGCGGGCACCTAATATATACCAGTATAACGCCTTTTGGGGCGACTAACGGAGCGAGCGAGAGGGTGGGCCTTGCACGTGCGAAATTGCGAGGGGTACCTCCAACTGACTTGTGCACGGCACCCTACTAACTGGTCTCTAGCGATGTGCCAAATTTGGGCACAATCGGCCCAGCCGTTCTCGAGATCTGGAAGCGGCACCCTGCACGTGCGCACGTGCAAAATGGGTCCCAACTGACTTGTGCACGCTACCTATTAACCGGTCCCTAACCGTGCACCAAATTTGAGCACAATCGGTCCAGCCGTTCCCGAGATCTGGAAACGACCCCCGCACGTGCGCACGTGCAGCAGCACCCCAACTCTGGCACATGTATATGCAGTGCCTAGTGGGTGCCTACCTACATGCCAACTTTCAGCGCAATCGGCCAAGTAGTTACCGAGATATTGCAACAATTACAAAACTGACACCTCTTCGTTTTGCACGTGGCACGTGCATAAGGGGTCACCCCCATGCATCGGGAATAGTCCAATACTTGGTAGAAGGAATGAAGCTACCCTACAAAAATTACCGCGTGTAAATCGGTCAAGTGGTTGCTGAGATATAAGCCTCGCAAAAGCGTGACCACGGCCGGCCGGCCGGCCGGCCGCTCATACTCAGAAATTTCCGTTAATCTAAGGAAAGACTACGCTCGCTTCGCTCGCTCCGTAACCAGTTTGGTCCTTTAATACCTCAGGAATTTTAGTACTTTCTTTTTTTGCCTCAGGAATTTTAGTAGTTTTATATAGTAAGCTTTCCACCCTTCGAATAAGAGACCCGTTAGTTTTGCTGTTTTTCTACTAAATATTACATTAATTTATTTTAACTAAGGGTTTATCACTCAGGTAAACCTAAAGCGTAAGCACGTTTATGAAATTATCAAGTCTATATAATGCTAGTACAACGATTAGGAAATATACTGAGCTGCCAGCTGCGGGTGACCGAGCTCTCCCAATTCCACGCTGGCTTGGCTTTGGAGCCGCAGCAGACGGCGGAAGTCAATGCCACTGCTAAGGCGGCGGCGGATTTGACGCCCCCGGGCACCACCATGGCTGACCGAGCTCTCCCAATTCCACGCTGGCTTGGCTTTGGAGCAGCAGCAGACGGCGGAGGTCTAGGTCACTGCTAAGGCGGCGGCGGATTTGTTGCGCCCGGTCACCACCAGGGCGCGCGCAGCATCGGGCCGGTGAAACAGAAGACGCGTTTACATAGGGTTTGTTGCAAGCTTATATCTCCGTCCGTGATGTTGCAAAAGATGCCAATGGTGCTGAACAATTTACAAAATGATCCCCTCTAAATATTTGAAGACCACTGCATCGAAATTATCGCCAAATTAACGAGCTAGAGCCTCGTCAAATATGCTAGGTAAACCGGGTTAGAAGCCGGGTATCTAGTTGCCAGGCTGATTTGATCCCTCATAGTCGAAAGGTAGGCTACTTGGACCAAAAATTGACTTGTTTGTAAATAAATAAGCGATTTGATGGCGAAAATTGCCTGGATTACAACTTCTAAAAATATTTTGAAGGAACAAGACGAACGAATTTTGAAGGAACAGTTGTAAAGATTCTAAGGCCTTAAAGGGTTGGTACTTTCGAGGCATCAAATAGGTTCCAGCGCGAAAGTCCCGTCGTGAAAACGGCCAGTGTGGCATATTTATCATTGTGTGGAAGTTTTTTTTCATGAAAATTTTTATTTCAAAATAAAGAGTAAGTTGTAAAGATTCTAAGGCCTTAAAGGGTTGGTACTTTACAGGCATCAAATAGGTTCCTGCGCGAAAGTCCCGCCGTGAAAACGGCCAGTGTGGCATATTTATCATTGTGTGGAAGTTTTTTCATGAAAATTTTTATTTCAAAATAGCTTCATGTTTACCTACTTATGGAAACACATAATTTGCAACCTTCCAAAGAATAGGATGGAAGTTCAAAGATTTCCTACTTTCTAGTATTTAATTTTGCTCCATGCATTTTGATCACATGTAAATGCATGCGGATGACAGGAGTGCCTTATTGCTCCAATCGTTGTTGCTCTAATTCGGGAAACCTTAGTGAAGTTATTTACAGTACAACATTGCATAATAATACAGTGTTTATTCATGAATTTTTGCCCATTAGAACAGTGTAAACCACGTCAAAGCTTTGATCGTTGATGCTCAGCAATATAATTTTCCTAGCAAGACTAAAATATCACAACTGAAATGCGTAGCCTGGGAGTTCGGTATTCGCGAGGTTCCGACACTGTTAGCGGCGTGGAACTATGCTAAAGTCAAGAGCAAAAGGCCAACTACAATGCCATTAAGTCGAATGGTCGGTGGGCTGCTAGCGTATGGGACCTTTCTGATAATTTGTATAGGAGTCATACACACATCCTTGCATGGAAGTCCAGATGCTAGCTTACAACAGCTTACAACTATTGCACGTAAGTTGTGAATAACCCATGCAATCTATTGTAAGCTACACAATACACACGGCGTAGCGCTTTTGCTACTAGGCTAACTGAAATCAAGACCGATGGTATATTTTAAAACGGCATTAGATATCTCCCTACCACACCGTGCCTTTCTGGATGGCCTCATCTGTTCACCCGCGGCTCGCAAAAACCTCGCGCAGGTGTATGTCGCCCAGCGCGCCCTGGCCGGTCGGGTCATGAACCCCCGCGGGCCTGCGCGCGGGTGCGCCGCCCACCCTCCGCCGTCGACCGTCCGTCGTCCACGGCGCGTCGTCGCCGGAGGCGGCAGTGCTGGTACGGCCGTGCCCGTCGGCGCGATGGCCCGCTCGGTCCGAGTGACGCTGCTGCTGGCGCTGCACATCTCGGCACGATCGGCCGCCGACCGGTACGGCGACGACGGCCGCAACTCACACAGTAACGGTGAGCGGGTGTGAGAGGCTAGGGTGGCTATGGTGAGATAGGTTAGACGAGGGACACAGCAACGGTCAGACAGGGAAAGACGGAGACGGGAATGGTGATACAGGGTAAAGGCCTGGCTACACTATGCGTTTTCTGCGTGCATTTTTCGCGAGTTTTCGTTTTTTTACGTAATATCGTTCAAAAAAATCGATATGACGTTTTATGGTATGTTTTTTATGTTAAATTTTAGCCAATGTAAAAGTTATATGAACTTTTATATATACTTAACATAAACATTATATTAATTATAGCCTTTTCTAATGTATGTCCGCAACGATGTTACGCAAAACACGCAAACCCGCAAAACAAAACGCACGCAGAAAATGCATAGTGTAGCCAGGCCTTAAGAAGGAGATTCCCAGCTACGGTGAGAGCGGGGGAAACGGATAGAGCTAATGTGAGATAGGTTGGACGGAGGACACAGCAACGGTGAGACAGGAGCAGGCCGAGACACAACTGCCGCAACTCACGCAGCAACGGTGAGAATGGGAGAAAGCGGAGACGGGAATGGTGAGAAAGACGAAACGGGACAGGAATGGTGAGAGCTAGGAGACGGCGACAAAGGAACGGTGAGAAAGGACGAGAAATAGACAACAACAATGGCAACGGGTGTAACGGAGATATAAACGGTGAGAACCGGAAAAGCGGAGACGGGAAGAGTGAAAACGGAGACGGAGACGCCAACGGTGAGAATGGAGAGGTGGAAACATAGGAATGGTGAGAACGGGTGGGACGGACACAGCCGAGCAGTGAGGCGTTGCAAGAGGTCAGACGCAGAAACACATGAACGGCGAGCTATAAGGACATGGCAGAGACAGCGAAGGTAAGACAGAAGGGATTTACGAGTACTCACGGTTAGAAGATTAGTACGAAGATACACATCCGACGGAGGCATGCATCTGACGCGCAGGGATTGTTGAAGCATTTTGTCCCTGCTGTAATCTCATTGCAACAGCGTCACGATGTTTTGACACAGTGAAATAAGACGGAACTGAATACTAGATTATCGAGCGGCCTTAGTCCCCATGGTGGCGTGCATGCGGATGCTGGCTAGATGCACTGTGGGGTTGCGAGAAGATATTGGATTAATTGGGAGAAGTAAGAGACAAGAATGCATGCAATGTGATCGGTATGAGAGGATTGACTTTCTTTGAGAGGGGTATGGGAGATAGAGGGAGAGAGAGAGAGAGAGAGAGAGAGAGAGAGAGAGAGAGAGAGAGAGAGAGAGAGAGAGAGAGAGAGAGAGAGAGAGTGAGAGAGAGAGAGAGAGGGAGAAAGAGAGGCGCGAATTAATTAATCGTAAACTCCACTCTGGGATAATTGATGCGGCTCTAAATCTCGCCGGCTGTCTGGCGATATGTGAGACGCGGCCGATCGTGCCAATAGTTCAATCGGCACAGTAAGCTATCGGTAAATATATCACCGCGCCATTGAGACAAATTGCAGATACCGCGCGTCATGCTGGTGTCTAGGATGAAATGGAGGGCCCCAATGTGCGTCCGTTGCGCACACGTTCAGTTGGTTGGTGCAAATAAAATTGCAGGGTGAGAACACCGAGTGTATTTTCATCTGCATGACAAACCAGTGAAGCATGAATGTGACTGCTTGAACAGCCAAGCTCATCGAAATAAGTGTGACGTGTTGTACGAAATGACATTTTTTGTAAGTGCCACTAGATTCCAAGCGGCAATATTTGTTCCAATTACATATACGAGTAATGTACGGTAACAACACGACTGAATTAGATAGCAACGCCTTTTTAATGGCTACCTTCAATTTTACATTAAATGCATGCCATAAATAGTATAAGGATGTCATTGCACTACAGTGAAACACAGCTTAATAATTTAAGTGCTGGGCTTATTTAGTACGCACTGAAAGAATAATTGTTGGTTTGAAACACTTCTATTTGCAAGGCCTGTGCCACCCTCACTCGGTAATGAAGCATTGAAAGATCTCCGGAAATCCTTTAAATCTCCACGCCGTTGAGTCTCACCATACGCACACAGTCAGAGCAGATAAGTTTGCTCTGAAATAGAGATTATGCCGCGAAGAAAGATCATAAAATAATTGCCGGCTCATCACAAGAATCAACAGACTTGCACAGACTTAACACTTCCTCCCAGGATTGAAATCAACTATTTTAACTGCAGCCCATGAAAGAAACTATCACTTCATCTTCAGCCAATTGTCAAGCCTAATGTGCATAAGAGGTTAGTGACGTTGTTAGCAAGCGAGACGAATATCTTCATCTTCACAAAGGCACTTATTTTCTGCACTGGCGCCTGTGAGCGTCACGTTTGTCGGCCGATTAGCCGCACATTGAGTGTCGCGGAGGCCGGCCCGGCGCTGGACTGCCGTCGTAACTTAGCTCGAACCATTAGCTGACAGAAATCGTCACCGGCTGCTGTCGGTTATGTCCGCGATAAGGCGTTTCCCTCAGTATCATGTATGATAGAGAGGTAGACATTTTCTCCGACTTAGAGGAGAGTAAGGTCATTATTACAGTCAGGGTAGGTGCTGATATGCATTTATAAAGAAACGGCTTCATAAATTATTCACTACTTTTTTGGAATAGTTGCGCTGCGTTAATTCCCTGTCATCTCAGCTTCAAAACGTCGGTGCCTGCTCTGATCTGAGCGGTACATGCGTGCTGAGAGTCCGGTTCACCGTTCAGGCCAGTCTGGTGCTCGCTTTTCGTTCCGGATGTGAATAATCTGGAGCTGTCGACCTCACCTCTAATAGCAATAAAAGATTCAATGGATACAGGTCGTCCCCTACGTAGGAATATGGTATATTTTCAGGCGAGTAGGTATAGGCTTTTCATTTGGCAACTGCTTGGGTGACACGCTTTTATGTAAAGACAGAAGGTTAAACATTCTTTGATAAGCAATAATAAGATTTTCAAGAGTCTTTATCCCTTGCATGACTATATATTCATGCTTCCCATGTGTAATATTCGATGCTATGTAAAACAAGCAATATAAGAATCCAAGCGTTGCGAGTGCGTACTTACTTATCTAGATTTAAAATGTATCACTCTTTCGTGTTTTTGTCATTCCACTGAAGAAGGTCCAGCACCGAAAATATATTTTGGATTTGTTTTTAGCTTATTTTAGTTATGAACAAAAGGTTACCTTTCCATCTGATTTCCATTATAATTATAATCATGCTAAAAAAACGTTTCACACCATTCAATCAATAAAAAAATAACGTAAATTTTGCATCCTTCATCTGAAGGGTGGGGTGAGGGAGGGGGGGGGGCTATTGTTATCTTTAAACTCACAATGCATGCAGCGACCTATGATAGAAATGAAAACATTTAAGAATGAGATGTTTGGAAGTCAGCTTTCCAGAGCATTTGTTTTTCATTCATGGCAACCATGCTATTCCGGCTTCCGCAAAAAATGAATGAGCTCACCATGTCATAATGACCTGCGTAATACGGTACACTCTGATTATTAGATATCAAAAGGCCGATTCATTGCCAAACGCGATCAGAAAGTCCCGGAGATTGGCTGATTGATAGTAAATAAGCACAGAGAAGCCATTTTACGTCATTCAAATCAATGAGTGTTTGCAGGAATACAAATTTGGATGCAACATGATTTATCTATGTTTCGATCTGCTCCTTATTGGAACATGGGATCAGTTGCCAAGGAAGATGGCAAGAAAAGAGACAAAATCATTTCCGGTGATAACAGCACGTATTCTGAGCCGAATGGCCATACGTGCCCTGCGCACAAATATTACTGTCAATGTGTGCAGACTTCTCAGAAAGATCCAGCATTCATTGCTTCACAAGTGTCTATTTGCTATAAGGACGCTGCCCCTCGCTTCATTTGCTAACCCAGTTTTTAACACGGTACGTAAAACGTGTGCCATACGACGGTAGTCAGCTTCTGCACAATGCAGCGTGAACTAAAGACGTCGTGTGGGCGACACAGATATAAACAACGTACCCTATCATGCTGAGGACAAGGTGACAGTTTCAACATACCTGCCACCCACGCGGACTTGGTTGTAACAAAAATACCAGCAGCACTACTCGTGAGTATGTAGCACGTATGTAGCGCCGTTAATGTCAGCTGTTGGTAATTCGGATGGAACCATGCTATTGAATTGATAACTAACTGGCTATGTGAGGCTGGAGCAATTGCGCACAAACTTGCTCGGGAAGTATCAGACGAATAAAGTTACGGAATTGTCGAGTGAATGTGACCTACACCAATGGAAGGTATCCGTTTCTAAGCATGTAGGCTGTCTTATTTAACCATATATCGTTCGCCTTTAAACCGATGATAGATCGTTCCACTGCCCAACACTGACCCTCGCGCTTTGTGGGTATGTGCAGCCTCACCAACGACGGACAGAACGCCACCGTGGCCCACAACTTCTAGCGTCAGTATTGAGTCACCAGCGAACCACCGCCGTCCTATGAAGTCGCCAATGACGGATCTTTTGTCGTCACCAGATATCTCCAGCTCAATAGCAAATGTTGGAGTCCGACAATCATCACTCATCACAGCTGTCACTGCGCAAAGAAAACTGCACCCTGACATTTAACTACGCCAACTGTCATCCGCAGGTCATTATGCAACCCCATTTGGTCATTCAAACAAATCATCCTGCAACTTTCTGGTTCAGCGTAGCTGCGCCGACATCCAATGTTTCTGTTCGTGGAAGTCAGCTGTCCTGGTCATATCTCGCACCGTTCCGGCTGACAGAAAATCTACATTCGAGCTCTATTAACTTTTCTGTGAAAATCCCCTGACGGTCTTAGCGAACGCCTCTCGGTTCGTATCAGTCACTGTGATCAGGTAGTGCGAATGACGAACCACGCTATACGAATGCACGAGTGCCTACATTGAAAATACGCCAATGGATTATGTGTGGGCATAAAAGACACCCATGCAGTTTTGGACTGGAATTAATTGATTTCTTAGCTGAGACTTCAAAGGAATGCAGAGAAGCTCGTACTGCACAAGCTATTTGTGTGATTTTCACATTTCAAATCTGCAATTATTAGAACGCTCTTAGAACTTATATTTTATCTTCATTCGTCTTAACACAGAACCCTTTGCATTGCCAATGTGCGTAACCGAAGATTTGTTGTCAATAGTTAAAACACTATTCGTACAACTGTGTTTTTCTATTGAAAAACAAATCTGAGTTCCCTGACAATTTGGCAAAAGCTGCCTGAGATCAGCATCATTGGCCCTTCTTTATTACGAGTGTCTGCATTTCCCTCCTGGCATGCACGCCACCTGATTGCATCCCGCTGCACACAGCCAGGTAGCACAAACTAGAGCCAAGTGTGCGGTGCTCCGGCGGGCAGCCTCGCAGTCGGCCACCGCTGTCTCTGGCTGGTTTATGGCCCAACTCCGCGACAGTCGCAGAGACAGAGGTGACGTCCCAGCAACGGGAAAACACCGCTCTTGGAATCAGCGATAAACACGTCAACGCACGCCGCGCGGCCCGAGTTTGGTGCGAGAGAGCGCCGCACTGTGTGTGTTACCGGTGGTGAGGGAGGGCCCTCACAATTTCTAGTGGGCAGGTGTATACCTAGTTTGAAACAGTAGCACATCACTACTTACCGTTGTTATATGGACCAAAACGGTCGATCAACAATTATCTAAATAAGTAGAAAAACTTGTAATCTGTTAGGGTTCCGGGGTCTTCCTTTTTACGTTCAATGTTTTCGTGGCTAGGTAATTATAACACGTACCGGTACATATGCAATTGTCAGAAAGGTCTGTGATAAATAATGGAAGTAAATAAAGCCGGCACCGATATGACTTACGGCTACCTCCGCCAGTTTACTGCTCATCTCCATGCTTCAGTACCTTCTCAGCCAGTCCAATTTGCCGGTGCCCCGGGGCGGTTGACCGGAGTCAGGTCGGGGAGGTGCGACACCCTCTGATTGGTCCTCGGCGAACGATCTTCAGTACTGCTGTCGGCTAAGTGGATGCCGTCACCGGCAGTCGCGTATTACCGTCGCCACTTACAGAAGCGCCTCTTAGGCGGGCCAATCGGCCCGGCGGTGCACCAAACGGCGCCCATCACCGGTTCAAAGGCCCTCCGGCTGGTGGTCCCGAGGCCGGGAGATGAACGTTCGCTGAGGAGAGGCGGGTATTCTGACCCGGACACGGAGACAGCGAACCGGACACGGACACGGAGACTGCGCCAGAAGAATGTGAGACAAAAGACCAACGTCCTTGGTTTGCAGAAGGCAGGGGATCGGAATCAGCGACGGTGAAGACATAGACTATATAGACACGAGGGACATCAAAAGCGATTACGTGGAGTTTTGTGACGTTACTATTTGAGTTCACCAGTTTTTTTTTTTCGCTGCACGGGATCGACCTCGTACTTAGGGGAAAGTGGGGTAAGACGGTCAGGGTAGGTAAGACGGGCACCCCTTCTGCAGACCAAACCAATAGCGCTACGAGCAAGAAAAGTTAGGACCAGAATTGCCTTTCCCACTACACACCACCATTCAAGTCTGGTGAATTTGTGTTCAGTCGATAATCTTTTATTTTGATTTCTTTAAAACACTCATTTCATTGAAAACATCCATAATGTATTGTGCAAGCTTTTGTGTACAGCACTATAGAGTTAAAAACTCGCAATCACTTGTGGTACACTCATATGCCAACAGTGTTCATTTACGGCGGATTTGCTTTGTCTGCATCAAATTGTCCACAGCGAAAAATCGTGCTGAACTTCTGACATTGAGTTTGGGGTAAGACGGGCAACTATGAACCCAATGGGTCTGTAATGGTGAAAATATTTTTGTTGCTGTAGGAAAAAAGAAGCATTTCTAATAAGAATATGTTCGATTCCGATACTCACAGACATGTTAGCAATATTCCTTCGGCACAGTTTATTCTCGAATAATGAATGTGAAAAACGGTTCTACATGGCTTCTGAACTAGGGCCTATATAGGAGCATACGCCTTCTGCACGAATCTCGTATACTGCCATTTCCGAAGCACTTGAGACCAACGAGCGACTGTATAAATGCGGCTAATCTCGGGCATTTGTTGCGAGCTGCGCTGATCGGTGAAAGAAGCTGGCCGTCTTGCCCTACCCATGTGACCGTCTTACCCCATGGGGTGGGGTAAGACGGGTTTTTGCAAGGTTTTGCAAAAATAGCTGCAGTTTATTTGTTGAATCAGGTCTAAGTCTCATCTTCTGGCAAATGAAAGTAAAATGTCTGAAAAAGGTTTTCACCCAGTTTCCCGTTTCTATGATGTTTCTAACCGGCCGAAAAATGGCTCCAAAGTTAAGGTGCCCGTCTTACCCCACTTTCCCCTACCTCGAGTTTACACACGCAATAAAAAAAAAACAAACAAAAGAAAAAGTTGCGTAGGCACACGTTTTTTAATGTCTTTTAGTTTCACTGTTGCCAGCTGCAGCCGTCTTTACTTATTTTTCCGTTACGTTTACTGCTGTGGATCTGTTTCAGAAATTGAATACGGCATTGAGACGGAGGAGGGCGATCCTACCTTTGTCAAGTGGATCGGAAACGTCACGGCACCCGTAGGAAAGGATGTCACCCTGCAGTGCTCCGTGCAGAACGTCGGAAACTATAAGGTCAGTCCCAGGGCCAGGAGCCAGGAGCGTAAATGCCAGGAGCCAGGAGCGTAAATGCCTCTTGCGTAAGTCATCGCTGTTCTCTTAATTTCACGACAGAATGTGATGATGCCGTTGAACTGTGCATCTGGGCTGGCTCGATCGATCATTTCATGGTGCATCTCTCGAGCATTACTGCGAGTGGCTGTCGTAGCTGTCTCATCGTTTCTATCATTCTGTTCGCCGGAGCCGACCAAACGGATGGACGGACGAGTACGTTCAGCGGCGGCACTGCGGGGTGTCTGGCCCTCCGCCAAAAGTCACCCCAACTGCTGACACCGGTTCCAATCCGTTATAAAGCCCGTATCCACCGATTTACGGCGACGCACTGAAGCTCTTTCAATTAGACGTCAGAAACGAGGTTAGACGCCGCGCGTTCCGATTCGGAGCCGAGAACAAGGCGGCGGTTACGGCGCTCATCCGATCGGTCTCTGCCACTCTCAGTGGTCCAGGGTGGGACAAATGAGCACCAATGTGAAACGCTCCTCCCATCACTATGAAACACATGGTGACAGACAGATGATTGCGCTGTATTTGCCTCGTTAATATCAGCGTCAGGAGGTCGGCTGCGCAAGTGCGCAGCGAAAATCGGTGCAGCAAAATGTCACGCAATGCGTGAATGGAACTTTATGAAACATTGCCAACAAATATTTTAAAAGCTCATCCTATCTGCACACAGGAAGCTCCTCTACAGTATTATTGTTCGTCTTCCATCCCGTCTACATTCAGCTCTGAAATAGACCTTCCACCTTCCATCGTCCGCCGTCCACCGTCCGCCGTCTGCCGTCTGCCGTCAACCGTCCACAGTCCGCCGTCAACCGTCCACAGTCCACCGTCCACCGTCCACCGTCCCCTCCTTTCCCCGTCTCGGCAGAATCGCCGCCGGAGCGGGGGTCGCCGTCTTCCACAGTTTACTGAGCTTTTCCGAGCATGTATAGATCATTGTGCTGCCAATATCGGGCCTGATCTACAGCTGGTAGCGTTGTCCGATTGAAAAATAGCGACACCTCGCCGTCATCGGTCTGGGAGCTGTAGCAGCCGCCGGCGGCGCCGGCGCGCCGGCTCCCTTCCCCAGTCGTGACACGTAGCTCCGACCATTGTGGCCGCCACCCATTTATCTTACGGCTAAGTGAAAGAGCATATGTGCACCCACTTAAGATCCGGGCAGGCGCGAGAAAAGCGTCCGTCGGGATGGGAAGCCGGCACGACAGGGCCGGCGCCAGGAGCGGTGCTGGTAGTACTACAAATGGCGATGTGTAGGCGGCGTTAGCAGTTCATGGCGAGGATGGACCTTTACGGTGGAGTAGGGTTCGGTTTTACTGACAGCATCTATGATCCCCACCGTCGCCGCTGTCGCCACCGCTGGCAGCTCCGATCGGCCGGCCGCCTCCCCCCGACCACCGCCGTCGCGTCGGCCTGCTCCGTTTGCCGCCTGTCTGCCCGGCGAAGAGCCACGAGACACTCTGAGCTCAGTAATGTGCATATGAGCGAGCCCTTTATCCGGCGACTCGTGTCGACGACCACCGACCGAGCGCGCCGATCGCAGCGACCGTAACAATTTTCGAACCGTTCTGACAATCTATGGTGCGCTATCCTGACGGAGAGCCCGTATTTTCAGACTATTAAACCACTATGTCAGAAATGGTCGAGAATTTTGATAGGTCCAACATAGCTCGCTATCAAGGCTACAGATCCGTTTTATTTCATGCTCGAGATATTCGGGGAAAGAATCAACATTTGAAGAATTCGTCTATTTCACACTCCAGAGGATGCACAAGTGATACCGGCGCGGCGGGAGCCGAGGCGAAACGACTGCTATTTTAGTTCCCTTCTCGCCCGTGCTCCAGCTTTCTCTTTTTCACGCTTGATGCATCTTCCTCTCCTCTTCCTTCAGTTTTCTCTCGTCTGCTCTCATTTGTTTAGGTTTGTTTTTCGTTTTTTGTGTTAGGAGATAATTGACTTATTTGTTTACACATCCCTCTGTCTTTTTCACACTCACCTTCATACCCTACCTCTCGCATAGCTTTTCCTTTCCTTTTGTTCTGTCGCTTCCTCTTTGGGCTCGTCGAGTAATCGGGCCGTTAGAATCGGCACAGGATCAGCTGTTCTGAGGGTGGTGGTCAAAACTGTCGCCGAGACTGGTGGGTCAGAGACATGAAACATTGACTCGGCTCTAAAAATGGGTGCAACAGGTGTCACAATGACAAATGGGGGCATTTAAAGGAACCCTACCACCTTCAAAAAGTTAACGAATTGGTATAAATGTCATGTACCGTGGTTCAGAAAGAACAAAAATGAATACCTACCAAATTTCACAGAAAAATATTCGCCGGTTTTTGAGATATTAGGCTTTAATTTTTGTTTACTTTTTGGAATCTCCCCTGTTCCTATGACGTCAGTTGGAACCAAAAATTTGGCATCCTAAAAGTGCGGCAGATGTTGCGCGCAAAGCAGTAGGTATATACCACCACAACAACAATTGTCTTTTAGTATCAGATTAAAAAATCGCTAGATTTACGCTGACGTTACAAAGTCAGAAGGGGCATTCAAATGCATTAGTCCCTCTGAATCCAAGAACTGTAACTTTGAAATTTAATATTTTCGATTTAAGGCATTCCTCGATGTTGTGAGTGACGGAATCGGAAATTGTGGGCCAAGGACCCCAATTTGTCTATCTCAACTCAAATTTAATGGTAAGGTGGGATGGTCACTTTAACGCAGGGAGATCAAACTGAGACAGAGTGAAAATAAAGAAAACACTTGTGAAAGTTTCCGTATAAAGCGGCAAGGTGTTCGCGGGTGTCTCAAAACGGGCTTTGGAGCACCTTTAAAGTGATATTTAATTAACTGAATGGCATGTATCAAAGCCGCGCCAGCGGGGGAGGGACGCTGTGTCCGCGGCTGAAAGAAGTTAGGAAAGCTTAGCGACATACATAGTTTGGCAAGGGCGAATGTCATGTGCAATTCTCAACGGGGCACTGCATCCGGCGAGCGAGACATCTGCCAGGAATTGCCCAGCAGGACGATTTGTTTTCGCAAGATCGTACCGCTCCATTTTGAAAAGTTAGGACACTTTCAAATTGTGAACCAAGAGCGGCAATAGAATTAAGCAGTGTTTGTTCACAAACATTCCAGCACCAAACCTTACTGATGTATTTGCTGCAGAACGAACAGAGACTTTCAGCAAAATGTAAACGCCTTTCTGACAAACTTTACGATGAGATAAATGATTTATATGTATTGTAAGGAAGGTTTCACAAAGATCATTTTAACATATTATGTTGCATGCTATTAATTTGGCATATCACAGTGGAAAATTTGGAAGATAAAATTCTCACCACAATTGTTTGCTCCACTTAGCTTTGGCGTTTACTGAATGCCAACCAAGTACACTGTCAAACGTTACAAGAGATTTGCTTGTTGCTCTCTAAAAGCAGTGAGAAGCGATGCGATAAGCACCGGTGAGTTAAATTACATGTCAAACAACTCTATTTAAATGGGAGCCCATTACATAAAGTCACTTTCTGGCGAGAGCTTTAAGCGTCCCTTACGAGCCCAGTTGCGTTCTCCGTGCTGTGGGACGAGTGTCGGATGTTACCATTCAGCACACGGTGGCACCGGCCGGCTGGTGCCTCTGCGCGCTCTCGACGGCGGCCGGCCACCGCTGCCTGCACGCCCCGGCCTGGACCACCCGACCGGCCGGCTCTAATTCTTTCTGGGAGTCGAATGGTCGGACGGGTTATTGGATTCTTGACTCGCCTGGCAATTCCAGTCGGCTACAGATGTAAAACCCCTTTTCAATTTGAGGCGCAAGACTTTACGGCTATGGGAAAACCGGAAAGCAATTTGACATGCCAATGAGTTCAGGTGTCCTGGGCATGCCGTTGAGAGCAATGGCGATGGTGCTAGGTGACCGACGGAATTAAGGCGATGAAACCATCAATTGCGACCAACTTTGAGGGGATCTCATGGAATGTGCCCAATATGTAGGCTATGGGGAAACATTGTCCCGTATATTTTGTGAATGCTCGTCCACCGGTAAAAATTTAGGCATTTCAAGGGTGACCCACGACGGTTCATTGCTGAGCCGGGCTTTCCCTATACGAAGACAGCCACCAGAACCCTATCGTATTATTTCTTCTTTTTCATAACGAGATTTATCACCGACGATTAAAGGTCATTCATTGAAAGTACCCCCCTCTCTAGGCTCCAGCAAAATACCTTTTGTGAAAAAAATCAAATAACTAAGTACATGCACCTTGTATCTCTCTCTCTCTCTCTCTCTCTCTCTCTCTCTCTCTCTCTCTCTCTCTCTCTCTCTCTCTCTCTCTTTCTCTCTCTCTCTCTCTCTCTCTCTCTCTCTCTCTCTCTCTCTCTCTCTCTTTCTCTGCAGTATCGGACTAACATAGCACCCCTCTCTCGCTGCCGTACAGGTCGGCTGGATGAAGTCGGATACGGGCACCATCCTGACGGTGCACGACCAGGTGGTGACGACCAACCCACGAATCAGCGTCAGCCACGACATGCAGCACACCTGGAGTATCCACATTCGCCAGCTGAAGGCGTCCGACCACGGCTGCTACATGTGCCAGCTCAACGCCAAACCAATGCGCAGTCAAATGGGATGCGTGGATGTGCAAGGTGAGTCTGGTGAGCTGTCTTTGTCTTTGAGTTGACCGAAAACTAGGTTCTTGGTGCTTTGTCATGGCTAGATAGTCAACTAGCCGTTAAGGTTAATTTTCTGATTCATTTCTTGACGTCTTTTTTGTAAATGTAAATATTTTAGCTCCATCACCAAAACTATCCAAATAGCGCGTGTGATTTAAATGCTAACATTTTTTTTCTGATATAATATCAGAATTATCGGCGGTTCGTTTGTCTCCGCCTGGCGACCGACCGGTCAGCCGTCCGAGCTGGCCGGTCAAAGCAGCCCGTCCGATCAAAGTACACGCCGAGGCCCGCTGGCTTTAATATCGCGCCAATAGAACATCTGCATGGGTGGATCGGCAATCGAGCCTGCCAGTTCATATGCCGACGGCCGCTAAATTCTGACCGGTTCCAAGAATCACAATATAGTGAGGGCGGATCTGTGTGCCGGCCCAACTGTCGATGCTATCGGAATAAACGTACACCGACACAGAAGTTTCGCGGAACAAAAACGCCGCCCACTAACGCCACCGGCTGAGGCCGTCCCTGCTCTTTCCGAGCCATCATCGGAGCGGCTTTTTTGCGCTCGATTTCCTGCGCCCCAAGCCGGCCCCATTTTCATACGTCATCCGGCGACGCGGCGCCGGCCGACCACCGCCGTTTCCGTTCCTTCCGTTCCTCTTCGCGCGTCTCTGCGCGTCTCCAGCGTCTCCGTTGACTCCGGGCGTCTCCGTTGTCTAGTGCCGCGACCGATCGCTTCCCCTGCCCCAGTGGTGTTGGACCGTGGCGCGACAGGCGGTCGGGGGTCCGTTATGAAGTGACGGCCGGCACGTGCGACAGATGCAATTTGAATGGTCCGCCGGTCGAGGGTGATCGGACCGAGCTCAGCGTGGCTCGCAGACGCTCGGTTGAGAGGCGGAAGCGACGGGTGAAATCCTGTATTAGGTGGCGGGCTGGACCAGAGGAGGCTGTGGCTGGACGCCGACAGACGCAGGGCTGGTTCATAAATGGCCCTTGACAAGCTCGAGTGTGATATATGAAACTAATGCACTTCGACGTTTGAGACCAGAGGTGGTCTGGTGTCACCGGCCCCACCATGCACCCCAGTCTTCATGATTCGTACGACAATAAGCAAAACAACTTTTATAGTTTACTGTATCATATGTATTTCTATAATTCAGTAATTGTAAATTTTGCCACATATTGCATACAAATAAAGTGCTTTCTTTCAAAGTTCTACACACAAACAGTTCAAGTAAGTAAGGGTCAACTCAGCGGCTCGGCAATCAATCTATTGAGAATGGAAGCGCAAACATCTGCCTCACCCTACCCCGCGAACTAATGAATGAGTCAGAGAACCATTGGCAGGCTTCATTACGGCTCATAAATGACCCTTGACAAACTCGAGCAATAAGCGACTAATAGCCTATCGCCACTAACGGGCTCTTGACGGCACTCGAATATCCAATAGAAGGGCTCATATGGTGGTAACATGATGGAGTTACATGCCTGCTGGAGATGACAGAAGTTGACGCCCTCTGGGCAGGCAGACTCACTGTCAGCATGAAGCTATTATGTAATTAACCGTCTGACCACCCGAACATCGAGTCACTCAAATGAGGCGGCGTTAGCAGTGGACGAGCAATTCCAGAACAGCGGGCTGATATGATAAAATCATATCGCATACACTGCATAGAGTGGAAGTGGCAGATAGCGAGCTCCTTTTGCTGCCCAATGCCCATGTGAGCTGACCTCAGAAAGTTTCGTCCGGCAGTAGGTGGGCTCGTATGAATAAGTCGTGCAGACCACAGGCCCCTGTGACATCGCCCCTGCACCGCGCCGGTCCGCCTAGCGAATCGTCCTCAGAAGGTCGATGGCATTGTGGCGACGAGCAAACAGCCTCGCCGCGAGCCCCCATTGATGACCGGAGCTGCTTTTGATGGAGTTAGTGAGCTTTGCTGACATTTAGCATCTACAAACAGAAAAGAACACAGAACAACTACTAATGGCCACGGACTTGTATGCTCAAACATCCATAATGAAACGACCAGAATGAAGTGTGGTGTAGTTATGCCTAGATGCCTAGATGGTAACAGGTAAATCAAACACTTGTCATATGTGGTCAGAGAGTGATGTGTCTAGTTACTCCATGGGGTGCACTATTTGCTTGGTAATAGACAAACAACACTTGTCTTGCTTCATTTTCTTGAAGGTGCATAAGCTCTGTTCGTTATATCAGGTATGTGAACCAAACAAGGGCAGCTGTTCAAAAGGGAGATACAGGGTTGGGCAGATAAATTGGGACAAAATACATATTTGCATTTGGAACGCCGTAGCTTAGAAATTTGTAAACATAGGCATTTCAAATTTGGATCACATATTGTCACACCAATTTCACACATTTTCACCAAATATGGTCACCGTGGTCCACCTGCATCAGTTCTTATCGGTGCCTGGACTGGCCGCACGCGCGGCGAGATCTTCCGTCTGAAATGGCTCGTAATTGTAGCCAACTGGCACTGCTGAGGCTCACCACAGTCACATGGGGACGTTCGTTAGATTCACCCGCAAATACGCCCCAGCAACCAGAACTTGTGCGGGCTGAGGTTTACTGAGGAAGGGGGCATTTTCCCTTGGGTACAGTTTGCGGGATCCTCCGTTTCAGGAGATTTTGTATTTAATTTACTGTATGCCGGGGAGCTGACTCCTCGAAGAGCATCACTCCATGCAGGATGTTGCCTTCTTTCATCTTGTTGATTCGAACTGCCGGAATAATGGTTAGGTACCTTGTAATGGCGAACCCCCTCCCGATTCCGTAAAATAAGGGGGCCCCATGTGACCGTCAGAAGTCACCGGGTGGAATGCCATCACCGATGTCTGCTGCATGCTTTTTGGAACTAAGATCACGTCTTCTGGGCTGGTTGCGATGTTACATGGTGTTTGCGGTTGTTCATATGTTCGGTTATGGGGATACCATCGTCGAAAAAGACCTGCACGTGCTTGCTCGCTTCTCCAAGCCCTTCAAGAGGAAACAATCTTTTTAACGTCACAGCTGCTTCAACATCTATGTTGACAGGTTGATATGCATCAATGCATAAGAGTGCATGTTTGAGGTGCTGGTATATCGCTTTCTCATGGCGCGGCTACCTTCGTTGTAAGCTCGCGCCACTGTTTTCGCGAGGATCCTCTGATTTAACTGAATTTTGCCTTTTAGCCTCCCTGGAAAACCGGGGGAGCGGCCGGTGTCAATGCAATAGGTATGTAAGGATGAGTCAATATCATCTCTTCCTCCAACGTTTACGTCTGTTCGATACACACTACTTTCAGCCATTTGATGGAGCATAATTAGAGTAGGGGAAGCCGGGGGAAGCCCGGGCGCGGGGGAAGCCCGGCCACCCCGTTTCCGGCTAAATTATTCACAATAAAATGCTTAACTGTTTGTCCTTTCAGCGTGGCAGCTAAGGTAACGCCAGCAAAAAAGTTAAGGCTGACAAAAATTGCATATTGTTAAAGTTATAGCGCAAAAATGATATTTTAAGGGTTTTTAGCTAAAAAGTGAGATATCTTGCACTGTTAATGTTATACCATACAGTACTAATATTTATACGAATGTTATGTAAGGACCGTTTAAGTGTTTGTAGTGAGGGGTGACGAGGCAGGCTGGCTTAAGTATGACATTTTTTCGAATATCGCTGTTCTAAAATAAAAATTAGCACATTGGGGTAACCCCGGGCGAGTGGCCAAGCTTACCCCCAACCGAGAGCAATGCCACTAAACCACTGTTTTCCATGAGATAATAGGTACTGAGCAGGTTTGGTTTACACCTAGATCAAAGATAAATTTCGAAAATAAACATGTTATCATAGACAAAGCCAGTCATGTCACTTAAGGTCAACTAGGGTCAAACTACGTTTTTGCAGATAACGCGACAGACAATGGAGCTAGAGCTTCAAAAATGGTGTCGTTGTGTTCTTCTTCATCAGCCGAGTCGAATGATATGCAATATGATGCATTAAGGTAAAAAGAAAAAGAAATTTTAAGGAATTTTGAAATACACATTTTTTGTCAATTTTGCATCACGATTTTCATCGACCTGTACTGTATATGTAGTAGACGCTAGCTAAATACCAGTAGTGACATAAACTCTAAGATGTCCAGAGCTAATCAGTACCTTAATATTTCACTTTCCGTTAATATTTGGAAAACACATAATGGTTTCATCAACTCGTTGTAAAGCGCTGGGGAGGTGGCCGGCGTTACCCCTATGCCGGGCTTACCCCAGAAAAATCAACACTTTTTTAAAACTCGATTTTCTCAACCTTATACTTATTCCACGAAACCGAATTTTTGGGAAAACACGGCCAATGAACTTAGCTAGCTAGCAGGATATCAACATTTTATACAGCACGTATGGTATGTAATAACCAGTAAAACGCCTTTTGGGCGAAGAACGAGCGAGCGAGATAGTGAGCCCTGCACGTGCGCAAGGGCGAGAGGGTACTTCCAACGGGCTTGTGCAAAGCACCCTTCTAACCGGTCGCTAGCGGTGTGCCAAATTTGAACGCAATCGGCCCAGCCGTTCCTGAGATCTGGAAGCGGCATTTTGCACGTGCGCACGTGCAAGCGGGGTCCAAACTGACTTTTGCACGGCACCCTACTAACTGGTCCCCAACCGTGTACCAAATTTGAGCGCAATCGGCCCAGCCGTTCTCGAGATCTGGGAGCGCCCCCTGCACGTGCGCACGTGCAGTAGCACCCCAACCTTAACACATGCAGATGAATTATCTGATGGAGACCTAACTGTGTACCGAGTTTCAATTCAATCGGCCCAACCGTTGTGCCGTTATTGAGGTTGCAATTTTGGGGGTTCTTAAAAAATGTCCAACTTTACCACGCGCCACGTGCGGTGGTTGGCAAGAACGCATGGTGGCCATCACACCACAGAACTTTTACGTCCAAGTGACATTCAGTAAAGAAGACCGCTTGTCAATCGGATGTCCCGTTCCTAAGATATTAGCTTTTGAAGAGCGTCCCCACGGCCGGCCGGCCGGCCGGCCGGCCGGCCGCTCATACTCAGGATTTTCCCTTAATTCAGTATGAACTCGCTCGCTCGCTGCGCTCGCTCGCTCGTAAAAATGAAAAAGAGCTTACTATGCCGGGCTTCCCCCGGCTTCCCCTATTGGCACGCATGTGCGCGCGGACTAAGTTGATAGTGGCTTGCTTAAGCCCACGTTCTGTGACCAGCCGACTCAAAATTACAACACAACCTGCATAACATGGAAAGGTATTCATTAGCCTATATTTATATCAAAAATTATCTTTATCACTCAAAAAATAGTCGTTTTAGAGGAAGTTGAAATTTGTCCCAATTTATCTGCCCAACCCTGTAATGAACTTCCTTTTTTCTTAAATAAAATTTATTCGACATCCATGCTATTTTTACTGTGGTTTCTATAAAATATGAAAACTTCCTAGCACATTTTCGTATGTGAAAAATGATTTTTATTTTTGCAAAAAAAGCAGTACTTGCAGTACTTGCAACACCCACCGAAATGCGTTGTCCTTCTCTATAAAAAAAGTCGCAGTGTATGGCGCTTTTGTTTCAAACAGCGACGCTTGGTTTTTTGTTTATGTTACCGTTTGTTTATGTTGTTAGCTTGGTTGTCAGTGTCGTGTGTAGGGCGTTGGTTGTAGGTGCATAGTACCCTACAACCAACGTGTGTAGGTACTGTGGCCATTCAAATCAGATGGAACGCAGCTACGAAATTTATGTCATCCGGTACACATGTATTTCGACTCACTGGTATTCTAAGAAAGGTAATGTATTTGTATCAATATATGAAAAGAGTCTTTTGACATACTGACTAATGAAATAACTTATACCAAATTCTTCCAAAAATAAAGAGCAAGACTGTGCTCTCATTCGTTCCTTATTTAAAATGAGAAATGCTGCAACTAAATTATGTATTGTCCGGTACCTAATAATTAAAAGCATTCGTACACGTCGAAAAAACAAATGAATAAGAAAACCTTTTATTCACGAATCGACCATGAAGGCAGCAATCAATTAAAATAAAATTTTCAAATATTATGTAATTTTTACTCACCGATTTTACTTAAACCTGCAAGTACTTGCTCACCCATCACTACCAAGCGCGGAGCGCTTGAGCTACTTCAACTTTAAAAAAAAACATGGTAATTTTGTGATTTCGGCAAAATGCAATGAATTTACATTAAATTTATACATTTTTTACTAAAAAATGGTCCCAACTCCAATAAAGTGGGAAAAGGTCATAATCTCCCTTTAACAATTTGGTGGGCATACATCAAAGTAATCGAATCATTAAACTAAAAACAAAATTTACTTACAACAGATCTCTTGTTCCTCACGTATTCGCTGTATTACAAATTATCTCTAACTAAAGGGCTCTTTTTAGGCACCATGCACGACGCTCTAATATTTACGCCACACACAACACATGGTACATTCAAGCATTGGCCTCTCCAATAACTTTGACCCACAGCAGGCGAAGCCTCCATCTCCCGTATATTGCACAGTGCACACGCTTCATTAAGACACCAGCAAAACCTTGCGATAACCTACCAACAGCCTCTGATCTCGTGGCGCGCGGCCGCCCAGTGCCCCCCGACATCAACAGTGACGAGTCGAGCAGTGACCTCAGCCTGGCCGAGGGGGAGACGGCCCGACTGACCTGTACCGCTCACGGCTACCCGCGACCAAACATCACCTGGCGCAGGGAGGACTACGAGCCCATCTTCGTGCACGGAGACTACCGCAACAGGCAAAAGGGTGAGTGGATCAGCGGTCAGTAGTGAACGAACATCGCGATAAAACAGCACACAAAATTGTAAGACCGCAGCGATGTAGGATTAGGTTGCAGAATTGCACTGCATTTAGATACGATAATTGGCTAATTGGTATCTAATAGAAGGTTGAATCGAACTGTGTAGGCGAAATTGAAAATGTTTGCGTTATCGAGATTCAGAGACGTGCACAAAAACTTCTAAAAACTCTACATTTGGTGCCCCCAGTGTGATAATTCGAGTGTCGAGGTAATGTGGCTCGCTCATCCTACTTTTGTAGATGTACTAGCCAATGACAGTAACGTTGCGAATGGGTGAGAATCTACCAGCTCTGCACCCCCCCCCTCCCCCCCTAGAGTACCAGGCGAACGGCGAGACGTTGCTGCTGACCAAGATTACCCGGCGACAGATGGGCGCCTACCTCTGCATTGCCCGAAACGACGTACCGCCGGCCATCAGCAAACGGATCTTCGTCTACGTCAACTGTGAGTGCAGCGAGCAGATCCTTTGCAGTGTGATAACTCTGATACTGTTTGATTCTCGACAATATGCAGTGATATCAGGGCATAGCAGCATTTCTGAGAATGAATTGAGTGCTGAGTTTTCTACGAATTTAGAGTCAAATGGTGGTGTGTCACCATCACACTAAACGGCCGAATGGGACACTTATGAAAGAAACGGCCCCATTTCGTGCTAGTTTCGTCCACTTGGCCCAATCCGAGCCCTCTGTATCCTCATGGTGTTGTATCGGCTGTCCGGTTGATGCCGGGGTCAGTCTGTCGGTCTGCCGATCTGTGGGTACCTAGGTCAGACTGTCAGTCTGTCGGTCTATCAATCAAAAAGTCTGTCTGTCAGTCTGTTAGCAGGTATATCGGTCCGTCAGTCTGTCGGTTTGTCGGTCTGTAAGTACCTCGGTCTCTCACTGGCCAGTGACCAGGGTCGATGACCGCAATTAGACTCACACCTGACCAGTAATATTTAAAGTCACCGTGACGTTGACCGATAGCAGATCAGACTAGCAGTGACCTATGATCTTTGACTGGTCAATGGTGACTTTTGACTGGTGACTGGTGATTAGTGACCGGTGTTACTGACCGAACTGCCCTGACTGATCGGACTGAGCGTGCTGAATAGACTGACAACTGACTGAACTGATCTGACCTTCCACCTGCCCGCCCCGTGCTATAGTCCGACCGGAGATCACGGCCGTCCCGGAGCTGCTCGGAACCATCATCGGCGAGCAGGCCACGCTGCGCTGCGACATCCAGGCCTACCCCAACACCGTCAACTACTGGGTCAATAACCGCAACGAGATGCTGCTTGGAACGTGAGTAGAGAAGCTACTGATCATCATTGAAATGGGACCAGGAAATGATGGTCGTCCCAAAAATCTCACGGGGTGTGTCATAACTGAACAAGATGATGGGTCATGACAAAAGGGACAAGCGTGTTATGACATACGCGCCATGATGAGGTATATTCATCATAAAGCCGACTGCTCGTAAATTTCCATAAGTTATGTTTGAATTATTTACTCAAAGATTCCATTAGCAGTCATCAGTAAGCACCACCGTCACCTTCCAAAGCAAGAGTCGGGAGACGTATGTCGTTAATGATTCAGCAGACATAACCCTTCCGTTCACAATTTTTCGTAGAAGCGTGTAGCTCCTCTGATTGATGCACTACTTCCGCCGTACTTTTCCCGCCGTACAATTCCATTTGCCCGGGAAACAGCCATTCACTACTTCGGTCGTCAGCACGGCTCATCGGCCCACAGACAATAGCCGTGTAATATTACGACCATCTTCCATCTCATTATGACATTAGTGTCAGTGGTGCGTTTCCCTGGCGAGTGGCGATGGCGTGCGCACCCCACGTGGTGTTTATCAGGGGCTGGGGGTGCTGGTCGGACCCCCGCCCGGACAAACAGCTATCGGTCAACTGGTACCCCGTCCCCCTCGCTCCGGCCTGCCCGCTTTTTGTGGTCCCGGCGAGATGGGACGCAGCGGTCCGCGCCAGGGAGGGGCGTCATCTCTATTCTCCTCTTCCCTTCTCTCCTATCATCTTATTTTTTATCCTCTCCTCTCTTTCTCTCTCTCTCTCTCTCTCTCTTTCTTTCACTTTGCTTTTTCTCTTTTGTATCCATCCTCTCTTCTTCTCTTCTCTCCCCCCTCCCCTCTTTTCCTCACGTAGTGCGAGATCCAGTCAGTCACCACACTATGTACAGTCATTGCGACGCCACGACACATAACAACCACCACAATTCAGAAGCACACGTCAGTACGGGGCCAGAACGGTGCATAGATCGAGACCAATTTAGGCACACCGTATCGCCACAGCGCGGTGGCACGTTGTCGTCTATTCATCCTCACTCCCAGCACCGGATGCTGGCAGGACTTCAGTTTGTAGAACGGAATACGCTATTTATAGGAGACGTTAAGTAGCACGGGCTATGGTTATTTAATGTTGGGGTTCAGCATAGGAAGGTCGCGTCGACACCGTCCGCCACTCTCAGAACTCAGTTGTTTGTCGGCACACGTTTTGATTTATTTGATCTGATTTGCACGGAAAGCTCGGCTGCTGCGGCGATTTGCAAAGCAAATGTAACGGGAAACTTCTGTCCGTCTCGTATCATTCGACGTAAACTTTTATTTGGCGGCTTTTTTACATTTCAAAGGTTTTATGCTACATCTGTTTCGTATAATAGTGGGGTACAATATCACCAGTGTTCAATGTTCATGTGCTATTCACCTCACAGAAACATGTTGACGTTCAGGTCAGTATAAACATGCATTTGAATGCATATGCCGAAACTCGTGTGCGCCACTCCATCTGTCATCAAGGAGGATATTGAATTACCGTATAGGCGTCCCACTAGGCCATGATGAAAACACGAGTTTGCCGTAATATATTTTGTTTAACAAGTCATTACGATTGCCGGCCCATGCGGTCGAGCCGGCTGACCCTGCTGTAACCGAGTACCGTCCTCTCCGCCAGGCCCAAACATCTGATCTCGGACGAGCGGCACGGCTACCGGACTACTATGTGGCTGCGTATCCTGCGTGTATCCGAGGACGACATCGGCGTGTACCGCTGCGTCTCCTCTAACTCAATGGGCTCCGCCGAGGGCGAGATCCGACTGCACAAGATCTACCGGCGGCCGACGGCGGCGGGCCGCGGCCGCTCGGTGCACGGGCCGCGGCACACGGCGGCCACCGAGGTGCCACCGCCGCTGCCGGCCGCCTCCGCCGCCGGCCGGCCACCGCCGCTCCCCGCCGCGTCACTGCTCGTCACCGGCGCGTTACCCCTCGCCGCCGCCGTCAGCTGGCGTCGCTGACGGTAGCGAGGGGAAGTGGTCGGAGCGGCGCGACGGCGGGCGGTGCTTCTTTGTTTCGTCGGTGATGATGCGCGCAGTGTGATTGATAGCTTTATTTGGAGTCGACCTGATCCTTGTGAATCGTTATCGACGATGTTCACATGCAAATGCTTGTTTAAGATGCGGCCGGCGCGGTGGGCGCGCAGTGTGGCGGCAGTGCGTTAGTGCGTTGCGATGCAGGTGGCGTTTTCTACCGGCGAACTGCCGGTTTTGCCGCCGCGAAGGGGTGATTTGCATGGTCCGCGGCGGCTGGGACGGACTCACCGGTCGCTCGGCAGAGCCGGTAACGGCGAGTAGATCGGCTCAACGGAGTTCTCCTTGTAAAAAAACCAACCCGAGGATATTATCAGTCATAACTGTTGAGGCCGGCTCAGTGAGGCGGCCGATAGATGCAATTATTGATGGCCCGTGCAGATGCACGGAGCCAACCCTGAGGTTTATAGTGTGATTTGATATGGTGTTGCGAATGGGTGAAGTGTTCTATATACGAAAGGTCATTCGTAATATATCAGCAACGGTGACCTGATAATCAATGTGTTACTATACCTGCAGCGCAGCACCAAGGACAACCTTCTTTTTAAAACAGACTACAGTCAACTTTCCAATGTGTCACTTCTCACCAAACACTTCATGGCTAGCGGTGGTTTAGATACGATATCTAATATTCTATCAGCAAGTATTACCTACTTCGATATTACTATTGTCATTGATAACCTAACTTACATCGACAATTTAGCGACAACAGTGTTCATCTATTAGACTGTTCCATCTCAGAGTAGTTCATACTTCATCTGATCATTTATATTCAATAAGTTCTAAATATACGCCAAATGTACCCCCATTCTGTTAGCACATTTCACTTACAGGCTGGTTACTCAATCAAACTCTTCCATCGATATCATATAGCATCGCATCAATTTTCGCGTCGACAGTTGACAAGTTTGGGGTCGCTTGTCTGTGATTTTCCGGCATCGCTGGAAGGCGGCAGAGAGGCGACGGCGAACTCCATTACCGAAATTGGCAATATCAGCGTAAAATAAATCATACAACTCTGTCACAAAGTGTCGGTGGGTACGATCAGAGGTTGTGCCAAGTTCGATGACTGACCACAGTGATTCTTGAAGAGTTAGACCTTGTTCAAATTTAACAAAAAGCTGGTTACGATAATGCGAACACCACTGAGTAGTGAATATCCACAACAGCCCTGCATTTTGTACTGAGGCTGGGTTGTTCGTATATTGAAACAATCCATGTAGCATTCATTTTAAATTTCAATTCTCATCAAACAATTGCGCCAATAGTTCAGTTAACCTAGATTGTGATTCCTCCTTTGGTAGGTTGTAATTTCTACCAGCGTTGCAATTATGGAATCGCATGGGTAGCACACTGTGGTCTGAGTCAGATGTCTAATGATCGACATCGCTGAGTTGTCCTTTTTACATCTCTGGGTACGATTCACTTATTTTGCTCGAATGAGCAGCGGCTGATGACGTAAAAGATCGTTAGAAATAATCGAGAAACATAATTTTACTTGCATCAACTGTGTGCAAGCACGTGAAATATAATAGTAATAGATGGAGGAAACAAACATATCAGCAGTAAAAGCACGTTATGTAAGAACTTTTCACTTCCACATTGACATCAAGATATTAATCCCTATGATTTCAGAGAAAAATAGCGTCAACTACTGCGGGGCACGTAACAAGCAAACAAAAAACTTCGGGAGACAGCTTCATGTTCGATTCCAATGTGCAGTGAAGACAATTTCATGACTGATAAAACACGCACTACGCAGCATTGCTTACTCTGTATACCTACATCGCTTACTGTCCTTTTGAATGCAAGATTTTTTTCAGGGATATAAGTCTCCAATGCATTCCTCAGAGACTTAAAGATGTGACAGGATTTGAACCAATTAGACAAATTTTGATTTCTGGCATTGAATAGTAATAAGACTTCCTTAGATTTTGAATTCCTCAAGAGCCTGTGACAGCTATAATCAGAGGTGGAGATCTCGGGAGGGGGGGGGGTGGGGGGGTCAGGACCCCCCTGAAAACGAATTACTGCTATGTAAGTCAATGGTACTGCATCCAGCCAGCCTCCATCTGCCCGGCCTGGACCCCCCCCCCCGAAATTTTGACAGATCTCCACCCCCGGCTATAATATCCATCAGCGCTTAGAAGAGGTTTCGCCGATGTTTTCTGACCGAATCAAAACCCTTCAGTCTCCAAGCTTCAAAGAGAGCTACTACGACTTTCAGAATTCACATGCACCCGCGCAGCGGATTTGTAGCGGCTGGTTGTTAGACTGCGCCGCACAGCACGCATGTAATGCGGTACAGTCTACCAGCACAGGGCACTGCAGGCTGGCGGCGAATCGCGCACGCCTTTCCTGATTTCCACTTCCAGGGAAAACTTTTAGGCTATTGGAAGCATTTCACATTCTAATCAGACTCTCAAATGTGAGCATAAAATGCAGTTAATTTAATGTTTATTATCAGTTCACAATAGCAAATATAGCACACAGCGAATCATATTTAGGAATTTTAATTGAGTAGACTGCACTGACGTTTGCAGTGGTGCAGCCGGCGAGCGCAGCCGGCGCAGGGGCGGCGATCGACTCAGATACACATACGCTGCGATACTCATGGTCCATCAAATTCATTTATGGTCGGCGTGCGGCAATCGGCGGAGGTTACGAGTTCATTACGGCGGCCGGCGTGCACCTGGCCCGAGGCCACAGACACCGGGCACGGCTGTGTGCCAGACAGGAGCGGCCTTACGGACAGCTGATCCAGACAGCGTCTGCTTCAATTAATCAGATCCATACAGTTCTGAAGCATGACGCATAAACACCTAAGCAGTCAATGTCCTTTTTTGTAGTGTGAATAATAAGAACGCAATGCCTATTACTCAACGAGCAACTTCCGAGAAGGCCCGATTCTACGGTGATGGCCCAAAATGTCGACTATGTAGGTATCAATTTAATAATTTTTTTTTTCGGGTAGGCTTTTATAAATGCACAGACACACACGCAATAAATTATTGCATAGGTACTGTTCATTATGACATAGTAACGATGAGTCTGAAATTTCTATTCTCTTCATCATATCAAAAGCCCGTGTCGGTTGCGTCCCGGCCAATTTCTACCGTCTTCGGTCACGCGCTCGTCAAAGTTATGGAATTTATTCATCATATTCTTCCGAAGCCGCGTCGGGCCCGCCCGGATTATTCCGATGGGGATAATTTCGCCATTAGTGTCTAAGGATGTTGAGAGCAGGGATCGGCAGTGACTGGTGGGGGAGGGGGTGGAGTGGGGGGGGGAGGGGGTGGAGTGGGGGGGGGGAGAGGGGAGGGAGCTGGCAGCCGCGGCTGGGCAGGCGGCCAATCCGTTGTCCACAGATGAGGGGTCAGGAGTGAGTGTTGTAGCATGCTTATCTTACTTGTGAAAGCATGTGTCCACAAATCAGACGTGCGAGAGTTCACGCCTTGGTTGCTTTATATTGTGGAAACGTGTCGGTATGATTGAAGATCTATGAGAGCACACCTGCTCCGTGTATCATCTCAAAGTAGCTGAAATTATACTTTTACACCTAACATCCGGTCATTTATACCAAGCACTTGGTAGCAGCAACTCTGTCGAACCCCATCAATGATGACAAGCTCGTATGTATGCATTTTTAACCCGCACCCTGATGGGGTCTGCCGAGCAACGCGGTCTGATGGGGGGGGCATTTTGCCCCCCTCCCTAAGATCTCGAGAACCACGCAGCATAGCGACAAGCGGTAAACGGCGTTGGATAGCCCCAACGGGGAACTACGTTGTGACCCAATTTCATTGACCTCGGTCAAACCGATGACGTCACAGGTCAGGTCAAAGGTCGAATTTTCACCGTTTACAGGCATTTCAAGAAATGCGTTGTACAATCGAGTAAAATGCATGTCATTGAAAATCATCGATGGGGAAATGTTCTTCAAACACATATTTTGCTATTTGAGGTCACTCATACCAGGTCAGGTCACAGAGGTCAGGTCACTGGGGGGGTCACAATATGAAAGTGTCGTGTGATACATGTTTTATGGTACATTTTACATGACAAATGCGATAATGTGGGTCAAGAAGACTTGTGGGCCAGCTTAGGTGACGTTTTGGTCAAGGTCAGGTCAAGGTCAGGTCAAGATCAGGTCAAATTAGGTAAAATTTTTAAGTTGATATTTTTGCATAAAATGGGTATCGATTCGATGCAGCTCGTCACGGGGAGTTCAATGGTGGTCTCCGTTTTGCGCTACGAGGTCTAGAATTGCCAAAAATTGAGTTCAAAAATTTGACGTCATTAATTTTTAACAGTTTTTTCGCTATAACTTGGCCAAAAAAAGAGGTATCGATCTAAAATTTGGTATGCATATCGAAGAGCGCAGGGACTTTCACATATATTCCGTTTTTTTCGAAATTCGAAAATTTTTTGGAAATTTTTTGAGTTTTTCTTAAAAAATCAATTTTTTTATTTTTGGGGGTAAAAGTCCCAAAATTTTGAAAATCCGAGATAGCAGTTTTGTAGCGCCGTCTTTTCTCTACACAACCACATAAAGAACTTTAAAATTGCTTGTGTTAACTGTAGAATTGGTGAGCGTTTCAAGATGTCATGTTTTTGCTCATTTTTACTCGAACATGACCTCAGTTTGACCTCAATAACTCCTGACCTGAGGTGACCTGTGACTTGAAATTTTGTGTGAAGGTGTCAAATTGATGCCCGGTAAGGTACTTAAAACTTGGCGGCGCGCAGCGCCGCCGTTTTCTCGCTATTCAAGAAAAACCACAGGGGGGACAAAATGCCCCCCCCCCCCATCAGGGCGCGGGTTAAGAGTTGTCGGGTTAGTTTGGCAGCTGGTGAAGATGACAGACGGCTCGGCTGCCACCCTCTCCGCTCAGACCGCGCACAGGTCGTGTCATCTTACAATCGCCAGAGCCGTGACCTAGCATATGAATCAGTGTCGACCAACCACTTGAAAGGACCACAGTGCGTTCAGATGGGTCTCAGAATAGAGCACGTGCATAATGGAGAGTATCGAATATAGGGTCAGAGGAATTTAGACGGAAGACAAAACTAAGCGCTGGAAATATTACAGGGAAAACTATTTTATAATTGCCACAGTTTCGAGCCATTCGATTGGCTGGGGGTGTCATGCTAGGTGAATGAAAATTGGTTGACTCCTTACTTTAGGAGGGTCGTTTGCTTGAACTTCTCAAACGATATTTTTGTTGAAACTTTCCCTCCTGTTTCAACCAGAAAGCACACTGTTTCGTAAAACAATGCCTCATTTACAGCGCAGCACAAAAATGTTCTTGCCGTCTCAGCTCTGAAGCGTTTCTGAGCTCTCAATTATCTGATCCACGCTCTAATTAAGACGGCGTTTGGCGACTTAAACAAATCGCCTGGGCTGACAGATAGGCGGACAAATAACGGCCGCCGGCGCGCGCCTCTCGGCTGGCCGGCCCGGGCAGACGGACACGGACCAGGCCGGGTCGGGGCTCACAGACCAGACCGAGTCGGGACTGTTGGGAGGCGAAATACCGACACAGCGGCAAATGTGCAGCTGAGCGCACACTGGAGAGATAAGCGGATATTCATTACAGTTTATCGATCGCTAGCAATACGAAATATGGCGATAGTTTCATCCTATCATTTAGCGGGTGTGGTTTTTAAATCACAACGTTGGTTCAGATCGCCGATTCATCGAATGTTACTGAACAGCCCTCTATCCAGTTTCGGACTTCGCAAACTACACATGGGCTATAAGATTTTATCACGCCAAACTGAAGTCGGCACCAGGGCTCTGAACCAAGAGGAATACATTGAACAGATTAGGGAGTCAACACAAAGGAACAGAGAGGTACGACGAGAGCAAACAGTTCCATTCTGCAAGAATTCGTTCCGAAAGGGAAACCTACTTGAATTTCAGTGACAAATTCTGGTCGGACTAATGAATATCGTGCTTTTGATCAACGGTTGACAAAATGTCACAACCACCACCACAACTTAAATCCATCTGGGTTTTTTACTTGATAGTTGGTTACCAAAACTTGTTAACTTTACGCCACTATTTGTTATGACTGATAAGCACTACAGTGTTAAATAAACATTAACATGTCCAATAACTACACGAATGCATTAAACACATACCTAGTTATTTCAAAGATTTGGTTAATTTCGAAACATTGGTAAAAAGCTTGTAGTACCGCCAGCAACGCATCATGGGCGACAATTTTAGAGGTAGATACTCCGTTTAGCGTGAATTTGACGGCATAGAGATGTGTAGAAAAATGACCGGCAAAGGCCTCGTAAGGATCCATCGATATATCTGGCCGGGATCGTTTCAGGAGCCGAAGCGGTGGACAAAGTCGGCAGGTCCGGGCGATATCGGCGGCGCCCCTGTCTTGATTGCATTTCCTTGTACCATTTCACTGTCGTGTTTTCGTCGTGGTGAGCGCGCCGGGCCGCACCATCTCCCCTCCTCTGGGCTCCACGCCAAATCAATGTCTATCTCCTTTATTTACGGTCCTCTATAAGTTGGCCAATATTTGATGTAGGGCCGGATTGGTTTGATAATAAATAACACCATTTATGGTGCAGTGTGCCTTTCAGCCCGGTAACTTGTCTCGTTTAGGCACAATCTCCTAGCCACTTGTTTATAAATTATGGTGCGAATTAACTAAAGCGAGTTGTGCTCGACACGGGAACTTCTAGCCGGATCGGTCGTTCGGCCACTTGTTGCGACTTGGGAGGTCCGTTTGAGATGACGGACTGGTTAGAATGGATTACTAACGGACCGATATTACACCAACTGACAGCTTGGTGAATGTAGTCATAAGGCTGATTTACGAGTGAATGCCCGCACCCATCGTTGTCACCTGGTAACTTGACAATGCTTCAGAACAACCGGTAGCATCAAACTGCATGCAAGCGGACGCTATTTGACGGCAAAAGAAGAAGACAAAATCGACAGTGTTATTAGCCCAATTCAAATTTAGTTACCTTGCGAATAGAATTTACATAGAATCTTACGCTACACATGAGCGGTAGAAGTTCGCACATCAAACTATCCACTGAAAGGATAGCGCGCCGTAATAACATGATGCGCAATGCATAACATGTTGAGAAGAATGAGATAAGCTTAGCCTTTGGTATGACCTTTTACATGACTTACGATATTTCTGCGTCGAGCGCCTACTAGAAGCCATAACGATTTAGATTCGCCCCCTGGTAACAACGTGTCAAGAGTCCCGCAAGCCGCATAGTGGCTAGCCTTTGAACCATGGTCACCAGCGCCCCCGAGCCTGTACCGGTGACACCGCGCTTCATAGTCGCGCGAATTAAAGTCTCCCCTCGTGACAGATGGGAGGTTTGCGGCGGTTAGGCTGCCAGAGATCCAATAATCGTGTCTGGTGAGCGCTCCGCCGGCTGATGACGCCACCGCCCCTCCCTCCACACCGGGGCGCTGTCACCGGCCGGCGCCGCGACAGGGGGATGGGATAGGGGGGGGGACCACAAAGGGCACTGCGCGGGGGGAAACATATGTAAGTAAAAATTTGCATGGGTGGATCAGCGGCAATGGACTTCACTTAATCGTTAATTTCTTTCCATTTTCCACCAATTTCAATCAGGGAAAGGAAAACTTCTATAAGGAAATCAAGGTGTTTGAGCCCTTCCTGACCTTATTGCCATTATATGAGCTGACCCTGAACGTGCTGCGAGAGAGAGAGAAAGAGAAAGAGAAAGAGATAGAGAGAGAGAGAGAGAGAGAGAGAGAGAGAGAGAGAGAGAGAGAGAGAGAGAGAGAGAGAGAGAGAGAGAGAGAGAGGCGTCCCTGTTTCAGCAATCTCTTATTAGCAACTCGGTGGTCGACCTTCAATGGTCCAGCCACCCGGCACCTACGCCTCCTCCTCACAGAGGGACCAACCCCAATATCGGGCTGTTGGTCCGCCGAGGCGTGGTCCAGGGTCAACGGTCCATCGAGCCGCTACTCGAGTCACTACTGAGTCAACACTCGAGTAGTCAATAGTCAACACTTGACTCGTCACCCGCCCGTCGGTCATATCGAAACCCTTCGCACCCGCCCGACCTCTTTCGGCCGTTTACTCTCTATTAGAACGACGTCGTAAAATTATAATGGCGCCGCCCCCTTCGTGGACTGTCCACCCTCCGCCCTCGACGCGAAGGGAGGGGAGGGTTTCAGCTGCTCCGCTGGACACCGGCTAGGGACAGACACACACGGACGAGGATTCAACCACGCTGAGCCCGGATCTGGACTGTGATGTGTTTGTTGTGTGCTGGCCGACGCCGGATTAGCTGGCGGATGGTGCCGCGCGCTGGACTTCATCCTGTCTCGGACATACCCGTGAAATAGAGCGGACGTGTAATGAGGTCAATACGGCCGCGACGGCCACGACGCCTGCCTAAGCAGTAAGCACAGCTGCAGCCATTGTTATTTTATACATATGACGTTATCACGATGGTAGGCTACTCAATAAAGCCGAAATATTTTGTTTTTAACAATTTTTTACCTCAGTGTAGCCCGAAACGAATACGAATTACTATCATTTACCTGAGGAAGATTAGAAATGACACTTCGTCAATACCTGAAGAAATATCAATGACAAATAACTGTTATTGGGCTGGAGCTGATGTAGACGGCCGTGAATATCCAAATGCAACAAGTCATTATCGCTATTGAAGAGCATCACTGCCAACTCAGTCTTTGCGTTTCACCGCTCGCAGTGCCCGTCCACCCCTACCCATCCCCTTCCCCGCCGTTCGTGCCTCTGGGCGTCTCAGTACAGGTGGGCCCCAGGGGGAGCGGCACGGAATAGAGACCGACAGAGCCTCGAGCCTACGACATGCGGCGACACCAACCGGATGAAGTCTCACGCTACACCGCCGGCACCATCAGACGAAATGGCAACGGCAGACGGAAACGAAACCGAGAGAGTGAGAGCGTTCAGAGAATAGATTGAGATGGGTTTGGAGAAGTGATGTGCATGTTATGCGCAGTATACTGGCATATGGCATGTGAAGTCAACAAGTAGTACGTTTGGACGGGCGGTGCCAAATATAGCAGATATGTCCCGGAGCTTGATGCATAGAACAAGACTTGGTTACGTCTTTGATCATGGCTTTGATCCGTAAACGACATCGCATCTCCGATTCAGTCCGTACGCATCTACAAAATATAGACCACACAAAATACCAGCGTCGTGGAGAACCTGCAGGAGTGACTGAATTTTGAAACTGTATATAATTTAAAACATTGAAGAACTGCTTTTGACAATATGAATTTAGGGGGTTCTCATGCATCCTTATAGAGCTATCCTTAAAAAAATGATGTACTCTTGCAAAAATGAGAAGAAAAAACATCGGCGTTCATGACAACCCAAATGTTACCGCGCACGGACAAACACTGGTCAGTATAGAACTGCAGCCTCTGTCCTGTGACTGTGAATAAGTTTGCCCCGCGGCTCTCTCGGCTCAAAGGACGCTACCTGTTGCCGACCAACCAGGCCGGCTCACTGATTCCACTCGCGGCACCGGTCGCGGGCGCGCTCATGGGAGGCATTTCAGTGGCGGCACGCCACAAGTCCATTACTGCGCGTCTCGCCTGGCGCGCCGCGACCGAGCCGCAATAGCGACGGCGGCTATTTGTCAGGAACGGTGCCCTCCCGGCGGGCTGAGGGAGAGAGGGGGAGAGGGGGAGAGAGGAGGGGTGTGGGAGGAAGCTGCCTCAGCAGGGCTGCGCCGGCGGATCAGCCACCCTGAATGTCGCCGACACAAAGGCGCCGTGAGAGGCGGTACGTCGGCACGGCGCACCGGTCAGCGGCGGAGAGGAGCGGCCGTGGAAAGGGTGGCGGGATGGTGAATAGAACTGGCTGGAGGTAAGAGCAGCGGAGTCGTGGACGTAAGAGCATTGGTTAATGAAGGTGAGTGTAATGTAGCAATAGTAAAAAGTAGGTAGTCTTTTAGTTTGTCCATGAGTGGTGAGCGGCTAGAAAAAAGGAATAATTATTCACGGTCTGGAAGTTAACATGTAAACCATGTCTGCCCATACAGCTTAGTTTCCATCACCTCCAGTGGCTTCTGGTGTCCCCGGGCGCCGGGAGAGGAACGCCGGTGGCCCAGCGGCCCTCCCGGCGGCACACGATCGACCCAAGATGCGCCGTCGGGGAGCGCGTCGCCGGCCATCCTTAAGGAGACAGTGATTACCGCAGATTACACCATTAGCCGGTCATATATCGGCACTTCTGGGCGGCGGCGGCAGCGCGCGGCGGGGGCGGGGGCGGCGGCCGCTGCTCCGTCGCAGTCTCCCCGCGGTGGCCGTGGCCCGACGGATCACGTCACCGGATTAATGGGCGTCGGTCGACGGCCCGTCGGCACCGCTCGACGCGCCCGTCCGCTGACGAATTCATGCTGCCCGGCGGCCGACAGCGGACGCAATGGATGTTCAGCTGCCCGGCGGTCGGGAATCAAACTGAACTGATGAGGCATCGCTGTCAGGGTCTGACGCCTCGGAGTTTACCGAGGGTGGGTTCAATGAAATCGGGAGCCATTGGAGTGGAGTCAATGATCGGAGGAGACTCATCGCCCTCTTATTTCTCCAGAACGCGTTCACAATACAATATCGTTGTTAGAATTGTGGAGTGTCGATGGCGAACTTTTAGCAGTTCTACAAGACCGGAGTCGCTCAGTTGGATAGGCATGTCTTGCGGCACAGTCTACCGCATCAGGCGCTTACAGCTGCTGCCATCTAGCGGCGATGAGGTGACATACTTTCTTCATTGGTGAAACCCCTTACGGTGAAACTCGGCAGGTTGATAAGGCGCTGACTGCTGAGCGCTCATCGTCAAGCCTAGTCAAAGAATTGAAAGAACGCTGCTCATCATGACTGAATGCAAAACGGATTTCTTCTAACATTTACGAGACGGTTTGGATAAGTTCCCTACCAAGTAATGATCAGATAATACCACCAGTCTTCGTTACCCCCGGAAACAATCCATCCAAGCTCTTGATCACACTTGTCCGGGCTGACGGTCACCCTCAAGACTATATCGTTGGAGGGCAGACCCGAAAAGGCTTCCCTCGGAGATGATCATTTGATTATCCGAGCTACCCGTCTAACCGGGAAGTGGCATCGAAACCCTGAAATGGTCCCGATAAATGAAAAGGGCCTAAGCCGGCAAAAAGGCAGAGACCTTATTGACTGAGCTGACTTTCTCATTATCACTTACAAGGCCCACCAAAGCCCCATACGTCTCCACTATGTGATGAAGAGTCGTCTGGACAAGAGGACGTGCCGTCATTAATATTTCTTTCGGAGTCAACGGGCACAGCTTAGCCATCGCGCTATGAAACCTGTGACGCTGAGTCACTGGACTGACCCGAAGTCACCGTCCGCCGGGCTTGACGTCCAGCCAGTCGTGACGCTGCATCAGTCGCCAACGGAGCAGGTATGTCATCTCGTCACCGCTAGATGGCAGGAGTTGTAAGCGCTTGACACGGTATACTGTGCCGCAATGCTGAAAACCAGAAAGGAAGAAACTCCGGCTAAGTAGCTATCAGCCGCTTTTTTGCCTTTTCACAGCAACTGCACGTGCACCTGACCGAACAAGCCTGACATTGCTTCCGGGCCTGACCAATCTTACCCACAGGAACTGACGTCGCAGACCAGACCTGATGTCACCGAATAGGGCCTCATACTACTACTCTGACCTGACGACGCCAAATGAACCGACATCACTGACCTGATCACCGTCACTCGTCAGACCTGACATCATGCAACCAAACCCGACCACGGTCATCGAATATTCGAGTGGACCTGACCGTCATTTCCTGGTAGACCTGACGTCATCGCCCGCCTGGCACCGTGGCCGCTCGGCCAGCCGGCCGCGGGGAGCCAGGCAGCTGGCACTCTGCCCCGGGGTTCATCTCCATGTGTTATTGGAGCCGGCGGATGGCACCCTTCCGCCGCGCGAGCGGCTATGACACTAATTGAGCGTCGGAGCGCCACGCGGGCACATATTAGCTGCCCCAGCGGCTGGAGAGGGCAGAGGGGGTGGCACTCTGACCTGACCGAACGGCTGACCGAAGCTCAATGTCGGCTTGTTCCTCCCTCAGGGTCACACCACGATGGCCGGAAAGGACACTCGATCGGTGACCGCTTATGTGGACACTAAAACCAACCATTCATAGGTGCTTCAGGGCACATTGAAAATGCATCTTTAACCAATTCAAGCCAATTCAAATCAATAAATACGAAAATATCTTATCATAACCCTTCCACTCATGCCAGATCCCTAGATCTATACGACTCGCAGTCTTTCCCATCCACGTTTATCATCTCCGACAGAAGACCTTCACCTTTCACCACTCGATCAGTCCCTCACTCCTTCCAGGGCGTGGAGCGCCTCATCCGACCCCGTCCAGACGGCCGGACCGGGGCCCAGGGCACGGGACGTCCGCTTTAGTGCCAGTCGCCTGTCGCGGAATGGACGCCATCTCGTTTGATACGCCTCCGCGATTATTTCAGCCCAGGGAGTCTTCAGCTCCAGAGCGTACCGACATTGAAATCAATACCACTCGAGAGGGGGACTGGTGTGCGAGGACATTTCGATTTGGGGAGGGACTCGCCTTTTCCTTGAGAAAGCCGTGCTATTACCGGCTCAACACACTCGACTCTTCAGCCCAGAATAGTGATCTAACGACAGGCACGGAGATAACAAGTACGTACACCAAATCATTTTCAACAACACTGTATGCCGAGTTCATATTCACGGAGTCAAAAGAGGCGTGAGCAGTCGTTGAGCTTTGGGTGCCACTATAAACTTACGGAGATAGGGAAATCTCTCACAAGATACTGTGTCGTTTTTTAGAACGCCATTTAAAAACTTCTGCTATCGTATAACAAGTTCTCGTCTATTTTTCTCGGGTCAGCGGGGCGCTGAGGGGGGGGGGAGAGTGCGGGGCGGGGAGGGACTACGAATAGGCCTGCTTGCCGCCGCCCTGCAGCCTACGTCGCACACATTGCTCTGCAGGCAGACCCATCCGCGCATCGGATTTCCATTTGCATTCCTATCTGGCATTCTTTCTCACTCTTGATAAGAAATTCCCCAATTCGGCCGGCTGATGAGGGCGGCTTTACATAGCGCGCCTTGGAAAGCCCGTCCAGACAGCAGACCAGACAGCACGGCGTCAGACAGCGTGCCCGGACAGCCGGCACAGACCGGGCCGCAGGGGGGCGAAAACAGAGACCAGAGGAGCGGACGGTCGTGACTCGTGAGTGGGTTTAGCGGAGAGGCGAAGTGACACGTGGACATATGATATGCAAATCAACCCACATCTGTAGTAGCAAATCAAGGCCGCGCGGTCAGTAGACAGTGGAAACTACGCACACAAACGTAGCGCCACCAATCCCAGTGTCCAGTGTCCGTCCACACGACAAACCCAATCACCAAACAACTCTAAAAACGTTCACAAAACCTCCGCCGCCACCCGCTCTGTCGGAGTTCGCTGGACGCCGGGGCGGTCGGAGAGCTGCCTCTGCCGTCTCAGCGGCCGACCGAGAGGGCTCGGGACGGGATCCGAGCGGCCTGTCCCTCAGATAACGACACAGGGGAGAGGCGGATCACGGGCAGCCAGGGCCGCGGCGTCAGAGACGAGCCGACTGCACGGCCGCCCGAGATAAGACGCCGGGGTGACGGGAGGGGAGACCGGCAATTAAACCGGACGGGAATAGCGCACGGGGGGGGGGGGGGGGATGAGAGGATTTGACCACCCGGTGCCGGATTCATTATACTGCACTCTTTGTACGAAAATCGTGATAATTGCTTATGTGGAATGTGTTTAGAAGCGTAACAATTACGTACCGTAAAGTGGGGCTATTTGAAACGGATTTTACTGTTTTTGGCCTCTCCCTTCAAAACGGTTGATATTTCCTATAGCATGTAAATTGGAAAAACGTAGTCCTCTGTAACCGCTTTCAGATAGGTTAATTTTGGTTCACCTAGTAACCATACATAAATTTATTTTTTTAATTGAAGCCTGTTTCAAATAGCCCCATAGTGTGGGGCTATTTGAGACAGTTTTAGTTGCAAGGAAATCGAAGAAAATTGGTCAAGCTAGGGATAATTCTTTTAAAGCCATGCGATTGGAAATTAAATTTTGATACTTCTGGCAAAAAGTATTTCTTTCAACTTATAACCCTTATAATCAAATTTTTCGTTTTTCGTTGGACGTAGCATTTCGGTCTGCTAAAAATTGCATTACTTTATGCTAGGGCTGTCATAATATGATGTGATCCTAAGCTCTAAAAATCACAGGATGATTATCTAGGACTATTTCTAGGTAAACGATAGTGAAATTTTCAAATAAAGTTGTTGTGTTTATATCTGGCGGCGTAAAACATATAGGCCGAAAGTTGGTGGGGCTATTGGAGACAGGCTCGCTACTGCATTACACGCACCGTAATGCATTAAAAAAAGGGAAAGCAGTTTCCAAAATGGTTGAATGAATGATATGCATGATCGATTGCTCCATTGCACATCTACCTGTGAAGAAATAACAGAAAAAGGTCCAATGGTTTTGATTTTATACCGATTTTGCTAGATCACTGCATGTTGTATCGAATGGCCGGTTACCGCACTGCATCAAGTACGTGTACTGAAGGCTCACCTAACAGTAAGTGTGTATGTTAAATAACCTTCAATGGTGCTTATGGTCAACCAGAGTAGACATGGGTCGATTACCGACCACGTCAGTGACTGATGATACACATTTTATGCACATTGCACATATTCATGATAAAGGTGACTAATATCGTCACATGGTCGTATTAACCCGCGCCGGGCCGGTGCTCTGAGATTCCGCGCCGGGCCGGGGGGGTGTCTGAACACCCCCCCGTCTAACTCGGCTCCTGGGCCACGTAGCGACACGCGGTAAGCGGCAATCGAAAGAACGTCTAAAATAAGGACGAAAACACTTCGGTCATTTTTTGGGTCAGGTCAAAGGTCAGGTCACCAGAGGTCACCAAAGGTAAAATGTTGACTATTTCAACATTTTGGAAACTGCCAACGGCTATCTCGGGAACCGATAGAGCTACAGCGCCGCGGAAAAGCGCATTCGATAGCCCTTTTACAGACCTTTCTGAGTAATGTTCTCAGATTTGACCTCAGGTCAACGGTTTAGCCTCCAGAGGGCAAAAACTTCAAAAATAGCCGTTTTTACGAAAAGTGTTTTTTTGGCAATAACTTTTGACTCAAAAGAGCCATGACATTACTTTTGCCAGCATCGTGTTCCTCTCGTCGAGACGCGTCGAATGAATTATAATTTGACCTTGAAAGGTCAGCTTGAAAATTTGACCTCAGGTCAAGGTCATGACCTGACCGGAAAAGGTCATGTTGCATATCAGTCGATCCGTATCGTCGAGCTGAACACATCTAAGGCGTTTTCATCGCTCTAGCATGCCTCTATCAAAAGTTATTAGCGAAAAACTGATAGATTCTGTTCGTGACCTGAGATGACCTCGGGGACATAACGAGGGGTCACAGTTGCCATTTTCCGGTTCAGTGTGTCAATTGTACCTATATCTCGATGTTTGAGAGTGTCTAGAATAGCGTTCGTGCAAAACAGACGCTTTTCAATTTTCTCCCATTGACTTATAATGGAGAGGCCGCAAAATTGACCTGACCTTAGGTCACCGATATCAAAATTCCGAGATATACATTTTGTAGATGTAGTTGCTCTTATCAATCGCTGAAAGTTTCAAGGCAATCGATCAATCAGTGTAGCTATGACGAGCATTCCTATTTTTTCTGAGGTGAGGTCACTTGGCGTGACCTAGTGACCTGACCTAAGGCGACCTGGGTCTGAAATTTTCACAACATGTGCGGAAAAGATGCACAAACAGGTGTGCCAAAAACGGCGGCGCGGAGCGCCGCCGTTTTTGAGATATCTGCGAAAAACCGCAGGGGGGGGGGTGTTCAAACACCCCCCCCCCCCGGCCCGGCGCGGGTTAAGTTACAATGTGTAAATATTGCTTGCTGCTAAAAGTACCATGAACCCATGGCCGATTCATCGGTGTTCCTTAGGTCGAACGTTTGATACACCTAAGGCAGATGGCGGTAAGTCTTTAGGATGCATCACATCACCTGTTTTAGGGCCTTGGGATCACAATCATCAGCTGTATTTGGTATACGTTGAGGTTTGACGAGGTGGGTATCATCGGGATTCTGAGACATCGGGTTACACAACTGTCACTACCGCTAACAATATATAATGTATTCATGTAAAATGTGCTTAGCCCATAAGTAAAACGATAGTAACGATAGATTCGGTAGCAAAGTTTTTAAAACTTAAACCATGTTAAGCTGCAGGTAGGGGTGCTTTTCGTATAACTTAAATTGTGGTTTTTCTGTATTTCTCATTTAATGCCAAATTTCTTTCAAAAATTTTCAAAATTTTCAAAAAAACCTATCCATGGAAATCATTGTTAAATTCCACATCAGCTTGGGCAAAAATTGATCAAAAATATCAAACGGTTTTAATTTTACAGCAATTTTACAAAGCCACTGCAGTACTGTCTCAAATAGCCCCACTGTCTCAAATAGCCCCACTTTACGGTATAAGGAAGTTAAGTAGATGTTTTTAAGACGAGAAATATGAATTTGCACATTCACTGCTTTCATTGTTTTATTTTAACCAACTTATTTATTTCACATATTCCAGATAAGAGCAGTACATAATTCTAACCCCAAGTTTAAGCCCGCCAGACTGAATTCCTAAATTTGAACCCAGTCTAGCCGTCTCAGAGGATCTTCACTCAGTAATAAAGTAGCCTTGCTTCCACTATTGTCAACGGTCACCGCCTATTCCGATTCACCACGTGTTCTCGATGACGAAACGGTCACTAAATTCTCCGTGAGGCGTGCATGTAGCTGCCAGTGCTCGGCACTAAACACAGATCTGCGCGGTTGTGCACTAGCGGATCATCCAGCAGGGAAGATCACGGACACGATCACGGTAAAAGTCGGGCAACGACCCGCCATAGGAGCGACCGCAACCACCATTCCTGGATGACGAAACAAAGACGGGCGCTTACCCTGCTCCCAATCCATACTAGCCAGCTGTTGATTAACTGGTTTTTTTTAACATAGTTGTGACATTTCGTTATTAATAAATAGCTTTCAGCACTCAGCACACTTTTTCGTACCTTTAAATACGGCGTGCTTAGAAGTGTTAACTTTGAAGCAAACCAGTTTGTACTTTTCATACATATAGTGCTTGATGAGGTTTGCCACCTAATCAATGACAGTAGTTCAAACATTTCTAAATGCCATCACGGTCCACTCCAGAGGCTCTTGTCACATTTGCTCGACAGCAGGACATAACCTCCATGGACTAGCTCAGCTAGGACCCTCCCTAATCCATACCGTCCCGCCCGGGCCCGAAAATCTCCCGCAGTCAGATTTCCGACTATCCGTCACCAGTCGAATAAAACAGCACCTGCAGCCGCAAATATCACATATATTCGCACCAGGAAACACTGGCACGTTGTACGTCATGTAAAACCCCATTGAGCGGCTATGAAAATAAATAACCCAGCCACGTAACCAACAACATGCATTCTGCATGACCGTAATACCACCACGAGGCACCTAAGGGCAATGACCCTACCCAGAGAGCATTCAAACCGACGAGAACAACGAAGCTGAAATGTTCTAGACACGTAAGGGTTCATCATGAGCCAGATTGTGTTTTGAACGTCGAACTTGATAATCAAGTGTGCCGAGATAGCAGCATGACACATTTCATGACAACATTTCATTGAAAGAACTAATAAGGACAGAGAAAAGGTAGTACCGAAATACAAAGTGAAGGAGTTCTAAGACAGTAACAATTAGTGCGCCAGGCAAGAAAGCAAGCGTAAAATGAACGACAAAATAACGCAACATCGACATCGATTGCGGTCGGAATGTTTGCGAAACAACCAGAAAATAAACACAATAACCACGCCGACCAGGATTTAGGTAGAGATTGTAGCTGAGTTGGGTGTATTGTAGGTTAACTATAGGTTAACTATATAACTGTAGGTTATATGCATTATCCAGGCAAGATCGAATGGCACTGCTGCAAAGTATTAGTTCGTAAAAATATACGGTCCTGCCGTTAGGTGCTCTTCCTAACAGCATGTTTTCTAACAAGACACTTTGGTTGACTCGACCTCCCCTTTCGTGAAACGTCCACTCCACAGCCACTCGAGTCATTCAGCGAGAGATTCACGGCCTATGGTCCGTCACCGCCGACTGTAACGCCATCCTGCGGCCGCAAATACAACTATTCATTCACCGACCGGCCGCGGACGGCGCCACTGCGGCGGCGCGTCACTACAGGCTGCGTTCCCCGGCGTCTCGCTCTGCAGACTGTTTGTGCGCCAAGTAGATGAACATGATGCTGGTCAGCGCGCTCACCAGGAAGATGACGTCGCACCAGCGGTGGTAGAAGCTGAACTGCAGGTCGCCCAGCACGTCAGTGATGATGCGCCGGTAGTCGAGCGGCATGTTCATGCGCATCAGCACCACCGACGACATGAAGTACATGCCCTGGAGACGAGCGGAACAGTCGTGAGAAAAAAGAGAAATAACAATAACAAATTTAGTATGAGACTGAAATATTCATCTCATGAAATATGCACATTTCTAGCTCCCAGAAACTGACTCCATTCATTTCAACACATTCAATAATCGCTGCCCTTTATCAAGAACTAAAGAATACACCCAACTCACCATTATTTGAGAGAAGACGAGCACGATCACATTCGAAGACTTGCTGCTGGACACAGCGTAGAAGAACTGCGAACAAACACCATGACGATCCAGTAAGCAAACTACACCACGAATCGTAAAGCCCAATTGACCATACAGGCTATGATGACGCAGCGTTGTGTCTCCGTTTGACTTGGTACAAAAATCAGCACATTACCAGCAAAAACCAGACGTCATTCGGATCTAGAAATTTTGTTCTACCCATCTTGATTCGGACCAACCTTTGCAAATATAAGCAAGACTCATTACTCGATAATCATCCTTTAGTTTGATCATTACCTAGTCCCCTTGGCGGCCGAACCTACCTTTGTCAGCGTGAGCAGCAGACCGCGGATGGACGTGACCACGATGCAGCCGACCACGTAGAACGATATCTGCTGCGACCAGAAGGTGACGTCGATGTTGAACCCCAGCCAGTTGACCACGATGTGCATCGTCTTGGTCACCGGGTCAATCTTACCCACGCGGTCGAAAACAATGTTCACCGTACACTGCCGGAAAAGGAAAAACGGCATGATGTCATCATGTTTCTAAGATAATTGTTCCTACCACATTCCCACTTATCATGCATGCTTAGAGGCGGCAAACTAAATCCCAGTGATGTACAAACAATTCCTTCGATTGACAGTCACAGAATCTAGCACATAGTGCAAATAGAGAAGTCTGAATGAACACGCTAGCCGATGGCTGGATACCACTTAAATCCATTAATTCGGAAACATGAGCAATTGAGTAGCAATATCCGCCCCAGAGAGTACTCACGATGAATATTTTCCAGGAGCAGTACATTGAGAAGAAGTAGCCGAGCAGGTTGAAGTAGCGTCCTTTCCACGTTTTGGACCATTCAATCCTCTCCAGCATGTATTGCTGGTCCACGTCCTCCAGAAATAGCTGGCGAACCACCTCCTATGGGAGGACAGACGGTGATTAGCCACGATAGCTTGTAGGTGACGAACAATTCATCGGTGAGCCCTACTTATTACTTAATGAAAAATCTAACTCCTGAACAGGGCATTATTTTCTAACCGCTCCCCATTTATTTACTTCTAGCACCTACTGTCATGTCAAATACAAATACCATACACAATCTGTGAATGTACCAGATTCAGCACCGACTGTACCGAACTTTCCCTGCAGGACCCCTATTTCTCTCTCTCTGTACCGATACCGTTTTCTACAACTGTCTTATGGTGAAAAGCCCTCGAGTCTCCCTCGCCACCCTTCCTCCTTGATCCCGAGCCGGTGATCGTACCTCCATGGCGGCGATCTCCTGTTTGAGCTGACTCTGACTCTGTCCGCCGCTCCACACGGACGAGGCGGCTCCGGTCAGCACGCCCCACAGTCGGCCCGTCCCGGCAGACGACTGCTGCGCGCCACCCCGCCGCAGCAGCGCCAGCTTCCGCTTCTTAGCCACGATTATGTCCATGCGTTTGAGGAGCTCACGCTCGAGTGATTGGACATCGGCGGGTGTCACCTGTCTGAAGAGGTGGCTCGGTCAGCTACAGCTGGAGGTAGGAAAGTGGCATACGACGTCACAGCTATGGTAGAACGCTCAGTGGCGAACAACACCGCCGCATACACTGCATACGCTAAATGATCGTTACTACATACGATCATTTATAACAGTGGCGTGTTGTTTGTATTGACATCGACTATAACCGGTAGCAATATTTTATAGTGAAATGGTAAATTAATGTCATACAACGGATCAGACGACCACAGAGCGTTGCGGTTGCTGTTAACTGACGAAGTCTTTATCGCCGTTTCACCGCTTACCTCATGAACATGGCCATTGACTGGTAGGGGTAGTTGACGGCACCGAACCCTGACAGCATGGACATGACGGTGACGCCGATCACGCCGACCCTGCTGATGAGGTGCTCAATGCTGAAGAGTCCGTGCTGCGGGCTGAGTAGCGGGAACGGGTCTCCGACCTTCCAGAAGGCGTACAGGAAGAGCAGCCAGGTGAGCACTGTCAGCGGCCGCTGCAGGTGGTGCGGAACTGATGGCGAGATGGGGGGAGCAGAGTGAGCTATTGGGGTGGGACACACAGTGGGGAAGATAGGGCAACTAGGTTCTGTAAGACACTCATCACATTTTAGATAATTTGAGTAGTGCCTCTGACAAAACAAAACTGATTAAATTTATGAGCCAAATTTACTATTTAGCAGTGAATGAAGACTGCTTGATACTTAAAAGTCAAAGTGTTTCATTCTTGCTCCATCAAACATCTCCTTTGATGCTGTCTGATATCCTGTCCAAATAATATTGATCCTGTCCACAGACAATCTCACTGTCATTATTCTAGCCATTCATACTCACCTCTGCCAATGTTGCAGATGACAAAGTAGGCAATGTAGAAAGGGATGACTCCAACTACCATAAACAGCATCAAGTACAAATCCAGATGCCAATGAAAGTAGCGAGACCTGTAAAAAAGGAATCATGCAGCTGTGTTACAGAGTGTCAGAGAGCCAGCAAAACAGAATAACTACCACTGTAGAATGATATACCTGGTAGTTTTGCTGATGGGCAATGAGCCAGCTGTCAATTCAATGGCTATAAACTGCAACATCACAGAACTAAACAATCATAACAAACTTACACTACCAGTCTCAGATTCCAATACAAATTACAATACTTGCCTTGAGTCTAGAAATCCTAGAATTTCAAAGATGATGAGCTCAAACATGGTACATGAGAGAGCGAACGTGATGGCAAATATGAGCTGCACTAGAACATGGTGAATCTCATAATCCTTAAACAGCATCTTGATGAAGAACACCCAGCCACCAGAGAAGAAAATGGCCTGGAAAGAACATTTGTCAAAAACAGTTTCACCACACAACTAGAAGTTTATTCATACTTATCACATCAATAGGCATATTTCTTATAATCAGCATGAACCCATTGATAGTCACTATATAACAACTAACAAGTGAGACATCTTAAAATATTGATGTTGAAGCTAAAATGTGTGCAGATTCAGCCATGCCTATTCAGTGGTTTAGAGTAGGCACCACCAGTAAAATTATTGAGTACCTACCTCCAATCTAATTTGTCAATAATACATTTACCACCTAATTGTTGAAGTTTGTACCTGTGAGAAGAACATGATGAATGAATCTTCCAAAAACGACATTCTTGCAAACTAGGGCACAAAGCCCAAAAGCTATCAATCTTGAACTTGTTGATCTTCACCTGCAACAGCAGTATAAACATGAGTTTAGAGATTCAAAGTTACAACAGACAAGATGGAGCAGGATTCAAAAGGTGCTTTCCTGTAATGGCATAAATACATTTGCTTGACATCACAGCTGTAAGTCTGGGAGAGAACAGCACAGCCGCTGGGCCAACCAGTCTTAGGTTGAGGTGCTGATTTGCATGTTATATGAATGACCTTATGTTCTGTTCCAATTGCATCACCATATCCAGCATATGCGGCGGAATGTGGGGGGCACCGTTCCCCCTTTTGATTTTGCCATTTTAACATAGGCCTATGGGCGTTGCATGGAAAGAATGGGACCAAAAGTCGGCAGTGCCCCCCTTATTTGAAGGTGTTCCGCTGCTACAGATATCCAGCAGCCTCAACTAATACCTACCTAATTGTTACTCCTCTTAACAATGCTAGCCCAGTCCAAGGCGCCCAGTCAGGTTAGGTCAAGGTTAGGTTTATTTTGATTTGGTTAGAAAGAAGCATCTCCTGCAGGTATAGCGCCTCTCCTTGGATGGAAGGTCTTTGTGTGATGTCTACTCGCCTACTCCTCTACTAATGCTGTTATTTCTGCTTGTAATGTACCTGGTTTTATAGCATTAAATGTATGGTTTTGGTTTGGTTTGTGACAATGTTGATCTTGATGAAGTGTGGCGCTTATTTAATTTTGAGACTTGGATGCAAAAGGAGGATTTCACCCATATCTCATCGTGAATCATTATGGTTCAGTTCGATCCGTATTTTTCGAAGATTATTATATCAATTACCCACAAGAAGAAACCGGAAAAACCGGCAAAAAATAAACAAATACCTAAGGCAGCCCAAGCCCAGGGATGGGCCAGGTTATTATCAAGGTTTAGGCGTTCAGCTTCATCCTTAACAATGGCAATTAAGTAAATACTGCAGTAATGCAAAAAATGTAAACAAAATAATAGCTTAAAAATTACCTAATACAACAACAAATATCAAAATCCACGGGAAGAGTTTTTGTGTGGGCTGTTGTGTTGGAAATAAAATGAACCTCTTGCGCCGCGTATGAATAATTTTGTAGTATTTGCTGCCAAATTTACGGAAATGAATTCCTTTATTAAATCAATGATGCGTAGTCAAATGCACGTCAATTTTGTTATAAAAAACTTGTGAACGGCATTTCCTAAAAATCCTCATTACTGATGCAGATAATCTTGATGCAGGTACGCAGCGTAATATTGATGGCCTTGAGTGGTCAAGTCAGCATTTCGGCAATTGTAGCCATCACATTGGCACTAGGCAGTAGGTACTCAATGCGTAAAGGAATCTTGCTCAATGCTACCAGACCGATCGAGACTAAATATGGATTCACCGTATGCCGGATTTCATAAGCCGTTTCAAATATGATGATTTCGGCCGGATAATCTTGGTGAAATTGCACTGGTGGATACAAATTACAAGGGGGAGGGCTTTTAGGGCAAATGCCCTCTCGTAGAGCCCGAAATCCATAGCTTGTCTTTTAGGCGGCGAAGTTACTATCGAGTCATCGACCGTCTGCGTGGCTGGGTGATCTGCGTCTAACTATCGGATTCGGTCTCGGCGCCGCACTTTGGTGGTCGTCAAGGCCCTAGACCATTGTGACTGCTTTCCTATTCAACTCCTGGCAACATTTCGATTCTAAAATGACCTCATTAGACCGAAACCGTTTAGCCAAACAAATATTTATTTTGCAGAAAACACAGGTTGCACTTTGCAGACCTAAAAACACGGTAACGGGTAAGACATTGACAGCATAATGACTAAACACGTACGTCCTGAGCTTCCCAAGAAGTCAAATACTCAAAAAGTCCATGGGCTAAAAGTGAAAATGATAAAAAGTCGAAACATTACATAGAAGTAAAAAGACAAAAAATTAAAAGGAGACAGAGAGTCACTGAGGGTGAAAATGGAAACACGCAGTGCGTCGGATGGGTGTCGGATGGATTGCATGACTTCCTCAGTCTTTGTATGTTCGGCGCCGGGGGTTACGGGGCCGTGGGATAGATTCCATCCCACCCAAGCGTCCACTTAACAATGCTGACTATACTCTGAGTGTCCGTGGGTGACCTAGAGATAGTTTGATTAGCATGAATGTTGCAGTGCGTTTGAACCTATGGTTTGCACACTCTGCTGGTTTGCACTGTTCACCGTCAAACACGCGTGACACCGTCCAGGCTGAAGGCCACACCCAACACGGTCGCGGACTCTGCCTCTGAGTTTATCGAGAGAGGACGGTATAAAACGACTGTGCTGTCTCAGCAGCGACACACACTAGCAACAGTGACCTAGACGGCAACATGTTCTGCACTAAGGTGAGATGTCTATACCTGCAGAGAAACGTCCGTTTCCTAAGCCCTAACGACATCATATGCTTGGACGTGTGTTGTATTTTGACAGTATGTCCCGTTTATGAATAGCGCATTCATCGGCATAACGGTTATAGATATTATCCTGACCATATGTCGATTCAATATTACAATGCTAGATGCTGGTTTCAGTGTATTAATGCCATTTTTTCACAACTTATTTATTTCGATAAGAAAAAATCAACACTTTTTAATTTCTTTTCAGGTTTTCGCCGCTTCCCTGCTGGTCGGGCTGTGCCTGGCTGATGGAGGTGGTCGCTTCAGTCACGGCCACGGACGGGTGACCTCAGGTCACGGAGCTGTGACCCGAGGTCGTGACTTCGGAAAACTGGAGTTTGGTGGACGAGGAAATAAGTTTAACGCTCTCAGCTCTGGATACCACGCTCCTAGCACTGGCTACCACGCCCCTAGCTCCAGTTACAGCGGCCCTAGCTCCAGTTACAGCGGCCCTAGCTCTAGTTACAGCGCCCCTAGCTCCAGTTACAGCGGCCCCAGCTCCAGTTATAGCGGCCCTAGCTCCAGTTACAGCGGCCCTAGCTCTGGATACAGCGCTCCTAGCTTTGGATACAGCGGTCCTAGCTCCAGCTACAGCGGCCCTAGCTCCAGCTACAGCGGCCCTAGCTCCAGCTACAGCGACATTGGCTCTGGATACAACGATATTGGCTCTGGATACAGTGCTCCTAGCTCCAGCTACAGCGACATTGGCTCTGGATACAGTGTCCCGAGCTCTGGATACAAGGCTCCCAGCTCTGAATATGGCCCGCCCAAGCTGTCGTCTGGCTATAACTGATATACCCAGCCGGGAAGAGTGTGCGTTTTGTCCGACCGGGTCACTCGGTGTTGATCAATAAGGCTTCATGCTCCCATATTGTTTGGAAAAAAATGCTTCTTCTTGAAAATAGTTGCATTCATCTACATTGCTCAATATCTAGCCATGATTTTTGGCCATCGATGATTGTATTGAAGCACATTCTCATCCAACGTCAATATGCATTCACATCTGAATAAGTCTGTCCTTTGTTATTGCAGCCCGAAATATATCTTATATAGAATTATGTTAGTGTATTTGGATCAGCCTACTGACCACACGGCACACACTCTTTATCACATCTCGGGAAAGATGAAGGAGAGCTATAAAGCTATCTAGGTAATTACAGCCCTGAGCATACATATTATGCGTCTGTCTTCTACGTATTTGTCTTCGGAAAATGTTTTTGGGATTTCGGGTTAATAGATACCTACCTATTCATCACAAAGCTTGGCTTTGGTTTCCATTGGGAGACAAGGAAATATACCTAATTAAGAAAATATGCTGGGGGGAGGGGCCTCAGTTGCAAGAAGCTGAATTAATGCCAGATAAAATGCGTGCTTATTTCACGGGCAAAGCGCGAGATGGTGGCAGTAAGAGGTGTAACATAGCACGCACGCTGGTGATATACTCGTAGGCGTTGATATGATGCCTGCAGCGATTTACCACATTGAGTGGTTCTGCAGCTACACACCAAACATACGAGTATAGACTACATGACATCAAACTTTCGATTTATTGCGGAAACTAATCGATGTGTAAAGCAATCACTACGTAAATGCGGATAGACTTGCTATCATGAAGAACACAGGCACATGAATGTCTCGATTGCAAATAAATTGGAAACTGATTTACGGCTAATCACGTTGTGAAAGACGGACCAAATTACTCTGAAATCATTGAATCTTGTTGAGGTCTGCGGTTACATCTTTAGAAACACGGATGATCGGACAGAAAATCGTCTGAAAATCGCTGAAGCAGCGGCGCTTCCCCGGTAGCCAGTGCCGCCTCAGCCCGTCATCGGTCCGCCGCCAGCCGGGCTTTCTGCGGCTGACGTCATTGTGGCTGTGACGTCACTGTTCACCGTGACACACCTGCAAGCGGGCATTTGTTCAGGCGGAGGGGCAGGATATTTCGCTTATTCGTATAATGATGTAAATGTTTATAAGATTTAGACAAGCATAAACATTTTTGTATATTTTAACTACAACTAGAGGTACAGGTTTACGCGATAACTGTATGTTTTGATATGTATGATTAACGGATGCATTAGTTTGGGTGTATAAACTTGCATTTTTATTGGTATCATTTGTGTAGAACTGGGTAACTGCTTTTAATTGAACTGTAAAGTATGATGGTGATGCATGAGAGTTGTTCGAGCCCTTTGTAAGTTAGGATGTTACTCAATTCAACCCTACCCTACCCTACCCTACCATACCCTACCCTACCCCTACCCTACCCCTACCCCTACCCTACCCTACCCTACCCTACCCTACCCTTACCCTTACACTACCCTACCCTTACACTACCCTACCCTACCCTACCTTACCCTACCCTACCCTACCCTACCCTACCCTTAGACTACCCTACCCTATCCTACCCTACCCTACCCCTAACCCTACATTACCCTACCCTACCCTACCACTACCCTACCCTACCCAACCCTACCCCTACCCTACCCTACCCTACCCTACCCTACCCTACCCTACCCTACCCTACCCTACCCTACCCTACCCTACCCTACCCTACCCTACCCTACACTACACTACACTACACTATGTACACTACCACCGACAGTCCAAGTTTCAGCTAAATCGGCCCAGAAACGACTGAGATATTGCAAAAACAAATTAATTGTATTTACTGGCGAATCCTCTTGGCGAGCAGTGCCTTGTGTCGGCCTTCGTTGTCAAAGGTCAATGACCTCCCGGCTCTGATGCTTCTCACTCAGTTTTTTAAGCGAACAACTGAGCCTAAAGCACGTGCCTTCTGCTCGGCACCGGTCGCGGCCCCATCACGTGCACACCGCTGAACCCACCCCCTCGAAAATTTAATACGACAAATGAGTGCAGGCGCTCGACTTGGCGTGAAAATTTCACCACCGTAGCCCTTACCGTTCCCGAGCAATAGCTTGTTTTTGCCGATTCTAATGCTAACCCTATGGCGCACATGAGCACGCGCCACGGGCGCACCCCCGGCCGCATCGTGCCCAAAATTCAATACGACGTGTTGAATCACGTGACCCACGAGCCGTGAAAATTTCACCCTCGTGCGTCAATCGACGGCTTTGCAATAAGTGTTTTTGGGCGTTACCCCGACGGCGGACTTTTTAGGATTTATAATATAGATTAGTAATTACATTCAGTGATATTTAATAATTAACGAATTCGTTGACACACAAGCGACATGCGTCAGATAATTAATAGTCGATGCAAGCAACATACATGTAGGTATAGTTATACGCAACCGAAGGTTTGTTGTCAATAGTTAAAACACTATTCTTTAGAATTGTGTTTTTCTATTGAAAAACAAATCTGAGTTCCCTGACAATTTGGCAAAAGCTGCCTGAGATCATATAGTGTGTATGACACTCAATAGTTATCCAATGTTGTATGTCTCATGCGCACGAAACTAATGCAACGTTTAACCCTCGCCCGCACATGGGGGGGGGGGGGTTGCCCCCCCAGGTAGTCTTTCTGCTCTGCACTAAACATTTTTAGAGCTAGAAGGCTGATTTTTCGTATACGTGCTCCTCTATCCTTTCTTGATGTCCACTGAAAATTTCAAGTTTCTGTGGTTTTTGGTTTCGGAGATATGACCTTGTTTTTCAGGTCATGTCATGACCCAAATGGCCAATTCTCAACATCTTGCGTTGGCTATGGGCCTTGTGAGGTTTTGACACCTTGATTTCGGCCTTTTTTGCCAGTCTTACCTCCCACCTATCATGGAACATGTTGTTCGACGATGTACAGATGTCAAGGTCAAGGTCAAGGTCAACCTAGGTCATCTAAGATAATTGCGTTTTAGGCAAGCGGAATTTACTTTTTGTGAAGTTTTTTTACTGCATTTTTGGTAAAAGCTTCTCAGATCGTGATTTCATGTAATATGGACACAAACAATCGGTGCACACATCAGTATACACACAGACACACACAGACATACAAACACATATAATTGACCTTGACCTAACTTGTCCTGAAATGACCTCAGCAGCAAAAACCTGGTCGAGTAGTGTGACAAAGAGGTTCTAGCTGGCTTGGCACCAGAAAACGGCATCGTCATCGGTATATGATAAGCAGCGCACTTGATATCCAACGGTGTCCAAAAACAGCAACATTTTTTAGTTTGACCTGACCTGGAAGGTCAATGACTGACCTGAGAAGGTAAAACTGGGTATCATTGGATTTGTCTCTTCCCAAAGAATCTTTTTGGTCTTTACCGCTAAGCTCTATCTCCAACAGGAACGAAATGGCGCGGGGGGGGGTGTGGCACCCCCCCCCCCATGTGCGTTCTAGGATGGGAAAATGGCATGTGCGGGCGAGGGTTAAATCGAGTGATGGCTTATTGAAAACATCGGCAGATACGGCATGACTGACCGTTTCACATCAGCTTCGGGGAATGATCAGCACTCAGCAGGCAGCTGCCAGCGCGTCCTTGATCCCCTGCACAATGCGGTTCATCTTCTCTGGGGTGTCCACGTAGCCATTGCCGTTCTGAGGGGGGGGGGGGGGTAGGGGGGAGAAAAGACAAGGTCGGAATAGAGAACACGTTCGAATGCTGACAATGCTGTTTTTTAGACACGGTGGTGAAACATCGTTGATCATGCCCATCTGAACTATTGTGCATAATTAAAATTATCATTTATGTTATCTACATTACATAACATAAAAACAATAAACATAACTAATGAAAACAGCACTGATAACTTACCGAGTCGCACCTGCCTCTCAAGTCTCACTTTGATAACCAGATCATAGCAAATAACGTGGACTATAAACTTTCAGCAATAAGACAGTCGCTTACCTTTTTGGAATGCAGAAGTTTTCCGCCGACGATCTGGACCTCGAAGTAGCCAGTGACGCTGGCGGTTCCCTCACCAGTCTGGAAAGGCACACAACGCGTCTGAGATATCGAGGCAACATGCGGAAGCCTGAGACGTAATTACGATGACCGAATATTTACTAAGCGCGAATGTAAAGAAAAAACGGGCTGTTTGAACTAGCAATGCATAAAAAAACAAGGAAATGTGTAATATTAAATCATTTTGTGCCTAAAGCGATAAATATAAGTGAACGGACCTCACATCAATCATTTACTTACGATGTCCAGCTCCCTCGGAAAGGCCCCGTCCAGTTCCGCCTTGATACGGCGGAACTTTGGGGCGTATCCTCAGGCGCCACTGGAATGGGGTTAACAATGTCAAATAACACGGATTGAGGCAAGAAAATGTCAGTAGGATACATTTGAAAGCAAAAACGAAAGGATATTTTCAATTGACTGATGATGATGGACTAGGACGAAGTATAGCATTACAGCTACAGACAGAGACACATGATATGCGTGAAAGTACGACGTCAAACGGCTGATAAAAAATAAAACATGGCCGTTTATGGAACAAAATAAAATGTGATGTAAGAAATATGATCCGCTGTCGGAAGCATATTCATTTTCAGAACCTGGTGGTCCGACTCTGCCCGATCGCACAGCAAAGTACATACATGGTGAAGGATCGACATAAGATAACCTTTTTTGCTGTCAACTGAAGAAGGGTTAGGAGGTCGGCTATCGGAACGGGACATTGAAGTGGCCATTAACATAACACGGCTTTCATCATCGTAATTTGTAGACTGAATAATTGACGCACTCCGCAAGCCAGATGGCATTTGGCAGCTCCGGCCACGTCTTGGCATTAGCTTACGTAGGTTAATACCAAGATTCTTACAGATAGGTAATACACGGAAAATCTGTAGCGCCGGGCGCTCCGGCACAGCATACCTTTCAGGCCTCAACTACTAGTGCCATCTAGGGACGGATGTGTAAGTAAATCACTTCGAGTGAATCCAATACGAATCTCAGCGGCTCTCAGCGATTGTCTTCAAAGCATCGACGTGATGCATAATAATCATAAATAACATAAATACAGGTGAGCATATGCCTGCTAGTAAAGTTACCCATGCATAATTTTGGCATCAGAATGAAGCCGTTATAAAAAGACGTTGTCAACGGCCACAATCGATCGAAGCTAGACTAGATCCAATATAACAAAGGTCGACCCGACAGGTGGCATAGTTAGGCCCAAAAACAAAGCCTTTGGCACTTATCTGGGACGTAACCGAGAGGGGAGGGTCATCTTACGGAAACAATGGCTCACTCCAGGGAGGTCAAATGAATAACGGACTCCTGCCATTATGATATAATTTGAAAGGCATCTTAGTCTTACCAGTAGATAACATGGATTTTCAACTTGTCCTTCATTGTTTTGCAGAGTTGACCACGGATAATCCAAACTTAATATTGGCCTTGCTGATTATTCAAGTTTAACTGAAAAGAAATGTGAAATAATAACCTCGCTTAACCAGGGCCCTGTTCATGAACCCCGGCGGTCGCTGCGGCCGCTGCGGTCGCTGCGGTCAGCCGGGTTGTTACGTCACGAAAAGGGGCGGGGCTCATGTAGTATGACGAATGTATGACGTCACCTTGCTGCGGCCGCTGTGATCTCTGCGGCCGCGATCCAGCGACCGCCGAGCCGCAAGAAAACTAATTGCACTGAACTTGGCGCACTGAAGTCAAATAGGCGCAAGCCGCGTTGTCATGGAGACGATTTTGTAAACAAATTACCTAGCGGTGTGCGTCAGTTGTAAACAATTGTCGGAAACTATTTCGGCAGCAGACGCTGTTCATGGAACGCTGCTGCGGCCGAGTGAGTGATGACGTTTCAAAAATGGGCGGGGCTTAGAACCTGCGGCCGGCCGCAGCGACCGCCGACTTCATGAACAGGGCCCTGAAAATATCCATTTCAGCCAAATATTCAACAAATAGCAAACAAACACTGCTGATGTCGTCGTCATGGCAACAAATAATTGCTCGGGCACCTGGACATCAAGGTATTTTCTCCAGTCTTGCAAAATTGTGGACGCTGATGATCCACTCTCACTATACGGCCTTGATGATCGTTGCACCGGCACATCATCGACGCATAGGCTCGCCCAGTTTCATCAATGTAGAATATGAGATAACACGGCTACAGGATGAATTCAGTTTTTTTTTTACCGCTAGATAGCCAGGAAAGAAGTACTCGTCATCTGTCAGCCGGCATTAAAGCGTTCAATATATTCCGCTGCTTTATTTAGATATTGTAATCGCAAACTATTCGTAAACGTTCATCGTCATTAAAGTAAATAACGTTGCTTGATGGTTCGTTTGTCGAAACTCGTAGATGTATTATACACGGAAAGGCAATGCAATAACTAGCATCGTAGATGTATATTCATACAAAATGTGCAATTCACAGTAAGTTGGCCAGTCTCTCAAACTTGCCTCGTAGATCGGTCCTAGGCTGATGTGCCATTGACCGGACCGGCCCGACGGGAAAATATTGGTTCGGCCGGCAAACTGATCTCAGCCAGTAATCACCGGTACAGGACGGAAGTCAGATCAACTGAATAGCCACTATGTCTTAGGACTGGTTATAAGGGTCGAGTAAGCAGCAGAGGCGCAATGTACCTATAACGTGACGATTAACCGTATCGGCAGAGACTCTCAATACAATACACAATGATGAACATGCAAGAAAGAACGGAAGGTACAAGCTATATAAAAACAATATAAATCGTAGTGTATAAATCGACATATTGCGATGAGAGTACGATGCATATATACAGTTTGAAACCAACAGCTTGGTTTGAGCGAGAAGACTTTCAATTCTGAGGTCGTTTTGAAGGAAGATCTATCCACAACTCATGGTACCGTAAGCAATCCAGATTCAATGATTCATTACATTACTTACGATCAGTTGCTGCAAAACATTATCGGCTCACATATCACACATGACTATCAATGCAGGACGGACTGGGAATTCGTGACTCTGAGAGTCGTGATTCGTGACTCAGCGAGTCGTGATGGGCGGAAGGATCTGTGACCACAGGCCTGGACAGTTCAACTACAAAAGATACGCATTACCACTGGTGTGAGCATGATAAGACACTCTCACCAACAATTCTTAACAATGAGTTTGGAACAACATGGAGTCGATGTTACCTCGCCTCCCACCAAGCAAGCCAGCTGACATGAGATCCAATCATATCGTTCACGCACACAGCAAGATCATTTGAGCAGATCAGCGACACTATCTGCTTTCTAACAGGCAGTGATGAATGATGGTATATAAAAAGACACTCAATATATCTAGTAGCGTCTCTTCATGATTGTCCCACCCAGCCATGGTTGGAATGTCTCGTCTGACCCATGCTGGGGCGATAGTCCCGTTTACTACGCTTCTACAGCGCCACGGGCGGCGGTCACCGGAACTACTCGTATCACAGATGTCGCGCCATGTTCACTGGCCGTCTCACCACCACTAACCCTGACATCACACGAGTAACTTCAGTGTGACGTCACACTCAGCCCTATCACGTCTGACCTCACATGGCCGTTTCCAGCGGCTGCGATCGAGTCCTTCCCTGCTGGAAGTAGTCATCCGACGCCAGACTGGCGGAGCGAGGGAACGGGTCCGCTGACCGCGCTACCGTCGCTGCTGGCGGGGTTGGACCGCGTGCCGGCACACCCTCATACACAGGCACTGTGTCGGAGGCCGCATCCTCGTCACCAAACGGTCTCTTCAACTCCAGAGTCGAGTCACTGGCGCCCGAATCATCTGCCACCGAGCTGGGCTTGCAGTCGTCCAGCTCGACGGCCATTTTTTGGTCGTAACTGTCGACGGCTGCACCCGCTCCCGCTGGCTCCAAGGGAGACGGCACACGGGACGTGAATGTTGACCGGTCTAGGTAGCCGCGGTTCTCATAACCGAGGTCGAATGTGGGCCGAGCCAGCGCGTCGGCGTTGGCGTTCTCGAGGCGCGGGTCGTGCGCGAACCGCTCGTCGAAGGTGGTGGTCGAGTGTGTCTCGTCGAACGACGGTTTGGCGATCGAGTCGACGCTGCCGCCGGTGGCGCCGTCTGGCATCGGGTTCGGCTGTGAAGCAGATGTAACCAGAGTTAAATAGAGGCCTGACTGAGGGACTAAGAAAGAGTGATTATGGGAAAACACGGGACACTTACGTTTAACCACATGCGATGGTTGAGAAACACAAAAATATCGCTAGTAAGCATAAGACATAGCATTTAAAAACACCCAAAACGAATAAAACCACAGGCTTCACGAATATCTCGTCCGTCGAGCAACAGTAACACATCCAGCACCACCATCACTCCACCACATCGCCCCCAACCACACAGCTCAGCACATCCCGCTATAACTCACATTGGGCCGGCGTCGGTAGCCTCCGGTCCCCCCTGACACATCCGAGAAGCTGCTGGCCAGGGAGCGCGTACTGCGCACACTGCTGCGGATGCTGTTGCGCCTGTGCAGCTTCTCCCTGTGTCTGTGGCGCGACTTGGCCACCCAGAGGCCGCAGATGACCAGTAGGAAGAGCAGGGCGGCCGCTCCGGCGCCCAGTACTCCGATAACCACGTCGTCACGGGTCCAGGACAGCGGGTCGGCCGTCACACGCGGGTCTGCAGGGGGGGCAGGCATGTCAACGCGGAGGTAATAGTATACGCTGGGTGTTCAATGGATAGCATCCCGATGCCACATACTGATACCATTGACCAAAAATATTATATTTTTCATAGATATACGAGTAAGAAGAAAACACACGCGTCCGATAGTCACACATTTTTAGCTCCTTATTTCAAGCAGCGTACGTTATGTTTCTACCACTCTGGCTCTATCTTCTTAGTAAAAGCTTTAGCTGACAATAAAACCCATTGAATGGATTATCGCAGCTGTCATTACCGTCGTCTGATGGCTATCCCCATCCCAACCCGACCTTACTTATCGAGCCACCGCCCTCCCCCTCTCCCCATATACACACCCATTTCGCAGAGGAAGGGCAGCTGCAGCTCGCAGGGTCCGGTGACGACGCGCTGCTGCACGAAGTAGCTGCAGCCCTCCACAATGTCCAGGTGCTGGACCCAGACCCGGTCCAGGCGCCAGTTGTAGCGATCCTGTCGGCCGCGGATGTATCGTACCAGGCCGCTGTAGTCGGTGTTCAGGTAGGGCATCGATGCGTTATCGTCCTGTGGGGGGAGACGGGAGCGAGGTTAGAGGTCACATAGGACACGAGGTCAGCTCAATAACAGAGGGACGTGACAGAGGTCTGAGTGTGGTCACAGGTTACTGTGAAGTTTCAGTGGGATTCCGAAAGTCAGCTGAGTGAGGTACGACCTACAGAGATTAGAACAAAGACGAGGCGGTTTCACGCATCTTCTCGTTTTTTTTTTCTTCTGTCATCAACAAGCTTACTCAATGCTCAGTTTACAACGGGGCCAGAGACAATGTAGAGGTAGTTCTCGTTAGTCGCCATGTCACGTCCGACCCCGCACTTACCAGACAGAACTGTTTGGCCTCAGTGAAGTTCATCGGCGCCGGCATGTACATGAAGCAGGTGGTGTCGACCAGGGTCCAGCCCGGCGGACACTTGCCGCTCAGCAGCGAACGGTTGTTCATGTGGAAGTTACTGCCGGACGAAACGGTCCAAGGTTACGGACAGTGGAGATTCAACGTTATCGAGGCATTGCGATCATCGCAATCGTATTGACGTTCCGAAAAAAGCAAGAATGGTAAAATTTAAACATAATTAGCTCGATCACGTTTCGTAGTGTCTTACGGCACGAATCGACCGATACTATTAAGAAAAGATAAGAAAAGCTAGGCATTCGAATAAACAGAGCCGCAGCATCCCGCGCCACAATGAGGCTAGCGTTCAAGAGACGGTGGGTCTGGCGGTTACCTGAAGTCGACTCTGAGCAGGCCCTGTCCGTCCAGCTTGTCCTTGATCCGCCCCTGGATGGCCAGAGTCTCGTTATAGCCCCACCAGTTGTGACGGGCGTCCAGCGGAGTGCGCCAGACCTCGTACCTGGAAGCACAGAGACGAGAGCAGATGGTTAGCGGTTGTTAGACACAGGAGGAACCGACATTTAGTAAATACGATATATAAATGACAAGTAATAACATCGGCGCCAGAAGGAAGGCACATCATAGAGTCATCATACCAGACAATAACAGACGGTAGCTTCACGCAGCTCTAACTTGTCACAGTAGCAGCAGGACGCACAGCACGAACGTCAATGTGGTAACGGAATGGTCTCAAAACTCAGCAAGTGCGCATGACAAATACTTTTGACGTTGCTTGGAGCCGCAGTAGCATACTAATTGAGCACAATGCACACATTCAACTGACTGTTGAATTAGCCCCAAAGTTATCACAAATGCTTAGCGATGCATGATAGATGCAGGGAGGCCTCACCTGTAGTTTGAAATCTTAAGATCTTCCCTGTGGGCAAAACGGGCGAAGGATTCTGTAAACAGACTGATGCGTACAAAATACACCGGTAGTGCCACCAAAACCCGAACCGGTGGCGGCATACACTCGACATTACGCCATTGTGCAGAAGTGCAGTCAGACCATTGAGTTCCCATATTTACCAGAACAAGAGGGACTGATGGGCCACCCAGGGGTACCAAAAGCCAGTGCAGCATTCCTGTATCGACACACACACACATTAAGTACACAGTGCATTATGTAGAAAAAACCGCTAAGTGCATCAATAAAATCTATTGAAAAAGATCTGAGAAGAGCAAGAAACATCCCGTGAGATAAACGACATCCTACCTAAGCTTATCAGCGATATGCACATACAAAAGCACATACACCGAAACAATCCCAACTACGCTAATTGACAAATCTAAAAGCAAGAAATCATCCAACCCTTCCTTCCAAATGCCAACCACTCCCTGTCCCTTCAGCAGCCACCAGTCACCCAAAATCACCAGCCCAGCGGTGCGCCTGTGACCCTCCCTGTACCAAATCACTAACTCTGTGCGGTTGATGGTCACCAGCTCGTAGTCATTGTCAATGTTCACCAGCACGTTATCGGCGTACTGCTGGCCGGCGCTGCCCGCCAGCACGGTGGTACGCTCCTCCCGGTCAGTAGCGTAGTTCCTGGGGGTAGGAGGTGGGTGACGGTTAGCGGAGGGACGGCCGGGATTCGGCAGTGCTGGTACCGTGTAACTGATGTAACATAGGTTGTGGCGTGGCTAGGGATTCGGAGCACACTACCAATTTAACCCTAGAACGCCTAGGGGGGGGGGGGGGGTTGTATCAACCCCCCCCCCTGAGGTTTTTTCGAAGTGCACGCTAAACGGCTTGTCGTAGCGGGCTGAAATTTTCAATGCCCTCTGGGGCAACCTTTGCGCATCTTTTGCCGAAAAAAAATTGATCGGGTCATGTCAGGTCACGGAGTTATGACGTCATAAGAGGTACAGCCTCCGGCCGGATTTTCACAAACTGAGTGCCAACGCCCGAGGTTTCCTGCCGGTGGTACGGACATCGGTTGATGGATCGTGATGAAACTTCCCATGCATGTTGGGGCAAGTATTGGCTATCATATGGTATAAGAAATTTGACCGGGTCAGGTCAGGTCACGGAGCTATGACGTCACAAGAGGAACAGCGTCCGGTACTATTTTTGAAAAGCGCCCGAACCACTATTTTGCTAATTCTTGTCACCTCAATGGGAATATGCAGCAATATTAGCTTCTATAGGGAGCAAATGGACCTCCCAAATCCAAAAATACAATCAGATTTCAAAAATTTAAATTTTGATTTTTCGAATTTCTGCCGCCGACTGTGACCTTGCCGACTTCCGGCGCTCCCAACGCGCCATTTTTAGAGCTAGGGAAACTAAATACATACCAAACGATAGAGAATTGATCAAGGAACACGATAGTGAAGGTTTCAAGTCGATATCTCTAACCGTTTTGCCGCAATCGCCGCCGAAAGTTGAAAAAAGTCTATTTTTCCGAAAATTTGACCTTTGACCGGTCAAAAGTAGGTCAAATGTTGACCTAGGACCAAAAAATATACCACCAATCGCGAGATCTCGTTGAGAGCAATCCGTTGGTTTTTTCCGCTAAGCTCTACGACCTTCCGTTTCGAAACGCCAGGGGGGGGTCGTAACAACCCCCCCCCTGGTCGTTCGTGTTATGAGAAATGGCCTGGTCGTGCGAGGGTTAAATAGAATCACTTGTGGAAATTAAAATGAGCGTCGAAAAATTTATAAATGATCAGCAATGTCGCGCCAATTGATATAACTGAATTGTCTCATCGCATGCTGGCTAACGCGCGGTAAGTTTCAAGCGTAGTCCTTACATGATAAAGCCGTTGTGGGCGAAATTCTGGTAGATGGGCAGGTGGACCCGCTCGAACCCAGACACCTTCATGATGTGGAAGCCGCGGTTGTTGTGCACCAGGTTGTAGCTGAAGTTGGCCACCACCTGAGGCGTACGGTAAAGAACGGCTCAGTGGAAGCTTTACATACATTCTGCTGGATCTGTCTGTTTAAGACTGTGTGAGTACTGCCTCACAATATCATAGCGGTGATTCTTGGTCTTCATACATCGAAACAGCTGTCGCGAAAATATTAACACAATAATGAATAGAAGCAGCTTCATATTTCGATGACTGACTGTTAGAGAGACAAGGTCTTTAAAATTTTACCGACATATCTGCATCCCATCCCAGCATCAAGTGAGCCGATATGTCTGTCGTCCGTTTACCTGGTTGAACTCCAGCACGTTCTGGAAGGTGCAGTTGGCGCGGGTGAAGTAGTTGTAGTACAGGATGGCCTCCTGATAGGGGGACGTCTTGCGACCCTCCACATACAGGGTGGACCAGCTCAGGTTGTCGGCGAACAGGTTCAGGTAGATGTAGGCCTTCAGCGCCGTGGCCAGACCGTTAGAGTCCGCCCGGATGTGCAGACCGCCCTGGTTACGCTGGATAATGTTGTTCTGTGGGAGGGAGCGAAAATGCATGAGCGTAAGCAGCCAGAAACACACCCTAGCGAATCGCTTTTTACTGAAACATGATAAATCAAAACGAATAGCCATATATCACATCGAAATGGAATACAAGATTCTGTAACGATCGACGTCAAACGAAGAATAACAGATTAAGAAGTCAAGAAACATATGCATTCTCAGCTCTCTCGCTCAAATCACAGCTCCCAGGTCATATTTCCTCCAGCGACAGCCAGCCCCGTCTCTTACACTCCTTCCGCAAACACAGCATCCCTTCCATCCCTTTAGCGACAACCCCGCCCGTCTCCACCAAGCTCCAGCTGCCCCTCTCCCCTCACCGTGAAGTAGAGATGCTGTGTGTTCTGCACGTCCAGCAGTACAGCGGCGCGGCTCGACGTGAAGTTGCCGTACAACCTCCGACCATTGTCCATCAGCCGGTTCCACTCGAGCGTCAGCGTCGGGTTGATCTCGCCGGCGTTCATGTAGGAGATGCCGCCGCCCTCGTTGGATGATATGTCAGAGTAGGAGACGTTGTGGCGCACATAACGGCCTGAGAAAAAAAAAACAAAAACAAACAGTGAGAGAAAAGACACGTCGAAGGTCAGAATGTTTGTTTGTTTTGTTTTTGTTGGGTTAGGCTCTTTCGGTCCAATTAGACCATTTCAGAGCCGGGAGGATGATAGTATATAGGGGGAGACATTGGTCTGGGCAGGCACCCTAGTGAGTCACCGGGGCTGAGCCCGTCCAGAGGACAGGCCACCCAGCCCCAAGGTACTCACTGCACCCGGCTACGAGGTGCGCTCCCTCGGGAGCAGCGGTGCTGCTCCAAGGGAGCAGCCCGCATGAGATAAAGTTGCCTGTCCAGCCCGGAGGGGGTTGCGGTGCGGAGGAGAAGGATTTTTTTATCCTGAGGATGAAAACACGGAACGGTGAGGTCAGAATGGATCAAAGAAAGAAAGAAAGAAAGAAAGAAAGAAATTCTTAAGAAATGTGAAGTGAAGAAGGATGGTAGCGGAGCTACTTCTATTCAATATTTACGTAAAAAATAAACCACACTACACTTCAACTCACTGAATCCGATGCTGGAGACTGGCAGCGTCACCACTTCTGCGATAAATCCATGCCGACTGCCGGCGCCGCTGGCGTGGAGCTGAACGCTCATCGAGGTCTCATTGGTCACATGGAACACCGCGCCATCAGACGAGCCCACCGACAGCTGCGCCATCTGTCGAGACGTCACGTTATATATGTCGCCGTCGTACAGCCGGATGTAGTCCGGTGTCAGAAGTGGCTCATCGGTTGAATTGACAAGGTTGAACTGCAGCAATCTGTGAAAGAGTGAAACCGAAAATGGTTAAACACCGGCAATTTAATAAGCGACATAGTTACAGTCGGGAAAAAGCTTGAAACGCATCTACCGAAAAAAATGATGCTCTGGTACAGAACACTACAAAACCAGTGATTGAATTGGAACCCATTCGAGACAGGCGAATTTGCGTTGAATCGAGCGACGCGAACATACCTGAATCCGAACGTTTTGATGCGAGCCGACGAGGTGAAGATTTTGACACAGTCCACGGGCCTGTTGTCGTACTTGTAGTAGAGCAGTATCCTCTCCTGGACCACTATCTCCTTGTGGGCGTCGCACATATCCACCATGCCTGCGGAAAAGCAGCGTGGAACGATTGAAGGAGCCGCAAGGCAGTGATCTGGAATAAATATGTAAGCGACTCTCCTGGACTTTCGCTTGAAGGGAACGGGACACGTCGACTCCATGCTAACTATACGTGTATATTGCATCTGTCGAAATACGAAAAAAAAACAATTCAAACGATAAGCAGCAGCGCCAAATTTCAGATAAGGATTACGTTCCACATGTCTACCGTTCCGTCCATGGGGACACCTAGTCCTTTGTCAGGGCTTGTCTGTACTTACCGAACAGGTTGTAGGGGACGGGCACCTCCTGCAGTGGAACGAACGAGCTTCGTCCCGAGCTTCGGGCCTCGCCAGTCAGCATGATGGTGTTCAGGCCGATACCGAGGTTATTGTGCACCCTGCGAGCACAGACGGGATGGTTGGGTTAGAGACGAAGCGAGAACCGGGAAATGGGCATGGACGTGTAAATGGTGACAAGTGATTTCCTTCGTGAAATACATATTAAGATGAGTTTCAGATAATCCACGCTAAAATGCAAGAAAATAAAGGATTTTCATCATCAACATCCATAAACAAAAATTTGTAACTAATTAAAGGCCATAAGCAAGAGTCAATGGATGACACTATCAAATTGCCAGGAGTCTAAAATAAACTTTGGACATCATACAAGCGGTAGCGCTACTCACCAGAGGTGCATGAAGTCGAGTGTCCTCGTTGGATTAACCACGGTGACGCCGTCGCTCAGACTGCCGGTCACATTCACGGCTCGAACGTCAGGTGATATGGCCACGCTGAGCAGCGCTGGCGACTTCTCCCCATGCAGCCACCCGGCGCCGAGAACATCCACAAACCTCAAACGCGACTGACGTGACCGACCGCGGCCGTGGGTGTGGACGTCGTGGAGTCTCTCGAAGAACGACTGCACTTCGAATGTGGGCGTGGAGAACCTCACGCCTCCCCAGGCGCGCGCTGTGGCGTTGGCGTCTGCCGCTCCACACGCGATGAACACGTATTCGTCTTCCCAGTGGCAGCGGGGAGCCGGTTCGCCCGGTCTGCCCGTCATACGGAGTCGACACTGACCGAGGTTCTCCTCCTGTCCAGAACACTCGAGAGGTTCAGGCCAGGTAGTGACCAGACTGACGGACCCAGCGTGGAACTCTGTGCGCTTTCCTCGGCGGAGATGCACGTTCACCGACGGGAGGCCCTGCTGGCGGCACACAACCTCCGCGTTCCGGTCGGAGAAGCGTCGGTCACACACCGGCACCCACTGCACCGTGGTGGCATTAAACAGCTCCAGAAATCCTTCCGAGCCTCCACATTTCCCAGCAGTACACAGTCTCAGTCTGGCGGGCCGCTCGTCGTGGCCCCACAGCTGCCGCTGGGCCACAGCGCGGCCCACGCGGAAGTGCTGCAGCTCCCGGGTGAGGGGACGGAGGGTGATGCGTTGGCGAGGGTTACCCTCAGCCAGAAGGGTGCCCAGGACCAGGAGACCGACGGACGGGTAAAACTCGAGCGTGACGCCCGGCTCCAGGCGCAGCGTAGCCTCCGGCATGACGGTGATGTCCGAGCGGACGATGTACGGCTGTGGACGGTACCTGGCGATAAGAGAGGGGTGAGTCAGTTACGGACGGCACTGAAGGTGAATGGGGATCAACTGAAGTTGGGGAAAGACACGTAACAATCCCTTACATCACGACAGCTATCGGGGTTGGATGATGGTTGTGTTAGTGCAGACTCACAATCTTACGAGTATGTATTTTTATAACAAGCAGTTTCGATTTTAATCTGATTCGATGAACAAGAAGCTAACAATTTAAAGTTCTATCAAGGGGAGTGTTGCACTATGTAAGAATGCCGCAATAGCAAAATTTAATACACAAGTCGACTATCAAGCAGTTTTTACGGTTATCCCCTGCCTCGGCTGCCACTGAACCAACTCACCGTAGTGTGAAGTTGCCCCTGATCCTGCCGCCGAGGTTGTCCAGGTCGGGCTGGTGCTCCTGCTCGTACTCGTACTCCTCCGGCGCATCCAGCGAATCCCTCGACAGGAACGGACTGAATCGCGCGATCGCATAGCTGTTCCAGTCATCAAAGTCGAATATGCGTTCGCGGATCTCATGCGGGTTTCTCGTCCCCCACCAGTTTCGGCTAGCTACCAGTTCTGTGGCCAGACTGGACGAGTGCGTCCCAGCCAGGAACTCGTAGTCCATCTGATTGCGGCCCAGTAGATTCTCTGTGACATTGACGCGCTGTACACCGCGCACTGCCAGCACGTGACTGGGAGCTGCGTGCACCGCCCTACCGGACAGCGGCTGCTCGTTGAACCGCACTTCATTGCGGGTGATCTCGGCAGTCACGTGGCCGAGAATCTCTGACTGACTGTCCACAGCCACTTCCACCATGAAAGTTCCCGTGTTTCGTCGGATCACGTTCCTAGAAATCAGCAGCTCCTTTTCCATGCCACGCACCGCTAGCAGGCCTCCATTACAGATGTTATCCTGGAAAGTGTTTCGTAGGATCTGGAGTCTCGCGAAGTGGCCTCCGACCACGGCCTGGAAGTCGCGGTTGCCGGAGAAGGTGCAGTCGGCCACGTAGAAGGAGTGGGTGAAGTTCTCGTTGTAGCGCCACACGTAGGGAAGAGAGACGTCCAGGCCGCCGCGCCGGTTGGACGTGACGGTCGTGTTGTCCAACACCCAGTGGAAGAGGTTGTTGGACAGCCATAGGTCCCTGTCGGTAGGAATACGTGTCAGATAAGTCTTAACCGTCACCTTTTTTCGTGAAACGAAATCATGCGATGCCTACACAAAATGAGTTAAAAGCTGACTGAACAAATTATTATACCTAAGTGGACATCAACGAAGCCAGCAACAAGCTTTTACGATGAAAGTAACCGCAAAAAAAACATTAACAAAAACTGCTTACTCTGCCGGAGGCTAAGCATTTTTCATGCTAGCTGAACTTTTGGGCTTTCGCAATCGGGTGTCAAATTCACCAAGCACATCCAATCCGCAGTAAAACACAGCCACCCACCTGGAGAACTGCCTGATGCCGGCTCCGTTGTTGTCGATCCGCGTCCTGTTGATGACGGTGGTCACCTCGGAGATGTTATGGGACACGTCCTCCCTGAACGGAGACAGGTAGAACACCGCCTCCTCGCGGTTACCAGACAGCTCAGAATCGTACATCTCGATAGAGACGTTCGATTTTCGGAGGAAGAGCTCGTGTAGATCGCCACGGTACCTATAGACATAGTAAATAAAATCATGTCAACAGCGCACAAACGTCATTTGAAATGCGTGGGGGCAGAGGGAACCGAGCTGGAAACCCATAAGCTGATGATATTGCAGATATAATAGTTGTTTGGGTGACAGCTAAATGGTTCGATAGGGTGTCCGAGCCCCTGTAGTGTCTGCTAATGAAAATACGCCGATCTCACTGAGAATCCCGTCAAATTACGTCTCAGGCGTCGAGTTTCATGCACTACGCATGCAACATATGCATCACACAACACTCGCCAACAGCATAATTCTACAGCCGCGTCTCGTGACACCATCCTTGCCTCCCATCTACCTCCACTCTCCCAGCCAACTACACACCTGCTGTAGAACAGTGCCGACAGTCCGTATCGGTTTTTCCTGACGAGAGTGTTGTGCAGCCGTAGCCGAGGCACCCGTCCCCGCTCCTCCTCGTACCGTAGCAGCGAGGTGGGACGCAGCTCCCGCACATCCGAACCTGAAAGCACAAACGAGCCGTGGAATAGGCGTCAGAACTGAGCGGAACAAAACTCGTTCGGCGTGGAGCGTTATGTACAACGACAAAAAAAGAGAGTGAACCAATATAATACATACACATCAAATCAGAAGGCAAGTACAAAAGCAGTACACATCAGCAAATGCACACTTAAGCTTATCTACAAGTGCACGACGACGGCAAATTTCCAGGCCTTCTCTTCCCGAAACAGATAATCATCTGCCTGCAAACCCAATAATGTATCGCATGAGCGTCATCATCCCTCAGACCCCTGGGTGTTGCAGTACTCACGTCTGATCGCAGTGAACAGCAGTACAGCTCCGCCGCGGGCCGGGCCTCGGGTCATGTACCGCAGCGTGATCTGGTAACTGGCAGAGCTCACCGGGAACGCCAGAAAGTCGCGGCGCAGCTGCCAGATCTGGAGAAAACACGGCCACCTTTGGTTACCGAGGCATCACACTCTAGGCATCGCAGCATAATGGGTTATCTACGAGACCAGGGTTATACGGTGTTGGTTTGAAAACAATTAACCACACGGTAGGGTGAATCGAATAGGTATTCAATCCGTGATTAATAATTAAGTTAGATGAACACCCATTATCATCACAACATGTTTACATATAACCAGCATCTTCCATCATGCCACTGGTTAGCTACCAGTAAAACGCCTTTTGGGCGAAGAACGAGCGAGCGAGATATAGTGAGCCCTGCACGTGCGGAAGGGCGAAAGGGTACTTCCAACGGGGCTTGTGCAAAACACCCTTCTAACCGGTCGCTAGCGGTATGCCAAATTTGAACGCAATCGGCCCAGCCGTTCCTGAGATCTGGAAGCGGCAATCTGCACGTGCGCACGTGCAAACGGGGTCCAAACTGACTTTTGCACGGCACCCTACTAACCGGTCCCCAACCGTGTACCAAATTTGAGCGCAATCGGCCCAGCCGTTCTCGAGATCTGGAAGCGCCCCCTGCACGTGCGCACGTGCATTAGCACCCTATATAACCGCAACACATGAGAATGCATTGCCTGGTGGGTGCCTACCTGTATGCCAAGTTTCAGCGAAATCGCCCCAGTAGTTACTGAGTTATTGAAATGGGAACAAATTTGGCACCTCTTCTTTTTGCATTTTGCACGTGCAGTAGGGGTCACTCACATAGATCAAAAGTATCCGACCTTTGGTAGAAGGGATGCAGCTACCCTACAAAAATTACCGCAAGACAATCGCCCAAGCGGCTGCTGAGATATGAGCCTCTCAAAATCACTACTTTTGCAAAACAGCTTGAACACCCTTGACTTTTCACGTGGCACGTGCCACGACGGTCACTGTGATGTATCAAAAGTAGTCAATTACGGGGTAGAAGGGATGGGGCTACCCAGCAAAAAAGACCGCAGGCAAATCGGTCCAGCGATTGTTGAGATATAAGCCTCTCAAAAGCGTTACAGGCCGGGCCGGGCCGGGCCGGGCCGGGCCGCTCATACTGAGATTTTTCCGTTATATTGAAAAGACTCGCTTCGCTCGCTGCGCTCGCTCGCTCGTAACAAAAGAGACACTTCCAATAAAAATGAGCTCCACCGGCCCCGACTCGGCCCTCAAACCGTACCACGGCCGAGGGCTCGATCTGGTAGAAGTCGTAGATGTGGATGTCCTCGGATGAGTCCGGTGGGCTCGGGTTCAGCACCTGGATTCCGATCAGGTTCTCACGGGACGTCTGCCAATGGAGAGGGGTCACACGTGATGAGAGCGTTAGATCGGATAAAGGTTAACCCGCGCCCCGTAGGGCTACCGGCGGACCCTACCACCCGTAGGGGGGGGGGGGCCGTTTCGGCCCCCCCCTAAGATCTCGGAAAGTTACCGGCCGATTTTCAAAATTCAAACGGCGTTCGATAGCCCCACCCGGGAACTACCTTGTGACCAAATTTCATTGACTTAGGTCAAACCGATGACGTCACAGGTCAGGTCAAAGGTCAGATTTTCACCGTTCACAGGCAATTCAAGAAATGTGCTGTGAAAGCGAGTAAATTGGTAATTTATTGAAAACCATCGATGGTACATTGTTCGTCAAACACATACTTTGCTATCTGAGGTCACTGATACCAGGTCAGGTCACAGCGAGGTCAGGTCACCGGGGGTCACAATATGAATGTGTCGTGTGATACATGTTTTATGGTCCATTTTACATGACAAATGCGATTATGTGGGTTAGGCAGCCTTTGGGGCCAGCCTAGGTCACGTTTTGGTGAAGGTCAGGTCAAGGTCAGGTCAAATTAGGTCAAATTTCAAAGTTGATGTTTTTGCATAAAATGGGTATCGATTCGATGCAGCTCGTCACGGGGAGTCTAATGGTGGTCTTCGTTTTGCTCTACGAGTTCTAGAATTGCCAAAAATTGAGTTTGAAAATTTGACGTCATCATTTTTGAACAGTTTTTTCGCTATAACTTGGCCAAAAAACGAGGTATCGATCTGAAATTTGGTATGTAGATAGAAGACGGTAGGCACTATCACATATATTCCGGTTTTTTTGAAACTCAAAAAACTTTTTGGATTTTTTGGCGAATATATCCAAAAAAATGCTTTTTTGATTTTTGGGGGTCAAAACTCAAAAATTTCAAATATTCGAGATAGCAGTTTTGTAGCCCTGTCAATTCTACACCTTTTATGTCTTGATCATTTTTCTGTATCTTCAAAGCTGTAGTCCTGACAGGTCTTCTCGCGAAGGTCTTTTTTCGGTCGAAAATGACAGAACATGACGTCACTCTGACGTCATTTGTGGCCAACCTATCATAGCCTCTGGAAAAATTTTTGGTCACAATGTGTAAAATTGATGCCCGGAGGGGTCCTGAAAGTTTAGTGGCGATATCTCCAGCCATTTAGGAGATATCGACCGAAAAGGACAGGGGGGGCCGTTTCGGCCCCCCCCCCTACGGGGCGCGGGTTAATAGAATCTCTAGCTTAGTCTGACTGTGACGCACTGCATCTAGGCATCCGGTGTAACGCAAGATCTACTATATTGAGTATTGACCATGATTACCTAGCTTTCAAAACGATCATTTTCACTTAAAAAAAAACATTAATTATGCGGGCTACATGAACCAACACACAAACAAGCCCATCAAAATCTGTCAATTACAGGCTCCTCGACCATTTACATACTTCAACCAGCCACCCCAAGGTTGACATTTCCACAAAGACCCTTCACTGGCTAACAAGATAGCTAAAACTCCGGACGGTACATACTAAAAAAAAAAACTTTATCCACTTCTCAGGATATCCGCACCTTGTCTATCCCATTCCACAGACGACTCTACTAGCTCCCTCACCGTGACATGGAAGATTCTCTCCATGGTCTCGTCCGATCCCTCAGTGATCAGGTAGGTGGGCTGATACAGGTCCAGCTCGATGCGCGCCGGTGTTGATGGCAGAAACACGCGTCTCTCTCGCACCAGCCCGGCCCAGCCGATCAGCTCCCGCTGCTCGTGTCGGATCAGGGACGGGTTGTAGTGGATGCCCGACTCGCCGTTTTCCTCCACCAGGCAGTCTGAGAGGGAGGGGGTCAGTGACGTAAATTGATGGGGTTCATTTTCGCAAAACTCATTTTCAATTGTAAAGGTAGCGACTTGCCGCGAGGTTTACATAGATAACCAAGAGCAGGGCGAATTAAAATAGGTTGGGTGAAACAGAGCTAATGATTTCGCAAAACAGATAATCTGTTTATGGGAACTTTGAAATCATGTACCATTGCTTGGAATATCACCAATTTACCCGATGATAAGCAAAACGCTTAAACAAGTAGCCTCCCTAAAAAAACAGCACGATAACCACGCCAATCACTGCCACTTCTTCCAGACCTAAGGCGCACACCACTGGAGCCGGGCTCTACCGTTTCCTCACTTGTCATATCGAGCCACAGTGAGCGCAGCGATATGCCGTGGCCGCGGTTGCCGCGCGCCTCCACCCGCTTCAGGTGGTTGACCGAGTCGATCTTGAACGTGTCAGAGTACATGATGCCCAGGCCGTCACCGTCGTTATCGGTTAGCACCACCGACTCCAGCACGTGGTGGTTGAAGTCCATCCGCAGCGCTGTAAAACGGAACGTTCTCAAATTAAAATAACTTAATAGAAATAATAAACGAACTGCTAGCAAAAGAAGAAAACAGGACGATAATGGCCACCGGGCGGAGACAAAAAAGCCCTTCAATAACAAGGCAATCTGTTTTCTCAACAACCAAATCTCACGATTATGCACGAAATCTCAACAAAATCAAAACACCGCCATCAGCTTGCCCGATCCTTCCGTCTCACCTGGTCCAAACGTGTACGTCGCATGATCGATGAGCCCAGCGCTCTCAATCCAGACATTCTTCAGTATATTTTTCTCGGCGGGCAGACCGAACCGGACGCCCGCCCAGCTGACATCGTAACAGCGCAGTGCCACGTCCATCTCGTGCGGACACGTGTGCTCCAGCTCGGCGGCCGACTCGTGGCGACACCGGGTCACGTCCAGGTCGGTCGGCGCGCACGACACGGAGCTGAGAAAGGAGGGGACAAACAGTAGTAAGAGGAAGGTCGATGGAGCGATGGATACGTCAGAATCGGGACAGCACTCGGCAATTTCGAAAAAAACTAGTCACGTTGAAATGATAAGTGAAACTAAGAAGAAAAAAACGAATAATGAGATTCCGACACAACTATCGTCACAGATCCCAAAAATAGTAAAAAGGATTAACAAAGTTCCCGATACCTCAAGTCAGCACGGCAGCTAGCCAATTTGACGAATAGCTGGACCTGATGCTTTACCAGTGGCCCGTGGTATCGCTTACCTCATCATCACGCGCGAGTCGAGTCCCTCTAGGGGCATCTCAGTGCGCGTCATCTGCCAGTCGAGCGGGTTGAGCACCCAGCCCATCTGGCGGCACACCAGCGCCGCGTTCAGGATGCTCCAGCCGCGCGAGCACACCGTGCCCCACTCGTTGTCAATCAGCACCTGTTGATGGGGCAGAGATAGGGATTATTGTTGGAGATTAGTAGACGAATAGATCATGGCCGTATCCAGTCCACCTTTGAGCATAATGGGTACCTACGGAAAAATATGACATTGTATAAGAGTAAAAGTAAAATAATAAGAGTGGATATCAGTAGGTATACGACGCTAATTAAATGCATCAACAAACCATTATAAACCGTTACAAACCATTCCCGAAAGGAAAAACATGAAGTTGGTGCAACAACAGTCATTCATTCCATCTAAAGCAAACCACCCTTCAAGTGACTCCTCTTCAAACTCCTCTTCGCCCGCTGAATACAGACTGACCTGCAGTCGTCCCTCTCGCTCGGTGCGCCCTCCGACCAGTCTGACGGGCGCCAGGCTGACGTTGTCCCGCTGATCGCGCTCCTCCAGACTGAATGTCACACGCTTCTCCTCACTCATTGACGAGCCCTCGGCGTGAATGTGGCCGGCCACCATCATACCTGGACATGGCACAGCAACGGTTAAATTGCTACCAAGAACCTAGACAATCGTAAGGCTACTCAGGAGAAGCAGAAATACATAAGACATGACTAGTTTAGCAAAAGACATAGCACATGTTTGCAGTGGTAATATTACATGGGGAAAAGTCAACAATTAGGTCAATCTTTGAGGCAGCCAATAGCAAGGTAATTAAGCTTCTAAATTATCAAATATCACTGATAAGCCCCACCCCAGTGCAGTTTCCGCAATGTGTACTCACCAACGCTGTGCTGGAACTCGAGTCGCACTCCGAACGCCACTGTCAGACGGGCGCCCGGCCGCACGTAGATATCCCGAGTGACGCGGAACGTGCCCTCCGGCAGGATCACCTGACCCGCTATCTCTCCGCCGATCTCGTTCTGCGCGTCCGGCCCGAAATTCGGCACAAACTGCTCGTTCAGCGAGAGCAGGATCGAGTTTGGGTCGTTCTCGCTAAGCAAAAACGGCTCAAAGTCCACCTTGGCTAGATTGTAGCGATCTTTGCGGTCGAATATACGGCTATATACTTGGTTGGCTCGCTTGAAACCGAACCAGTTGTGCGAGGCGTTGGCGTTGGCGCTCTGATCCTCGAAATGCACGCCCAGTTCGTATTCTGACTCGGGATTCTCCATGATGTTGCGGTAGACAATGACAGAAGCGGAAGAAACAGTGACTACTGCGGCCACACGGTTACGAGGATTCAAACTGGGGAATGGCTCTTCGACGGCGTTCTTCACCAAAAAGTTGCGGCTGAAGAGGATCTGCTGCGCTGACGAGTGTGCGTACTGTGACGCACCGATGTTCACCACGTAAATGCCGTTGTTCCTCTCGAAGTAGTTGTTTGTGATGTTAAGCTCAAGAGGCAGAAGCTCCACCTCAGGCGTGTCACCGCTGTACACCCGCATGGAGGCCACCCGCTGCTCAGCGAAGTAGTTGTACTCGATGTTACCGAAGATGTTGGCCACCGGCTCAATATTGATGCCAAGTCGCTCGTTCCTGAGGAAGCGGTTGTTACCGATTTGCAGCAGAAGCTTTCCTTTAGTGGTCTCTTGACACGTCCAAATATCCAACGCATCCCAGAATGACCGCTGGAACACATTACCACTGATATTCACAAACGAATCTCGGCAGAAGTTACCAACAAACACGCCTTGAAGCTCGTTCTCGGAGAGTTTCGAGTACGCGAGGACGAACTCCTGGCTGAAGGTCACCTTGTGATCTGTCTCATTGTACCAGAGGGACACACCACGACCCGAGTTGCCGGCGATCTCACACCAAGAGATGTTCTTGTTGCCGCCCGCGTAGGTGATATTGATGCCGTCACCGATGTTGTTCGTGATCTGGGACCACGTGATGTTGACATCACCGGCGCCTCCCAGCACGTGCACGCCGGCCACGTGTGAGTTGTTGGCCACGAGCGTGCGGTGCACGTGGACGAGCGAGCGCAGGTTCTCGACGGCGATGCCCCGTCCGTTGTTGTTGGATACGTCACAACTGGAGACGTTCAAGTCGTGGGTCTTCCCTGGAGAGACAGAAATAGGACGGTTAGGGAGCGCTGTACAGAAACAGCGACAAAGTAACGGCGCCAGCCTTAATTCATATGCTCTCGAAATAGTTGTTGGTAATGTTGAGCTATCTCCATTGGCAGAATCTTAAAACCCAAGTGAACGCAAAAGAAGATCTGCCATTTGTCTCTGGCCACCTGCTAGTCGGTTGTTTTCTACCAGCCCCACTGCATTCATCAACACCGTGTCCAGTCCCGCCCCATCCGTTCCTAACATCCCGATCGTCGAGCCACGTTCACCCGTCCTGATCCCGCCAGCTATTTCTTTATCAGCCCACCCGAGCCGTCCCGCCCTGTTCCCACCATCCCAACATCGCCCTCTCTCCTCCCATTCGGATCCCATCGACCCCACCGCCACACTCACCATCTCCAGCAGTGATGGCCATGATGACCTCCGTCTGGGTACGGTTCAGCGCAGAGAACGTCACCAGAAGCTGGTGACGGGTGGTGACCAGACTCTGGGGCCGGGTGGCGTTACGGACCTGACCGGAAGAGGGACGGAGTGTCAGCGAGGAGCGAGACGGCGAAGGGTCAGCAATGGGGGTGCTTAAATGGCCGTTGAAAAGCGTATATGAACTAATTACTAGAGCCGATCCATCGCATTGTATCGACATTGCTAATCGCGACCGCGCAAAGGCAGTGTCTTTCAATGACGAACAAATTATTATATTCAACGCTAAAAGGTCGTCATGCCAACGATGAATCATATGACTGGCATTCCATCAATACGACACGCAGGTGAACAATGTACCGCGCCCATCAGGTCAACCCCTGGCCTGGCGCATTGTTGCGTGCGCGGCCGAAACGGCTCATTTCCGGAGTGATCACAAACACAACGAGGTCGTGCATCCGACCCGCTCACGTTAGCTACCGGCCACCGTCCGGTCCACGCTAGAGTGACGCTAGACCGACCTGCTACAGGCAGGATTCCTGAGCCTGACACAGACTAAACCTGTGACAAGCCGCATCTTGACGGCTAATCATGGGTGCGCAGGATCTCTGAAGACTATGAGTATGCTCGTTGCGACAACAGCGGGCGGGGAACGTGTCTCGTTGACTTACCTTGAACGTGCCGAGCAGCGGTGAGGAAGTTGACGTGCCGTCATAGAAGCTCAGCTGGGCATCGTCGTCGCGTTCGTTCATCAGGTAGAGGAAGTTGACCGTCAGCACGAGACCGGGCCGAGCGCGGAAACGCTGCAGACATAAAGCACGATAAGAGTTGTCACTTTTCCCGGAAAGCTGACAAAGCTTTCCTAAAGCGAGATGTAACTGCTATCTGGCTTCTAAACGAATGATGTAGATAAAGTACCACTACAGAGTTCTATCTCTTGGGTTAACACGCCAGAATGATGTTATATGTATGTTATATTGCAAGACGATGTTGGTAAATTACCGTGTGTCATACAGGTATTCTAAATAAATACAACATGCATTTTCTCATTTCATCTAATCTCAAAACCTCTCCTGTAGTTAACACTACCACCTCGCCTCTTCTTACCTTCTGACACTGAATCGGGCGGTAGCTGGTCTTGAACTGCTGCGCCACCGTGTAGATGGGGAAGATCTGCTGTGCAATGGTACCGGAGCTGCAGAAGTCAGTGACCGGCGTGCCGTCCACCTCCCGGCGCGGGATCTGAATGTCGTGCTGGACGAATTTGATACCGTCGGCCCCGTTATCGCGAATCCGGCAGTCGTGGACGCGAGCCAGACCCGTGGAGGTGTTCATGTATATGCCGATGCCTGGAGAGGAACGTCCATTGGTTATCGATAGCTCAGGTGGCGTATAGCTGTGAGACATTGTACTATTGCGACATCATACAGTGGAATAAAGTAGCTATACACAGTACACACCACACAACATTGAATATGCTGCCACCGCTAACCATTGTTTCCCGAGATTCTGATGGACTTCTCCAGCAGTTATGTATTTAAACCACTACCATTTCTCGTTTTCTCTTATCTTTTAACGTTCCCATTGACGCCGGCTATCTATGGCCCGGTCGGTCCAAATAACCACCAAAGTATCATTTTCATTTGTAAAGCCGGACCGCCCGACTTACCTGCGTTCTCCTCCACCGTGCAGTTGTTGACGATAACCAGTGAGTCAGGCGCTGTGATGTTGATACCTCCGTAGGCCGACCGGCGCACTGTTACACCGTACAGTCGCGGAGGCACGCCGATACTCTCAATGGCCGCGTGTGCCTGCGAGGGATGGGGAAGGTCAGGTCAGGTCAGGTTAGGTCAGGTCAGGTCAGGTCAGGTCAGGTCAGGTCAGGTCAGGTCAGGACAAGTCGCGACCATACAAAGAGCCAAATAGATCGAAACCTGGCACACCCTACCCAGATGGTATATTTTGCATGCAGCCTTTATAAGTTCGCTTACTGACGTTAAGCGTTCTGTGTAAAAAATAAAAGGCAAGAAACTGAATAACCTAGAACAAAGGCCGATGCACTAAGCTTCTTATCGTCTTAAAGCACGCACAGTGCACACCTTCAAACGTCATCTACGGATGGCTCAACCACCTCACAGTATTCACACGTGCCCGCACACACGCTAATTCCTAAAGCCGCACTCCTACAGGAAACCTGACCGGTTCCCTTCCACGTGGCCGACCCGCCCGTTCCTGGGTTCCCCGTTACCCGGCCGTTGCTCGTGGCCAGTGACCCCCCTCAGCGACCCCTCACGACCTTCTAGTTTGACCGACACTCAGGGCTACTTCAGACGGAACGGAACGCGGCGCTCCCCGGCTCAAGCGAGCTGTCAGAGCTTATTTCACGCTTCGGTATAACACTGTCATACCGGTGGCCAAACCAAGGCTGCTCACGAGACTCTTCGCCCCCGCGACTGGTGGAGCTGCATACTAAAGAGACACATGGCGAAGGAAAAAATCTCTATCACGGTGCAAACATTTTAAAAGAGCACCAAGAACATTGTCTTATTTATCCACATCCACAGCTCTTGGATGGTATACAGGACCTGATAGCAGCCTTTTTATTGTTATTAGCACGGCAACTATTAGCTCTTATAACACTAGTAGGCAGTAGCATGCAATCGCACTCTGCCGTGGGGATAAGCCTGTTCAGAGTTCCGTTTTCTGATTCTCACCTGTCTCCCCAGTCCCATGCCGGCTCCCAGCACGTCCACGTGGTACAGTTTGGACTCGGAGAACTTCTGGTAGAGCGTGTCGTCGGCGGTCAGCAGTTTGGTGTGGTCGGCCCGCTCGAAGCTCAGGCCGCGCCAGTGAGCGGCCGGTCGGGTCAGGTCAAACACGGGCAGGCAGCGCAGCGCCAGATCAGCGTGCTCATCTGTGGGTCACGGGTCATATCAGAGGTCAGCTCAGGTCAGGTTGGTTTTGGTTGGGTTATAGGTGAAGTGTGGCATCTTCAGCTATATATCCGAGCACCGATTCAAAAGCCATATAAATTCCCACAAGCCATCATTTATCTCACTATCTCATAGCTTAGGTCAGTTAAAAATCAAATAAATGCCAACTTTCCAACATCGCAGAAATATTACAATGAAAGTTATGGCCAATCAAACACATTCAGTGTGAACCTTTCGAAACGGAGCTCGTCTCAATATCTGACATTGACATCTGACATCTGACCCATCAGCAGAAGAGTCCAGTCCACCCCTAACCGCCCACTCCTCTGTACCACGTACCGCAAATACCGGCTCCCATGGCTCTGGTGTCCCAGTGGCAGTCCTGCACGCGCGCCTCTGTACCGGTACACTGGGGCCGTTCGTACAGCAGGCGGCGGGTACCGTTCAGCCAGGGGTACCACTCCGAGTACTCGCCGCCCGTCAGACCCATCTGACGACATGCCACGCGCGCGTCCGGCGCCGTCCAGCTGAGGGCAGAGAGAGATAGTTAGGAGGGTCAGAAGGAGGGAGGGGATGATGTCAAGAAGAGATAGGGTTCCAAAAACGAGAGAAAAAGGCGCTGTAAAAGAGCGGTACTGTGGGGACAGAATGTGTGTGTACATACGGGGGGGGGGGGGGAGGCAAAAGACTAGGGCTTATCCAGAGGTTTCAAGCGGTCGGGGAATGAAGAAAAGGAAAAGGGTCAACAATGAAGGAGGGGCACGACACAGGGATTCAAGGCAAGGGTGAGCCGGAGAGTGGGAGAACGAGCGGCGAGCTCAAAATAGAAGCGACCGTATTGGCAAACGAGTATGAGAGGGCTTGCAACGGGAGGAAAGTGTAGCGAGTGAGAACTACAGGAGAGAGGCAATTGAAAGCAGCGAGCCGCCTGGGTTGGGTCAGCTTTTACGAGCTCGGGAGACGGGAGAGGTCACAGAGCACAGTTGCTACAGCCCACATAGGTCCCCGAATGGAGAAGCTGGCGGCGCTTTGCCGTCATTGTATGACCTGTCAGGCAGGGTAGAGGTGATAATGAAATACAGCACTTATGAATTAAGAACTTCGTAAAGCTACTAAAGTACAAACGCTGTGGCCTAAACGTGGCTGAAAAAAGACATGATCATTAAGCAGGAGCTAAGCAGCGACCCATAGGCCAGTGTTTCCTCAATAAAATCACCACGCAATGAATGTAGCAAGGAAATGTAGCAAGGCCCGTATCTCATGCAGAATAACAACGAACTTCATTGACTCATAGGAGCTAAAAGGAAAATCGACAACTGCTCCAGTTCCTTTCATTCTCAAAATCCTAGCTATCTACAATACTGCAGCTGGTTTGCTAAACCAGCAAAGGTTACCTTGAACTTTAAACACTCTGACGAGACCGGTGCTGCCCACCCAAGATCCCGATTAAAAGACCTAAATAGCCAGTATCAGCACCACCCATTGCGTGCCCAGTCACGGGATCTCTGCTCCTCCGTCGTCACTGCAATAACCGGCTCCTCAGCAGCACGGACCGGCGGACGGTGACGGGGCAGCACCGACGCGCTCTGTGCACACACAGACACACAAACACGACGAGGAGGGGCGGTGCCGGTTAGTTAGAGAAGCCGTGCCGCAACGCAGCCAACCAGAGCAGAAACAAACGAAAAACTCCACGACGTCGGACGGACCAACAACGGTCTCGGAAAACAGAATAAGGTGAGTTTCTCAACCGCGCCGCACACCCACACGACTGTCCAGCCTTTGTTATAATGAGATCGGTATCATACTCGCTATCTCAAGTTCACACGGGGCGTGTCATTTATAAACAGCTCCATCTCGTCTGTTTCGTGCAGCGGACCAAGAAAAAAAACAGGGACCCGAGCCGAGATCCTGGCCGGGAGGCCAGCTGACGCAGGGAGACTGCAGTTCAGCGTAGGTCACTAACACCAGCGACCGCGTCTCAGCACGCGGGTTATCGGCTCTGCCACCCTGCAGGCGCGGCACAGTGACAGATAACTATGCGGCAAATATGCAAAGATGAAAGAGGCTTCTCAAAGCGCGATATCCTTGCAGCTGCAGTGTCGGAACAGTTCAAAACATGTTGGAGATAACATATTGAAGGACATTACCGTTTTCCTACAATGACGGCAGTCTACGTGCGACTGCTAGTTCGTGTTGTGATTACAGTTCATTTTAGATCACACTGCACGTACTGTAAGGATTAGACAACTTGAACTGTGTAACAAACGTGCACCAAAGAGGCTTGAATAGTGGGCGGAATGCCAGTCACGATAAGACCGGCTCCAAAGGCAAAACAGAGACAAGTGTGAAGGCCATACCCGAATGCATGCTGGCTGTAGGCCAGGCAGCTGCGCCTGACATAGAACCAGCTAGCTAGCGACATGCCAAAGGGCAATGCATCTCTTAACCTGATCCGGAGGTGTGCTAGTCTAGCTCAGATCAAGCCTCCAAGAGGCTTTGTACGTCGGAAAAAATGTAGCGGAGTTCCTACATCTCGAAACCCCTATCCTCATCTCGAGTGTTCCCTTCCGAGTCGTTCTGACCGGTCCATTGCATGGAGTGCTGTTAAGACGCACTTCAGCCCCCGGTCAGCTGACTTGCCTCTACCTGTGACGTCACAGAGGGGCCGAGTCGGCAGAGTCGGCCACTCAAGGCCACCAGCTACGTTTATGCAGTGCCGACTGTCTGAGCTCAGAGGTAGCGGCGGCGGAGGACAGCGCTCCAAGACGGCTCACCATTGTTTGAGCACCGACCAATGCTCTTCCGTATGACGAGATAGGGACACACGTGACACAACCAAGATTGAAGAGCGCTGAAGAATCAACTTCACTATCAGTGAATGAGGATCAGCTAACCCTGAATGAAGCTGCACACCATAAGTGCTCCTTCCCCGGTATAATGCATTTCGGCTCTGGCAAACATCGCTCCTGTAATTGTGTTCAGCACCCCAAGGCCGTCGTCTGTCGTTCATCACTGGTGGAGGCACTTGTTGTGATCACGTCTCGGCGAGGTAATGTGAGACACACCGCACGTGGAATGAGTACCCGGGTCGGGTCAGGGGGGGGGGGGCTTAAAAGTCCTTTGGCCAGGCCCTGCAGGCAGGATCGATACTCATTTTGCGAGACCAGAGGCCAAAGTTTGAGTGGAGGCCAGAGCTCACAAAACCAAGCCACTGCAGCCTGGAGGCATGTTTTTACTTTTTAGCCCTCACCTTCGAGCTTTCACAGTCTTGTTTTCTGGGCTGAGACTGACGGCGACATGGCAAGCATAAAAACTGCCGATCGGTTAACAAAGACCCTTTACGACGAAGGAATTTCTATAGCCAGGAACACACTAGTTGACGAAACCAGATAGCACCCCATCCAGTGTTTGTCAGTTTCAAAACGTCGCATTCCTCCATTGACCGATAAAACGAGAGCACCTCTATCCTCCCCTCCACTGCCCTTCCCCTCCCCATCAGATAAACGGTCAGTGACCCCCGCTCACTATACAAAACGCACACCCCTGTAATCTCCCCGGTGCCAACTCTGCGCAAACATTTCTCGCCAGCGGGCGGCGCAATGCGACAAACACCATACACCCGCAACTAACAGAGAAAGGCAAGCGCGTCGCGCCAATCCTCGTCCAGAGCTCGCCCAGCACAAACATCCCAAACGAACGGCGTGGGAGGGGAGGGACGGGGTCACGGGACAGCTGGGCCGGGGAGGGGAGGTGAGGGGAGGGGAGGGGAGCCTCGCACGGATGCCGAATGAATGCACAGTCACGCCAGCGAAACACGCCGGCCTGAGGTCAAAGGTCACAGCCTCCGGGCACGAGCGTCGCCAATTTCCCGGCCGTGCCGAGAGTGAGCAGAAAGTCGTGCCCAAGTCGCCACACAACAGGCAGAACACAGGCGAACTATGGCCACGAGGCACGAGCAGAAGCGACAAAGGAGTCGGGTTTCACGGACCAGCTGCTCGCGTCAGCGGTAAAATATCGCGAGTCGACTCGTGATCGGCCCCGAAGGAGGCTCAAAAGGCACCGTCATGCAGTCAACACTGTCCACAGAGCAGGTGTTCCGGCCCATCAAACTATCCAAACCCAATAAACCCCACCGCAACCCAAGCCAAATTAAATCCCGAACCACTACACTGAACGCCTTCAGACGCCAATGTCCGCGCTATCGCCCAAACCAGTAATGACGCCTTACACGCCAATTTCGGTAATATATGATACGTTGAAATGAGAACTCGCCGGCAGCCGAGCGTATCGGCCCGTTCAAGTTCCCGTGGGGACCCGAGCGGGCTCCCGACTGCCGACCCACGTGGAGCTCAGCCGTGAGCTCGATCAAAACCGTGCACCTGGTTCATGTGGCAAACTCATGAGCACGACTCACTAGCTGTTCTAGATTCTGTGCACGTTCGGTGGGCATTGTTCACGCCGGCGTCGGAAGTTGGAGGAAGCGGTCGAGCGGCGGCGGTGAAGGTAGCGGCGAGGGCGGGGGCGGGGGCGGAGGCGGGGGCGGCAGCGGAGGCGGAGGCGGGAGCGGCGGCAGGGGCGGGGGCGGAGGCGGTCCCGCCGTCGCAGTGGGCGGTTTTGTTACGGGTCGAGGGCCGGTTCACAGGAGGGCGCCCTGCCGAGCGGTGCCGACAAGCCCACCGGAACAGACCCAAGTGGAGCGGAGCGTCCCACCGCTGTGTATCGGCGCGGTGATTACCTTCTCCGCTCACGTGTGCAGGGCAGGGCAGGGCGATAGGGGCAGGTGCACGTTCGGCACACAACGGTGTGCAGAGTTAGGCCCAGGTTAGGGTGCACACAACGGCCAAGCACACACAATTGAAGTGGATCTCACAGGTCATGTAAAGGAAAACATAAAGCCGCAGACGGAGGGCGGGTTACCGGACATAGTGACACGGTTATGAAAGTCGCACACCGTTATGTGGGTGGCGGCGATCAGCCATAAGGAAGCTGGCAGTGCCCGAAGCCGGTTAAAATGTAGCGATGGCCCACAAACACCAAGGTAGACAACAAATAGACACACAAACACCCATTACCTCGACTTCCAACGGCTCCATAGCGAGTCACTAGAACGGACAGAACACCGGTTGGCATGATACAGAGGCAAATATATGCAGTTTGAAGATGAACAAGACATTGGACTTGTAGCTAAAGCTGGGAAAATCGGCATTCTTGATCGTTATTGTTGCTGTCCAAATGCAAATTAACGAACACAGCAACGAAACACTGGCCAATCAATGAGCCCCTCAGGCCCTAACCCCACCAAAAAAAAAAAAAAAAAAAAAAAAAACAGCAACAACACGGCACGGTAACAAATAGCACAGCTCGGTACTCACTTCCTGGAGTTGGTGCAGACGGAGCGCCAGTGGTCCTTGTGCAGAATCTGTACCCGTCCCTGCCAGGGGGTGGGGCCATCCACCAGACGCAGGCTGGGTGCAGGGGGACGAGGCGGCTCCTCAGAGGCCGTGAACACTATCCGGTCCCGCTCGGTGCCCTGGGGGAAGACGGGTCACATCAGGTCAGCACAGGAGAAAAACAATTGGCCCAGGTCACAATAGGTCATCAGGGGACCAAAAGGTCACCTGAGGTTGACGTATGTCACCTGAGGTTACACGAGGTCAGGGCAAGGTCACATGGTTCCATATATATCGGCAGGGGTCAGAAAGACAAACAGACTATAAGAGAAACAGGTCAGCGTGAGCCAGATTTCGTATGCATAAAAGTAATCGCAAGCTTTCGATATTTTGTTTTGGGAGGTAGCTGTGTAACACAACTACATATCGTAACTTCCTTCTCCCCACCATCCGCTCACCACAGCGACAGCTTTCTGAATCTCTCTTCACCGTGCGGTACCAGACTGATCGGCTCAGTTTCCACTCTCTACACACAACCGTTGTCTGCCTGACCATGCGTTTGTTTTCTCCATCAATCGAGACCGCTCCGCTGTTCATGATCGCTCCGTGCGAGAAGGTTCAGAGTCAGACGGTAACTAGTCACCATGGGGAGCGAGAACAAAGAGAGCGGCGCCGCCTGGCAACGCCCGAGAGAAGGGAAGGAGACGAAACGGTACGAAACAAAGTGAAACGGATCGGGCGGGGGAAGGTCACACTCGAACCCATTCGCCAATTTGGCCCACTGGTGGACGTCAATGGATGGTTCCCATCTTTGGCCGATAAGACGCTTGGTATGTACCTAGAGCAGATATTCTGAATTTGCAGTGATATTCGCCCGATGTTTCATACCCTTTCAAATGAGACTGACATTTGTGACGGTCAATCCCGAGCAGTTCAATGAAAATGAATGAAATACGTGAAAAGGATAAGCAGTTTCAGGTCATTCATCCCTTACAGCTAGAGGAAAACAAATTTAATCGCAAGATGTCATTAACCTCAAGTTTCCAAACTATGGTTCACCCTCAGCTGCACCTATATGCCGCCGATTTTCCCGTGGAGTACCGACGGCGAGCATTTATCTTATGACGTCAAACACAGCCGCGCCAGTCCAATTACCCTCGTGATCACATCCCCGTTAGCGCAGATTACCGCCCGATTCACCACCTATTACCACGTCGGCTTAGATTACCGTTTGTGGCGAAATGGAGGCGAGTCGATGGACAAACAGTCGTTGAACGCCACCTTCCGGTCTGCGTCTGCCAAAGTGTCACCACAGGCTATTGGCCCTAACAGAACCCGGAGGCGGCAGAAGTAAGACAAATCGACCGCTTCCGTGCCTCACTGGACACTTGAAAAACCGTCATACAGCCTGATTTAACATCCAGCTCGATCGCAAAAAAAAAAAACAAAAGAGGAGGAACAGAGACAGGGCCGATATTGGGGCGCGCCCTGTCGCCAGGGTCCAACGCGTAGCCAATTAGCAGCCACCCAGCGCCCCGAAAACCAACAAGGAATCGAGCGGCGGGCGCAGGGTAAGGAAGCGTCCCCGGAACCCGCCGACGGAAGAGCCCAATCAGTCTCACCACCCGCCGCGACCGGCCGGTCGACCAGAGAGCTAACTTCCAGCACGGTCCGCGAGCACAGCACGTCGCGCCGTGATCGTCTTTTTGTGTTGTTCCGCGCCACTTTTGTCACTTAGTCAACACAGAGGAGCACGCGAGCTCGAGCCGGGCGTGGTAGACCGTGAAATGGGCGCACGGCGACCGTTTACGGTCCGTCACGATAGCCAGGCTGTGTTTTGTGGGTTGTCTTGAGGTTGTTGGCCGTTCACACGGGCAATAATCGGAACAGGTAGGACGCGATCGTCAAAGATGCTTTGCAGCCGCCAGTTCTCCGATGCATAGCAATGAACATTCCAGCGCCATTCTCTTTAAAGAACTCGCAGAGTTAACGGCCACTAATAATCCGTTGACAATGCTGCTGATGGAGTGTGAATAACACCAATGAGAAGCCTCTCCTCTTACGTATGCGTGTTAAGTGCTCACCAGCGAAATTCAATTATCCAGCAGAAGGTAATAATAAAGCCCTGCTGGTCATTCTGGGCCAGCAAAGCCTGACAATCGCCCCTGCAATATCCATTCCATGAGGAATCTCTGCCTTATCGCTGGGTGCTGTTCCATGTATAGGACGGCGACCCGCAAGGCACCCCTTGCCAATCAACCAGCCCTAATAATCACCCCGTGCACTCCTCTGCAGGGTGGCATCCAGCAACGTCCACCGATTAGCGAGCCTGCGGCGTTCGCCCTGCACCCGAGTCCTGCGCGGCGGCGGCGCCTGGGGCGGTCGGCCGGCCAGCCCAGCCCGGACCGCTCCCACGGCCGGTGCTGATCGGGGCAGACGCTCCCACCGTCCCGATTAGCGCAGTACGGACGCTACTGGGCGAGCGGACGCAGCGGGACAGCGGCGCCGGTACGATACGGGAGCGGGTCATTATGGGATCACGGTGAATGGGGGCGGAACGTCCTGACGGACAGGTGGACAAACGGGAACGACACAGGACACACTGGTGGACACATGGACATTGGACAAAACGATCGCAGAGAAGCGGGAAATGAGAAGAAGGGAACAGAGGTGAGACAGTACTGCGCGGTGCCAACGTTACCAGGGGCTGGGCATTGGAATACAACGATGCCTTGCGAATCGCATTGAGCCCTTATAGACACGATAATCAATGGGCAGGATAATCAATCAGGGCAATCGATGAGCGATATCTAGAAAAGAACTATGTACTCAAAACAACGGTGTTCCGGTAAACGGTTTTACTTACTCATTAGAATTGTAGTGTAGTTAATAAAAATGTCAACCTTTGTCAGCATCCGGTGCATACTGACACGGTTCACAGATCGCATCATAAGCGAACGGCGATTTTACTCCGCACGGAACTGCTTCATGGAAGTTCACAGAGCGGAACTTCCGGACTCAGCCGTTGCAGGCAAGCTACACAACTCACAAGCAAACAACTCAACGGTCAACTCAACGGTTCAGCGTTTTCGTGCATTGAAACGATTGAAAAGCGATCGAGAGATTTCCAGCTCGATCCGAGATCTTTCCCATTGACAAGATAAACTGCTGGCCAACTGTCCTTTATCAATCGCCAATTGATCAAACCGCACGTCCGGCGCCCACAATGATCAGCCTGAATCAGACACGGATAGAGCACGTCACCCCTAATAACTAGCGTGGGTGACCACGTTACTGTTAGCCACACGCACATGGGCTGGAAACCGCCGACTCCCGTGAATCATACATGTGCCGTGCCGCCCGGTTCGAGCACAGGGCCGGGGAGTGGAGACGGAGGGGGGGGGGGGGGGCAGGGAACAGGGACAGCCGGAGGCAGGCACCAACCAGGGACACGCGTCCCACCGCCCCGACACGTGTTTGGAGCCACGCCGCACGCGACACCCTGGGTAAAATCAGCATTGATTTTACTGAAAGCATTAGTGGTTGGAGCTCAATCTGAGCCATCGGCCTCTGCACACAAAATAAAGAACTCATATATAGTTACACCTCGACAAGCAGATGTCAATGTCCCGCCTATCACCGCGGGAGCTCCCCACGGACCGCTATTCCGTCTGCAACGGAGCCGTCTGTCTGATCTGAGCCATGCACGCGTGACCACGAGCTGGCGAATCTAACAGAGCGGCGTCTGCGGCGCTTCCGACAGCGGTTTCCGAGCCGTGTCGGTCGCTGCGTCCGGCGGTCGTGGCTGGGCGTTCCCGCGGCGCGGCCACCACCGGACCGTTCGGTAACCGTTCGGCGCTCACCGCCGCACCGTCACAGAGTAGTCACAGTCACAGAGCCGTCGTCACGGAGTCACAGGGCGGTGTCACATCACCACAGTCAAAACAGCTTCGTCACAGGATGGCGGTTTCCATACGGGGAATGGAGCCGAGGAGGGCAGGTATCAAGCGTCGAACGCTGACCGCAGACAGACGCGACTCGGTGACCCGACACCGAGCGGTCTGCGGTTCACTGCCCATCAGAGCATATCCGCTACAATGAGGGTCTTTCAATCGCATCCAAAATGTAAGCAATAAGCATGACAACCTAGCCTCCGTCTCCTAACGAACCCATCGAACATTATGTAGTCACTCTATTAGCCCACCAATCGCATATGACCATGTTCCGGACTGAAACGAAACGCAATAGTTCAAGGCTCAAGCCATCCGGTGCAGCGCATAACAACAGGCACTTACCACTAGTGCCATCTATGAAGTAAAATACAAGCTCGCATGCGCCCTATACATTCCAGACACGCACCCGTTTCCAGCGCCAATGCTGAGTAATGGATGAAGGGATTACGCATATAATAAAAACTCGAGCCTGCCTCACCCTTGCTCGCCTTCCTATGCCTAACCGCCACATATCCATTATCCAACAAGCTCTAGCCAGTGACAGGCTGCTTAAGCCGATACAGCTCATGGCGCCTTTAACGTCAAGTCCTAACTGCGCATCGGCGTCCAGCAAACACTCTCTGTACAAACACAGAGACTGAACAGCGCGGACGGCAGCCCGCGGCGGAAGGTGGCCGGGAACCGGTTTCCGTTCGTTAGGAGTGCTCCTGAGTCACTGAGCACGGGGAAGTCTGGCATAGTTAGCCACGCCACAGCCCCGTCCGCGCGCAGGAGACAAAGGCTGACCCACGGCAGATATGATCACTTATTCATGTGCAACATTTTAAATGTATAGAGCTATGTAAGCTGCAGCAGTCTCAGCTCGAGCCAATGGAATATGCAGCACTCGACCGCGGCGTAGTGGTCTACGTGGCTGACGTAGGCCGGGCTATAGCAGCGAGCAACTGCGTTCCTAAAGTTTCATAGGAACCAGTTGGTTCGGGACGGCTCCCGTCTAGTCACCGGGTCACCCGATTCAAAGCAGTAACTGGAATACATCTAACGGTTCTAGCCGCGCATGTAGTCTGGTCTGACTGCTGGATTGATGCATTACTGCTGACGTCAAAGACTACCTATCACGTCACACGTCAGTATGACGTCAAAGTCAGCATATCGGCCGGATAGAAGTCAGTCAGATAAATATTACTGGGTGATGTGGCAGGAAGGTGATAGGTGAATCGAGAGCGTTAGCGGATGTTGGGTATAAGAATGACAGTATGCACCTGTGCCGCTTCACATCTGTCAGGGCCATAATGATCGTATAAAAACGTCCAATATCGCCCAGCTAAGACGGAAATTACACATCAGTCAAGTCATGCTCAGTGTTGTCCGAAGTGCATCCACCTAAACGGGCATTTCCGACTCATCATTGCCATTTTCCAGACACACAGACTGCAGCCGTTACCCGGTCCTCGCTAACACCGGATACAGTGAGTCATTGAAGGCTGATTCACTCCGGCCGTTTTTCGCGTGCCGATGCATTGGTGATCATTGAGTGATAAAGAGCGGGTAAAAAGACACGTGCGTCTGCAGGTCAGTAGGCATACTAGACATAAAACGGCCACTTTGAGATTCGACTGCATATTACGAAATACGAAGCTGGATGTCCGGAATCGTATGAGACTGAGTGTCTGTACCAGCGAAAGCTGATTGTAGAATCAATTCCTTTTTAGGGTGATATTTTATTGCCAAAAATGCCTTTTATTCTGATTTACCAATAACCAGTCGCTTATAAAGGCATTTGAACGTCCCAACTAGGTATAAGACGAATCTTAGTCACTATACCGTTGGAATGAACTTGTAATACGAGGATAAAGTGCTCTTCGCCGATTCACAGACATCCAACGTCCTTGCAGTTGTCAGGCAGTCCGTCCTTCGGTGCCCGTTACCTATTGCTCTACCTCCCGCCACGGCCCCGTCCCCACCTTATACCGTCCATGCTGTGTGTGGTGAGCCGCCGGCGTCCCCGCCCGGCCTTGCAGGGTCGCCGACCCCTCCCCACCCCTCTGTGCAGGGAGCCCCTCAGTCGGTACTCCCCCCCCCCCCCCGCGACGGTCACGGTTGGTGACGGCCAGCTGGAGTGGGACGACAGGAATTAGGTTCTGGTGAGTGTATACTGAAACAATGGGTGACGCCAACGGATGATAAGGGGTTTATCTTTTAACCTGTTCAAAGGCAGATTAAAAAATTCTACAGTTCGAAACATTAAGCAACCAAGGAAAGATGTTAATGTTGACATATACATGGGCAGTAATAGGCAGCGAAAAAGACGTCAAGATGTTCCAAATTAAATCCGAGCTTCAAAACGCCCATAATCGTCAAAGGTATCGCTCTCAAGATACCAAGGTGTAGTCCAATTAAAATATTTCGACATCACGTAACGTCCGTCACAGCTCGTGTCACTTCCGTGACGTCTCGCGTCACGAGTGACGGTTCGGCCCGTCGTCGGGCTCCGTTACGGTGTCACACGAGGCGTGATGACAGCGGGGCTGCTCGGTTTACGGACCTGGTGCTGGGCCCTGAGTGGCCACCCGACCCCTGAGTGTCCGGTAGTCAGGAAATGGGCGTTGGGGTTATGAAGAACACGGGAGGGTATTATGTGGGAGCGAGGGACTAGCAGCAGCACAGCCCACAGCCCACAGTCCACAGCCCACAGTCACAGCGCTATGAGAGTGCGACGCGGGCGGTAGCAATGGGGTGTAACCGGCTGACGCACACCTGCCTCCAGGCCCAGTGAGCACCGTGTCCTCCCCTCCACTCCGCCCCCAGTGGGAGGTCATTACTGGAGTCGCCACTGAGACGGAGGAGCCCTCGGTGACGGGCCGCCGACGCGGATCGCTGGCACGGACAGGTGGACGTTAAAGGGACAGTATCACCATTTTGATGAAATTTGACATTGCATAGGCCCCACCTTTCTGGTCCGGGAACTGAAGACCGATCCTCGAAGCTCCACACCGTTATCCCGCTATCGCCGCTCAAAGTACGAAAGGTGTACCACACTTTGAATCGTGCTTCACTATCTTCACTGTTTAAATGTTTGCGCCGTTTTGAATTGACCGCCAGTAATAAAACTTTTACCCTGGTCATTTCATCAAATTTTATAAAGCCAAAACGTTTTTCGCACTTATTCATCACCGTTAAATTCATTAAATAGTCGTAGGCAATTTCCGCTGTTTCCTTCGGATTCTAGCGGCTCAACAAAGGAATTCCTCCAGCTTGAATCACAATCTCCCTCCAATGTATGACGTTTATCACGTGATTGTCACGTGATATTTTCTCCCATTGTCAATTGTCACGTCCAATTGTCACTCCCTCCAATTGTCACGTTATATTTTTATAGGCAATACCTAAGGCTACCTCTCCCTAAGGACAACTCAATCAGAAGAACGACCGCGTAAGCGTAGCGTCAATAATGTATTATCTGCGCCAGTTCTGTAGTAATTTTGCATGCTTCCAAACTGGCGGCCATGCTTGTATAGTGGTGGTTCGCTCATGAAAATGAATCATGAAAATGAAATGTGGTTGCAATATTTTTCACCGAGTTCGGTCCTCAAACTATGTTTTTCTGATTCAGAAAAATAAGAAATGCTAGTAAAAAAAAATCAGCTCCATACATGGATTTTTTTTCGATGATACTGTAGCACGCCGTGGTTCACGAGCCCAGGGCTGGGGCACGGCGGGCAGGTGTTAGCCCTTGCACACTCCAGTTCTTCGGCACCGGTGTATTGGGAGTCACACACGATTCAAGCACGACACGTCTGATCTCAGTGACGGCCGGGGGTCTTCTGCACGGCACCCGTGAGGGGTGGTCAGAGCTCGACTCCCTCAACCTAGTTCCTACTATGGGGCGGTGGCCCTCTACCCTGCGTGGCGGCTTACGATTGGCTGAAGACTTTTTCGAGTGTAACTCGGACGTTTGTGATTGGTCGTTGCTACGTCACGACTCTCGAACGTTCTAGTAGGTTCTGGAAGTTCTATGTCACGTGGGTGACCAATGTCACGCGGCTGAAAGTGTCCGGCGCAGCAGAGTTCCAAGAAACACGTCAAAACCATTAGTGGACATTTAGCAGACTAAAAGTGTTCCTAGATAGGTATGCGTGTGTTGAGATGTTCAGAGAGCGCCGGCTCCGGCTGCTGAGTGTCCAGGCGCCTGCCAGACGGCTTCAGGCGCTGAGCGGCGATCGACACGAATAACAAATGACACACCGCCGGCCGGGCGCGGGTTGCCGTGCAGAGCCGGGCGCTCAGCAGTGTTGAAATCGTGTAATATAAAGAAAGTATAAGTATTGCCGTAAATCGTGTTAATTGTACGTAATATAAAGAGAGGTATAAGTATTGCCGCCACGCAGGTAACGCTACTGGTGATTAATATAACAAAACAACGAAGAAGCGAAGTATATAGGTGGCAGCGTAATTATGTACTATCCAAAGGCGAGAGGCGCACACCTTACACACCTCCCCCACCCAGGGCAAGAGCTTTACAGGAGGAAAGCAGAGTCCGACGCCTGAAGGGCAAAGGACCAGGTGGGGGAGCCACAGAACGAGCAGAGACACTACAACGCGACAAGAGGAGACGACGGGGGGGAGGGAGGGGAACACGGCGAGGGGGCGCGGCGAAAGGGGGACGCGACGAAGGTGCGCGGCGCAAGGCGGCGCGCGTCGCCGCTCCGAAGCACTCGCTGCAGTACTGGAGCAGGCGATGAAGTCCACGACGGTTGTCACATGGCTACCGGAAGGTAGCCCGCAGCGGAGTAGCACGGCGACGCCAAGGCCATGGGCTGGGCGCTTGGTGTGGTCGCGGAATCGGGCCGTGACCCGGATACGCGGCGGTGCACTCGCGGTTAAACACTAGCACTAGGGGGTGGGAACGCGGGTAGCCTCACACGATAGGCGACGGTCGGGGGGGACACCGCTGGTCGGCGGGCAAACGGGGCATGTCGCGGCAGCTCCGTTGCGGCCAAGGTTTCACTGGTTGACGCCGTTGCGTCCACTGCAGTTTCCTCCGGGATGCTCTGCAGACTGCCCGGAGGAGCGGCTGGCGGGTTGAGTGCGTGACGGCACTCGTCCATCTCGATGGCTGGCTCTCGGATGTCTCTGACAGCGGAAGCGGGCACAAAGCGCGGTAGACGGTAGTTAGCGAGGGAGCGGGGAAAGCAATGTTTGATGCAGAAGCACATGCAGCAGGTGGCAAGTACACTGATGATGATGATGAGTAGCCAGGTGTATGAAAATGCAGACGGCGTATCATCGACTACCTGTTCGAGTGGTAAGGCTTCTACGCGGTTGAAGTAGTCATCGGCTGGCATTCCGTCAACATGAAGCGTGGGTATGAGTGAGGAATTGGATTGTGCGGCAATAGGGATAGCGGAGGTCCAGTGCGATCGCCAGATTGGAATTGAAGAGGAATCATTAGAGATTGTAAAGGCATCGTTGAAATCAGGGAAGTTCAGGTGTGTCTCGCTGGCATAGTAGGGAGGGAGATAGAGAGAGTCGCTGGAGGCGGAGCATTCCATGGGCAACGTCAGAAGGTGTACCGACTTTGTAATAGATATAGTGGTGCTATTGTATGGGCAGACGACAGTGATAGACAGCGGCGGACGAGAGACAAGTAGCCAAGTACCTCGGGATAGGTAATGAGCTTTAGGAGCGTCGTTTGTAGGTCGGACGATCGGGGCACAGAGACGAGAAATGGATAGCTCGTCCTGGCGGAAAAGAGCTACGACACACGAATCCGCATTTGCCGTGGAGTAAGCGGGTTCGTGAAGGGGGCAGAACGGTTGCTTGATCAGAAGGCAAGCTTCGATCTCAGAGTCGACAGGCTGGATGTATTGCTGTCTGTTCTCTGATACAACCAGGTAGCGGGGTTCGTTGGGAACATAGAGAAGGGAGATGTTATGGCTGTGAAGTGGGACCTGATAAGGGAAGAAGCGATAAACGTCAAACGCATGAAGCGTGTGGAGCAGTGGAATGTAGAAGAGGACGTGGAAAGCATCATCGACTGGGATGAGCTTGGTTTTGACAATGCGAACATAGTCGCGAGTAGCTGAAGGCGGGAAAGGCAGCGCAAAATGTGCCGGAAGGCTTTTGCTCACCTTGCGAAGGACACGGTTGAGGTCACGTGAATGAATGAGGTCAGCGTGTAGGATTCCTACTTGGGCTAGAGCGAGTTTGCTAGAGAGCGATACCAACGAAGTATAAAGATGATTGAGACTTCTAGTAACTTGTCTTACATTCTCTGCAAGGTCAGCTACGCGAAGTGATACAGTGATGAGTGCCTCTGCATTGTCGGCGGCCCTGATCAGCTTCAAATGCGATGTGCTCATCGAGCTCATCGCCGTTTGCAGAGTACGAAGCGCTTTCCTATTTTGTGTAGTGGCGACCCTGGTAGAGTTAATAACATTAAGCGTACCGTTAAATGCATGGGCCATGGCGACTTCTTTGGTATTGATAAGCTGTACGTTACGATCCAAGTGTTTGATTTCACTTTCGGTGGCAGTTCCAAACAGAGACGACATTACGCTTCCAATGCCATCAATGAGTCCTCGCTTGACACGCTTGGAGCGACCAGTTCGGCGAACTGTGTTAGCCGAGCGTGCAGAGCTCCGTGCCTCAGGGATGGACAGTAGGTCACGAAATGTGTCGACGAGATGGTTCTCCTCTGTTTGTAGCTGACCAATGGAGTGTGACAGATGTTTGAGCGATACAGTTAGAGAAGCATGAGCGGGGTCGGCAGCGGTAGCGTTGGTGGGCGGCGAGTGGTTGACGAGCAGTGATCTCGCAGTGCGGGAGAGCTCGTTCGTAGCATCATTGATTCTGCGGACATCTTTGCGATAAGGTTTCATGCTGATCGATAAGGTTATTGCCCACGAGCTATAACTTGGGTAAGTTTTCCCTAGGGGGATGAAAAGATGTCCAGGGTCAGCGGGGGGAGCGGAGCAATGAGCTATGTTAGGCGTATTTGTTACCGTGAGCAGCAGCAGCCATCCGCACAGCATCGTTGTGACGGCCATGTCTGGAACACACACAACGACCACTTATTACATTGTGCCAGGGCTAAGAAGCGCCATAGTCAATGTATATACAAGTAACATGTGGGCTTTCGGGAACCAATCTGATGAATCACTTCGGCAACGGTGAGTCATCTCGGCAAATGGCTGTTGGACTTCAGCATCATTTGGACCGCTAGCCATTACTGCTAAGCAGTCATTTCCTGATTGGACCTTGGGCCTCTTGTCTGGTGGGCACTCGTCAAAGCTGTCATTTCGCTTCCTTACGTAGGGTCTCCGAACGTATTCATACCCTTCTAGAGGCTCGTCCGTCTGAGCTCGAGACCTGAGATTGTATCCATGTAGCCTCTGTGGTAGCTGCGGTAACTGACCATGCTCACCATTGTTCGGTAACTGTGGTGAGTTAATAACGCTGGGGTCACCTATTGCTACTGAAGGGTTCTCAGGAACAGGACCGTTGCCCTCTTCCTGGATATCTGCAGTGCCTTCTCTCGATTCGTATGTGGGGTTTGGTGTACTCATCGAAGCAAACCAGGGTTGGTCACCTAACGGTAACCGGGCCGCGCGGAGCGGTTGTTGACGGGTAGGTTCTTCTTCCGAGCGAATGCCTACCTGTAGGGGACGTTTCACTACATCGTAGATTCTATCCCAGACATCGGTTTCGTCCTTCCGGCGTAGGTTCTCTGAATGTACTACCTTCGATTTGCCTGTTAACATGTTTTTGATGTAATAGTTTTCAGGGCCTGATTTCGAGACTACTCGAAAATGGTTTTTCCAGGGTAGCGTGAATTTAGGTGTGTCGCCCGGTTGCACTGAGGGATCGAAATAGTAAACAAGGTCACCGGGTGCGAAGTCTGAAGGGACCGCATTTCGCGCGATGAGGGCTTTGTTCCGTTCCCTAGCTTCCTGCATGTTTTCTACTACATGTGCGTAAGCGTTGTGCAAATGCTCGAACATGACTGGGACGTAGTCTTCGCCATAATACCGTAATCTAGGTTGCAATAGCGTATCAACAGGCAGAACGGGGTCTCTTCCATACATGATGAAATAGGGAGAGTATTTGGTAGATTCATTCTTGCTTACCCTGTAAGCGCCTAGACATGGCTGCAAAACTTCGTCCCACTTTGTTTGATCCTCGCTAATTTGTTTTCTAATCATGTCGTTCATGCACCTGTGGAATCGTTCAGTCTTTCCGTTTGACTGGGGATGGTAGCTTGATGTCCTGACCCGTGAAATCCCTAACTCACGATTGACTAGATCCAAGAGTGCATTGCAATATTCCGTACCTTGATCACTAATGATGACTCGCGGACAGCCATGTCGCGGAATGAATTCTTCTAAAAGTAGTTTTGCAATGGTGTTTGCTGACTTGTCTGAGATAGCCCATGCCTCGGGCCATCCGCTGAAGTGATCAACGATCGTACATACATATTTGTTTCCTTTATCCGAAATGGGAAATGGACCACACGTGTCTATGCCGATGATCTCCATGGGAGCTGAAGGCATGGGCATGTCCTGCATAGGTCGTCTTTCTTTGTTGAGCCTTTTTCTGTTGCACGTGTCGCATGACGAGACATATTGCATGACGTCTTTCAGTAATGAGGGCCAATAGTACGTTTTGAGCACTTTGTCTGTGGTTTTCTCGACTCCTAAGTGGCCTCCAAAATAACCGTCGTGAGCGCAATGGAGAACTATTTTCCGAAATTCGGGTGGTAGGACGAGTTGCAGTTTGGTGAGCGGCCGGGTTTTCGTACTTTTCTCTATGTGGTAAAGGAGTCCGTCGTCTAAACAATACCTATGGGTGTTTGGGTTGCTCTCGTCGTTTGACTGAAGGTCAGCTATAATTTGTTTCAATTCTGGGTCGTTTCGTTGGGCTTTCCGTAATGAACTTATATCGATGCCGTGGTAGTCTAGTGGTTTTTCATTGACTTCGTTGTCGTCAGCATCTACCTGTACCTGGTTATCGACTACATTGACATTCATCGACTCGCCTTGCCAGTCAAGGTGCTCATTGTCATTCAGATCGCCTGCTACTGGAGTGTTGTGCAGTCGAGACAGCATGTCGGCTGCTACGTTCTGAGGGCCGGAGATGTACTCGATTTTGCACCCATACTCGCCGAGAATAATGGCCCATCTTTGGATGCGGGGATTTTTCATCTCGCTGGTGAACAGATGTTTTAGCGGCTTGTGATCGGTATAAACTGTGATATCGGTGCCAATGATAATTGGACGGAGTTTTTCCAAACTGTAGACGATAGCGAACGCTTCGCGTTCGATGGTAGGCCATTTAAGTCGTTGCTCCGAAAATTGATGTGAGATATATTGAATGACCCGATTTTGGCCGTCTTGTTCTTGCATCAAAACCGCGCCTAAGGCGTACTGGGAAGCATCGGTGTATAATTTGAAGGGTTTAGTAATGTCTGGAAAAGCTAAAATCGGGGCCTGGAGAAGCGCCTGTTTGATTGACTCGAATGCGGTTTGCGCACCAGGTGTCCAGTGGAATCTGGCATGTTTCTTTGTCAGCGCATTTAAAGGCTTCGCCAATTTGCTGAAATTTGGAACGTACTTTCTGTAGTATGATGCCATACCGAGGAAGCTTCTGACGTCCCGCACGTTCTGAGGTGGTTGCATGTTTTGGACCGCTGAGACTTTCTGGGGGTCAACTGAAATTCCGTCGTTTGAAATGATGTGTCCCAGATAATTGAGTTGGTCTTTTATGAATTCGCACTTCGAAATTTTCAATTTTAGGTTGGCTTTTCGTAGCTTGGCGAACACTTGCTCCAGATGTTTCATGTGATCCTCAAACGTTTCGCTGAACACTATGATGTCGTCTATAAACGCTAAGGCAAAATGACGAATATCTCCTAGTACAGCGTTCATACAATTTTGAAAAACAGCTGGCGAACCACTCAATCCATAAGCTAGTCTATTATATTCGAATATCCCTGCATCTGTTCCAAAAGCGGTTTTTTCTTTGTCTTCTTCCCTGATAGGAATTTGCCAAAAACCTTGTTTCATGTCCAAGCAAGTGCGGAACTTCGATTTTCCGAGCGCAAAGAATATGTCATCTGGCGACGGGATACTAGCAGCTGGTCTGACTGTAATAGCATTCAATTTCCTAAAGTCTACACAAAGTCTAAGCGAGCCATCTTTTTTGGGGACCAGCAGAACGGGTGACATCCAAGGCGAGTTGCTCCGGCGGATGACGTTGGCGGCTAACATGTCCTGAATTTGTTTTTCTAGCGCCTCTCGATAGGCGAGTGGCGGTCGTCTGGGGGCCTGATACGTCGGGGGATGGTCTTGTGTATTGATTCTCATCTCGGTTACGTTGGTCATAGTCAGCTCTATATCCTTTTCAACGAATATGTCCATATTGCCCATCAGTAACGTTTTCAACTGATCTTTTTGCTCGTCTGGGATATGGTCAAGTTTGAATGACTTAATTTTGTCCTCTGGATTATCTTTCACGTTCTCTTTCGATTTTTCTACTGACAAAACATTTGGCTTGATTTCTGAATCATCGAATTTTGTTGCTACTCCAATGACTTGTCCTTTTCTGAAGTACAAATGTCGGCCTGTTTCATTCACAATTGCCCAAGGGATGTGACGGTTTTTAGAGAGAGCGACGACGGCGTTTGGCAATAGAACACCGGGTTCATTCTCGAAACATGGGGACGAGGGAAGCTGAGTCACGACGAAGCTTTCGCCAGGTTTGCCTTTCCTTGCAATCGCGCATTTGACCTGTAAGTCCGAACGTGGGAAGACGTCTACGTCCTCCGCGAGTCTCACTAAATTTGTTTCTTTTGCGCTCTCTCCTCGCTTGGTTTTGAGTGGGTACACGTACCTCCCAATGATCATGGTTTGGTTTTCAAAGTCCAATAGAGCTTTCCTGGCGTTCAAGAAGTCGATACCCAGAATCATATCGTGGTTGAAATCGTTCACCACTACAAAGTCATGGTACATGCGCACTTTTCCTAGGGTGATTCGTATTTTGACTGATCTGGTCGGTTTCAATTTGTGTCCAGAGGCTGACACCAGGGTAACTTTTTGTTTTTCAGCTGGTCTCACTAGCGACGGTTCCAATAATTCTACGAATTTTTCACTGACAAGCGAGAGCTGTGAGCCGGTATCCAGAAGTGTATGAAAGGGGTGTGTTCCGATGGAAATGTCAACGTACGGGCAGTTTTCGTTAATTTTCAAAACTTGGGCGGTTTCCTTGCCGCCTGTCGCCGGATCTGTGTGAGGCTTTACATGTTTCCCTGCTGCACTTGACCTCTGTTTGACCTACCCTGCTGTTGGTTTTGCGGACGCTGGGCAGAAGCATTGGCTGCCTGTCGCTTGCGACAGATGCGTTGCACGTGGCCTATCAGGCCACAGTAATAGCAGATTGGCCGGCGATCTGGCGTCCATTGATAGATCGGCTTTTGCCTCGAATTCTGTCCGAAATTCCCAGGGTTTGGTTGATGTTGGCCCGGCTGGAACGGCGGTTGATGGAAGAATTGGCCTGGGGGCGGTTGATTCAACGGGGGCGGATACCTTTGGTCAGCTGTCTGCCGTTGATAGTTTTGGTGGACCTGAGGTCTGACTTGAAAGGAGTCGTCGGTGCGCCTTACTAGTACCTCTAGTAGGTCTCTGACCTCAGATAGGTCGCTAGTTTGTGCAGTGTTCGCGGGCGCGGGTGTGACGGCGTTGCAATCCATGGGTTCTGGTTTGTTTTTTGAATGATCGCGATAAGTAGCTAGCTCTGTCATCAGTTTGATTTGATCCATAGCTATATGATATGCTTCTGTCGGGCTTTTTGGTCGGCGGGTCGCTATGCGTTCTTGTAGTTTTCTGTCAGTGATTCCGTTGATGAATGTCCTAGTGATGGCTTCTACCACACTAGATTCATCCATTTTCTCTTTGTAGGCCTGGCGTGAGAGCGCTTGAAGTCGTTCGGCATAATGGGGAATTGACTCGTTTGGTCTCTGGACAAATGTCTGAAGCTTTTGTTTGGCTGTGTCGGCGTCGTCTAGGTAATGATAGCGTTGGGACATGAGAGCTTTGAAACGGGCCCACGAGTCAACGGACGGTGATACTTCGTGAAAGTAGTCTAAAGCTGTGCCTTTGAGCGTCTGGCTAGCGGCCCAGAGGGTTTGTTCTTCGTCGCCTTTTAGCGCCATATGTAAATTGTCCATTTCAGCCAGCCATTTGCTAAAATGATCGCTACTCGTGCCGTCAAAGTGATGTTTACCAGCTACCGCCTGGTTAGTCATTAATTGGTTTTTGAGGATGCCAAAGCCTTGCATCATTGCATCTATCATTGGTCCCGGGGGAGCAGAAGCAGAAGCATGCGGGCGAGACGTTTCCGGATGAGCCATCGAGACAATTGACCGTTAACCAACCGTGAGAATACAAAACTTTATTTGCTACGTTATGTGTATACGCGCAAAAACAAAATTTAAAAAAAAGAATTTAGTGGCCGCTTGGGAGTTGTCGGGACGTACCTGTTTGAGTTTGTCCGGTGGTTGGAGAGGGGTGCACACTGCACACACACACTGCCACACTGCACTACCACTCGTCTGATTCACGGTTGAGCGAGTTCGGGAGTTGCACCTGAAGCTGTCCGGCGGCGGCGTCTGCGCAAGCGGCGGGCGCGTGATTGTCTGGATTCGCGGATGACGGTGGTGTTAAACCACGGAGGGGTGGCAGCTCCTCCAGGCTCTGCGACTCTGTTGGCGGTGTGGCCCGGGAGCAGCGTTTGCGCAGCGGCAGCTGTCGTTTACGAAGCAGAAGATGCTTCAGTTGGGTGGTCTTGATTTGATCCGGGTTGGCGCCTTCAAGGCGGCAGCAGCGCTCCAGGCACGATGGGCAGCTACACGAGTGGATTCTGCTCGTTGAGATTGTACACAGATCGCTGCCACAGCGGTGACAGAAACCACAGTTCGGACAGAAATTCCGTTGACTGTTGTTTTGGCAATCGCACGGGTCGCGGGGGCTAGGCGAGTTGATTCGGGTTTCGATGAAGAATTTATGGTACTGGCAGAGGCGCGGCAGTACGTCTTGTAGATTTGCTCTGAGCGTGGCGACGGGTTCGAGAAGGCGCCAGCAGATACAGTTTACGGTGTACGACTTCGGATCGATGGGCACGTCTAGTTGGATGCGGTAGCCGGCCAGTGATCCGTGGAATGGCATAACCGTTTCCGACCACCGGCTGAGTCTTTCGTCGGCTGCGAGTTGCGCGCAGAAGCAGATGGGGGAGAAGACGGCTTCTGCGGCAGTTGGTTCGATCCCGGTCAGCGGCACCAGTGTAGCACGCCGTGGTTCACGAGCCCAGGGCTGGGGCACGGCGGGCAGGTGTTAGCCCTTGCACACTCCAGTTCTTCGGCACCGGTGTATTGGGAGTCACACACGATTCAAGCACGACACGTCTGATCTCAGTGACGGCCGGGGGTCTTCTGCACGGCACCCGTGAGGGGTGGTCAGAGCTCGACTCCCTCAACCTAGTTCCTACTATGGGGCGGTGGCCCTCTACCCTGCGTGGCGGCTTACGATTGGCTGAAGACTTTTTCGAGTGTAACTCGGACGTTTGTGATTGGTCGTTGCTACGTCACGACTCTCGAACGTTCTAGTAGGTTCTGGAAGTTCTATGTCACGTGGGTGACCAATGTCACGCGGCTGAAAGTGTCCGGCGCAGCAGAGTTCCAAGAAACACGTCAAAACCATTAGTGGACATTTAGCAGACTAAAAGTGTTCCTAGATAGGTATGCGTGTGTTGAGATGTTCAGAGAGCGCCGGCTCCGGCTGCTGAGTGTCCAGGCGCCTGCCAGACGGCTTCAGGCGCTGAGCGGCGATCGACACGAATAACAAATGACACACCGCCGGCCGGGCGCGGGTTGCCGTGCAGAGCCGGGCGCTCAGCAGTGTTGAAATCGTGTAATATAAAGAAAGTATAAGTATTGCCGTAAATCGTGTTAATTGTACGTAATATAAAGAGAGGTATAAGTATTGCCGCCACGCAGGTAACGCTACTGGTGATTAATATAACAAAACAACGAAGAAGCGAAGTATATAGGTGGCAGCGTAATTATGTACTATCCAAAGGCGAGAGGCGCACACCTTACAATACTGTCCCTTTAAACCGTGGAAGATCCACGGTAGAACGGAGATCCGCCTTATCACTTTAAACCTAACGCATGTATAAAAACTTCAATCCATTATAGCAGCAAAGTCGGTACAAAATAGGCATGTGGTAGCTCATCACCGTAACGAAAATAAAAGGACCGGATATTTTGTCCTTAATCGGCTGTTCCCAAAATATCCTCCGTGTGCCCTGGAACCGTCTCAAAGTCATTACCGAAGCCAGTGATGCGAGGACGGGACGGAAACTGTGCTGTCTGATGATAGTGAAGATGATTACAGTACATCAGTCGGATCAAAACAAGACGATCAAACCGCAATTACACGCACGCAAAATGACCATACGTATGGGGTAGATATAGGATATCCGATGATGTGATCAAGTAAACAGCAAGTTTGCATCGCTGTGCATCATCGATGTTACCTTGGACACGTAAGTCAATGTTGCAGGCACGCAGCTAGGTGTGCCGGGATAATCCATGTTTCATCACTGACACTCAGTGCATGGAAATATGCGTTCGTCACTGAATAGCTGATTCACTGGAGGACATCCACCAGTGTGTCATAGTGTCGCTCATTGTCAGGAAACAACGCAATACTGCATATCAGATCGATGGAAATGCTTCAGTGGAAGTCCGCTTCCATCAGCTCTCGGCCTTTTCGAGACCGTCCTATGCGTCCTGAAGATCCTGGATCCAATGAATCCTGTGGTGGATCCTGGATTCTTGGATCATATGCATCCAAGTGGATCCACAAGTGCCTCCATGTGCGTCTGGACGGCGGCCAGCGGACCCGACGACGGTGACGACGGTAGCGTTACGCCGGGCGCGCCCACCGGAAACCGCGCGTATTTCCGGCGAGCGAGGGCCGAGGCGGGTAATAATAAGGACGCTGCGCCCGGTGCGGCGGTACAACGACTCGGGTCACTGCACACGAGGGGAGGGGAGGGAGGGGACATGGGTGCCTAAATACAAGGTGTATTTGAAGGAGCGAGAGGCAAGGCGAGTCGAAAGAAGGCGTAGCGCATTCGCGCATGAAACCTCGGAATTCTGTCTACCACGATATGAACGCCGAACCGGTCTCTTCTGTCTATCAATGACAGAATTACTCTGCATTGAATCAATTTTTAGTATGGGCTATACGTCGGCCTGGAGATTAGTGTCTCAGACTGACCACAGAGTGACAACCACTACCAGCTGACTCGGCCACTACAAAGCCACAGCGAGTCCGTGGTCGTCAGAGGGCTTACTGCATCAGACGTTGCGCAACAACTGACCGTGTAGAGTCAGTGGTACGGGGACCGGTTACTGCAATACTACAGCGGGGCAGGCGGGGCACAGAAAGGGACCACTGAGACCGACACGGGCAGTCGGCAGGGTGCCAGCGCGATACATGGGTTAGGTACGCGATACCCAATAAGAATTGGGCACGAGCAACAATGCAACAACAGTACGGCCTTTACCTACTGGCTTCTACCCCTTTCCACAGCGCGCTTCTCCATTTTTTATCCCTAAATTCTAACAACGTCCTCTTTCTCTGGCGCCTTTCCTCTCCTATGAGCTATATTCTCCCTTCAACATTGATGGTAATACCCTTGATCTGACATCGTCACTGCTCTATCAACTTATCCTTGCCGTCGTCGTCCTAAAACATCCTCCTCCAAATCACGACACCCTCCCAATAAATCTGACCACCAGCCTGCCCGTCCTCAGTTTCCACTCTGTTGGCCCGCCTTCCTGTCTCCCTGTTATACGACCTACCGGCTCAGCGCGCACGTCCTGCGGACGCGACGGTACACATTACCCCGCTCTAATACACATGGCTTGGTGGTGCTGAACGCACCGCGACCAGAGGGCACCGACCCGGGGATTGAGATCGATACTCCCACCGACGCACATCAGGTGAGCTGTCATTGAGGCAGGTAATAGCGAGAAATGTGGCAGATGAGCGGTCGGTGACTTGGTAGTGACTACAGGATGTATGGTCAGTAAATGCCTGTTGCTCTAGGTCTCGACGAAACCTTGACATCCGTTACTAAATTATCTACGCCACAATCCTCAACCAGTCAAGCCTAAACTGTCCAAATTATACATAACTCCTCAGGTCCCCTTTGTCCAGACCACCCGGCGGATCGACACCTGCTCAATCAGCGAGGTCTCCGCAGCAGGTGAGCGGAAGACGCGTCTTAGTTCCGACCCGTGGGCACACATTGTGTCCGCTCGACCAGGGACCCCGGCCGCAGAAATCAATTCAGCAGCGGTTCCCATGACAAGACCGGATAGTTCGATCTTATTTAAAATTAAATTAGGCTTTGTTTAACAATTTAAACCGTGTGAAATTATCCTGGCGAAGACGAGGGTCGGTGTTTTACCTCACCGTTCACACGACATTCCCAAAGGCAGCAGCGGTAGGCATGTGCCTATGAGCTAATTAGCGGCATCGACTGGCCGCTGTAACCTGACCTGTCTCAGCAAACATTTGGCCTTACCCTCACGGCCACTTACCATGGCTAACAGGACGGCCTTGTCACCTGTCTTACTCGTCAAACACACGTGCCCGGCCCCGGGGCCCCTACAGGGCACTTAGCGACCATGGAACCTCTACGTGAGGGATGGGGGGGGGGGGTGGTGAGGGATTGATGGGGGAATCAGCACTGAGTGTTGAGGGAATGGTCAGAGGAAATGTGACACAAAATCTTTTTACTTACAATTCCGATGTGGCTATATTTGATTTCAGAAAGAACGATAAGTTTTCAAGCATATCAGTGGGCAATGCACCTAACATGTATGGAGGTCCTTATTTTGCTTTCAGAAGACTGACGTACACAGCAGCTGCAGACCATGGAAGAAATTGTCAAAACCGAATGGTTCACCCCAACTGAAACCAATGGCTGGTGACCATATGTCCAGTAAACGGCTATCAACGACATATGAAAAGACGAAACGCACCCGAGTCCACCGTACCAGTTCATCATTTTCCAGCCCGACAGCGCCCGAGCGGAGCCATTGTCCACAGTCCCCAGACAATGCATCATCGACTCTCGATCTTCCACACAATGCCAGGAAGTCATAGAGCGCGGTCCAGCCAAGGCGTTCTTCAGATATAAGCGGCACCGTTTGGCCTCGGACGAATCAACAAAGACCGAGCACGAACGCTGCCCACGGCTAAACGAGACAAGCTTTTTGTCCGCTTTTGACAACAAAGGCGCCTTCCTTCGCACGTGCGGACTCGTTATTCGCAACATCGCCCTAAAAAATGCGTGAAAGCCACCCTCCAGTTCCGTTCCTAAACAAGCTACCTCCCCTCCTTGAGCGCATATTCACGACTCAGCCGACGCTCTTCACCCAACCCCGTTTTTGCGCGAGTCCCCGCATCCAAACAGGACAGGGTTCGTCGGATCGAGGAGCTATGGCCATCGACCGGTGGGCTGTCGACCGATCGGCGGGCGGCAGTAGCCGACGGCGACCACTGGGACCCGAGCACGGCGAGTGCACGGCGAGCACGCCGCCACGGCCGGTCACGCGACGGGAACGGCCCACGGGACGGGACGCGCCGCAAAGACCGGGCAGCGGGAGCTTGGTTCAACTCAGATGTTCTTGGAACCTACAATCATTTTTCTGGCCCAACCCTGGCAAGGTCTGGACTGGGACAAGTCGCCTGGACAGGGCAGCGGGATTTTAGTCCTACTCAGATGTTATTGGAAACAACAACGCTTTCCCGGGGCCTTTCTACCCCAGCAGGGTGTTGACTGGGACCGACCGTTGGAACACGCCACAAAACATCGGCCCAGAGCGACTCTGGCTGGTACTTTGGTACTTTCACCCTCAGTCGATCAGTGATTGGTCCACCCACACCCGCAGGGCTACCACACGCGAACTGGTGGCAGGGCAAGGGTCACGTGGGGTCTCCTGTGGGCTGTGCGGTTGCAAGCGTCCCCGGTATGTATCACGTGATCTGAGTTCGTGTGCCATTTGGAGGATGGTGATTGGTGGTTGCCAGCCCGATATCACTTTTGGACTAAATGACTTTGCAGCGTAATAAAAGGGAAGGTGATGACCCCAGAACTCTATCTATAGATAGGCAGAGACGAAAGTAGAGCAGTGAGCTTGATCGGATCAGTTGCATGGGTCACATCACATCAAAAACATCAAAAACGATTACAATGAAACGCTGCGATACATAAAAATCAGAGCCTCTCGCTGAAATAGAGCATTCATTCAAAAATGCCGACGGCGAGAATATATCCACGATAAAAAGACCCACGCATCCAGGAAAATTCAAATATACAAAAGGTACGATAAACCCGCACACTTCTACTTCATCGAAATGGCACGTGTGGCGATGAAGAATGTCAGAAAAGTCTAAACGAAGCAATCAGCTTCATGGACATTAGACAATCGCCCCAAGAATCGTTTAGTCGTCAACAATTGACAGATCGCGTCAATTATAATTAACCGTTAAAAACGCTTACGGTAAGGGTTAGTCATCAAAAATACTTCTCAATCAACATTCCTATGAAGTGAATAATCAATCTACAAGACGTCACCCATGACGTCAGTGTGATGTCTGGCTGGGCGAGCCCTTCTGTGACGTGACGTCATAGTCAGTCCGCTCGAACCGCGCAGCAGGCCACTTTCCTCGTCTGTCCCATGACATAACCGGTATCCACTGGCCGTTGACGATCTGACACAACTGTCAGGTGCCAAACCAACTCGTTAGACCCACGAATTCCGTACAACCGCACCTGTCTGCCCCAGCCTCAGCCGATATATGCATACCGCACCCTTCCACTCAGTCCACTGTGGATAGTCCACCGTGCCAGAGACGACGTAGGCGGATTCCCGAGCCGGCCGCCGCGGCGCGAACAGCGAGTCAAGGTCGCCCGGTGTCAAAGGCGGCACAGACGGGGCCGCGGACGGGGAACGGCGGTAGTCGGGCCATACGTCGGCACCTCATTACTCAGTGATACGGGTTACAGGTATGTAGGGAGACCGAAGGGTTTTGGGGTTGACGGAAATGTCAATGAGCCGAACCGTATTGCGCCTGAATTTTTGAAGCGGGAGTTCAAATAGAGCGATGGGAGTGAGCGATGAAGCTTTGTAGTAAACGACAGAACAGGAATGATGAGCAATGAACATGCTTTGACACCCCCTGAAATACAGCCGTCGGTACCCGATCCATCATACGCCAACGTATGTTGCAACTGGGATGCTCCAGCAGTCTGAGTCCCACCCGCTACCATTGTCAGAACCCGGTGTCAGAACTCAGTGTCAGAGCGTGTCAGTGTCAGTGTCGGTGCGTGTCAGTGTCAATGTCAGTGTCAGTCCCCCGTGGACTCACCTCAGCGACCAGTCGTCCGCCGCGCACCGTCACACCGATACCGGGTCGGAACTCCACCACCACGCCCGGCTCGACCTCGACCTCGCCCGTCTCCGTGATAAGCACATCGCTGCTGGCCACATACGGCGAGTGGGCCCGCTCCCAGCGTGTCCGCTGACTGTAGATGCCTCCCACTTCCGTCTGTGCCGACACCAGCACCAGCGGCACCACCAGCAGCGCGGCCCACAGCGGCACCAGCTGCCGCGCCGCCTCCTCCATCACCAATCGGCGCACGTCCCTGCCGTGTGCTCCCAGGAGCGCGCGCGGCCACCCGACACTGCCCGCTCGTCCGACCGACTGCCCGGCCGTCGCCGACGACCAACCGCCCGCCCAGCGCCGCCGGTACGCAGCGGAGGTTTAAACGTGGTCACGTGACCGGGTGACGTCACAGAGCGGCCAGGTAGGGCGCTCCAGTGTCCAGGTGCGGGGGCTCGGGAGCGACGGCCGCTCGCCGCCGGCCGCCCTGCAGTCGACGACGCACGAGCGGGAGGGGCTCGGGATGTCTGCAGCTCGCAGGGACGACGGCGGGCGGAGGGGGCGGCGCCCCGGCAGGTAGGCACAGGTGCTCTGTCATGCGCGCGCGGTGCCTCCGCCGACTGCAGGGAGAGAGAGAGAGAGAGAGGGGGGGGGGTGGGATAGTGGTGAGAGGGGAGGAACGGGCAATTATCGGCGGAACGACCCGGCACGGGCGGGCGGACAACAAGGGGACTCAGACAGGGAAAGGCAAACACGGGGAGGGGAGGGGTAGAAGGATTACGGGTGATGTGGAGACCGATATGACAGTGACATTCCTAAGAGATATAAATGTGATCGATCGATGTTTTTACTTTCGATCGGTGCTTCCGTCTTAATAATTTGTTTTCTTCTCCTAATTTCAACACCAAAGGACAATTGAAATTGGTTCATAATCGTACATAGATGCGACATTGGTATCGACCATGAATGATCAATGATCATTCATACTTTCCAGCTGTTAGCTAGGTCCTGTTTTACTTCACGCTTTGAGTGAGAGTTTGAGTGAGACACGTCGAAAACACATTTTAACGAATGTGAACACAATTTCCCTGTTTTAATTTTCCACTTCTCTTAATGGGTGCATTTAAAGACATTGAACACATTTTCAAAAATGACCGGACTATATTTGAAAATCAGACGGCGCAATTCGCAGGTACCCTTGATATGTGCCTTTCAACCATTGAAATCAGATGCCACCAATTCTTATGCATCGGTAGCATACCATACAGTACAATATGCACCACAAAAGAAACAAATACACCATTACAAATTACTGGCCGATATCAAGCTCCCTGATATTGCAAACACAGTTACACTCCCTCGAGCTGCAATCGCATGCCCGTCCAATCCCTGAGTATTGCGCCAGTGGCGACATCTATTTCTCCAGCTGCCGGCTCCCTGGCGGGGCTGTCCAGAAGCCTTCATACGTGGCGCCACTGTCGGACAACTCGGGGACGGGACGGGCAATCCCGTCTCGACGCTGACTAGCCGGACTAGCTTTACAAGGCAAACGCTTCTGCGCTACTGGCGTATATGGCGTCACATTGGCGAGCAAGGCTTCGACCATGCCTATTTAGAAGCAAAGCATGACTTTCAAATGCCCACCTTTGGGTTTTGCGTAAACGACAAAAGTATTGCAAACGATGAATCATCGAGCTGCTACAGCTACAGCCTTAACAGCAAACAAAATAGCAAGCATAGCATAAAACCAAGCAAGCAAATGTTCGCACTTCGTATAGAAGCAGCACCTAGCTTTACAGAAGCTTCTCCATTTATTTCATTGCCTTATGCACCACAGCCGATTCTGGGCTCGAACTAGACTAGCATTCTACCGGGCTCCAACACGAGCCACACTACTAGCGCCCCCACTGCCCACCCGCCCACCTCAGCAGCGCCACCTACTGGCTCTGTTCATCCAGCGCTCGGACGGCGGTGAGCAGGGCGGGAACGGTAGGCCGGTCCGGCGGGCTGGTGCTACAGTGCACCAGAACGAGACGATCGGAGCCGTCCACTATAAAGTCGCCGCCCATCTGATGAGGGTCGTCCTCTACACCCGTGTAGGCGGCGGGCAGGGGCCGGCCGGCAGCCTTCTGGCCGCCGTAGTACTGGAGAGTGCTGTGCTGCCATACCTGGTGAGAGGAAGGGGAGGTGAGTTGAGAAGACAGAGGGGAGGGAAGCTGAAAAGAGGGGAGGAAAGCTAGACGGGAGGGGAAAAGAGGAAAACCGGCGGGGTGAAGTGAGTTGTGCGGGATCCAGAGAGGGATGGGTTCGCTAGATGGGATGGAAACACGCAAAAAGCCCCCATGACTGATGACAATACAGCTACTTCCAATAAACGAATATTTTTTACTATGTAAATTGTAATTACAAATCGGTCAGCGAGTACCGACTGCAGTTAGAAGCCTGCGACCTAACACCGTTCTGTGTCTAACCGACCTCTAAAGCGTCATCCCACACCATCTCCACCGCACCCTACGAATCCGACCTCCCGTCGACTCTGTATGTAGCCGATCTATCCATTCACACAAACACAGCTTCCCGGCCAGCGGCGGCTGAGCGGACGCCCCGGAGGTATCGGGCCGGTGTCGACCACAGATGTTCCTTCCCGGGCTCAGTTTAGAGATCCACATGTGACCGCGGCGGGTGGTGTGTGGAGATAAACCGTCTACTGACGGTAGGAGCGGAGAAATAACAAATGCACCGGAAGGTGTTGCGGGTGGGTAGGGATCAGAGAAAAATAAACAGCAGGGAGTGTGCCAGACTGAAGACGGCAGACTAACACGATAGGGGATCGTATAAGGCGAAAAGGCATCGAAAATGAAGGTAGAAGGTAGAAGAGGAAATGGGACAGGTTATAACTAGGACAAAGCAGAAGAGTGAGTGAGCGCTGTCAAAAAGGAAAATTAGCCATAAAAAAGGAACACCAGCCCACTTCTATTCCCCCGTAAGCGAATAATACGTAGCCAATCAAAAGTGAACAGAAATTCACGACAGTCATATTGTCAATAATGATCTACATCACCGCTAACCCAGCGGCGGTCGGTATATATACCCCTACCTTGGCGATGGACCTGGCCAGTCCGAGGGCGCGGTACAGCTGCCGCTCGGGGTCCAGCAGCAGGGGGAACTCGCAGCCCGTATCGGCCAGCCAGCGGAGCGCCCCCTCCCGGGCGCCAAACGAGACCACCAGCACAGAACAGCGCAGACGACCGAACTCGGCCTGTGGAAAGAGAGGAAGTTAGGGAATAGGGAGGCATTATACCGGTCACGGTACCTATCACGCTACATTTACAGCACAACGTATACACATGAATGAGTCATGACAGTCACCGGACTGACCGTGCTATCTTAACGGGAGAGACGACGGGAGGGGGCACACATCGAATGTGTTTATCGGTAGCCAACACATACACATGAAAACAAAAATAGCTCATATCCAACGCTGACAGATACGATAAAGGGCAACCGAAACACTAGGGCTATCGAACGGTGCTTCGAGGCCGGATGGCAAAAAAAAAACAGGACAAAGCCCCGGGATGTCAGCGAACACAGCATTACATAGAAGGACCGCTCATCTGCCCATTTCCCACCTTCTGCTGCTGTATCTGTGCCACGTGATCTCGTCACGGAAGTCAGGCGAAGTGGCGGAGCAGCACCAGCAGCCTAGTTCCCGGTGTGTCCGCCAGGCGGCACTGCTGTCCGCTGAGCGCGTCCGTCAGCTGCAGAGAGCACGGAGCGGGAGAGAGCAGCGGAGGCGGCTGGCGGCCGTCGGAACCCAGCCGGCCGTCCAGATCGAGCACAAAGTGGTCCCACTCACTCTGGAAATGGACGGGTCGGAGGCAGATGATATCACAGAGAAGAGTTCAGCGGAAAACCGAGTACCGGGAAACGCTGGTGCAAAAACGTAACAAAATAACCCATAGACCAGCAATTTCCCGTAAAAATAGGTCAAAAAGCATATTGCGGGTGCCTCACACCTCCCAAAGTAAAAACAAATGACATTCTGAGGAGCGAACTTTGTGTACTTTGGACGCCACGTTGCGAATAATGCCGGTAGTGCTGCATAAATAGTGGGAGCAAAGTCCACCATTCCAAATGTTACCGTTCTATGTCAAACTGAGTCACTAATCACTATATTGCTGAAGCTTCATTGCATAGCGGTTAATGTGTCTAGACGTTCAAAAAGGTGGCAACTGGCCAATCAGCTGATGTGATCTGTGATCAAAACGCCATATCGCGAACGAGCCAAAGGCGAATCATGGGCGTTGATGTGCTACAGTTCTCGCCCTGTTCCTAGAAACATCCTATTTCGTAGTCAATTCAGTGCCTAATCCCTGTCAAGATGATGGAGAACAATTCCAGTCGCGACATAACGGTAGACCTATTGAACACTACTCGGCACTCTGCAGCTGGCACTCAGCTACACAAACAACATGACAAACACAGCATGTGCTCCCTAATGCAAAGGCGTCCGTTATATCGACATCAATAAGCGAGCTTAAATATCATGAGCAGGAAAAACAATAGAAAAATAATGCGAGACAGCAGGACTGCAACGATGTGTCTCGTAGTCTTCGCATGACTGAAGTCATTGTGATTAGCTAACAACAATGCCATAGATGGAGCGCGGAGCGCTTACCTCTCGATCAAAGATCAAAACATCCTCCTCATCACTCACCTCCACGTCTAGCAGGTGTTCCATTGCGGAGAAGATCTTCCGGCTGCCGGGCTGACCGGCCTGCCGTCGGACCAGCTCATCGAGCTCCTCCCGTGAGTGGACCCCGCAGCTGCCAGGGAGGGAACAGCTCGCGGTTAGACGGTGGACAGTGGGTGGACCCCACAGCCGCCGGGGAGGGGACACATCTCGCGGTAAGACGGTGGACAGTGGGTGGACCCCACAGCTGCCAGGGAGGGACAACTGGCGGTAAGACGGTGGACAGTGGGTGAACCCCGCAGCTGCCGGGGAGGGGACAGCTCGCGGTAAGACGGTGGACAGTGGGTGGACCCCGCAGCTGCCGGGGAGGGGACAGCTCGCGGTAAGACGGTGGACAGTGGGTGGACCCCACAGCTGCCGGGGAGGGACAACTGGCGGTAAGACGGTGGACAGTGGGTGGACCCCGCAGCTGCCGGGGAGGGGGCAACTCGCAGTTAGACGGTGGACTTGTAAATATTTGGGAAAGTTTTCAGGAGAGGCGTAACGACCCAAGGGGTGTTCATATAGCAAGAAATCTGACGAGATTTAGCTCTTGACGGACCAGTCGGTTTTATAAAAATCGACTTATTGACGGATCAAACTTAGTCCCAGTACTAGCTCCCACTGACCTTTCGAAGAGACGAGCATACGCCCCGATTAGCTTCCCGAACATTCCGATCTTGTTGCTGATGAATTCATCGAGGGTCACTGAAACATGATTAATTGTCAATCTAATACGTCCACATTAGCGTCGCCACGGGGGGGCAAGCGGGGCAGCTTGCCCCCCCCCCCAACCTCGGACCGGGCACCCCCTGAGATCGATACAGATCCGATGAGATTTTGGAGTCGGGAAAAAATGGGGGTACCTTTCTGAGAATGTCTGTGAGGTCAGACTCGGTTGGAGCGTGCAGTTTAAACCAGAGTCTGACTCGCAGTCGCCAAAATCTTCAAGACTCCGAGTCCAGACTCGGAAATGTCAATGCTGTGATTCATTCTATGTTCCTAGTTCGTTCTTTATTACATTTTACAGCTGATTTTCATAAGTTTTGGAGTGCTGACACAATTTTCGTTCAAAGCGTGAAACGAAATCTTCGGGGCCTTTCTCAACTCTCGTCAAATGTCTGCGAAATGCTCAATTACCGTACAAGTGTCGCAGGGCTCATGAGCTTGCTTTAAACAAAGGCTCCTAAGGAGCTCCACTGAGCCCTAAAGAAGCTTTCAGAGGGCCCAAACGGGCCTCTGAAAGTCCCACTGGTGTCCATGTTCTCTGAGGGCCCATACAGGGATCTTTGAGCCTTCGAACATTTCTGAGAACCTTAACTGGCCTCTGATAGTTCAGCCAAACTTTTGAGGCGACAGACTATGCTAACCCCAAGTCGGCATCTGAGGGGTCACAGCTCACGTGTCCCTCTGAGGTCCGCAACACATGTTTATTATGTCCCTACGTAAGGTCCTTAGGGATTCGACACAGACCCCGAGGGTTCACACTGTTATCCGAGGGCTCCAGGCTCACCCTGGGCCTAGTCTCTTAGCGCCCGCCGCCCACACTGGCTTCTGAGGGCCCCACCTTGGGCTCGGAAAGCCCTAAAGCACCACGTACACGTAAATATTTGAGGTGACCCACGCCGATCTCCGGGATCCTAAGCATGCTTCTGAGAGTCAGCACTGACCCTGAGTGGCCTGAAATGGCCTGGAAGTCCCAAACCTATCTCTTCTAAGGGATCCCTTGCTGCTATGCCGTGCGTAACTTTTGGTTCCGTTTAACAGTTTTTGTTCGCGTTTGCAGCGCTTCCCTTCACACGAAAAACGAGAAACTTTTGTTCACACTTGAGTGAACAAAACACTTCCTCTCATTTGAGCAAAGATGAATTACTTCCGATTCACACTTCAGACATTCACTCTCCGCCGAATGCCCAACTTAGCTACGATCGGTGGCTGGGATAAGTCCTATGCATTTCACGTAAAACCTCTGCATGCATGCGTGAATGGAGGTTTTAGCAGGGTGATGCGATTAAATGGAGCGTTTTTCACCTTTTTCTGGGTAATGATCATGAGCGTCGAGCGTCTACACAGCGGCCCTCTGCAGTGCGTCGGCAATCGCAGCCACTATATACTATAATTCTACCAGTCGTTTTTGTCATGAAATTTCAAAATTTCGAATTTTTCTGTAAAAAATTACATGTCATAGCTAGAAGAAAACCTTTGTCACCATCGGATTCCTCGCACCATTGCGCGTCGAGTGATATGTAGAACGAGTGAGTAAAGACTGGGGAAAGGCAAGTTTTAACACAAAAGTTGATTTTGCCCCCCCCAACCGAAAATCTCTGGCGACGCCTATGTACGTCCATGACGCGAATTGCTGTCATCATCTTGTACCGTGATTGCCAGGCACGACGCAAAAAAAAAAAACGGGTCAAGTTTCGTTAAAGAAACAAAGAACGAACAGCGTACACGGAGCAAGTGTTTTATTCTCCTCAGCCAACCAGTCTCTCCCAACTCTGCCAAGTTCCTCAGCCGACTAGTCTCCTACCTTTGGTGAGCTCCTGCTCGGCGGCTGCGATGGTGGCCTCTATCGTTTCGGCGAGGACCGCTGCCTCGGTCAGCACTGGCTCCACCGACGGCATCGTGGCCGCTCTGAGGGTAGGTTGACTCGGGAGTTGAGATTGCTGTCGCACACTTCACAGTTAACCGCATAAATTGGATAACATAAACGTCAACTCAAAGAGTAGCACAGTAGGAACGGATATACAGCAGACGTCCTGCGTCCGAAAAGGTTCGCTGCAGCCACAGCGTCGGCACCACCCTTCATGACAGCAGCAGCAGGACCAACAAATGCGAAAGGCGGCAACAATATCTCAGAGACTGGATGGATATGTTACCCGAAAACTCTCTCAAACCATCGAGCATCCCGGAGAAATGCAGACAGGAAAACGCATTTCACAAATCGAATACCCACCCAAACTAACCTTCCCTGCCGGAAGCTTCAACAATGCTCAGACTTGGCTATTGTCCCAGGGTGCGGCCGAACGTTACAGATCAACAGAACGATCGTATTTCACTAGAATACCGACGAAGCTGCCAGCCAGCAGCCAACCGCAGTCTACACAGAGTCGACTCGCCAGCTGCTCCCGGGCTACAGCTGGCACCTCGTCGGTAAGGTAAGCAAACTCTCCCGGCTATCGGCATCGCACATATACCCTCAACGCATCTGCGCCCGCGATATCGATCTTTTCTAAAACGGACGGAGAACACACACAGCCACAGGAGCCAGATACAGGACACGATAAGGCCGACAGCGCGACAGCGACCGTCCTCCGCCACGAACTCACCTCACGTCAGGAGAGAGGCACAACGCTCGCCGAGCCGTCACTCACGAGACTGAGCAGTGAGCACTGAGCGTTGAGCCGCAGTGATCCGTACTGAACAGTGCCCCATGCGTAGAAGCCCTCCCCATCCACTCGACTGGCCAGATAACCTACCCGCAGGGCACTCGATGACTGATCTCTGACAGGCACAGACACTCGACTTGAGTAAACAACCAATGTTACACAACGCACTTTGAACACCGTGTGTTTATAACGTGCACGGTGTAATTAGAAGGCGATGTTGAGGAGTGGTGCAAAGTTGCAAGTCACGCAGGAATTCAGATCACTGAGTGGCTGACGGGGTTTGGGATGCAGATCAACAGTCAGCAGACTGAATAAATTCACGTCTAACGAGTTGAACTATCCACATCCGTGCCTAACTACGTCCATATGACACGCGGGACGCCCGATGAATAACAGGGCAGGAGATGAGTCGCAGTGGTTGCAATAAAGGCCAGATGAGGTCGGTACAGAGAGCGCAATATAGACTTGGACACGTTTAGCGACCGTCTTCTCAAAATTTGCGATCTACCTCGACCTGTGCAGCAAGCTCTGCTTGCGTGGTTTATGACCTCGGAAATCCGCTCATCCAGATCACTCAAGCCCCGTCCACTGTCGTGTCAAATTACCAAAAGTGTCAGTCGCTTTACTTATATGCTGTTTGAATAAAAGAGTTTGAGTTGGCTCTACTTAGTGAGCCGATTGTAACCTCTCAAATACTTCACCCTCTCATTATCAGAAAAGAATGAATCAAAATGAAACAGGCACCAATAACGCCATTAGCTGCTTCGTGTCTTGTATTTTCGTCTATTGCATCATTCACCACAAACAAATCATGTGTAACAATCAAGAACCGTTCGTTGAGATGAAGTACATTTCCGGTCACAGTTCCGTTCTATTCGTCGCAGACGGTGAGGTAGTCTCCCTGGCAGAGGGCCCAGTTGATGACGTGGTGGATGTAGTTCTCCTCCAGACTTCCACGCAGCAGGTGGGCGCCCGGGCCGCGCGCGAAGATGCCCACGTCATCTCCGCCGTGGGTCTCCTTGGGCAGGTAGATGCCGGCGAACTGTTTGTAGTGCGGGTCGCGCCACTCGGCGTCGGGCCCGGTCTCGGTGAGGGCGGCGCGCTTGGCGTCCTGCTCCTCCTTGGTGCGGGTGCCGCCGGGACCGTTGGCGTACTGCAGGATCGGGTACGGCAGGCTGGGAGGCGGGCCGCCCTTCTGCATACCGCCGGCCAGGAACGAGGCGGGTCCGTACATGTCCAGGCCGCGCTCCGGGTAGCCGTTGATCTTGAAAGTGTGAGCGTGGTCGGAGGAGACGACAATGAGGGTGTCCGACTCGTCGGTGTTGTCCACAGCGTATTGGACGACCTCCTCCAGCTCGATCGTTTCGTCGATGGCCGTGTACGCGTTGCCGTAGTGGTGCCCGTGGTCGATCTTAGCACCCTCCACGAACATAACGAAGCCGTTCGGTCCACGCTTCAGGATCTCCAGAGCCTTCTTCACCATCTCGGTCAGGTTGACATCGTCGGGGGTCTGGAAGGCGCGGTACTGCATGTGGCTGCGGCTGAACAGACCCAGCACGTAGTCAGCAGAGGTGGCGTCGAAGTTGTTCAGCTCATCCTTGGTGGTGAGGTAAGCGTAGCTACGTCCCAGAGAAGCCTGCTTTTCCTTCCACTCCTGGATCAGGTCACGGCCATCCAGACGGGAGCCACCCTCGACCTCCTTCGGCGTGAACTTGCCCCAGCCGCCACCGAAGGCGACGTTGATGTCGATGCCCTCACGCTCAACAAACTGGGTGGACAGGTCCTTCATGACGTTCTTGCACGAGTCCTTGACGGGTCCGGTCATCCATTCCATGGCGACGAAATCAGCGTCAGACTCCCAGGTGCGGTAGGCGGTGTGGCCGAAGGTGGCAGCGGGAGAGGCGTGTGTGATACGGGCGGTGGACACCAGACCGACCCACTTACCGGCCTCCACGCCGTAGCGGAGGATCGACTTGGGCGAGGAGGCCTCGTTGACAGCATCGCAGTTCCAGATGAGGACGGAGCAGTCGACACCGACCGTGAGGAAGTTGCCCTTGGCGCCGGTCAGGTAGGCGGTGGCCGTGGAGGCGGAGTCGGCCGTCCAGCGGTCGCAGTTGTACGTCTTGGAGAGACCAGTGTACGGGAACTTCTCCCACGACAGCATGGTGTGCTCGGGAATATCAGCTCCGTGCAACAGACCCTTCTGCTTCCTGGCGGCGGCAAGGGTGTGGATCGACATGCCATCTCCGATGAACAGGATGGCGTTCTTGGCCTGGTGGTGGTACACCTTGTCGTTCAGCTTGGTCTGGATGATCTCCTGGGCGATGCTCTTCCAGAAGACCGAGTCCAGCACCTGACCGGAACGGGAGAGAGAAGCGCCGTTGTTGAGGCCCATCTTCTCCTGGACCTCCTTGTAGGAGGAGCCCCAGACCTCGTGCATCTCGAGCTCATCCTGGTCCTCGACCTGGGAGTCGAGAGGCACAGAGGCCACCAGGACCAGGAGGGCAGCGGCCACGAGCAGCTTCATCCTGAGGTGGTGATGCCGTCTGCTAAAGTGCAAACGATGATGCTGACCGGACGGGCAGAGCGGCTTATATACCGAGGATAATGGTTAACAAGTGTGTCCACTTCGGCTAACCAGGACTGGCATGACCACTGGGAGTTAATCGCCTAGTCTCATAACTTCCTTGTAGGTGTGCCAGATATACATGCCTGCGAATAATAATAATAAAGAAAATATTGATTGTATATGTAAGAGCATATTATAAGGTGCCTTAGACATCTCCTATGCATCTACCCAGTACCCATACCTATTCACTTCTCAACATAAATGGGTAGCGCTATGCATACCTACCTACTTGCTTTCGGAATTAAGAATTGACCACAGGCTTTTGGATGCTTTTCGAGGTCATTATGTAGTTGTCGTTGCTTACCTCTCGTCAAGAATGACGCATTTTCATATAGTTCCAGCTTCCAGCGTCCAACACGAAGGTGATTACGTCCACTTTGTGGGAAGGTTTGTGCATTCAGGATGTCATCCTGAGTTGATCTTAATGTTAATGTTAACCCGCGCCCCGGTTGGCCTCTTCAGCCAATGAGCCAACAATTCACCATGGCGGCGGGGCCCATTTGGTCACACCAGGTTACCTCGGAAAGTAAGCAATCTAGAAAGACGCAGTAAAAAGCAATAGATAGCTCGCTATAAGATCTTTCAGAAATACAATGGTAATTTTTCGATCAAGTCATTGCTGAGGTCACTGGAGGTCATCAAAAGTAAAACTATCACGAATTTTGGTTCCTGATTTTGACAGCTTTTCAAAAATCGGCACATTCGTCAGGAACCAATAGAGCTACAGCGCCATGGAAAGGCGCATATGTACAATAGCTCTTTAAAAAGGCCTTTCTGATTGTTGTTCTCAGATTTGACCTAAGGTCAACGGTTTAGCCTCCAGAGGACAAAAACTCAAAATTTGACGTTTTGCGGTAAAGATTTTCAGTAATATCTTTTGACAACAAGTCTGTATCGTGTTGATTTTACCCGCATCGCGTTTCCCTCGTCAAGACGCGTCGAATGAACCAATACGTTGACCTAATAAGGTCAACTAAAAATTTGACCTCAGGTCAAGGTCACAGAAAAGATAATGTTGCATATCAATAGATTCGTTCAGCCGAGCTGAACACATCCATGGCGTTTTCAGCGCTCTGGCATGATTCTATCTATAGTTATTGTCAAAAAAACTTTGGGAGACGTTTCATGACCTGAGATGACCTCAGGGGCATAAAAGGGATCAAAGGTGCAATTTTCCGATTCAGTGTGCCTTGTTCACCTGCTTACCGATGTTTGATGATGTTTTCGTCCAAAAGAAGTAGGTACGGCCATCCAGGTATTTAGTGGTTGGTTGCCAACATCACAATAAGCGATCTGCATTGATTAACCCGCGCCCGGCTGGGGGTCCTGGATTTCCACGCCCTGCTGGGGGGGGGGGGGTGTTTGAACACCCCCCCTTGTAACTCGGCTCCTGGGCCATGTAGCGATACGCGGAAGGCGGCGTTCGAAAGAGCGTCAAAAATAATGACGAAATCACTTCGGTCAATTTTTTGGTCAGGTCAAAGGTCAGGTCACCAGAGGTCATTGAAGGCAAAATTTCGCCGATTTCCAGGTCGAATGTCGAAAATTTCCAAGAAGCCAACGCATAACTCGAGAACCAATAGAGCTACAGCGCTGCGGAAAAGCGCATTCGATAGCCCTATTAAAGCCCTTTCTGAGTAATTCTCTCAGATTTGACCTAACGTCAACGGTTTTGCCTGCAGGGGGCAAAAACTGCAAAAATAACGGTTTTTTTTTTCGGAAACAGTTTTTCTGCAATAACTTTTGACCCAAGCCTTGTACGAGCTTACTTTTACCGGCATCGTGTTCCTCTCGTCAAGACGCATCGAATGAACTATAAGTTGACCTTGAAAGGTCAACTTGAAAATTTGACCTCAGGTCAAGGTCATGACCTGACCGGAAAGGTCATGTTGCATATCAGTCGATCCGTATCGTCGAGCTGAACACATCTAAGGCGTTTTCATCGCTCTAGCATGCCTCTATCAAAAGTTATTTGCGAAAAACTGTTAGATACCATTCGTGACCTAAGATGACCTCAGGGCATAAACAAGGGTCACGGACACCATTTTCATGTTCAGTGTGTCTAAACCACTTGTAATTCGGTGTTTGAGAGTGTTTATAATGTCTTTTCTCCAAAAGAGGCGCATTTCAATTTTCTCCCATTGACTTATAATGGGGAGGTCGCAAAATTGACCTGACCTTAGGTCATCGATATCAAAATTCTGAGATATACATTTTGTACATGCTATTGCTCTTAGCAATCGCTGAAAGTTTCAAAGCGATCGGTCACTCGGTGTAGCTATGACAGACATTGAAACTTTTTATGAGGTAAGGTCACTTCAAGTGACCTGGTGACCTGACCTTGAATGACCTTGGTCTGAAATTTTCACAACATGTGTAGAATTGATGTATGATAAGGTGTACCAAAAACGGCGGCGCTCCGCGCCGCCGTTTTTGAGATATTCGCGAAAAACCACAAGGGGGTGTTCAAACACCCCCCCCCAGCAGGGCGCGGGTTAATGTGCCTAATGGCTGTTGAAAACCATTGCCGAAGTGTGTGCACGAACCCTCTTCTCATTTCTATTGAGACATTTTACAGGAGTGTCTCTGTCATTCAAAGTTATTACACCAAAAGCACATAGGCAAACCAACCACTCTTTTGCTGGAGGGCCGTACATTTCAATTTTCTCCCATTGACTTATCTTTCGCCGGCCGACGGGGTGACGCCCCCCCCCCCTGTAGTTTTTTAGGTAATAGCTCCGGACACGCCAGCGATAGAGAGCTGAAACTTGGCATACATGAACTTTGATTCAAGCCAGATTTTGTGACACCAGTCGTATTTTCAAATTTCATGGCAGGTCAGGTCACTGACCTATGACGTCATAAGTGAACCTCTGCACAGTCCTCAGATGTCGCAACTTCGCAACGCGCTCAGTGTCAGAGGAACTTTTACAGGAAGATGAAACTTACAGGACGTAGTATCATCCAGAGGTCTCACAACTTGTATATCTCAGATTTTTACTAGAGGTCACACGAGGTCAGGTCGGTCACGCGACCTCACCATTATAAGCCAATAGGGAAACATGAAAACTGCTATTTTGGCGCCGGGAACGATCTCAAAACGGAATTCAGCACACGGAATCGTGATGTCATGAACTCCTTGCAAGGTCCGATGCATTATTCTTTAAATAATGCACGCTGCATAACTGCACTAAAATGGTGAGTTTTGGTCAGTAACTCCCGATCAAATTGAGCTAGCGAGTCGCGAAAGCCACCAATGGACTAAGGAAGACATGCCGAATCGAATGATATGCGATATGACCTCCTTAAACCAACTTCGTGGCCTAGCGGGCCCTGGCCCAACCTTGACCCGATTTCAACACCTCAATTTGACCTCATCCGAGCAAAAAGCATACAATTCAACGCGCCTGAGCTATGCAGTCACGATGATGCCAAAATCCCGGCGCTGCGACCGTTTTTGTGATTATTTATAAAAAAAGGAACCCGTACCTTGGGTCACTTGACCTGACCTCAAAGGTCACCAGTTGACCTGAGACATTAAAATAGGGTACCAGTCGTTGCGTCTTGTAACGGCGCACACGCTCGCTTTTCTCGCGACACTCTGGCTCCATGAGGGGTGAAATGGCGCGGGGGCGTCATAAGAGTAGGTAACATAACAACCTCCTCCTCTCGGCCGGCGTGTTTGCAGAAAACCAATAGGTCCGGCTACACCATAGGTGTAGCCGGACACCTATGGTTAACCATACAGCTACATAAAAAAGGAAATTCGGGTAGTTGAATTAGGAAAAACTTTTTAGGGAGGATCAGACGCCCCGCAGCGCCCGATGCTGTCTAACTTGATTCCACCAGGGACCTTCACTTATGACACTACTCGAGGAAAAATAGAAGATACATGACAATTGCTTGAGATGCATCAACGTTTAGGTATAGGATGTCCTAGCGTGTATTTTTTCAGCGTCCATCAGTGTGACATCCCAGACCAAGGTGCATGACATGATACACTTCAACAGGGAAGTGAATCAAGGAAAGATGGTTCAAAAACCGAAATCGCATATGCATATAAACCTGGTGAATAATAGATATTTCAAATCACACAGAAGTGTGCCGCAAATACGTATGTATTTACCGAAGCGATCACGAATGGTTAGCAATTAGCAAAGGTATGCTAACCAGATCAGAACAAGCGCCAAGTGTCACCAATTTTCTGAACATGTGCTGGTGGTTAACCACAATCATCCATCGGTGAACATTACCATAATGTGATAATTGAATAATATCTACAATTATACCATGACACACAGATGTCCTCAATCTTCAGACCACGTATATATTGGCATGCGGTTTGGGTATCGGCAGAGCCTCACTGAAGACAGTGAGTGTCAACAGTCCACAACCACAACTGACGATGAAGCTGCTGGTTGTCGCCGCCTGCGTGGCGGCCGTGGCCGTGGCCGTGCCCCTCGACTCCCGGGTCGAGGACCAGGACGAGCTGGAGATGCACGAGATGAACGCGCCCACCTACCAGGAGGTGCAGCAGAAGATGGGCCTCGGCGACGGCGCCTCCCTCTCCCGCTCCGGTAAGGTGCTGGACTCGGTGTTCTGGAAGGAGATCGCCCAGGACATCCTGAGGACCAAGCTGGCCGATCCCGTGTACGATCACCAGGCCAAGAACGCCGTGCTCTTCATCGGAGACGGTATGTCTATCGCTACGCTGGCGGCCGCCAGGAAGCGCAAGGGTCTCCTTAGCGGCGCTGATGTGCCCGAGCACGCCATGCTCTCCTGGGAGACCTTCCCCTACCTGGGACTGTCCAAGACGTACAACTGCGATCGCTGGACGGCCGACTCCGCCTCCACGGCCACTGCCTACCTGACCGGCGCCAAGGGCAACTTCCTCACGGTCGGTGTCGACTGTTCCGTCCTCATTTGGAACTGCGATGCCGTCAACGAGGCCTCCTCGCCCAAGTCGATCCTCCGCTACGGAGTGGAGGCCGGTAAGTGGGTCGGTCTGGTGTCCACCGCCCGTATCACGCACGCCTCTCCCGCTGCCACCTTCGGCCACACTGCTTACCGTACCTGGGAGTCCGATGCCGACTTCGTCGCCATGGAATGGATGACTGGACCCGTCAAGGACTCGTGCAAGAACGCCATGAAGGACCTGTCTACCCAGTTCGTCGAGCGTGAGGGCATTGACATCAACGTCGCTTTCGGTGGCGGCTGGGGCAAGTTCACGCCGAAGGAGGTCGAGGGTGGCTCCCGTCTGGATGGCCGTGACCTGATCCAGGAGTGGAAGGACAAGCAGGCCTCCCTGGGACGCAGCTACGCTTACCTCACCACCAAGGATGAGCTGAACAACTTCGACGCCACCTCTGCCGACTACGTGCTGGGTCTGTTCAGCCGCAGCCACATGCAGTACCGCGCCTTCCAGACCCCCGACGACGTCAACCTGACCGAGATGGTGAAGAAAGCTCTGGAGATCCTGAAGCGCGGACCGAATGGCTTCGTGCTGTTCGTGGAGGGCGCCAAGATCGACCACGGACACCACTACGGTAACGCGTACACAGCCATCGACGAGACCATCGAGCTGGAGGAGGTCGTCCAGCACGTCATGGACAACACTGACGAGTCGGAGACGCTGATCGTGGTCTCTTCGGATCACTCGCACACCTTCGGTATCAACGGCTACCCGGAGCGCGGCCTGGACATGTTCGGCCCGTCCTCCTTCCTGGCTGGCGGCATGCAGAAGGGAGGCCCGCCGCCCAAGCTACCCTACCCCATCATGCAGTACGCCAATGGTCCGGGAGGCACCGAGGACTGGGCTGAGTTCGAGGCCAAGCGCGCTCGTCTGACCGACATGAGCGAGACGGCCGAGTGGCGCGACCCGCACTACAAGCAGATCGCCGGCATCTACCTGCCCAAGGAGACCCACGGAGGAGAGGATGTGGGCATCTTCGCGCGTGGTCCGGGCGCCCACCTCCTGCGTGGCAGTCTGGAGGAGAACGTGATCCACCACGTCATCAACTACGCCCTCTGCCAGGGAGACTTCGCCACCGTCTGCGACAAGAAATAGGCAATATGACTTCAACGCTGCGTGAAATGTGATGATGACATGGATCGACAACATTTTTCATTCGAATGAAACTCACTCCTGTATAGGAAGCAGCATAGCCCGTTATCTATACGGCACCGCTGGTTGCGATGAAAAAATATATTTATGCACGCAATCGACGTTACTTTCGAAACATATGAAGGGCGAACTTCGATAACTGATGGAGAGGCCAGGCGTACGGCGATTGCACGTTTATCAACTGTGACAGGCAAGCGAGTGGATTGCCATTGACTGGATTGGACCACGGACTCTGAACGACAAAAGTACACTACACTGAAAGACGCAATTAGGTGCTAAGTAATCGGTAAGACAACGCAGTCCCGTTCAGGAGGTAAATCGGTGAAAAATTACGCACATTTCAAACACTTACCTCCCCCCCCCCCCCCCTACTCAACACGAACATAATTATCATGTTGCTGTAGCGCGGTGCACCTATATCGCCCGTTCTCACCTGCAGCTGAGGTCGCGTCTGTCTACTGTCCCTTCACACATGGCCGTTCTCACGGTCTGCAACCAGCTGTCGCAATGGTAGGGATCCGTCTCACAGGAGTCTCAGTAACGGTGCAAACGAGTCGAGCGGAAAGAGTGGCATCAGTGATCTGCAGCAGAGACAGACGTGCCCCGACGAGGAACCGTTTGAGCAGCAGCCTCGACGAGGAACCGTTTGAACAGCAGTTAAGTCCCGCTCGCATCACAAGGTAGACTAACTACATACAGCATTTGTGATGCCGTGCGTCTCGTCCGGAGTACGCAACGCGCCCTCGTCTGGACAGTTTGTCTGGACTCAGCCGCTCGCCATGGTGTCGAGCCCTCACGTGGTGTTGCTGCTTTCGGCTATCGTCGCCTGCTCCTGCTGTCCGTCCGACGACTGGATCCCCTACACCAACGGCATGTGCTACCGCGTGGTGCAGATCTTCGCGCCGTGGTACACAGTGGACAACATCTGCGACTACGGCACACCGGGCGCCCGGTCGGTCTCCATCCACGATCTGTTACAGAACGCCTTCCTGGCCGAGACAGTGGCCAATGGCACAGCGGCGTGGCTGGGCCTGAGCCGACTCGCCGCCACGTCGCCCTGGCGCTGGTCTGACGGCTCCCAGTACGACTTTGACAACTGGTGGGACGGCCAGCCGCTCGGCGACTGCGCCTTCATCAACTACGGCAAGGAGGGCGAGTGGGCTGCCATGGACTGTGACTTCAGCAGCGCCTGGTTCCTCTGTCAGATCGAGGAACATCACGGCACAGTGGACGACGCTGCATCGGTCCGGCGACAAATGGACCAACTTAGCGGAGGGCAGACGACCAGAAAAAGTCAGACGACCAAAAGTAGAAACTGACGCCAACAAAGGACTGATTCAGTAGGTCGGGAGCGGAGGCCATGCATCTAGCGGAAGAAACCGGACAGTCAAGGATAAGGCCGGCAAGCAAGGATAGGAGCGCACGTGAAGCCGGTTTTAAGAGTGTAAAATTTGTGGAAGTGTAACTTACTGAGCCACGACGGCACCCCTCACGTTGGCTAAAAACAACTGTAAACAAAAGAATATGCGGTCTCCGGAAAGAATATGCGCTCTCCGATTCACAAAGTAATATAAAAGACGCAAACCGAATTGAAATTACTAAATATGTATCCGAATACTAGCGGATTCAGGGAGGGGGTAATTGGGGCATTTGAATATCCCGCAGCGCCCGAAAAAGAAATTGTGTCGTATTCCTCGCACAGAACGATTTGCGAAATCGCACAGCAACGCTTATGGGAGTGAAATCATGACAGTTTTCATTTTCGAGACTTTTTAAGCATGCTCTCCGCAACATTCATTGCCACCTTTCTGAGTCCGCAAACGTGCTCGGTGCTATCCCCACTGACATCGGCATTTATCTAGAGGACGTGCGTGGCAACTAGGAGTTAGGACTTACCTTCACCTGAGAACACTGCTTCGTTGATATTCGGTGAAGGGTAGTTAGCTCTTCTTATATGAAATTCTTGTTTCCTGGAAGGAAAGACGACAACGGAACATTAACAACGACCGCGCGTCCTCCCGAAACCATTTACCGGTCCCGTGTGGCATTTTCCATTGCCGCCAGGGGCAGGCACCTTTATGATAGGGGGCTTCCGCAGGTGAACAGCAATTCACTCAATATATCCTGTACCGCAAGGCCCTAATGCTAAAAAACTACGTGCACCGCAGTTCACTGTTCGGTGTTGAACGTTATCACAGCTTCTTACTTATTGGCACTGAGACGACTGACAGTCAGTCTCTCTTGGTGACATTGATTCACCGATCTCTGGGATCGGTACCTAAATGAGCTGTGATGGTTCGGTAAAATGCGATAATTAGTTTGATAGCCCAGTGCAGTTGTGAGGTCATGGCCAATCAAGATTACTTTACTATATAATAATAGATACCATGCAAGATACGCTGTAACATGATCCTACGCCAGCGGTAAAGTAAAACTGCCGTATAACGGAGGCAACGGCGCCAAGCAACTGAGTCGAATCAGTTGGAACCCGACCAAAGGTCATGCTCGTATTACTCTTGCCACGGTATGTAGAAAAGTAGAAGACTGCTCTTCCAAGTTCCATGATGATCTGTCCACCGTCCCCGGCGGAAGACCAAAACGGCGCCGCTTGGGTCGGCCTAGCCTTGGGTCGGCCGGCCGCTTGCCGGTCGGCCGCCCATTTGCATTGGTATGCCTTAGCTAGCAGGCTCCAATCACCGCCAATTCAGTGTGTGACGCGTGTGAACTCGCAACGGAGCACAATATAAACCTACTTGGGAAGGGCCTTTTGAGCGACGCTAAGTGCTAAAAAGTAACAACCCCCACACATGGGCCATGTGGAGGGAGAGGGATTGCAATTCAGCGTCCAACACATACAGCTTCTGAACTAAGATGGCTGATGGGTGAACATTTTTTCATTACATTCACCGATGGCCCATGGTTTCGTATTGACGCTTTCCCAACCGCCGGCGTAAGGGGGTCTTGATGATTATGGGGGGGGGGGGTAATCGATCGGGCCCTTTAGCAGTTCAACCCGTTTGAGCTAGAGCTTCGCGAAAAAACGAGGGAGCATGCTGGTGTTCCCGGTCACAAGAAGCTGATGATTTCTAATTTTAATTTGAGGGTCAGAAACCATCGCATTTTTCATCTAAAATTCTGATAAAATTGTGTTTGCAAATCAGAGACTGAGCGTGCAGTCATGATTATAAACGGTGAACTGCAAGTTCATGCGCACTACACAGCCGATTGAATGCTAGAACGACATATCTATAATATGATTTTCAATATTAAACATATCACTCATCAACAATCAACAGTCACCTGGTCCGCCTGGTCTCCGTTCCGAAATAATTCGACGAGAAAAACACTTACCGATAATGTTGTTGTTGTGTTGTTGAAGAGTTAGGGCGCGCAGCAGCTTGGCTCAAGCGTCCAACATAGGTATCTTATTCTTGCGTCCATAGCCTTGCTCGCGTCCAACTATGTTTTTTGCGTCCAACCACTTACCGATAAAACACACGAGGTAATCCTCCCCCGGTGCAATGCTTTCACTTTCAAGGTCATTGCCATTTCGTAGCCAGGTTGAAAACATTGGTGATGTCATGTAAAAGCGTTGTTTGATGACGTCAAATAAAACAAAATGTTACAATTTTTATTAAAATTTTTAATATTTGTCTATAAATTATTTGAATTAAAACGAAAATAACATTTTAATATGTTTATTATTCATTTAAAGTCCCTACACAAGACAAATTTATAAATACGTCAAGAAAAGCCCAAAGAAAAAGGTGTTTAGCTGCCAAGAGCTACCTACCAAAATAAGGCATACGTGGCGAGCCTGCGGCTACTTTCTCCGCAGCCCAGCGCTCAACACAGTTTTCATTACGTCGCCTGAGCTGGTTGGGGGTGTTGTGTGTTGTGTGATAGTCCGCATTACGGAAAAAAGCACCTGCGAGTGCGAAGATGAAAGCAAAAACTACGAAAAGTTCAGATGGTGATCCTGTGAGCATATCTAAATGGATTCATAAATTCAGGTAGGTTTTAGTGTGCCTATATCGAAGACTGGTTGTCTGCCTACGTTCAACGTGTCGGCTGAAGCTGCAGATGATAAACATCTGTAAATGCCAGCTTATACTTTCGTTTTTCTCAGTTGAATGTGTTCTTCTCACTTGGTATCACAGCAAATAATTTTTCCCACAACATACCTATTTTGCCAATTCAAATTCTTTTGATTTCCGAGTCCAGACTCTGACTGCTTGCTATGTTCATGCCAATATTGTTTAAGTCCTGTCTCTTGATTAACCTTAAATGACAACAACTTTAAATTATATCTATATTGAAAAAACTAACACATTTTCATTTCAGGCAAAGCAAGGATGATCATACGTGGTGGACTACTTTTGGTCTCATACTCTGTTTGACTATGGCAACAAGGCTCTATCGCCTTGATTCACCAGATCATGTTGCGTAAGTTATGTCCTAGTTGTGTTTAAGATGTAACTTTTGTGTATCCAGTCAACTTAACTTAGAGTTAAAGCAGTATCAGTTTGTATTTTACCTACATCATTTTTATTTGCTGAAGTTTTTTAAACTTATATATTTTTGATGTCATATTCTGCCATCTATTAATCTTGTTCAATGCACTTTCATTAAAAAAAAATAATTTCAAAATGTTTGTTATGAATTTTACTGTCATATGCTAGCATCACCTGCATTCCACTGTTACAGATGGGATGAAACTCACTTTGGAAAAATGGCTAGCTGGTATATCAACAGAACATTTTTCTTTGATGTTCATCCTCCAACTGGAAAGGTAAGTAGCTATTCAAAATCTGGGATAAATGCAAAAATGTAAACATACAATGTCTGTTTAATTACATAACATTATTTTCAGAGCTTATTCATGAACAGCATTTGTTTATCTCAGTGTCATGAGTTTATTTCTTTCAAATATGCATGTGAAATGTATCATTGCCTGGCATTGGAGTTGTTAATGCTCACCTGAACATAATCACTTTTTCAGATGCTCATTGCTGCCTTTGGTTATCTGACTGGCTATGATGGGAAGTTTGAGTTTGAAAAACCAGGACAGAAGTTCAATGAAACACACTACTTGGGCATGAGATTTGTAAGTATTTTTGTGTTTACTTTTATTCACCATTTGGATGCAGTACTTTTATTTAACTGCAATCTGGCTAAAAGGTTTTTGTCATATTTAAGAAGGAACATCACATATTTATGAAGGAATAGACTTAGATTTTGGCATACTTTTGTTTTCTTTAATTTTCTCCTGCAAGGAATTTTATTTTACTTCTTACTTGCACAATTTTAAGTTAATTCCTAGCTTCTGTAAGGGTGAAGGTGAATAGCCACCTAAAGCCTGCCTGACCATGCACCAATGCCTGGCCAGGGCTGCACGATGATGGGCGCTGCGCTGGTGCCGATGGCCTTTATCACCGTGTGGGAGCTGACTCACGCGCTGCCAGCCGCTACGTTCGCCGCCGCCGCCATCCTGTTCGGTAAGTGGGCTCAGCGGGTTCCCCTCCGTTTCTTCGCGTCCTCCTCATTTCCAGTGAACTGTTTCCACATTAAAGAGAACTACATGTATTTAGTTTTATTTTGACGATCGTTGTACCAAATGGCCGCTGCTAAATTCGATATATAATCGTCGTGAAATAATGTAATCGGTCATTTTTGGTTTAACTGAAAATATAATTTCGATGGCGGAAAATAACACCGATGTTTACTATTACAGACAACGGTATGGTGACGCTGAATCAGTATATCCTGCTGGATCCCATTCTCATGTTCTTCATCATGGGCGCGGCGATGGGTCAGAGCAAGTTCTACAACCAGCGACACAAGTAAGTGGCATTGCCATTTATTCTCACTTATGCACGACTGCATGACTCAATACACAAGGGATTGGGATACATTATACTCCCCCGATCAACAACTATTAAACATTAGTCGTCGTCGTCGTCGCCCACCATCGTACGACAAACTCAGATGGATTAATCATGTCGCTATTTCTAAGGAAGCCGTATGTGATTTGTTGATTGAGTTAAAAGAGCTGGAGAGCGGAAAGAGCATGCGCAGGGTTCGCCATCGATCGGATAAAAATATCAGCTTGTAGACGGCATGGGTGTCTGTAAACTCGGGGGCTCAACTGGAGGGATTGGGTAGGTATAAGGCAATGGAAGGACAGCACTCGGCAGCAGTGCTCGTGTATCAAACGTCAAAACTATCAACTTCTGCTGCTCCGATTTAACACTTCAGCCGACCCGCACGTGCGATGCATCACATTACGCTCAGAAGCCGTTTCTGCTGCGGTCGTAATCCTTACTCCTCGCGTAGTTCTGGTACGAATTTGAACGGCCTCGGTCGCAGAACGCGTGCACCGTCGCAGAGCACACCGAAGTCGTGCTGGAAGCCCGGTGGGAACCGGAGCGTGAACCGCTGCAGGATGGCCGCTAGGAAAATGAACAGAGTAGCACTGGCGAGTGCCTGTCCGGGGCACTGGCGGCGTCCGACCAGGAACGGCAGCAGAGCCTCGTTGGGCAGCAGCTTCCCAGTGGCGTCCAGGAACCGCTCCGGACGGAAGGCCAGTGGCTCGGGGAAGCGCTGCGGGTCCAGGTGGACGGCCCGCAGCAGAGGTGTGATCTGGGCGCCGCGGGGGATCCTGTAGCCGGCGACAGACAGGTCGCGTGCGGCCGTGTGCGGCTCTCCCAGCGGCAGGACGTCGGCGCGCCGTTGGGTCTCCATGAGTACGGCCTCCAGAAAGGGCATGCGCGCCCGGTCGGCGTAGGTGGGCAGACGTTTGTGGCCGATGGCGAGGTCGACCTCTTGCTGTGCGCGCTCCTGCACGTCTTGCCGCGCGCACAGGAAGCAGACGAGCCACTCGAGGGTGGCGGCTGTCGGCTCGCCGCCGGTCAGCAGCACGTCCAGCACGGTGTGTGACAGGTGCTGCTCACTCAGCAGTAGCGGTCGCGCCGTCTGTGCCTGGAGGTAGGCCGACGCGAAGCTGGCCGCCGCTTTGTCAGGGTCCGCGCCGGCGACGCCGCGGAGTTTGGTCAGCGTCGGCTCGAGGAGACGCTCGGCCAGCTGGTCCAGCTCTCGAGGCAGGTCGGGCGGCAGCAGCATCAGCGCCAGCTGCTCGGCCCAGGGAAACGCATCGGCCAGACGCGCTGCGTGCCAGCGCTGCAGCATGTGGCCAGCAGCCGCTACCGCCTCCTGTACCTCAGTGTCCTCGACGTCCCGTCGCTCGCCGGTCAGCATGCCCCAGAGGATGTTGGCCACGGCCGCCGCCAGCTCGTCGCCCAGCTGGACGCGCCGGCCGACGTTGTTGGCCAGGAAGGTGCCGCAAAACTCGTCGGCCATCCTCTGAATGGAGCGCTCCAACTTCGAGTGTCCCTCTCCGCCGAGCCCCTCCAGTTGCACGGTCAGCAGGCGCCGCGTCTCGCCCCAGAGCTCGTTATCGGCCTGAGTGATACCCTCACGCCGTCCCCCGGCCAGCAGCAGACGGCGGGACGGAGTGTCCGGCCGGCCGGTCACCTCGTTCCGGGCCAGGAGGTCGCCGAGCATGCTGGGACAGGAGACGGCCACGATGGGCAGCTCGCCCATACGCACCTGGAAGATGGAGCCGTACTGGGCGGCCCAGCGCGCCAGCGGCTCGTGGGGTGCCTTCTGGTCCATCTGCAGCAGGTGGCCGACCACCGGCAGACCCCAGGGTCCTGCAATGCAACGGCAGACAACGGTCACAGAGACGCTACCAGAGACTGGGAACTGTTACAGACGCTACTAGAGACCGCGGGCAGGCCCCAGGGTCCTGCAACGGCAGACAACGGTCACAGAGACGCTACCAGAGACTCAGTCCGGTCATAAGGATGTCATCGGAGACCACGGGCAGACCCCAGGGCCCTGCAACTGCAGACAGCCATAATAGAAACGCTACCAGAGACTAGAAACTGTCACAGACGTTACCAGGGGCCACGAGCAGGCCCCAGGGCCCTGCAACGACAGGCAATGGTCACAAACACTACAAGAGACCACGGGCAGGCTCCAGGACCCTGCAACGTTCCGTTCCGTTTATTGAATATAATTTGGGATCACACATTGAACAATGTATGGCAACGACAGACAGTTGTTATAGAGACGCTACCAGAGACTGGATATTGTTACAGAGACGCTATCAGAGACTCGAATCTGCTGCAGACAGGCTACGATGGACTTGATTTTGTCATAGACACGCCACCAAAGCCTCGAAACCTTCACAAAGATGCTATCAGATAGACTGGACCGTTTCAGAGACGCTATCTTAGACTCAAAACCGTCACACAGGCATGCTTCCGGATACTCAACTGACAGAAATGAGACTCGAATCTCATCTTCCTAAACAACTCCTAAGGATGCTGGCAGATCCAGGGGAGGCATTTCGGGCAAATGCCCACCTCCCGCGGCGCCCAAAATCGACAAAATTTTGCGGGTTTTCGAGGATAAAAAACTTTATTAGAAAACGTTTGTTTTTACACCGCTCAGTAGTGCGTAAGAAATCGAAATCCGGGTAGTTTTTGGAAATTGGAGAAACTTTTTGCGGGGTATTCCCCTGCAGTGTACAAGACCCCTTTCCGGATCCGCCAGTTCCTAAGGACACAGCCAATTAAAGCTGCTCCTGCTGGCACATTGCAGACGCAGTTAAATACTCCCTTTAGTTTTACAACGAGGTGCTGGCTCAAAACTTTGGAACGGAATCGAGCACTGAGCGGGTCATGAGGCACTATTTGGCTCGTTTTGACATGTAGTGTGCCGTTTTCGTGCTATAGAAATTTAATACTGCTTTGTGAATTTCATATTTTTCTAATGGGATGTATTTTTCAGCATAAAAGCAAGCTAATGACGTATTTTTTTTAAAAAAAATATTATTCACGAAATCAACCATCATATCTGCAACTGAATCATAATAGGTAGGTATTATTCATTCAGAACACCGGTCTCGTTTCATAGTTTCCCTTAGGGTTTGGCCATAACTAAAAACTAGTTCTGTTTGTGATCCAACATTATTACCAATCACGATCATCGACTGTATGGCAAAACTTGCCAGACTGCGACTAGAGATCCACATGACGCGCGGCGAAAGTATTCGTGACCGTTCGGCTACCGCGGCTCCCTCCTCCCCCCCCCCCCCCCCCCGGCGAGTCTGGGCCCGCAGCGGGTGCATCATCATGAGGAGAAAGTCGTCCCGTCCCGCTCCGTCTCGTCCCGTGCCGGCTGGCGGTCTTACCTGGCGGCTGGGTGCGGAGTCGCTGCCACGTGGCGTAGATGAACGCCACCATGGACACGAGGCAGAGTACGGCGGCGAACATGGTGGCGGTTTCTGAGTCAGGCGCCCCGGGCGGCAGATGGTTTCGGAGTCAAACCCAGACGAAGCCTAGAGCAGCAGAGACAGAGTGCGGCACTCTTGGGGCCGGCGCGTTCTCCGGCGCGGACGGGTTCCGAACGGTCGGACGACACGTCAGTTAGGAAAGCCGCAGAACTCGGTGACACGTTTAGTCTGCGCGTTGAGGCACTTCACTGCCCACAGGTGTTTCTAAATGTCCAGCACTTCAAAGTTGTCTTCCTTGCGCTAAGCTTCCGGTAATGTGACTTATTTTCGGGGTCAGGTGTGCCAAAGTTCCGTGACCCGGAACTGTTCTGAGAGGAAGGGTTTGACCCTCGTGGCCGGAGGTATCCGGCACCGATGCGCGCCCCTCGGCGTCCCAGCGCCGAGTCTGGGGTGGTCCTTCGGTGGGGCTGAATCGTACCACCGCCTGACCTCGGCACATCCAGAGTTCCAGCAGCGGCGCCGACTAAAAATACGCCCGATATCGACGGGTCAGCGTCGACTGGTCGGGTCGGGTAGCCTCTGGGATAACCGACGGTATTGTTGCTGGTCAGGACCGGGGTCTCGCGCTTCTGTTGGAGCTAGTCACCCGATGAGGGCGCCTGTCCACCTGCCGATGGCTGACACCTGTGCCTGTCGTTTGGAAGCCAGCAGGGTTCGGCGGCTGAGTGCATTATTCATGTGAGTCAAGGAAGATATTGGGCGGGTTGATGCTGAAATTGAGATTCGATTGTTACTGCTACCCGTGACGTTCACTCCAAAACACATGTCTCTGTCGTTTGAGATGTTAAGGGATGTTGGAACATCGCTGCAGTGTGGGGTCAGTGAAGCCGAGGCTTTCATATCACTCTTGGGAAGTCCCAGTGACCCTGCGAAGAATGTTTGACAGTGGTCTGCTCTTCCGAAGAGTGTAAACACTACAGGCTACAGGGGGACTGGTGCCCAAAATTCATAGATTTGCATGGTAGGCATACCGTAATAGCTCTAACTTTTGATAAAAAGGGAACTTGTTGTATAAATTCTTCTGTTGAATGCGTTTTGTAAGTCTCACTGACTGCTCCTTAAATTTTATCGAGCAGAATACGTTCCTGACCCCAAAAAGTTACCTATCTGTAAGGAAAGGGAGTAGGGACCCTCACGCCTTTGGCTCTGCCGTCCTTACTCAACGATTTTTAGCACAAAAATATATATATTAACAAGGAAAATAATCTAGGCCTAGGCTTTTTACTTTTTACTGAAAGACACAATTTTCGCCGTTTCATTTGTTCCTCTCTCAGACTGATATTATTATTGGCAAAGTTGGATCTGAGGGAACCTATTGTAATCGCACAATCATTTTCCGCTTTGTAGGCGCGTGCCAAAGTCAGCGACCGTCCATTCCACAATGGTTGTTGCACAGCAGCTGCAACCCCCCCCCCCCCCCCCGTCTGTGGCGGACGTTCCGACTTCGGTTCGGTAAAACTTGGCGGAGCCACCCAGCCAGCGCTGGCACAACACTGTTTCTAACCGCTGTCTAAAATCATCACCCGAGACCGCCTCACTCTTGCTGCTGTGATGCAACCTCTTTTTGCTGTCAGCCCTTTTCCCTCAAGATGCCGGAATGCAGTACGATTTCGGCAAGCTTTAACACAGTTACGGCGTTCGCACTCATACCTTTGTATACCTATCTGCTTTATCACACATATCTAACGCCGACATACCGAGTCAGGAGTCAGACATCCCTGGTCTTTGCAATTTGCTGCTGACTTACTCTCTTCTTCTCAAGCAAGTTTGAAATGCACGGACATCCCGACAGAAGGTGCGCTCGTTTCCATTCCATCGGACACCCCGTTTAGCCTTTTCCGCTCGTCCCGATCCGCTAGGGACTGGGCCGTCTCGGTACCGTTTCGCCGGCCGCTGTGCCGGTAGAGAGCGGATGACCGGCCGTCGCCCGGTGGGGCCTCATCGTACTTTCGCCGCCGGCGCACACTGGGCCGGGGGCCCGGAAAAGTGCTAGAAATTATTTGTGATTGAGTTGTTGATCTCAGTGACAAGCAAACATGCTAAAAACGAAGTGGGGCTGCTTAACCCTCGCCGGACCTATTGTCGGACCCCCCACCCCCTCGGCCGGCCGAGGGGGGAGGGTTGGTACGACCCCTTTTCGCCGTTTCGCCCCTAATGGAGCTAGAGCCTCGCGGAAAAAACAAGCGTGTGCGCCGTTTCAAGACGGAACGATTGATACCCGATTTTAAGGTCCCAGGTCAACCGGTAACCTCTGAGGTGAAGTAAAAAAGCCCAAGGTAGGGTTTGGTTTTGGTAAATAATTTCGCAAAAAAATGGTCGCAGAGCAGCGATTTTGGCACCATCGTGTTCGCCTGGCTCAGGCGCGTCGAATGGTATACTTTTTGTCCGGGTGAGGTCAACTTAAGGTGTTGACCTCGAGTCAAGGTCAGGTCAGAGCCCATCAGGCCACGAACTTAATCGAAGGAAGTCGTATTGCGTAGCATTCGATTCGGGAGGTCTTTCCGAGTCCATTGGTGGCTTTCCCGAGTCGCTGGCTCAATTTGATCATGAGTTATTGACGAGAAACTCCTATGACCATAGTGACGTCATAAATGACGTCACGGAAGGTCAAAAATGCAAAAGTAAAGCATCGGATCTTGCAAGGAGTGCATGAATTCACGATTCCGTGTGCTTGAGACAGTTTGAGATCATTCCATGTGCAAAAACAACAGTTTCCTTATTTCCCCATTTACTTTTAATGGTGAGGTCACGTGACCTCGAAGAGTAGCAGGCATTAGCAAAAATTGCGAGTAGGGCATGACAGAAAGATGATTAGTGGTTTGTATGGCATGGTCATTTTTAGCGGCTCGAAATGACATTTCTCAAGAAGTCTAACTAAAGAGCAAGTTGTTGTTGATTATCACTGACTTGTGTTTGGGGGTTAATAATGACTGAATTTTTGAGTTTGGCCCAAAATTTTTGACAGCATTGTGTGCGTTGATCAATTCTGAGCTCAGGGACATATATTTTATTCAGATTATACGCGTTTGTTTTTCACAACTTCCAGCGCTTTAAAGAGCGCTGGGCCTTCAGTAGAGCGGCGAGGTGACAATTGCCCCTACATCATGTGGTTTACTGGCGCATATCTCGAAAAGTAACAGGGAAAAGCAGCAAAGCACCTATATGGAACGAAAGATGAGTAATCAGAGGCTAGTATAAAATGTTGATTTTTAGCCGCTCGAAATCACATTTTTTATAAAAGTGTAATTAAAAAATTAGATATGATTTTTATTTACGTCTTGCAGCTGCTTGCAAAAAACTAGCTTATCTTGCAGAAAAGCGATGCAATATGTAAGAATGATGTTGGCACAGTGAACAACAGTGCCCTGAACTAGTCTGACAGGAAATTTCGTTCAAAACGACGATTGGTCAGCTAATATATTACCACTAAAGATCATCATGAAAATCGGTAAATGTGGTGGCCACTAGAGAGTCTAAATTGTCTTGTGTTTGGTGACAACTGACGACCTCAATTTTGACCTTAGGGAAAAACTGGCATCGGAATAGTATTCTTCGATCAATTTGGGATTAAATGATACCTATTTTGTTCATATTGCGGACAGTCAGTTTGGGGGAATTTCTAGCGCTTTTTCGGGCTGCCGGCCTATAGTGCGGCGCGGCGGTCGGTCGACCGAGACCGTGAGAGGCCGGAGAGAGGGGCGGGTAATATCCGGAGAGAGGGGTGGGTGACAGTCGGAGATATGAGTGGATTTTGGTCTGATAGAGGTCTTACGTGAACGAGAGGTTTGTTTGATAGCGGAATGTTGGTGCTCACTGCATGACGAACATTTTATGTAGTTTTTTGGGCTTTGTTACACTCAGGAAATTCTAATGATTTCAAAGTTTGATTATGGGAAGTACCGGCTATATTAGCATTTTTACATACATTTTTGTCCATAGAAACTCTTCTTGTGATAATTTTGATTTAAAACTTTTTGGCCGATAAAATTTAAACCGCGGTCGATGCAGCAAGAAACCGATTATGCAACGACGACAAGGGGATAGCGATGAAAAATATGACGAGCTAAACGAATGAATTTCTTATATAGAAGAAGCGTGTCCACAGATCAGCGGCATGACTGAAAGTGAAATCATGCAACAAAAAATGTTAAAACGAAAAATATCTGGAAGCGTAAAATCTCGCCGCTCAAACGAACCAAGAAAGGAACGAATGGTAATTGTGTCGGTTACTGGTAGAGCACCAGAGAGGTCAGCCATCACCGGAGAGGGTCGGGTTAGAGGATCGGCTGGTGGCCAGAGATAGGTCCGGCTGATGGCCGGAGCGACCCACGGTCGGCCTCCAGCCAGCCGCCGACCCGGGCTAGGTGCGCTGGAAAAGCGGCCGGTGGGCGGACGTTGACCCGACCGGCGCGGCGCGTCTCGGGTGGAGGATTCGCCGGCGCCGTCCGTCGCTGTCCGCCGCCGGCGTGACCGTTGCTACTGCTGTGAACGGTGCCCGTCGCCGGCCGAGAATGGAAGGCTGGACGGCCGGGCGGTAATCAGCGCGGTGGGAGGGTTGCACGCCGCCTCGACTGTGCAACGATGCACCCGGCGACGGATGTCACATAAAGACATGTATACCTACAGTTCCTGATTTTGGAATGTTTTATCACATTTGAATCGTGTTGTGCCAATTTAATGATTAAAAAAGCGTCAATAAAGTTTTATCTGCCCATTTTTGTGTTTTGTTGTCTTTCAATTTGCATTACACATATTCGACAGTGCCAGTGACCATGCTCGAAATCGTGGTTTCTATGTATAATTTGCCATAGCGACTTTGATAGCGACTTAAAAGGCCACATCCATCAGTAGCTTTGTCCTACATTTAGGTACCTGGCTGCCTTGATGAAGTAAAGTAAGGCTAGATAGATACATCGGCAGAGCCCGCACGTCCCACGCGGCGTCCCTCGATATCGCGGCGGGGTAGCTGTCCAACGGTCCTCTCAGACCTCTCCGAGGCTCATAGCGGGCCGGGGCACTGGGCCAGGTGGACAGAGACGCGGGCGGGCCGGTCGAGCGTAGGTGAAGGGCACCTCAAATCGGTCTCATCGAGGGATTACCGTCACTCCGCGGAGTCGCGGGGCCGCGGTGGGGCTGTCCCGTCACATTCCTAGTCGACTAGCAGCGAGATGAGGAGCGAGAACGGGTCTGCAGTGGGCTGACGTCCGACTGCCAGTGCTCTCGCAGATGATCTTCACCTAACGTTCGTTTGTCGTGGTGTTCGCCAACAACCCGGAATGTAACAAGACAACTCTGTCTGTTAGCCACGGTATTGTGTCATGTTGTTGGTTCACTGGTTTACAAATGGAATATTCATGCTCCGATCGTGTTTGCCACCCACCAGTTTGTGTTTGTGCTTTCGATTAAACAGTTCCCTCTCCATGCCCTGTCGGCTTTGCTTGGCAGCGGGGGTGGTGTTGCTTGTGGACTGTTGATTGCACCACAGCTGCGACCACTCATCCGGCGAGAAAAACCCGCCGTCCGTGAGGATGAGAGAGAGACCGGTTGATGTCATCACAACCGGTCTTTGGAGGATGCTTCTTGCACGCTACCCGTTCTGGTATCGGTGCAATCTGGAGCTGGGATGAAGTTCGGACATTATCGGACGGTGCTCGACTTGTTAAGAGTTGACATTGGCCTGCACGAAAATATCTCTGTTCTCACTAGCATTGGAATGTGCTATTTTTAAGACGCCAATAGGCATTCTGAGCATGATTAAGAACCGGCCAAAGTTTCGCTGTTACCTGTAAATACGAAATATCGCTCGACCTTTTTGCTTCACAAATATAGCGTGCCACTTGCCCGTCTGTTTTGTTTTCATCATTCTGGTTCCCCGGCTCTCGTTGACACTGGCTGCAGCTGCTGACGGCAATGCACTTGTGCACACGTGTGCACCGCACTGCACAGAACACAAGTGTGTCGTGGAGACTTATCAAAACTCATCATCGTTTCACTTCAACCTGGCACATTGCGATGCTCCGTAGCTTCCCCGGCATTCGCCGTCACCCAGTGCAGCGCATATTGGTAGCGCGTATGACCGCGCGCATTGCGCATTCCTTTCAAACATCCCATCCATGACGCTCACCTAAACTGATAGCGCAGAATACAGATGCTAAACAGGTCGGGAGAAAGTATGACTCGCCATAGATAGCTTCACGTTTGAACGACGAGTTTCGCCCGTGACATTGCCGCTGGAACGGCGCCAAATAATGTGGATTTGGTGGAATGCATTATTTGGTGGAATGCATAATGTGGATTTGGTGGAATGCATTATTCATTCCTCTTGCCTTGCCAATTTTGCTGACATTGAGATATCGTCCCTGTAGTTTACATTTTTCGCATCCTAATGTTGATATTTGCGTTTGAGTCAGCACGCCCCATCTATGTAGGGTCTGACGCTGAACGCTTTTCTGAAAGATGAGAGATAAGTCATGCATTTTACTATTATACCTGCGATTCCTCATTTTGCTCAGTTTTGCTACCCGATGGTTTGTTCATTGTCCTTTGACTCGTTGATTTTCCGAAGCTCTCAACTTATATATTTTCATTTTTGCTTTGTTCTTCATTTGTGGACGATTACAGATTTCTCAGTGCAAAAAAAAAAATGACAGTAATCCTCTTTGCTGTGAGCCCGTCGAATGTTGATGTTCCGTTGACGTCCTGCTGACTCTGAGTGCTGCTGTGTGTTTCCAGCCCATTCACCGTCTCCTGGTGGAGCTGGATGGCGTTCACGGGCGCCATGCTGGCCGGCGCCATCTCCGTCAAGTTCGTCGGCCTCTTCGTGGTCGTGCTGGTCGGCCTGTACACCATCAAAGACATCTGGGACATCCTCGGCGACCTCTCGCACCCCATCACCTACACGGTGAAGCACTTCCTGGCGCGCGCGCTGTGTCTGATCCTGCTGCCCACGGTGTTGTACATGTTCGCCTACTACGTCCACTTCACGGTGCTCTCCAAGTCGGGCCCGGGAGACGGCCACTTCGGCTCGGCCTTCCAGAGTCAGCTGGAGGGGAACTCGCTGCACAACGCCAGCATGCCCAGGTCAGTGATGCAATGAGAAGAACATGAGCTTCGAAGGAGTGCGCTCAGGCAACTTGTGCGATGTCTTCATGATCAGTGGCCAACATGATGACAATATTGCAGCCAACTTCCCAAGCACTTTGCTAAGCATTGTGTGTCTCAATTTGGATAAGTTTCCATTTTTTTGTGTTGTGTGATTGAATCTCGTCAAGCGCCCTTATTTGGCAGGCTTTAACAACACTCATTTGTTCAATTATGAGTTGAATTCATCTACAATGTAGGCGTCATGTCCTGCATCACTGCAGACCTACCAGGCGGTACTTTTGTTCTTCAAAACTCTTGCTGACCGATGCCCCGTCTCTCCCCTCCTCTGACCACAGGGAGATCTGTTACGGCGCCGGTGTGACCCTGAAGAACCACCGAACGGCCGGCGCCTACCTCCACTCCCACCCCCACCTCTACCCCCCGGAGGCGGGTCCCGTTCAGCAGCAGGTCACCACCTACTCACACAAGGACTACAACAACATCTGGTCAGTGGGACGATTGACGGTGCGGCGGATGCTGGGAGTTGGGTGTTTGCGATGGGTGACAGGCCAGCTAGGGACCGGCATAACTTATTGTTGCATAATAGTTAAGATGTCATTTTAACGGGCAGGTAATAAAGTATCAGGGTCACTTTGCATACGTAAGTTACGTCCATTAGTTCACAGAAGAACTCTGTGTGAATAAATTATAATAGCCAAAGTGCTATAGCTATGGGATGGGACACTAGCTGTGGGTGGGCACTGGGCATTGGGCAACAGACATGCCGGTACAGAATGTTTACGCTGTGTCATTCCTTTATCCATTAGGCTGGTGAAGCGCTATGACGTGGACATGCCTTCGGAGGAGGAGGAAGCCCAGCCCGACTTCAAACCCGAGTGTGTCAAATCGGGTGACCTGATCAGGCTGGAGCACGAGGCCACGTCACGGAACCTGCACAGTCACCGGCACCCGGCGCCAGTCACCAAACGACACTTCCAGGTCAGCTGAGTTAGGGGATGAGCGCTGAGGCGGTCGGCCAGTTTCGGTGCATCAATCTCAGAGAGGATCTTTAGAGGTTCTGGTGTTTTGCTTTTAATTATTTGTTTGTCGGTGGCTGATCTTGGTCTAATTTTAGCTAAGTTAATGCGATTCCTGTTGTGAAACTCGCAATTTCCAGGGACTGGAGTGATGGTAGTAATTTGAATATGGCTTTGTACGAAAAGTATCCGGGGAAAAGGATCAGATTTGCACTTGGTTCGAAAATAGTGACGGTCGTTTTCTAAAGCCTACTTGGCGTTAGACTGTTTGTTTGTTTGTTTGTTTTTTGTTTTGTTGGGTTAGGCCTTTTCGGTCCAATTAGACCATTTCAGAGCCGGAAGGATGATAGGAATTAGGGGGAGACATTGGTCTGGGCAGGCACCCTAGTGAGTCACCGGGGCTGAGCCCATCCCGAAGGACAGGCCGACCAGCCCCAAGGTACTCACTGCACCCGGCTACGGGGTGCGCTCCCTCGGGAGCAGCGGTGCCGCTCCAAGGGAGCAGCCCGCATGAGATAAAGTTGCCTGTCCAGCCCGGAAGGGGGTTGCGGCGTGGAGGAGAAGGATTTACGTATCCTGAGGATAGAAGCATGGAACGGTGCGTTAGACTGCAGTCCTCTCGGCTCTCGTATTTTCTCAGAAGCTCTTTGAGCTGCCGAACGTCAGATAATGGTTTCGCCACCTACTGACAACTCTATAACCTCTATCTCCTAATTCTCCCGCCAGGTGTCAGGTTATGGCGAGAACGGCACTGGCGACAGCAACGACGTGTGGCGTATCGAGCTGGTGGACGGCAAGGAGGGTGACCAGATTAACGTGGTGACGGACCGGTTCCGTCTCATCCACTACATGGTGGGCTGTGCGCTCTTCTCACATAACAAACAGCTGCCCAAGTGGGGATACGAGCAGCAAGAGGTCACGTGCAACCCCAACACACGCGCCGAGTTCGCGCTCTGGAACTTCGAGGAGAACTACTATGATAAATGTGAGTCACCTATGTTGAGGTGGAATTGATGAGATGAATGAAATAATGATGGAGAGCTGTCTGCAATTAAGTATCTCATCATGTAGTGCATGCAGGCTAAGTTTGCTTCCTGTGTGTTGTGCAATGTGTACCCGTTCTGACTCGCGATTTTTTCCGTTCCAGTGCCGAATGTCAGTTTTGCCATTTACCAACCGAGTTTCCTGGAGAAGTTCTTCGAGGCGCACATGGTTCAGTTCCAGGGTAATGCTGGATTGAAGCCTAAGGAAGGCGAGGTCACCTCGCGACCGTGGCAGTGGCCCATCGATTATCAGGTCAGTGACATAAACTGGGTTACCCGTCACAGGTCACTGGAGCACCAGATCATTGGCATGTACTGTGTCAATGGGTCGCTATTCAGTGACGTGGGTTGGCTCGCTAAGCTATGCACGAGTCATTGATGCGTAGTTTGTCAACGACATGGACTCTGGTCACTGATTCAGGATTTGCTGATTAGTAGCCTGGGATAGAGGAATAGCAGCGATGCTTGTCTTGTGCCACAATACCATTCTGGTAGTGCAGTTCAGCCACCCTAATAGTATATTTCATCTGGCAAGGTATCTTTAATTTGTCCAACCGGGCCAATTCTTACGACATTGGTCCGTGAATTTGACCCACTCCAGACTAACCAATTTCCTCTTTTCCACAGGGTCAGTGGTTCAGTATCGGCGACCCCGACAAGCGGGAGCCGGGGCCGCACAAGGACCACGAGATCCGCATCTACATGATGGGCAACCCGGTCATCTGGTGGGGTAACCTGGGCTTCATCGCGCTCTACGCCGTCATTTACGTGTGGAACTTTGTCAGCTCTGCGCGCGGCGTCAGGGAGTCGGCGCAGGAGAGGGGTGAGTCGAACTGCAGCGCCGGGCAGGGAAGCCACGAGGGGAGCCGATGAAACGGGAACGGTCAGGGACGTTGGATTAGCTCACCATGGGTTTGGTGAAGTATTGGGATGAAATAAAACTCCCCTGTTACCTTCTTATTCATCTGTTGGGTAACAAAATTTAGGCGACCTTTGAGGAATCGTTGATGAGCAAGTATGAACTTGACGTTTAACGCAGGGAACTGTTGTGTCTGATGTCGTTAATTAAAAGGGGCGAACATGTGTCTCGCCTCTGACTGACTCCCTCGTCTCCCTGCAGTGCGTAAGGCGAACCTGACTTACGCGTGCAACTGGCTGATGCTGGCCTGGGCGCTGCACTACTTTCCCTTCTACGGGATGGGCCGCATCCTCTACTACCACCACTACTTCCCGGCACAGCTCTTCATCTCTATGATGTCCGGTGAGTCTTTCAGAGACGTTGTTGATACCCAGTTGAGTGTTTCATGATATCGGGTGGGGTATTTATGTAGTGGATGTCCGTTCAGTCATTCGTGGAGATTACGAGCCGAACAAATGGATTACTTTTCGCGCTGATCTCCAGCCGTGGATGTGAATCGGTATAACTGTCACTTGCAGCGTGGTTTGCATAATCTCGTATGTCAGGTTGAGTGGTTTGTGATGTCTGCTGTGTCTTTTATGATGTCCGGATGAGTCATTTGTTGAGATGATGTCTCGCGACTTGCGGGTCTTTTACGACGCTGGTCTCCAGTGATTACTTTATGACTACGGAGTCTGTTGGGTCTCTCATGGCTAGTGTCTGATGAGTGATCTTGCCACACGGTCGGTGGTCGGACGACATGAATAGGGATGCTAGTCGTGCTCAGATGTACTGTTTCGGTCGAATGCACATAGCATATGCAGTGGTTGTCTTATGTCTATTGGGAATCCCCGTTGATGCCTATGTATGATGAAACCTGTTGCCCTAGTCCTACATACATATGTTTGACATTTATTTCATCACTGGTACAAGCTACAAACACCTTCCGATGGGGTAAACGGGCTCGCAGTGGCCTGACTTACACTGATAGTCGTAGTAACACAGCGAGCCTCTGTCCACCTGTCTCGCGCACACAAACACACTGACACCTCGCGTGCGAGCACAGTACTGTCCGGGCGGGCAACCGTCTGCGGTATCCGGCACGGAACAGAAGCTCAGTCCTTCCATCTCTCCGGGATCGATCGTAAGATCCGGGGCTGGGCTGAGGGTTGTTGAAGGGTCCGGCTCCGTCACCTGAGGCGCGGGGTTGAAGTCACCAGCCCGTGCTGTGTCTGGTTGAATGGTCAGAGAGAGGAGAGTGATGGCTCCAATCAGCGCCGCCAGACTGAGAGCGGCGATACCGGCCGCCAGGGCTAGGTGGCGCTGCGGCAGGGACGACATTAGATGGTCGGTGCGGGCCGACTGCGGTGAGGCAGGCTGGGACGAGACTGAAGCCGGCTGCTGCGGGTCAAGCAAGGACGAGACTGACCGCATGCCACGGTCAAGTCTGGTTGAATGACTGACACTTGCTTCAGCACAGACCAGCAGAAGACATTAGACGACCATGGGTTGACGCATTGTCCCGCCCGCGCTGTACACTGTGGCTGCAGTCAGCGCAGCTCACACCACACACGGTGTCCTCAGTCCTCACACTGTAAAGCAGAGTAACCTGTATTCGCAGTGTACTAAGTGGCCCCGCGGATGGCTTTTCACTCTTAAACACAGGGAGTTTGGACGGAGCACGCACTGCGTGCGGCTCTCAGTCCCGACTGGTCCTTGGATTAAGGTGTCGGGAATTTTAATGGCTTCACTACTGGCTGGCGAGACGTATAGTTTGACATTCGATCTCTCCCATTTATTTTATGGTTATCAACGGGCAGTTGATATTTTGGTAACAATAGGCAGGCTGAAGAGTCTCTTCTCCGAAAGTCTGCCTAGAATTGCTGAAAGTCTGTCGCGTGGATAGACAATGGGCTTGCGATAGATTGATGGAGAGTGCAGGATCGTTAAGTGTTTGAATGCGTGTGCTATTCGTCAATGTCGGGTGCTAAGAAAGTTCGTTTGTGTGGGCGAAAACTGACTGAAGTAAATGGTTTGTTATTTGAATGGGCTCCTGAGTAGCGCATGAGCCGTATAAAGTAATCGCCATGGCATGTGACTGTTGCGCTTCAGTATTGTACCCTACGTCATACGTATCGCACAACCGTAGAGCAACACTATCCTGACCGTGGTCTCTCCCGGCCACACTACCGTGAACCCGAATCTACTACTGTCGTCTTACTTACCACTAACTCCTACCGACCTCCGTTCGCAGGCGTTCTCGTCAACTACATGCTGGAGAGTCTGCCACGCGCGGTGCCCTCGTTCCGGGTGGACCAGACCTGGACGGCGTTCGCAGTCGTCTACCTGTCCATCCTGACCTACAGGTGATTTACGCAGTCGCTCCTTCCATACGGGATTGTCACATATGGTCGATTTTAAGTAACTTTTTGTTGCTGTTTTTTAGAAAGTGCAATTCTAAGTCATGAATATTGATTCTTCGTAGACTGGAACGGTCACAACGAAGCTGTTACATTTAATTTCAGGATTTTAGTTAAATTTATTTACCAGCGAGCAATGGAAAGGTGGACTATTGTACCATGTTTTTGGTCCGTACTACACTGAACAGTTTGTAAGACTGCCTATGTTTCTATCCTGCAGTTTCTACCTGTTTGCACCGCTCACGTACGGTATGAGCGGTCCGGAGAAGAAAGAGCCAGGTCATCGGTACGACCACCTCCTCTGGATGGACTCCTGGGAGTTCTGATTAGCTAGATGGGTGCCACGTCACAGGTTCCTGTGCCGCTATTGGCTGGACGGGTGCCGCGTCACAGGTTCTCGTACCGCCATTGGCTGGTTGAGTATATGATGATATAGATCTGACGACTCTTCACAACGGGCTCAGGTCTCGTGAAACTAGGAACAACGATTATTTTCTAGCTGTTTTGTTTGAACTGTTTTCAATGGAGCCAATGATCTGAAACGAAAAATTGGTGGACCACTTTACTTGTTATTTTTTCTTTACAACAGATCACTATGGATTCAACTGAAGATGGTTGACTGTTAAATGTGTGTTTCTATGCTGCGTGCTGTTAGATCTGATGATGAAACGTATGGCTGCAGATCTGTGCCGTTAATTGAAGGATGACACATGTTTCATACTGCTCGAAATGTTCCGGGACGTGTTTTGATTTATTCACCTTTATTTTCCCAGTTGTTATTGCTCAGACCGACGTATGGTTACATGCATTGCAGCTGTGATTTTGTACCTATTTGTATAAAATGACTCTCAAAATAAAGGTGATGGCAGGGATACCGTTTATTATTCATAAGCCAAGGACCTAGTTCTGGTGTGTTGGTGTAATGCAGCGGTCGGTACGACTGATGGTCGTCGGGCAGGGAGGCCAGATATGTGAGCTGTAGAAGGGGGTGGTTGCTCGCTAAAACTGCAATAGAAACAACGTTCGAGCTACGATAATGCGAACAGTTGCCGTGCGCCAAGTCTCATTCGCGATTCGAAGGAGGATAGAGGTGGAAGCTGGTGAAGGAGTCATCACTCTGCGTATTCGTGACTGGCCGAAGTGGGAACTACCGGGACATGACTATTTCGGAGTCCCGTATGTCACAATGCCCGGCCATTGTGAAGTGCTGCTCGAATGGCCTTGTCAGTTCCTCCAGACGAGTGGCTCAGAGTTATGTGCATGCGTCTGAAAGAGAGCGGAGAGTGCCTTTTCGACTGTTCTGAGGGTCAAGTTCATCAGGCTTCTTCGGGCTGCCGACTCGTATTCACAGTTATCCAAGTTCTATACAATCCCTTCCATTCGTCATTTCCGGAGGATTGTGCCTGTCATTGAGAACGCAAACTTACAGAGAGATGAATTGGTCGCTGCCCTCGCATGGATAAATGCATTCGCATTCTTCGGTTAATGCCGACTGCGTATGTGCGCAAGATTACTTTATGTGCGTGCCAACTGCCAATTGTTTTTGTTTGTATGACCTCGGCCTGATGTCTGATATTTGGAAGGCTAGTGGCGGGCGTCTGCTCTCGCAGACCGGACCCATGGCCTCAACTGGAATGGGGACGAGGTGCGGTGCTTGATATGCAGGCAGAGTCTGAAGGTGAATCATGAGAAGGGGGCAAAGTAGGTAGCCACAAGTGTTTGATCCCCCTACTTTGCTTGCACGAGACTACATAGCATGTCATCGGCTTTAATTACAATATATTATTAGCTAATTTTATATTTATGAAATATGTTATAAGGAGATGCCCATTACCCACCGGCTACCAACCTTAACCCGCGCGGGGCTGGGGTCTCCAGCCGAACGCGCGGGGCTGGGGGGGGGGGGGTAAATTTTACCCCCCCCCTGTTATCTCCCGAACTAATGGTCCGATTTGGAAAATTCAAACGCCAATCGAAAGATCTCATCACGAACAACTAAAAACATGTACTTAATTTAAAGTTTGAGGTCAAGGTCAGGGATACAAATTGCAAGTTTCTACAGTATCGGCCTTGCACCGTAGTTGCCGAAGAATAGAGTCATGGACTGAGACTGATTGCCAAAAACGTGTTCTTAGACTATCAAGACAATATTCGTTGCGTACAATATCATTCAGAGGTCAAGATCAAGGTCATGTCAGGTCAGGTCAGGTCACCAAAAAAAAAATAGAAAAGGGCATGTGCGACACATGTTTTATGGGTCATTTTATTCATATAATTCAATAGGCACACTCAATAAGTGATATGGACCACATCTGGATGAATTTCAGGTCGAGGTCAGGTCAAGGTCAGGTCAAGTGAGGTCACATTTTGAAGTTGGTTGTTAAGGCCTAAAAAGATGTCTATCTGATGCAGTTTTTGGACGGCGAATCGAATGATACTATTTTTGTTTCCGTACGAGGTCTAGAACTTCCAAAAAAAAAAAATCATTAAAAAAAATTGTTTGTCGTTACGTCATAAAATTTTGAATAACTCCCACATTTTTGAACCGATTCTGCTGAGGATTGGTATGTAGGTGCACATGGACCACTTCTCTGACATATATTCCGTTTTTTTATACACGCAAAATTTTGGATTTTATAATTATTTTCCCAAAAAGTCAGTTTTTTTAAATAGGGCCAAAATAAAAAAAAAATTTCAAAACACCGAGATAGCCATTTGATAGGCTAAGTAGAATCACGTGTAACTTTTTTTGTTACGTCTTGATTCCCTTAAAAATGAAGATGTTAGCGGCGTTTGAAATTTTGCCGTTTTTGAGGCGAAAATGGCGAACATGACGTCACTAACGTCATTTTCTCAAAAAAAAAAAAAATCCGAAGGATTTCGCTCAAATTTTCAGAGAACGTGTCAAATTGATGTAAGAAAAGGTACTGAAAGTTTGGCGGCGCTGCGTGCCGCCGTTTTTGAGATATTGCAAAAATTCGCGAGGGGGGGTAAAATTTACCCCTCCCCAGCCCCGCGCGGGTTAATGATTGGTGCCTCGTTTTAACATTCAAACATTTAGCAAGGTTGATCGTTTCAGACTTCAGCCATCTGCTTGATTGGACAACTGTTCCGGTCGTAGGTTGTGTGTCAAATAGTTATGAGCATAAATACCTAACTACGTACAATAATGTTTCGGGTCGGGAATGCTTTGTGTCAAAGATTTCGTCGGCCCACATTGTTCGGAAACCGCTTGCATTTTGATATAAAGGAACTGAAGCTCGCTTTATTGTCTTACCTAATTGCCGCAATTTGATTGGATTCGATAACCTAAACTCAATTCCCTGATGTGTCCTTAAAAATCGAGCATAACTCGCTTTGCGCCCGGGACATGCCGTCCTTATTAACGCATTCGTTCCGATTGTCTTTACTGCCCATCCGTTTACCCATTCCGCTGCCTTCGTGTCACGCGCACACCGCCATTTTACGACGCCTCACCGAATCGATTCCCAGAACCTATAACGCCACTGGCGGCCTCTAAAGTGACCACCTGCCGTTGCCCTAGCCGCCGTCCCAGATCCGAGGGCCCCTGTCCGTCCCACTATTGTTGTGGTGGGGGCGACTGGCCAGTGGCCAGGCTGGCGACCACCTAAGGGTGTGATGGGGCCGACGGTGATCTATTGTCACCGGTGTTGCTCGGTTTGGTTAGAACCAAGGCCGTATGAAGAGTCAGAAGGGTGGACGGTGCAGAAGTGTGGCGCAATAAGGACGGGATGCTTCTCAGCTCATGTATGACCCGATGTACGGTTGGGGTCATCATTGTATAATAACCGCGATAAATGTGTTGCTTGACGTGACATTCCAAGCTTGACATTCAAGTTCCCGTTGTTTTTCACAAAATTCCTTCTCGTTGTCGAATATCGTTTATGATTATACACTATCCACAATTACGACCAAGTGCACGGTTTAAATGCTATTCAGTTCGCATTGGTTAGATGCCATTGGTGAAACAAACGGCATCGTACCTATCTACGGCAATGCCGAAGGCCTTCTATATAAATTTTGGAGCATCTTTCCTTAGCGAATGTGGGTAAGGCGATTCCATTGGAAACTCATCGAACTTCCCACCTGGCCTTCTCGCTAACAAACGCCGAACTTGCCTCGCACTCAAAACCATTTCAAATAAGAAATATCTGCACTAACTCATAATATGCATACCTATTGCGAGTTAATAGCGAAATGAGGCAGCGGGTGAGGGAAACTCACCGAATCACCGTACCGTGCACATTGCACATTTGTGTCACGCAAGTATAAGTGGAAACTAGGGTACTCATGTGAGGTAGCACTACCTGAGGGTGAAAACAAATGACCCGTTTGCAGTGGTGGGGGTCACGTTATCAGCGCCTATTGCCGCCGCCTAATGACTTATGTTTCGGCCCTCCCTCCGTTGTGGTGAGAATGTTTAGCGGCTGGGCGGCGTTATTCATGTTTCTGCGAGACAACTTGCAAGGCTGTTGGCACATTCATTTAGGTTGATCTATTTTGTACCGAGCCCATTAAGTATTGCGTGACATTTTGCAGTTCGGCATATAATTTGCTTCATATACACATGGAAACGGCGTAAGCCTTCCATAATAATTACACGCATTTGGGCGTGCAGGAACGAGGCATTCTGCAGTTCCCTGTCAAGGCCGGGACAATATGTTCTCGTTGGTAGGCATCTTTCTAGCGTTTTCGCTCGGTAATTTTGGTGCATACCATTTAAAGTCGTCCTTATGACGTCCAGTAACTGGTCAGTTTTCTGTGATTTTTCTTCCAAGGGGCACTTTTGTGGTTAGCATACTATCACAATTTTCGTCACAAACTAATTGATCATTCAATGCAGCACGAGATCACGTTCATGCCATGTCAATCTCACGGTTGCAGACTGCTCTTATTGCACTCCGATTCCGTCCCTGGTAATCTCAGAAGTCAGAACGTAACGAACAACGAGATTTGACGTGACGGGCGATCACGAAATGTGATATGCTCGTGAAGGTGCCTTGACCCGCCACTCCCGTGTCTCGGCCGTCCTCAGCAGGGCAGTCCTCGTCGGCCGAGAAGAGAATGATGCCGTTTATCATTATGTCGTAATAAGGAAATAATTTATGTCTGATGGGGAAGCATATCAACGAAATGTAACAAAGATTAAAAGATTACGAAAAATCACGGATATCGTGAGATATCACGAACATGGTCGCATGTCACGGATGTTTTACGCCTTAGCGCCCGTGAGATCTAACATACGTCATGTCAGTATACATTACGTCATGTCACATATAGGTCGTCTATATTCCTACGTGTAATATAACAACAAGCAGCCATCCCAGTTAGAGCTGCGTGTATGCATGGACGGAAATGATTTATTATAATGCTTCAGTAATCCCCCTTCCCCTGAGCAAACAGTAAATCACCGGATGCGTTTTCTTGTACGGCCATTGATCAGGTCATCACGGATGCTTGCCACGCCCACGGTCCACATTGCATCATCGTCGCGACTGCCGAGAGACAATAACGGGATACGGCTCACCGGCGACCTGTCTGAAAGATGGAGGTGGTCTCGGACTATATAGGACTAGAGACCCTATATGGGTCTCTCGGACTCGGGTCTCTCAGACCCGAATAACCCTTTCGTTGGAGAAAGTCACAGAACAATGGCTTGCCCATTTTGGAAAGATGTCTCAATGAAAGTGAAACGCATTTGTGTAGGATCGCTCCTATAAATGATATGGTAATAGGTATATTTTATTTTCAATCCGAAAATAATACATACAAACTGCACATACAATTTGACATTCATGTATGCCCTTCATTTCGCATGACACCACAAGAAATGTAAGCAATTACGTTTCTTAAATGACCCATTAGAGGAACCGTGGCGTGCGTGTCTGTCGGACAGTCGCAGAATCTGACCCGAATGAGCTGCACGTAATTGGGATAACCGGTCGCCAATTTAGCACACACCGCCGGCACGACGGTAGCCGATGGCCAGCAGGAGGACACCGGACAGCACCTAGCCGGGGGCGGCGTGCGGGGAGAATGGCTAATTGGTCAATTACCTCCGTCGTGATGTCACGGGGGAGGGGGGTGCGATCGGTGAAGGCCAAACGAACGTGCAGGGCCAAACACGACTCTGACAGGAAGCTCATCTTGCGAGTCAGTGAGTTCAGAGTCTGTTGGGGCTCTTCCAGTGAGCTGTGTAATTTATTTAAGTGAGGAAGTTCATGCAAGAAGTTTATCTTTAGAACGTTGTCGGTGATATGGGACCCAAGACAGCAATCAAAGAAGAATACCGACGAATTTTTATTTTTATTTTTAGAAACGGAGAAACCTGTTTCTGTATTGCCAATGAAACTGTTTAGCCCAGGATCGAATTAACTTGCCCCTTAACCCGGCACCGCCTGGGCTATTTCCGTACCCACGACAGCCTGGGGGGGGGGGTCGGATCCGACCCCCCCCTGTTATCTCGAGAACCAATGGTCGTATCGAGTTCCGCGAGGCGGCGTTCGAAAGGTCTCTACGACTACGAGACCTTTCCAAAGTACTCTTAAGATTTTAACCCTCGCCGGCACAGGGGGGGGGGGGGTTGATGCAACCCCCCCTAAGGTTTTTCGCGAATAACTCGCGTAAAAAGCGGCCGATCGCGACGAAACTTTCAGTACCCTCGCATTGATCAATTTTACACCTACCCTGAAAATTTCATGACCCTGACCCAAATGACCTTTGACCTGTGACCTCTTTTCCGAGACCATGTTTGGTCGGAATCGCGATTCGGCGTATGTCGGCTCGCATTAGCCGCGCGTTTGCAAGCTTTTCGTGGTTTCAAACGTTCAAAGATGTGATTTGACGTTGCTCCCATACATTAGGGTGGGTGTCAAGGTCACCTGAAGGTCAGGTCAGGTCATTGACCTTTGGTGACCTCGGGTGACCTCGGTTCACTTTTTCGAGTTTTACATGTCTCTTGGCTAGTTTTTGGAGCTGAATTCGAATTTAGCAACCATTTGAACATTTACGAAATATTTTTGGTGCCTTCGTAACATGTTACGAAGCTGTCAGAGGCGGTTGACACGCATTACGAATACCCGTCACAACCCCTACCGGTTGACCTGACCTGACCCGACCCGACCTGGTCTAAATGCTTAAAGACATCATCTCTGATCAAAACTAATACGATATTCGTGATCAGCACCCCGGAAAACCTCATAGCAGCCACACTTTACGACTTTCTAACAGGTCCCGATTTTCCCGGTTTTCGGGTCATTGACCTGACCTGGAAGGTCACCCGATGACCTAGGACCTTAAAATTGGGTATCATCGGCTTCCATTCGTGACGGGCAACACGCTCGTTTTTTCCGCGAAGCTCTAGCTCGATCAGGGGCCAAACTTTTGCCCCCTGCAGGCAAAACCGCTGACGTTAGGTCAAATCTGAGAGAATTACTCAGAAAGGGCGTTAATAGGGCTATCGAATGCACTTTTCCGCGGCGCTGTAGATCTATTGGTTCCCGCGTTATGCGTTGGCTTCTTGGAAATTTTCGACATTCGACCTGGAAATCGGCGAAATTTTGCCTTCAATGACCTCTGGTGACCTCACCTTCCTGACCAAAAAATTGACCGAAGTGATTTCGTCATTATTTTTGACGCTCTTTCGAACGCCGCCTTCCGCGTATCGCTACGTGGCCCAGGAGCCGAGTTACAAGGGGGGGTGTTCAAACACCCCCCCCCCAGCAGGGCGTGGAAATCCAGGACCCCCAGCCGGGCGCGGGTTAAGAAAAACGGAGGAGGGGGGTCGGATCCGACCCTCCCCCAGGCGGTCGCGGGTTAACAGCCTAAGCAAGTCATTTGGTACACTTCATTTTTGTCAGACGGGCACGCTTCTCACATAAGGAACAAATTACCATAGCAATTAGCCAAACTGCATGATAATGGTCTCGACGGCGCCCTCAAAATGTGGCTGCTGCCCATTTGTCATCAACGTTACGCATAAGTGTGCCAATGACCACTTACCCACAATAACTTCCGTTTTGGTAGGTCACGTTCAGCAAGCGACCTTCCCATTTCTACAGCAGTGGCCCTGGAAATCCCGGAATATTGCTCTTGACAAGGTGACATGAAAACGATTATAGTCCGAGCTCGTACAGTATTGTGCACCAAGACGGCACGTTCGCACCATTAACCCTCGCCGGCCGAGGGGGGGCGGGTGCCGCCCCCCCCATAGGGTTTTTTCGCGATAGCTCCGAGCACGCTGGCGATAGATAGCTGAAACTTGGCATACCTGACCTTTGATTCAAGCCGGATCTTTTGACACCAACCGCATTTTTGAGTCAGGTCAGGTCACTGACCTATGACGTCATAAGTGAACCTCTGCACGGTCTTCAGATGTCGCAACAACTTCACAACGCCCTCACTGCCAGAGGAGACGTCACAGGGAAATGAAACTTGCAGGATCTTGTATCCATTATGAGTCTCACAACTTGTATATCTCGGATTTTTCCTAAAGGTCATTTGAGGTCAGGTCATTTTCGTGACCCCACCATTATAAGTCAATGGGGAAAAATGAAAACTGCTATTCTGGCGCCGGGAACGATCTCCAACTATCTCAAGCACACAGAATCGTGATTTGATGCACTCCTTGCAAGGTTAGATGCGTCACTTTTGCAATGTTGACCTTGCGTGACGTCATTTATGACGTCATCAAGGTCATATTAGTTTTTCGTCAATAACTCTTGATCAAATTAAGCTAGCGAGTCGGAAAAGCCACCAATGGACTCAGGAAGACCTGCCGAATCGAATGATATGCGACATGACCTCTTTCGACCAACTTCGTGACCTGGGGGTGCTGACCCGACCTTGACCTGAGGTCAACACCCCAAGTTGACCTGATCCGGACAAAAAGTATATCATTCGACGCGCCTGAGCGAGGCAAACACGATGCTGCCAAAATCGGCGCTCTGCGGCCGTTTTTTGCGAAGTTATTCACCAAAAACTGAACCGTACCTTGGGGCACTTGACCTGACCTCAGAGGTCACCGGTTGACCTAGGAACTTAAAATCGGGTACCAATCTCTGCGTCTCGTAACGGCGCACACGCTCGTTTTTTTTCCGCGACGCGCTAGCTCCACCAGGGGCGAAACGGCGAGGGGGGGTCGTACCCGCCCCCCCCCCCTCGGCCGGCGCGTATGTAGAAAACCAATAGGTCCGGCGAGGGTTAAGCCCATTACACAATGAGATCTGCGTTGGACGCAAAACTCATGTCTTACGTACCTATGTCTAAAGTAAAATTTCAATTTTTTTGTGCGCAAGAAGGTTGATTTATTTTTTCAACTTTTACAGTGATCTGGTGAAAGAGAATGCTGGATTCAGAGGTAGTTAAATAATTTTCCTCACTTTTTGGGCGATTCTCGCCTCGCATTTGAATCCGTTTGTAATTACAAGTCCCGATTCATCGCCTCGACTGGGCCAGGATGGATGACGGGGCGAAGGTGGAGGCCACTCCTCTTCCGAGCACGATAGGTTACAGGGGCGGAGATATTGTCATAATCCCGGGGGATGCTTTTCAGCACTTGGCGAATGGAAGTGTCGAATTTTTGCGTAAAAAAGCACATATAAGTACGCTTTCACAACAGCATCACTCTTTTCGTGACTTAACCTTTGCCCCAGTGCAGTGGGAGGGGGGCATATGTTACCACCCTATCGCGTTTTTTGCGTGTGAATAAAAAACCGCGGCGCGTAGCGCCGCGCCGCTTGAGGTAGCTTTTTATACATAAATTTTGGACAACGTGTGGAATTTTTGACCCCAGGTCATGTCAGGTCAGGTCACCAGGTCAAGTTAACTGACCAAGCCTAAAAAAGTTGTCCAGTCTGCAGTGTTTGTCAGAGAGGTTTTAAACTTGGTGGATTTCATGATGTTATGGGCGCCTATAATTTCTATATCTCGGATTTTTTATATCCGTGACCTAAGGTCAGGCCAGTGGCGCGACCTTTCCATTACCTACAAGTCAATGGAGAAAAATGAAAATGCCTCTACATAGATCCGTGTGTACGCATATGAACAGTCCAAATATTTCAGAATAACAATGATTTTGGCCACCCGTGATGACCAAGGTGTCATTTTTGCTGATAGTCTCTAGAAAGGTCATCCTAGGTCATTTGAGGCTACAAATATATTTTTGCCAATAACTCGCGATTGGAAAGAGATAGAACGCTGGGGATGGTCTCATTGTGTTTGTCTTGTTGAGACGCATCGACTGATATGCAACATTACCTTTTCCGGTCAGGTCATGACCTTGACCTGAGGTTAAATTTTCAAGTTGACATTTCAGGGTCAACTTATAGATCATTCGACGCGTCTTGGCGAGAGGAACACGATTCTTGCAATAAAAATGTCGTGGCTTTTAAGTCGAAAGTTATTGTCGAAAAACACTTTTCGAAAAACATATATTTTTTAGTTTTTGCCCTCTGGAGGCTAAACCGTTGACCTGAGGTCAATTTTGATAATGATCTTATCAAAAGAAGAGTTTAAAAACTATCGATTGTTTTTCCATGCGTTTTCCTAGCTATCATAGTTCCTGAGATAACGGCATGTTTTCTGAAAAATATCGTGACAATTGGCAAATTTTGACCTTTGATAACCTCTGGTGACCCCAATATTGCTCTAAGATGAAAAATGATTGAAATACTTTTAAACGTACGCATTGAGAGCTATCGCCTGCTTATTACCGCGTCTTTCTAGCCCTCTTAGTTTTTGAGTTAGAGGTGGGTGGTAACATATGCCCCCCCCCCCCCCACTAGGGCGAAGTTGGCTGAGACCGCCACTGGGGCGCGGGTTAAGCAAAGCAGTTTGTGTCTCAGACGTAATTTAAGCAGCCACTGGATAACTATTACAATAGTGACCTTTGAATTTCAGGTGGTGCTCGAGCACCCGCAAAACCCCCTAATTCTCACCCGTGATAGGTAGCCGCTTCAGTGATCTCGACGGCGACCGGCCGGCCGGTCCGCAACAGAAGGCATGGTAGGAAACGCGGGATATTTGACCAAAGTTCAAAATTGGCCACTTACGATTTACTGTGATAGTTACTCGTAACAGGTAACTAAGTTACTCGTAACAGGTAACTAAGTTACTCGTAACAGGTACAAAAATCTTGTATAAACAATCATATACTTACCTGCACTCAATTGTTGTATCGAAATTCGAATGCAATCAAGGAATAAGTACACAGCCGCAAATTTAACGTTTATGAAATCTAACTAAGCGAATAAGGCAACAACTAGATGCGCCAAGGAGCAATGCCACTTATCCTAAGGTCCGATGACCGTAGCAGACACCCTGCCGTTACAATACCTTATTACCTAAGACCGAGGATGAAATGTCACCAAATCAGACATGCGTCATCATGACACATTTTCACGGACGCAATAATTTACCTTTCTGTGTAACAGCGAACACTGCGATCAAGTTCACAAGTCAACGATGTCGATTGCGTTAGATATCGTCCGTTTCTCGCTTCAGCGACCAAATAGGCTCGTGGAAATACCGTGATTTATTGCCCGAGGTCAGATTGAGGGCAGAGGCCGTAACTTTTTTTTCCTGTCTGATGTGGCGTCCTTTCGTTTCAAGTATCGTAATATCGTGGCGCAATGAGACTCGACGGATGTTTGATGTTCCGAACTCGTCTCTTACTTCATTGATGAGAAATGTTCAGGATTGCTTCGGAAAATCTTGGTGAATAATTTCTTGAAACGAACTATAGTGCCTCCCGCAATCCGAGCGTTCCGTGCCCTCTTCCAACATCTCAGCCATTCAATCAACGAATGGACGACTATAACCTGACGAGTACTTATTCACTATACTCACCCACATGACCCTTCTCGGCCACTATAAAAGGCTCATTTTCATGACCTAACGGCAACAATTCAGCTTCATTATCAGCTGATCCATCAGGCACCATTGTCGTCATCAACATGTTCATCAATAGGTCGCCACCATCGCTGAAGGGGGGGGGGGGGCATGGTCAGTCACTGTGTCCATACATCATACATACCATACATACATGTACTATACCATCGCAGCTAGGATGAACTCATCTATTCTGCATCACAGTGCTCGGCCCATGTCGGGGCAATCCCAGCCTATTCAACATGCCGGACTGTGGGGCGGACCTACCCACTATATGATCACTCCAGTCCAGAGATTTTCGGAGATAGCCGCGCGAAGTTAAGCAATCCCTGCATGTAAATACCGTCTGGAGAAGAATCTCCTCTCGCCGTTCTCTCTCTCTCTCTCTCTCTCTCTCTCTCTCTCTCTCTCTCTCTCTCTCTCTCTCTCTCTCTCCTTCTCTTTCCCTCTCCTCTTCATTTATAATATCGTTTTATCCCGTACACATGCGTTTAGCTGACGAAGCTCACCTGTCCATAAAGTTATGGACAGATGAGTTTCGAAGGATAGGTCATTCATGGATCAGAGTGTCATCCATAGTTCTATGGATGGCACTCCGATCCATGAATGACCTATCAGGTCTGCACATCTCCCCCTCCCCCCACATCGAATATAGTCAAATGGCGCACGTGACGTAGTGACACATCACCTTCTGCCTCGTTTACGACACCGGTGTCGTTGACTCAGTGTCAGCTGCACTACGGCGTCAGCTGTTACGCCTATGAAGTCTATCATTGTGGTGTAACCATGGTTACAAACTAACCACAGCTCTGCCGTTAACCAAAACAGAAGGGGGCGGTGACCTAAACTGAATCAGCGTGCCGACCCGCGCCGGGTAAATGCCTGGGGTAGTGATGGTGTCAGGCCGCTTTACGCTTGTTTTGATAGACGTCCGACTTTCCCTGTATCTCAGATGGGAGCTGCGTCAAAACAACAGAGTCGAGGCTGATGAGTGAGTCTTAATTCCGGGGTTGAGAATGAGATTGCGCAACATTCTGAACCACGCATGTGTACATATTAGCGCTGACAAGTTCTTGCTTCAGTCAAGGTCAGGATCTCAGCAACACAAGCCGTGGAATGGCACCTTTCTATGTCCGCGACTTTTGAAGAGCCTGTATGAACACTGAATTGTCGCAGGTCTAAAGGAGTGAGCAAAGGCACAGGCTATAAAAGGCAAATTTGCTTCTGACAGTGTCTGAATCGTGAATTACGGCGGTAATGTGGGAGAAAGGACATTTCGATTTCTTCATGCGTTTGGCGATGGAGCGTCAGTTCAGGTCACATTGAGACGAGAGAGAGAGAGAGAGAGAGAGAGAGAGAGAGAGAGAGAGAGAGAGAGAGAGAGAGAGAGAGAGAGATGGAAAGAGAGAGAGAGGGAGAGAGAGAGATACAGACAGAGAGAGAGAGAGAGAGAGAGAGAGAGAGAGAGAGAGAGAGAGAGAGAGAGGAGGGAGGGAGAGGGAGTGCGCAGTTTCGAAGGTCGATGGAGGCCGGCACTGGGTTAATGTTGGGGTTTTCCGGGCGGCTCCAGTCACTCGCCATGCTATGAGGAGGGCGAGCTCGACCGGCTCGGTGAGCGGGATGGTTTGGTCGGCACTCGGCTGCCTCCATTGCGCGTGGATTAGAAGGCCGCTGGCCGGCAGCCCGGGAGTGTGATGTATGTTACAATCACCGCACCACGCCCGAAGGTCCTGGCATATACTGCCTTGGTCCTGGCTATTTGGTCGGGGCGTCGCCGAATGGGTTATCGACTGTGAGCGCAGCTGCAGTTTTATGTGCAAGTGTCAACGGTATGCTCGATAATTATTTGTTGAATCAATTTATATCTTTTGAATAAATGAGTATCGGTGGAAGCACCAAAAACTTTAAAAAATAGTTATTATTAATCATTATCTTCAATCTTCATTAATTATTATATTAATATATTATTGAATACAATTGAAATTAATTGTAGAGATCACTTTTATCGTTATGTTACGTACGTACACTGCCGACGTAAAGCCGACTAGCCGTAAGTGTAATCGTTTGCAGCGCAAGTGATTTGTTTAAGCAGCCAAGCGCATCACCCCCAAATGGCATCGCATTCATCAGCGTTGACCACAGCGTGAATGCAGCTGAGTGAAAGTTTGAGTGTTCCCTCTTCATAAGTCGAAGTTCTTCCCCCCTCACCCCCAAATAAAGATGAACAGCTGGTATTTTGAACGATTCTCGGTCATTGAGCTGAAAGTTATTTTATCATCACGGGGTGCGACCTTTGGACCTTTTTGGCAACTAACCAGCCATGAAAAGTGCTACGGCAATCAGTTACATTTTACCATTTATGCACTTCATACACATGCATGAAAACACTATTAGCCAAACGAGCTCAAGGTAGTTGTCGAAGCCAAAAACCCAGAATCACAGCGGACCTTGCATAGACAGTGCATTGACTGATTTACGTGATTGGCGACCTTTCTGCGCCCAAAACCACCCCATTTATGAACGCGGGTGCGCTGGGTGCCTAAAATACGCCGTGTCATCGCCCTGCCCCCGGCGTTCTCCGTAATGCCACTCTGCGGTCGGCAAACGTCGCTCGTCCGGCACAAATTGGTGCTCTACTCACATAGCGTGCACGCGACAGCCGCCCAGGGGCTGGGGGGGGGGGGGCACAAGCGTTCACACGGGTACACGGTCTTGTCTGGGGGCTAATGAAAGGCCCAGAGTGCAATGGGGTGCCACACGTCGCTCGCGCTGGGTCACGGCCACTGCTATCCGGCGCTGCGCGGTTGGGGTGGAGGGTGGAGGGAACACTAAGATACAAAGGGTGGAGGGAGCACCGAACAGACAGGGGAGGAAAAACGGTACTCCTGGGGCACACGGCTACACCTTTTGTCAGGTTATTTCGGTACGTGCGCGTCCATTTTAGACCTAGCGGATTCTTTGTAGACATACCGCAAAGCTATGTATCAGTATAGCATTGCATGTCGGCCGTTTATAGCGGTGATCGGCATTAGAGCATTTAATTTCGGCGCAGCAGCAAAAGACGCCCGGTTTCGGCGTGTCCGCATTGTATTTCGGCGATGCTGCTGGAGATTGGAGACGGCCGCACGATATTTAGAACAGCAGCAACCAAATTCGGCGATAATCATTCAATTTCGGTGGCTATTTGGAAGCAAGCAGAGACTTCTTGCTTACAAAATTAGCTTGTTGGAGCATTGTTATTAACCCGGCAGGCGGTGGGCCTACCAGCCACCTTCCGCGCGGTGGGGGGGGGGGGGGGCACTTTTTTGCCCCCCCCCCGTATCTCCGAAACTACTGGACGGATCCGGAAAATTCAAACGGCGTTCGATAGCCCTGTCAAATTTGTTGAGGGAAACCAAATTTCATTGACCTCGGGGTCACCGATGACGTCACAGGTCAGGTCAAAGATAAAATGTTTCACCGTTCACGGGGCTTCTAGGGAAAGCGCTATAACACCGAGTAAAACGCATTTTGTCGAAAATCAGCGATAAGGCGTCAGTTGTCTTGTACATATGTTGCTATTAGAGGTCACTGGTCATACCAGGTCAGGTCACAGGTCAGGTCACCAAAGGTCACCAAGGGTCACCACATGAGCCCAACTTTACTAAGGTTATGCGATGCATGTTTTATGGCCAGTTTTTCATTTCCAACTCAATGGTGTTGGTTATAAGACCATCAGGTACGGTTTAGGTCACTTTCTGGTGGAGGTCAGGTCAAGGTCAGGTCAAAAAAGGTCAAATTTCAAAGTTGATATTTTTGCATAAAATGGGTATTGATTCGATGCAGCTCGTCACGGGGAGTCTAATGGTGGTCTTTGTTTTGCGCTACGAGGTCTAGAATTGCTAAAAATTGAGTTTGAAAATTTGACGTCATCAATTTTGAACAGTTTTTTTCGCTATAACTTGGCTAAAAAAAGAGGTATCGATCTCAAATTTGGTATGTAGATAGAAGGCGGTAGGGGCTATCACATATATTCCGGTTTTTCGAAATTCAAAAATTTTTTGGATTTTTTGGCTATTATATTCAAAAAATCTATTTTTTGGTTTTTGGGGGTCAAAATCCAAAAAATTCGAAAAACCGAAATAGCAGTTTTGTAGCCCTTTTAATTTCACACCTTTTATGTTTGACACATTTTTCTGTATCTCTAAAGCTGTAGGCCTGACAGCTCTTCCCGCGAAACCTTTTTTTGGGTCGAAAATGGCAAAAATGACGTCACTCTGACGTCATTAGCGGCCAACCTATCATAGCCTTTGGAAAAATTTTTGGTCACCATGTGCGCTAGCTGCTCCCGGGAGGGTACTGAAAGTTTGGTGACGATCGGCGCAGCGGTTCTCGAGATATATCGAAAAAACTAAAGGGGGGCAAAAAAATGCCCCCCCCCACCGCCTGGAGGGTTAAGTCAAACGTTTTTCAAGGTGTTTACTGTTGCCACTGTCTCATTGTCTGGACTTGAGTGCATGCCTCCGGCCCTCCACCCTCTCCGTTATGGCCGAATATTCCTTTCGCCATCGCCAGCGATGAGCATGATTTCATGTTCGTGCTTTCTGTGGGTTAAACAAAACATTACAATGTGCCTATTAATTTCTATCAAGGAAGTACAAATAACATAAGTGCATAGGCACCTGCTTAAAACGAAGCTGGCGGAGAACAAAACCAGGCCGACAGGGTGCGCGACTACTGAACTTTGACCCCGCCCATGCGCCAGAGACGCCCGTCGCCCGGTGTCGTCGCGCGGTTGTTGAAAGGATGCGCCGAGCGCCGGATGGACAGTCAGATGCTCAGGGAGGGGGGGGGGGGGGAGAAAAATACACCTGCCGCAACTACGAGTCTTGTCCATGGGACGGGTTAGAATGTTGGCGCTAAGCCTCTGGGTCTGGTGGTGTTCGTGGGGTTGGGGTGGGGTGAGGGGAGGCGTGATGATACGATACGGAATGATTAATTTATTTTCGTGTCCTTCTGCACACAGTAGGTAAGGCATGTTTGATATTTCACGCTGGCAGTTGATTAATAGGAGATGATAACAGGAAGTGCAACGATAACCGATTGGTAGGACTTATTCTGGTATGGCTGAGCTAATTGTGTTATGTTTGATTGACGAGGTGATGGGTTGCTTTCAAAGTGAAGTAAAATAACAGGTCTTTTGATAAAATGGGTTCATGTTTTGGACAAAAACTTGGCACACAGTGACAACAGCACAGACGTGCTTCAATGAAAGAGAATCGGGGCTTGCCTCGAGTCCAACAACGATTGGCGTTTGCCTTGTCGATCGTCGTCCGCCATGTGCGGACAGGAGCGGGTACTGTAATATAAAAAAGAAACCAGCCCACAGATGTTATCTTTTTAGGATAAATAGTACTAATTCAGTAAAGTTTATCAATTTTCACATCAGAATTCGAAACGGGAAACAGCGAAACGATCTTAGGTAGGCACTGTGACGCTAAACAAACAATGGCCTGCTTTTCTCCCCCTGAGAATATCTCAAAGCCACAAAGCTGTATGAGGATTCATTTGATGCTCAAGAAGCGTTCCTGAAAATATGAATCACCTGGGTGCCTCCGGTTACCCGCCGAAATTGAATGAACAGTGCCGAATTTGGTTGTTACTGTTGCTAAATTGCGTGCGCTTCCTCTAAACCTGTGCTGGCGCAGCCGATTCTACTTGCGCTATCGCTGAAAATGGAGCGTTTTGCCGCTATGCCGAAATTGAATGCTTTACCGCCGACTGCCTGACCTGCGCCGAGATATTATGTGATTCTTGTACATAATATTGCGGTATGTCTACACACATTTCGTTAGTTCTAAAATGGACGATTACGCCCCGAAATAAACTGACAAAAGGTGTAGACAGCCGAACGTTAGGAGCCTCTGCCGTTCACCACAGGGAGCGTCGCTGCGAGCGGTTAGCGGTGGTTCGATGTGAAGGTGGCAATGTGTGTTGAAATGAAACGGATGGCCGAGGTCGCTGAGGAAGAACACACTGCTGCTATGGATCAACCAGTCGTAACATAGTTAATTTCCCATTGGCTCACGACACTGCTCAATCCTGTGAGATTTTTTTCTCTGGTTGCATGATTATGGATGTCGATGTCATTCATGCTGCCACTCTGAATGCTCGGCACATGAAGGAGGCCGTTATGAAAAGTCAGCTTGACTGGCGCGCTACCGCAGTCGCGAGCTTCCTTTCAGATGCTGCAACGAGCATGCTATGATGGTAGGCATAGAAAAGAAACCGCCTCAAAAAGTTTCCCGCTTACACATAGGTCCCATTGATTCGGAGCTGGCCACATGGCTGGATCTAATGCTTAGACAGCAACAGCATGACGGCCTTTGACCGTAGCTGGTACATACTTTGCTCAGCCCCCTTATCTGATGGATAATATTCAACCATTGATGACCTCGGCCACTGGCCTGGTGGTAGGTATCTCTCTGACAAGCTGTTGACACAGCGGTGTTACCGCTACTGCTGCGTTAAAGTCATCGCCCAAACGTTCGGCGCTAGCTCAGAACTCGGCATTTGAACAGGCTTGGCCCAATTCCAGTCCAGTGACACCATCGTATGGAACCGCATGGAACATGAATCGTGTGGAACCGTGGCAACCGCACTGGCTTAGTGGCTGCAACGGTTCGGTGCTAACAGTTCAGTTGCTGGAGCAAGACCACTCCAGTCTTGCTCAGTTTGGCATTTGTTTCTAACAAACGCGTTACGTGCTTCAGCGATAATTATCGAGTGGGTACTTATTTTTAGAAGCATAGATACAAAACAGACCAACGTAAAACAGTTCAGGCTGTTTGAAATATCGAGAAGCAAGGGCGCGCTACGTTCGAGCCTCGATGGTTGGGCTATACGTTCCTATGAATGCGTAATTATCGAGTGGGTACTTATTTTTAGAAGCATAGATACAAAACAGACCAACGTAATTCAGTTCAGGCTGTTTAAAAAATATCGACAAGCAAGGGCGCGCTAGGCTCGAGGCTCGATGGTTGGGCTATATAAGTTCCTATGAATGCATGGTTATAGGGCACTAACCCACCGCCTGTTCGAAATCGCTGGGCGAGGGCGCGCGACTGCTCCCGCCGCTCGCGCCGATTGCGTGGCAGCTGCGTCTATTGTGCAGAGTGGAGGCGCGTGACTCGATCACCCATCGAGCGCATCAAGTGTCGCCACCGCTCCGGGCTCGCTCGCGCTCCGGTGCCGTCGGCTGCGCGCTCCAGCCCAGCTCAGCAGTTTTTGCCGCTCCCGGCTCCGAGCCCACGGTCATGGGCAGCCGTCCAACCTTGTCCCGATTATCTGCCGGGCAAAAATGGATTTTCACCGTGCTTCAAGTGTTTGGAATATTCCGGGAGGATGTTTTCCTTCCGCGACACGACCATGTCGGTGTAGTTACGTGTCAGCCATCATCCACCCAATGCTGTTCAGAGAGCAGATACACACGGCGGTAGCTGGCGTGCGGCCATGCCAGGTGCGTGCAACATTGCGGTCAGATTGCAGACTATCTGGCTGTTTTTGCTGGAGGTATCGACTGCTCGTCACGGGTACTGTGAGTCTACACGGGCGGTCGCACGTGCGCAGCGTTAACACAAGAAAAAGGGCCCGCGTGAGGGTGCCGTGAGGGTGCCGGTAAAGATCGTGACACGTGTAATAGGCGCCGGTCGGCACGCACCGTGAGGCTCTAATGAAACTGTGAAATGGACATTTTTCAGCTGGTTATCAGGCATTGGCTGGTAACAATTTGATGGCGGTGCATGCGTAAACAAGCCAGCAAATCGCTCTCAATCGCTCCTTCATGCACAATGCATATACATTATACAATTATACATAATCCCTTTAAACGATTATACTTTACGTCTCGTACTTACAAGACAGCTTGCCAAATAATTGTTGCTCGAAATAACATTGTAGAAGGAGGAAAAACTAGTCACCTGGACCCACGCGGTCAACACCAAGATCTCAAACCACCTGATTATAAACAACATATCAACACGAATGAAACCTTCATTAACGGCACAAAGCTGATTTTTTAGTGAAACCAAAATATGAACTGCTTCGGACCCATTGAGCCATACCCACGGATCCAAGGACTCACGAACCTACGGACCCAAAGACCCACGAACCCACGAAGGAGAGTTCGGGTCGAGCGCGCTGTCACGAGCCGCTGCAAGAACTCCTTCCCCTACCCTGTGGACCGTGTGAGAGGCGCGGCAAACGACAGTGGCACGTGAAGCAACCGCCCTCGCACGTCGGACCGAGCCGTGACGAAACGGCACCACTCGCGGGAGCAAGGCGGGCTCGGGGTTCTGCCCCGGTCAGCAGGACTGGAGGAGTTGGCACACTGGGCGAGTGGGCACTGGAGTGGTGGACTGCATGGGGATCTTCAGCTCGGGCATGCTTGACATGTTTGGTCGCTCTAGATGACTAAATATGACGGTTGAGAGGTGTGGGAGCTGTGGTATACAAAGTCGTCAAATTATGAGTGAGGCAAGTGGCGACTACTGCACGTCATCGTGAGTTTGTGCGGCCACCCGAGCGGAGTGGCTGATAATTGAAACAGCTCATTTTCCTGTTCATGATTTCAGGTATCATTAGAAACATATCACTTCATCAGCCTTATGTAGCTATTTTAAAGTTTTTTTTTTTGGAAAGTCATGCATGAATTCCAGGAAAAGTTGGACGGTTAGAAAATAATCAGGCATATTTATCCAGCCCAGCAATTGGCACAGTTATGTAAGTGCATTATGTACAGTGAAGCTAATTTTCACTTTCTACTTTTTATTATTATTTGCACAATAGTATCTGCACTCACCACCTTATGACAGCACAATGTATCCGACACATTGCACATTTGGTGACAGCGAGGATGGCATGTATGTGATCACTAACTGAAACACGCAAGATGCATTTGTGCGTCCCGTCCCGTCCGCGGTCCGACCCAGTTGAGACGGCGCCCCGTGGCCAACTGTTCCGGCCAGATAGTTACCTTTGTATGCCTGCCTTCCCGGCGTTCCGGACATGCCTGTACCCCCACCCGACCCACCTCGCGCCGCGAGGCAAGCCCGTCAACCAATGCACCGGCCGGGCACATGCAAAGTGACAGCTTGCAAAAGTGACCCTTCACCCGGTCGTCTGACCGGCCGCAACAGCATCCATTGCATGGGGCCAGGCACGGGTAATCTCAGATAAATAGACGGCGGGACGAAAAACGGCTCTTCTGCAAAGCCATTATCCTTCGCACGTCTTCTTATATACTTAGTTATTCAGCCTGCCTCGTTTACCCTTAACTTGAGAGACATGGAGCAACGACGTTCTTGCCTTGTAACTTTATTAATTAAATTGAGTGTCGTCGAACAAACGGACTCTGAAAAAAACTAAAATGACAAGGCCGGCTGTTTTTGCTGAGGGCGAGGATGAAAATGAGTCACTTCTCAGCATCTATCATCTCCCAGGCCAGGTAACGAGAGGCGACATGCAAGTGAATTTCATGCACAAATATACTATCTAGGTATGTATCGCTTTATGCGTTACGTTTGTTCTTTTATTTTCTTGCAACAGAAATACGCTACAAACTACAACAATTGTCAAAAGATTTGAAGCGTGCTTATTCATTATCCCCTTGTTCATTACCTCTCATTCCCTTATTCACTTATTCATTATCTCTTATTCCCTTATTTACTTATTATCCCCTTGTTCATTACCTCTGCCATCCAATGAATAAAGCAATGCAGTGTTTGGAGATAGGTCGCAATTGCCGCCTGAGCAATTCTCCAGTCCTTATATGTACACGAACAAGTGATTATCTTGCAATTCGCACGACCTTGACCATCATGTGTGACAATGATTAGTTACCTCCAACGGCCGGCAAGGGCAGGTCTTCAGAACGACTTCACACTCCAGGCGGCAGGAACAAAAGGCGACAAAGCAGACTTCAGAGAAGTGTTCACCGCCAAGCCTGGCCGTCCCTGAGCCAGGCCACATGGGATCGGTGCGAAAAGGTCAATGTACCTAATGTATTCAAAATACTTCAATCAGATTTATGTTAAGAAAATCAGGAGTAAGGACGGAAGTAGCACAATTTGCCAGCGACGATTGACTTATAAAGTCAAGCTTTACACAAATAGGGTACACAAACACTTATACGCTCAGCATTGTATCAAGTACAAAAGGAGAAAGAAGTTCGCTAATACTCTCGACAACCAACCAATTCTCCTTGGCACCATAACAAGACGTCTTCCACACACTATTATTTCAGTCTGCGAGTACCGACTCAGGGACAATACACATCAGTGCCAAACCACCTAAACGATAGCAGTTTCACCGGGTCTTCCGTGGTTACTCGTCGAAAGGATTGAGCGGAAGTGCATTGCAACGCCTGAGCACCGAAGCTTTATTGCAAGACGGCAACACCGGACAAAGGAATCTCTCTTTGACTATTGGCCGTGACGTGTTCACTGGTATGGACTTATGATAAAGGAAGTGAATGTAGCTGATGCAGTGATATCATCAGCATCATTGTATCGGTCCAGAAACACACTGAGAAGTGACGAACATGAACTGGGTCGCTGCTTGTGCTATTTCATCAACTGTAAACGAGACCGATGAAACGTCGTAAACGTGCGGGGCGAAACCCATCTTTCTGACACATAGGGACACCATCGTATTTTTATCAAACCCTCGCATGTGTAGGGGGGGGGGGATGGACCACATGGCTCTTCGTGAATAACTCGCGCAAAAAGCGGCCGATCGCGACAAAACTGTCAGTACCCTCGAGTTGATCAACTTTACACCTACTCTGAAAATTTCATAACCTAGACCCAAGTGACCTTTGACCTGTGACCTATTTCTCGAGGCCATGTTTGGACGGAATCGCGATTCGGCGTACATACATATATCGGCTCGCATTAGCAGCGCGCTTGCAAGCTTTTCGTGGTTTCAAACGCTCAAACATGTGAGTTGATGTTGCTCCCATGCATTAGGGAATAGGGTGGATGTCAAGGTCACCTGAAGGTCAGGTCAGGTCACTGACCTTTGGTGACCTCGGTTCACTTTTCGAGTTTTATATGTTTCTAGGCTAGTTTTTGGAGCTGAATTCAAACTTAGCAACCATTTGAATATTTACGAAGTAGTTTTGGTGCCTTCGTAACATGTTACGAAGCTGTCACAGGCGGTTGACACGTACTAGGAATACCCGTCACGACCCCTTCTGGTTGACCTGACCTGACCTGACCTGGCCTGGTCTAAATGCTTAAAGCCATCATCTGTGATCAAATCTAACACGATATTCGTGATCAGCACCCCGAAAAACCCTATAGCAGCCACATTTTATACGACTTTCTAACAGGTCTCGATTTTCCCGACTTCTGGAATGTCATCCAATGACCTAGGACCTTAAAATTGGGTACCATCGGCTTCCTCTCGCCACGGGCAACACACTCGCTTTTTTCCGCGAAGCTCTAGGTTGATCAGGGGCCGAACGGCAAGAGTGGGGTCCAACCGACCCCCCCCCCCCCCTACACGTTAGAAGCTGGCAAACGCGCACACATGCGAGAGTTAATGCCACGTATGTAGGTAGGTACACCGAAAGACAATTCTCTTGGAGAACGTTAATTTTTGTTTAACATTTTGCGCATATTAACTAAGTGTTCTATTTCTTTTACTGTTTTAGTTTTGCTTCACACGAATTATACCAACTGAATCAAAATAAATTGAACCCGAACTGAACTGAACGTGCTTTTCATGGGCACATGAAATAGCTGCGTGCTTTTCAGCTAGTTATTTTTGGAAGAAGGACAAGGCCAAAGACCTTGTCAAAGACCTTGACCTTTATGGTTAAAACATCCACGCTACCTACAAGACGTCATGCCATTCATTCTGAGTGGGACGAAATACTTCACAGCTATTGGACACAAGATAAAACTGTAAAGATGACGGAAGACACAATCGCCCTACATTGTCAACATTTCACATTGTCTTGTTGTGATGTCTCCTTAAGAACAATTACATATTGACGAGCGACGGCTGCTAAAATTCGCCCCATACATGCGGACGTAAATCAGAGGCATGCTCGAAGCTTCTCTTATCTTATCTTCAGTGATTATCTAATTAAATGGGAGAGCATGGAAAAAGGATGGAGGTAATTCATACCAAAAGACGGCAAGGGGAAGACAAGAAGACGGACTAAAACACCGATAATGAATAAAGTCGTGATCAGCACGGGGGCGCTTGCTGCTGCTCCGTCGCCCGTGCCGCCAAGACGGCGGCTGACCGGGGCACCCCGCCCGAGGCGCCTTTCACTGCCTAACATCGCCGGCGGCCTTCGCAGGGCCGGCAGCGGGCCAGTACAGATGGAGAGCTATATAACTGGGCGGCGACTCCGGATCGTCAGTCTGCCCAGAGCAGCGCTCCAGTCACAACATGAACGCGTTCAAGGTAAGCGTGCCAGCGCAGTGCATCAAAGAGAGCCGGCTTCAGTGAACGGATGAAACCTAGCTAGGGAGAGAACTAAGTGACAAAACTAAGCTATTTGCTGTTTCCTATAAGTTGATTTTGAGATGATGAAGATAATAATGATGCATATCCCCGAAAATGTGTCATTGGTCATTAACTTTTGCATCAATTTGAGAACTTCATGAAGTTTTTTTCGAAGAGTTGTTTCATGCACTCTATCACGGATCATAATCTGTGGGTCATATCGTCAGCTATCATCTGATTCGTGTCGTCTGACCTGACTCCTCTGTGATTCACAGGCCTGCAGCGCGCTGCTGCTGGTCGGCCTGTGCCTCGCCGACGGCGGCGGCGGCCGCGGAGGCGGAGGAGGGGGCGGCTACGGCGCACCCAGGGGCGGCGGAGGACGACCCCAGGGACTCGGCGGAGAGGTCATCGGTTTCGGTCTGCCGAAGAGCAGCGGAGGCGGTGGCGGTGGATACAGCGGCGGCGGCGGCGGCGGTGGTGGTCCGAGCCAGGGGTACGGAGCTCCTCAGGCCAACGATATCGTCCAGCAGGGATATGGCGCTCCGAGCAGCGGCGGCGGCGGCGGCGGCGGATATAGCGGCGGTGGAGGCGGGGGGAGCGTTAGCCAGGGTTATGGTGCTCCTCAGGCCAACGACATCGTCGAGCAGGGTTACGGAGCGCCCAGCAGCGGCGGCGGCGGCGGCTACAGCAGCGGCGGTGGCGGTGGCGGCGGCGGCGGCGGCGGCGGCTACAGCGGAGGCGGCGGCGGCGGCGGCAGCTCCGGCTACTCCCGGCCGCGCGCCAACAGCGTGATCCAGGCTCCCGCTCGCCAGCCGTCTTACGGTGGCTCCTCTCAGTTCTCCTCTGGTAAGGGCATCAGCGGCGGAACCATCTCGACCCGCACTTTCTCCGCTCCCCGCATCGTGAAGGGAACTTCGCAGTCGTCAGGAGGTGGCGGTTACGGAGGATCGTCTGGAGGGTCCTCGGGCGGCTACAGCGCCCCGGCTCAGCCCTCGGGCGGCTACAGCGCCCCGTCTCAGCCTTCTGGAGGCTACAGCGCCCCGTCTTCCCAGCCCTCGGGAGGCTACAGCGCCCCGTCTTCCCAGCCTTCTGGAGGTTACGGCGCCCCGTCCCAGTCTTCTGGAGGTGGTGGCTACAGTGCCCCGTCCCAGCCTTCTGGAGGCTACAGTGCCCCGTCTCAGCCCTCAGGAGGCTACAGCGCCCCGTCTTCCCAGCCATCTGGTGGCTACAGCGCCCCGTCTCAGTCTTCTGGAGGTGGCGGCTACAGTGCCCCGTCTTCCCAGCCCTCGGGCGGCTACAGCGCCCCGTCTTCCCAGCCCTCGGGTGGCTACAGCGCCCCGTCCCAGCCTTCTGGAGGCTACAGCGCCCCATCTCAGCCCTCGGGCGGCTACAGCGCCCCGTCTTCCCAGCCCTCGGGTGGCTACAGCGCCCCGTCTTCCCAGCCTTCTGGAGGTTACGGTGCCCCGTCCCAGTCTTCTGGAGGTGGTGGCTACAGTGCCCCGTCCCAGTCTTCTGGAGGCTACAGCGCCCCGTCTCAGCCTTCGGGTGGCTACAGCGCCCCGTCTTCTCAGCCCTCGGGCGGCTACAGCGCCCCATCTTCCCAGCCATCTGGTGGCTACAGCGCCCCGTCTCAGTCTTCTGGGGGTGGCGGCTACAGTGCCCCGTCTTCCCAGCCCTCGGGCGGCTACAGCGCCCCATCTCAGCCCTCTGGAGGCTACAGTGCCCCGTCTTCCCAGCCCTCGGGCGGCTACAGCGCCCCGTCCCAGCCCTCGGGAGGCTACAGCGCCCCGTCTTCTCAGCCCTCGGGTGGCTACAGCGCCCCGTCTTCTCAGCCATCAGGAGGCTACAGTGCCCCGTCTTCCCAGCCCTCGGGAGGCTACAGGGCCCCGTCTTCTCAGCCCTCGGGTGGCTACAGTGCCCCGTCTCAGCCTTCGGGAGGCTACAGTGCCCCATCTCAGCCCTCGGGAGGCTACAGTGCCCCGTCCCAGCCCTCGGGAGGTTACGGTGGGCCCTCTTCCTCTTCTTCAGGAGGCTACAATCCTCCCAGCCCTACCTACGGTGGCTTCAGCCCGTCTCAGTCGTCTGGTGGAGGCTACAGCTCGAGCTCGTCCTCATCATCTGGCGGCTACAGCCAGTCGTCGGCTCCCTCCAACAGCTACATCCCTCCTGCATCCTCCAGCAACGGGTACGGCAAGTAAGGCCATATCACAGCCAGTGTCAAAGCGAAGGCAAAGAGGCCCATCGGCGCTCATCTAGAAACAGAGCTTTCTATACCTCCCAGACAGCATCTGCAGCTCATGCTCATTGTACCCGATGTAATGTGCTACGCGTATTTATTGTTTTCTGTGCACATGATAACGCTGTAATAAATAAAGCGAAACTCGTGACAATTTGTACTGGATGAATGTAGATGAGGTGAGGCACCATCCTCACTCAGCGTTACACAAGCTGGCTGTACGTGATTCACTCCTCGGCCGTACACGAATATTGCTGAAACACGCCGGTGCACAATAGCTTGCGAAAGGGAAAGGCCATCGTCTCACCTAGTGTGGGCAACGCGACTGCTGGCACGTGAACACTAATGGGAGCGAACCGGGACCCCAAGGCCGCAGCCGACACCGCCGAGGAGGGTGGAGGGGTGCTCTCTCACCTTTTATTGCGGTCGGTGCTCTCTCGCTGCTAGGTCGGCTCGGCAGCTGCGAGGCGATGCTTTTGTGGAGCAACGGGGAGTAAAAGTTGCGAGAATTGCCATCTGTTTATCTTGTGGGTGAAAAACGTGAAAGGAATGGGCGATGGAGATTACCGTGTGTGAACGCATTTTATTTTCAGGAGCGAAAAAATGTGCGAGACAGCGAGATGTAGCTTTGGGAGGACAGCCGGCCCATATAGCTGCTTTTAGCTTTTGTGCTAACCCATGAGGGCAAGAACGCACTCGATCGCTTATAGTGCCTTGGGTTCTTAGAACACAACTTTGCAAACCGACAAATGGAGATTTGTGGCTAATGAGCCGGAGTTTCGCGGGAAAACGAGCATGCTGATGCTTCTCATCACGAGAGGAAGACAACAAACCGTAGATACCTTATTCTAAAGTCTCATATGTCAGTTAAAGGAGTTGGAATAAGGGCTTTGTTCTGAACACCTCCGCCGTTAACACTGCGTCAGATAATGCTCAATTTGTTTGGAAAAGGTCAATGTCCAGTTTGATGAGAGGTGAACTCTGATGACCCTGCCACATGGTTTTATTGCTGGGTCATACATACATAAAAGATGTATTATAAGGCAATTTATATGCCTTAGGCAGGGCTGCGGAGTCGAAGTCGAAGATAAAGTCGGAGTCGGAGTCGGTCGGAAACGATAGTTCTAGTTAGATGCCGGGAGTCGGAGTCAGAGTTAGAGTCCGTGTCGCCTAAATCTTACCGACTCTGACACTGGAGTGGGAGTCGACAATGCATGCCTTTAAGTCGTGCTCTACGTCTGTTTGCTTGAAAATATTATGTTTGTTGACCTTTCCAAGACAGATTTTGTCGACGCTCAGGCCATTTTTCTGATTTGTGCAGGCGTTTTGATCGTGAATAGCTGGAGACAGCGTCTGCGTCAGAACCTAACCTACATTGATCCTGATCCCTGACTAACCTTAGGGGCGACATGTGAAGTAAAAGCCCGGGCATGGTGATTTCAAAAGAGTTATTGCAAGATAAAGGTTAATGTGACCATCCTACCTAGATGTTTTTCATTTATTTTTTTCCTCCGTCCTATCATAAACCTACTATAATGCACCTTACAAGTTTTAAATTCGGAATGCTGTCGCTCACGACGCCAATGTTGTATGTGTCATATGATATGAATTTCTCATACGCTATTATTTAGCTATGAAAGAACTACCTTTTTGTGACTCATTTGTCGTGGCTTGACTTGATTCTAATGAATTTCATTTTTCTTCGGTACAAAAAAAAGACTATGACACAGAACCCTTGCGAAAACGACACACACGTCACACAGACACAATGTAAAATGTTACTTGTGCCTTTGTAACTTGATTTATTTCAAATCACCTTCACGTATTCATACAGCATTCATAAATATATGATAAATATTGAAAACATCCACACAACTCATGAATGACACAACGTGCTACTTATGGCCAAAGGAGTGGAAAGAATGATTATTGGGCCCAAGCAGTTAATCGTGATCCCTGCATAGGAGGAGTAATTATTTGCCATAACCAGCGCTTGAAGCGGAACCGCTGCTGAATCCGCCGGAGGAACCGGAAGATCCAGAGCTGTATCCTCCAGCCGAGGACTGGGAGGAGCTGAAGCCGCCTGAAGACGAGGGGCCACTGTAGCCTCCCGAGGGCTGGGAAGACGGGGCGCTGTAGCCGCCACCTCCAGAAGACTGAGACGGGGTGCTGAAGCCTCCAGAAGACTGAGAAGACGCAGCGCTGTAGCCACCACCTCCAGAAGACTGAGAAGACGGGGCGCTGTAGCCCCCCGAGGGCTGAGACGGGCCGCCAAAGCCCCCACCTCCAGAAGACTGGGACGGGGCGCTGTAGCCACCACCTCCAGAAGACTGAGACGGGGCGTTGTAGCCACCCGAGGGCTGAGAAGATGGAGCGCTGTAGCCTCCAGAGAACTGAGACGGGCCGCCAAAGCCCCCACCTCCAGAAGACTGGGACGGGGCGCTGTAGCCTCCAGAGGGCTGAGAAGACGGGGCACTAAAGCTTCCACCTCCAGAAGACTGGGACGGGGCGCTGTAGCCTCCAGAAGGCTGAGAAGACTGAGCTGATGGGGCACTGTAGCCTCCAGAGGACTGGGAAGACGGGGCGCTGTAGCCACCCGAGGATCCACCGGATCCACCTCCAGACGATCCTCCGTAGCCGCCGCCTCCACCCGATGACTTTGAGGAGCCCTTGACTATGCGCGGAGCCGAGAAGGAGCGGGTTGAGATGGTGCCTCCGCTGATTCCTTTGCCGCTGGAGAACTGCGACGAGCCACCCCGGAAGGGCTGACGAGCGGGAGCTTCGATGATGCTGTAAGATCGGGGCTTAGAGTAGCCACCATTAGAGTCTCCACCACCGCCGCCTTGACCGCCTCCGTATCCACCGCCGTTGCCGCCGTTGCCTCCCTGAGGGGCGCCATATCCAGAGGAGACACCGCCCCCACCACCACCGTTGAAGCTGCCTCCGTTTCCTCCCTGAGGGGCGCCATATCCAGACGAGACACTGCCTCCCTGAGGAGCGCCATATCCAGAGGAGACACCGCCTCCACCACCACCGTTGAAGCTACCACCGCCGTTAAAGCTGCCTCCGTTGCCTCCCTGAGGGGCGCCATATCCAGAGGAGACACTGCCTCCACCACCACCGCTAAAGCTTCCTCCCCCGTTGCCGCCCTGAGGGGCGCCATATCCAGACGAGACACTGCCGCCCTGAGGGGCGCCATATCCAGAGGAGACACTGCCTCCACCACCACCGTTGAAGCTGCCTCCGTTGCCTCCCTGAGGGGCGCCATATCCAGACGAGACACTTCCTCCCTGAGGGGCGCCATATCCAGAGGAGACACTGCCTCCACCACCACCGTTGAAGCTTCCTCCCCCGTTGCCGCCCTGAGGGGCGCCATATCCAGACGAGACACTGCCTCCCTGAGGGGCACCATATCCAGAAGAGACACTGCCTCCGCCACCACCGTTGAAGCTTCCTCCACCGCTGAAGCTGCCTCCGTTGCCTCCCTGAGGGGCGCCATATCCAGAGGAGACACTGCCTCCACCACCACCGCTGAAGCTTCCTCCCCCGTTGCCGCCCTGAGGGGCGCCATATCCAGACGAGACACTGCCTCCCTGAGGGGCACCATATCCAGAAGAGACACTGCCTCCGCCACCACCGTTGAAGCTTCCTCCACCGCTGAAGCTGCCTCCGTTGCCTCCCTGAGGGGCGCCATATCCAGAGGAGACACCGCCTCCGCCGTTGAAGCTGCCTCCACCACCGCCGCCTCCCTGAGGCGCTCCGTAGCCCTGGCTCGGTCCGCCTCCACCACCACCGCCGCCGCTGTATCCGCCGCCACCACCTCCTCCGTTGGACAGACCGAATCCCCTAACCTCTCCGCCGAGTCCCTGGGGTCGTCCTCCGCCGCCCCTGGGTGCGCCGTAGCCGCCCCCTCCTCCGCCTCCGCGGCCGCCGCCGCCGTCGGCGAGGCACAGGCCGACCAGCAGCAGCGCGCTGCAGGTCTGTGGGAGATGGAACAAAGGGCAAACGTCACTATTTAGTAGTTAACTTGATTAAAATAGAACTAATTGAGATGGTGCATTGAAATACATTCAAGGAGAAATAGTTGCGGACAATGCTGAGGATGCAAAAAAAAAACGAACTGTTCTTTGAAGTGTTCATGCAAAATGTTTGCTTTTGAAAAATGAAAAGTATGCCAAAGGATCACGCTGTTGGTGTTTCGATCTAAATAATATAAACGCTACGCCAAAGGACTAGAAGCAGAAGAGGCGTCGTTTAAATTTGCTCATCGAACTACTCATCGATTAGCTTGACATCGTCGACGATATTCAACAACTAATCAGTACCTACGATCGCAACATTCACGCGCCTTCTCCAGTGTTTATTCCGCATGCAAAATGAAAGTTTTGACTATGGATATCACTTCCTCTCATGACATAGCAGTGTCAGTCGCTGACTCACCCGATAGATGTGCATGATGTTGCTGTGGTTCCGCCGAGGGCGAACTGACGACCCCGCGGGCTGCACCGCTTATATATGCCGCCACAGGAGGCGAGGCGCCAGGCCATGGCCGGTGACACGACGCTATTTGGAGGCCGCGCGCTGTTCGGGGAGCTTCAAAATTGTTTGCCTATGCCGATCGGTGTTGCACCCCGGAGCCGTGACGGCGTTCCGGGCCGACCGGTCGGCACCGAGTCGAGGCCGTGGCCCGGTGCCGCCGGCCGCGGGGAGCCCCAGCGATGTGCTCCTGAAGTGAGCTGTCTCTTCCCATACCGGGCCCCACGGATAGAGGGTGTACTCGGGTCTAGGGGAAGAAAAAAACGGAAGCCTGCTGTCTTATTGCCGACGTGAACTTTTCTTTCACCAGATACAGGTGTATTTGGTAGCTTCTTGGCTTATACCTACTTGTGTAGATTTCGTGACCGATAATGAGTAAAGATGATCGTGAGTTCACTAAAACGATGTGATGGCGAGACAATGGAAAATGTGGAACGTTTGTCTGGCAAGTGTACTGAAAAGAATCATCTCCTTCTTCTTCTTTTTCCAAAATGGCATGACCGTACCGCATGCCAAGGAAATATGAAAATTATAGCAAAAAAGGAAGTAACGCGTTTAAAATGCGTATTATTTTGCACAACTAGAAAATCCAGAAAATTGTGCAGTTACAGTTATTTCCATAATCCACAGTTATTTATAGAAAATCAGAAAAGCTCTGCATTCGTTATTGCAAAGTTCCTATTAAAATGACGGACATTGACGGTTTTTTTAAATTAAAACGACCAACAAAGTGACTCGTCTAGCGTTTTTCAAACCTGGTGATACAATCAAGTTTTTGACCGTATATGCTAAGCGAGTTAACACCAGTATTCTTTCTTTGTGATCTTAGTGTGAGGTCCTTCTGGTCTATGTACCTATAATACCCTTGCCACATGGATATTGAAATGAGAGAATGAGGTGTAGAAGTTGGGTTGACACGAGTCGCGACCGGAGCCCGTCTCGATGGAGCAGGCACGCGGTGGGACAGGCCACCGCAGTCGCGGAAACGGTTCACAGGAGCTGAGAGGCATGCTCCTCTGGTGTTTCCCTTAAGTAACGGTTGTCTGCTGTGATGACCGTCAAATGCAAGCTCGAAACAAAGGACGGTAGAGGATGACAAGGCGGATAAACGTATAAGATAACTGATGACAATATATTGTAAATTAACACCACATATGGCGCCACTAAAACATGACATAAGTGATAGCTGTTTACCGTAAAGGCCATCCAACCATCAGAGCCGTTGGTTTTGGGCGAAGCATTTCTCTTAACTCGACAATGAACATTGTGGCGCTGATCCATGTGATATAAAACGAGGACGTAAGGCTCACCATCCACGCATGTCTTTATGATATCGTAGTCGTTAGCGGCCACCGACTACGATATTCTTTAGAAATGCGTGGATCAGCTCTTGAATGGAAATTTCGAATCACCCCGGGATCATTAGATGAAAAGCCGAACGTTTGCTATCTTTAGTTAGCAAAGGTCGCGGCCGCCGATATAAGGGCGCATCTCCAATGTCAACAACGTGACTGTAAGTCAGCAAGGTCACAGCGGAAGCAGTCAAATATGTGAACATGGAGGGAGCTGCGCCCATCCTCTGCGCAGCCCGACCTATCTTTGGGTGATGTTTTGAGACTAAAACAGGTGTTGTTGTGTAAGGAAACAATTAATTATTTATGACATAACTAAGCACTGGTCCAAATATGCGTGAACAAATTAAATGCGCATTACACATACAAACGGAAGATGCAATTGCAGTGCACAATGTGCATTTCCTTTGGGGTGGCAGCCAATGCAGACTTCAGTTTACAAGAGATCCATATCATACTCTTTCGGTGGCGGACGGAGCATGCCCATTGCCCACTGCACATGCATGCCTTGATATCTCGATTCCCATCCGTCTGTCCACACATCCGCCTGTCTGTCTGTCTGTCTGTCTGTCTGTCTGTCTGTCTGTCTGTCTGTCTGTCTGTCTGTCTGTCTGTCTGTACGTAGGTATGTCTGTCTGTCTGTCTGTCTGTCTGTCTGTCTGTCTGTCTGTCTGTCTGTCTGTACGTAGGTATGTCCGTCTGTCAGTCAGTCTGTCTGTCTGTCTGGCTGTCTGTCTGTCTGTCTGTCTGTCTGTCTGTCTGTCTGTCTGTCTGTCTGTCTGTACGTAGGTATGTCTGTCTGTCTGTCTGTCTGTCTGTCTGTCTGTCTGTACGTAGGTATGTCCGTCTGTCTGTCTGTCTGTCTGTCTGTCTGTCTGTCTGTCTGTCTGTCTGTCTGTCTGTCTGCCTGTCTGTCTGTCTGTCTGTCTGTCTGTCTGTCTGTCTGTACGTAGGTATGTCCATCTGTCAGTCAGTCTGTCTGTCTGTCTGTCTGTCTGTCTGTATGTCTGTCTGGCTGTCTGCCAGGTCTGCCTGTCAATCATTCCATCAGTCCGTCTGTCCGAGTGTCTATAGGTCTGTGCGGCTGTTCAGCTGTTCGTCCGTCCGTCCGTCCGTCCGTCCGTCCGTCCGTCCGTCCGTCCGTCCGTCCGTCTGTCCGTCCGCCCGTTTGTCCGTCTGTCTGACTGTCTTTCCGAGCGTCTATCCGTCTATCCGTTTGTCCGTCTGTTCGTCCGTCCGTCCCGTCCGCACTCACACCGTCAGTCCCGTCTGTCACTCTGTCTGTCCCGTCCCGTCTCTCGTCCCACTCCATCCATGTATACGCCCTATACTTCCATATGCGTCCATACACCCGTCACGTATGTCCAGCACTATCTGCATGTCCGTACGTATCTCAGTCTCCCCGTCTCTCCGTCCGTCTATGTATATACACGCCCCGTTCCGTCTGTCCACCTGTGCGTCCGACCACCAGTGCCAGGTGAGACTAGCGCCATCTCTGCGCCGTTGAGGGGCAGGTGACCTACAGTGGCGCCGTCAACCGCCCAGGGGTGGAGGGCGGAGGCTTACATTATATGTGTGTACAGTACTTAGGGGTTGCACTTGCAGCCAAACTTTGAAAAGTGCAACGTCAATGCCGGCTTGTGCATACCTAAGTTTAGGGTGTCTCTTCTGGGGCACCGCCCTCCATTCAGGCGCCGCACCTCGAGCATGGTCCGCGACCAAGGTACCTAATAGCCGTTTTCACGACGGGCTATCCGGCGAATGCACCTAATTTGATCAAATCTGCACCTAATCTCTTTTACAGCACATATCTTCATTTTATTAATTCATTTCAGTGTTTTGATCGATGATACTCTCTGATAGTAGCCGCGTTTACATAGGGCTAGTTGCCAGATAGTGGAATTCCACTAACGAGACATTTTTTCCACTAACGAGACATTTCAGGCACCTTCAGATAATTCTGACGACCTATCCGGCCAGAGGGACCAAACCGATTGACAAAAATAAATACATCGTGGCGGAAGAACACTACGAGGTACTTCAGGCCTAGACATAGTATAGATGTCGCAACTCGCGGCCTTCCCGGCAGTAAGGGCGAGGTATAGATGACGCTACTGCAGCAAGTCATTGGAACGTGCGAGTCGTGGAATGGAACGGAAGATACGGAACGGGGGCTTCTTAACGGGAGCTCATTCGTTTTATTTTCATTTAAGAATTGATTTCGTGCGCTATGGAAAGAACATTGTCTTCTTTTTTCATACGTCTGCACCCCCCCCCGCGTCCCCTCCATCCTTTTGATCAGCCAGTGTGCAGCAAGAGGGTTCATCGGAGAAAAACAACAAAGAGCAATCCTCCCTGAGCCTGTCAGGTCAGAAATAACCTGAGCATAGGCGGCGGAACGGGGAGGGCACCGGGGCACCGTCCCCCCTTTGATTTTGGCCTGCATGGAAAGAATGGGACCAAAAGTCGGCGGTGCCCCCCCCCCCCTCCGCGGCTACTGAACCTGAGGACCGTTCGTTATGCCCTACTGCCCACGCTTCTTAAAATTTCAGTAGTAGTCAGTTATCTGGCCAATGTTTCCGTATAGGGGCTGGCAAACACAACTGAGCCTCGTGAGTGGGATGAGTACTGGACACAGAAGTGGACAATCTGTTGGCAAGAAGCCCGCAAGGATAATATCTCGAAACTCAGGACTACGTATACAAACACTTTAAATGCATCTAAATCTATACTATAATCGAAAGCCGCATTGTTGTGAACTACCGGCACGTGCGTCCAATCACCATCAAGAACGGAAGTCCGACCTACAGCAAGCACGACAGTCCGATCATAGATGTATTGAAAAATGACTAGTAACTTTAAACATCGCCTTCCTCAGCCACGCTCCACACCGCATCACATAAGAAAACCGCCAATATCGATTACAAAACACACATAAAGGAATTCCGTAGGTATAGATCAGAGGAATACTTCACCTCCTTTATCTGGCGCGTCAATAGGTATAAAGTAATCTTTGGCGTCTACGCACTAGCAACATCTATAATGCAAACAGCAGTTCAGAAACCATCCACTAAAATTGTAACAAGGCAAGGGTTGGTCAAAATAAATTATAGTCACCGCGATAAATAGCAAACGAAATACAGAACAAGCACAACAAAGCATTCCACACTCGTTTAGACTGTACAACATGCCTACATAAGACATTGCAGCAGTGTACAAGGAAAACATTCTTTAAAGATGCTAACGTGGGGAGTTTTAAAAGTTTGGTGAACACAGTTACGAGTCACTGCACAAGAAATGTAGCGCGGTCGCCAGCCGGCCCAGGCGAAAGAGTCGACGGAGACGGCGTCAAACAAACCCGAGAGGGGGTAGTTTCATCCGCATCAGCGGAGGCGCTCTCTCTACCAAGGTCGTCAGTTACCAGCCGCAGCACCCTGCTGGCGATTTGAAAGCTGCTCTCATTCTCAGCTGGCTGAGCGCCATGTGCCGGGTCATCCGGCTCCATGATTTCCCCTTTCATTAGCAGCTGCTGTTGAAGTTATTGTTGTTGTGTTCCTTTCAGCCGCTGCCGCAGCATAGCCGTACGGTTCTGGATGGTTTTCACGGCGGCAGCCAGGGTCACCAAATCCGTCTCCCCGTAGCCACACCAGACTCGAGAAAATGTACCGAGATGTACCGAGCCAATGTTGCAGCACTCGCGGCATTCATCGGTAGGACTCCGCCCAACCCAATGTCAGCACTGGCAGGAGCCCGACCAGTGGTCCAAACGAAACTGATGAAAATCGACAGCTGATGAGCGGTCCTCCACTGACGCCGGACGGGTGGCGACGGCGCGGCCGGTCCTGGAGCTGGAACAGCAGAATGGACCGGCCGGGACACGCGGCTCATCAGTCCATTCGTCCTGCTACTCCCCGTAGACCCCAGCTCCTTCACTGCAGGTTCTCGCGTCTGCCGACCCGTCCGTCCACACCCACGCGGCTCGATAGGGGAGGGGAGGGCAGATATCGTTACGTCGCTTGAAGCAGTTCAGCTGCCGAGGCTCTTTGTCGCAACGCCGCCAGCGCCGGGCATCGCAGCAGCACATACCGTGGAGTGCCAGCCTCTTCGCGGCAGACGCGGCATCGGGCAGCAGGGCACTCCACGTCGTTGCATTGTGCGCATCCGGCCTCGGGAGGCAGCCGATGCAGAGCAGGTACTGGCGGATGTAGATAACGACTGCACGGTCGGCCTCCAGGACGGAGCCGGGACAGCGGTCGACCCATATCGACCGGTACCATCCGTCCGGCCAGCTCCGCCGCCAGGCGCGCGCCTGCCTCGCGGATAGTGCTGCCCACGTCGATCGGCGGACGGCGCTACCGTTGGGATAGGGCGCCAGCCTCGCGCGCGAGGGCGTCCATCCGCTCGTTGCCCGGAAGCCCGCAGTGTGCAGGAACCCACTGCATTATCACTGGCTGGTCCCCTCGGTGAGCGCGGCCAGCAGCCCCCATATGTCTGCGGCCAGAGGGGCTCTCTGGGCCGCCGCGCCGCTCCGCAGGAGGGCCAGCGCCGCCATCGAGTCGGTACAGACGATAATTATCGGAAGAGAGGTGTCGCGACCAGTCTTGGTCAACAGCTCCTCCAACACCGCTCTTAGGGCGAATAGCTCGCCGCGCGTGCTAGAGCAGAGGGCGCCTGCCGCGACACGCACCTCCCGGATGTCGCGGTTCGGGGGGGGGGTGGCCCCTCCTCCTCCATCTAGCACACCATCGGTGGCGGAGCTGTCTGACCAGATCAAGCTCGCCTCAGACGGGAGCTCCGCCAGACGACTTTCCGCCGCCTTGGCTCGCCAGCCGTCGCGCCCAAACTCGCTTCAGGCCGTGAGTCTATAGCCGGCGCGGTGGCGTGGCTTCGCCATACTAGCCTTGGGCGGGTTGTCCTCAGAGAACGCGTTCGCATTGGCGAGGAGGCGAGCAGCGCCACGAGTCCTGAAATGACCAAACAATATCAATAGACAATCAAAATTGTGAAAATTGGCATTAACTGCGCAACTGATGTTTGCTTGTTTGTTTATTAGGGTTTAAGGGCGCTACGGTGGTCATTTTGCACCCATGACGCTGTTCTGGTGAACCTGCGCAACTGAGCAGTGATCATGCCATAACTTATGTTTGGCGTAGTGGCAGGGTTCCACCTAAAATTTCGGCGCACGTCAGGTGTAAAGTCACATGCGACAAATTCAGCGCATGTCAGTTGGGGAGACTAAGGCTGCTGGAATAATATAAAACGAGGGCACCAAAAATTGATCCTAAATGACCATACTTGGACATTAATGCAGACCCTCTGTGTATCACCAATTGTCAGAAAACAACCATGTGTTTGAAAGAGCGTTGGAGAGTCATGAAGCCAAGATAAAACACAGTGCTATTTTCTCAAAACAGCTTTTACATGATAGAGTTAGGTAACTCTCTCTCTCCGTTAACCATTCGCAAGGCCAAAAAGGCCTATTGGTTTTGAAAGGCATTGGATTACAAGCTGAGCATTTTTTACTTTATCATAAAATATTAAACCTGCGTGTAGATGAAGTCTGAACGGTGGTTTGTAGGCTGATAGGTTGGAGGTTGGAGGTTAGTAGGGAAGGTAAGGTCAGGATAATTTCTGCTTTTTATTTTCATTGGACTTTAGCCTTCATCAACACACGCATCAAAAATATCTACTTGAGCATCTTCAAGCCTCAATATACAACAAGGTGTACCAAAACAAATTAAAAATTGATGATATGCCAATATATGGTCATGATTTTCACCACCAGAATTGAATTAAATGCCTATTGATGCCTTACCTAATATTTTGATGCCTGAAATCTGATTAAGCAAGCATTTTTTTCTTGTGAATTGGCAGTCTAAAATTTGGCTGGCTTGAGCACGATGCTATTGCTCTAGCAGAATCTCAAACAGATGTCTACCAAGTGCCACTCTCAAGAAAGTTTTTCAAGATTCTAAAACCACAAACTTTGTTGATGCCTGGGCCCTGTTTCACCGCCCGACGCTGCGCGCGCTGCAGCGCGCTGGGAGCTGAGGCGTACCCCTGACGTCACTCGAATGACGTTGCGTGCGATCCGTTAGCTTCTGATTAATCGCGTTTGGAACAGAGGTTCTAAAGAACCAAGTACAGAGAGAACAGAGTTTTGAGTGTGAATGCTGCTAGCGTGCTGATGGTGCTGGCGCTTGGGTGCTGGCGTTTTGCGATGACGTCATAGCGCAGCGTCAGAGGGAAGTTTGTTGATATTGCCATGGAAACCCAACGCGCCGACGCGCGCAGCGCGCTGCAGCGCTCCGCCGTGAAACAGGGCCCTGATCATGTGATGGTTAATCAAATGATAGTACTCCATCTGAGGCCAGTTTTACAAACAGAAAGTAGCCACCTGCCGGATTATTTTGCCTAAAGGCTAATTCACATATGGAGCGTAGATGGTGAAGTCCTCCCTGCTTTCATGCTAATCGCGTTTACTCTCTGTATGTTGTACCTACGTGGAATGGATATATAAGGAGAAAAATTCCAGGCAGCTATTTTTGTTGGTAAATCGGGTAAAGTAAAACTGGCCTCTGAATGAAAATTTGGACTGAGTGAGATCTGTCGGCTCTTTGGTGGTTTGAATGGGAGTTGATGATTTTATTTGAAAGATTAAAAGGAACGGGTTTCAAGACAATCGGCATGACAAACCAACACCTTACCTGCAGTTCAAGTTTGTCGATTTCTTTATCAAAATCTAGTCTGCGTCTAATCCACAAATCAAGATAAAATTACTGGATAGGTACAACTTCTTCTTATTCTTCTTCTGCACCTCACCAGCCGCCCCCTACACTTCTCCCTTATTCTGATAAATATATTTACATAATTTTCACAAGAATGCCACTCAACGGGGTAGATCTAAAAAAGTGCAGGGCTTAAATTTTGAGCTATAGAGTTCTGTGATTTTGAGACAGCCAATATGTCTTCGGCACGCCGTATTTGTCTCTCACTGCCTGCGAATTCGGCGATATGATTGGTCGAAGGCCGAGGTTATGGGTCCAAGAAAAGGCCAAGATTCCTGCCAAGATTCTTACAGATAGCCAAGGCCGATGACTGACGTGACTGACGGCATGGCATATTTACGTCTGGACAACGAGTTGCGGGGAAAAGTGCTGATTTTGTCGCAGTTTTAGGAGCCGGTGATTAGGCTGGATTTTAAGGTTACTTTTTCGTTACGATTCCTGTATTTCGTAGTGTTTAGCTTTTAAATATTTTAGTTCTCTCAGAAAAATATTACTTGTCTGATGGATTTGGTTAAATTGTTTCATTTTAATAAGCCGAATGCTAGAGTCATAAAACAATACACCAGCACTACAATTATTGTAAACAAACAAATGGAGCACCGCTTGGCTCAGTTCCAAGGCCTTTTTCAAGTTCATCTGGCGTTTTCATATTCGTGTACGTCGTTTTGTTGGAAGTTTTGGATCCCTTGTGATTGAATTATATCTTGTTAAAGAAACATGTTGACTGAAAACAATTCCAAGTATCCAGGAGGCTAAGGCGATCCAGAGTCCTAAGCCCTGAGCAATATCAATTTGAATTTAGGAAATGTTGGTTGATAAACGCAAGTTGGTCTGGCTCACTTATCAGCAAGAAAAAGTAATATTAAAAGAGCTTATTGGCCAAAAACAAGCTTGATACTATTGCAGGAGATAAATACTGAAGAGCACGCTGAGCAATATCAAGCCAGAAAATGCTGGCTGACGAATGCGTATTGATGTATTGGTGTTAATATTGAATTATAACTTACAACAGCAAGATTAATTTGTGCTAACTAACAAGTGAAAAAATCTAGAATGAATGAACTCAGGCAGCTTTACTTTGCAGAATGGTAATGTCGTAATGTGCATTACTGAGTGTCTGGCAAATGAAACACACAATCATTCCATTGCTACTGGAGGAGACAGCTTGCTGCTTGGATCACTAAATCAGCTTAATGTTTAATTTGATGTTCATCATTACTTTGCATTTCTTGAAAAAAGGATTTAAGAAGAATTGTCAATGTCACAAATACAATCCATGCAACAATGTGATTGTATGATGTGTTCATAGTCATTAGTGATTATTGGTCCAATATACAATAGCAAAGCTGTCAGCGTTTCTTTCTGTGGATGGCCAGAAATGACTCAGAACTTAGAAGTATTAGTTTTCTTCACAGGGCTAGGATAAAAAGTACTGAGGGTAATCTTCCAGCAAGGAACTTTATAGTTTATTTTGACTTGGTATGAGATATAGGCACAAGTAGGTAGGTACTTAGTCATATAGCTAGTAGTTGTGTAGGTTAGTTGGGTGCTCTTAGATCAGGTTGTTAGTTTTTAAATTGCCTAGTGTCCATAACAATGTGACCTGGGGGCTGAGCATACCTGACTAACTTGACCTAACCTCAATCATCACACATATTTGCAACCTACCCAAGACCTGCATAGCAGTAGCACTCAGTTATAGGTAGGTACTTCTCACCCTAGCTCCATCTCACCTGCTAACCTTCAACTTGCCAACAGTTAGCTCACCTTGCCAAGCCGTAGCCAACTATCCAGGGAAACAGTCAAATGAGGAACTGGCTCATTGGGTGGCTGGTGAGAGTCTGTGCGTGTCTCTTCACAGTGTCTCTTCTCTGAAGCTGCTCAGCACTACTGTATGCCATGTTAGATGCTCAGAAAAATGTGGGAAATGATAACTAGGCTACTTTAGTGCTTTGTTCATGCTCAAGACATCAACAAGTACAAATCCTGTGGGGTAAAGCTATGAGCTGGGTGAGTAATGAGTATGTTAGGTGAGTGTGTTGCTGGACTGTAATAAATATACAAACAAACATAGGGTCACAGTTATATTCAATCTCCACATAAACATACAACAAAAGCGCCCATAGCCTCACTCCGAGCACACAACAAATAGCTAAGCCTTGCAGTCACAAAAATGCTTTGATTTACAGGATAGGTATACCTACAATATATCCTCTGTCCTTGGGGATCTTCCTGCCAAGTTGAAGTAAGATGACTGAACTTCAGGATTGATCAACCTTTTCTTCTTAGCCACAGCTTATGTACGAGAAAGACTAAATGCTTGGTTGATTAACTGCCTTGAAAATTTTATGATCCATCTTCAATTCTGACATGAAGGCACAAAGAAAATAGTTCCCTCTCCTCTTGGAATACACAAAACAAAATATGTAATATTTAATAACTTCTTAGCGGATGGACAACTGACAACAGCAATTATCATAGCTTGAAGCTTCCCCTCAAGTTAACCTCTGGCACTAATGAACTACACTGACACCTCTGATCCAAGATAAACTTGAAATGTGTAAATCTGTCTAGTCAATCATGCAACGGATGAACTTGAGGTCAATATGATATTTTGCGATATACAACGTTACTTTGGAACCTTTTTGCATGTTTGGCATGTTTGCTTCATATTTTGTAACAAACGCGCAAAAACTGCAATATTACAGCACTATATGCTTCTGGACAAAATGCAATGGTAGTGAAAACTTAGCGCCAATGGTATTCATTCTTGGCCAAACGTAATCACAAAATGTTTTGTAGTAACTATTAAATTCCAGCTGAAAACAGTGTACGGGTTCAAAAAGAATTATTCCAATGGCGGTCCATTCTTGCGGTCCTCAAATCGCCACTATTTCCGGCCTCTCCAACGCAACTCGTTGTCCAGACGTAAATATGCGACGGGCATGTTACTGCCCTTGGCATATTGCCAATGCACTGCTCGGTCATATCGGCAGTAATATCAACAGTCATATCGGAAGTAATATGGTAACTAAACGCAAAAACCATTTGGCGTATAGCTACCATACTTTTCCGATAACGAGACATTCTAGATCAATCTCTCTGCTGTTGGCGACATCTGCTGAGAAATCCTAAGACCGAACGCAAGCACATAAAAGTAATGCAGTCTAAGGATGCGTTCGAAATCTGGGAAGTGACGGATTTCATTCCTCAATGCGTGTCCCAGCCTTCCCAATGCTGTTCGTTCCGCCATCTATTGCCATGTTTCGCATTCGCATTACATGGATTCACCACCCCGCCAAGTAGGTTGGTGTCAAGTTGGTATAGGTGTCGCATTGCTCTGGTCGATCAGGCTGAGCCAGCTGTCTGGAGAGTGGAGCCGATCCAAAAAAACGCAGAAATTCAAAAGACCGACTCCAAAGCAATGGCAGCATGCATATCAATAGAGCGTAATTCTGTCATGATTGCGTCAGAAGCAAACATAATGGCAAGAGTTTCTTGTGTGTCGGTAGGCGCGTGTGGAGCCGCTGGACCGACCGGGGACGTACCCAAGGGGGGACGGACGGGGTGCGCCTCCCCCCTAGGGGTTTTCAGGGCCCATGCTGGCAGAAGACCCACGTTGGCCAAAATCACGTCGGAGACGAACGAAATTTATGGGAATCCACAAAAAAATCACGTCAGGACAATCAATTGGCTCTCCGACTCGCCTGCCACCTAGGGTCCTTCAATTTACTACATGGGGCCTCCTGTGAATAACCGCTAGTGTCTGTGTCTGACCACTAGGGCCCCTCTGACTCCTCGGGTAGAGGGCCCTCTGTAGGTAGGAGGCTCTCTCTACGGGATTCCTCCGCTCCCCCCCCCCCCGGCCAAATTCTAGGTTATACGTGCCTGCGCTAAGCCGGCGTCGGAGAGAGGAGTTGACGACCGAATGACAAGGAGTACTCGTCCTGAAAGTAAACATTTGGAATACAAACAATCCAAAGCTGTTCAGTATTTATATCATTCGAGAGCAGTGCCTTCAATCTGGATACACTTAGCATTCATTTCCCACACCCGTGTACACTCCACGAAGGCTTCTCCGCTGCGGACTCCCGCTTCCGCCGATGCGTCAGTTCATACCCTGATGGCTTGCTGGGGAGGGTGGCCAAGTGTCGCTGTGCCGCCAGGTGTAGTTCATCAGCCGAGGCGTCGCGCTGCAGTGTCCCGATGTCCAGCCTGAAGGTGAAGTCTGGGAAGGCGGCCACCTCCCACGGCGGCGCGCTGGCATGCAACCAGGGGGTCGAGCAGCAGGGCGATCCCAGCCGCTCGCCAGGTTTCGTGCCCCACCCCACGCCAGCCCGTCACCGACTTCAGTCGGCTGGGCGGCCCATCTTCCGCGATAGTCCTGAGGGCTTGCCCTCGGGGAGCGCGTGCGCCTTGGCGAAGAGCTTCGCTACCAGCACGTCTCGCCGGGCGGCCAGCGGGCACCGGCATCAGTGCGGCCTCCGCCATCACTGCGTGGGCTGGGGTGCACAAGGGGCAGCCGGTGATATACGGGTAATCGCCCGCATCTCCCTCTGGAGGAGTTCCACGTGGGATTGCGGCGTCACCAGGAGCCTGGTGGCGGCCGCGTGCACCAGCACTCCACGGACGTATCCAGACGCTACAGCGCAGAGCTGTCGTTCCTCTAGTCCCCAGCCCCGCGCTGTCAACTTGCGAAGCTGCTGGATCCGGGGCGCACTCGGGAGCGGAGACTGCGGCAATGGGCCCCGACGTGAAGGAGCAGGTTGAGGGGGTGGCTCCGAGTAGTTTGAGACGGTCGGCTGCTGGAACCGACTTTCCGTCGACTTTGATGGCGCAGTCCACGGCGTCCGCGGCGCTCTAGGAGACGACGAGCAGCTGCGTATTTCACCCGCTACCAGCATCTTGGACTATTTTGCCCAGCACACTACAGCGTCCGTCGCCTGCTGCGTCCGGCCCCAGCTCAGTGTCGTCTGTTTCCATTAACACTCTGAAATGACAAAACAGTTAGCAATTAAAATCAAAGTTCAGCACTGACCAAGTTTAACCAAACTTGCCATTTCAACATAACACAGTGAGCTGTCAGAATGCTGTTCTTTGTGCTTTGACACAGTTGCAAAATAGGTACCTTCATACGTATATCATAGAAGTAATTACCGGTTATTACTATTGGAGGAATTTTTGCAGCATTCTGGTCAAGTAAAATACATTATCTTCTTTAAAAGGACCATAGTTTTGTACATCCTAACATCTTCAAGAAGCAGTGGTGGTATATGCTGCTTTGCGCGCAACATCGGTCGCACTTTTAAAATACCAAATAACTGTTTCCCAATGACTTCGTATGAACAGCGTAGGCCCCGGGAAATAAATAATAAGTGTAATATCTATAAAAAAAACTTTGAATATTTTTCGATGGAAATTAATGTACACCAGTAGATATTCCTTTTTGCTCACTCTCATCCATTGGACACAGTGGCGCGGGAACCGGGGGGGGGGGGCTAGCGGGGGCTGAGCCCCCCCAGCTTTTCGGCTGGGGGGGCTCGTAATGTATTTGAGCCCCCCCCCCCCCAGCTGGAGGAATCGAAATCGGAAATCTACCAACATAATTTCATAGATTCATACATAGGCGCGGGAACTGGGGGAGGGGGCAGTGGGGGAAGCTTGTCCCCACAATGCTGCGGCCGTGGGGGCGGTGCCCCACAACGTTTCATGAGGTCAGGAACCGTTGGGCAGCTTGTCCTCCCCAAATTAGGGGTTGTGGGTCGCAAAGGAAGAAAGCATGTAAGTGAAATATCCACCTATTTCACTGGCTCGGCAACTCATTTGGCAGATTAAAACCTTTACTCCAGGTTGCCAAAACGGTAGTTTCTTCACTAAGCTGAGACGGAGTACCTCACTTTTTGAAAATATTTTCGTGTTTTTTTCTTGTTGTTGTTGAAAAGGCCAAGGTCTGAAAAATAAGTGGCCGAAAACCGGTGAGAAAACTAGATTTGGGGGTACCCTATAGGTTGATTTCTATTATGGTTCAGCCCCCCCAGTCTGGAAGAAGTTCCCGCGCCACTGATTGGACATCACTTTTATGCCAATTCATTAACTTTTTTGAAGGTGGGAGGGTCTCTTTAGGCGTTCAGACTGCTCAATAGTATCTACACGCTTTCTGCCAATGTACTGTATGTACATCCCAAGCACCGCGCATCGGTGCGGTGGATCCATCAAGCCCGATCGAGGAAAGGCTGCTAAATTTGAGAGTCACTGAACCAAAATGAGCCTTTATCCATCCCCAGGTCAACTGGTCCGGCTACTCTCAAATCAAACAGCCTTTCCTCCGTCGGGCTTACCGCACCGATACGGCGGTACTTTTAAAGACTGACTGTACTGTACCACCGACCGCACCACCGCCGCCTGGCCGGAGGGCTGGTACAGGACCCTGATGGGGAACCGGCTGCCGCCACCGGTCGCGGCGAGGGACAGATCGTCGGCCGTCGACGTCCACCAACTCCGCGCGGGCCACTGGTCGGGCTCCCGCCAATACCTCCACCGGATTGGACGGAACTCTTCCGACGATTGCCGCCAGTGCCCTGACACCGACTGTGCGGCGGGCCGGTGCACCGTGTGCCGGGAGGAGGCCGACACGCCCCGGCACCTCTTCTTCCGGTGCCCGGCCCTCATGGGCTGGCGTCTCCGGAGGTACGGGACGATTTTCCCGAGCCCGGAAGACGTCCGCGACGACGGAGAGGTGGCGGCCCTGGCGGCCGCCGTGAGGGACCTCCAGAGCCGCACGGCTACACCGCGGTAACGCGGCTGGAGGGAACCACAACAACAACAACAAAAACAGGTGCGCGGCGCTGAGCTGACGCCGCTGCTCCATTCTGGTCATGTCGAGGTCAGTGGCCAGCAGCTGGTGGTACGCCGGGTCAGGTCAGGGGACGCGGGCGTATGCCGAGATCGCCGAGCTCGGAGGTGGGCAGCGCGGCGCGGAACACGCGACTGGAGGTGACAGTGACACGCCGCGCTGTCATCGAGCCCAGTCAGCTGCTGGTGACCACCAGACAGCCCGCTCTGCTGACCTGTCACGTGACGCCGCCCCTGGCAGCCGGCGACATCATCTGGTTCAAGGACGGCCGCCGTCTGCCCGCCGCCGCCAGCCGGCCGGCTCTGCAGCTGACCGGCGGCAACCCGTCCGTGGCCGGCATGTACCAGTGTCACGTGACCGATGACCTCGCCACCACCCAGGTCAGGATCGGAGCGTTGCCGGCTCGGCTGCTGTTGTCGCTGGTTCAGCAGACGGTGCAGCCGGTGGTGGACACTGCGGTCGCATTCACCTGTGCGGCCACCGCGTCACCGCCGCCAGCTGTCACCTGGACGAGGGACGGCGTCAGCGCCGACCAGCTGGGCGGCAGGTTCCACGTCCAAGACAGCACCTCTGGAGTTAAGGACGTCACTAGTCAGCTGACGATTCAGCAGGTGTCCCGGGAGGACGGTGGGCTCTACCCGGCTGTGGCCAGTTCACAGCTAACCGCTCCGACGGATCGCCCTCCCGGTTCTGAGCCCCGGCGTCACTGCCTCCCATTGACAGACTTTTCTGGCGGCGGCAGCGGAGATATCATTGCTCCGTCTGCGGCGTGGATGGCCAGCCGGATGGTAGACTCTGTGCCCTGTGGTGCCGGCCGCGCTGTGGGCGCTCACCAACAGCTGGTAGACTGTGACCGGCAGCAGACTGCACAACTTGGCCACGTCCAGGTCGGCCGGGAACTGGCCCTCGCGCCGCCAGCACGCGCCGCCGGCCAGCCACAGGCAGCTGAGACCGATGGAGGAGGGTGACACGACCCGGCAGGTCAGCTGACGCGGCGCCACCTCCGGCACTCCCTCCTCTGTGGTGGCGGTGACGGGCGAGCTGGCAGGACCCTGGCCGGCTCGGTTACAGGCGCTCATCGGGACTGAGTATGCCGTGTTGGGCCGCAGGTGTTTGAGGAGCAGCACCAGCTCCGGCCTCCGGTCGGCGGACAGACCTGGTCAGGGTGGTCTGGTCGGCTAGCCGGACGTAGGTGGCCGTGTATCCGTCCGTGGGTCGGCGACTGCGGCGGCGGCGGGCTGCACGTCAGCCGCAGTGTGCGCGGCCCGGCAGGTCGGAGCCGGGCGCCCAGCGGCGGCCCGCCGGGCGGCTCCGGCTCGGTGTGCACCCTCAGCGCGCCGCTGGGCTTGCTGCTGCCGTGCCGATTCACGGCGAACACGTGCAGCCGGTACGAGGCGCTGGGCTGGAGGCCGGCCACCAGCGCACTCCGCTGCCGGGCCAACATTGTCTCATTGACTCCCAGCTGCCAGACCCGGCCGGCGGCTCGGCGACGCACTGCACCACGTAGTGCGCCACGACGCTGTTGCCGTCGTACCTGGGCGGCCAGGCCACCAGCACGGATCGCAAGGTGACGGACGCCAGCCGCCGATCGGAGGGCGGCTCCGGCCGCTCCGTCACTGTCACGTGCCGCGTGGTGCTGTCCTCGTCGTGACTGTTGCGTACGTGTAGGTGCCGCCGTCGGTCCGTCACACCGCCGTCAGTGTCAGCTGGGAGGAGCCGTCCACAGCCGTTACCTGCACAGTGACGTCTCCGTCCGCCGGGGTCACCGGAGCTCGGTCGGGGTCGCCAGCAGATGGCTGCGCCGGTACCAGCTCAGCTGCAGCGGCCGGTCACCGAACGGCTCCAGACACCACCGAGACGGCTCTCTGACGCTGCTGGAAACGGGCCGGCACGGTAACGCTGTGCGGCGCGGCGCGCCGCAGGGGCTCGTCCACGCCTTTGTCGGCGCTGTAGCCGTTTTCTCTGCCGCCGATCTCGGCGACCGTCAGCGGTGACAGGCAGCCGTCGGCGCCGCCCGACGGAGGATGAGCCGCCTTTCGGCGGAGCCCCGGAGCGCGGCGGCTGAAGTGAAAGTCCAGTCCATGAGACAATGGACGGTGGCTGATCGGCCGCCGAACAGTTGAAGTCACGACGCTGCCGCCCAGTGCCACTTCCCTGTCCACCATCTGGTGAAGCCAGCGCGGCGGCACTCTGACGCGGAGCTCGGCCGAGTCCGAGTGGCGGCTGACGGTTACCGCGTTGGCCGCAGCCTGGTCGGCTCGCACGCACTGGAACACCAGGCTACTGTAGAACTCTGCGCCGACCGTCTCCAGGCGGTGGACGGCCAGCGAATGGTTGCCGCGCGGCCAGCTGAAGGTGATGGGCAGGTCGCCGAAGGTCACCAGACATGAGACCTGCGCGCGGTCGCCCACCTCCAGAGACGCCGGTAAGCTAAACGGCGCGATCCGCGGCGGCTCGATAACGCTGACGTCGACTAGTCCAGTGGCGGTGCGCCCGTCGCTGCCGGTGGCTCGGCAGCTGTAGACGCCGTCGGGCGGCCAGGCCGGGCGGCGCGGCTGCCCGGCCTGGCCGGGCGATTGAAGATGAAGCTGAAGGATCTAGACCACCACCAGAGCTACGAGGTGTGGGTGGCGGCCGTCAACCAAGCCGGGCAGGGCGCGCCATCCCGAGCGCTGCTCTATCGGCCCAACACAAACATTGCGGCACGAAAAATAGCCTCGTTCTCGCGACTGGTACTGGCCGGGCAGGCGCGGCCGCTACTGGTGCAGTGCCTGGCGGTGGGCTGGCCGGCGGCGCGGCCCGTCTGGAGCGCCGACCGGCCGCTCGGCGTCGGCCGTCACTGGGTGCGGCTCGGCTGGAGTCTGCTGGGCTGGAGTACTTTTCTGCTGCCGCCAGAAAAGTCTGTCAATGGGAGGCAGTGACGCCGGGGCTCAGAACCGGGAGGGTGATCCGTCGGAGGGGTTAGCTGTGACCTCCCACCGGGGAAGGTCAGCTATCACTGGGAAGGGTTCGCTGCCACCACCCACCGGGCAAGGTCATCCCCCACCAGGGAGTGTCAGCTGTCTTTGGGGAGGATCAGATGGCGAGGATCAGCTGTCACTGGAGAGGATTCAGCTGTCAGGAGAAATACCATTTTTATTATGGGGTTTAGAACAGCTGGAATGGCAGCTCTGTAGCTTGAGCTGACACCATGGGCGGCGGAACGAGGAGGGCACCGGGGCACCGTGCCGTGCCCCCTTGGGCTTTGGCATTTTAACATTAGCCCTATGGGCGTTGCATGGAAAGAATGGGACTGGGACCAAAAGTCGGCAGTGCCACCCCCCCCCCCCCTAATTGAAGGTGTTCCGCCGCTACTGGCTGACACCTGACATTAGCGCATATTTTAAGTCTTAGCACCCCAGCAACCACTCTAGCCAAGGATTTATGTTATCAATTTGCTCTGAATCTTCTGAATGGAAGGGTTCACAAGGACATAGTCCCCGCTGAGAGGAACATGTTGGCATGCCCTCCACATTCTAAGCGCGCATACTGGGCTAGGGCAGAATTTGGTCTGAAATCATATGTACGCACAAAACCATGCATAGCCAATCCCTTACTAACAAAGGCCGGCTACAGCCTGCCAGCAGCCATAACCATACCCGTGAGCCAGACTGGAAAAAATACACGTTATACCGAATATGTCCGGCGTAGTGGCGGGATTGCGCCGAAAATTTAAGCGCACGTCTGGCGTAACTTCGCATGCGCCGAATTCAGCGCATGGTGGCGGACGAATTTTTCGGTGCAGGGCGGTCGCATAATTTTTTGACGAAAGACAGTCACCGAATTTATGCGGTACGCTGGTTAATCTAGCAGCAGATTCGCCCCGTGGGCAGCTCTGGAGAGGTTGCGGGACGACACGTCCCCGCCCCGGTCGTCGCGTGCTCGAACTGGCGAGCCGCCCTGAGTCTACTCAGCGGAGGAACGGCCGCCCAGGTGAGACCTCAACCTTCGGCGTAGAGATAGGCATGGAAAACCTTGTTGAACGTCGCCAAGCGTCGTTAAGCAATAGCAGTGGGTTCCTGCCCACTGCAGTATCGAGGGGAATGAGAGCGTGGACGATCTGGCAAAACTGGCGGCCGCCCTGCCCTCAAACGCCCGATCGCTGACCAGGGCGGTTCATTGTCCGGCCTCGCATCAGTGGCGCGACAACTGCTCAGAATCACTATTCAAGCCACTCCTCGGGAGCACGCCGCCGCTCCCCTCTCCCCGGAGAGGACCGAGAGGATGCCATTTCGGTGCACCAGATGAGGGCGGGCCACCGGGGCCGCTCGCTCCAATACGGCACCGAATCGGCTGTCTCCACTCCGCCGCGTGCCAGCAGTGCCCAGACAAGCGGTGCCCAGCGGCGCTCTGCACCGTGAGCCGAGAAGAGGCTGATGTGCCGGAGCACGTGCTGCTCCGCTGCCGGGCCCTCGCTGGCTCCCGTCGAAGTATTGGGTTTACGTGGAAATAAAAACTAATTCGGACGCTCAAACATGGGATAGCGTACAAAGCCCCGAAACACTCTGCCTGGTTGATATAGCCTGGATCAGTATATGAGCACATGTGCTTTATATGAAAAGGGCTTAATTTTCGCACAAATAGGCACATAATTTTTGGCGCAAATCACTCAGAAATTTCGGCGCAAAATCGCTTGCGCCGAATTTCGGCGCAAGATGGTCTCACGGGCGTCCGGCGTAGTGTATGGATGTTTTCCAGTCTGGCCCGTGAGGAGTCTCATAAACAAGATATAATAAATATTAATTTTAATTCTGAAATAACTCCCATGCCTGCATAATACAGAGGAGTGTGGTGAATTGAAAAAAGCAACTAGGTAATGCAGCCACTCGGGCAGAATTCAGCCATTCATCATGCTGTTGGTTTTGTAGGTACTCGGAGCACTGCAGTGTACCAAAATCATATTTTTGCTTGGGTGTCAGAGGGGAAAATTGCTGACCAAAAAAAAAAAAGGATGAGAGTGAAAAATTGTTGGTCAGGTAAGGCCCAAAAATAGTGGGAAAATGATCAAAAACATTAATCTATCTACAATTGCTCCTTCTCGGTGGAACTGGGAGTGGAAAATTGAGCTTGAAAACTGGAGGTGAGAGTGGAAAATGCTTTTTGCATTTCGATGTCGTTTCCCACCCACATCTACAAATTTTGGGACACTGCGCAGCAGTCAATGCACATTATGGTTCAGTCGCAAGCCTTGCTTTAATCAACGAAAGAAAATTACTTTTCTATCATGCATCATGAATTAACAAAATTTTTGTTCATATTTTTGTTTTTACCTTTTCTCGTTATTTCATGCACACCTTAAAATCATGAAACTGTAGCGAGCAACTGACTTGAAGATAGGAATGTCCTTGCTACATTTCTCGACATTATCAAAACATCTTTTTCCAAACATACCTACCTACCAACATCCTGGAAATATGACTTAGCAATATATTGAGGTTCCATACCCTTGACAAGGCAAATGCACCAACTTTTAAACCAAAACAACTGTACTAACTCTTAAATAAATTTGTGACTTCAACTTATACTCCCTTACAAAAAAATTCCTTGCCTGCTGGATCGAAAAGCAATAGAGCGCTCTCGCCCCACACCCTATTTACGTGAGACCTGCACAAACTTACCAGGTGCCTGCAGTCAGAACACGACACCGTATTCATATTGAAAAAGGGGCATAGCGTATAGAAGAGTAGCGACTAGCGTCTCACTGACCTTAGGCCAAAATATTTCACTTGATGACATCCACGCAAGGCCAATGCAGTGTAGATAGCAATATCAACTTACTTGTTGTACTTGTTGGGTTAGGGCGCATAGCCTCGTTGGGCTCAAGCGTCCGTAGTTGTTGTCATCAGTGCGCCATTCTTGTCTCGATCGAGTAGATGTTGCAAGTTGCAATCGGTTGCAGCCAGATGGTTCAGAGGGAAACTAAGCAGATGAAGGAAAATGATAGGTTTAGCATGGGGAATGGGGATGTATGCGCGGGCTTCGGATGATGTCCAGGCGGGAAATGTCCGGTGAAGTATATTAGTACCGTAAAATGGGGTGTTAAGGGACAGTGGGGTGATAAGGGACAGTTGCGTGGGAAAAACTTTGAGTCGTGTTAAGTTCCTAATTTGAGAAGGTTAAATAAAAACTTGAGTGTGGTAGTTGACACTGTTCTGTTCTTGACTATAGGACAAAATGGCATGGTTTTTCATGCAAGTGATTTGGTTCAAAAATGATTTTGAAAATCATGCTACATTTTCACAAAATTGAGACATCTCCAAAACTCTGTGTGTACCACATAAACTAGTAGGAGTACAGGTAAAATGAATGCATATGTGTATTGTCACATGTATTGCACATGTTTCCTGAAAAACTTATACAAATCCACCCTTTCATTCATCATCCTCTTCCTCTTTTCCGGACACATGCATATTTTGAGGTGGATGTGGGGTGCTAAGGGACAGGGAAGAAAAAATGAAAAATAATATCTAAATATAATTTCATAAAGTTTTCTTTCAGTAGGCATGGAAAACACCAACTTCCACATAAAATGCTGGCAAGTTCATGCTTTCATCTCTAACACATCTTAAGTTAAATAACAAAACACCTCAAAACTCCCTTAACACTGTCTTTTACAATGATGGGTCAATGAAGACTGATGTAGGTAAATGTGATGTCATCATAAAAAGGCCAAAACAAAGAGAGCAACATAATGACAGGTGATTAGCTTCCAAATGTGTTTTTGTTGATGACAGAAAGGTACTTTTTGGTTCGGTTTACCTTATAATTAGCACATTTTTCAGAAGCGTAAACTGCATTACAAGTAATTGGCTAAAAAGGCCATTAGTGGTGAATGAACCTGACTTGTTTTGTGACAGAATATGCAAAACATTTCAATAAATAAATTGTGTGCCCTTTCACACCCCAATTGTGGGCATTTGATGGCCATTTCTTGGAATAATATAGGTGTCCCTTAACACCCCACATTTGGGTGCTAGGGGACAGTGATAAAAAATAATAAAAAATAATATGCAGGTATATATTTTTAAAACTTTTATGTAGCAGGCATGTAAAGCACCAAATTCCACATAAAATGCTGACAATTTGATGCTTCTATCCCCAACCCTTCTTGAGTTATAAAACAAAACACCTCAAAACTGTCCCTTAACACCCCGTTTTACGGTAACGGTTAGTTTCTAACATATAACTGATTAAAAACTTAAAAATAGAAACAAAAGGATGGTTTCTGGTTATGAGTCATTCAATCAATAACGCTCTTGACCTCGCATCTGTCCGGCGAGCCATTCACAGTTCAGGATCTTCAGGCACGAGTCTGCTCTTGGTACCTCACTCAGTTATCAACTTGCGTTGGAGGGTTCATGATAGGATAGCAATATCAATATAGAAATGATATGTCCAAATATGTCTTTGCCGCGTCATGGTTGTAACGCACTGCGGGGAACTCCAGAGATCTGATTGGCTAATATTAGCCAATCAGTAGCATATGTTACTGGAAACTGTCATAGTGGAAGTAAATTGGTAGCTGTTTTAGCTACCAAACTGATGAAGGAAATAGGTAAAATTGCTTATTTTACACGAACACCTGTCATACGCTAATCAAAGTAGAGCTAATGAAAATGGCATTATCCCACAAAGGAAAGCCAATTTGCCACGTAAGCCACCATGAATAGATTTGCTGAGCTTGTCATCACGTGTTTTTTACAAAAAAAGTCAATGAAATAATGTAATTTACGAATTTCTAGCACTCACATGCATATTTTCGTCTGCACACCGAATTGCGTCCAGGATATTGGCCATGGCGTATTTCTCGTGAACCCTCTGTTAGTGGAAATTCCACTATCTGGCAACTAGCCCTATGTAAACGCGGCTAGTATGACAAAGCAGGCATATAGGTAAGCAATTAGTGCAACCCTAGCTGATAGCTTCTAAGAGATACACTGAACCTAATTTGACCAAATCTGCACCTAATCTGTACCAAATGTGCACCAGCTGTGTACCAGATGGCCGTCGTGAAAACGGCTATTAAGGTGCCGGCGCTCAGGCTGGCACCGTCCCTCAGACACTCAGTTAGTTTCTCACGTATAGGCAGGTTCCACCCTCAATCACATAGGATCGACCTCTCGATATGACAGCGTTTTGTAAACATGAAAGAAAGTTATACCCATTTAACCCTTGCCGGCCGAGGGGGGAGTGGGTGCCGCCCCCCCCCCCCCCTATGATTTTTCCGAGATAGCTCCGAACACGCCGGCGATAGAGAGCTGAAGTTTGGCACTGATCCACGCCGCATATTGTGACACCAACTGCATTTTCAGATCAGAGGCCTCTTGCACCAAACTACCTAGCTAGGTAAAATCGAAAAACTGGTTTCAGAATAAGCTAATCTAACGGTGGTAAATTTGTTTGCAATAGCCCAATACATAATCCTACATGTGCTTGCTAAATTTTGCACGCAAATTGTTACATTTAAGACTTGGACTGGGTATACAATGCAAAATAATCCAAGCATTGGTGCAAGAGGATTTTGGTGCAAGAGGCCTCAGGTCAGGTCACTGGCCTATGACGTCATAAGTGAACCTCTGCATGATCCTCAGAAGTCGCAACTTCGCAACGCCCCGTCAGTGCCAGAGGAACTTTCACAGGGAGACGAAACTCACAGGATGTAGTATCCTCCAGAGGTCTCATAACTTAGATATCTCGGATTTTTTCTAAAACTTACATGAGGTGAAGTCGGTCACGTGACCTCACCATTATCAGTCAATGGGGAAAAATGAAAACTGCTATTTTAGCGCCGGGAACGATCTCAAACTATCTCAAGCAAACGGAATCGTGATTTGTTGCCCTCTTTGCAAGGTTCGATGCTTTACTTTTGCATTATTGACCTTGCGTGACGTCATTTATGACGTTCCTTAGGTCATAAGTTTTTCGTCAATAACTCCCGATCACATTGAGCTAGCGAGTTGGGAAAGTCACCAAGGGATTCAGAAAGACCTGTCGAATCGAATGCTGTGCAATATGACCTCCTTCGACCAACTTCGTGAGCTGGGGCGCTGACCTGACCTTGACCCGAGGTCAACACCTCAGGTGGACCTCATCCGAACAAAAAGTATATTATTCGACGCGCCTGAGCGAGTCGAGCACGATGATGCCAAAATCGCGGCTGTATAACAACCATTTTGTGCGAAGTTATTGATGAAAAACTGAGCCCGTGCCTTGAGTCATTTGACCTGACCTCAGAAGTCACAGGTTGACCTGAGAGCTTAAAATCGGGTACCAGTCGCTGTGTCTCGTAGCGGCACGCACACCCGTTTTTCCCGCGATCTTCTAGCTCCATCAGGAACGAAACGGCAAGGGGGTCGTACCACCCCCCCCCCCTCGCCCTCAGCCGGCGCGCATGTAGAAAACCAATAGGGGAGAGTGGGGTGGGTTGTATCAGTTTTTACTCTGAGACCCATAACCTCGTAACTATCCGTGATAAACTCATTATTTCCATACTATCTCCTTCCTTGATTCTTCTGCTTTTTTGTGCAAAGTAACTTTTCCGCTATCTCTCCCAGTTTTTCTTCTACGGTCTGCCGAATAGAACAATGTTTTTGATACAACTTGCCCCATGGCTTGGGTGAGTTGTATCACATGGTGGGGTAATTTGTATCACTATTTCACGTTTCAGGGAGTGTGCTTGCTACTGGTTTTGAACATAACAACAACATTAAATGGGGTTAATACAACGGCTTCACTTTTATTAGACCAAACTTAGGTCAATGCAATCTGAACGAAACATCGAAACGAACGAAACATCAACAGACTAGACGCAAAAGTGGCCCGTTAAGAGCAAAAAAGCCAACACATTGTGCCGAAATGGAACGAGTATTGACTAGCTACCTACAAACGCGAGCTAGGGCTTAGCTTTCGCGATCAAAAGCAACATACCCATACATACATACATACATACATACATGTTACAACATACCCCACCCGGCTCTGATACAACATGTACCTCGCCGCCATCTTGGAAAAAACATCCTCGTGCTCAAAAACAGCGGACAGCTGGAGAAATCCATTTTCACTCATGCAGCCTTAGAACCTACCCTCACCACCGCTACGGAGATCTGTCAAATTCGTGCACATCTAAATGCCCAAAACACACATGTTCTTGCAACTTATTTTTTAGATTGACATTTAAAAAAAACACATAAAATCGGCTTTCACCTCGAGACGCGTCCATCCAGCCACACGACAGAACAGGGAAAGATAGCGCCCGGAAAACCTCGTCGGCTGGTCGTGTCACGAGCGCCATCTATTGGATAAGTTTGGCACAATTCGCCCTGATACAACTTGGACATGATACAACTCTCCCCGCTCTCCCCTAGGTCCAGCGAGGGTTAATGAAGTAGTTGAGCCCCTGTATTTAGCAAGAGATGGACAAGCTCTGCAGACAGTACCTACTATATGTATAGGGTATAAGCCGTCATTATACTCGTATGAGCAATTTTAAAGGATATGCATAATGAAATGTTGTGATTGTTTCACGATTCGTATCATCATAACAGTTTTTGCAATAATCGTCCTCTCCCGTTACACGTGATTAGATATATTTATTCACACAAAAAGCGGCAAGCCGGATGCTGATGCTCCCGCCAGCCGCCAAAGAAACGCTTTCAAATCCAGTTTTTACTAATGGCCTTGTTATTTTCAACCCACGCGCTACCCTTGGCTCCGAGAAACTTTGATTGAAGAAAGAAACGGCGCGCACTGCGCCGTGGCTCAAAATATGAGGAGCCAGCTACCTTTCCGGGAGGCTCCAGCTCAATTAGGGGCGAAACGGCTAGAGGAGGGTCTTATCCACTCCCTTCTTACCTTGTTCGTGGACATGTCTGTTCGTGAACAGTTTGTTTATGTATGTTTGTTTTTTTTTTTGGAAAATTTATTTGGAAAATAATAGACTGTTTTATTTTGTTTGTTTTAGGAAAGTCTCGTGGAACCAAACAAAAGGCATGACAGAAATCACGACCTTTGTATAGTGCGTTTCGCCTCATCAAAGTTCTTTGTCGCCACAAGGGAACACGCTTGACCGCCACAACTGAAGGGTCGGGGCCGTCGGGGGTGATTTTCCAACGCACTAGAGTGTCACATCACCCATCCCACAAAAGTCAACGAACCTGCACCCCGTCGGTTGCGACACAGGGCTGCTGACAAGTTGGTATCGCTAACACACAATTGTGACGATTGGTCCACGAGTCACTGGGGCATTCCACGATAGATCGTACCACTTTTTTCCAATTTGACACCCTCATCTCTCGGAATTTGACGAGAATTGGTCTCAGGGGTAATCAAGGGCTCTGAATCCACCTGTAACAATTTCAGGCTTATCAGATAAGTATTTTTTGAGTTATGGTGTATAACATTTTTTGGATCTTGCTTTGCAGCGCTAAGTTTGGCGGGCTGTAACTTTAAGACGGATTATTCAAATGCCAAATGTTATATAACATTGAACTTGCAATGAAACAGAGATTAATATTTAATTTTGAAATTTCGAAAAATACGCTTTTTTTATATGTGACACATCGAGTTTTCTTTCATTTGTATTTTTTGGACTTTGGGACCAAATTTTTTTGAATTTTTATTTCTTAAAAAAGATATTTGGCTCATTCTTAAGAAGTATGCAAAAAATTAGGAAGGTGTTCTTTCTATAAATATATTTATTTTGCGTCACGATAACGGTTTCGAATAGTGATTTCGGGAGGGGAGCTTACAAATGGCGTGGTAAAGCTGCCTAGTGACATCACGGGTTGCTGAAATTTCAATTGAAGTCTGAGTCATCTGAAAAAAGTGAAAAGAGGGTTCATCCAACCCTCTTTCCTATAAGCGCGAGGGTGAAAAAGGCTGTTTGGTTCTGACATTTTTTTGGACGCCAATGACCATAGCTGTCCGAGATGAAAGCTACAGGACGCATACATGGTGTCCTCCAGAGGTCTCACAACTTGTATATCTGGGAATTTTTTAAGGTTACATGAGTTCAGGTCGGTCACGTGACATCACTGTTATAAATCAATGGGGAAATATAAAAACTGTTATTTTGTCGCCGAAAATGATTAAAACTATCTCACGTACATGGTATCGTGATTTCATGCACTCCTTGCAAAGTCCAATGCTTCACTTTTGCATTGTTAACCTTGCGTGACGTCATTTATGACGTCACTAGGGTCGTACGAGTTTTTCGTCAATTACTCCCGATCAAATGGAGCTAGAGAGTCGGAAAAGCCACCAATGGACTCGGAAAGACCTTCCGAATCGAATGATATGCCATATGATACCCTTTGCCCAGCTTCGTGACCTGAGGGGCTCTGACCTGACCTCGACCCGAGGTCAACTACTTAAGTTGACCCCACCCTAGCAAAAAGTATACCATTCGATGCACCTGAGCTAGACGAACACAATGATGCCAAAATCGCGGCTCTGCGGCCATTTTTTGCGAAGTTATTTACTAAAAACCGAACCCGTAACTCCGGTCACTTGACCTGACCTCAGACGCTACCGGTTAACCTGAGACCTTAAAATCGGGTACCAATCGCTGCGACTTGTAACGGCACACAAGCTAGTTTTTTTTCCGCGAGGCTTTAGCTCTATTAGAAGCGAAACGGCGTGCTGGGGTCGTATCAACCCCTCCGAAACCCATTTTGTTTGCTGGAAAATGAGGAACTTATAGAAAGAACACCTTTCTAATTTTTTGCATGTCGATTTGCAATAACATGAAGTTTATTTTGAAAAAATAAAAATGTGAAAAATTTTGGTCCCAAAAGTCATTAGAGGCAAATGAAAAAAGATTAAGGTTTTTGCTCAACCATGAAAATTTTTCTTTGGAATTTTTTAAATAGTAATATTAATTTTTGATTCGTCGCAATCTTAGTGTTGTTTACTTTTTGTTGGTTGCTTAACCCGTTCTTGAATTATAGGCCATCAAACTCACCGTTACAAACTGAAGTTAAAAAAATGTAATGCAATATAACTCAAAAAGTTTTGATCTGAGAAGTCTGATATTTTGCCAGGCGTCTTTGGGGCCTATGATTACCCCTAGGACCGATGCTCATTAAAATCTGAGAGATGAGGGTGACGGGCCTAGTACGATCTATCGTGGAATGCCCCCACTACCATCAGCCGCGTTGACGGGCTGGCGCCGAATGCGCTATTACATACTGGACAGATAAAGGATCACATCAAACATCGCTGAACGATCTAGGTATTCTAAAAGAAGTGAGACTTCTGGAATACAGCAAATGCTACTATGTGATAGGCGGCATGGTGATCCAATTATTGATCCAAGTTTTATTTGTTCCATACCTAATGTCATATTCGATGGAAAAATTGGAAACGGAAAATTCGATCTGTACCTAGATGAAGAGCTTATGTAGGTGATATCCATCCTCCATCCATGCTCATTGCTCAGCATTTTTAATACCTCTAACTGCTGATGCACCTCGACTCATCGCCAGACACCGTGAAACACGCCTCCCGTCAGACCGCCCTAAAAACGTCCAGTATGTACACTATAAACGGCATTTACGGAGTTGACGTCACCAGATTCTGGTGAAGTCACCATCACAAAAGACCGGCCGGCAGTAAAAGCCGTTTGGTGATCGGTGGTGACATGGTGGAGGCACACGCAATGTATCATAGAACTGCGGGTAGTCGGTAGATTGCGACGCCCACAAACGATGGGCGAACGGTGTGTGTCGTTCAATATCATGCCACGGTGAACAAACGAACTTGGGACAGATGCCATCAGTGACGGTGCCGCGACAAGTGACACAACCGTTTGTGACAATTTCGGGGTAGCTGCTCGTGTAATAAATTGTGTTATAAATAACAAGAGGTTACTATGATCCTTCAATTATAGCAGACAGGTCAAAGAGACAGACAATCGTAGTCGGTCATGCGTTCAGTAAGACATTAACCCGCGCGGGGCTGGGGGGGTAAATTTTACCCCCCCAATATCTCAAAAACGGCCGCGCGCAGCGCCGCCAAACTTTCAGTACCTTTTTTTACATCAATTTGACACGTTCTCTGAAAATTTGAGCGAAATCCGTCGGAAAATTTTTGAGAAATTGACGTTTTAGTGACGTCATGTTCGCCATTTTCGCCTCAAAAACGGCAAAATTTCAAACGCCGCTAACATCTTCATTTTTAAAGGAATCAAGACGTAACAAAAAGGTTATACGTAATTCAACTTTGTCTATCAAATGGCTATCTCGGTTTTTGAAAATTTTGGATTTTAGCCCACATTTTAAAAAAAAAAAAAACTGACTTTTTTGGGAAAATAATTATAAAATCCAAAATTTTGAGTGTATCGAAAAAATGGAATATATGTCAGAGAAGTGGTCTATTTGCACCTACATACCAATTTTTAGAAGAATCGGTTCAAAAATGTGGGAGCTATTCAAATTTTTATGACGTCACGACACACACAAATTTTGAAAAATGCTTTTTTTGGAAGTTCTAGACCTCTTACGGGAACAAAAATAGCACCATTCGATTTGCCGTGAAAAACTGCATCAGATAGACACATTTTTAGGCATTAACAACCAACTTCAAAATTTGACCTCACTTGACCTGACCTTGACCTGACCTCGACCTGAAATTCATCCAGAGGTGGTCCATATCACTTATTGAGTGTGCCTATTGAATTCTATGAGTAAAATGACCCATAAAACATGTGTCGCACATGCCCTTTTCTATATTTTGTTTTTGGCGACCTGACCTGACCTGACCTGACCTTGACCTTGACCTCTGAATGATATTGTATGCAAGGAATATTGTCTTGGTAGCCTAAGAACACGTTTTGGGCAATCAGTCTCAGTCCATGACTCCATTCTTCAATCTTCGGCAACTACGGTGCAAGGCCGATACTGTAGACACTTGCAATTTGTACCCCTGACCTGACCTTGACCTTGACCTCAAACTTTAAATTAACCCGCGCCCTGGTGGGGTCTGTTTATAACGCGACCTGGTGGGGGGGGCTATTTTTTGCCCCCCCGTATCTCCGAAACTACTGGACGGATCCGCAAAATTCAAACGGCGTTCGAAAGGCCTGTCAAATTTGTCAAAGGAAACCAAATTTCATTGACCTCGGGGTCACCGATGACGTCACAGGTCAGGTCAAAGATGAAATGTTTCACCGTTCACGGGTCTACTAGGGAATGCGCTATAACACCGAGGAAAACGCATTTTGTCGAGAATCAGCGATAGGGCGTCAGTTGCCTAGTAGATATGTTGCTATTAGAGGTCACTGACAATACCAGGTCAGGTCACAGGTCAGGTCACCAAGGGTCACAGGTCAGGTCACATGAGCCCAACTTTACTAAGGTTGTGTGATGCATGTTTTATGGCCAATTTTTCATTTCCAACTCAATGGTGTTGTTTATAAGACTATCAGGTGGGGCGTTCCACGACAAATCGACAAGTGCCCTGCACCCTCATATTTTATTTTTTGCTTAAAATTGGTCTAATGGGTTGTGATGGGCGGGGAAGCCAGCTGTGGCAAGGATTTTTTTCTTCGAACAACGGTTTCCGAGATATAGCCTCGGGCAATTCCTGGAGTTCGCGCTGCAGCCCTATGTTTGGCGGCCTATAACTCAGAAACTATTGTTTTTTTTACGATAAAAACTGTATATGGTTCAACACACAATCAACCAACGAACATTTTGGCTATCTCGGATTTTCAATTTTGACAATTTTGATGACGTGACCTTTTGTCCTATTTTTCGAAGAGTGACCTTGATATTTTCCCCACTGAAAGTTGCAATTTTGTCTGATGACGATTAAAGCCTTATCAATTGTCATTCATATGCCATAATAAAAAATGTGGTTATCGCCCTGCGTTGACCTCAGGTCAGGTCATTTTTATGACCTGTCCATTATTACGAGCGGGAGCGACAGCGAGATCTCGAGAATAAAGCAAGATAGCGACAAGCGGTAAACGGTAAAGGGTACACACGGATAAGGTCTATAATTTTTACTGAGGTCATTTTCAGGTCAGGTCAAAGATGACGTCACAGGAGCTAAAAGGAAGTCAAAATAGCGGCACTATACATATATATAAAGTTTTTCTCGAATAACTTTCAAGGCATCCCAGCTAGGAACAAACTAATAGCACCATCGTGATCCTCTCGTCGATCCGCATCGAAACATATGTATGTTGACCTCGAAAGGTCGAAAGGTCAAAAGTTGACCTTAGGTCACGTGATCTAAGGTCAACTTTTGACCTCTCGACCTTTCGAGGTCAACATACATATGTTTCGATGCGGATCGACGAGAGGATCACGATGGTGCTATTAGTTTGTTCCTAGCTGGGATGCCTTGAAAGTTATTCGAGAAAAACTTCATATATATGCATAGTGCCGCTATTTTGACTTCCTTTTAGCTCCTGTGACGTCATCTTTGACCTGACCTGAAAATGATCTCAGTAAAAATTATAGACCTTATCCGTGTGTACCCTTTACCGTTTACCGCTTGTCGCTATCTTGCTTTATTCTCGAGATCTCGCTGTCGCTCCCGCTCGTAATAATGGACAGGTCATAAAAATGACCTGACCTGAGGTCAACGCAGGGCGATAACCACATTTTTTATTATGGCATATGAATGAAAATTGATAAGGCTTTAATCGTCATCAGACAAAATTGCAACTTTCAGTGGGGAAAATATCAAGGTCACTCTTCGAAAAATAGGACAAAAGGTCACGTGATCAAAATTGTCAAAAATTGAAAATCCGAGATAGCCAAAATGTTTGTTGATTGATTGTGTGTTGAACCATATCAAGTTTTTATCGTAAAAAAACAATAGTTTCTGAGTTATAGGCCGCCAAACATAGGGCTGCAGCGCGAACTCCAGGAATTGCCCGAGGCTATATCTCGGAAACCGTTGTTCGAAGAAAAAAATCCTTGCCACAGCTGGCTTCCCCGCCCATCACAACCCCTTACACCAGTTTTCAACGAAGAATAAAATATGAGGGTGCAAATTTAATTTTTTATTTGTCGATTTGTCGTGGAACGCCCCAGGTACGGCTTAGGTTACTTTCTGGTGAAGGTCAGGTCAACGTCAGGTCAAGGTCAGGCCAAAAAAGGTCAAATTTTAAAGTTGATAGTTTTGCATAAAGTGGGTATTGATTCGATGCAGCTCGTCACGGGGAGTCTAATGGTGGTCTTTGTTTTGCGCTACGGGGTCTAGAATTGCTAAAAATTGAGTTTGAAAATTTGACGTCATCAATTTTGAACAGTTTTTTCGCTATAACCTCGCCAAAAAAAGAGGTATCAATCTAAAATTTGGTATGTGGATGGAAGGCGGTAAGGGCTATCACATATCTTCCGGTTTTTGCGAAATTCAAAAAACTTTTTGGATTTTTCGACTATTATATCCAAAAAATCTATTCTTTGATTTTTGGGGGTCAAAATCAAAAAAATTCAAAAATCCGAGATCGCAATTTTGTAGCCCTGTCAATTATACAGCTTTTATGTCTTTACCATTTTTCTGTATTTGCAAAGCTATAGGCCTGACAGCTCTTCCCGCGAAACCCTTTTTTGGGTCGAAAACGGCAGAACATGACGTCACTCTGACGTCATTTCCGGCCAACCTATCATAGCTTTTGGAAAAATTTTTGGTCACAATGTGTAAAATTGATGTCCAGGAGAGTACTGAAAGTTTGGTGACGATCGGCGCAGCGGTTCTGGAGATATATTGAAAAGTCTGGAGGGGGGGGGGGGCAAAAAATAGCCCCCCACCGTCGCGGGTTAAGTACATGTTTTTAGTTGTTCGTGATGAGATCTTTCGATTGGCTTATGAATTTTCCAAATCGGACCATTAGTTCGGGAGATAACAGGGGGGGGGTAAAATTTACCCCCCCCCCCCCCTCCAGCCCCGCGCGTTCGGCTGGAGACCCCAGCCCCGCGCGGGTTGATTAAGGCGCAAAAAGTATTAAAGTAAGTATAGGCGTATCCGTAGGCATATTGAGCCCGCATTTCACCCGGTCGCCCTGTCAGTCGTCTGAGACGGGGTCCACCTCGTCCGAACACAACCTTTCTCCACAGCTGTCTCCCCAGCCGCCGCGGAAGTGCCGCCCCCAGCCGAGCAGACCACAGCGAGCGACGACGGGTCGCTTTCGATTCGGAAGCGTGTCGGCGGCGCTTCCGCTGCGTTTTTCTGGCATCCAGTTGTTGTTGACGGCCTGTCGTCGGCTGGGCTCGCGCACTGGGCGTGACCCAGGTTCATCGGGCGTGACCCGGGGTCACCAGCCGTGACCGGCAGATGCCGTCGCCAGGCTCTGAGGACAATGAGGAGCCAGTCGCCAGGGTGCACCGATCGAGGCCGGGTGTTCGAGTTCTGACTTCTGCTGGATTGCTGCTGCCTACAGTGGTTTTAGTGCCTGCTTTGGCTACAATGGACCGAGATTACATCGAGATTTGATCCAGTTGGTAAGCGCTAAAAATGGTGAAGGTTGAAGGCCTCAGAAAAGACGAGCCTCGTAAAGTTCACCTGTGGATGCGTCACTACTGACAACAGTATCAACTGTCAGCAAGCAAGGCAATGGCAAGCTTTGAATGGTCTCACGGATAATAGGTTAGGCATGGACCTTAACCGAGGCCCGCCTGCTCCAAATCCGTCCCTGTCTTGCGGCGTGCAGCGGAGGAGATGACGTCACCCTGCTGATGGCGGCTTACCTGCGGCCCCTGCCCGCCCTGTCAGTGCTGCTCCTGTCCATCCTTCTGGTGGCGCCGGTGGTGGCCAGGAGCGGCGCAGGAGGAGCTCGCAGCGCCGAGTACTACCAGCGCCGCTATCAGGGCCGGCCGAGACGGGGTCCGGTACCGACTGCACCTCCGGCTGAGGATGGCCGGGACAACAGAGACGAGGGGTACCTCCAGTGGAAGGACACGAGGTCAACGGTAGCGCCACTAAATGTGACCATCGGCGGGCCCGGCCGATCGCTGAAAGCCGGGCTGATGGTTCGGGGTGAGGTGGGGGTGCTAAAACGTGAACAGTTCGGAGTGCTCCGTGCCAGCTCTTCGGCAGCTGCGAAGCGTGAGGGCGTGAAGGGCATTAGCCGACCGGACTCTGCCGGTACGTCTCGCCCTTCAACTGACACGAGTGTCTATGAGTCGGTGGCGGTGACTCAAGTAGAGTCAGTTTTGAGAGACTCAGCTACCCGCCAGGAGCCGGGGAGCAGGCCTGACTCGGCGACTCCCTCGACGGCAAGACGTCCTCCTGACGGAGAACATTTCGGCGGGGCTAGCGCCACTGGTGCGACGAACACAGCCAGCCGGCAGTGGCCACAGGCAAAGTTTGTCCGTAAGTAACATGCAAACGTAAGTAATAACTATCAGCGACAGTTGGTTTAGACGGCCTTTTACTTATGTGCATTTGGAAGTCATGTATCTTCATTCTTCATTGACCGTAAATTTGGTTTACATACCTCAACAGGTTGTGCTTTGTCGAGTGACCGCATTTCCATATGTGAATTCCACTACCGTCGAATAGTGATTAAATTGGCCCCAATAATAATATAGGCTGAAGGCTGCACCAATGCTCCACCCCACTGCATGCACTGATGCAAAATGTATGTGTCTGGTCTCCGGGGGAACAACCTGTCATACAAGATGTTTTTTTTGCAATATGCGGGGAACCGGCCGATTTTCACGAGTTTCGCATACCTTACACGGATGGACATCACGGATCTGCCAGCTTCGGGTTATACGGTGACAGGACAGCCTTCAGATTATGGCATTATTTAGGCATATTTATTTTTCTACCTCCACATGATGAATAAAGTCTCTATTTGTGAAGATCGCAGTTGTGGAGAAACCGTCAACCCGATGCGATCTTAACGATCACGGAACTACTATAACTTATATACTTATAGATGGCCTTATGTACATTAAGCCTGATACAGGCCTTGCGCGGCGTAAGGACTGATTGTAGAGCATTGACGTCACGACCTGCACACAAAGTCCGGTTAATCCGCTCATTCAAAATATGGGTCACGTGAATGAAAATAAACAAATCACTTTAATGCTCTTATAATTCATATAGATAATTGCTCGACTTTATATATACATTGGATGTTTGCACATATATGCCTGTACGTCAGGCACACGTTTTGCGTTTTGGTACGTTTTCGTTTACGTTGTGTCTAGTTAAAAATGACTGAACCGGTGACGCATCTGCAATCTTTCAGCGTGGCTTTTGCTCCCGTTCGTGGAATGTTTATAAATGTAGGTGGGCGGGCCCGGCACATGCACGTAGGTACAACATACAGTAACATGCTTATGGTATATCTAGAAGCCGTGAAAGGTTACATCAAGATAAAGATAAATGCATGACTGTGTTGTACGAATTGTCTCGCAAATACCACCAGTGAATGGGAAGCAGCACATTAGCCTGTCTCCGCCGGGATGCCTCGCGCCGTGTGTCGCCGCCATTAGCGGCAGTTGATTGGTGCGTGGGTAAATATTTCGCCAAAATCCCGTGGCATGGGATCGGTGTGTGGGCGATTCGCGGACCGCCAGTTTTTGTCTTACCGAAAGGTCGCGCGGCTCCCGCACGGAAGAGGGCAGGTCCCTCGAGTCCGTGCTCCATCCTGCGACACATTCCCTCAGCAACACCGGTCCCTGCACGGCAGAGGCCATTTTCCTCCCCAGTAGCGGCTGTGCTCAGTGTTATCCGCCCCCGCTTACTACCACGGGGGTGCCCGGGGAACGCGAGCAGACGACAGCCGCCGGGCCATGATGCGGAAAAATCGTACCGAGCTCTAATCACATTACCGACATTGCCACGTCGTGCAGGTGAGCGACCCAAAGCGGATCGTTGATCTCTGAGAACGTAACAGGCGTAGCACAGTGCGAACGGAGGAAGAAAAGTCCTCGGCCCGACGTGTCACTCCCTTTGGCACACGTGTAACTGGCTCATGAGCGTGCCCGTTTTAGCAGACCTGAGACTTGAGAGCTGAGGTCAGCCTTATCAACATAAAAAATAACCGGTTGCGGCTATTTTTAGGATTTAAATTCGCCCATGTTTCACCAGTTCACCGCCAAGCAGCTCACCGCCGACGTAAGTATTTGTTGACAGTGAGCCTATAGTCTAACCCGTACCGGGCCTATTTATATAGGTAGGTACAGTGTGACCGGACCTATCGGTTTTCTATACACCGAAGGGGAGGGGTGGAACCGTTTAAAAGTTGAAACTAACTGAACTTAAGTCTCCCGGTAAAACGAGCGTGTGCGCCGTTACGAGACGCAGGCACTGGTCTGGTACCCGATTTCAAGGTCTCAGGTCAACCGGTGACCTCTGAAGTTTGTTGAACTGACCCAAAGTAGGTACGGGCTCAGTTTTTGGTACATAACTTGCCCGAAATTGGTCGCGGAGCTGCGTTTTGGGAAATGGGAATCATGTTCACCATGACTCAGTAACGTTATTAGACCGTAGGTAAATGGTAATGATATACCTTTTGTTTGGGCGAGGAAAGCTTAGACCATAAAACTCAGGTCAAGGTCAGGACTCAGGTTACGTCAGCTGACTCAGGTCAGTGGTGGCGGAACACATTCAATTAAGGGGAGCCGGGGGGGGGGGGGGCACTGCCGACTTCTGGTCTCATTCTTTCCATGCAACGCCCATAGGGCTAATGTTAAAATGGCAAAATCAAAGGGGGGCACGGTGCCCCGGTGCTCCCCCCGTTCCGCCGCCTATGACTCAGGTTACGTCAGGACGCAGGTCACAGCCTCTCAGGTCACGAAGCTGGTCGAAGGAGCTCAAGTCGCATATTTTTCGATTTGGCAGATCTTCCCGAGTCCATCGGTGGCTTTCTTGGCTCGCTAGCTCAGTTCTATTGAGTTATTGACGAAAACCTCCGGTGAACTCATCTAAGTCGTGCATGACGTCAAGCAGTCAACAATCCAAAAGCTAAACGTCGGACCTTGCAAGGAGCTTATGAATTCATGATTCCATGTGCTTGCGATGGTCATCATATCTCGAGCCAAAATAACAGGATCAGAGTATTTCCCTGTATTTTCTATTGATCAATGGTGATGTCACGTGACTGACCTGACCTAGGGTGACCCTTACGAAAAATCCGATACCACAAGCTATGAGAGCTCGGGACTTGGGAGGCCTACTAAGAATTAAGTCCTGTACCAATGTGCAATCCCCGTGCGAAAGGCTCCCTGGCATTGATGACGTTGCAAATTTGCGACACCAGTGCCGTATACAGGTTCACTTATTGACTTTCTGACCTAACCTAAAAATCAGGCTGGAGTCACGCAAGCCTTCTTTCAGCTATCGGCAGCGGGTTCCGAGCAATTGCAAAAAACGCCGGGGGCACACCCCCCCCTCCCCGAAGGTTAATTAATAATGGCCTCTTTCGAGTTGAAGTCATACGAGTCATAACACTCCACAATAGAGCCGTTCATCACCACACGTCGAACAAATGTGCCCGTCAACCACGGCTGACCTGACCCGTCCCGTTCACAGGTCTGCCGGTGCTGACTGTTCTGCGGTTCGCGAACGACGCGTGCGGCTCGGAGATTGGCGGAGGCTGGGGGACGTGTCTGCTGCCCTCAGAGTGTAGCCGACATCGTGGGGTGGCCAGCGGTGCCTGCGCGCACGGCTTCGGCGTTTGCTGTGTCCGTGAGTCGAGACACCTTATCGAACGTTCAAAAGTAGTGAGTTGAGCTGTGAACTTGAGGACTAATAACATGGGGCCGTATCGGAGCACATTGCATTAACACCTCAAGCTAAGGCTGATGTAATGATTAACACTCTTTTCTGCCCATCGTACCTAAATCTTTGACACTTTTTTCAGAGAGCGAGACGTGCGGCGGAGAGACGAGCGTCAACAACACGTACTTTGTCAACCCGGAGCACCCGGTCGCGGGCGTGGCAGTGCGATCGTGCATCCTCACCGTGCACAAAGCAGCGCCGGATGTGACGCAGATTCGACTTGACCTCACCGAATTCCAGGTAATTGATCGCGCCAGGTGATCATCGTCAGGCCAAACCAACTTCTGACACAGAAACACTCAGTAATAATGCATAGTGTATATTACGACAAATAACGATAGCTGGACCGACAGGGCTGCTGATTGCCAGCACTGCTCAGCACCGACCGGGCAGCACCCGGACGGCGGCAGTTGGACGACCAAAGCCCATGGTCGTCGCCTCTCGCCGCAGACCATTCTCTCTCGCTCGGTTAGCTTTTCGCGTAGCACCATATCGCCAATCACAGTAGATGGCAGCGGCCGGGTTTCTATTGCGCTCCTACCCCGCGCTCCATGCGGCTCCTGCTCGACAAGCTTTCATAGCACAGAGACACCGACTGACCGCGTCAGCCACGACAGAAGGCACGACACGCTCCCCGCCACCGTCCCATTGAGGGCGTCTGCGCAGCGGCCACAGGAAACACGTTCGTTCGCCCGCACCCAGTAGCCCATAACATTGTGGCGAGTCAGGAGTTTTCATTTCCAACAGTTCATATACAGCATGCCGTAGAGCGGCGCAAAGCGTAATAATAGCAAACAAATACCTTCTCCAATGCTCATCGGGTATAAAAACGAAATTTTCCTAGCATGCACATTGCGGTAGCGACAGCTTAAGCAAAACCCAACAAAACTAGCAAAAACAGGCTACGGAAGCTCCAGCTTCTGATCTTCACCATTACCTAGGATAAAATAGTTCACAAAATCCCTAATGACCCTACAAAAACCCGTCCGAAATGGGCATGTTCCGTCGTCTCACCAGCAGCAGTATTACCTCAGCGTAGCCGTCGCGACAGTGGATGAACCGCCACTTATAGAACAATATATAATGCATCACAAAGCGGAACAAAGTAGAAAATATATGGTACAAATCCCGCCAAGAGTTGCACGAATCTGTGGAAAGACAGACGCTCCGTCCATCAACACCCTGTACAGCCGTCAAGCTGGTCGACACCGCGCCCTTCGCGACCCACTGAGGTCCACGACACTCGTCAAAGCGGCTTCATTAAAAGCACACTGAAGCTCGCATGTCATTGGTCCAACCACAATCTATTCTGTGTACTCTTGTCTGGACCCACTCACACTTCAAGGGGATATGGGCCCATTGCCACAGCGCATCAGCGGTCAGGTGACTTCTCCAGTAAATTCGCAACCGCGGTTCCACCGCGAAGTTCTTCAGTTATCAACTGCAATGCTTTCCTCCCATGCTTCGACGAGCCCCTAATCCTCCACCAGCGACCACCTCGCGGCACGCACGGCGTCGCCGGGCTGTCCAGTCTGCGCAGGGACTGGACGAGCCGGCTCACTGCGCGCGCAGAGGGGCGATCACCGAACCACCATCGGGTGAGGGCAGGACGAGTCCCTCCAGCGCCTGGCTGACCGACGGCGGCGGCCGCTCTGTCTGACGAATCTCCAAGTGGACCAGCAGCGAAGCCAGCTCCAGCGGCTCTCCGTAGCCGTTCTTCAGAGGCACACTGCGCAGCCCGGGCCGCACACACTGCAGCGGGTAGGTCGCCTGGCCGATGAAGTTGGGGTCACCAAACATGTCTTCGTCGTGGACGGCGAAGCGGAGTAGCGCCAGCGGCGGGCAGTGCACGGTGAACTCACAGGTCTCGTTCCAGACGGGCGCCAGTCCGTTGTCCGGCACGACACGCGTCGTGTACTTGTTGCAGTTGTCGTACTCGGCACCGATCACCTCGACGTCGACGAAGGGGCTGACGATACCCCGGCCCTGCTTGCTCAGGTGGCGGCCGGCGATGATGCGCAGCGCGTACACAGTCGGCGGGAATGGCAGCGTGGTCTTGTCGAACGGGTCGAACGACTCGCCATGCATAAACGCCGGCTTGAGCACGTAGCCACAACCGCCATTCTGCATGAAACGTGCCTGGTTCAGCTGCATCGCCCGGTCCGGAGTCTGGTAGTTGAGTGCCACCATCTGAGAGCCGGCATTCCACATCGGTACGGGATTGTAGTTGGATGAATCGATGCGCTGTCCCTTGGGATACACGCGGCTCAGCTGCAGCTGATTGTACCAAAGGAAGAACTTGACGTTTGGCGGATTCAGCCACTTTTCTACCTTGGTCTCCGGGAAGCTGGACATCTCCTGGAAGGCACGAGACTCGCGAAGTCGCTCCGGTTGGAAGGTCTCTGTACGACAGTACACAATCAGAGCCGACAGTTCCTTGGCGATGCGCTTGATGCGTTCCATGTCTCTCCGAGCACCGCCAGTCTCCTGACCGCTCTCTGCTACTTGCCGGATCCGCTGCTCCCAGTCGCGACCCTCTGACCAGTTGGCGCAGCCGAGGTCCACCGGCGTCAGAGATGTGGCAGGCAGTACGCGCACGATACATTCTAGGGACGGAGCACCATCGGACGGTGGACCGGCCGGGAGGAGTTCTACTTGTGCTCGAAGAAGCGCCACAGATCCCTGTTGTAGCGAACCCAGCACGGATGGGTCAGCCTCATCCGATGCCTCCACCTCTTCCACGTAGTTGCTGGGGAACCAGAGCTGGCGACGCCCGCCGTAGTCACCGCGCCACCAGCCATCGTTCTCTTTGCTCACGTTCGTGATGACGGCGTGCTTGCAGAACGTCAGCTCATCGTCACGCTGTGCACGATAGTCATGCAGTGCCCTGACTGTCACCTTAGCTGCGAAGGAGGCTGGGTCCATGTAGGTACCAGAAGCATGTCCATCAGTTGGAGGAGCGTTCTTCTCCAGTGCAGCACGCGCCACCAACTCGCTCGTCACCGGGTACCTCAGGCGCACTTTCTTGTAAAGCGGGTGTTTTTCATAGTAGCTGACCAGCTCGACTAGACTTTCGAACTGGACGTTGCCGATGACGTAGAGACGTCCGTCGCGTCGCACGCGACAGTGCTTGATGCGGCGGTCAGCCCGGAACGACAGAGACAGGGCCGCGGCATCACGCTGGCTGGGTCGCACGAGGAATGCACCTTCTTGAGGCACGCGCTGCAGCATCTCTTCAGCCTTGTCCCGCGAGCAATCAGCATGGTACCAGTCCTTGCTTTCGTGCTGGTTGGGCTGCGGAACAGGCTCCGTCAGCAGCATGGTGAAGTTCTGTGTGCGCAGCGGGTTGGTGCGGTAATGGTTGATGAGGTTGAACAGACAGTCAAACGTGACCGTGTCGATCAGGTACACCTTGTTCTGACCCCATTCGGGTCGTGTGCGGATGCGGCAGTGGTTGACTTGACCGTTTCGCCAGAACGACAGCGAGTAGTCGCCGACGAACGTCTCACTCTCACGGACTAGGAAGGTGCCGTTACCGAGGTTCGAGTACTCGCGGAGCAGCTGCTCTGCACGTGGACGACCACCTTGCAGCCGACCGTGGAACCACTTCTCACCAAAGTGTAGCTCGTCATTGGGCACATTGGCTTTCGGTGGCAGCGGCTCTGAATCCTCGCCGTCTTCGTCGTTCTGGTCAGCTGAGTGCTCCTCAGTGAAGTATAGTCGCTGATTGGCGAGCACGAAGAAATGCGGCGTCCAATCGCCGTACACCTGGTCCTCCAAGTAGAGAATGCCGTTCTTTAGACTGTCGCTGAGGTCAAGGCCATCGAAGCCGTCGTCTTGGCTGGTGACTACCACCTCATCTGACCCTTCGGGAAGCTTCTTGTGCTTGATCAGAATCTTGCGACGCAGCGCCTGCGGTGAGGGCAGCTCACTTTCTGTTTTGTCGACAGGTGCCGTCAGCAGCATGTCGCCGAACACTTCGTGGAAGGCGGCCGCCATCTTGCGCTGCTGCGGCAGACTGCAGTGGTCTTCGATGGACAGGATCACTGGAAACTCGGACGTGACGAACGCGTTGTCGCGGATGCACCGAACCACGTCCACTAGCTTGATTTTGGAAGTCAGCGTGTGACCGTGGAAGATGAGCGGTGTCGCGTCCGGACCATCCCAGCAGTCCAGCTCGATGCAGCGGCAGCCAGCGCGAAGACAGCGCGCGTACGCCTCTACGGAGCTATCCGACGAGAACTGGTCTCCTGTGAGGTACGTGTTGTGCGAGGAAGCGATCCAGTAGTGAGCCAGCGGCCTTGTCATATCCTGCGTGACTGTGTCATTCCTCATGTCCCACAGCTCATTTTGCTTACTGAAGAGGAAGCTGACGAACTCATCAGCAGTGAAGAAAGGCTCCTTCACGTCCCTCTGCGGCTCTTGTAGGTAGTCGCGCATGAACTGGCCGGCCAGAGCCTCGTCCCGGCCCAGCCGATCTTGCTGCTCGTTGACTAGGAACCGACAGAACGCAGACACGGAAACGTTCTCCTCCGCACGCACGTACCGTTCGACGCCACCAACTAGCACAGCGGGGTCCCACACGATCCGGTAGTACAACCGCAGGAAATCGTCGAACGTGATGCGACCATTCTTCGACCCATCTGCTTCCTGGAAGAGCTCTTTGAGCCGTGCTGTGGACAACTTGCAGTTGACACGAGGCAAAAACGCCTTCAGATCTTTCAGAGTCACTGAGCCGCCCATTCCGTAGAACTCCTTGAAGAGCCAGCGAACCACCTGTGATGGATAGGGCGTCTGCTGCGCCTCTCGCACCAGCGCCTCCAGCCCGCGCAGCCACGTGTCGCACTCGCGCTCGGACAGGCACGCCACCGAGAGCGTCTTGAGCGTGAATGCGGCACCGTAGCTGACGACAAAACACTTTGCTGGCTCGCAGCGGCGGGCATCTTCTGGCCAGCGCTCGAACTCCCGGCTCGCCCGGCCGCGGCGCACCTGTTTCACCAGTCGCAAGTCGAGCAGCACCTCGGAGTCGTCGCCGCGGCTCCGGTCCGGCACGCTCGCCTTGAGGCTGATCAGCTGGCCCGTCTCGCGGCGAACGGCCAGGGACTTTCGCTCGGGCCGCCGACGTAGGCAGAAGCGCGTGACGGCCGTGCCACGTCCCAGCAGAGTAATGGTGTGCTCCAGAGCCAGACCGGCGTCGCCCCGCTCCGCCGAGCACTGGCGCAACACCGCCGGCGGCTCAGAGCCCATCCTGAAACGAGAGCCATATAATCGGGATGAGCACGTGCTAATTGACATGGACAATTATACGAAAACGCCGTTCACATTCGACATCGCAATGAAAACCAGGTTGTGGAGGAATGTAAATTGAGCAAATAAGAGGTGATTAAAAGTTAAAACTAAAGTCAAAGTATCAAATTGCTTGGAATAAATGGGACAATACGATGATTCGAAAACGTTTGGGATAGCAATCATTCAAGAACAGCGTGACATGGAAAACAGGAAACTCCGCGAAAAGTTTAGATGGAAACTAGAAATGCTTATTATATCTCCAATTTCTAGACACCTATTCTAAGAACATTAGCCAACGCCAAGAAATGCTTTTATAATTAGCGAAAGATGCATGCCATGTTGCATTCGGTGTATCTGGACCAATCGCAATGACTGTCGATAGCAAGCATCACGTGCTCCATGGCAGCAAAAATTAACTAAAACATTAACAAACATGCCCTTTTCTCTTACCCGAGTACTCGCTGCTGATATGTTGCTATGCACTATGTCTCTAGATGGCGGGACCGACGAGCGGTACCTGCAAACGAGACGTGTTCAGCGTCAGCGGTCAGGACAGCAACAGCATAGTGCCGGCACTCTGCGGCCAGAACCATGGTCAACACTGTGAGTATTGTCGAGAGTCAGGCTAAGGTGAAAATACCAGGTGTTACTTGCTTATAATCACATTGCTAGTGAGGGAATGGAGGACAGGATTCATATGGATAGTTTGGTATTTGTTCCACAGCTAAGAACGCAGGGCAATGGTTTTTTTTGCAGTTGCTTTCCTGTTAGGTACTGATTATTCGTGTGGAATCATTCGCTCATCAAAGTTCATGACAATGCCAAAATTTAGGTACTCTTGAAACACAATCCTTCCAGACGCCCAGCTGACGAGCCCAGTCCGTCTGATGATATATCGCCCTGACCACCTTACGTCTCAACGCGGCAGTATATCTGGAGGTGGGCGAGCGGACGGGACCCGTGCAGCTGCGGGTAGTCACCTCGTCACCGTCTGGACACCGCTGGCGGGTCAGAATCAGTCAGCTGCGCCGCACCGAGGCCGGCCGGGCGCCGCCGCTGTGCCTTCAGTACCTGACCGGCCGCTCCGGCCGAATCGCCAGCTTCAACTACAGGCCGGCGGTACAGGGCCAGGCTGGACAGCCGACGGACGGCGGGTATATGGTGAGATGAGTTAGTCATTGCTGCAAGATTTGTGTCACAAATAGACATCAGCCGAGTTGTTCATCCAATGTGCCTTAGAATATCCATGCATGTATGATGCATGTTTACACGTGAGACCTTCAATTGCTAGAAATTTTCACTCACCAGCCAATCATTGACTGCATACTCCTCCCTTCAAAGCGACAAGGCAAAGTGCTAGCGTTTCCAGGCATCAACGGTAGAGCAGATAAAAGCCAGGCTGCTAATATTGCGTGGTCGTAAAACGGGCTCATCTTCTTTCAGACATGTGCATGGATCCCAAAAAATGGATCTGGGATCTGATCCCACGGATCTTGATCTCGGATCCGACGGGATCTTAGATCCAGCTCTTGAGCTTATCGAGAGATCCCTAGGGATCACAGATCCGAGTCTCATTTACATTGCTTGAGATCCAGTGAGGCCATAGATCCTCACTTATTTTTTGTGAACACAGAAATAAAAAACATTTGTTGCAACCCACAAACGTTCTGTTTTAGTCATTTTATGTGATTGCACGTCATAATCCATAGTTTTGTGGCACTTATTGACATAGAAACTCTTTGAAACATGGTTTAGCTGCTGTGCATGGTGGGACCCACTCAGATCAAAGATCCATGTTCTTGGGTGATCGTCAGATCGTATGAGACCATAGATCCAAGATATTCTTCACGCCGGATCCGATGGGATCATAGATCCTCACGTGCAGTTTGCTTCGAGATCCACTACTGAAATCATAGATCCATCACTCGGATCCATGCACATGTCTGACTTCTTCTACATATTTGCCGTTCTGGCGTCGCATCCATTTATGTTTTGCACCCGCCTCTACTAAGAAGTCGTACTCGTTCAACTCCCTAAGCATTTCACAGAAATCTGATGATGGCCACTATTTTTGCAGAACAACCTCAACTACATGATATGTATCAGGAAAGAGTCGGGCTTCTGCAGCATTACCTACTCCACCGACAACTTTGGATCGCAAGCTATGGCAAATGAGTTTAACATTGTTAACTTTGAAAATGAGGAATCAGGTGAGAGTAACACGAGAAAGTTCGAATTATTATCAGCCGTATATGGTGTGCTAAATTGGTGATGCCACTCTGCGATTGAACTTTTCATAGGGATGTTGAACTACGCAAAAAAACCGACAAACATAAATATTGCAAACATCTATGCATATAGCAAGGAAATACCCTAACTGGTTAAGAACGTTTTTCAACTGACATGCGACGAACTGACCGACAAACCCAATACTGTTGACTCCCCTCCCCACCCTAACACATGCCCCCCCCCCCCCTGACCGACTGCATGCACCGACACTGGACTGTGGCCGCGTGTGCGTGTGTCTGTCACCGTGCCGAGTCAGATGGCGGTATCGACCCTCGGATCGTGGCCACAGCTACCGGTGGCACGCCGACCGTGCCAGCCGGCCAGGCGGGCGTCGGACCCATCAAATGTCGGCACGATTTTCTGGTGCTCAGCCTGGACCGGCTCTGCGGCGAGCGGCTCAACGACGCGGCCGCCAGCAGCACGCTCACGGACAACGCCGACGTCACAGGTTTGTGGCGCGCGGCGGGGCCCAGTTGGAGGCGGTGCTTCGGCCGCGGACAGCATGGGGCCAATCAGAAATGCTGTTCAATATCCTTGCCGTTATGGCTTGGACATTGGTAACGTTGATTAGATATGAGTTGACCGTAATATCGTCTCAAAATCAGATCACAAGCGAATAGCTTACACCGGTGTACGCCATAATTACATGACACTTGACAGTACACGCTTTAACCTGGATTGTCGCATGATTAGCAGCAAGCGGCTTTTGCCAGCACCGCACTCTCGCCGACATGCTCGCAGTCAACACATTACACAGCCCTTGAGAGCAGGATGTGCCTCGACCTTGGTCTCAGAAAGCGGCGTGCGGTTTAACCCCGCTCATGCATTCATGCAGCGAGCGTGACGGGCCACCATACCTGCCCCGTCCCCAACCCGGGAACAGTCCAGCTGTTAACCCGGCAGTTGCTGGGGTATTTCGCCACCCACCGTTTGCTGGGGGGGGGGGGCGTTAAACGCCCCCAGCCGATAACTCGAGAACCAATAGGCGCAGCGAAACGCACGAGGCGGCAAACGAAAGAACGCGACGAGACGCTTCAAATGAGTACTTTAAAGTTGAATTTTGAGGTCACAGGTCGGGTCAAGGTCAGGTCAAACACCTGAAATCGGGCTTTCAGTAGCATTGACTTCAGGACTTCGCAATGGGCGCCTCTCGTCATAAACTCTGTCAAAACGGTGCACAATCCATCGTATAAGGCCTACAAGAGTGTCAGCTCCATGTAGGGGTCAGTCAAGCATAGGTCAGGGTCAAGGTCAGGTCAACCGGGTAGGCACATATCCCCAAAAATCAAAACTGATATTCGCAGCCTGTGACACATGTTTTATGGGTAATTTGGGGCGTAGAACACGATGGTGACATTCATTTTATCATATGTGTACGTGTTTGGCTCAAAAAGTTCAATTTAAGAAATGCATGTATCATGGTCGCGAAGTAGTCACGAAAAATTGCCAAGATTCAGTTCAAGATTTTGGAAAATGCGGAACGATAATCAATAATCGAAGATAGCCATTTGATTTTTCATGGTATTGGCAGTCTAATGGCGTTTACGGCATGTCTGTATGTCTATTTTGTGATTTTATATGATTGTTTGAACATATGCGGTTTTTGGTCGAAAACTCAGAAATCATGACGTCACTAAAACCTCGATATCTCAAAAAAATTTCCGACCGATTTTTTTGAAACTTTGTCACAATAAACTTCAATCAATTCCCTACAGGTACCCAAAATTTGGCGCGCCTGCGGCGCGCCGTTTTTATGCTATGGCCCGGCGAAAAAAGTGGGGGCGTTTAACGCCCCCCCCCCCAGCAACTCGCGGGTTAACAGACTGAAAAGTGCAAGCGAAGTTACATGCAAATCTCTGGATGAAATTTGAAACGATGTCATGAGCTTCATAAGAACAAAAAAGAACTCGACACTAAGCATAACTTTATTCTTAGGTTCTTTAGCTAACGCTCGCTGCCGTTAAATACAGAACCTAAAAGCAACAGTCGGATGGGACGGCCACCCCAAGGGTTGCCTCTCGCTCTCAAAGACACTGCGTCGCATTCAGTCTATCGTTTAGGTTAGGCCCTCTTCTAGACCGTAACCTACTGTAAACTACATATATACCATGAACCAAACAGTTAGCAGTGCACAAACAGCCAAATCACGCCCACGACCCACGCCCTAACCGTATCCTAACTCAGCCGTCTTTCCGACAGACTACTCCGCTGGCCAGTTCGTCGTCAAGTTTGTCTCCAATCACCAGCGGACCGGAGCCGGCTTTCAGCTCGACTTTCGGCAGAACCCGTGCTCCTCTCAGCAGGCCACATGAATGCGTTTCTCGTTTGCCTCCCGTGTTTGCGTTAGCATCTGTCACCCGAGTCGCCCAAAGAGGGGTGGCCAAGGCAAGCCCTGATTCATATCATCGTGTATGTTTGAAAGGACGCATCACATGGAAGAACAGGCTGGCAGTAAGGTAGCTAGTTTAGTCCATTATTCAGGTAAATAGTTGCCGCTATCCTCATAAGCATATGTGTGACTTTAACGATGCATATTATCAGGTGTGTGGCCAGTTGTGTCAGTGTATCAAAGAACTGTGATGAAGTGCTGGTAATTGTATCAATACATCTTGAAACATGGACAGATGCATTTGGATAATTGTCAAAATAACACACACTTTCAAATATCAGGAGAGATGACCAGTATTTTTATAATTAATTAGCAAAGGAAAAAATGGTTGATTTCAGAATCAAGCCACACAATTATTAAGTAAGAAAGATGATAGTGAGATGAGATCTCCTGCTGGATTAAGTTTAGGATCTATCTCAACATATGGTGAGCTGAAGTTGTCCTCTTTGTGACCTGATGCCAAGGGACCCTGATGGTCACTCAGAAGCAGTGAACCTGAGACCAGGAGAGTGCAAACTGGCTGTTCTTTGAGCTGCATTGTTATTCAGGCCAGCTGGCAAACTGTGAGAGGGCAACTCTAAACTGAGGACAATGATAATGTCATCATCTACCTACAATATGCTGAGCTTTAGGTTCCAAATCTGAGCAGCAGGCTGGAAGCCCTGCATGAAGGCATTCTATTAAGCACCTTTAATGATGTGTTATGTTACAATCCTGGAAATATGCCTCCACTCTGCAGTCTGCAGGCATTGGTTTTCAACTGTATTTCTACTAATGTGGCATTCTTTATCACACTGTTACCTATATACTGCATTAACAGGTACTTGCTAGATACTCTACAGTCAGCAATGCTTCTACTAGTAAAAGTTATATTTTGAGCTAAGTTTTGCTTGTTTCAGAGTCTCATTACAAGTCATGGGCAAATCATAGGTAGACGTCAGGTGTCACCATGTCATTAAACACCACATCTTGTTTAAATTCTACAAACCAGATGCGCAATCAGAATAAGACCATTAAAACACATCAATAAAGCACCAGTCACCACACCCTGCATCTCGGCTGTGTGGTCTGCACAAACAAATGAAGAACACACATTTCATTGTTAACCCAGGCAACAAAAGCACTGGCAAATCAAGTGGACAACTGGAACCTATTTTCATATTTTTTGGAGTGAAATATAATTTTCTAATAAGAATTTTGCCTATAATAAAAAGGCAAAATTCATGATCTTGAACAAGAAAAAACTCAGTAATTTTTGTTTTTAAAACTTGCATTTCACCACAGTGCATGTCTGCATCATAGCAAGGAAGGAATTGGGTATTTAGAGCAGACATCACACGAAGGTTCTCAAACGAAGGACAGGCGCCATACCCAGAAATGCTTATTCTAACCAAAACAAAACAAACCTATCCTGACCTAACCTAACATACATCCTGCAACCTATAACCTACAAACCTAAAAACCTACAGCCCTCTCCTTGGTAAGGTTGGAGAACCCAAGATCAAGATTGGAAAACCTTCGAGCGATGTCTGCTCTGCTCATGCCGGGATTGGAATCCATAGGTTTTGCGAGTTTTTGGGGAGTTTTTGGGGAGTGCGTTGGGAGTGTGTACCACAGCCTTGAAAACCTAGATATTTATGAATCCACCAATTTTGATTTGCGGGTACCTACCTACCTACCTATGATGGTGTAACGATGAACGTCGACAAAATGGCTCGCCGGCTCTGGCTCATCTTCCTCGCATTAAATGCCAATATCAACTGGCACTTTCAATACTATAGGAGCTTAAATAATAAATCCCCACAAAATAGTGTATCTTGAGGCGCCAAGTTGTCAGAAACGCGAAAAGATAACCATTTAAACGCAGCATTCCCACACATCCTCCTCCTGCTGATCCTGCGTCATTTTCGTAGCAAAAATATTCAAGGTTATTTGGTAGCTCTTGAATATGGTAGCATGGCCGCCACTTCATTAGAGTAAATTTCCTTTGCGACCATTGCCATTTGCACAGTGAAAGAAAAGTAATCTTGCGGTGATATTTGATTGCACAAAATATTGACCTGACCTTTCATGGTATTATCAATTTATTTTTGATGACCTCATCTTTCATTTTTACCTCAGGCAGGACTAACGTAACTGACGCACTCATGTTCGGCCACCATGCGACAAATTCTCTGACATATATTCCGGTTTTTTCGATATACTCAAAATTTTGGATTTTATAATTATTTTCCCAAAAAGTCAGTTTTTTTAAGAAAAAAATGGGCCAAAATCCAAAATTTTCAAAAAACTGAGATAGCCATTTGATAGACAAAGTAAAATCACGTACAACCTTTTTTTGTTACGTCTTGATGATTCCTTTGAAAATGAAGATGTTAGCGGCGTTTGAAATTTTGCCGTTTTTGAGGCGAAAATGGCGAACATGACGTCACTAAAACGTCATTTTCTCAAAAAGTTTCCGATGGATTTCGCTCAAATTTTCAGGGAACGTGTCAAATTGATGTATGAAAAGGTACTGAAAGTTTGACGTCGCTGGCGTAACGCGTTTAGAAGTTATCGGTGAAAAACGGCAGGGGGGCAGATTCTGCCCCCCCCCCCAGCGGGGCGCGGGTTAACCTTCGCCCCAGTGGGGGGGGGGGGCATATGTTACCACCCTGTCGCGTTTTTTGCGTGTGAATAGAAAACCGCGGCGCGTAGCGCCGCGCCGCTTGGGGTAACTTTTTGCACATCAATTTTGGACAATGTGTGAAATTTTTGACCCCAGGTCGTGTCAGGTCAGGTCACCAGGTCAAGTTAACTGACCAAGCCTAAAAAGTTTGCAATCATGTCCAGCCTGCAGTGTTTGTCAGAGAGGTTTTAAACTTGGTGGATTGCATGATGTTATGGGTGCCTACAATGTGTATATCTCTGATTTTTTATATGCGTGACCTAAGGTCTGGTCAGTGGCGTGACCTTTCCATTATAAGTCAATGGAGAAAAACGAAAATGCCTTTAGATCCGTGTGTACGCATAGGAACAGTCCAAATATTTCAGATCTGGACAATCTGGACAATGATCTGGACCACCTGTGACGACCAAGGTGTCTTTTTTTGCTGATAGCCTCTAGAAAGGTCATCCGAGGTCATTTGAGGCTACAAACAGCTTTTTGCCAATAACTCTCGATTGGAAAGAGATAGAACGCTCATGGGGTTGGCCTCATTGTGTTTGTCTTGCCGAGACGCATCAACTGATATGCAACATGACCTTTTTCGGTCAGGTCATGACCTTGACCAGAGGTCAAATTTTGAAGTTGACCTTTCAAGGTCAAATTATAGTTTATTCAACGCGTCTCGGCGAGATGAATACGATTCTGGCAATAGAAATGCCCTAGCTTTTTTTAAGTAAAAAGTTATTGTCGAAAAACACTTTTCGTAAAAACAGCTATTTTTGGAGTTTTTGCCCTCTGGAGGCTAAACCGTTGACCTGAGGTCAATTTTGATAATGACCTTATAAAAAGAAGAGTTGAAAAGCTATCGATTGCTAGCTACCATAGTTCCTGAGATAACGGCATGTTTTCTGAAAAATATAATGACCATTGGCAAATTTTGACCTTTGATGACCTCTGGTGACCCCAATATTGCTCTAAGATGAAAAATGACCGAAATACTTTCAAACGTACGCATTGAGAGCTATCGACTGCTTTTTACCGCGTCTTTTTTCTAGCCCTCTTAGTTTTTGAGTTAGAGGTGGGTGGTAACATATGCCCCCCCCCCCCCCCACTAGGGCGAAGTTAGCTGAGACCGCCACTGGGGCGCTGGTTAATTAGGTGGCAAGACGTCCTTCATGTTTGCGTAATCAAACAACTAAGATACGTATGTATAGCCCCAACAAAACAACAAGACTGAACTGAGCACAAGCATAATAATCAGTGATCAGACAGGATCTACATCCCCATTGTCCATTTTAAAAAAAGAAACATCGATGGCGGGACACGAACAAGATTCTCAGTACGGAAGCACCATTGAGAAACCCTTGCGTTCATGTTACCTCCAGCTTCAAACAGGATTTCAATTTCAGTCGGCATCCTTCTTCGAAGCTATATGGCGGCCGCGGAGGGCTCTCGAAGACGGCGGAGTACGTCTCGAGTACATGCTGAGTGCTGGCGCGATTGGTAATAAGACTGCCCGGCTGGCTGCCCTGGGGCGCTAACCACGGCGGCGGACCGGCACAAGGAGCTCGCGGGCGGGCTCAGAGGAGACGGGGGACAGCAATACCGTCTGTTTACCAGGCGGCTGACATACGATCATACCGGCTCACCAGTCGGTACACAGCACTCACAGGCGATAGATGAGCGGAGCGCACTGATCTGTTTTTATTATTATTATCATCTGTCAGTTTGCCAAGGGCTAGCGTCAAAACCAAGGCCGTATATATATATATATATATATATATATATATATATATATATATATATATATATATATATATATATATATATAGTCGTAGGGTCAAAACAAAGAAGTCGGCCGAATGCAAGCTCACCAAAGAACATGCAACAGTTGGGCGATGAAATGGAATGCAAGTGCAGTAAGTAGACTACTTGTCATCAGTCATGGTGCCTGAGGCTGCCATAAATTTTATATCAAGCTTTCTCATTTAAGCCTTCGAAGAAAACGATTGTCTTTTCTTTTCTAAAAGGACAAATAACAAAGGACTGCACTCTTTGGTCAAGTGTCAAGTACCATGCTGGATATTCGCACTTCATATTACGATATAGGTATGATACCGAGACTTTTTCCCTAATCGACAAGCAGTGCTATTGATGTGTCCGGGTCATACCCTTTAACTGTTTGGCAGCGATGAAACATCAAAACTGGGCAGCGTAAACAATCAAGGTTTTATCAAAATCTGGTTAAAGCAGTTCAATTGCGTAAACGCAATTCCAAAACTAAAAAGTACCTATAAACTATAATTAGCTAAACCATTACAGTTAATCATAGAGTACATAATATACTTAATTTAACCTTGCAGGCGGTGGGGGTGCATTTTTTGCCCCCCTTTAGTTTTTTCGATATATCTCGAGAACCGCTGCGCCGATCGTCACCAAACTTTCAGTACCCTCCCGGGAGTAGCTAGCGCACATGGTGACCAAAAATTTTTCCAAAGGCTATGATAGGTTGGCCGCTAATGACGTCAGAGTGACGTCATTTTTGCCATTTTCGACCCAAAAAAAGGTTTCGCGGGAAGAGCTGTCAGGCCTACAGCTTTAGAGATACAGAAAAATGTTTCAAACATAAGAGGTGTAAAATTAGGAGGGCTACAAAACTGTTATCTCGGATTTTTGAAATTTTTGGATTTTGACCTTCAAAAATAAAAAATAGATTTTTTGAATATAAAAAACGAAAAATCCAAAAAGTTTTTGAATTTCGAAAAAAACGGAATAAATGTGATAGTCCCTACCACGTTCTATCTACATACCAAATTTGAGATCGATACCTCTTTTTTTGGCCAAGCTATAGCGAAAAAACTGTTCAAAATTGATGACGTCAAACTTTCAAACTCAATTTTGAGCAATTCTAGACCTCGTAGCGCAAAACAAAGACCACCATTAGACTCCCCGTGACGAGCTGCATCGAATCAATACCCATCTTATGCAAAAATATTAACTTTGAAATTTGACCTTTTTTGACCTGACCTTGACCTGACCTCCACCAGAAAGTGACCTAAACCGTACCTGATGGTCTTATAACCAACACCATTGAGTTTGAAATGAAAAACTGGCCATAAAACATGCATCGCACACCCTTAATAAAGTTGGGTTCATGTGGTGACCCTTGGTGACCTTTGGTGACCTGACCTGTGACCTGACCTGGTATGACCAGTGACTTTTAATAGCAACATATGTACTAGACAACTGACGCCCTATCGCTGATTTTCGACAAAATGCGTTTTACTCGGTGTTATAGCGCTTTCCCTAGAAGCCCCGTGAACGGTGAAACATTTTATCTTTGACCTGACCTGTGACGTCATCGGTGACCCCGAGGTCAATGAAATTTGATTTTCCTCAACAAATTTGATAGGGCTATCGAACGCCGTTTGAATTTTCCGGATCCGTCCAGTAGTTTCGGAGATTCCGGATTCCGCGCAGTGGGGGGGGGGGCAAAAAATGCCCCCCCCCCCACTGCGCGGAAGGTGGCCGGGAGGCCCACCGCCTGCCGGGTTAAATTAGGTACATACAGACCCTAACCACCTGATAATTTTCACATTTTATGCGTGGAGAAAGTGAAGTGACTGCATCAATGATGCCGTGTTTATGTCATTAATTAAGGAAGAAAAATAGGTTTAATTTAATGCAAACAGCTTGCCGATTCAAAGACTTGTCTGTCTACATAATAAGCCGTGTACTAGCTATCCGATGCTGTCGCAACGTTCAAGGAACGTTTGGCCATGTTGATTGTTGAGCCGTACCATTGAAAGGGAAATGAGATATTGGAAGGCGGACGCTGCGGAGGAGAGAGAGAGAGAGAGAGAGAGAGAGAGAGAGAGAGAGAGAGAGAGAGAGAGAGAGAAGAGAGAGAGAGAGAGAGAGAGAGAGAGAGAGAGAGAGAGAGAGAGAGAGAGAGAGAGAGAGAGAGAGAGAGAGGTGGGGACTCCAAGTAAGGGCTATTCTATAAAAAAAACTCGGATTTTGCTTCCTTATGCGATTGTGTAACCGTGCAATTTTAATAAAGCGTTTTTTTATATCGCAAAGTTGAAGGCAAAATGATATATATATTTGATATTTCAGACGATGCGGAAGAGGCAAATGCCCAAAAATTATCAAAACCAACAAAAAACACATAGTAGACTACGTTTTAATGCTATACTTCCAAAACAAAACACTTACGATACCTACAACTAAATCAGACAAACCAACCAAATCAGCCCAGTGTCTAGACGCCCAGACGTCTGTGTGTCTGGCCCGGCGTCTGATAGCTAATGGCCAGAACAGAGAGCAGTGATCCCTTGTCTGGGAGCATAGTCTAAACCCCGGAGCTCTAGGGATACACGCCATTTGCCGCAAAAAGCAATGCGTGGGATTCTCGGGCAGCTTTTTGGGCAGCTTTTTAGCATGGGGCTGCAAAGTATAAGTCGGGGTATGGAATAAGGCCTGAGTTGAACGACCCAGTCTTTTTGTCGATACAGCACGATCAATGCGAAGTCACTCGTATTGCACAAATGAGTGCCAAGCAGAGTAGGTGGCCGAGCAGGTATCCCGCCGAAAAGACAAAAACGCAGCCAATAGATTGCATACTGCACATGCACAACTGAGTGCGTCGGAGTCAGTTGCGAGTCATAAAACTGAAGAAATTTGGAAAAGTATGTGAGTATTCTGAGACCGTCTCCGGATCTGCCGCCACAGTAAAGCTATGTAGTGTACAAAGCTACATGCATAGGTGGTGCCACAACGATGCGCATTGAGCGCCACAAGGGCGTAGGCAGACAGCAGCGGCCCCGATCGGTTTCGTTTCAGTGTTTGGGGCCCGGCCGCAGCTGTGTGTGGTGTCACCGTCTCCAAGCAATGCCATTGATTCGACTGGGAGCCCGCCAGCGGCACCCGCCCCGCTATTCCGTGACATGTCTCTGTACATACTACATACATACATACATACATTGACCCCTGTCGTGATTGGCGTGTGCGGCAACAGTGAGCGATACCTCTTCAACCGCGACCGTGAACGTGCACCAGCAGGGAACGCCGCTGGGCGCCCCCTATCAATCGCACAGAGTGAGCACCTTTTCGGCGTGGTACAGTCCACAGCAGAAGTAATGTGCGGTTTCAGTCATGGGTATGTTCTGCTTCTGAAGCTTAGGAACGATTAACCAGACTACAATGAAACTTTGAATGTAGCTTATATGTATCGTCACCCTTGCAGCTGCAACTTTAGCTATTGACATCTTCTTTTCGATCACTCCGCATTAAAGAATCGCCAGTCAAAACCAACCGTTGAGATTGGTAAAACCCTACATTACTTTAGCGGTGGGCTGTACTTACATAGGGAAGCGTGCCACCAATCGGTACGCTGGACGAAACGCATTAGTGACGAGCAGTTGTAACGCAACCTTCGGAATAGCTGAGTGCAGGCAAGGCTCTGAGCCTTAGCGACTTCAAACCTGTTATTACCGATGAAGTTACACTGACAAACACCTGACGCTCGATGAACATACGCGAAGAAACGTAGCGTCGGGCAGAAGTGCAATAAGTGAAATGAAAATGGCAGGAATTTCTAAATGTGTTGTGTTTCTTCAGGTGATTATAGACTATAGTTTTTTTTTTGCTTACCAGTAGGCTAGTAAATAATCATATACGTATTTCGCCACTTCAAAGAAACCTATTTATTTATAAAATACTTATGCATTGTAAATGTCACAAGAAATTCAAATTAGGTACACTTTATTCAAGATAATACAAAAACTCCATTGTTCCCAAAACGTAGCCGTTAGTAAAACTCATGCAAGTTCAAACAATTACCTATATTCGTACCAATCGTACCCCGATTAATTTGATAACAAAAGGCAGGTAAGCACAATGTACCTATTTTTAGTATTATTATCATTATTGTAGGATTATGACCTCCATATAACAATGACGCCGTTGAAATGTTGATGGTTTTACTAGCCGGTTGACGAAGGGACTTGTGGGAGCCGCTGTTGTTCATCGCCATCTTTGCTTCCTCAAGAGCTCCTACAAAATGCTCAAGAGCTCCTTTAATTGTTCTAGGGAATTATTCTTGTTGTCATTGCAATTGTTATGTTGTAATTGTTCGGCTTGCTTACTTTTGTTGTACGTTTGAGGATGGGAATATAGCGATACGCTGAGCCATCCATGGGTGCAATTTTATTTAACAATACCTAAGCTATCGCTTACGGTGCATGATTTATTAACGTTTTTACGATAAACGGTTGTAGGCCGGTCATTGCTGCATTTCAATAATTATCCATGCATACATGCACGGGCTGGCTATAGTGATTAAACTATTACGCCTATTCCTGCACTGGCCTTCGCACACGCTACCGTTGCCTAATGTGTTTCCGGGCGGCTGCTGGTCCGGTTCAGCTGTGTTAGGGGTCAGGGGAGGTGGGGTGGGGATGGGCAGCCCATGTTGCTAACAACAGACGTTGATTGGGACTTGGGAGCCAAGGGCTGGACTGAGGTCGACGCCTGGGTCAGTGCATCGGTTACCTGTGCTGCCGAGCGGGTGCGCACAGTCCGAGTCTTCCATCTTTGAGTGGCGGGGTTCCCAGTGACATTAGTTGGTGACTGGTGACATCGAGCAGCATACAGTGTAGCAATGGTGCGAAAAGGATATACAGTGGTGTTTGTGCCAACCAATTATCACCAAGATATTTTGTCACTCAGGTGTGGAGGAGAGCAGCACTGACTTACGTAAAAACGTGGCTGGCTGCTTTTGTGGTCCTACAACGTCTTGATGTGCTGAAACTGAGCCAATAATTTAGCCTTCAACACCAACTACAAAATATTATGACTAAGTGTTACAGAAACATCCACGGCACATGACTGTCCATTAGAAACCAATTACTTTCTCCATAGTGTCAATGTCTGAAGGCACAATGCCTGGACGTAGCAAAGTCAAACAAAGGAGCTCGAACAATGCCAAGCCGCTTATCACAACGCCACGTGGGACTATCAAGCCACACAAGGACTTTGACGAGGAAGCAGCCACCGGCCAGGCCAAGAAGCTGCATCGCGCACTGCAGAAACCCGTTAACATGGCCGTCGTGATCAGCATCCTCACCAAATACACCGTCGAAGAGAGAAAGTACCTCGAGGACGTATATAATGTCCAGTTTGATGAGAACCTCGATGCGGCGCTGCGGCGTGAGACCTCTGCGAATCTGCAGGCCACCCTGCTGGCCCTCATGCAGTGGGAGAACCAGTTCCTGGCCAGCTGGACACGCCGAGCCATGAAGGGTCTGGGCACGGACGAGAAAACTCTCATCGAGATCTTCTGCGGCCGTTCGCAGGCAGAGGTACAGAACGTGGTCAAGGCCTACCAGAGAATGCACGGCCGCTCTCTGGAGGCCGAGCTTCGGTCGGAGCTGAGCGGCGACTTCAGGCAGCTGATCCTCGGGCTCGTCCAGCTGGGTCGCAACGAAGACGAGCTGGTGGGAGAAAACCGCGCCCGCGAACTGGCCGTCGAGCTGCACGCGGCCGGAGAGGCGCGACGCGGCAAGGACGCCGCCGTGTTCGTGCGCATCTTCTGCGAGACAGGCTGCGCGCTGCTGCGCAGGGTGTTCGAGATCTATCCGCAGGTGAGCGCCAAGGCCAACAGCATCGAGAAGGCGATCCGGTCCGAGTTCAGCGGTGACATGAAGACAGGCCTGCTAACGATGGTGCAGTGCATCTCTGACCAGCCGGCTTACTTTGCCGAGAAGTTGTACCGGGCGATGCGCGGGCTGGGTACCGATGACGGAGCCCTCATTAGGATCCTGGTATCGCGGTCCGAGATCGATCTGGAGAATGTCAAGGAGAAGTACCAGCTCAACTACGGAAAGAGCCTGGCGGCGGCGGTGGCTGATGACACTTCGGGTGACTACCGCAAGTGCCTGTTGGCCATCATCAAGTCTTGGGCCTAGATGGCAAATAAAGCAAAAGCAAAGACAAAACTGAACGGCTCTTATTTATTAAAGCAAGAGCGTGAAACGTGTTGTACATCTTTGCAACTATTCAGATGAATTTAGCAAGATAGGCAAAGAACAGGCTTATTTAAATGGTAGTCTCGTTTATCACAGTATGTAAAGCTGTGTCGATTTCCAGCACGCATGGGTAATAATGTGAGAAAAGTAAAAAAGCGAATAGAATCTTCGTTGTTTTAAAGCCTAAAAAATAAACGCGCCTCCATAACAACGCCTCAAACCCATTCGCCCTATGTAGCTGTGAATTTCATACGCCAACGCCACATTACTTATTGTGAGAATGTGGTTGTGATTCAAGTCGTGTCTGCTTTCTCATCGGAGTTTTCTGTTTCAGGGTTCAGATGCTAGCTTTAGTAACCTAGTGGGTGTTTAGTCAACAATTGCTGCATCCTTTTATTGAAATACACATAACTTTGCGATGTGTGCACGGTTTAATGCAACACTTTTAGGTATGCATACCAATCATGTGTATGTAGTGTGTACTGTGTGGTTTAGTAGTGCGAACTACGGAGTACTTGGTGTCAATCGTGATAAGTGATAATTCATATATTCCATGCTGTTGTTGTTATATCCTGCCACTGTAGTTGTGTGTGCAACCACATAGTTATATGTATTCATAACCATATCGGTGTTAAATGTTTATTGGCGATGTTTCTGTGAAACCACTTAAATAAAATTCATTGCGGCATTAATGAAACTTTGGCATGCTTTCGTGTCGCCTGGAAATAATGAAGACATTATTTACAATCCATGGCACTATTTCATGTTACACCGTACCGTGTAGATAAAGAAAATGAATATTACATTTCCAGTGAAACTGGCTGTAAAAATGCAATATTCGTCATACAGTTGCGCGGAAAATATTCACGCAGCGGTGGCCTTGACGGCAATGCAATATCATCAGTCTTGTTCTATAGGTATTATAGGATCACGATTGTAAAGAAAGTTTGAATTAAAATTTCCACAAAAAGCCTATCAGCCTATGAGTACCTACGAGTGTACCAGTGCATCATTCAATCATGTTTGTTGTTACCACCAGTCGTCGTCTTTTACCTATAGGTTAAAGTCAACACACCTTTCAGCCAACATAACAAGCAGGCAACTTTTGCATGACACAAGAGGGCACTGGAAAATCATTGTCAAATCAAGAAGCACAAAGTATTATTACAAGCTTCATTTATTGGTCACAAGTGACCAGATTTCATCAGACTGTGGAAACACGCTGAATAGCAAAAACAATCAAACAATAACAATAATTACACGTTGCAGCACTGCAATGATGGCGTTGGCATGCATTGGCAATGATATGACAGGTGACCCCGTCCACTCGTTCGCTGTAAGCCATAGGTACTTCAGCTGGCCTCAGCAGCGCTGGCGCGCACACCTGGCGCGGTTTATTTACAAATGGACCATCATTCTACAGCTCAGACCTTGTCGGAAATGCAGCGTTATTGTTGCATAGTGTTGTAAGGTGGTGGGCCAGCGATTAAAAGTCCTCGAACCCAGTCGATGTGTGTGGACAGCGTGACAGTCGCTACCAAAGGTTATCAATATGATAGTCATATCAAGGATGTGCTCTGCCAAAACAGGAACGTTGCCTTCTGAAAATCACGTGGACCAATTGCAAGCTTTTGCCGGACCGTTGTCAGTGGGCAAAGGGCAGATCTTCCCGTCCCTTATTTTTGTGTGAGGCATCAGAAACCGCCGCTGACTCCCCGAGTGTGTGTATCGTGAGCGCAATGCATAAGGCACCTGACAGACCAAACATCTTTTCTGTCCTTATATACTTCATAAGGCTGCACGGGAATGTGTGCACTGATTTGTCAGTGACCTGACCTGTAAGTCATTTCGACTGCAGAATTATTTCCGGATAAGGAATTAGCCAGATGTACATACAAGACACTGTTTCCTGTACCTATAGGTATGTACAAGATAGGTAAGTACCTACGTAAATCATCCGTGGATAGGTATACTTATCCACCGATGATTTACGTATACAGGTATCACAAAACGCCAACTGGCGTGCAGCTTTACGTATAGGATTGGCAAATTCAAAGCGTTATGGCACGCCAATTCCAGGAACTGTTGATATAAACGTCCTCGACCTTCATATTTGCCGGCTTGAATAACCTAAAAAATGGCACGCACGCACACACACACACATCATAAATCTCATATTTTATTCATTGCCGTGACATTGATAATAGTAACTGAACGATTCAAAACTGCTCTTGCTGCGAAAATACGGGCGTGCTCAGACACGATAGCTGAGAGACGCCATAGCCAAAATTGCGATGCATACATTCAGATGGGATGTATTTTATGTCGGTTATAAATGCTGCATCTCTGTTATACTCGTAATACAAATGCATGAATAAGAATAACTACGTAATTAATACGAGATCACAGACGTCCATTGTGCAGCGCGATGTCCTTGATCTCGACCTCAGCCTAAAGACCCCGACCCCGACCTCCGCGTCGACGTCACGTCACTGTGCTCTATATGCTCAGTTAAAGACTTCCAAAAACTGCGCAAGTGCTTCCATCAAGGCATTGAAATGTGGAAATGAATAAATGAATGAATGAATGAATGAGAATGAATGAATGAATGGATGGATGAATGGATGAATGAATGAATGAATAAGGAGCCACTTGGACAGCGCAGCGAGGCACAATTCATATCGATATGCCTCTGTGAACATTCAAATTTGTTATCCCTGAATTATGATACCTAATCATTATACAAACACACGTTTAGCTTAGCAATTCAGACTAAACACCAGGATAAGACACCAAACAAACAAAAGCTGCTTAGTTCGCACTGTGCGTTTGACACAATATTTTGCACTCCACCCATGCCATTACCTACCTTCAGGAAAGTTGCGCGCTTTCTTTCATCGCATCATGCGTGTAATGTTCCACATCGCACGCCTTGGCGGCTTTTCACCATTACTCGTAGCTTATGCTGGTCGGCTTAGACTATTTGTTGCTGATCTTTCCTCTATTTTCTCCAGGAGGGGAGCAAATCGCCACTTTACGACACAGCTAAGAAGCATTCCGCGAACCATGCATGATCTACCATCCCATGCTGGATCAATGACAGGCCAGCTGCGAGTGGCCTTTCCTCAATGGTGTTGGCCGCGTTATATGTATGTGCCTACTTGTATTATATGTAAAGGTACGTCGGTGCGTGGCGCGGTAAGCCGCTGCTGCCTCGTGTTGATATCCGACTAATATATTCGCACGGGGACAGGAGCAGGACGGGGGCCGGGGGTGGAGGACTCGCACAAACGCACCAGCGACTGGCGGACGGCACATCCGGCTGAGGAAGGCTACATGGGCGTCTGTTAGGCGACCCGCACACAGGGCCGACAGGTATTTGCGGCCAGACAGTCCTCTGGGATCGGATTCCACGACAGACGGCGCCCGTCCCGACACCGTCGCTCCACACTGTCTTTGAAGTGAAATTTGAATAATGTGTCCATTGTGGTACGGCCCGCTTGCCGGTACAGACCTGAGAACTCAAAATATCGAGCAAATCACTGCTAATGGAGAGGTCAATGGGCTGAATGGTGTCGCGCTGTCGTCCAAGAAGTCCAAACCGACGAAACGCCGCACAAAGGAAAATTGCGACGCAAACTATAATTCGCGTAGGTTGGATCACAGTGTCTTGAAGGTATGAAATCATGACTTGGATATGTCCTACACTGGTACCTAAAATGTCCTACACTGGTACCTAAACGGTAGACCTTTTCGTTAAGGTAATTTCTCGCGAATTAAGTTCACCAAAATAGGTAAATCCCGTATAATGCTGTCCGACCTCAATTTGGATTGCCAAAGAAATGATCATTATCGATGTACGCTGAAAGTTAAGCGCTTAACCGACGAAAAAAACACCAATCAGTTTGTGATTCGTGCTATTTCGAAGGGCACCGGCACACATCACTGTGTTTAACTTCGGTGGCGACACACTGATTCCCTGTACAGATGTGGCCATCCGTGAACTTTCCCAGCGATATCTGTAACACCTTATATAATCCCGTATCTGGCGTCTGGGCGTGACACTGTGCGCCTATAAAGGTGCGTATCTACCGCGCTGCTCGTAGGCACTCCTCACGTCATCTCCAACAGGTTCACGTTCACCATGCTGTCCACCCTGCTGACCGTCTGCGGCCTGGTGGCCTCCGGGATGGCCGCCTGTCCCGACATCCCCTCCCTGGAGGTGTTCGAAGCAGCGCAGGTGAGCAGAGCTTCCTCAGCAGCTGGGACCAAGTGTATTGAATCGGATGAGCATCAATGGTTCTGGCAGTTTAGTTTAGATTTGTGAGGGTGTGCAGGTTTGTAAACATGACCGAATGACTGGCTTTATTCTTTAGTGGAAAGGCCTTCCCAAACCAGAAGCATCTGGATCTGAAGACGGAGAGAAAGAATCGGGGAAGAGAGGAATATAAATGTGTTGTGACGTTTGCTAACCAATAACCGACGATAGTCTTGCCGGAAGCAGTTATGCCAACTATCAATGAGACAAGCATGACGCAACTGCATTAACATGAGTCGTAGGCTACTGTTTCGACGATAGGTTGCAACGCGCCATTCTGACGGGCTGGTGTGCCTCTCTGTCATGTTTGCAGTACGCGGGTCACTGGTACGAGATCCAGCGGTACCCTCTGATCGGCGAGGTGGGCGAGACCTGCGTCCAGACCAACTACACCCTCCAGGCCGACGGTTCTGTCCGCCTGGAGAACCGCGGCAGGAAGCCGGATGGCGTCATCGACTCCATCACGGGCACAGCGCGCGCCGAGGACCCGGCGCATCCCGCCGAGCTCAGCGTGCTCTTCGACGAGGGCTTCCAGGGCTCCTACAACGTGATCCGCACCGACTACAGCGCCTCGGCGCTGGTTTACACCTGCACACCGCTGGGGGACATCATTCTCGAGTACGCCTGGTTCCTGTCGCGTGAGCCCACCATGGACCAGGCGGTGCAGGACGAGTACACTCGGATCCTGGCTGACGCCGGCTCGGACACCAGCCAGCTGTCGGTGACGCCGCAGGACTGCGGCAGCCTCTTCTGAGCTGTACATATCTGATGTAGAGGAAGGAAGGGGGGGGGGGGGGGGGCGAATGGGCGTCGACGCCATCTTCTCAACTATGCTCTACGAAAAAGGACCTGGGAGTGGACTGTTGAGGGTGGTTGGGGATGAATGAGTGTCGGGCGGAATAGAAAGTTTTTTTTAGATCGATTAGCACGCGTATGACTAATAACCACATGACGCATATTACTTGCCTTCTGGTTTTAATGCAATTGTGATGTCATAAATATATGTTAACTTAACGCTAAAGAACATTGTCTGATGTGTCGCGAGATAGTATATTATATATTAACATTCCAGGCGGTGGGGAGATTTTTTTTTGCCCCCCCCCCCCTTTAGTTTTTTCGATATATCTCGAGAACCGCTGCGCCGATCGTCACCAAACTTTCAGTACCCTCCCGTGAATAGCTATTGCACATTGTGACCAAAAATTTTTCCAAAGGCTATGACAGGTTGGACGCTAATGACGTCAGAGTGACGTCATTTCCGCCATTTTCGACCCAAAAAAAGGCTTCGCGAGAAGAGCTGTCAGGCCTACAGCTTTAGAGATACAGAACAATGTTTTGGCCATAAAAGGTGTAGAATTTAGAGGGCTACAAAACTGTTATCTCGGATTTTTGATTTGTTTTGGATTTTGACCCCCCAATTTTTTTTAAATATAATAGCCGAAAAACCCAACAAGTTTTTTGAATTTCGAAAAACCGGAAGATATGTGATAGTCCCTACCACCTTCTATCCACATACCAAATTTGAGATCGATACCTCTTTTTTGGGCCAAGTTATAGCGAAAAAAACTGTTCAAAATTGATGACGTCAAAATTTCAAACTCAATTTTTAGCAATTCTAGACCTCGTAGCGCAAAACAAAGACCACCATTAGACTCCCCGTGACGAGCTGCATCGAATCAATACCTATTTTATGCAAAAATATCAACTTTGAAATTTGACCTTTTTTGACCTGACCTTGACCTGACCTCCACCAGAAAGTGACCTAAACCGTACCTGATGGTCTTATAACCAACACCATTGAGTTTGAAATGAAAAACTGGCCATAAAACATGCATCGCACAACCTTAGTAAAGTTGGGTTCATGTGGTGACCCTTGGTGACCTTTGGTGACCTGACCTGTGACCTGACCTGGTATGACCAGTGACTTTCAATAGCAACATATGTACTAGACAACTGACGCCCTATCCCTGATTTTCGACAAAATGCGTTTTACTCGGTGTTATAGCGCTTTCCCTAGAAGCCCCGTGAACGGTGAAACATTTTATCTTTGACCTGACCTGTGACGTCATCGGTGACCCCGAGGTCAATGAAATTTGGTTTCCTTCGACAAATTTGACAGGGCTATCGAATGCCGTTTGAATTTTACGGATCCGTCCAGTAGTTTCGGAGATACGGGGGGGGGGCAAAAAATGCCCCCCCCCACCGCGCGGAAGGTGGCCGGGAGGCCCACCGCCTGCCGGGTTAAACCGCGAGTAGGTAGAACAAATCTGTTAAACGTCAAGCCGATAGGCGAGACGTTTAAAATATTTTTTCTACCTTCGAGCGGTTTATTGATTTTATCCCGTACCGCCGGTATCTTTCGGGCGCTTAAAGTTAAAAAAATACATTTTATGTAAAAAATACGACATATTTCAGACTAGCCGAAATGTCAACTAGACGTTCAACAGTTTGTTAAACGTCTAGACCAAGGCCCTATATACCGTCTAGACGTTTAACAAATCAGTTAAACGACATCTGATAATTTTCTCTCTTTGCACGTGAAGCAATTGTTAACACTGTCTACGGTGCGGGATTATATATTACTGAACGGCTCTGGGAAAGAAAAATGGAAACCGAGGTCTTTAAATAATTGTAGGCACGAGGCGTAGCCGAGTGCCGGAGATTTTTTGAAGACCGAGGTTTCCATTTTTCTTCCCAGAGCAAGTTCAGTAAGATATTTCCCATACGTCGTTTAATATCTATTCAGAGACTCACAATTTAATTATTGAAATCACCTTTTTTAAGATTTTTATCAAAAAATCACCAGAACTGTAGGCCATCAACCCGTGCCGGAAAACAGTGCAGGAAAGATCACGTGCAAATGTTTACCGCACGGCTAGGATTATGCTAAAGGGATATCTCGGCGTATGGGAAAATATATATTAAACCACGAGTAGGTAGAACAAATCTTTTAAACGTCGAGCCGATAGGCGAGACGTTTAAAATATTTTTTTTTTACCTACGAGCGGTTTAATAATTTTTTCCCGTACCGCCGATATCTTTCGAGCGCTTAAAGGTAAAAAATACATTTTATGTTAAAAATACGACATAGGATTTTTTCAGAATAGACGAAAGTCTACTAGACGTTTAATCAGTTAATCGACATCTGAAAATTTTCTCTTTTTGCACGTGAAGCAATTGTAAACACTGTCTACGGTGCGGGATAAATTGGCATAACGTATTTAAAAAGAGACATTGGGGAATGTGGTGGACTGATTTGAACACACTTCAAACAACTGATAAAAACGACGGAGCTTTTCGTGTACTTTACATACGAATAACAGCGAGTACAATAGCACCTACAACACGAATACAACCAAGCATACAAAGTGCGGGCAATCTAACCCTCGTCGAACCTATTGTTTTTCTTTATAACGGTTTCCTACATACCGGCACACAGGTTTTCTATATAAACGGGTAACTTATAGTTCCGCCCGGGCTATGAGTTTCGCTTCTTATTTCCGCTTCGTGGGAAAAGGACGTATGTGACGTTAACACACAGCGTATTGATACCCAATTATTTGACGACTGAAATGTGGCAGCCGATTGTAACAGAAGTTGTCTTGGCAATGACGAGTAGATTAAAAGTCTGATGAGTGATGTACCTAATATGTAAAACGATAATACCTATGTTTATTACAAGTCCTCTTAACTATGCTCCACGAAAAGCAAAGCTTGCGCAATAACGCGTTTTTAACCAGCATTGAATCAGCTGTAACATACCGTAATACATATATCTTAAAGTGAACATAGAATCACGCCCCACCCGTTGTAGCTGCCTGAACCGATGAGATAACAATGGTGTTAGAAACTTCATATTATAATAATTAATTTGAGGCGCGGGAGATTGGATACAGATATGCAGCGACTCATACCCAGCTCATTCCGTTCACTCAACAACTTCCGATTGGTTCGAGTTATTTCTGGCCTGATTGTACTCCAGTGCGGTGAGAAGGTGATGCCTAAAACCATATTTATCCACACATGTAGCACTCGGCATCATGGTAACGCAATACGGGTGGAGACAGCCCAACTGCGACAAACCATGGCGTTCAAGAACGGTCACAATCGCGCTGGAGTCGGATCAACCACCCACCCGCTCCTGACGCGCCGCCGACAGCGTAAGCCATACACGGGAGCCGATTTGTGCGGGTGCTGAGTGGCCTTCTGCTGAGGCCACTTCACTGCCTTGGTGAGACTCCTCCGCTGCGACGATGGCGACGGGGGTGTTCCGCCGATCACGTGACCTGGGAGCGGGCGGCGCCGGCGGGGGCGGCAGCTTCTCAGAGGGTTAGCGGCGCGCGCGCGCGCGTCTCGCGTCCGACGCCGGATCACAGGTGCGTCGGAGGAGCGCTACCTGCCCGTATAAGAGCGCCGGTGCGGCTCGGCCGACCGACAGCAGCGTCCGTGCCCGTCTTGCAGTGCCGTCCCAGCCGCCGGCCCGCGCCATGAGCAGCTGGAGCGTCCTCGGGCTCCGCGCCGGAGCCGCCCGGCCGGCCGCGCTGCTCCTAGGTAGGTAGAGCGGTACCGGCGCCGACTTCTCACCTCTGTCCTCCCTGGGCCATGAGAGCAGGACAGGGAAACGAGCAGCAATGCTGGCCAGCTTAGTAAGGCGCACTGAGACACACCTCACCGGACGTATGTACAAAAGTTGGTAACAGCGGTATTTCAGCAGAACGGTTAGCATGCTAAACTGCAAGGGAAAGATTTAATAATACGCTTAAAAAGCCAAAACTAGCATCAAAAGTTCTAAAATTCACTTCTCATGTACAAAACTCGCCATGCATAAACCATTGGAATCGAGGCAAGGCCTGTTCGTGATGCGGAGGCTCAAAAGGAAACGGATATCTACGAGTTATAATCAACACTGACTATTATCAGACTGCGTAACCAGCTAAAGGATCGTTCTGAGCACACCATTTGTAGATGAATGTGCCCTATGGACCTGAACGTGAGGAGTTCTGGTAATTGGTAAGCCATTACATAAGGCTCTTCTCTTCGTTTTTTTTCTTACTCAATTATCTTTAAATCTACTCTGGTAAGAAATCATTAACCAGAACGCTAACGGCAAATCACAATACCTTTTTTATCATTTGTATTTGTTTGCTATCTTTCTATATCACAAAGATATTCAAAATTCGGTTATCAATGTGACAGAGTGATAGGTAACACTACATAGAAAAACTGGACATTCAGAGCTTGGTCTGAACTTTCGGAATTACGACAGAAAATCTCCCAATTTAATTTCATGATAAACGGTGACCTAGAATAAATACCAAACTATTTGGAATTTCATCTTTTATCATTCTTTCGATTCCACAAGTTTCATCACTAGATGAGCACGATTTCAACTACAGGAACGATATTGCATCAATATGGAGTAACTGCAAATGGACAAAACCTCATAGTGGCCTGACCGGCAAATGATTTCTTCTAAGATGCATTTCTAGGCATGCATTTTCAGTTACTCAAATGTCACTTTTAAATTCATTGCTTTCGATCGAATTATCAATTAAGTTCATTCTTAGAAGATTATTTCAAGATCATTATATCGCCAGTTAAGACTCAGATATATACTGATCTTTGTTTGGAGGGAGACAACAGACACAGCCTCCTGTTATTTTCTTTAGTTCGCAACAAAATACGCTCAGTTATCCGAGCGTAAGAAGCCGTAGCTCCTTGTCCGACGCTCGGTCTGGGTCCTGCAAGCCTCAGTCCGGCTCATCCATTGTCAAAGAGCGAGGGGCATCTCATCTCATCCCAATTATTGAGGAATTGCCTGAATAAGACAGCTCGTTAGTTATCATGGAATAACACCAATAGACAGCTAAGTGGGTTTGAATGACGGATTCTGGATGCGTGCATGTAAAGTTGTTGCTCGTTTACGCAGCATTCACATCTTGGAAACTATTATGCCTTCCATTCGCTCACACATTTCACACTCATGACGTGTTCCCCATCCGCAGGAATTATACATAGGTAGAATGCGGTTTACAATATAGTGCATTAAACGAGGTGATAGCGAGAGAGTATGATCGCACACTGCAATCCCATTGTGGTTACTCATTCGTAAAAATACGGCACACATAAGCACACTTTCATCTTCCGTAACTTAATTAATCGAAAGGAAACTAAGGTTCCTGTCACCCCACGAACAATGTTTAGTTATTACTAGTCATTAACTTAATGCACAATGGACGTGTATAAAGGGAATACGTACACTTTTCGTATTGTTAGCAATTAAAACCGAAAGAACGGAGTTAAAACTTAAATATCCACCTCGTATGTGTTGGTACTTGCCATGTGTATAACTTGACGTTTAACTCTCAATAAATAGCAAATCAAAATGTGTGCGCTTATTCTTACCGTTCGTCTGGCCCTCACTCGGGTCTATAGTGCACCATATCTGACCGTTCGGTTTTGTTGTTATTGACCGTTCGGGTCTGCTGTGTACCACGTGCGACCGTTCGGGTCTGCTGTGCACCACGTGCGACCGTTCGGGTCTGCTGTGTACCATGTCTGACCGTTCGGGTCTCTTGTGTACCATGTCTGACCATTCGGGTCTCTTGTGTACCATGTCTGACCATTCGGGTGTGCTGCGTACCATGTCTGACCGTTCCGGTGTGCTGTGTACCATGTCTGACCGTTCGCTCGCCGGCAGGGCTGCTGGCAGCCGTTCGGGTCAGCGGGGCGTCACATCTAGAGACTACTGTACTTCTGCGCGACCTCGACTTCCTGGACAAGCTGACCAACCCGTGCCAGATCACCAACACGGGAAGGCCGCTGCCGACCAATCGCCGCCAGGAGGGGCGAGACTCAGAGCTGCAGATCGAGCTGCGTCTCGCCAGCAGCCTCGCCCGCTTCGTGCGAGAAGCATCGGTCAGTGTTGGGTCAGGTCACTGTCGATTACAGCGTCAGTCACAGTCGGTCACTGTTAGGTCACTGTCGGTCAGTGGTAGGTCACTGTCGATTACAGCGCCACTCACTGTCGGTCACGCTGTTAGGTTACTGTTGGTCAGTGTCAGGTCACTGTCGGTCTCACTGTTAGGTTACTGTTGGTCAGTGTCAGATCACAGTCGGTCAGTGTCAGGTCAGGGCAAAGTCGGCCACAGTGTTAGTGCCAGTCATTTCAATATCAGTCATTACGCTCACCGTAATAAAACATGTTTGCATGAATTTTAAAAGAACAGCTACGCCAAAGTTTTTTTTTCCACAGATAACTCGAGTGCCTTATGCCTAAGCGACAGAATCAGCGATTTTTCTTTTCTTACATAGTTTTGCGTCTCCGTTTACAGGGCGTCCCGGAGTGTACTGGTATGAGCCTACAGAGCCAGCCTAGTATATCCAGCCTCTCGGGCCGGACGGTAAGTTAACGAGTCAACGATTCACGCTCGTATAAAATTACCAACTTCCTCATAATTGGCATTAGATTCTACACCTATCTAATGAGCTCATTTTCTCAGCAATACATGAAATTGAGACGTGATTTTAAACGTTGGATACGCCTTCAGCTGTAACATGACATCACTAGCCAGTGCGACATGGCAACTACGGGCGTCATTGTTTTTCATTCTCTGCGCTGCTGGGTGATGTCTGAGGTTGAGTTTGTTTGTTAAGTGTGAATTTGTTGAGACCCACTAAGACCCCGTCAGTGGACTACCTTATTCTGTAACAACAACCCCCTCTCCAACCGGTGACCAGTAATTATGTCCCCAACTTCCGTGACCCCCCCCCCCCCAAACGGTTACCAGCGACCAAAGACCACGCGTCCCGACTCCCGACCGCCGTAACCACGCCCCATTTCCATCCCCCGCCGCCCATCGACCATGAGAATTTATTCTCTTTATACCTCTGTGCCCTCCCACTAACTGCCACCCTTTGTGTCCGATACAGCGTCACGAGGCAATGCCCGAGATGTACCGCGTGTTTCTCATAGAAACAGCTCATCTCTACCTAATGGCTCAGGAAATACGCGAGTCGCACCAAACGTGCGGGAACGAGAGCCGCGGACTCGTCGACGAACTATTCTCGTGAGTATTGGAAGATGACGAGCTGCCCGGTTTAAGCAGAGAAGGCGTTTAAACAGCAAGGACTTGATAGGAATTATATATGTGACCCGTTTTAGTGAGAGGTGTTGACAAAACTGCTCCTTCTATGCTGCGCATTTTCACTCCTTGTACTCCTTGTCATCGTTTTCAGGCTGGCGGGCCATCTTCAGAACATTCTCTGCGTTATCTCCGAGAGCGTGCACCGCCCGGATCTGGAGACCGTTCTCAACTCGGTGCCTGACCTGGGGCTCAGCAAATACCGAAACTGTCACCGGCGACTCATGAGGTGAGTCGAGAGTCAGAGAGTCCAGAGTCAGGGTGATAAATAATCCTCCAGTTTTGATAGATAAGATGAGAGATATTTACCGAGTGATAGGTGGGTCAGAGCGAACATTAAGTGAAGTTGTTCTGGACAAACAGGAGAATGGTGACTCTTGATCCTAATGCATTGCATTACTGAAATTCACACGCCATTTAATTATTGAATAAAACGGACGAATTTTAAATGGCATTATCGTAATTTCTAGAGACCACATCGAACAAGGACAAGAAGGGATGGCGTTTATTACATCTAATCGACCATTACGCATGCGTCTTTATACATTCGATGTTTCTCCATCTTCAGAAACTGCCTGGTGCTGGAAAATACGAGCGCAATGCTGTCACTGTCGCTGCAGTACATGTCAGAGCAGCGGGCAGCGCAGAGCAACGACATTCGTCCGCGACTGATGGTCGTCGGCTAGTGACCAACCGACCGACCGACCGACCGGCCGACGCGCCCTGAAAGACTGAGCCCGTCTTGCAGGGTTCTCGGTCGCCGGCAATCGAAAACGACACACCGCAGAACACACTGACCACCTGACGGAACCGCCTCATCGGCCTCGCCGCTTGATCGAGTTTGCATTGTCTCGTTTAGTTATCGGGCCGATTTGTTGGCGATAATCAACGATATTGATTCTGTGCTGAATCAGTGTGATTTATTTGTTGTGTGTGGATACCTTGTCGGCGCGTTGTCTGTGACTAGTCCGAGGATTGGAGGACTGGCAGTGTTATGTAGCTGTGTCGGCTGTGTGTTGTGGCGTGGCCGGCGGCTGCCCCGGTGGCTGGCGGGTCGACGATCGGACACAGTCCGGTCACCGGCCCGAGGGACGGCCGGCCGGCCAGCACCCCGGGGACCCAGGCCGCTACGGCCGGGACCCACAGATCTCAGCGTGGTACTAGCAATGTGCCAACTTATGGCCAAACAAACGAGTTCTAGTCATTGCGCTTAGCAAGTGATAATGATTACAGTATTTCTATTGTTACAGCAGCTGATTCAGTATTATATAATTGACTTTTGTAATATCTTTAACATAGCAAGTTGCACATTTCTACTAAATGCTACAAATATTATAAATAATTTAGGTGCTCATAAAATGTGCAATATCCCCCGTTTGACAATGTCAAGATACAAGAGCAAGCACATCACTACCTAATGTTCGTTGGTTAAATGGTGTTATAAGGACATTTGAGAAGTGTTTACTTATCTATTTAAGGAGTTTCATGCTATTTCATGATAAAAAGCGCCACTGAGATCGCAGATGTGCTCGCAATGGCTCCGAATGACGAGAATATGGCAAATAAAAGTGGCTAGACGGATAAGTAATTCGTTGCACGCAATCGAAACCTGCTGTTTGAACTTCGCTTGGGAACGGATGGAAGTTGGAAGTTTCAGCATCATTTCTATCGCCAGTGACTAGTGGGTCGTATCGTAATTCAATTCCCGCTTAGCGACACAAATCTTTTACCCCGCGCCGGGCCAGGGGGAGCTGTTTGAGCAGCCCCCTGCGTTTTTTTTTGCAGATATCGGCGCGGAGCGCGGCCGCAATCTTTGATACACCTGTTCATGCATCTTTTCCGCACATGTGAAAATTTGAGACGCAGGTCGCTCAAATTCAGGTCACCAGATCACGTCAAAAGACATTACCTCAGAAGGTTAGAATGCTCGCCATTGCTTTAACTACTGAGAGACGCGATCGTTTGAAAGTTTCAGCGATTGGTAAGAGCAACTGAATGCATAATGCGCATATCTAGGAATTTTGAAATCGGTGACCTGAGGTCAGGTCAATTATGCACCCTCTCTATAAGTCAATATGGGAAAATTGAAGGGCGCCTTTTTTGGGCAAACGTAGTTCTAAATACTCTCAAGCACTCTCAAGCATCGGATCACAGAACATGACACACTGAATCGAAAAATTACACCCGTGACAATCGTGCCTCTATTGCTCTCCTGTGGAACCACTTTTGTCACATAAGCTTCACTATATGAGAAGTTGGGCAGGGGCGACAAAAACCCTCCTCACGGGCCCCCGAGATTGGATTTTTTCTCCACGAACTATACGGAAAAATCCAACTTTTTCCGTATAGTTGAATTTTTTCTCCACTGGCTAAACGCTTCTCGTGAGCGGAACAACAGTCAAGCCACAACATAAGCAGTCTACCCGTGAGCAAATTGGTTTCGCTGTCCGCATGACAGCCGATTCACGTGTGGCTGCATTCTGCCGTCTGTATCCGTATTCCGTATAGTACGGCGGCGCGACGGTAGACACTGGTACATACCCGCCAATACCAGCGCCTCAGACCGGCAGACTCTTGTCTCGGCTGTGGATCAGGGTCAACTGAGCCGTGAAAAGTCTACTCACAGTTCACGAGAATGCCTAAGTGGGGAGCGTCTGGTGTTGTCGCATCAAGTGACAGTATTTATATAGGGATTGTCTCATGCAGTGCTTTATACTTAGCGCACAGCGACGCATCAGGCAGCTGTTATCTGACAGGGTTGCCTAAAATAAACACACATTTGTGCACGTAGCCACATCACCGAGGCAATGGCGCAGGAATAGCGCACGGCGATAAGGATGTATTACACGGGGTACCGAATCCACGTGTCGTGGTTGTGCACAGTCGTATAAAAATTATTTGGTCCTACTTCGTTCCTAAGCAATAAAACCAGTAAAACGCCTTTTGGGCGAAGAACGAGCGAGCAAGATAGTGAGCCCTGCACGTATGGAAGAGCGAGAGGGTACTTCCAACGGGGCTTGTGCCAAGCACCCTTCTAACCGGTCACTAGCGGTGTGCCAAATTTGAACGCAATCGGCCAAGCCGTTCCTGAGATCTGGAAGCGGCATTCTGCACGTGCGCACGTGCAAACGGGGTCCAAACTGACTTTTGCACGGCACCCTACTAACCGGTCCCAAACCGTGTACCAAATTTGAGCGCAATCGGCCCAGCCGTTCTCGAGATCTGGAAGCGCCCTCTGCACGTGTGCACGTGCAGTAGCACCCTAACCGCAACACATGGGAATGCATTGCCTGGTGGGTGCCTACCTGTATGCCAAGTTTCAGCGAAATCGCCCCAGTAATTACCGGGTTATTGAAATGGGAACAAATTTGGCACCTCTTCTTTTTTGTATTTTGCACGTGCAGTGGGGGTCACTCACATAGATCAAGAGTATCCCAAGATTCTTACAGATAGAGTATCCGACCTTTGGTAGAAGGGATGCAGCTACCCTACAAAAATTACCGCAAGAATAATAAATGATAGTGTGCCCAAGCGGCTGCTGAGATATGAGCCTCTCAAAATCACTACTTTTGCAAAACAGCTTGAACACCCTTGACTTTTCACGTGGCGCGTGCCACGACGGTCACTGAGATGTGTCAAAAGTAGTCAATTACGGGGTAGAAGGGATGGGGCTACCCAGCAAAAAAGACCGCAGGCAAATCGGTCCAGCGGTTGCTGAGATATAAGCCTCTCAAAAGCGTTACAGGCCGGGCCGGGCTGCTCATACTGATTTTTTTCCGTTATATTGAAAAGACTTCGCTACGCTCGCTCGCTCGTAATGATGCAATAGTGTGGGTAAGTCGAACCAGATTTCATGGTTAACCAAGTGGCAAGGCAAGTGAGCATACATAATCTTCGCCGGCCAGGGGTTGATGCCATCCTCTTGCTTACCTGTTTATTTGTTTATTAAATCATATGATACCTAACCTACCTTACGAGTTTTATGAGGGTGAGGCCAATCGACCTGGCCTTGAGGGTTATAAAAGCGTGTAAGCCGCGGGATGTAGAAACGCCAACATTGGCATACTCTATGGGGGCATCCTTCATTCACGTCCCCTGAAAAGTTCAAGTCCTGGCGCACAGCTGACTTCCATACGCCGCTCGGCGTAAGCTCGTCAGATCGCCTAAAAACGCCAGTACCTATGAAATAAATATCAAAATTTAAATAATTAAAGTAGCCCTTTCGCACACTGTACACTGTACAGTGTACAGTGATGAGCCCTTCAAACTTCAAACGATTCCTTTCTCACCAAAATTTATGACAGATATTTCAGTTTTAGCCTCTTACAACGTAAAGATGGCGGAAAGACTGTGTCACTGTTCTCATAACTCCAAGACATAGATCGATCTCTGTTTCAAGCATCCTATCGCCTTTTCAAAAGGATTTCAACCTAGTCGCCCGCTGCGTTACATTTCCACGGAATATGCACAAGCTTGCATTCCGATGTCAAATAATCTCTCCAGGCAAACTTTTTGGGCGAAGTGTCCGAAATGGGCTGCCCTGCTTCCCCCAAAGTAATGCTCCACAGAAAGTTTCTTGGGAATAACATTAATTACGGGCATGGTTTCGACGGCCTTTCACAAGATTATCAGGCGCCGTTATATCATAAGATATTGATCAAGTTTTTTATCGAAAGATCGGGGGCGGTGCGGAAAATAGCATACCCTGAGTATAATTTGTTGAATCAACCCGGCAAATCACGGATTAACCAGACATGATGGCGTAAATACTCCGCAGCAAGTTTCATAGAAATCGTATTTCAGCATTTTCGGACCCCAGGCAAGAAACACCCAGACACACCACAAAAACAACACTGCACAGCCACAGCCAATAGCCCCAGACGGCGGAATACGAAAAACGCGCGGTCGTTGAACCAGGCAGCTTAGACAGACCGGCAGAAGACACTGATCTTTAGACTTCGACGCTAACTATGGACGCACAGAGCCCGCAGCTTATTCCACCAGGCGACTCCAGCCTTTACCGCACCGCCAATGATCGTGTCGGTCTGACGATTGAGAGTAGGTACTGAGAATCGGCCAAGTGGCCGGTCAGACAACTGAGTGCTCCAGGGGATAGATCGAATGACTGCACACAAGTCTCCCCGCTCGCAGATGGCACTTAAAGGCGGACTGACTTCTTTCCGGTGGAGTAACACTAGCCGGCGTCGTGGTATTTCTGTCGACCTAACAATATCGTTTATGAACCAGGAGTAGACACCTTTTTCCATGCCAACGGGTTGACGCTCGGAACATTCTCGAAATATGTACAGACACATGTAATCCTGAACGCATCATGGGCAACCAGTTCACATAGCTTGCGAAACACGTCGCGCTATAACTGCGAGGGCATGTGCAAGCGGCTGCGCTGCCCATGCCGCAGCCACCACAGTCAGTGCGCCAAAAACTGTCAGTGCACGCCGGGACGGCGGACGAGCCGCGCAACAGCCACCGATTGAGTAGACGACAGCTTCATGGTGATGCCGTAATCATGATCGTCTTGATCCGTTTCAAATGCAGGTAAGTGCAGTAATAAATTTAGATACCTACCTACAAAAAAAAACGCACACTTCGTCAAAAACCCTCGTTATGGGCCTCTCGAGTTCCACTGACATAACATTATCACGGCGTCCCAATATTCACCGGGACTCCAGAGGTGTCATTCAACCTGCGGACCTACCGCGAAATGCTCGGCGCTTCTTTCACATGGCCGCTACCCTCTTGGTACGTCGCGAAGTCACTGGCGGCGCCTTCACCTTCAGCGGCAGCTTCAGCATGGCCCTGTCGCCTGACGACACGGTCAGACCGAGCAGAGCGCAGTACTGAACCAGCCTGCCGGGCGGGACATAACACAGGGTCAGACCGAGCAGAGATGGGACATAACACAGGGTCAGACCGCGCAGTACTGGGACATAACACACGGTCAGACCGCGCAGTACTGGGACATAAGACAGGGTCAGACCGCGCAGTACTGGGACATAACACACGGTCAGACCAAGCAATGCTGGAACAAGGGAGGGACATAACACAAGCAGTACTGGGACATAACACACGGTCAGAACGAGCAGTACTGGGACATAACACAGGGTCAGACCAAGCAGTACTGGGACATAAGACAGGGTCAGACCGAGCAGTGCTGGACCATTTTGCCGGAATGGGAACTGCCAGAGATGCCATTCTGCGTTCAACAGTCAAAGAGCCGGGTCAGTAGTCAAGTCTGACAGCCGAGTCAGAGGTCAGAAGTCAGACAGCCGGGTCGGTGGTTGGTAGCCAGTGGTCTGAGGTCGACGATGAGTGGTCAGGAATCGGATTTCGGCCTGGGATCAGTGGTTCGGAGCCGTTCGCTAAGTGTAAATGTCAGCAGTCTGCGACTAATTGTAGTTGCGGCTTGTAACTTGGTTCAGTGATACAAGACTAGGACTATTCGAAGGGTTATTATTTGGAACTCGTACTGGGTAAGTTATTTAGGGTTGATATTGAGTGACAGCGTCCAGTGAGCATTGTCGACAGAACTGGAAAAAAGTTGTCGCCCACTTTTCACAGAAAACCGGAGGTGGCCGTATTGTGTGTAGTTCAGCTGATCCGAAACACTGACGTGATGATGCTCGCAGACATGCACACACACAAAAAAAAACGTCAAAATACAGCGTAACAAAAACCAACCACCTGATGCCACGAATTTCTGTTTATACACTTACTAAGTAAGATATTTATAATTGGATGGCCGATGCTGTTGTACCTACAATACCAATATACTTCACATCGGGAGGCCGCACATCTACAGCAAGAGGTGGTTAGACATGACAATCGTCTTGTGGGGTTTAGCAACCGTAAAGAGTATTGCACAGTACATCAGGTGACAGGCCGGTGTCTGACTCACTTCTTCAGCTTGACTCTGGTGATGCCAGTGATATCCTCCAGTCGGATCGTATAGTCGTGGATCCAGAGGGACACCACTATGATGTGGCAGGCCAGTTTGTCCAGCAGGCGCTCCGACCGGTCCCTGGTGACACACGCGGGCAGAGAACATGGAAAATGGGACGGAAGAAGGCGAAATTTTGTCGAAAAAAGAAAAGAAAAAACATTCCATTCCGAGGGAGGACCGATAGACATACGAACATATTCCAAGGAACTTTTTCACCATACCGTTTTAGATGGGCAAAGCGACATAACAAACATTCTATCACGATATTTACAAAGATATAAAAGGTGACACAAAAATTATTCTGCTCGTTTTCCATGCATTTAGTTCGTGAGTTGGGGCTTGCCGCGTTCTCGGCGTAACTGGAAGCAGCCTGATTCTTATTTGATAACTGCCTCAGGAAACACAAATTCGGTCACACATCGGGCATTTACCACACAACTATTTCTCCGTCGTGTACCGTGCGTTGCCGCACCACCCCCTTTTCCGTCACCCCGTCCTGTCCGCTCGACACAACACACTCACCATCCGTTGTGGGACCTCTCCATGAAGGCGTCTCGCAGGTGCTCCAGCACCGGCTCCGGTATCATCAGCCGCTTCCAGGACTTGGTGACGTACATGTCCTGCAGGTTGCGCAGCAGGCGCACCATGTAGAACAGGTACATGGTGAGAGTGAACTTGTCCTCGTCAGAGTCCCTCCATTTCGCCGCTTGGGTCACCAGGTACTCGTCGGTCCTGTGGAGGGCGGGGAAGCGTAACGGCCAATGTGAAATAGAGCGGTCACAGGCAGCACAGGCACTTATATGGGGCCAGTCATGGCTGTGAGGGAGGAGGGCGTATATGACAGGCACAGGCAAAACACGCTAAGAACATGATCCTGTACTGTAATTATGTAAGGGTCTAAGTAGGATTACTAAATACCTACCTAAAACGCTAAAAGGTACGAATCTGCGTTTTCCACCATCAGATTAGTGGCTTAACAAGAAGCCTACATCCCCTTACAACCATACCAGTGCATATCATATCACCCACCTGTCCAGCTTCTTCAGCGCTTCCTCGAACTTATCGGCCGTATTCTGCAGTCTTTTGTAGAGCCATCCGGGCACCACGTCCTCTCTGTTATAAACCTCGGACGGCTCTGTGGCTTCCAAGTTCTGCGGCGGCACCAGCCCCGTCTCCATCTGGCCGTCCCGAGCGGCCGGCGTTTCGTCTCCTTCCGCCGGCGGCTGGGCCGGTTTCACATGGTCCATGGCTACCTCTAGCGACTGGGCCACCGATCGGGACCCGCTGCCCACGTCGAGCCGCGTGCTGCGCTGGTGCTGCTTCTGCCAGCGTGCCAGCCCGAACGCCCGACCCACGTCTGTCCAGGTGTACTGGGGAGTCTCTTCACCCTCCGGCTCGGCCGCCGCGGGCTCCAGGGCCGGGGATAGGTGGAAGGACTGCAGCGGCACCAGGCGCGCCTTCCCTGCAGGCGGAGATGGGGATAGCTGGTCAGTGAAGCACGCAACACAGCGCTAGTGATGTGGTGATGACAGGTGGCGGCGATAATGGCGATTGCTGCCGTTTTCAAGCGGCAAAGTTGCCATAACCTCGCATCTTTGGAATAGACAGGTTAACAACGGCAGAGCGTGTGCTAAGTTGATCTTTTCTTAGTGCAGGTCACAGGTCAACTGAATGCAGACTGCAGGTCGTGACCTCTACCGTCCGAACGCAAAATTCCGGTTGTCGGGATAATACATGCATGCCAAAATTTAGCGCTCCGAAATTGCTGGATATTTATGTACGCCAGACATCCCTATGAAGTCTGGATCATTACCAACTGACCTATGAAAAAACGGCATTCAATGTCAAAGGTGAGCAATGGGCATGTGTCACTGAGAAGTGAGAAATAAAAGTCCGAGACAGCTACGAAAAACGCGTAGGGTGGGCGTAAAACATCTCTGCCCCGCACTGCTAACGATAATCAGGCGACCCACCTGTGGATTTACTGACTACTGCCAGCATCAGCTGTTCGGGCTGCGATTTGTTGACGTAACTCAGACGGTCAGTGTTGGCGGTCAGCAGCAGGGAGCCGTCCTCAGTGTTACGAAACGAGGCGAACTTGGCGCCCCCGGGCACGTTGTCGCTGCTGGCGAACGTGACTGGATGAGAGGGGAGGGTTAGTATAGCATGGTGAGTGGTGACAGCCACCTTTGTGCTACCTGTACTGACAGCGTAGGATGATACACATCAGTTATACACGTATTAGCTATTTACTGTTCTCATCAATCATGTACCTAAAATCTATGCACAATTTTGTCAGTTTTAATGTATCCGTTGAGAGAAATATGTTAAGTTGTACCAACTAGCAAATAGCATTATGCACCATGGAGGTTTGATCATAGCTGACCCATAGTTCATCAATTTTTGCCCTAGCATCAATAGAAAGGCCTGGATGTATGCACAACAACCAGGTATTTGCAATACACTGACACCTTTAAGAGCAATAAATGAGTGAGCACTGCACAATCGTGAGCCATGCACCTGTGCCTGTGCGGCCTGAGACACCTGGACGACTTGGACAAGCCAGCCTCCAGTCGATCCCCAAGAATGCACCAAATTTGATGGTTATGGATGCAGAGGTTCTTGTGATGTAGAAAGGTTCTCTGCACATTCATAAGTTTGACTGACACTTGCAAAAGGATTCACATCTTTTAGTTAATTAAAAGATACATAAAGTAAAATATCTCTAGACAGACCACTCACCAAGTTTAGGTAAATTTGCCCTTGCTGAAACATCTGAATCTGCAACATCTTCAATCATTGCTCTCTTCATTGCTTTCATGTTGGTGCCTGCTTCCACACCTACTAATTAATAATTAACAATAATGGAAGTGTCCCTGAAAAAAGATAAGCAAACATTAGGAAAAGGTATACGAACACATCTCAAATTGTTCATATTATTAACCCGCGCCCCGCTGGCCGGCTATTCAGCCATACGCGCCCTGCTGGGGGGGGGGGGAGGGGGCAGATTCTGCCCCCTGTCTAACTTCCGAACCGATGGTCGTAGAAAGACGGGGAAAACGGCAATCGAAAGCTCTCAACAAGGCAGATCTTAAGAGCCCATTTTTTTGCTTAAGTAGGTCAGAAGCCAGGTCAAGGTCAGGTCAAGGGTACAAAATGCAAGTTTCTACAGTATCGGCCTTGCACCGTAGTTGCCGAAGAATGGACTGAGACTGATTGCCCAAAACGTGTTCTTAGACTACCAAGACAATATTCGTTGCATACAATGTCATTCAAAGGTCAAGGCCAAGGTCAGGTCGGGTCAGGTCCGGTCACCAAAAACAAAATATAGAAAAGGGCATGTGCGACGCATGTTTTATAGGTCATTTTACTCATAGAATTCAATAAGCACACTCAATAAGTGATATGGACCACCTCTGGATAAATTTCAGGTCGAGGTAAGGTCAAGGTCAGGTCAAGTGAGGTCAAATTTTGAAGTTGGTTGTTACGGCCTAAAAAGGTGTCTATCTGATGCAGTTTTTCACGGCAAATCGAATGGTGCTATTTTTGTTTCCGTACGAGGTATAGAACTTCCAAAAAAATCATTTTTCAAAATTTTTGTGTGTCGTGACATCATAAAATTTTGAATAAATCCCACATTTTTGAACCGATTCTTCTAAAAAAATGGTATGTAGGTGCACATAGACCACTTCTCTGACATATATTCCGGTTTTTTCGATACACTCAAAATTTTGGATATTATAATTATTTTCCCAAAAAAGTCAGTTTTTTTAAGAAAAAAATTTGGGCCAAAATCCAAAATTTTCAAAAACCGAGATAGCCATTTGATAGGCAAAGTAGAATCACGTATAACCTTTTTTGTTACGTCTTGATTCCTTTAAAAATGAGGATGTTAGCGGCGTTTGAAATTTTGCCGTTTTTGAGGCGAAAATGGCGAACATGACGTCACTAAAACGTAAATTTCTAAAAAAAAATTCCGACGGATTTCGCTCAAATTTTCAGGGAACGTGTCAAATTGATGTATGATAATGTACTGAAAGTGTGACGTCGCTGGCGTAACGCGTTTAGAAGTTATTGGCGAAAAACGGGAGGGGGGCAGATTCTGCCCCCCCCCCCATCGGGGCGCGGGTTAAAGGGACCCTCCCACCTTAAAGGAAAAGGGCCACCTTTAACATGGGGATTGAAACTGAGATAGCCATCTTGTAGCCCGTGTCCGAAAACCTATCTGTCTACCTCCTTACGGCCGATTTCGGCCTCCATTTGTAGTTATCGGCAATTTTAAAAGAAAATACGCCAGGAATGCGTCCTTATCCCAGGAATGCGTTCTTATCCGACAATACAGACACCCGCGGCGAGGCTTTGGTTTTTTACCAATCAGCTCCAACCAGCTCAGCTTTAACCAATCAGCTTATCTGACACAATCCGACGAGTCTGTCTGCTGAACGCTGATTGGCTTGAGTGTGACGTCATCGCTATGCCATCATACAGTAGGTGCCGTAGAGAGTATCAACATAGTACCAATATGTTAAATAGTTTTAAATACTTTTTAGCGAATTGTGCACTTCTGGCACCACTTTTAAAAAGAAAATGAAAAATAATAATGTCAAAATGAAAAACAACGATATCTTCATATTTCACGAAGGTGGCCCTTTTCCTTTAACATTAGATTTGAGTTGAGATAGCCAAAATGCATATTTACGTCTGGACAACGAGTTGCGGGGAAAAGTGCTGATTTTGCTGCAGTTTTAGGAGCCGGTTATTAGGCTGGATTTTTGGGTTACTTTTTCGTTCTGATTCCTGTATTTCATGGTGTTTGGCTTTTGAATATTTTAGTTCTTTCAGAGAAATATTATTTGCCTTACAGATTTTGTGAAAATGTTTCAGTTTTTATGAGCCGACCGATAGAGTCCTAAAACAATACATCAGCACTACAAATTGTAAACAAACAAATGGAGCACCACTTGCCTCCGTTCTGCTCCGTTCCAAGGCCTTTTTAGAGTTTATCTGGTGGTTTTCGAACTATTGTATGTCGTTTTGTTGGAAGTTTTGAATCCCTTGTGACTGAATTATATCATATTAAAGAAGCATGTTGATTGAAAACAATCCCAAGTTGAAGTATACAGGAGGCTAAAAAGAGTCCTGAGTCCTGAGTAATATCAGGTTGAAGTTAGGAAATGTTGGTTGATAAACGCAAGTTGATCTGGTTTACTTAAATCAGCAAGAAAAAAAGTATAATTATAAGAGCTTATTGGCCGAAAACAAGCTATAATAGGTATTGCAGGAGATCAATACTGAAGAGCTGGAGCACGCGCGCCAGAAAATGTTGGCTGATGAACGCGTATTGATGTATTGGTATGAATATTGAAATATAACTTACACAGCAAGATCAATGAGTGCTAACTATCAAGTGAAAAAATCTAGAATGAATGAACCCGGGCAGCTTTACTTTGCTATGCAGATGGTAATGTGCGCATTACTCAGTGTCTGGCAAATGAAACATGCGATCATTCTATTGCTACTAGAGGAGAAAGCTTGGATTACTAAATCAGCTTAATGTTTAATTTGATGTTCATCATTACCATGGATGATATAACACTGGATTGGTGTCTCGTGGAAATTAACATTGGGATCCGCGACATTGGGATCAGGCCTGCCATCTAGCGAGAGAATTATCGTAAGTTAGGAGCAAGCCGAGTGAACGCCATCTCTCAGCATTATGACACACGTGGGAGTGGTGTGTTAGTTGGCTTGAAGTGCATATTCCCACGAGTTGGAGGTAATCTTACTGGACCTGAGACGACAAAAAACGTCTTAAATGCTTGAAAGCCAAAAACGTCAAGCAGCCTTTAGGTAATAACGAAAATAAAATGCGTAAAATGGTGTGCATTGAAACGCCCAGTCCCATCGGCTTGTACGACCTTTTATATGGCCATTTACTCACAATGGTATAGCAGTTTGACAATATGTCACTTAAAAATTTGGTAGGCTTATTCCTTCTTCTCCGAATTTCGCCCGATTTTCTTCATCTTAGTTAATGTTACGGCACGTGTCACGTGCCAACTTAGGGGTGTCGAAAGTGTTCCACATAAAGTAACTCCGCAATGGCTGGGCCAATTACAGTAAAACTTCGTCAATAGTTAGGCACCCAGTGTCCAAGCATTTCCATGTGTCACTATGGGGGTGCTACTGCACGTGCGCACGTGCGGGGTGCCGCTTCCATATCTCAAGAACGGCTGGGCGGATAACACTCAAACTTGGTACACAAATGTCACATCGATGCTCGCACTGCATTGATCAGTGCTTACATTGGTGCAGAGCTGTTAGGAAAACGATGAAATGAGATGCGTGGTGTTTATGCCTTTCTTTTCCAGCAGCTGAGTGATTCGCAACAGGAGATCCTTGTTTGCGAAGGCTTCGTCTCCCTTTTCCATCCCTTGTTTAAAATAACATTAACAATGTACGAAGATCACACATAAAAGTTGTTTTAGGCGGCTATCTTGGGCCAGGGCTGCGAAGTTGTAGTCAGAGCCAGCGGTTCTGTTCCGACTCGGAGTCGGTTGATTTTTAAAAGCTGTAGCCCGAGTATGAGTCGAACGTCACCGAAAAGTCATCACTCCACAGACTTACCAGGGCTGCAGAGTCGGAGTCAGAGTCGGAGTCTGTGTGAATTGACAGTTCTGCCCGGAGGAGTCGGAGTCGATATTTGGATACCGGAATCGTAGTTGGAGCCAAAGTTACTGAAATTTCATCGACTACGCACCACCGGTTGGGTCCTTTTCATAGAGCGTCTTGAATGACATTTTGAGCGGCAATGACGTTAGCAATTCCGTTTAAGTTTTTCATTAGACTTATAAATAGTACTTACGTTCGTTTTGTTCTTTGATCGGACAATTTGTTTGATTTAGGCCAAGTAAAGACTCATGTGAAAAATAGTGAAAACGACACGTGCTGGCGAAGTCTCCAATAACTCCCTGTTTCACGATTTAATGAGGAAATAACATGGAACTGCTTATCTTATTACTGACCCTGCACATAAATCTATTAATTTCTTCGCTTTTACTGACATATAAAGATATAACCTTTTGAAAAATTGCACAACAAGCCTGCTACTACACCACACTCCCGTGTGTCACAATGCTAATCAGCGGCGTTCACTCGGCTTGCTCCTAACTTACGACAATTCTCCCGCTAGATGGCAGGCCTGAGCTCAATGTCGCCAAAAACTGCGAAGACACCAATCCATTATTATCTCATCCATGTCATTACTTTGCATTTTTTGAAAAAGGATTTAAGTAAAATTGTCAATGTGGCAATCCATGCAACGGTGTGATCATATCATGTGTTCATAGTCATTCGTGAATCGTGATGCCCTGATGGTGATTATTGGTCTAATATACACAAGCAAAGCTGTCAGCATTTCTTTCTGTGGATGGCCAGAAGGGACTCAGAACTTAGAGGTATTACAATTAGTTTTCTTCACAGGGCTCAGGCTGGGATAAAAAGTACTGAGGGTAATCTTAAAGAAAGGAACTTTATTTTGACTTGGTATGAGATGTAGGCACAAGTGGGTAGGTGCTCAGTACCTATACTTAAGTAGTTATGTAGGTTTAGTTGGGTTAGCTAAGATTAGGTCATGTTAGTTTTTTTTTTTTAATTTGCCAAGTGTCCATAAAAAATGTGACCTGATCAATTCATACCTGACTAACCTGACCTAACCTCAACCATCACACATTTGCAACTTACCCAAGACCTGCATAGCATTAGCACCCAGTTATAGGTACTTGTTACTCACCCTAACTCAATCTTACCTGCTAACCTTCACCTTGACAACAGTTAGCTCACCTTGCCAAACCACGTTCAGGGTAACAGCCAAATGAGGAACTGGCTCATTGGGTGGCTGGTGTGAGTCTGTGCCGATTTAAAGTGTTTCTTCTCTGAAGCTGCTCTGCACTGCCTGTATGCCATGTTAGATGCTCAGAAAAATGTGGGTATACTAAGCTAGTTTGGTGCTTTGTTCATGCTCGAAATATCAATAAGTACAAATCCTGCGGGGTACAGCTATGAGCTAGGTGAGTATGTTATTTGGATATGCTGTTTGACTGTAGTAAATATACAAACAATCACAGGGTCACAGTTATATTCAATCTCCACATAAACATACAACAAAACGCCCATAGCCTCACTCCGAGCACACAACAAATAACTTAAGCCTTTGCAGGCACAAAAATGCTTTGATTTACAGGATGGGTATACAATATATCCTCTGTCCTTGGGGATCTTGCTGCAAAGTTTAAGTTGAAGTAAGATGACTGAACTTCAGGTATGATTAACTTTTTCTTCTTGGCCACTGCTTATGTACGAGAAAGACTAAATGCTTGGTTGATCAACGCCTTGAAAATTTAATGATCCATCTTTGATTCGACATGAAGGCACAAAGAAAACAGTTCCCACTTCTCTCCTCTTGGAATACACAAAGCAAAATATTTAATAACTTCTTCTTAGTGGAGGGACATGGACAAGAGCAATTGTCATTGTCATAGCTCAAGCTTCCCTTCAAGTTAACCTCTGGCAGTTGGCACTGATCACACGGACACCTCTGATCCAAGATAAAATTGAAATGTGTAAATCTGTCTAGTCAATCATGGAAGGAACGGATGAACTTGAGGTCAATATGATATTTTGCGATATACATCAACGTTACCTCGGAACCTTTTTGCAGGTTTGCTTCATATTTTGTAACAAACGCGCAAAAACTGCAATAAAACATCACTATATGCTTCTGGACAAAATACAATGATAGTAAAAACTTAGCCCTGATGGTATTCATTCTCGGCCAAAACCTAATTACAAAATATTTTGTAGTAAGAACTAAATTTCGGCTAAAAACAGTGCACGTTTTAAAAAAGAATCATTCCCATGACGGTCCATTCTTGCGGTCCTGAAATCGCCACTATTTCCGGCCTCTCCAACGCAACTCGTTGTCCAGACGTAAATATGCAGCCAAAATGGGGTCCTTTGCATATTTACGTGCATATAGTTGCATCATATTCACATTCAGATTCGCGTGCACATTCGCGGACCCCTTCGATTTGGCTGAAAATTGCACAGCAGATAGACCATGAGCTCCTAAGTGCAAAAATCATCTTTTTATTTACCGACATTAAGTATTTTCCAAGTTATTCACGTTTGTTTTACTAGTACAATATTCTGGTTAGTAAACTTCCCGGAAAAATCGGACCTCATCAAATTTCAAGAAAATTTCAGAAATGATTAAGACTCAGTAGTTCTTTACAAAAAACTAATTTGCATCAAACGCGGTCGCATAGTTTTCTCAGGAGAAGTCTCTAAAGTTCAAGGTCGTTCAAGGTCATGCAATTTTTCTCACTTTTTGGAGTCGTTTTACACGTGACAGCTTCGTATTTATGAAGGACATTAGCTATACATACTGCAATAACAATATACTTAAGCACCAGAGGCATTGTTAGACCAAAGGGCGAAAAACAGTCGATAAACCTATTGAGCAAAGCCAAGAGGCAAATACAAGTGATATTCAGATTTCTCGTCCTAAAGTGAACTTGCCGGACCCCTCCGATTTCGTTCAAAGTCACAGGAATGATGCTCCTTGACCTCCTGAACACGAAAATAGTGCTCCTTTTGACCGACATCAAAGACTTTTCCAGATATACGCATGCGTGCACATTCAAATTGCATATGTTGCATATGGCACGTTGGGCGGACCCCTTCGATTTCGTTCAAAATCACAGGAATGATGCTCCTTGACCTCCTGAACACGAAAGTAGTGCTCCTTTTGACCGACATCAAAGACTTCTCCAGATATACGCATGCGTGAACATTCAAATTGCATATGTTGCATATGGCACGTTGGGCGGACCCCTTCGATTTCGCTCAAAATCACAGGAATGATGCTCCTTGACCTCCTGAACACGAAAACAGTGCTACTTTTGACCGACATCAAAGACTTTTCCAGATATACGCATCCGTGCACATTCAAATTGCATATGTTGCATATGGCACGTTGGGCGGACCCCTTCGATTTCGTTCAAAATCACAGGAATGATGCTCATTGACCTCCTGAACACAAAAACAGTGCTACTTTTGACCGACATCAAAGACTTTTCCAGATATACGCATCCGTGCACATTCAAATTGCATATGTTGCATATGGCACGTTGGGCGGACCCCTTCGATTTCGTTCAAAATCACAGGAATGATGCTCCTTGACCTCCTGAACACGAAAACAGTGCTACTTTTGACCGACATCAAAGACTTTTCCAGACATACGCATGCGTGCACATTCAAATTGCATATGTTGCATATGGCACGTTGGGCGGACCCCTTCGATTTCGCTCAAAATCACAGGAATGATGCTCCTTGACCTCCTGAACACGAAAACAGTGCTACTTTTGACCGACATCAAAGACTTTTCCAGATATACGCATGCGTGCACATTGAAATTGCATATGTTGCATATGGCACGTTGGGCGGACACCTTCGATTTCGCTCAAAATCAGAGGAATGATGCTCCCTGACCTCCTGAACACGAAAACAGTGCTACTTTTGACCGACATCAAAGACTTTTCCAGATATACGCATGCGTGCACATTCAAATTGCATATGTTGCATATGGCACGTTGGGCGGACCCTTTCGATTTCGCTCAAAATCACAGGAATGATGCTCCTTAGTCCTTGACCTCCTGAACACGAAAACAGTGCTCCTTTTGACCGACATCAAAGACTTTTCCAGATATACGCATGCGTGCACATTCAAATTGCATATGTTGCATATGGCACGTTGGGCGGACCCCTTCGATTTCGCTCAAAATCACAGGAATGATGCTCCTTGACCTCCTGAACACGAAAACAGTGCTACTTTTGACCGACATCAAAGACTTTTCCAGATATAAGCATGCGTGCACATTCAAATTGCATATGTTGCATATGGCACGTTGGGCGGACCCCTTCGATTTCGTTCAAAATCACAGGAATGATGCTCCTTGACCTCCTGAACACGAAAATAGTGCTCCTTTTGACCGACATCAAAGACTTTTCCAGATATACGCATGCGTGCACATTGAAATTGCATATGTTGCATATGGCACGTTGGGCGGACCCCTTCGATTTCGCTCAAAATCACAGGAATGATGCTCCTTGACCTCCTGAACACGAAAACAGTGCTACTTTTGACCGACATCAAAGACTTTTCCAGATATACGCATGCGTGCACATTCAAATTGCATATGTTGCATATGGCACGTTGGGCGGACCCCTTCGATTTCGTTCAAAATCACAGGAATGATGCTCCTTGACCTCCTGAACACGAAAACAGTGCTACTTTTGACCGACATCAAAGACTTTTCCAGATATACGCATGCGTGCACATTCAAATTGCATATGTTGCATATGGCACGTTGGGCGGACCCCTTCGATTTCGTTCAAAATCACAGGAATGATGCTCCTTGACCTCCTGAACACGAAAATAGTGCTCCTTTTGACCGACATCAAAGACTTTTCCAGATATACGCATGCGTGCACATTCAAATTGCATATGTTGCATATGGCACGTTGGGCGGACCCCTTCGATTTCGCTCAAAATCACAGGAATGATGCTCCTTGACCTCCTGAACACGAAAATAGTGCTCCTTTTGACCGACATCAAAGACTTTTCCAGATATACGCATGCGTGCACATTCAAATTGCATATGTTGCATATGGCACGTTGGGCGGACCCCTTCGATTTCGCTCAAAATCACAGGAATGATGCTCCTTGACCTCCTGAACACGAAAACAGTGCTACTTTTGACCGACATCAAAGACTTTTCCAGATATACGCATGCGTGCACATTCAAATTGCATATGTTGCATATGGCACGTTGGGCGGACCCCTTCGATTTCGTTCAAAATCACAGGAATGATGCTCCTTGACCTCCTGAACACGAAAATAGTGCTCCTTTTGACCGACATCAAAGACTTTTCCAGATATACGCATGCGTGCACATTGAAATTGCATATGTTGCATATGGCACGTTTGTAGGACCCCTTCGATTTCGCTCAAAATCACAGGAATGATGCTCCTTGACCTCCTGAACACGAAAACAGTGCTACTTTTGACCGACATCAAAGACTTTTCCAGATATACGCATGCGTGCACATTCAAATTGCATATGTTGCATATGGCAGGTTGGGCGGACCCCTTCGATTTCGTTCAAAATCACAGGAATGATGCTCCTTGACCTCCTGAACACGAAAACAGTGCTACTTTTGACCGACATCAAAGACTTTTCCAGATATACGCATGCGTGCACATTCAAATTGCATATGTTGCATATGGCACGTTGGGTGGACCCCTTCGATTTCGTTCAAAATCACAGGAATGATGCTCCTTGACCTCCTGAACACGAAAATAGTGCTCCTTTTGACCGACATCAAAGACTTTTCCAGATATACGCATGCGTGCACATTCAAATTGCATATGTTGCATATGGCACGTTGGGCGGACCCCTTCGATTTCGCTCAAAATCACAGGAATGATGCTCCTTGACCTCCTGAACACGAAAATAGTGCTCCTTTTGACCGACATCAAAGACTTTTCCAGATATACGCATCCGTGCACATTCAAATTGCATATGTTGCATATGGCACGTTGGGCGGACCCCTTCGATTTCGTTCAAAATCACAGGAATGATGCTACTTAACCTCCTGAACACGAAAACAGTGCTACTTTTGACCGACATCAAAGACTTTTCCAGATAAACGCATGCGTGCACATTCAAATTGCATATGTTGCATATGGCACGTTGGGCGGACCCCTTCGATTTCGTTCAAAATCACAGGAATGATGCTCCTTGAACTCCTGAACACGAAAGTAGTGCTCCTTTTGACCGACATCAAAGACTTTTCCAGATATACGCATGCGTGCACATTCAAATTGCATATGTTGCATATGACACGTTGGGCGGACCCCTTCGATTTCGCTCAAAATCTCAGGAATGATGCTCCTTGACCTCCTGAACACGAAAACAGTGCTACTTTTGACCGACATCAAAGACTTTTCCAGATATACGCATGCGTGCACATTCAAATTGCATATGTTGCATATGGCACGTTGGGCGGACCCCTTCGATTTCGCTCAAAATCACAGGAATGATGCTCCTTGACCTCCTGAACACGAAAACAGTGCTACTTTTGACCGACATCAAAGACTTTTCCAGATATACGCATGCGTGCACATAGTCGTTTTGAGTCTAGAAGCTTCTGGTGGGCAGTTCTAGAAGCTCGACGAAAATGCGGTTCTAACATGTTGTAGCCACGTCAATTTTGCATCGACTGACACTAGAAACTTGAAGATCAATTCAGTCGTTTTGAGTCTAGAAGCTTCTAAAGAGGCCAATGTTTGGCTATACACCCCGTAAGTGGTCTTTAGGCATACGAGTCAATGCAGAGGTCAACTTAACGGTCTCTCCTGCCTAAACTAAGAAAGATACAGAAACCCGGTTACCACCATTCGATAGTCCTTGAATGTATCTACAACACATAAGAAATTCAAGGTCTTGACGTTTTTGGTCTGGCCGCCAGATGACACCAAAGTTGATATATATTTGCGCCACCTGGTGGGCAGTTGTAGAAGCTCGACGAAAATGCGGTTCTAGTATGTTGTAGCAACATCCATTCTGCATCGACTGACACTAGAAACTTGAAGATCGGTATAGTTGTATTGAATGTACGAGGCTTCTAAAGAGACCTATGTTTGTATATGCACCCCTTAAGTGGTCTTTAGGCATGCGAGTCAATTCAGAGGTCAACTTAACGGTCTCTCCTGCCTAAACTAAGAAAGATACAGAAATCCGATTACCGCCATTCGATAGTCTTTGAATGTATCTATAACATAGGAAATTCAAGGTCTTGACGTTTTTGGTCTGGCCGCCAGATGGCGCCAAATTTGACATATATTTGCGCCACCTGGTGGGCAGTTGTAGAAGTTCGACGAAAATGCAGTTCTAACATGTTGTAGCCACATCAATTCTGCATCGAATGACACTAGAAACTTGAAGATCAATTCAGTCGTTTTGAGTCTAGAAGCTTCTAAAGAGGCCAATGTTTGGCTATACACCCCGTAAGTGGTCTTTAGGCATACGAGTCAATGCAGAGGTCAACTTAACGGTCTCTCCTGCCTAAACTAAGAAAGATACAGAAACCCGGTTACCACCATTCGATAGTCCTTGAAATTATCTACAACACATAGGAAATTCAAGGTCTTGACGTTTTTGGTCTGGCCGCCAGATGACACCAAAGTTGACATATATTTGCGCCACCTGGTGGGCAGTTGTAGAAGCTCGACGAAAATGCGGTTCTAGTATGTTGTAGCCACATCCATTCTGCATCGACTGACACTAGAAACTTGAAGATCAATTCAGTCGTTTTGAGTCTAGAAGCTTCTAAAGAGACCATTGTTTGGCTATACACCCCGTAAGTGGTCTTTAGGCATACGAGTCAATGCAGAGGTCAATTTAACGGTCTCTCCTGCCTGAACTAAGAAAGATACAGAAACCCGGTTACCAGCATTCGATAGTCCTTGAATGTATCTACAAAACATAGGAAATTCAAGGTCTTGACGTTTTTGGTCTGGCCGCCAGATGGCGCCAAATTTGACATATATTTGCGCCACCTGATGGGCAGTTGTAGAAGTTCGACGAAAATGCGGTTCTAACATGTTGTAGCCACATCAATTCTGCATCGAATGACACTAGAAACTTGAAGATCAATTCAGTCGTTTGAGTCTAAAAGCTTCTAAAGAGACCAATGTTTGGCTATACACCCCTTAAGTGGTCTTTAGGCATACGAGTCAATACAGAGGTCAACTTAACGGTCTCTCCTGCCTAAACTAAGAAAGATACAGAAACCCGATTACCGCCCTTCAATAGTCCTTGAATGTATCTACATCATATAGGAAATTCAAGGTCTTTTCGTTTTTGGTCTGGCCGCCAGATGGCGCCAAAGTTGACATATATTTGCGCCACCTGGTGGGCAGTTGTAGAAGTTCGACGAAAATGCGGTTCTAACATGCTGTAGCCACATCAATTCTGCATCGACTGACACTAGAAACTTGAAGATCGGTTCAGTCGTTTTGAGTCTAGAAGCTTCTTAAGAGACCAATGTTTGTCTATACACCCCTTTAGTGGTCTTTAGGCATACGAGTCAATACAGAGGTCAACTTAACGGTCTCTCCTGCCTAAACTAAGAAAAATACAGAAACCCTGTTACCGCCATTCGATAGTCCTTGAATGTATCTACAACTTAGAGGAAATTCAAGGTCTTGACGTTTTTAGTCTGGCCGCCAGATGGCACCAAGCTTGACATATATTTGCGCCACCTGGTGGGCAGTTCTAGAAGCTTGACGAAAATGCGGTTCTAATATGTTGTAGCCACATCCATTCTGCATCGACTGACACTAGAAACTTGAAGATCGGTGTAGTCGTATTGAATGTAGAAGCTTCTAAAGAGACCTATGTTTGTCTATGCACCCCTTAGGTGGTCTTTAGGCATGCGAGTCAATTCAGAGGTCAACTTAACGGTCTCTCCTGCCTCAACTAAGAAAGATACAGAAATCCGATTACGACCATTCGATAGTCCTTGAATGTATCTATATCATATAGGAAATTCAAGGTCTTGACGTTTTTGGTCTGGCCGTTAGATGGCGCCAAATTTGACATATAATTGCGCCACCTGGTGGGCAGTTGTAGAAATTCGACGAAAATGTGGTTCTAACATGTTGTAGCCACGTCAATTCTGCATCGACTGACACTAGAAAATTGAAGATCAATTCAGTCGTTTTGAGTCTAGAAGCTTCTAAAGAGGCCAATGTTTGGCTATACACCCCGTAAGTGGTCTTTAGGCATACGAGTCAATGCAGAGGTCAACTTAACGGTCTCTCCTGCCTAAACTAAGAAAGATACAGAAACCCGGTTACCACCATTCGATAGTCCTTGAATGTATCTACAACACAAAGGAAATTCAAGGTCTTGACGTTTTTGGTCTGGGCCCCAGATGACGCCAAAGTTGACATATATTTGCGCCACCTGGTGGGCAGTTGTAGAAGCTCGACGAAAATGCTGTTCTAATATGTTCTAGCCACATCCATTCTGCATCGACTGACACTAGAAACTTGAAGATCGGTGTAGTCGTATTGAATGTAGAAGCTTCTAAATAGACCTATGTTTGTTCAGCCAAAGTTGACATATATTTGCGCCACCTGGTGGGCAGTTGTAGAAGTTCGACAAAAATGCGGTTCTAACATGTTGTAGCCACATCAATTCTGCATCGACTGACACTAGAAACTTGAAGATCGGTTCAGTCGTTTTGAGTCTAGAAGCTTCTTAAGAGACCAATGTTTGTCTATACACCCCTTTAGTGGTCTTTAGGAATACGAGTTAATACAGAGGTCAACTTAACGGTCTCTCCTGCCTAAACTAAGAAAGATACAGAAACCCTGTTACCGCAATTCGATAGTCCTTGAATGTATCTACAACTTAAAGGAAATTCAAGGTCTTGACGTTTTTGGTCTGGCCGCCAGATGGCACCAAGCTTGACATATATTTGTGCCACCTGGTGGGCAGTTCTAGAAGCTTGACGAAAATGCGGTTCTAACATGTTGTAGCCACGTCAATTCTGCATCGACTGACACTAGAAACTTGAAGATCAATTCAGTCGTTTTGAGTCTAGAAGCTTCTAAAGAGGCCAATGTTTGGCTATACACCCCGTAAGTGGTCTTTAGGCATACGAGTCAATGCAGAGGTCAACTTAACGGTCTCTCCTGCCTAAACCAAGAAAGATACAGAAATCCGGTTACCACCATTCGATAGTCCTTGAATGTATCTACAACACATAGGAAATTCAAGGTCTTGACGTTTTTGTTCTGGCCGCCAGATGACGCCAAAGTTGACATATAGTTGCGCCACCTGGTGGGCAGTTGTAGAAGCTCGACGAAAGTGCGGTTCTAATATGTTGTAGCCACATCCATTCTGCATCGACTGACACTAGAAACTTGAAGATCGGTGTAGTCGTATTGAATGTAGAAGCTTCTAAAGAGACCTATGTTTGTCTATGCACCCCTTAGGTGGTCTTTAGGCATGCGAGTCAATTCAGAGGTCAACTTAACGGTCTCTTTTGCCTAAACTAAGAAAGATACAGAAATCCGGTTACCACCATTCGATAGTCCTTGAATGTATCTACAACACATAGGAAATTCAAGGTCTTGACGTTTTTGGTCTGGCCGCCAGATGGCGCCAAATTTGACATATATTCGCGCCACCTGGTGGGCAGTTGTAGAAATTCGAAGAAAATGCGGTTCTAGCATGTTGTAGCCACATCAATTCTGCATCGACTGACACTAGAAACTTGAATATCGGTCCAGTCGTTTTGAGTCTAGAAGCTTCTTAAGAGACCAATGTTTGTCTATACATCCCTTAAGTGGTTTTTAGGCATACGAGTCAATACAGAGGTCAACTTAACGGTCTCTCCTGCCTAAACTAAGAAAGATACAGAAACCCGGTTACCGCCATTCGATAGTCCTTGAATCTATCTACAACATATAGGAAATTCAAGGTCTTGACGTTTTTGGTCTGGCCACCAGGTGGCGCCAAATATGACATATATTTGCGCCTACTGGTGGGCAGTTGTAGAAGCTCGACGAAAATGCGGATCTAACATGTTTGTAGCCACATCAATTCTGCATCGACTGACCTTAGAAACTTGAAGATCGGTTCAGTCGTTTTGAGTCTAGAAGCTTCTAAAGAGACCAATGTTTGGCTATGCACCCCTTAAGTGGTCTTTAGGCATACGAGACTAGTCAGGAGACCTTACCTTTGGGAATTGTTCGCTACCTTTGGCTTGCAGAGCGTTTTCCGTCGTTTGGCCTGATGTTGACCTGGAAGGTCATGACTCTGGAGGTCACGAATCTTGGTGAAGGTATTCTGTGAATCGGGGATTCGTTTGAGACCTTAACTTTGGTAATCGGCCGGTAACTTTGGCGTGTAGGGCGCTTTCTGTCATTTTACCTTGGTGTTGACCTGGAAGGTCATGACCTTTGAGGTCATGAACGTTGGAGAAGGTAGTTCGTGAACTGTGGAATCGTTTGAGACCTTAACTTTAGTAATCGGTCGCTAATTTTGTCGTGCAGAGCGGTTTCCGTCGTTTGACCTTGATGTTGACCTGGAAGGTCACGACCTTGGAGGTCATGAACCTCGGTGGAGGTAGTACGTAAATCGGGGAATCGTTTGAGACCGTTTGAGACCTTAACTTTGGTAATCGGTCGTTAAGTTTGGCGTGTACGGCGCTTTCTGTGATTTGACCTTGGTGCTGACCTGGAAGGTCATGACTTTGAGGGTCATAAACCTCGGTGAATGTAGTCCGTGAATCGGGGAATCGTTTGACACCTTAACTTTGGAAATCGGTCGCTAACTTCGGCGTGCAGAGCGGTTCCCGTCGTTTGACCTTGATATTGACCTGGAAGGTTATGACCTTGTAGGTCACGAACCTTGGCGAAGGTAGTCCGTGAATCGGGGAATCGTTGGAGACCTTAGCTTTGTTATTCGCTTGGTAACGTCAAAAACGTCAAGACCTTGAATTTCCTATATGTTATAGATACATTCAAGGACTATCGAATAGTGGTAACCGGATTTCTGTATCTTTCTTAGTTTAGGCAGGAGAGACCGTTAAGTTGACCTCTGAATTGACTCGCATGCCTAAAGACCACTTAAGGGGTGCATAGACAAACATAGGTCTCTTTAGAAGCTTCTACATTCAATACGACTACACCGATCTTCAAGTTTCTAGTGTCAGTCGATGCAGAATGGATGTGGCTACAACATGTTAGAACCGCAATTTCGTCGAACTTCTACAACTGCCCACCAGGTGGCGCAAATATATGTCAAATTTGCCGCCATCTGGCGGCCAGACCAAAAACGTCAAGACCTTGAATTTCCTATGTGTTGTAGATACCTTCAAGGACTATCAAATGGTGGTAACCGGGTTTCTGTATCTTTCTTAGTTTAGGCAAGAGACCGTTAAGTTGACCTCTGCATTGACTCGTATGCCTAAAGACCACTTACGGGGTGTATATCCAAACATTGGTCTCTTTAGAAGCTTCTAGACTCAAAACGACTGAATTGATCTTCAAGTTTCTAGTGTCAGTCGATGCAGAATTGACGTGGCTACAACATGTTAGAACCGCATTTTCGTCGAACTTCTACAACTGCCCACCAGATGGCGCAAATATATGTCAAATTTGGCGCCATCTGGCGGCCAGACCAAAAACGTCAAGACCTTGAATTTCCTATATGATATAGATACATTCAAGGACTATCGAATGGCGGTAACCGGATTTCTGTATCTTTCTTAGTGTAGGCAGGAGAGACCGTTAAGTTGACCTCTGAATTGACTCGCATGCATAAAAACCACTTAAGGGGTGCATAGACAAACATAGGTCTCTTTAGAAGCTTCTACATTCAATACGACTACACCGATCTTCAAGTTTCTAGTTTCAGTCGGTGCAGAATGGATGTGGCTATAAGATATTAGAACCGCATTTTCGTCGAGCTTCTACAACTGCCCACCAGGTGGTGCAAATATATGTCAACTTTGGCGTCATCTGGCGGCCAGACCAAAAACGTCAAGACCTTGAATTTCCTATGTGTTGTAGATACATTCAAGGACTATCGAATGGTGGTAACCGGGTTTCTGTATCTTCCTTAGTTTAGGCAGGAGAGACCGTTAAGTTGACCTCTGCATTGACTCGTATGCCTAAAGACCACTTACGGGGTGCATAGCCAAACATTGGCCTCCTTAGAAGCTTCTAGACTCAAAACGACTATGTGCACGCATGCGTATATCTGGAAAAGTCTTTGATGTCGGTCAAAAGGAGCACTATTTTCGTGTTCAGGAGGTCAAGGAGCATCATTCCTGTGATTTTGAACGAAATCGAAGGGGTCCGCCCAACGTGCCATATGCAACATATGCAATTTCAATGTGCACGCATGCGTATATCTGGAAAAGTATTTGATGTCGGTCAAAAGGAGCACTACTTTCGTGTTCAGGAGGTCAAGGAGCATCATTCCTGTGATTTTGAACGAAATCGAAGGGGTCCGCCCAACGTGCCATATGCAACATATGCAATTTGAATGTGCACGCATGCGTTTATCTGGAAAAGTCTTTGATGTCGGTCAAAAGGAGCACTATTTTCGTGTTCAGGAGGTCAAGGAGCATCATTCCTGTGATTTTGAACGAAATCGAAGGGGTCCGCCCAACGTGCCATATGCAACATATGCAATTTGAATGTGCACGCATGCGTATATCTGGAAAAGTCTTTGATGTCGGTCAAAAGTAGCACTGTTTTCGTGTGCAGGAGGTCAAGGAGCATCATTCCTGTGATTTTGAGCGAAATCGAAGGGGTCCGCCCAACGTGCCATATGCAACATATGCAATTTGAATGTGCACGCATGCGTATATCTGGAAAAGTCTTTGATGTCGGTCAAAAGTAGCACTGTTTTCGTGTTCAGGAGGTCAAGGAGCATCACTCCTGTGATTTTGAGCGAAATCGAAGGGGTCCGCCCAACGTGCCATATGCAACATATGCAATTTCAATGTGCACGCATGCGTATATCTGGAAAAGTCTTTGATGTCGGTCAAAAGGAGCACTATTTTCGTGTTCAGGAGGTCAAGGAGCATCATTCCTGTGATTTTGAACGAAATCGAAGGGGTCCGCCCAACGTGCCATATGCAACATATGCAATTTGAATGTGCACGCATGCGTATATCTGGAAAAGTCTTTGATGTCGGTCAAAAGTAGCACTGTTTTCGTGTTCAGGAGGTCAAGGAGCATCATTCCTGTGATTTTGAGCGAAATCGAAGGGGTCCGCCCAACGTGCCATATGCAATATATGCAATTTGAATGTGCACGCATGCGTATATCTGGAAAAGTCTTTGATGTCGGTCAAAAGGAGCACTATTTTCGTGTTCAGGAGGTCAAGGAGCATCATTCCTGTGATTTTGAGCGAAATCGAAAGGGTCCGCCCAACGTGCCATATGCAACATATGCAATTTGAATGTGCACGCATGCGTATATCTGGAAAAGTCTTTGATGTCGGTCAAAAGTAGCACTATTTTCGTGTTCAGGAGGTCAAGGAGCATCATTCCTGTGATTTTGAACGAAATCGAAGGGGTCCGCCCAACGTGCCATATGCAACATATGCAATTGGAATGTGCACGCATGCGTATATCTGGAAAAGTCTTTGATGTCGGTCAAAAGGAGCACTATTTTCGTGTTCAGGAGGTCAAGGAGCATCATTCCTGTGATTTTGAACGAAATCGAAGGGGTCCGCCCAACGTGCCATATGCAACATATGCAATTTGAATGTGCACGCATGCGTATATCTGGAAAAGTCTTTGATGTCGGTCAAAAGTAGCACTGTTTTCGTGTTCAGGAGGTCAAGGAGCATCATTCCTGTGATTTTGAACGAAATCGAAGGGGTCCGCCCAACGTGCCATATGCAACATATGCAATTTGAATGTGCACGCATGCGTATATCTGGAAAAGTCTTTGATGTCGGTCAAAAGTAGCACTGTTTTCGTGTTTAGGAGGTCAAGGAGCATCATTCCTGTGATTTTGAGCGAAATCGAAGGGGTCCGCCCAACGTGCCATATGCAACATATGCAATTTGAATGTGCACGCATGCGTATATCTGGAAAAGTCTTTGATGTCGGTCAAAAGGAGCACTACTTTCGTGTTCAGGAGGTCAAGGAGCATCATTCCTGTGATTTTGAACGAAATCGAAGGGGTCCGCCCAACGTGCCATATGCAACATATGCAATTTGAATGTGCACGCATGCGTATATCTGGAAAAGTCTTTGATGTCGGTCAAAAGGAGCACTATTTTCGTGTTCAGGAGGTCAAGGAGCATGATTCCTGTGACTTTGAACGAAATCGGAGGGGTCCGGCAAGTTCACTTTAGGACGAGAAATCTGAATATCACTTGTATTTGCCTCTTGGCTTTGCTCAATAGGTTTATCGACTGTTTTTCGCCCTTTGGTCTAACAATGCCTCTGGTGCTTAAGTATATTGTTATTGCAGTATGTATAGCTAATGTCCTTCATAAATACGAAGCTGTCACCTGTAAAACGACTCCAAAAAGTGAGAAAAATTGCATGACCTTGAACGACCTTGAACTTTAGAGACTTCTCCTGAGAAAACTATGCGACCGCGTTTGATGCAAATTAGTTTTTTGGAAAGAACTACTGAGTCTTAATCATTTCTGAAATTTTCTTGAAATTTGATGAGGTCCGATTTTTCCGGGAAGTTTACTAACCAGAATATTGTACTAGTAAAACAAACGTGAATAACTTGGAAAATACTTAATGTCGGTAAATAAAAAGATGATTTTTGCACTTAGGAGCTCATGGTCTATCTGCTGTGCAATTTTCAGCCAAATCGAAGGGGTCCGCGAATGTGCACGCGAATCTGAATGTGAATATGATGCAACTATATGCACGTGTCCCTGGCTCACAATTACCGGTTTCGGCACTCACAACATCGAGAAATACCAAAAATCGGAAATATTGAATTTCAAAATTGCAGCATTTTGATTCAGCGGGGCTAATGCATAGGAATACCCCTCTGAATGTGTGACGTCAGCGCAGATATCTAACGATTTTTAAATGTCTGACTAAAACGTTTTGTAGCACGCGGTGGTATATGCTGCTTTGCGCGCAACAAGTGCCGCACTTTCAGCTGCCAAACTATTGCTTCCAAATAAAGTCGCTAGGAACAGCGGAGATCCCAAAAAGTAAACAAAAGTAAAAGTCTAATATCTTGAAAACCGGTGAATATTTTTCGGTGAAATTTGGTAGATATTCGTTTTCGCTTTTTCTGAACCGAGCGACATCACCTTCATGCCAATTCATAAACTTTTTTGAAGGTGGGAGGGTCCCTTTAATTCAATGCTATCAGAATGCCTCCCATATGTGAGAATTTAAACCTCGACTGGGGCCATAAAGAGGTCGAGATACTAGGTATAACAATACCTTCAGATCCCGCCGTCAACATAGGAGAGCTTAATTACGCTGCTAAGATTGATAAACTGAAGGCTCGCCTATCACTGTGGTCCACTAGATATCTTACTCCATACGGAAGGGTTCATCTAGTGAAGACCGAGGCCCTCTCTCAATTGATATATCTAATGACAGTATTGCCATGTCCGTCCAAGCCGTTAATTAGCACGATCGAGAAAATAACATTTAATTTTATATGGGGCGGAACAGGGCCTCGGCTAAGGAAATTTGACTACTGGGGCATATCGTCAAAGTGTGTTGCCGCCCTGCTGGGGGGGGGGGGGGGGAGGTTGAACACCTGCAGTTTTTCCTGCGGTTTTTCGCAGATATCTCAAAAAACGGCGGCGCTCCAGCATCCATCAATTTTACACGTGTTGTAAAATTTCAGACCAAGGTCATTCAAGATCAGGTCACCAGGTCACTTCAAGTGACCTCACCTCATAAAATGTTTCAATGAATGTCGTAGCTACACCGAGTGACCGATCGCTTTGAAACTTCCAGCGATTGATAAGGGCAACAGCATGTACAAAATTTATATCTCGGAATTTTCATATCGGGGACCTAAGGTCAGCTCAATTTTGCGACCGCTATTATAAGTCAATGGGAAAAAATTCAAAACCACCTCTTTTGGACGAAAGTCGTTCTAAACACTATAAAACACTGTACGTGACTTTGACACACTGAACATGAAAATAGCACCCGTGACCCTTGTTTATATGCACCTGAGGTCATCTCAGTTCACGAATGGCATCTAACAGTTTTTCGCGAATAACTTTTGAAAGAGGCATGCTAGAGCGATGAAAATGCCTTAGTTGTGTTTGGCTCGACGGTGCAGATCGATTGATATGCAACATGACAATTTCCGGTCAGATCATGACCTTACCTGAGGTCGAATTTTCACGTTGACCTTCAAGGTGAAATTGTTGTTAATTTGATGCGTCTCGACGAGAGGAACACGATGTCGGTAAAAGAAAACTCGTGCAAGGCATGAAATCTTCTATTTTGGTAGTTTTTGCCCCTTGCAGGCAAAACCGTTGACGTTAGGTCAAATCTAAGAGAAATAACCAGAAAGCATGCTGATATGGCTATCAAATGCGCTTTTCCGCGGTGCTGTAGCTCTAATTGGTTCCCGAGTTATGCGCCGGCATCTTGTAAACTGTCGATATTCGACCTGAAAATCGGCGAAATTTGGCCTTCACCATGACCTGACCTTTGACGTGACCAAAAAAGTGGCCGAAGTAATTTCGTCATTATTTTTGACGCTCTTTCGAATGAAGATGGATTATGCGGTGCAAAAAGATATGTTTGCCAATGCACGCCTATGTTTTTATAGACATTGAGGGTGCAGCTGCACGCCGTGCACTTCCTCTTCCGCCGCCCCTGATTTCTTGCCATAAACGTCTTCAACCGCTCCCGAATGAAAGAATGTGCGTTAATATTGATGTATTCTCATTTTGTGGAGGTTGGGCAAAGCCTGACCACTACTGGGGCATTCCTCGACTCTACTGGGGCATTTGCCCCAGTAGTTAACATGTTAGCCGAGGCCCTGGGGCGGAAAGAGAGACAAAATCAAAAGAGCAACACTCCGTAGTAAATACAAAGCTGGAGGACTCCAAGTCCCGGACATATGCTCGCAGGCGAACAGCCTGAAGATGATCTGGATTAAAAAGTATAAAGATGTAGATATTAACGCAAACTGGAAGGAAGTATTGAAGAAAAAATTCACGCCGTTTCAACAATTCGATATTTTCGATTGCAATCTATCAAAGAAAGTTATTCACGAAACAACGACAAGTACTTTCTGGAGAGAGGTACTCGCAGCTTGGGCCTATATAAGCCAACCAGATCCAGAGACAGGGGAACAAGTGCTCAAACAAACAATCTGGCTAAATAAAAACATGAATGTAGAGAGAAAAAAAGTTTTTAGCAGACGCAATCTCCTCCAAAAAGGTATAAAACAAATAGAGCATGTCTACAACCTATTAGAAAGACGTCTACTGACCGCTTCTGAAATTTCGGTTAAATATACGATTCATCCGATGACGGCATCAGCCTTACTGAAGTCGATACCGGGCATATGGAAAAACATTCTACAAAGAGACAAGCCGAGCGTTTCCACTGAGCAACCGGAGACTACCTCGCGGCTGATGGCTGCAACAGGAGTGGCAAAATGGGCATACAGTGAACTATTTAAATTCAATTGTCGTCCTGAGAAGGCAATAGCAAAGTGGTAACGTGAGCTACATATACCGAGAAACTTAAGTTGGGAAAAGGTTTTTGCAGGAATTTACGCGACATCCGATGACATATCATTACGATGGTTGCAGCTGCGAATAATCCACAGAATCATCCCAACTAGCAAACGCCTAAAACTGTTCGGGATATTGCAGTCGGATCGGTGCCAGCATTGCCCATCGGTTGAGGAAGATATAACCCATTTATTTTGGTCATGCCCCGAGGCACAGAAGCTCTGGGATACCCTGGGTCGAGTCTGCAATATTCGGTCTCAATTCAACGCGACTCAAGTGCTGCTCAACATATCAGAAGGCACAGCCACATTTCCTGCGCGATCTATCAATCTACTGGTTCTCATTACAAAACAATATATTTGGCAGTGCCACAGGCGATCAATGAAGCCTGAAATACAGGGGCTGGCGTCTAACATTTTTACTAAATTTAAAGTCGAACACTATATTAGCAAACTGGCAGGCAATGATTCGGCTTCCCAATCATTTAAGCCAATCCTTGACGCCCTGAAGCGTTACAACGAAGGTAGCCGGGAGGGTGCGCGCCCCCGGGGTGCCGGGCGGGTGTTGGGTGAAACGGGGCATGAAGTCCGCGGTCGTTGATTCCATAAATCCCGGCCGGCTGTCCGCGGCGCGCGTGCCCGCTCGGCGGAGCGAATGTCGCCCCGCAGCAGAGGGACAGCCCCGCACGCGGAAGTGTTGAAGTGTGTGCGGGTGCATCTATGCGTGTGTTTGGGTGGGTTGGGGGGGGGGAAGAATCCGATACTGTGTTCAGATATAGAGGATGATTGTGTAAATAAACGAAAAAAAAATCAATGCTATCAGCATGGAAGCCTAATCCTATGCTATGGGACAATCTTAACCCGCGCCGGGCCGGGGGGGTGTTTGAACACCCCCCCCCTCCTGCGGTTTTTTCGCAGATATCTCAAAAACGGCGGCGCTCCGCGCCGCCGTTTTTGGCACACCTGTTTGTGCATCTTTTCCGCACATGTTGTGAAAATTTCAGACCCAGGTCACCTTAGGTCAGGTCACCAGGTCACGCCAAGTGACCTCACCTCAGAAAAAATAAGAATGCTCGTCATAGCTACACCGATTGATCGATTGCCTTGAAACTTTCAGCGATTGATAAGAGCAACATTATCTATAAAATGTATATCTCGGAATTTTGATATCGGTGACCTAAGGTCAGGTCGATTTTGCGACCATTATAAGTCAATGGGAGAAAATTGAAAAGCGTCTGTTTTGCACGAACGCTCTTCTAGACACTCTCAAACATCGAGATGTAGGTAAAATGGACACACTGAACCGGAAAATGGCAACTGTGACCTCTCGTTATGTCTCGGAGGTCATCTCAGGTCACGAACAGAATCTAACAGTTTTTCGCTAATAACTTCTGATAGAGACGTGCTAGAGCGCTGACAACGCCTTAGATGTGTTCGGCTCAACGTTGCGGATCGACTGATATGCAACATGACCTTTTCCAGTCAGGTCATGACCTTGACCTGAGGTCAAATTTTCAAGTTGACCTTTTAAGGTCAAATTATAGTTCATTCGACGCGTCTCGACGAGAGGAACACGATGCTGGCAAAAGTAATGTCGTGGCTCTTTTGAGTCAAAAGTTATTGCCGAAAAAAACGTTTTTCGTAAAAACGGCTATTTTTTAAGTTTTTGCCCTCTGGAGGCTAAACCGTTGACCTGAGGTCGAATCTGAGAACATTAGCCAGAAAGGTCTGTAAAAGGGCTATCGAATGCGCTTTTCCGCGGCGCTGTAGCTCTATCGGTTCCCGAGATAGCCGTTGGCAGTTTCCAAAATGTTGAAATAGTGGACATTTGACCTTTGGTGACCTCTGGTGACCTGACCTTTGACCTGACCCAAAAATGACTGAAGTGTTTTCGTCCTTATTTTGGACGTTCTTTCGATTGCCGCTTACCGCGTGTCGCTACGTGGCCCAGGAGCCGAGTTAGAAGGGGGTGTTCAGACACCCCCCCCCCGGCCCGGCGCGGAATCTCAGAGCACCGGCCCGGCGCGGGTTAAGTCTGACATCACATAAGTCTTGCATCACATCAGGCATCTTCTCTGACTTCGCATATCAATATCAGCTTCTTGACTGCACAGAACAACTTCTTAAAGGGACCCTCCCACCTTCAAAAAAGTTAATGAATTGGCATGAAAGTGATGTCGCTCGGTTCAGAAAGAGCAAAAACGAATATCTACCAAATTTCATCGAAAAATATTCACCGGTTTTCAAGATATTAGACTTTTACTTTTGTTTACTTTTTGGGATCTCCGCTGTTCCTAGCTGGTTCCTAGCGACTTTATTTGAAAGTGCGGCATTTGTTGCGCGCAAAGCAGCATATACCACCGCGTGCTACAAAACGTTTTAGTCAAACATTTAACGGACGTTCGAAAGCCTGATGACGTCATCAGATTCCCGTAATGGTTAAGAGATAGGGACCACGCTGGTCCCACCCTGCAAGTAAAGGGAAGAAATTTCTTGAACACCATAAAGCTGCGGGGGTTGCGACCAGGATAAATGGTGGTTTCTGAGCCTGGCCGCAAACTTGGCTATCTCAACTCAAAACTAATATTAAAGGAAATAGTTCACTTTTAACATGGGGTTTTGAACTGGAATAGCAGTTTCGTAGCTTGAGCTGAGACTAGCACAAATCAGGAGCTTTTACGGCTCAACGATCACCCTAGACGAAGATATTCCATTTCTCGTTCCGAAAAGAGTGCCTTGCAGAGGAATGTGTGCCTTGCACAGGAATGCAGCCACGTCATCGTCAGCCAATCAGCATGCTGCTTACAGCCAATGCAGCATGCGTAGGTTTGAACTACGCAATATGATTGGTCAACGCGTAATAAGCTTCCGCGTCAAACATTATTTTAGATAGAATATAGTTCGTCCTATATTAAAATATAGAAAATAATTGTTTTTACAAAAAGGTTTTATTTTATTTTCTGATCATTTTGAGCATAACAAATCATAAATCCATAGCAAAATACTAATTTCAGGAAAGTGAACTGTTTCCTTTAAGGTGGGAGCCGGGAGGGTCCCTTTAAGCACTTAAGATATTGTTAATTGGTCATTATCAAGGCTTTATAAGCTGCTAGAGCTTTTCAGGTGAAAACCATGTAGGATTGCAGTGTAGCTTTAGTACTTTGTAGTAAATAATAAAACCAGCAACAGCCAACACGTCTCTAATGTTATGATCATAATGTCGATAACGCTATGACCAAAACATGAAAAAACTTGACAGAAAATATAATTCATCAATTCCAGGCTCCAACCAAACTTGAACTGTGCAAATTTGGGTTGGAAGCTGGGAAGCATCCAGACTGTAAAACATCCATACTCCATACACTACGCCAGGCCAGATGGCAGATGCTGGTGAGACGGGAGACCTTCTTGACTATATTGACGCAAGGCCGCACAAGGAACCAGCAGAGTTGGCAAGCGCGGAGCAGGCGGCTGAGGCCGAGGGCACTTGTTTTGCCAGGTTGTCAGATCTCTCATTCCCCTAAATCCAGCAGTGGGCAGGAGTTTTACCGAGCCCACTGCAGAAGTTACTTCACAACACCTGACAATGTTCAACAAGGTCTTTCATACCTATCTCCGTGCCGAGGGTGGAGGCCTCACCTGAGCGGCTGCTCCTTCGCTGAGAACTTGGGAAGTTGGGACGGCTCGTGATTAGGAGCACTCAACGGCAATACCCGGGGTGAGGGACATCTCGTCCCAAACCCTTCCAGAGCCCCCCTCAGGGTGAATCTGCTGCTAGCTTGGCCAGCATGCCAAAAAAATGGTGGCCACCATTCAGAGAAAAATTATGCGGCCGGCCTGCCCCGAAAAATTAAGCGGCCGCCATGCGCTGAATTCAGCACATGGGATGTTACGCAGGACGTGCGCAGAACTTTTTGGCACAAGCCCACAACTACGCTGGACATTATATTCCGCCATGCAGGTATTTTTTCCAGTCTGGGGAAGTGTCAAATGGCTACCACAAATTTTTCCTTGAGGCAGCCACACAGGTAAAGGTTGTGTAAGTTAGAAAGCCGTCCAAACAATAGAACTTGACTTCTGAGAGGGCTCAGGCTCAGCGCAAGGCCATAGAACTCCTCCAAGGCTATAGAGGCTTACCTCACCTGCGGAACGTGAGATCACGCACAAGATACCTATAAGAAACCACGCACTCACTCACTTGCTGGCTTGCTGGCGCACGTGTTTATTGCAAAGTAACAAAAATATAACCAGTGTTTTATTAGATATGCAATGAACCGCTAACAAACTCATCGTTTTTCATGCGCAAGAATTATTGAGTAAATGTTTTGAAATTCGGCTAAAAATTGAAAAACGACTTTAAATTCACGTAGTTAAGTATTTCGCTCTTTTCTATGTTATGAACATGTGGCAAAAAAATGAAAATAATTACTTTACTGCACGAGCAGTTCTGCACGAGCAGTAGCTTTTCACGCTGAACATAAAGTTGAATGTATTGGCTGCGTCAGATTGGCTCAGAAAAAATTGCTACCAGATTAATACCAAATGAAGAAATCTTTGCATTACTTTGGCATTACTGAAGGCTCTGATTTCTGAAGGCTCTGAAGGCTCAGCAGCGGGTGTCACTCATGAAACTGGATGAAACTCCTCAAGAAAGCTAATTCTGAATTAAGTAACTAAGGCCGCGTTCGATGTCTCACCGGACGAAGAACATTCTACGCAGAATATTCTATTTTGCGTTCGATGAAGCACACAGGCGGACGACGAGACCGGCCATTTTGTGGACATGCCTAAGAGCTGGACTTTTTGCACGCGTTCCCCGCCAGGGGGCGCCACTGAGGAAGCACCCTCTGACGTCACCATAAAACTGCGCGCACTGTGCGCACGGTTCTGTAAGCAAGTAATATAGTGGTGGTTTGATGGTGGAAATTGGAATAAGTATTTTGACGTTGTAAAATTTCAAGCCGTTTTTGTAAAATTAATTAGTAAATGCGTTTCAAAAGTATTTATTTAAAGTGTGAAAGGAGAATAATTAGAAGAACATGGATATTTTTGTTCCAATAGCTTATTATGTGAGACATGATCGGTACCAACGGGTACTTCTAAGAAGTAGTGAAGAAGTACCAAACAGCCTGCTCGGCTCCATAGATATAAAAGACTAGATGGGACATTGGCAGTGTTTTAGTGCGTGCGACTGGCCGCCATGTTTGTGAGGGCGGGAATCTGCGGCGCTGTGTAAACACTACGGGAGGAGGGTGGTATTTGAGACTGATTTTGTGGTATTTTTCGACCGAAAAGTGCTAATCTTTTTTGCTCACGGCATTCTTTGGAATGTGTAGATTGTGGAACAAGTGCTGAAATATGCTTATACTTACTTACTTACTTATACTTATTAAGTGCGGAATTTTGAAAGGCCACTTGGCCTCAAGGATCCGGTCCTATCGAGCTCCTTGCAGTTGCAATGCCCTGACTCAGTCGTTAAGATGAGTTGTGTATTTCGAATGTGCCCAGTGTTTGTCCAGTCTGGCTTTGAATGCGTTTAGGCTGGGAGCGTCGACGACTGATGGCGGTAGTGCATTCCAATCGTTGATGACGCGGACGGAGAAGACATTTCGACGCACTCGGGAGACGGCCCTCGGTTTTGACAGCTTCCATCGGTGTCCGCGGGTGTTGCCTGCCACCGCCGCCGCGAAGAACCTCTCCGCCTCGAGGTCGATCCCCTGTCTCAGCACCTGGTAGACAGTTATCATGTCACCACGGCGACGGCGGTGGTAGAGAGACGGCATGTCGAGGATCCGGAGCCTCTCCTCATACGGCTGATTTCGGATGGTGGCGACCAGCTTCGTGGCCCTCCTCTGAACCTTTTCTACGCGCCTCTGGTCCTCCCGATTGAAGGGTCCCCAGATGGAATTGGCATATTCAAGGTGAGGCCGCACCATCGTTCGGAACAGCAGAGGCAGAGTGTTCTCATCTAGAAGGGCAAAACTTCGGCGGATCACGGACAGGATGCGCGAAGCCTTCGTAATCGCTGCAGCTGCCTGGTCGCGGAACTTGAGTTGATGGTCGACGTAGATCCCGAGGTCCTTCTCCACCGAGGTCTGGTCCAGCTGTGTGTCACCCATGCAGTAGCCAGATGCCTCGGGGGCTCTTATCCGCTCTGGGTTCAGAGTGCAGTGGCATACCACGCTTATCTATTGTAATTTGGCTACGTTAGCCTTAGACATGTTGCACTGTTGCGCTGATGAAGAATAGGCGGCACCAAAGGTAGATTTACTTGGCATGCCTGTTTTAGGTTTAATTCAGTTCCCATGTTTTTTTTTGTGCACACCACAATCCATTAATTATTCTTGCATGGATAGAGCATCAGTCATATGATTTTTCACAAAGAAAGCTTACCTAGATAGGTACCAGAACATTGGCAGCGGAAAGCAGACTCATTACCTACACTTGCTTTGCCTGCTCACTTTCTACTGTTGCCTTCAATGGACAATATTTATGAAGTAAGAAGGTTTTATGATTATAGGTTTTAAATAAGTACTTTACTTAATGTCATCAGTTAGTATTAAATAGTAGTTCAGTGCCAAACGAAAAATCCATGCACTATGCCAGATGCCTCGGGGGCTCTTATCCGCTCTGGGTTCAGAGTGCAGTGGCATACCACGCTCACCCTCAACCAGAGCTGATAGATAGTGAAAATGCCAGACGTTGTGATATCTGCACCAGTGAACCGTGTCGCACATTTGATCCCAATAATGAACAGCACAGGGGTGACGTAAAAATGTGCGTTAGTTGGAGCACCTAAACTCAGATTGTCATTACCTAATTAGTTTTCACATTGTAAAGCTTAAAGGGACCCTCCCACCTTCAAAAAAGTTTATGAATTGGCATGAAAGTGATGTCGCTCGGTTCAGAAAGAGCGAAAACGAATATCTACCAAATTTCACCGAAAAATATTCACCGGTTTTCAAGATATTAGACTTTTACTTTTGTTTACTTTTTTGGGATCTCCGCTGTTTCTAGCGACTTTATTTTAGAAGTGCGGCGTTTGCGGCAGATGTTGCGCGCAAATAGCATATACCACCGCGTGCTACAAAACGTTTTAGTCAAACATTTAAAAATCGTTAGATATCTGCGCTGACGTCACACATTCAGAGGGGTATACCTAAGCATTATCCCCTCTGAATCAAAATGCTGCAATTTTGAAATTCAATATTTCCGATTTAAGGCATTTCTCGATGTTGTGAGTGCCGAAACCGGTAATTGTGAGCCAGGGACCCCATTTTGGCTATCTCAACTCAAATCTAATGTTAAGGTGGGAGGGTCCCTTTAAACTACACTTCATGCTCTTTTGGCTCACCTGTTATCAGTATCAGTAAATAGGGTATTAGTAAATCTGGCGTTACCATCAATGCTAAGTGCTAACAAGTAAATATGAAGTCCAAGGAAGATAAAAATCATAATCTTACTTGACCTAACCTTACCTACTAACCTAACTAACCTACAATCTACAAACCTCAACCTACATAACCTCCATACCTACAACCTACCCACCTACAACCTACCAACCTTATGTGCCGACGGTGGCACCAGATTTATGGATACCCTTATTTGTTAGGTACTTCACTCCACTTCTCATTTTATTTGAAGCTCATTTAAATTCTTGTATTTAAGTCTGTGTAAACTATTATTTTAAAAACCTGATGCTTTTCCATGACTGTAATCTCACTGTTTGCTATGTGTATTTTGTAGTGTGTACTTTGTGCAAATCCAGTATCCTACACTTGTATGCTACAGGCCTTGTTTTGATCTGACTAACTGTTAATATGTTTCAGCTTTAAAGACTAGTATCTTTTGAAATTGAAATTTGCCTCTCAGTCTCTCAAGAATCAAGATGCCAAATAGATGTGCAGGATTTGATTGCTGACAAACCAGGGATGAGGCTCAAGAGTCAAGAGATCACCCTGCATTGGCAAGTAAAAGCTACAGACTCTTGATTTTTTATATTGTTACAGGTTATCTGTCACCGAGAGCGATTACTGTAGTTCAATTTCTTGCATCAAAATTGGCAGAATATGACTTCACTGATCACTCTGACGTCATTTACGGCCGACCTATGGTAGCTACACAATTTTTATTTCTATAAAATGTTTCAGATTGATGCAGCCGAAGGTACTGCAAGTTTCGTATTGACACGTCTAGTGGTTTAGAAATATTGCAACAAATATATATTTTAATTTTTTCAATATATAAATGTAAATATTTTATTGCAGAAAACGGGAGAGGGGCTCTGTAGAGCCCCACCCTCCAGTCATGCGTGGGTAAAGGCCCATCAGTCACTAAAACCAGAATAAGTGCAAAAAATTATTACCAAATGCCCGGAGACTGCTTTACCATTGCCAACATGTGTGTGTGTGTGTGTGTGTGTGTGTGTGTGTGTGTGTGTGTGTGCGTGTGCGTGTGTGTCAACAATGTGTTAACAACAAATACAACACAATTGTGCCTGGCGTATGTTAACACTAAACACTATTAGCCATATTTTATTGATACTAATCGAACCTTCCAGGTGGCTGGAACAACCCCAGTGCCGCACAGTTCTGCGGGATATTCCGGCACCTGCTCCACCGCTGCGGCGTCCGGCCCGGCAGCACAGGGAAAGTGGCAGCCCTCGACCCGACCAGCATCCTGGCAGTCGGTCACACGACCAGCGGACGGGGAGCCAGCCTTACTACCTCGGCCTCCACCACCTCAGACAACGGTGCCACGGCACTCCACATCATCACGGAGCACGACTTCCAGCCTGGGCTGTCGTCTGGTGGGCAACATCGTCACCTACATCGCAGGGTTCGTGGTGAAGAAGGCGCTCGACTCTGTCAGCTGTAGCACCTGTCAGGAGGCCCTGGTGAGCGACATCCAGCCGGACGACATGACACAGCTTTACCACCTCTTCATCATCTCTGCCAGATGAGCTAAGGTGGGGACGGGTTACATGCCTGGGATCTGACTGAGACCCGCTCATACCCTGCCGAAGTGTTGGTGATTTCAGCGGTCAGCTGTCTCTAGCCGGTGTCAGTGAGTCGCGGCCAGCTGCCGCTGGAGTGGGTATCTACCGTCGATAGCTGCTGTGTGGCGGATAGCGTGGATTTGGATGGACACTTCATATTAATGAACAGATCAATGTCTGGCCGATAAAAGACGTATTTTGTCGATGATTGCTTAGTGACTGAGTGGGTCCACTGGCGACCAATGCAGTGGGCGCTGGGTTAACGCCTCGCCTCTTGTGACCGTGTCGATATGTAGCACTGTTAATTGCCGATTCGTTGCCGGCCGTCTCTGCTCCGTGGCTGGCTGATCCGGCACAAACTGGTGTTCGTGGCTGAAGGCGCGGCTACAGTTACACTAGCTCGCCACGTGCCTGTGCGACTATCGTCGGTGCTGTCTGCAAGGGCGATGTCGGTGCCTGTAGGGGGCGCGGATTGATTCAAAAGTGAGGAATGGGTCATCGGAGCTCGGGTCAGGTCATGTTCGTCTAAAATAAGCGGATTTTGCGATTTGCCGCATCCGGGTGAATTTCCTTGCCTTCTAGTGCATGTTTATGCATTTTACATGCGTTTTTTTTTAGTGTTGATGTCTAGATAACGTGCATTTGCCTCGAGGTCAAGGCTGCGCTTCATATGGGCAGTTTTCGGAGCATCTTGCTCATTTCATTCGTAATTCTTAATTATGTTTGCGGATTTGTGCCCGCAAATCATTTTTTAAAGTAAGATTGACACGGGATTCGAGATCGGCGCCCATAAATACACTTCACATGACCCGCCATGTGTCAAGGCCATCCGAGGTCATCTAAGGTCGCTGACCTTGTATGACCTTATGTGACCCGGTTCGCTAGATTTCGAGATGAGGTTGATTGGGAATGATGTAACCCATTTCGCCGACAGTTCACGCGTTTTGGTCGATTTATAGCGAAAGATCTCAAACTCCAGTGACTTTACTGGTTCGATTTCCAGTGTTTGACCTGACCTCTGAGTTCACCCGTTGACCTAGTACCCTGAAATTTGGTATCACTGGTTTACTCACATCGCGGACAGCATACCTATTTTTTCCGTTCTTGCTCCGTCGAGGGGCGAACGGCTGGAGCACTCCGTTCGGCGTTCACCCTGGCTTCCCCTACTCGTAAGACGCTGACAAACTACGAACGGGTGAGGGCTAAAATTGCACTTATTGTCGATCATTGTCCATTGCATACTGCATACATAGATATAAAGTATGGTAGCCATAATGGGAAACGAATTTAATCTTAAATTAGCATGCCAATTGCATCTACCTTCGGTGCCGCATATCCTTTATCAGCGTCTTCAGGGCTATATGTCTAGGGCTGATGTAATTACATTACTATAAATACACATGTTTCTGCCGTTGTTTCACAATCTACTCATTCCAAAGAATGCCATAGGTAAAAAAGATTAACACTTTTCGGTCGAAAAATACCACAAAATCTGTCCCAAACACCCCCGTCTTCCCATAGTGTTTACACAGCGCCGCAGATTCTCGCCCTCACCAACATGGCGGCCGCTGCTACGTATTCGCGAGTCGCTCCCGACATGGGGGTGCCCTGGCCCTGTTTCACCGGTGATAGCAGCAAGCTACTATCAAATTGCGCGAGCTGACGTAATGTGATGACGTCATACTGCTGACGTAAGGGGCAATTCTGGCGCACGATTGCCGCAATATTGTTTTACGTCATCAACTAAATATTCGAAGTTTACGTCCAAATTTTCCCTAAACCCAACTTCTTTTAAATACGTCATATTAAAAAAATATATAATAAAAATAAATATACTATGGTGACTGCGTAAACTCTTACTATTAGTCTCATACGTCACTTAATGCGGCGCCCAAGGTCGCGGCCATCGTGCGCCGGAACTGCCCATAACGTCAGCAGTATGGCGTCATGACATGACGTCAGCTCGCGAAACGTGATAGCAGATTGCTGCTATCACCGGTGAAACAGGGCCCCTATCTAGTCTTTATATCTATGCTCGGCTCCGATCGTCAGCTGTCCTTTGGAGCTGGACTTCAACGCTGTAAAAAAAATATGTGCTGAATTAATTTTTAGTTTCACCAAAATATAAGCAATTTATCATTTCTTTTTCACTTTTGTAATTATTGTTGAGTGAAGAGACATGTTGCTAGTTCTGACAATATAAATTATTAATTAAAAAAAAAACGAAATGCGACGGTAAGTATCTGCTACTAAATTATCATTTAAACCAAATACATGGAGAATCTTGCTACCATTGCCTATAAAACGTGCTTATCAATACACAAATGTTTTATTTCAGACAAGAAGGATTTATTTGCCTGAAGTCTTGCGTCATATGCTACTGCTTTGAATCCAAAGACGCTCTCCGGGTCGGGGTAATTTAGTTCTTCATCGATCGATAAGAGATTTTGATTCCATTGAAATCCAAATTGATAAGCTCGGCACCATGTAGTAAGGGCGTCCCCACAGGGGTGACGCAGGAAATATGAATGGCGTTTACACCGACAGTAGTTTCCCACAGCCGGCAATGGGAATCTGTCGGTGTAAACGCCACCACATGCGGAACTTTATATACTGTGGGGGGTGTAGCTACAACCCCAACTTTTAAAAGTACAACCCCAATGGCAAAACTACAACCCCAACATTGGAAAATTAAGAATCAGCCTCAAACACATGAAAATGAACAAAATATGTATCATACAGAAGCAGATAATTGAGATATATCTATCAAGAAAGTGAAGATATCAATAAATTAGGACATCTTTTTGAATTCCTGATGCTAAAAACATTGAAAGTGCTCTGTTAAGAACATATTATTCCGCTGAGACTGAGACAGTGAGCATGATATGAAAGTTAATCACTTCACACTTCTTAAGCATACTAAGTGAATCATATTGAAAGTGTTCCAAAAAATCTTAACATGTAACATGAAAGTGTGAAGCAAACAAATCATAACATTCATCATACTTTTGCAGTGGCGGATCCAGCTCAGTTTTTTTTTTTGGGGGGGGGGAAACCATAACAACTTATCGATTCTTTCCATGCCTCGTCCATAGGCATAATGTTTAAATTATGCCGTTTGGAGGGGCAAATGCCCATTTTGCCCCCCCCCCCCCCCTGGATCCGCCACTGTACTTTTGGGTTTTCTCACTAAACATTTCATACCTGTGGGCTGTGCTTTTCAAATAGATAAGCATATATGAAAAGTTTGACAGACAACAGGAAGCTTCAGAAATAAATTAACCTAACCTAAGCCTTCACCCTATGTAGCATTCTATCACCATAATCTGACCATAATATGGACGACGGTGAAAACCAGAGTATGGTGAAAACAGGGCGCCTGGGGCGATTTGATCAAGGTTCGTGAAATTTACACGTGACGTTTAGGATGTAGAAGGCCCAGGGAGGGGGAGAAGCTCCAAATGTCACATGACTAATATGCCCTCCGGCGCCCTGTTTTCACCGGCGTCCCATAATATTGCGTGTCAACGACCACAGAACCACAGAACTAAAGTGAAATATCACTCTGTTCGCAATTTTGTCAGTTGGCACAATACCACCAATCAGCACGAATATTTGGTTAAAATGACGACACTTAAAACCAACGTTGACGACCATAACAACCAATCCTGTGCGATAATTAGTGCTGATAATCTTACTGACAGGTTCGCGAACAGAATGCAAACTAAGTCACATGTAAGCCAACATGACGCATCTGATACAAATGCAAGGTTTTGGCGACGTCTGTCAATTCAGCAGCAACGAATATCAGCCTCACAGCAGCATATTTCGGTGTCTTTCGATTTGGCTGAAAATCGGTATCCAGGGCCTCCTCGATGCGCTGATTCCGAAAATATACCTCTTTGGGGTGGTATTTTGCACCGTTAACGAGTAAACGGCCAATCAACATTTTAACGGGAAACGACGGGTCTTTCGATTTGGCTGAAAATCGGTGTACAGGGCCTCCTCGATGCGCTTATTCCAAAAATGTACCTCTTTGGGGTGGTATTTTGCAACGTTAACGAATTAACGGCCAATTTACATTTTAACGGTAAACGGCGGGGTCTTTCGATTTAGCTGAAAATCGGTGTACGTTCAGTGTCTCAGGGGCAGACAGACAAGCCGTGATGTGTTCCTAGCCATCGTGGCTGTGAAGAGTATGAGTTTTGTTTACGATTCGCCAAACAATGCATAATACCTACATTTGCTCGTTGAAAAAAGAAGATCATCTGAAGTATTCGGTGATATGAAAAGGCTGTGGCATTTATTATTTAATTTCCTCAGATTGAGATTATTTAGATCCAGTGTTAGGTTCCTTTGCGGCATTGTGTTCGGTATGTTGTCCTCGTTTGCAAAATATCTCATGTCTGATCAGTCACTATTCCGGTTTCTACTACCCGTTTCCGTAATAGACGTATTCCAGACGTGAGACGACCGTGGCATTAATATACAAAGATGGACTCGTTTTAAGTTTTTTTAGTCTAAAAATAACGTATTCCTGTTTAGGTCTTCTTTGTCAATTGCCACGAGTGGCTCAAATTGTTACTCGTAGGGAAAGAGCCTTGCTCCAATACTGAGTAATGTTTGTGTCAAATGTGGAAAGAAACAAGCATTCATAGGGACTGTGATTTTGGGCGTTTACCTACCGTTTCCGAATCGCCACGACCAGTGGCGGCGGAACACCCTCAATGAAAGGGGGCACTGCCGACTTTTGGTCCCATTCTTTCCATGCAACGCCCATAGGTAGGGCTAATGTTAAAATGCCAAAATCAAAGGGGGCGAGGTGCCCCGGTGCCCTCCCCGTTCCGCCGCCTATGGCCACGACCATGGTGGCGATACCCGAGTACCTACAGACCTACAACCAGGCACATAGCCAATGGAGGGACGACAGGGTCAGCCGTCTCTCCCTGAAGATGGACCACTTTTTTTGTAAATGAAAAGGTGGGCCCCTCCCGAAAAATAGTGGGCCGAATCCGGGGACTTTTCGGGTTTTGGTGGGGGTATACCCTGGGCTCCGGCAAACTACAACCCCAATGAAAAACAAAAAGTTCCACCTCTGAACGCCACTATAGTCCCATCCAACTCAAACACTGGGGAATATCCCCGCACTTTTGAGGACGGAAATCTATGGACCTGCTCGAAAAATAGTGGATAAAATACGGCGAGCTTTCAGTTTTATGGTTGGGTCTCCCTTCCGAGGCACATATTTACGGGGGATATTGGGTCATATTCCCCCGGCGTCCTGATGATCGGCGCCCAGCTCAACGTCGAAGGCGCCCTGATACGCGGCACTGCTATCTGTGAAGGTGCCCAGGTTGCTGCCGCTCGAATTTTGGTCGCCTACTTAACAAAACCTCCGTTGGTGCCATCTCAGTTTCCTCGAGGTCAGGCAACCTTCACACGCCGTTGGCTACCTTGGCTGGCCGGCGACTCGTTCCCCTCGTGGCGACGCTCTTGACATCCAGTCAAAAGTTGGAGTGGCTGGCGCCCCCAGTGGGGGCCGGGGAAGGGGCAGTGGGCCTCCACGTTGCTCTCTTCCCGAGCCTAGGTGACTTGGCTCAACTCTCCTCAATAGAATCTGGATTCTGCACGCTGTATTAACATGGGCGTAGACACCACTACGGACAGTGGGTGTGACAATCAGTAGTGCCATTCATATAGAGCGTGTCATATATGAGCGGAGAGGCAACAGTACAGCTGAGCGGAGAGACAACATTAAAACAACAGTACAGCTGGCGTTGCATGGAGCTGCAGGCAACCGGACAGCGGAGGCTTGCGAAAAATAAACAATTCGTCACTTCAACGTATAAACAATAGTATAAAAAGCAACATAAACACATATTCTAATGGTCGAACCCATGCACTAGCGGCTCACGGCGGGCACAGGCACGCAGTGCGGTAGCGGTACCGGATCACACGTCATGGGCGTTGTCTCAGCATAGGTTGTTATGAGCGGAGAGGCAACAGTACAGCTGAGCGGAGAGACAACATTAAAACAACAGTACAGCTGGCGTTGCATGGAGCTGCAGGCAACCGGACAGCGGAGGCTTGCGAAAAATAAACAATTCGTCACTTTAACGTATAAACAATAGTAAAAGCAACATAAACACATATTCTCATGCCGGTCGAACCCATGCACTAGCGGCTCACGGCGGGCACAGGCACGCAGTGCGGTAGCGGTACCGGATCACACGTCATGGGCGTTGTCTCAGCATAGGTTGTTCGCAATCTAGTTGAAGCCTAAGAAGACGGCCAGTGGGGTCTCACTGCTGCTGAGGCGACCTCGGAGACGATGCGTCGCCCCTCCTGTCGGCGACCTGCGGTGAGCAGGACTCCAGATAGCTGTCTGGCACGTTGCCGACACTGCCAGACGCTGTCAGCAGGCCTCACTGCTGCAAGTGATGTGCAGATGGACGCCAGGTGACTTCGTCTGCAGGCGATTCCGGAGACCGCGGCCTCACCAGGCAGTACCACCTGCATCGCCGTGTCGGTGTTTCTAGAAATGGAAAAATAACAGTATCGGTGAAGGACAAGCAATACAATGTATTCTGTTTTCCTCTCTTGCAGGTATACGTAATCTACAATTATCATTGTTCCTATTTCATTCAACTGAACCTGAAAATTCCACATTGGCACATTGTTTGACTAAATTTGTGTAGTTGGGAACAGGGGCGACGCCACGGTGCGACGACTGGAGGGGACATTGACCATTTTGAAGGGGACGAGGACCATTTCAAGTTGATTCTTTCCATGCAACGGCGTTTGTTAAAATTTTAAAAAGTGGAGGGGACGAGATCCCCTCCGTCCCCCCCCCCCCCCCGTGGCGACGCCCTTGGCTGGGAAGCAGATTGTTTGAAATACATGTTTGGCTGAACAGTGCGGAAAATATTTCATTGATCACTATAGCTGCAACAAAAATACTGAGACAGAAAACATTTGCGCTTACCTGGCTCCTTAGTCAGTCCCGCACAACGGAAGTGGTACCATTTATCGCAGCCGTCGCATCCGACCATCGGTGCTGCACTGATGCTGCTGCACTCCCCACATTCCCAGTACCTTAGGAGCGTCTTGGCTGTGAAAAGATTACATGAGTCATGGCGCATACATGAATAGTAAGATGTTTTATATGTTTAACATCGCATAGCAAAGACACAACAGCTGGGAGTCAAGTGTAAGCCAAAGTGTAAGCCCTGCCATGTTTTGCAGACTGGATTTTAAGCAAGAAAAGCTTTGCTAAAAATGACGCTTGACGAAGCCTCATCCTACTGGACTGTCTGACATGTCTCCCTGTAAAAAGCATGTGGCCCGTATATTGTATATATGATGAATGTTAATAATGCAGAGAAAATACAGTATAAATTATACCCAACGTTTCATCTTAATCGACTTTGTCAAGGGTGTTTGAACAGCTTGAGATGAGTGAAGTGTAAGGGTACCTAGGTACATCTCAGTTGGGCAAACTAGACCTTTGGAATCAAAATATGGAGGCATCAAAAGATTGATTCCTTTTGGGCATAAATGCAGACCATTTCTAACTTACCAATCACATAAAAATAAGAGCGTGTTTCAAGAAGGAGCATGCCTGATCTTGAACAGAAATGCTTGAACTATCTCCTAAGCAAAATAATATTGCTCCTATCATAACAATTTGAATTCTATAGGTAGTGAAAGGCAATCAAGGAATTGATTCACTTTAAACAGACAATCATAATATTGATTCCCCATCAGCTGGCTAATCATTATTTTGATTCACAGGTAATGTTAACAGATAGGCAACAATTACATGCAAGAATACAGCATTTATCTTGCTATTATTCTCATTTAGTGGTATTCTCAGCACCACAACTGATACATACAGCATTGTTGTACTTCACCTTCACTACATTTGATAACAATTCACAATTTTTAAATGTCAAGAATACAAAAACTGAAGCAACAGGTAAAAACCATATAAATAATACAAAAGCACTACAACAATGATAATTAGGGGTTTAAAAATTTCATTTTGCCATTTTACACAAATACTGATTGGTTAGTATGTGATTCATGATACCATAAAATGGGGTGTTAAGGGACAGTGGGGTGATAAGGGACAGTTGCATGGGAAAAACTTTGAGTCATGTTAAGTTCCTAATTTGAGAAGGTTAAATAAAAACTTGAGTGTGGTAGTTGACACTGTTTTGTTCTTGGCTATAGGACAAAATGGCATGGTTTTTCATGCAAGTAATTTGGTTCAAAAATGGTTTTGAAAATCATGCTACATTTTCACAAAACTGAGACATCTCCAAAACTCTGCGTGTACCACATAAACTAGTAGGTGTACAGGTAAAATGAATGCATAGGTGTATTGTCACATGTATTGCACATGTTTCCTGAAAAACTTATACAAATCCACCCATTCATTCATCATCCTCTTCCTCTTTTCCGGACACATGCATATTTTGAGGTGGATGTGGGGTGCTAAGGGACAGGGAAGAAAAAACAAAAAATAATATGTTAATGTAATTTCATAAAGTTTGCTTTCAGTAGGCATGGAAAACACCACATTCCACATAAAATGCTGGCAAGTTCATGCTTTCATCTCTAACACATCTTAAGTTGTATAACAAAACACCTCAAAACTCGCTTAACACTCTCTTTTACAATGATGGGTCAATGAAGACTGATGTAGGCAGAGCTGGGCGCGTTCCTCGATTTTCGGTAGTGCGTTAGCGTTCCTGCGTTCCTCCGGCCGCGGTTAGTGCGTTCTTGGAATAGCGTTCCTCAATTTTTTTTCGCTCGGTGCGTTAGCGTTCCTGCGTTCCTGCGTTCCTCCTTCAAAAATACCGCCGAACCACGCGGCGCGGGCCCAACCAAACACGGGGCGAATCGATCACAGAATACCCAGAATGGCGACGTGGGGCCGAAAAGCAACTCGACATCTCTTTTCCGAATCGAATATCTGAAATACGTTTTACCAATATCATCCGTAGGGTTTTCAACAAAAATACGACCTGCTTAAAAACAATAGTTAAGTTAAAAGATGTATCTTAGTAAAAGTTATCATATTTACTTTACACATTTAATGCCTGAAACCGAATCGAATAGTAAACATCACCACTAAATCTAAGCAAGCCTTCCTCGATTCGACCGACAAGTGGCGCCTCTACCGGCAAACACACGTACTCGAGATTCAAACATTTGACACAGAGGTCATTGGCAGCAATATCATTTTTCGGGTGGTTCCGCAAGAACGCAGGAACGCTTCAAAATTTCGGGTGGTGCGTTCCTCTTACTTGCGTTCCTTTGAAAAACTTTGCGTTCCTGCGTTCTTGCGTTCCTAAAAAGGGCGGTGCGTACGTACGGAGGAACGCAGGAACGCACTAAAGGAACGCACTTGCCCAGCTCTGGATGTAGGTAAATGTGATATCATCATAAAAAGGCCAAAACAAAGAGGGCCACTTAAAGACAAGTGACTAGCTTCAAAATGGGTTTTTGTTGACAACAGAAGGGTACTTTTTGGTTCTGTTTACCTTATTATAAGCACGTTTTCCAGAAGCGTAAACTGCATTACGTATAATTGGCTAAAAAGGCCATTAGTGGTGAATGAACCTGACTTGTTTTGTGACAGAATATGCAAAACATTTCAATAAATAAATTGTGTGCCCTTTCACACCCCAATCGTGGGCATTTGATGACCATTTCTTGGAATAATATAGGTGTCCCTTAACACCCCACATTGGGGTGCTAAGGGACAGTGATGAAAAATAATAAAAATAATATGCATGTTTATATTTTTAAAACTTTAATGTAGCAGGCATGTAAAGCACCAAATTCCACATAAAATGCTTACAAGTTGATGCTTCTATCCCCAACCCTTCTTGAGTTATATAACAAAACACCTCAAAACTGTCCCTTAACACCCCGTTTTACGGTACCAAAATAACATACAGTGTGATTTCCTCAAAACAGCTTTTACGTGATGGACAGTGGCTCTGTCTTTTTCCCATTCACAAGGCCAAAGGGACAATTTCTTAGCTTTGAGGTAACACTTTTTGCAAACCTACCACATTTTTCTACCTTTTAAAAGAAAAATCTCACCGTCATGGGCCTTTTTTCAACCGTAACGATTCATTTGAAGTCAAAAGTGTACCCAAATGAATCAAAAAATTGATTCCATGCCCATATTTGGTCATGGCTCCTCCCACCAGAATCAAATTATTGATGCCTCCATATTTTGATTCCAAAAGTCTAGTTTGCCCAACTGATCTGAGCCCTGATCGGCGGCCGGCTAGTACTCTTGCCCGCGCTCACATACGTGCACGTTACCCCGGCAACGGGCTATTGACCAATGAGAAGCGAGAAAAGTGTTACGTCACTGCGATTTTTCATATACCTGTGCCCCCCGGACGTGACGTAGTGTGCTCGCGTGCGTGCAGGGTCTCTGCGATCGAAAAAGAGCGCTAGCAGCGCGCCACTCGACGCCGCAATTGTCTAAAGCGGCGTGTTAGTATGCTTTATTATGATGTGTGTAAAAGTGAGTTTTTACGTTGTTTATTTGGAGGAAAGGGTTGGAATAAATTAAGTTATTTTTATTTCTGTTGATTGGAGTTTTTATTCAAAAGATTTCGTTCTATAGCATTGATATTTACTGAAAATACCTCCGCTTGAATAAATTGCAGATGTTTGGCAACTCAAGTGTTAAGTAAGCCAAAATGATATGTAAAAAGGTAAGAGACACCCTGATTATCATTTGAGAAACGAAAATATATGAATTTTCCTTATAAGACTCGCTCAATATGCTACTCCGCGGTTTATGCCCCGAGGGTGTCCGAGGGTTCCCGTTAGTTTGTCTTTGGCGCTCTGGGCCCTGGCCCTGTTTCACCGGTGATAGCAGCACGCTGCTCTCAAATTGCGCGAGCTGACGTAATGTGATGACGTCATACTGCTGACGTAAGGGGCAATTCTGGCGCACGATTGCCGCAATATTGTTTAACGTCATCAGCTAAATGTTCGAAGTTAATGTCCAAATTTTTCCTAAACCCAACTTCTTTTAAATACATCATATTGAAAAAATATATATCAAAAATATATTTACTATCATGACTGCGTAAACTCTTACTTTTAGGCTCATACGTCACTTAATGCCGCCGCCAAGGTCACGGCAATCGTGCGCCGGAACTACCCATTACGACAACAGTATGGCGTCACGACATGACGTCAGCTCGCGAAACGTGATAGCAGCTTGCTGCTATCACCGGTGAAACAGGGCCCGGGAGACATCGAACGCGGGGTGAGCCATTTCGATTTGGGCATACGAATCTGCTGCTGAGAAACTTATTTTCGGTAAGTCCAGTGACTTTTCATTTTTACGGTTGGTGATGGTTTCAGCCAGTTTCAACATTGAAAACGTGTTTTGCCTTTTGCCGCATCCAGTGTTTTTATATACCTTGGCCGCATCTTGATCTTGATGTTGATCATGCAATCTTGTGCTTTTCACCCATCTAGTAAGTCAATCAATGTGCAATGGCCAGTCCCAGGGCAAGATGGTGTTTCAGGTCCACTGCTAGCACACTGCCAGTGCCAGTGTATTTTGCAAGACGATGTGATGTCACACTTGGGTAATTCTTGTGCATGATTGTCACAATATTGAGGGACATCCTCAGTTAAGTTGTTAAGGTTGAAGCCAGAACGTCCTCAACAGCATCAAATTTTACTTCTAGGCTGATGACATTGCTCTATATTCCGGCAATCATGCACCAGAATTTGCCCAGTCCTGGCGTCAGCTCACATAATCTGCTGGCAGTATGCTAGCAGCAGCCGTGAAACACCACCCAAGGCCCAGACCAAGACTAGGTAGCCCTTTCCCAGTCTGGAAAACATGGCAGGGAGCTCGACAAGATTTTCGGGGCAGACAAAATCCTGCCCCGAATCAATGCTGAGTCAGAGGCAGCCCAATTCCCACCCCTAATTTTGTCTGCCCCGAATATCTCGTCAAGCTCCCTGCCACCTTTTGCAGACTGGTCTGTGAATTTTTTTTTAACTTCTCCACCAGATTTTCCTGTTTCTGCCCCAATGTTTCTGAAACCTGCCCCTATTTCTGCCCCGACCTGTGGTGTCTGCCCCGACGAGATCTCGTCGAAGCCTGCCACGTTTTGCAGACTGGGCCCTTTCTGCATGTCAAATGATGTTCAAACTGTGTGCTTGACCTTACCTTACCTTACCTTACCTTACCTTACAGAGATTTCAGTTGGGCAAACTAGACCTTTTGAATCAAAATATGGAGGCATCAAAAGATTGATTCCTTTTGGGCATAAATGCAGACCATTTCTAACTTACCAATCACATAAAAATAAGAGAGTGTTTCAAGAAGGAGCATGCCTGATCTTGAACAGAAATGCTTGAACTATCTCCTAAGCAAAATAATATTGCTCCTATCATAATGTAGTAAAGACCTCTTCTTCTAAGAACTGTATTTACTTAGCAGCCCAGCACGCTCAAGCTATCCTGGAAACAGGGACCCCAAATCAGTAGCTGCAGACATGCACAAGCGCCCGTCACATGCAGCGCCATGCAGGGGCCCAATCCCACCAGAGCATGCCCAGTAGGGTGTGTCGACCACAAAGAATCAAGTGGAGACAGTTATATTTTATGGCCCAATAGCATGGCAAGACGATTGCTTCGAAAATTACCAGTCAAAAATGAGAAACTGAGTCCCGCGAGGCAAAATTGTTCGCCGACTTGGTCCCTTTCTGGCGATACTAGCGCCCCCAGCTTATACAGTAGCGGCCGTTCCGAAAGCTTTAGTTACATAGGTGGCGCCATAGTCGACCAGGCATTAGGCAATGCAGTCGCACACGAACGATTCTGACAGGATGCTGATTTGCTTGTTGCTAGAAGCGATATAACAGTGTAAGACGCGTGTGGTGGAATAGGCACTACGAAAGTTTGTCAAATACGCACGTTGCACAGTCAGCTTAGCGGGTTATTTAACAGAATAAATCAAATGCAAGTTTGCGCAATATAATGCAGTTTGACAATAGCACAGTTGGATCATGGATGGTGGTATACGGTAAGCCTTGGCGCTGCAGCGTGTAGTCATGATGACGAGCTTATGTCAGCACATCTCGCTTGGAGTTGAATACGGGGATGATTTTGCGGTGTTTGAAGCTTGCCGTGATATGGCCGTGCCGCGCCTCATCGCCCACAACTCGTGAGCTGGCCAGTAACGTAGCGAAGGGGGCCCCTATGGCCTAATGGTCCCTAGGGACCCTCCTTGGGCCTTCCATGGGCCCCTGTCCCCGAAGCTGACGGCAGGACCCTTCGAAGTTTCGTTTCAAAAGTTCCGGGTTGGGCTGCTTCAAATGGGGACCCCACATGTACCTAGGTATGGGGGCTTTACCTACGTATACCCTACCCAATTTTTTAGGGCGGACTTCACCCACTTTATTTTTGATCGGCCTCTTTTTCAATTTTTATTTTATATTTATTTCTTATAGTTTGGTTGAAGTCCAAGGGACCCTCTTCAGAGCTAGTGAAGAGGCCCAGTGGTGACTGCCCACTACTGAAAGCCCACCCCATTTATCAGGACACTCACACATCCATTACATTCATAACATTCATACACGTTTGGGGAAAGTGTCCAAGTCCACTGGGGCAGGTTAGTTAGAGGGGAATTCACAGTCATAGCCAAGTCATCATCAAACTCAGGTCAGATTCAGTTCAGCGTATGTCAGCAGCAAGGTAGCCCGGGCTCCCAGAGCACCCAACGAAGCGAGGCTTGTTGTCGGGCGCTCCAAGCTGCCCTATGAGGTGAGCTCATGACATGATGGGGTTCTCTGACTAACATCTGAAGGGTCCTCTGCTAGTGTAAAAGAACCGTTATTTGCGCGAGGGGCCCTTTTTGGACCGAGAGGGCCTTCCGTCAGCCTGAGGGGCTCTTTGTTCGTCCAAGGGGTCTTACATCAATCGGCGGGGGGGGGGGGCGTTTCCCCACCTGGGGAGGTCCTCTATCCGACTTGAGGGCCTCTGTCAGTCTCAGGGTCTCTCTCCCGACCTGGGACCCAACACAAAATGTTGTTTTAGATTGGGTTTTCGGCATCGGAGATCAGCTGTGCCGTACTTATGTCATAAGACACGCAAAACGGCACCCTTTTTCCACATATATCCCTCACACAGAACTAATATTGTATCCAATATTTGTTTATTGCGTGCTTCTGCCAACGCAATAAATTCGTTTAGAAGAAGGTAATTAAAATAGAAAGTAGGATATTTACCAGTTGCATTAACCCTCGCCGGTACAGGGGGTTGATGCAACCCCCTAAGGTTTTTCGCAAATAACTCGCGTAAAAAGCTGCCGATCGCAACGAAACTTTCAGTACCCTCGCATTAATCAATTTTACACCTACCCTGAAAATTTCATTACCCTGACCCAAATGACCTTTGACCTGTGATGTGACATCTTTTCCGAGACCATGTTTGGCCGGAATCGCGATTCGGCGTATGTCGGCTCGCATTAGCCGCGCGTTTGCAAGCTTTTCGTGGTTTCAAACGTTCAAACATGTGATTTGATGTTGCTCCCATACATTAGGGTGGGTGTCAAGGTCACCTGAAGGGCACGTCAGGTCATTGACCTTTGGTGACCTCGGGTGACCTCGGTTCACTTTTTCGAGTTTTACATGATTCTAGGCTAGTTTTTGGAGCTGAATTGGAATTAAGCAACCATTTGAACATTTACGAAGTAGTTTGGTGCCTTCGTAACATGTTACGAAGCTGTCAGAGGCGGTTGACACGTATTACGAATACCCGTCACAACCCCTACCGGTTGACCTGACCTGACCTGACCCGACCTGGTCTAAATGCTTAAATGCATCATCTCTGATCAAAACTAACACGATATTCGTGATCAGCACCCCGGAAAACCACAAAGAAGCCAAACTTAACGACTTTCTAACAGGTCCCGATTTTCCCGGTTTTCGGGTCATTGACCTGACCTGGAAGGTCACCCGATGACCTAGGACCTTAAAATTGGGTATCATCGGCTTCCTCTCGTGACGGGCAACACGCTCGTTTTTTCAGCGAAGGTCTAGCTCGATCAGGGGCCAAACGCGAGGGCGTCAACTATCAGTCACATCAAAAATACGGTTGTCCTAGGTAGCGCCACCAACAAAAACCGTCATTACAGATGTCGCTGGGGTAGATTAGGTCGGTTCGGGCCCATCCGCCAAAAATCGTTCGCGGCACTCAATTAACGCATGCTAAGTGTTCTGGTGCTAATAAATCAATTTCATAATACCATAGGCCATAAAAAATCGCTGTCTCCTCAAGATCAAAGAGAAAAACCCTTAGTATGACACACCCTAATGCCCAGGCACACAGCACAAACCATCCACATTACATGCAGCCGGAATCCATTATCACATTTCTCCCCGCAGCAAAGGCAAGGCACATTGACGGGGTGAACACAGTGCACGCGCCAACCCCCGCTCCACGAGCGTGGCACATCCTAAACGCTTAAGGACAACGTCCCACAGCGATCGGCTCAAGGCCTGTGCTATGCAAACAATCGCGGGCCCATTCTCACATCGGACACTGGGACACTTAACACTAGCAAACACACCAAAATCAGAAATAAATCCATTCTCCAAACCGGTCTGGACACGCCCTGCTCCTTGTCCCCCTCCTTGGTACATCAGTAACGGGACGGGATTCGCTCACCGATGAGTGAGAATCAGTCCCTCCAGCCTCTCCTACAGCTTCGGGCACAGATTCAGCTTCCCCCGGTTGAGTCTCCGCAGCGTCTCTACTATCCTCTCCGCGCCTAATCACAGCCCCCTCCCCAATCAACGCTAACCCGGGCTCGTCGTGATCAGACCCCCCGCATCTAGCTACCGGCGTGGCTCCAGTCACAGGCGACGAACCACCGGTCCCTTCGTCATCTCGAGGAAGCTCCGTCCGCCCCGCGTCCACAAGAGCCTGAACACGACCGTCAGTCGAGTCTTCAGGCACCCCGACTGCAGTTGAGGGCACAGAACCCATCACAGTCAACTGTGGGACAGTCAACTCCAAGTCGCTATCATGCGCCGGTCCAGCCCCCGATGGACGCGCACGCGTGTCACCGGTATCCGACCGAGCGCCAGGGATCTCACCATCCGAATCCGACTGAGCGCCAGGGACCTCAGGCTGGCCATCCGACAACGATGAATGCCCAGCACCACCAGTGGAGGCATCGTGAGGGATCTCCGGTGACTGTGCCAAGACCACGTAGCCGTCATCTTCCCTACACGTGCATGGCTTCATACGGTCATGATGAACAACAAACGACTTCCGGCTGCCCTCTTCTTTAACGCGATAGGACTGGGGAGACAAGATCTCCATAACCACGAACGGGCCCGACCACGGCCGCTGCAGCTTGGGGGACTTTCCGACAGTCCTAACCGGTTTGTGGACCCATATGAAATCACCCACCTGGTAAGTCAACTGGTTGACCTGATCGGTCCGACTCGCTGCCCTCAAAGCTGCTGCCTCTTGGATTGCTTTGCCCACCTTCTCTCGAATCTGGTTCTGATCGACACCGCACGCTACTGGCGCTGCTGGACATTTGTCAGCATGACAAACGACGTCCAACGGGAGACGAGCTGACCGACCAAAGAAAACTGAAAAGGGCGTCATGTTCGTAGACTTGTGTACGCTCGTGTTGTATGCGAACACAACCTTTGGGAGGACCTCATCCCAGTTCCTCTGGTCCTCACTCACGAACATGGAAAGCATCGAACAGAGCGTACGGTTGAATCTTTCAACCTGGCCATTCCCCTGGGGATGGTAAGCCGAGGTCCTTGTTTTTGAAATACCCATGTGTTTGCACACTGCCTGAAACAAGCGAGATTCGAAGTTCCGACCTTGGTCAGAATGAATGGTTTCTGGGCAGCCGTACCTACAGAAGAGGCGGTCAACCAGAATACGTGCCACCGTACCAGCCTCCTGGTTTGGCATAGAAAACGCCTCCACCCACTTCGAGAACCCACATGTCACCACCAGGATGTATCGATTGCCATCTGCAGTCACAGGGAAAGGTCCGGTCACATCGACTGACACCCACTGCCAGGGACCACTTGGCACGGGCATCTTGCCAAAAGACGCCCGGGGTTGAGGTGCCGGACTCTTTCTCTGGCTACATGGAACGCACGACTTCACGTACGTCGCGACATCCCGAGCCATGGATGGCCAATGAAATCGATCCCTAAGACGGGACAACGTCTTGTCGATGCCCAAGTGTCCCGAGCACTGTGTGTCATGACTCTCATGCAGCACCTGGCGGACACCCGCCGGAGGCACCAACAACTGGCGATGGCCCTCGTGCGTCGTGAACAGAAGTCCCGTCCCCCGATCAACCTCCAACGAGTCACGGCGACTCAGATAGAACTTTACCACCGAGGAGGCGTCCGATGGACACGGGACACCGCTCGCAAGACACGATGCGATCATCAAGAAGTCAGCGTCTGACATCTGGAGACGCAACAAGTCCTGCGTATCTGAGCGTAAGTGTACCTCACGAACGGCCCGAGACAGAGCATCAGCATGACTTATCTTCCGTCCAGCTTTGTACACCATGGTATACGAGTACTGTTCCAGTTCCAAGATCCACCGAGCCAGTCGCCCTCGAGGATCCTTGCAGGATCGGAGATAGGTAAGTGGACAGTGATCGGTAATAAGCGTAAATGATCTCCCTTGGAGATAAACTGAGAAGTGGCGGACCGCCCAAACAACTGCCAAACATTCCCTCTCAGTCACACTGTATGACATCTCGGCCTTTGACAGGCACCTGCTGGCGTAGGCCACGGGTCGCTCCAGCCCGTCCACCCGCTGACTCAGCACAGCTCCTATGCCGACAGTGCTGGCGTCTGTTGTAAGAACGAAATCCTTTTGGAAATCTGGAAAGGCGAGCACCGGAGCACTCATAAGAAAGCCCTTCAACGCGAGGAACGACTCTTCGCAAGAATCGTCCCATTGAAAGCGTGCCTTCGCCTCTGTCAGCCTCAATAAGGGCTTTGCTACCTCCGAAAAAGACGGAATAAACTTACGGAAGTAGCTGGCAAGTCCAACGAACTGTCTGACCTCATGGACACTGGCTGGACGGGGATACTCCTGCACTACCCTAACCTTTTCTGGGTCTGTACTTATTCCTCCTTCGTTGATCACATGCCCCAAAAATTTGACTTCCCGTTTAAACATAACACACTTCTCTGGGTGAAGCTTAAGACCGCTATCGCTTATCGCCTCGAGGACATGCTCAAGACGCTGCAGAGACTCACCGAAAGACTTCCCAAAGACCACTATATCGTCTAAATAAACTAGGCACTCTCTCCACGTGAGACCGGCCAACACGGCCATCATCAGGCGCTGAAATGAAGCAGGTGCCCCTTTCAGCCCGAACGGCATCCTGTTAAATTCAAAAAGCCCCAAGTGAGTGGAGAAGGCAGTCTTCTCCTTGTCCCCTTCCTCTAACCCCTGTTGCCAGTACCCGGATCGCAAATCTAACGTGTGGAACCACACTGCGCCAGAAAGAGAGTCCAAGCAGTCATCCACCCGCGGGATTGGGTGGGCGTCTCCGTGAGTCACATCATTTAGCCGTCTATAGTCCACACAAAGCCTTAGTGACCCATCCTTCTTAAGAACGGGCACGATGGGAGAAGACCACGGCGAAGAGCTGGGTCTTATTACCCCCTGTTTCCACATGTCCCTCACAGCAGTTTCCACCCCTCCGCGCTGGTGGTAGGAAAGCCGTCTGGGTGGCTGAGTAAGCGGACGAGCGGACTCCTTTAGAGGAATCGAGTGTGTCACCAGATCACATTGTCCCAGCTCCCCGTTCAGTGAAAAAGCGTGAACATTCTTTAGCAACAAGTCTCGAAACACATTTTTGTCTGCGTCACTCACTAAATCAGATTTGCTCACCATTCTCTCTACCCAAGCAGTGACAGCAGTATCATCGACTCCCAGGAGCCTGACTTTAGCATCCTCCTTACTCGTAATGTGATCCACCTCACGTAGCGCAGCGTTCTCTGCTATCATCGCAACCTCTGTTTGAGCGGGAAGAAGGATTCCTCGCTCTGATGGGTTCACCACTCTAACGGGTATAGTGCGTGACTCACCCACCACTGCGACACCGGCAGCCGACATGATCCCAAACTTATCTGACAGCACTGGTGAGTGTTCAGTTACCACAGTATCTCCAACTGCGACCGTATCGGGGACACAGCACAATAGAACGGCTTCATGTTTAGGAGGAATGCACACCGAATGAGACATTTTGACACGACCAGCATCAGCCAAAACCTGACAACGCCGCACGGTTGCAACCTTTTTTCGCAAGTCAATCGACACGTGTGATCCCATACGCTCTAACACATCCATACCTAACAGGCAGTGAGGGTCTAAGTTCCTAACGACATAGATGGGGTGGTCACGCACAGTCTTTTCACCCACTGTCACGTCGCATGACACCACTTTTACCAACGGCATCGCACTCCCGTCCACGGTTACCGGAGAGCGCTCTGGCACCACCTCCGCGAGATCTAGGTCCCTCACGACATCCTCCGACACGACGGTGCACTGAGCACCCGTGTCCAGCAGCCACTGTACCGATTTGTGGGCCAGAGCGCCAGTAACAAAAATCTCGCAGTCAGTCCCCGCTTTCACTGCCGTGTCGGACTCATTCCCACACATGCCAACTGATGAATTTAGTCCCACTACACGAAGAATTCCCCTGCCGCACACCGCTCGTGCCCCAACCGACCGTCCCCCGCTACAAGCCACTGAACCCAACCCCGAAGAACCGGAGACAGTCTGAGAGGGCACATATCCCGCCGTCGCACTCCGGCAGCCACCTGCTGCCCCAGCCGAGGACCTGAGCCCAATGACACGAGCGATTCCGCCCCCCGCTTTAGAGCCAGACCCTGACACAGAGGTATGTACCCGCTCTTCCCCCAACCCATCACGAGCATCCTTCACTGAGTCCGGCGCTCGGTCCTCAGGTTCGGCAACTAGAGGCTGTTCACATCTCGCCAAAGTGAACGACGGGGGCGAAGAAGCGGACACTGTCGCTGTACTCACCCGCAGACCCACCAGGTCACCACGCTCTGCCTCGGAAAGCCGCCCCGACGGAAGTCCACGGATCACCTCCCCGTCCACAGGTCCCGACGTCCACAGGTCCCACAGGCGGACCGATCGCCGCAGCAGACGGTCTCCCACCGAAGGTGTCCTTAGTCGTCGGCGGCTCCGCCGCCACCATCAGGCCGGTGTGGCCGGTCTGGCAGCCCGCCGCAGCAGGCCAACCACCAGCCACCGCCGCCGACCGCCCACCGAGGTCGTCTTCAGCCGCCGCGGGTCCCGGCGTCACCATCAGGTCGGTTTGGCCGCCCGCCACAGCAGCCCATCCACCAACCGCCGCCGCCGGTCGCCCAGCGAAGGTGTCGGTCGGGCCGCCAGACACAGCGGACCAACCACCAGCCGCCGCCACGGGCCGCCCACCGCAAGCGTCTCCAGCCGCCGGAGCCCCCGACGCCGCCATCAGGCCGGTCTGGCCGGCCGCCGCAGCAGGCCAGCCACCAACCGCCGCCGCCGACCGCCCATCGAGGTCGTCCACAGCCGCCGCAGGTCCCGACGCCACCATCAGGCCAGTCTGGCCGCCCGCCACAGCAGGCCAGCCACCAGCCGCCGCCGCCGGCCGCCCATCGAAGGCGTCTCCAGCCGCCGGAGGCTCCGGCGCCACCATCAGGCCGGTCTGGCCGGCCGCCGCAGCAGGCCAGCCACCAGCCGACACAGCGGACCAACCACCAGCCGCCGCCGCGGGCCGCCCACCGAAGGCGTCTCCAGCCGCCGGAGGCCCCGACGCCGCCATCAGGCCGGTCTGGCCGCCCGCCGCAGCAGGCCAGCCACCAACCGCCGCCGCCGACCGCCCATCGAGGTCGTCCACAGCCGCCGCAGGTCCCGACGCCACCATCAGGCCAGTCTGGCCGCCCGCCACAGCAGGCCAGCCACCAGCCGCCGCCGCCGGCCGCCCACTGAAGGCGTCTCCAGCCGCCGGAGGCCCCGGCGCCACCATCAGGCCGGTCTGGCCGGCCGCCGCCGCAGGCCAGCCACCAGCCGCCGCCGCGGGCCGCCCACCGAAGGCGTCTCCAGCCGCCGGAGGCCCCGGCGCCGCCATCAGGCCGGTCTGGCCGCCCGCCGCAGCAGGCCAGCCACCAACCGCCGCCGCCGACCGCCCACCGAGGTCGTCCTCAGCCGCCGCAGGTCTCGACGCCACCATCAGGCCAGTCTGGCCGCCCGCCGCAGCAGGCCAGCCACCAGCCGCCGCCGCCGGCCGCCCACCGAAGGCGTCTCCAGCCGCCGGAGGCCCCGGCGCCACCATCAGGCCGGTCTGGCCGGCCGCCGCAGCAGGCCAGCCACCAACCGCCGCCGACGCCCACTTGCCGAAGGCACCCTCAGCCGACGGAGCCACAATCGGATTCGGCGGACCGGCTGCGCCGCTCGTTCCCGTAGGCTCCCATGCCACCGACTGAACGCGAGGACCGCCCGACAAACCCGCGCGCAGTCCCGGCGCCGCGCCCCACGACACACCGGAATTCTGGCCCAGCACGCCGGCGGCGGCCACGCCAGGCGCGCCGCGCCGTAGGCGTCAGGCCGCCGGCTTCCGGGGCAGGGCGCAGCCTCTAGCAAAATGTCCTTCCTGTCCACAGTTGTAGCAGAGAACCTTCTTTCCTTTCGAGTTCTGGTTGATATTAGGCGTGACCTTGCGTTCACATTTGCTTTTGAGAAGTTCTGCAACTTGTTCGCTCAAGGCCTTGACAGTAGATGACAGCTCGTCGACCTTCCCTTCCAGGTGGCCAGAAGGAATGCTCTGGTGTCCCACAGCTCGGACACCACTAGCTGGCAACCCAGAGCTGATCCCTGCTACGCCTGATGAGCTCCTGATCACCTGCTCCAGCTGTCTAGACCTTCTCACTACATTCCTGTAGGCCTCATCAGCCATTCCCGGATCCACCATTACCTGCAGACGCAGGTCGTCAGGAAGCCCATTGATGAAGTGCACCCTGCAGATTTCCTCTCTATCAGCTGAACTGAACTTTGGGTAAGATCTCTTCACTGCCTCTTGTACCCTGTCACTGAAACAGCTGATTGTTTCCTCTGGCTGCTTTTTTAGAGTAGCAAGGGACCTGGCACATTCTGTTGGAACGCCAGTCGCAGCAAACTCTTCCAGCAACAATTGCTCCAATCTAGAAAACTTCAACGTGTGTGCATCTGGTAGCCGCCGAAAGAAATCAAATGCCGCCCCTGACAAATATGCAGGGAGTTGCATGGCTTTCACCTCATCTGTCCATCCATTGGCCCTGGCAACTATGTTAAAGTGGTCCAAAAAACGTCCACAGTCCCCGAGACCATCGTAACGATCTGGACGGACACCAGCCATACTCACAATTGGCGGGGCCATTGACACAGCACCACGCTGTTCACTCTTTGGCCCATCTGCGTCATCTTTCATCCTCTCCTTCACCCCACTTATCTCCTTGTCGTCTTCATTCACCATGGCGAAGGCGAAGGGTTCCGCTGGGCTGCTCTTGCTGCCACCAATGTAGTAAAGACCTCTTCTTCTAAGAACTGTATTTACTTAGCAGCCCAGCACGCTCAAGCTATCCTGGAAACAGGGACCCCAAATCAGTAGCTGCAGACATGCACAAGCGCCCGTCACATGCAGCGCCATGCAGGGGCCCAATCCCACCAGAGCATGCCCAGGCACACAGCACAAACCATCCACATTACATGCAGCCGGAATCCATTATCACAATAACAATTTGAATTATATAGGTAGTGAAAGGCAATTAAGGAATTGATTCACTTTAAACAGATAATCATAATATTGATTCCTCATCAGCTGGCTAATCATTATTTTGATTCACAGGTAATGTTAACAGATAGGCAACAATGACTTGCAAGAATACAGCATTTATCTTGCTATTATTCTCATTTAGTGGTATCCTCAGCACCACAACTGATACCTATAGCATTGTTGCACTTTACCTTCACTACATTTGATAACAATTCACAATTTTTAAATGTCAAAAATACAAAAACTGAAGCAACAGGTAAAAACCATATAAATAATATAAAAGCACTACAACAATGATAATTGGGGGTTTAAAAATTTCATTTTGCCATTTTACACAAATACTGATTGGTTAGTATGTGATTCATGATACAAAAATAGCATACAGTGTGATTTCCTCAAAACAGCTTTTACGTGATGGACAGTGGCTCTGTCTTTTTCCCATTCACAAGGCCAAAGGGACAATATCTTAGCTTTGAGGTAACACTTTTTGCAAACCTACCACATTTTTCTACCTTTTAAAAGAAAAATCTCACCGTCATGCATATTTACGTCTGGACAACGAGTTGCGTTGGAGAGGCCGGAAATAGTGGCGATTTCAGGCGACCCCCACCGGACACGATTTGGTAGCCGAGGTCTGTGACGTCAGCCGGGCGTGAAGTTTTCCCTTCACCATAGGCTTAACACACAAACTGGCTGAAGTTCATTCCAGGATAGCCCGGCCTGAAAGTGCAAAAATGATTAAATTTTGCCCTCGTTAGCTTCATTGCTTCATTTCATAACTAAAAACGTCAGTTATTAGGCCTCAATGAAGGTACAAAGTACTCAAAATAGAAGTTCAAGAAGATGCTGTCCGAGCACAATTTGGTAACATCACGTGACCTCTTTTCAACAGATTGTATATATTTTAGGAATATAATTACACGATTACTGCCTAAGACATCATAAATATTACACGTGTAACATTTATTACTAAAGTTTTAGTCATAACATTGCAAAACGCAAAGTTTATCATGGGAGTCACGTGACCAAAGGTATAGCAGGGGGTTGGGACAAACACTCACAGGATTTCAAGTTTTGTAATTAATTTATATAAGTTTCATGATGAAATTGAAAGATTATATTTTTTCCTAATAGAACACACATTTTCGTTTGTAAAATATTTTTCTTATAGGCGAAATTCTCCATTTAAGAAACGTCTGTGACGTCACCAGGGCTTTACTGTGGCTTTACTCAAAACATCGGACCTACCTGTTTCTTATAGGTATCTTGATTTCAGGACCGCAAGAATGGACCGTCATGGAATGATTCTTTTTTAAACCGTGGACTGTTTTCAGCCGGAATTTAATAGTTACTACAAAATATTTTGTAATTACGTTTCCACCAAGAATGAATGCCATCAGGGCTAAATTTTTGCTTGTATTGCATTTTGTCAAGAAGCATATAGTGCCGTTATATTGCAGTTTTAGCGCGTTTGTTACAAAATATGACGCGAACAAGCGTCAGTGTAATTCATTAGTGCCAGAAGTTAAGAACTTGAGGGGAAGCTATGCTAATTGCTCTTGTCCATCCACTAAAATTTATTAAATATTTTGCTTTATGTATTCCAAAAGGAGAGGGAACTATTTCATTTGTGCCTTCATGTCAGAATTGATGGCGGATCATTAAATTTTCAACGCAGTTTACAAACAAGCATTTGGTCTTTCTCGTATATAAGCAGTGGCTAAGAAAAGGATGATCAATCCTGAAGTTCAGTCATCGTACCTCAACTTGGCAGCAAGATCCCCCAAGGACAGAGGATATATTGTATACATGTCCTGTAAATCAAAGAAACAAGCATTTGGTCTTTCTCGTATATAAGCAGTGGCTAAGAAAAGGTTGATCAATCCTGAAGTTAAGTCATCATACCTCAACTTGGCAGCAAGATCCCCCAAGGACAGAGGATATATTGTATACCTGTCCTGTTAATCAAAACATTTTTGTGCCTGCAAAGGCCCAAGTTATATGTGGTGTGTTCTGAGTTAGGCCATATGGCCGTTTTTGTTGTATGTTTATGCGGAGATTGAATATAACTGTGACCCTGTGCTTGTTTGTATACTTACTATGGTCAAACAGGTAACAGCACATTCACATAACATACTCACCTAGCACCTAACTCATAGCTGTACCCTGCAGGATCTGTACTTGTTCATGTCTCGAGCATTAACAAAGCACTTAAGTAGCTAAGTAATCATTTCCCACATTTCTGAGCATCTAACATGACATACAGCAGTGCAGAGCAGCTTCAGAGAAGAAACACTTTAAATGCACAGCCTCACACCAGCCACCCAATGAGCCAGTTCCTCAGTTGACTGTTTCCCTGGATGCAGCTTGGCAATGTGAGCTAACTTTTGGCAAGTTGAAGGTTAGCAGGTAAGATTGAGTTAGGGTGAGTACCTACCTATAACTGGGTGCTACTGCTATGCAGGTCTTGGGTAGGCTGCAAATATGTGTGATGATTGAGGCTAGGTCAGCTGTCAGGCTAGTCAGGAGTATGATCATTGCTCAGGTCACATTTTTTATGGACACTTGGCAAATTAAAAAACTAACAATCTAATCTAAGCTAACCCGACTAAACATACACAACTACTGAGACTGACTATAGGAACTAAGCACCTACCTACTTGTGCATACATCTCATACCATGTCAAAGTAGAGTTCCTTGGTGGAAGATTACCCTCAGTACTTTTTATCCCAGCCCTGTGAAGAAAACTAATACTTCAAAGCTCTGAGTCACTGCTGGCCATCCACAGGAAGAAACGCTGAGACTGAGAGCTTTGCCATTGTATATTGGACCAATAATCACTATCACAAATGACTATGAACACATTATATGATCACATCGTTGCATGGATTGTCACATTGACAATTCTACTATAATCCTTTTTTCAAGAAATACAGTGATGATTAACATCAAAATCAACATAAAGTGGATTTAGTGATCCAAGCTTTCTCCTCCAGTAGCAATAGAATGATCGCATGTTTCATTTGCCAGACACTGAGTACCTGATGCACATTACAATCTGCATAGCATGAAGCATCTAAGCTGCCCAAGTCCATTCATTCTAGATTTTTAACTTGAAAGTTAGCACTAATTTATCTTGCTGTTGGAAGTTATCATTCTATATCCATACCCATACATCAATATGCGCTCACCAGTCAACATTTTCTGGCATGATCCTGCTCAGCGTGCTCTTCAGTAGGTATTGTTCCAAGGTCTGCAATATTATAGCTTGTTTTTGGCCAATAAGCTCTTTTAATTTTACTTTTTCTTGCTGATTTATGAGCCCGATCACCTTGCGTTTATCAACCAAAATTTCATAACTTGTTCAACTTGTATTGCATTGTATTGTATTGAACAATCATTGCTCAGGAGTCAGGACCTCTGTCAGCCTCCTGGATACTTCGGATTGTTTTCAGTCAACATGCTTCTTAAATATGATACCTATAAGTCAATATTCAAAACATCCAACAAAACGACGTACGAGAGTAAGAAAACCACCAGATAAACTAAAAATGGCCTTGGAACAGAGCCAAGTGGTGCTCCATTTGTTTGTTTACAATGATTGTAGTGCTGATGTATTTTTAGGACTCTGAACGTCGGCTTATAAAAAATGAAACGTTTTTACAAAAGTTGTAAGGCAAGTAATATTTATCTGAAAGAACTAAAATATTCAAAAGACAAACACTATGAAATACATGAATCGGAACGAAAAAGTAACCCAAAAATCCAGCCTAATCACCGGCTCCTAAAACTGCAACAAAATCAGCACTTTTCCCCGCAACTCGTTGTCCAGACGTAAATATGCCACCGTCATGGGCCTTTTTTCAACCGTAACGATTCATTTGAAGTCAAAAGTGTACCCAAATGAATCAAAAAATTGATTCCATGCCCATATTTGGTCATGGCTCCTCCCACCAGAATCAAATTATTGATGCCTCCATATTTTGATTCCAAAAGTCTAGTTTGCCCAACTGATTTACAAATAATCAGTACTGATATCCTCAAGCAATACACCAAGTTTCAACCTTTTAGGTGATAAGCTGTAGGAATGACAGGATCACAAAGTTTTTAAAGCATAGTTATTCAATTTGAACAGGTGACCGGACCCCAGGTGACCTGGGGTCCAGGTATTTGTTTTCAAAACAATGCAATGTTGATGCATGACAAGGTAAAGGTACCAATTTTTTTAACAGTTTCCACCCCTAAAGCCCCAATAAACAAACAAGTTTTCTTAACACTTAAAAAACTGGCTTGTGTGGCTGAACATGCCTTCCCCCACCACCTGGACAAAGCTGCCATGCAAAGGCAAAAACTACTATGTGAGGTCATTCAGACACTGACCTCACATAGTAGTTTTTGCCTTTGCATGTTAGAAAGGTAATCACCACAAAGTATATAATCCATATAATACAATTGTGAATCTTATCATCCTGTCTTATTTTCAGAAAGATTTCGAATGATGTCCCAGCCAGGCTGGAAGAAGACAAGGAGAAGGCGACTGTCATCTCTGGTGATACTTCCTTTAGAATATGCCACCTTGAATTTTCTTCAAGGTAAGAGTCTGCTGCTTGCCTGATAGGTTTCTTTATCAGCTGCAAATGGTTCTTCTTTGAAAATCATGCATCCATCTTGCACCAAGCATTGCTCAACCAATATATTTCACTTACAAACCTGTAACTTAAATTTACATGTGAGGAACAATGCCTGCCGGTCACGTAGCCGGTCCTGTAGCTCAGTTGGTTAGAGCGTTGGACTCCGCGTGGTGAGAGCACGCGTTCCCGGTTATAACAGTCCGGGTTCGAAGCGCGACGGGCGCTCGACATTTATGGGCCTCCTGACAGGTATGGTTGCGGTTGGTGGCAGGCCGTAGCCAGGTGAAGTCAGCGAGGGGACCGGCCGTGCGCGGCAGGGCTTTGTGCGCACGTTAAACCTTGGACTCTAAATTCTGCCATAAATCGGAATTGCGCGATCGGAGGGTAGAGGGCAGGGTCATCGCAACAAGCTTCGCTTAGCGGTGGCTCTGTCCTTGTGAATCCTTCCCATCAAAAGGTTCGGACAAAATTTATAAAAAAAAATAAAAAAATGCCTTAATGATTTGCTAACCCCAAGTGGCCGCATAAGTGGTCTAGTTCTGACCCAGTCCCCACATTTCCCGACCTGCTACTCAGATTGGTAAGGTCCCTGAGGTCCGTATAGGCGTAGGTATAAATGGAGTATCGCACGACGTGCGGTCTTGGTGGTACATCGTAAACTCATACGGAGGGTCTGGGCACAGATTCAGCCGATGGCCAAATTTGGGCAGTAATATGATGTCCGGGATCTTTTTTTTCTTTTCTTTTTCTAGAAGTTACTTGAAATATCTGTCGGCTTTTCCGTCCGATTTATTCGCATCTGTGTATAACACCTTGACCTGGCCGTCACATCAGCTATGCTTGTGCATGTCTGCTGTGTACGGAAACATCGTTTTGTTATTGTCCGCACTCCGCACAGTTATTTTTAGATTTGACAGACTACAATAATAATGCATCTATCTGTACTCATTATTTCTTTCATAACGTATATTACTGTATTCAGGAGATGAGGATGACTCACTATCAAAAACGCCGGTGTCTTCGGGACTGCAGAGCCTCTGGGATAAGCTTTTCTCAGCTGATAGCTCCAAACAACAGTTGGCCTGCTTGAAAGAGGTGAGTCTAAGGTTTCGTCTTTGGCTGTCATATGTTTACTACCAATGAGACACTTTCACATTGCTTACTAGTTACTGTCACGATCTACAAATACTCAATGTCACGTCTAAAGCAGCTAGTTTCATGCGCTGTATACCTAGTTGAACACTTTTCCCATTTTCGTGCATCCAGATAAACAAGTATGTTCTCCAAGATGACACAGCTCTGAGCGAAGGCGAGCGAGACGCCCTTCAAAAGGCACTGGCATGGCTCCTGCTCAACCCCGACTCCTCGCAACAAGTGCGCAGTGTCATCATCAAGTAAGTCGCAACTCCTACAATGTTTGCGTTGAATGGGTGTAACATATTGAGGAGAAGGTCCGGACGTCCAGGGTGATGTGATCCAGATTCAGATTTGCAGACAAGTCGAACCGTTTTCCCCGAATCATCCATGTTTCAGACAGCCTCAGTATGTCTCCTGATCAATTCAGCCTCCAAGCAGCCGTATCTCAAGCCCGCTGTTGCGTCTGCTTCGTTGTTATATAACCCGCGCCCCGCTGGGCTATTCAGCCATACGCGCCCTGCTGGGGGTGGGGGGGGGGGACAGATTCTGCCCCCCCCCCCCCGTCTAACTTCCGAACCGATGGTCGTAGAAAGACCGGGAAAACGGCAATCGAAAGCTCTCAACAAGGCGGATCTTAAGAGCTCAATTTTTTTTTGCTTAAGTAGGTCAGAGGTCAGGTCAAGGTCAGGTCAAGGGTACAAAATGCAAGTTTCTACATTATCGGCCTTGCATCGTAGTTGCCGAAGAATGGACTGAGACTGATTGCCCAAAACGTGTTCTTAGGCTACCAGGACAATATTCGTTGCATACAATATCATTTAAAGGTCAAGGTCAGGTCAGGTCACCAAAAACAAAATATAGAAAAGGGCATGTGCGACACATGTTTAATGGGTCATTTTATTCATAGAATTCAATAGGCACACTCAATTAGTGATGTGGACCACATCTGGATGAATTTCAGGTCGAGGTCAGATCAAGGTCAGGTCAAGTGAGGTCAAATTTTGAAGTTGGTTGTTAAAGGGACCCTCCCACCTTAACATTAGATTTGAGTTGAGATAGCCAAAATGGGGTCCCTGGCTCACAATTACCGGTTTCGGCACTTACAACATCGAGAAATGCCTTAAATCGGAAATATTGAATTTCAAAATTGCAGCATTTTGATTCAGAGGGGCTAATGCATAGGCATACCCCTCTGAATGTGTGACGTCAGCGCAGATATCTAACGATTTTTAAATGTTTGACTAAAACGTTTTGTAGCACGCGGTGATATATGCTGCTTAGCGCGCAACAAATGCCGCACTTTCAAATAAAGTCGCTAGGAACAGCGGAGATCCCAAAAAGTAAACAAAAGTAAAAGTCTAATATCTTGAAAACCGGTGAATATTTTTCGATGAAATTTGGTAGATATTCGTTTTTGCTCTTTCTGAACCGAGCGACATCACTTTCATGCCAATTCGTTAACTTTTTTGAAGGTGGGAGGGTCCCTTTAAGGCCTAAAAAGGTGTCTATCTGATGTAGTTTTTCACGGCGAATCGAATGGTGATATTTTCGTTTCCGTACGAGGTGTAGAACTTCCAAAAAATCATTTTCAAAATTTTGTGTCGTGACGTCATAAGTTTTTTAATAACTCCCACATTTTTGAACCGATTCTTCTGAAAATTGGTATGTAGGTGCACATAGACCACTTCTCTGACATATATTCCGGTTTTCGATACACTCAAAATTTTGGATCTTATAATTATTTTCCTAAGAAGTCAGTTTTTTTAAAGAAAAAAATTGGGCCAAAATCCAATTTTTTTTTCAAAAAACCAAGATAGCCATTTCATAGACCAAGTAGAATCACGTATAACCTTTTTTGTAACGTCTTGATTCCTTTAAAAATGAAGATGTTAGCGGCGTTTGAAATTTTGCCGTTTTTGAGGCGAAAATGGCGAACATGACGTCACTAAAACGTCATTTTCTCAAAAAAATTCCGACGGATTTCGCTCAAATTTTCAGGGAACGTGTCAAATTGATGTATGATAAGGTACTGAAAGTTTGACGTCGCTGGCGTAACGCGTTTAGAAGTTATTGGCGAAAAACGGGAGGGGAGGGGGCAGATTCTGCCCTCCCCCCCCCCCAGCGGGGCGCGGGATATCTCTCCAGCGCTTGTATCCCCGGCTGAGTGGTGTTTGTGTGTGTCCTGTCAGGATCCAGGCGTCTCTGGGCGACCATTGTCCGCCTCTGGAGGCCGGGCTGCGCGCTCAGCTGGCGGCGCCGGCGCCCGCCACGCCGGCCACCCTGCAGCTGCTGGAGTTCCTCTCCGACCACCCGCTCGGCCGCCGCCTGCTGCTGGACAGCCTGCCGCAGCTGATGCTGTTCTTCAAGGAGGAGCTCGGCTTCCACTGCCAGACCATGTGGTGAGCTGGGGATGTGGACGTGCGGGCGGGTATGAGAGTGCATCGTGCTACTCAAGGAAGTTATTCGAATGAGGAGTCCAGGATGGCCTGGGAGCTCCTAAGGTCACTCGTAAGAAGGCGATTGTTAGTCTTGGTCGCATATCTCTTGTGATTCGAGCTGGCACAGTGAACGCCTTTATTGCCGTCATTACGCGTACAGAAGTGTCATCTGTCCCAAATCGCCTCCTGTAATGTCGTGTGTAGGTGTAGGACGCCCGTGCCAGCCCGCTGTCGTGCTATTTTTAACGTGTAAGGTACGAGGGACCCTGACTCCCCGTTGTGTTTCAGCGCCATGGTGTCTCCGGTGGAGCTGGCTGCGGCCGCCGGTCCCGGGCAGCGGGCCGTCCGACTGCTGATGGTCACCCTTCAGGTCAGTGTGGATTAACAGCAGACAGAGCATGTGACTAGACCTATGGTACCAGTATAACGCCTTTTGGGGCGACTAACGGAGCGAGCGAGAGGGTGGGCCTTGCACGTACGAAATTGCGAGGGGTACCTCCAACTGACTTGTGCACCGCACCCTACTAACCGGTCTCTAGCGATGTGCCAAATTTGGGCACAATCGGCCCAGCCGTTCTCGAGATCTGGAAGCGGCACCCTGCACGTGCGCACGTGCAAAATGGGTCCCAACTGACTTGTGCACGGCACCCTACTAACCGGTCCCTAACTGTGTACCAAATTTGAGCGCAATCGGTCGAGCCGTTCTCGAGATCTGGAAACGACCCCTGCACGTGCGCACGTGCAGCAGCACCCCAACTCTGGCACATGGATATGCAGTGCCTAGTGGGTGCCTACCTACATGCCAACTTTCAGCGCAATCGGCCAAGTAGTTACCGAGATATTGCAACAATTACAAAACTGACACCTCTTCGTTTTGCACGTGGCACGCGCATAAGGGGTCACCCACATGCATCGGGAATAGTCCAATACTTGGTAGAAGGAATGAAGCTACCCTACAAAATTTACCGCATGTAAATCGGTCAAGTGGTTGCTGAGATATAAGCCTCGCAAAAGCGTCCCCACGGCCGGCCGGCCGGCCGGCCGCTCATACTCAGAAATTTCCGTTAATCTAAGGAAAGACTACGCTCGCTTCGCTCGCTCCGTAATAAACCAATGACGATCCTAGTCACTCGTTCTCATGGTCTTCACATCCTTAGTTGTTGTGTCCTTCACGAGTCCAGCATCCCCTTCTCCGTCTCCTAACAGCTTCGATGTCCTTAGACCGTGTTTTCCACCCTCGGCGTTTATCGTTTCCGCACTGCAACCTCAATGCCCCGACTGTACTGCCACGTCCGCGCCCCCACCCTGTTCCTTACGGCTCTGACACCCTTTTCTCTCTGTACCAGCTAAGCCGCTGTTCCGTCCGTTTAGCCCCAGTAGGTATGTTCAGTCCCCACGGCAGCTCTCTACTCTGTTATCACCTTTGTTCTGTATCTCACAGGTTCTACAGCCACTGTCGCCCGAGTACGATCTGGAGACGGTGCGGGCGGCGCGCGACTCACTGGAGCGGCTCCTCACACTGCCGGCGCTGCCCTGGGACCTGCGAGGGAACTGCGGCATGGCCTACGTACTGCTCTGTCTGATCGGAGGCGACAGAGACCTACACGCCACGGTACGGAATGGAGAAGCGGCAAGGGTGGGGAGGGGACGTCATGGTGAATGTCTTCTATCTAGCAATATATTTGACTCGCTGACTCCGACTCATTGTTGTAGCTGGGGAAATGTTTAGGGTGACCTGCGGGGACGAAGGAACCGCGCTTCGTTCCTTTAAACATCGTGCGATAAAACTTGGACAGCGGTCTGTCCTTCCGTTCTTTTCTAGACAATTTGCTGTTGTACATGACTGCCCGAGGTACTAATCCGTCCTCCAATTACCGTCCGCGCTAATCTGTCCTCTCTAACCATATCAGACATTGACCGCTCTCCGCCCGTGCCCAGGTGTTGAACGCGGCGTTTCCGTCTGCGGAGCTGTGCGGCTCGGACGCTGGTCCGGTGCCGCTGGCCGACTGGCCGCTGGCTGCCCAGCTGGCCCTGCTGGCCGGCTGCGTGCACGCGCTGCCCTCTGACCAGCTGCTGCTGCCGGCTGGCGGCGGCGGGGCGCTGCTCAGCCTGCTGCTCGGCTGGCTCCTGCACACCGGCATGAGGTCTGTGTGTTGTGGCGGCCGGGAGTGCAGTAGGAATATCTGACAGGTTTACGAGAAATGATCAACCACAGTTTATCGACAGATGTGGCTTGGGATTTGAGTTTGATTTTAACTAGAACTTTCGGCGTATCCCGAACAGCTGTTTGTTTTTGTTACTGTAATAATTGAATTGTTTGACAAAAAAAAGAAGAAGAAAGAAGTATGATATAATTGTGATTGATTATGCTGTGACTGTGACCGTGTTATATGTCTCTGTGTCAGATGGAAGCCGTGCCTGTGTCAATATCCCCCGCCCCCGCCGTCTCTCCCCAGTGTCTCGGACACGGCCACCCTACTCGGTTTCTCCCGCGGCGTGCTCTCCGCCCTGGGCCGCATCACCGAGGCGTGTCGCGGCGCGCTGGCCTCCCCCGGCCCACCGGACCCCTCGGCACCCCTCCCGGGACCGTCCTCGGCCTCTGCCGAGCTCTCCTCAGCCGTGGGCGACTCTCCGTCCGGCACGGACGCGTCGCCCACCTTCCCGGACCTGACACCGGACGGTCCGGCCGACCCGCCGGACGGTCCGGCCGGCTCGCCCGCCTCGCTGGCCTCGCTGCTGCCCGAGGTGCTGGTCGAGGACCTGCTGCAGTTTGTGTGGCGACTGATGGCCGATGACGCCCAGTCGGTGCGGAGTGTGGCGGGAGATATGCTCTCTGCGCTGGTGGCGCTGTTTGCAGGTCAGTCGCTTATCCAACTATAAATAGCGGTCACTAGGGTGACCCGCGTGCTCCGCAACGCGAAAAGGGATATTTCCGATCGGCGGGTGTTCGGTTGTTCTTGTGTCGGTTGGGTTATCTATCCATTTCGGTCGATTGCTTTTTGACGGCTAAACGTTTTGGTTTGTGGAAAAAATATCCACCGCATCGAGGTGCCCGTGTCTGATAAGCATGCTTTCCACTTCAGAATCTGTCAAATGTGCTTTATAATTGAGGTGCGTAGTTTTAAGACAAATGGAAGGCGTAGATAATGTTCGCTAAAAATTGTTTTGCAGAGGTTTAAAACATTTATATTTTTAAGAATACTGTTGCTTGTCATGCAAACGTGATGGTTGGATCTTGGAGAGAATTGAATGCTCTTTCTAATGATAGCATTTTCAATTGTCAAACGTATCAGGTTAAGCAGCAAACCCCGTGTAATTATTTAGTGGCACATTATGGACAAATACCATTTTCTTCAGCGATCTGTTCCACCTTGTTTTCGATCAATTAGCTTTTTACAATTTTTCCATGAGAGACGGTACATTTCTCTTATCAGTAGGCGTTGTTTCAACTCTTTCAGTCTGACGGTCACGTGAAAAGAAAATAAAATCCAAAATCCGTTTAAAACGGCACATTTTGAAATGAAATTGCCCTCACACTTGCACGTGGCGCGTGTCACCCCCTGCACCGCACACTATTCGATTGCCCGTTCGATTCTCCACACGATGCTGTTTTCCCCGTGCCGATCGGGCGCACGGCTACCGAGATATTGCACGGGAACCGGACCCGTGTCGGGCAAATTTAGCCATTTTCGCCCGCTTTTGCCAGCCGATTAATACATGTAAAGTCTATGACGCGAATTTGCACTTTTTGGGCCCGCGCCACGCGCTCGCTATCGATCCGATCGAGCCGAGACCGCTCAAAGGCACGTTGTCCATCCTTGTTCTATAACTTGCGCAAATTTCAGCGCGGTAGGTGCAACGGTGTGATCTGTAACCCGCGCTACGTAGCACCATGTCGCGACCTCGGTTACAGACAGAAACTACGTCACCTCAAATAGTAATATAGATTATAGATGCTCAGCTGCATCCAGTCAGCGGTGAGGGGCTTTCCCGTTACCTGATGCGGACATTAGTTATCCTACCGCGCGTTGCTATTTATTTTTATCCATGAACGATAATTGTACTTAGAAGAGTTTAATGAATGTTTTCATTCATGATTTATTTTCTCCTTCTCGGAACTACAATGCTTAGAAGCTTATCAATGGGCTTATGTTTTGCTTAGAAAGCCAGCTTAGCTGACTCATTATTTTGCTATTATTTTGATTACATTTTTATTCTATTTTATTACTTTTTAGATACATATTGATTTTTTGCATTATAATTTTATTCTATTTTATTACTTTTTAGGTACATATTGATTTTTTGCATTTATATTTTTATTTTTATTACTTTTTATTTACATTGTATTTATTTTGATAACACTTTTTAGCTTTTCCCTCGCTGTTACTAATTTTTACATCAACCACGTCAGGGTTTCCTCATCATTCACGACTTTGTTGCGGCCTAGGGGCGCGTCAACAGCAGGTCATTATGCGCCCATCCGTGCTAGGAGGTGACCACCTACCATCATCTTCTTCAGCGCAGCTGGCCATTGTAAACTACTGATTGAAAGAATGCAAAAGTAAACCAGACGTTGAAAAACGGTCGAGACACTAAGAAAAGGGAATCTTTGTCGGCGGTGGGAGAACTTGTTTCCTTAACCTTACCACGCACCTAGTCTGGCGGCGGCACCACTGACCTGCACCGCCCTCCCTGTCTCCCAGGCTTCCCGGACGGTCCGTTTCTGCGTGAGCTGACCACCAGTGTGCTGGCACTACCGCTGCACCTGCGCCGCCGGTGCCGCGCGCTCCGCTGCCTGCTGCCGGCGCTGGGCGTCACCCGACTGCTGGCCGCCTGTCCGGCGCTGCCCAGACAGCTGGTGGGCGTCATCGGCGACCCGGCCGTCAGCACGCACGTGAGTGACGGGGGGGGGGGGGAGGAGGGAACGCCTTCAAAATTTGAGGCTCAGCCTCATAAGGCGCTGGTTATGGGCTGATGTCTTAGCGTTTCACTTTTGCTCACCTTTCGACGATTTGTGAAAATGGTGCTTATTTTGAGAGGCAGCCACAATATTAGCGTATTTTGAGCATGCGAAGTTGATTGCGGGCTGAATGAATGCAACAGAAATAATGAACCTTGCTCGTGAAATATTGTACTTCCTTCTTAGAAATAAGTCAAGCCGATGGTGCTGTGATTTCAACAGCCCTGTGTAGCGGTTCGAAACTTAATACAGTTATATTGAGCATCTTTGGTTGAGTCACCAATGTCAAGAAGATAAGACAGCACCATAACAACAGGCAGCAAATTCAGATGCATGCCTCGCCTTTTCTAATTTTACTGTTCTTACGCAAAGTAGCTTTCAGTAGTCGTAATGTTCAGCATGTAGATAATGGAATCGCCCTGCTCTAATTTATTTAACTAAAAAGATAAGCACATCCATCACCACGTTCTTTTTATGGCACACCAAAGCACTCGGCGTATTTTCTACTTGAATTGAATTTTGGTGGCCTTCGCCACCAGGATCTAAGTTACGGACTCAGGTTCCGCAGTCTGTCCTCCACAGCTGTCTGCGTGCATTTGTGACTCAACTAAAGTGGAGAATAAGAGTAGTTATTTGCAGCTAACGATTAAATAAGTAAAGGAACAGCAAGTGGAGTGGTCCGTGTAAGGATGACTGACGCGTTCTTTGGCTGCTTCTTATGCAGCTGTTGTACTTACATAGTAGGTCTGCAGTAGAGGTGGCAAAACTGGAAAATTTTGGGACCCGGACCCGGACCCGGTCTGACTGGCACATTTCTGGAACCGGTCAGACCCGGTCTAAGTCAGCGTTGGAACCAGATGGACCCGTTCCCGAAATTCATTATGAAAATTGTGTACAGTTGTAGGTATAGCAAAAGAAAATAGTTTCTTTCCAATTGGGCATACTTGTGTTGCAAAGTAAAAAACTCATGCCATGGTCATTTCACTTCGCTTCATAGTTTGTATTTTGGAACCAGATTCAGGTCATATTTAAGAATATAAGAAGTAAGTAGACCAATGAATTTCATGCTAACCTAAGCCACTTTTACTACAGCTCAGTAGGCGGAACTATGGTCATGAGTACCCAAATATAGGAACGTTCCCATTTTTGGGAACGGAGTTCCCAAATATGGGAACGGGCGTTCCCATTTATGAGAACGGAAGGCAATTTTTCGGCCGTTCGCCCACTAAAACTCAAAAGTGCATCACGTCTCAAAAAAGTGCACGCTGATTTAAGTATCTACTAAATCTCCATAAAGTTATCTTTAATCTGACCGTGGAACAAGGAAATTGACCGTGGAATGATATTTTTAATGATTTTTAAAAAATGACAGAATGGTGGAAATATGGGTTATATGACATTTAACATGCAATTTTAAGGAAAATGAAGCATTTTTTACATTTTGAGGTCAAGTATAATAATTTTCGCCTGGTAATGAAGTTTCATTCTAGCGACACCAGATGCTGACATATGCAAGCGAACACGCGGACAGTCCCGAGGTAATGTTGTTGACTTTTGGTGTCGGGGCGATCGACCGCGTGGAACGTCAGTGATTTTACCGAACTACTGTTGTAAACTCAGTTTCAGTGGTTTAAAATCATTCAGCTGTATTTTATCAGCCCTGAAAGACATATTTTATTTGGATGCTAGCTGTTTAGCGTTGTTTTATAAGCAGCGTCATGAGCGTGGTTTTTGTCTTCGGCGTTTCTAAGCATGATCGTTTGGGGGGAATTTCTCTGATATAGGTCGCTCTGTGTGGCTTATTTATAATTTTTATGCTGATTTCGATCATTCCTCGTGTCCATCCTACCAGGTCTTTTGCCACTTACACTCATTAAAGGAAATAGTTCACTTTCACGAAATTATTTTTTTTGCAATGGATTTATGATTTTTTATGTTCAAAATGATCAGCAAAGAAAATAAAACCTATTTATAACAAAAGATTATTTTCTATATTTTGATAATAAGAAGAACTTTTCAGTTTCTGTAAGGCACAGGCGATCCAGTATGAAAAGAGCATGGGTCCCAAAAATTCTTCAGAAACTAGAGAAATGATCGCGGCCACCGGCATTTGGGCGATCTGCTGCTGCTGAATGTCCTTATTGATCAGTACGAGAATTTCTCTAGAGTTCTCGTAGATAATTTCTCTAGTTTCTGAAGAATTCTCGGTACCCATGCTCTTTTCATACTGGATGCGAATATATGCAAGGCACACATCCTCAACGCAAGACACCTTTTTCGGGACGAGAAATAGAATATCTTTGCCTAGGGTGATCGTTGGGCTGTAAAAGCTCCTGATTTATGCTCGTCTCAGCCCAGGCTACGGAACTGCTATTCCAGTTCAAAACCCATGTTAAAAAGTGAACTATTTCCTTTAAGAAAGGAAAAAACTAGATTTTCATTGGGACTAGGTGTTTTGAGGGTGTAACATATTCAGCGTTCCCATTTTTGGATACTTCTTGTGCTCGTCAACTCTCGGTGATTAGCAGACAGGTGCTTGACATGTCTCCACCCTCGGCGCGGACGGTGGATATAGGTATGGAAGACCTTGTTGAACATCGCTGAGCGTTGTGGATTACGTAATCCTGCAGAGGGGGGCGTGCCCGCTGCGAGATCGACGGGAATAAAAGCGCAGAAGACCGGGCGAAACGTGCAACGGTCTTGCCGGAAAGGTCATCTGATGATTGTTGCGTTAACAATAATTTGCGGCGTTGGACGTGATGCTTGTTAATGAAAAGAGCCCCTGAAAGGCGTCGGTGAAATCGTTCCCAATTTTGGGTACGCCGTTCCCATAATAAGGAACGCTTGCAGCGCCAGTGTACGAGAGCGTTCCCAAATTTGGGCTCCCGGCCCGGGTGATGGACTGCTTTAGAAATAGGGGAACGATTTGAAACTACGATGGGCCTTACAATATCAAACTCTTTCCCAACAATATTGAGACAACTATCAGGCGGTTCACGATCGTTTTATATTTTTTGGACGTCATTTAACGGTTCTTTTTCTTGTTTTAAATAATGCCTACATGGCGTTCCCATATTTGGGTTTATCGTTCCCAAACATGGGAACGAAAATGCGTTCCCGAAAATGGGTACGCTTGACCATAGTTCCGCCTACTGAGCTGCTAAAAATGATGTGAACTGGGGATCCATGGACCAGTGCCTTCACCAGAGTCAGAACAAGAACCTAACATCAACATGGAACAAGATAACCATACTGATACATACCTTTTCTAATATCCTTGGTAAAAGATATTCGTTTTTAGAATTAAATTCATTAGTCCTTACAAATATTATCAACTATCAAAGGCCCCAAACGATAAAACATTCAAAATCAAAATAGAAACATGAAAACTGTGTGAGGTTCGCCAGAAATGTCGACACGACAGAACAGGCGTTAAATCACTGCAAAATTTTGTTGGGGTTAATGTACTGCAAAATCGTAATGGCAATAAACTTTAAGTACTGCAAGGTTGCGAATCTGCAGTCTACTCATGTTTTTGTTGTCACTTGTGTGTGAGTTGTATGACTACATTGATTATCTTTTTGTGTAGACACTTGCTCTTTTTCTTCACTGGTTGTACCTGGTGAGTGGTCTGTAAGCATTGAGGTGACGCCGGAGAAATTAAAGTAATGCTTTGTTTTCTTATTACGATGCATTTGTTGGGGCCTATGTTTCAATTTTTGACTAACTTTAGAGCATAGTTGCACGGAATATATAGTCTACGACATGGAATGGACAGGAGCTTCGATTAGCATTGCCACGTGTGTAACCAAAAATCAAGGATTTTGCCGGATGAATATCCGGAGATCCGGAGGATGCGGATGAATTTCTTTCCACGTGGGTTTACATTTTCATATATTTTCTTAACATTTCATACATTTTTTCTTAACAATCGTCGAATGATTCGCGTTCAAGGGCCAAGTTGTGACTGTGACTTTGAAATGGTAACCGTATATTTTATTGGAAACTTTTAGCACACATTGTTACGGGAGCACTTATACATATTCATTGCATTACAGTTTTAACATTGGTCTAACATTAAATGAAATTCGATGAAATTTGTCTAAAATTTGATGAAGATGAGGAAGTGCGAGCACTCGCGCTCTACTTTCAGAGTCCGGCCCTGGTCCCAGGGCGTATCGGTTCCTACAAAAACGGTACGTCCTTCCCCATCCTCGAACTCTGCGGAGGAAGATGGAAAAAATACAGATGCGACCTGGCTTTCATGACGCTATCTTGGCTCTCATAAAAGAGAAGTTCGCCGGAGCAAGTGCCAAGGACAAGCTGTGCATCATTTCGTTCGACGAAATGCAGCTGAAACCAAGGTTGGCCTACCAGCGGGGTGATGACGTCATCGAGGGCTTCACTGATCAATTGATCATGGCTCTCTCTACCACGCCAATGCCTGCGCCGACCACGCCTTGGTCATGATGGTGCGGGGCGTCAGTGTCACCAAACGCTGGAAACAGCCCATCGGTTTCTTTCTGAGTTCCGGAACGACCAAGGCCGTTGTGCAGCAGCAGCTGTTAACACAGTGTGTCCAACGTGTAACAACAGCGGGATTCACTGTGCTAGCTACAACTTGTGACATGTCAAAGAACAACCAGGCGATCTACAGACTGCTCGGAGCTGCGGAAACCGGCTTGTTCACCGTGGACGGGCACGAGGTTGCTGCTCTGTATGACGTGCCTCACATCTTCAAATGCATACGAAATGCATTAATGAAATACGATATTGAAGTAGACGGTGAAGAAGCCTCTTGGAGTCATTTAGAAACACTCTACGCACTGGAACGCGCTTCTTCCCCACGGGCTGCTCCAAAACTAAGCCAGAAACACATCAGGCCAAACAGCTTTGAAAAATGAAAGTCAGCTATGTCCTACAGGTGATGAGCCGGACAGTAGCAGCAGCAATCACATTGCATGCGACTCACGGCAAGCTCCCGCGCACTGCACTCCCGACTGCTACTCTCCTGCTGCGCCTCAACGACCTGCTCGATGTGCTAAACTCTTCCGCCCGGTTCGACCCCTGCTCAAAGCGACGCGCGATATCCAGCCTCCATCCAGCAACGGCGGGAGATCACATGCAGTTTCTTCAGGAGAGCGACGCCTGGCTGCAGCGGTGGACGGTCGGTGGCGGCGCCAGCATCGACTCCATTCGAGGACTGCGACAAACGATATAAAAGGCGTGGTGAAAATCTGGGACAGTTGTGTCAGGCTGCTGGGTGCACGTTCCTGTGCACTCGCCGCTTAAACAAAGATCCAAGCTACTGAAAATGAAAGAGTTTATCTCGGCAAAAATACATATTAGGCACATACACGGTGCCTGTGTACCTACTTATAATGAAGAGACATTATGACAACGTTTGAAACGTTTAACACAACCCCTCCTCTAAATGCATTTATGAAACGTGAGTGGGCCAATAAAGGCAACTAGTTTTAACTGTAACAAAAAAGCACTTCTGGGCACGTAAATGGGGTAAATGTGGTAAAATGTGGTAAAATTCACCACCCCATATCGCCTCTACCGGAAACCCGTTTTAACCCCCGAAGGACATTGGCAATAGAGCAGGATCGTTCATGTTTATCAAAACAGCCGGCAACTTTCTATCGCAGCGAAAGGTTGGCTAGGACGAGAGTCATTGCTTTCACTGACTATGACAAACCTACTCGATCGGATTTTCACCTAGGAAGTTACCAAACGAATGTTGAAAAATACATCAGCACCATGAAAAAACCCTTACCCACCATGCTCAGCAACGCCGCCTCCCGCCGGCGTCCACCGGAAAAGGGCGGCAAACGAGCGAAGTTTAAATTGTCAGAAGTGATTCCAGACAGCAATACCTGATTAGAATAAAATGCACCTTCTCATATTGCCCCGGTACCCCGGTACCCCACCTTCCCCTATTAGTTATAGGTCTGGCAACTATACTTTCATCCTCGTAAAGGAAGTAACCACAGCGAATCCGCACGACTAAATCATCAGGTCGCCAAAAACTCGGCAGTTACAGGAAATCTCGATCTTGTCCATTCCATGTCGTAGACTATATATTCCGTGATAGTTGTATGCTTTACCACTCGCACGATACGGTTGTTGAGTTTTTGTGTTCCATGTTGTCTCCAGCGTTTTTGTTGTACCGTTTCTGCCCACCACTGCCGCCCTGTGAGAGGCGCTCAGTCTCTGACCGGCGCCCCCCTCCCCGCGTCTCGCAGGCGGTGGAGCTGTACTGCGTGCTGCTCTCGGAGCACCGGCGCGCCGCCGACCCCGACACCTGGCTCTCGGTGTGGGTGGAGCCGCTGTTCGAGTCGGACGCCGTGCCGCCGCCGGCGCTGGCCCAGATCACCGGACGGATCGCCCAGCTGGCGCCCGGCTCGGCGGCCTACGTGACCCAGCGGGTGGCCTGCCGGCGCCGGCTGCCGCGCCACCTGTGGCTGGTACTGCTCACCGCTGTGCAGGCCGCGCACAGACAGGGAGCGGCGGGCGAGAACTGGAGGGACGCGCTGCCGGTCGCCCGGCTCCGAGAGGCGCTCCAGCACAGAGATGATCAGGTGGGTATTGGGGAATGGGAACGGGGTGGATGCATAGGTGATTAATGGAGTGAAATAGGACGAGAGCGTATAGTCAGGGCTGCGGAGTCGATGGATTTTCAGTGACTCCGACTCCGACCTCCAAAAACCAACTCCGACTCCGGGAAGAACTATCGACTCCGACCGGCTCCAACTCCGACTCCGACTCCGTAGCCTTGCCATGTCTGTGGAGTCGATGGATTTTTCGGTGACTTCGACTCCGACTCCGGTTCCGGTTTCCAAAATCGACTCCGACTCCGTTCAGAATGGTCGACTCCGACCGACTCCGACTCCGACTCTGCAGTCCTGTGTATAGTAATTGGAAAGGGGTAAAAGTTTGATTGGAATAGCCTTTAGACTGTGCTTAATTGGTATTTCCACTTGTGAGTATAGTTAGTCGCGTATTACCGCGGTGCGCAGCCGGCTGAGGTCGACAGTGCAATCACCTGTGAGCCAAGGGAGTTCTAGAAACACCTACTCCTTGAACGCTGCTGGTGTGTGCGACCAGCCTTTGCTGCTGTGTAACCTGTCTCGTGTCCCGTGCTACCGTTTGACCAATGCTCTGACCTCCACGCTGCTCTTCAGGTGCGGATCGCAGCCCTCACCGTACTCGCCGACAGCAAGAAGACCTCCGAGCTGTTCGAGCCCGTTGAGCTGCGGCTCATCGTGCGCTTCGTGGCCGCTAATCTGGCCAATCAGACGCCGGCGTTTCGCCAGCAGCTGCTAGCGCTCATGAAAAAGGTCTGCGGGCTCAGCCGCTGTGAGGGCGTCTCTGGGAATGGAGCTTAGCGGTGCTATTGGCTACACAATATTCAAGGAATAGGAATATGTGTTTGAATGAGCCAGGCAGAGTCGGCATGAGGATGCTTCCCACCTGCTCTCAGACAGTATGTTAGCCGTAAAATGGGGCTTGTGAACTGCCGATGGTGCTATTATCGGCGAGAAAGAGGCTCCGGAAGAGCTAGAGGCATTCTCTGAATAACTCATGCTCGGGATCACAAGTGTCATGTTGGGGTCTTTAAGTCGCTACTTTTAACATGAGATTAGCCTTTGGAGAGTTCTAGCGCCATTTCTTTGGTCTGGGCTGCCACCCACTCTTTCCTTAGTGGAAAAACTCTTGCGCGTAACTTATAAGTTTTTGTTGTTATAATTATATTTATAATTGTTTTGTTTATTTAGGTTTTGTACCGAGGTTTGAGGATTTAAGTAGAGCTTATCCCACCTTGTGATTGCTCAATATGACTGCGTGGCTGGTATGTATGCATTTATACGTCTTTAAATATATACAGTAGATAATAAAGTACGGGGAATATTTGTTTCTGGTCCCTAAAAAGCTGTTTCTGGCACCTAATTGCTGATCAGCCCCAAAATGCTTATTCGACCCTAATATCTGAATCTGGCACCTAATTGCTTCCACACAGCCTAAAGTTGCCAGATCGTCTAGTTGAACTCCGTATTTGCTGTTTGCTGATTCAGCACCAAAACCAAAACATCCAGCACCTATTTTTTCCACGTTTGCCTACCTAATTCGCGTAATCTTCCTGATTTTATGTATCCTAACGACATGAACGTTGCATTCGGTGATGTCAAGTGCCATTTTCGCCAGTGGAGATAATGATTAATGCCATTTCTAGCCAAAAGAGAATCACTAGCCAGCTATGGTGCAGCATAGCAAGACGCTCCTATACCAGCCCGCTATTTAGAGACTAGAGATTATTGCACCCTCAGCCATTTTAACGTGAAAAGTTTGGATCCGTCACTTCCAGCCAGGCTCTCAGGTCATATACTGGAGTAAAGCAAAATGTCAACTCTGAACAGACATGCCACGCAACCGGCCCTCTTTTCAATATTATTAGCTTTCTGCAATCATCGTCTGACTCCATCTCGATCAAACGCAGCATCCGGTTTCTACAGGGGCGTTTGACTGACCGGCCACACAATAACCAAAAACAAAATCAAAGCTTCATGCACACATATGACATAAGTAAGAAACGGATGAAAAAGGCAAGAAAAGGCACAACCACGGCACAACTCTGCGCGGCAAACAACGGACAATGTCCCACGCATGATCCCGCGTTTCTTCAGCGGCCTTGAACGGAATGAAAACACTACATTTCTTTTTTGGAGGTATTTGATGACGTCAAAAAATACAATACCCGTTTTAATGGTCAAAATCGAGACAATTACTCACAAAAATGTTTCCGTTTAAGCATTACAAATAAATACTTTTAAATATTTAAATGACATTGTTTTTTCAAACAAATCAATATTATTTGCTTACTTAAACGTCATATACAATGCTGAGATCACTACGGGGCTGTCTTAGAGTGTAGCTGCACTGGCAACCTTTAGGCTAGACTCCAGGGGTCATTATACCAGAACGGCATGATTCTACCAGCCAGTAGTTCATTTTTCTACTAGATTGGTGCTACGCTCAGCATTTAGGTGCCAGATTCAGAAAAAAGAGTAAGGCGTACCGATGAATAGGTGCCAGAAACAGCTAATTAAGGTCATTTTCCATGATTGGTGCTGGTATCCACCAAATAGGTGCTGAGGACCAATTTTGGGGCGTGTCAGCTTTTAGGTGCCAGAAATAGCTTTTCTGGGACGCAATTAAATGGCGTCCATAAAGTACAGCTTACCCCAGCCTGTGGCCGCTGTGCTCGGCAGGGCCCGCGCTCGTTGTGGAGTATTCTCCAGCCGACGTGTTCTGACTCTCTTCCTGTGTCGCCGGCAGATTCTGGTGCGTCTCTCTGACGGCACGGCGGCACTGCTGAGGCAGGTTGGCGGCGCCGAACGGCGAGCCTCCATCGGGGCCGCCTCGCCCGCCCCCGCCCCCGCCCCCGCCCCCGCCCCCGCCGCCGAGCCTTCAGAGGGCCCCACCGCGCCCCCCGCCACCGCCGCGTCGCCCTCTTCACCGACTGCCGGCGGGCCGGCGGCGGCTCCCACTGAACTACCGGCCCTGGAGCGGCTGCAGCACTACCAGTCGTGCCTGCGGCGGCTCTTCAAACTGCCCTTCACCGGCCTGTTCCCCGGAGCCAACTTTCCGCGGCGCACGACCTGTCTGCATCTACTGACCCTGGTGGATGAGCTGTTCGGCGGACATGACAGGTCAGAATACTTCCTCTCGTGGTCTCTCCAGTTTCTTTCGCCGCGCTCCGATAACGATCACCGATCATGGCAGTCTGGTCCGGAAACACAAGATGCCTCTTTTATGTGGATAGAAATTTACCTAGAAGGCAAGATGTGGTCGGCTAAACAGTCTGTTTCCCATTTATGTCGACATCTTAGGAATCATTCTGTCGCCTACTCATTGACATTTACATATTGCCGAACGAACATTCAGTAAAAAGCTTAGCGAATCTTGGTATCTTGTTAATGATGTCTCACGGCGAGTGAAAACTTCGTATGTCACCTGTGCTGATTCCGGTCGGCTGATTCGCTCCTTGACCCGCCGCTGCTGTCCCACTCTGAACAGACCGGTGATGACCACCGCCGGCTGGTGGGGTCCCGACCAGATGTTCGCCCTCCTCTACTGCCTCACCGACTGCTACGAGAACAACAAGGAGCTGGCGCTGCAGCTGCTCTGCTCTCACGACCTCACCGTGCTGAACCTTCAGGTGAGTGACGGGCGCATGAGCCACGCTCGTCCGCTATTGCGGGCTGCTAGACGTAATCGGGAGGTGTTTCAACTTGACCGTCTTTCTTTCATGGAAGGCGTTTCTCGAATGTATGCTTGTGTTGATGTATAATAACGGACTTTGAATTGTCTACGGGTACGGTCTCAGTGAAATAAACAATCCGCTGTCAAGCTTTAGCCTTGGCTAATTTTGTATGCAATATGCATGAATACGGGACCGTAGGACGTTTTATGTACGCAAAAAGATAAGAAATAGCAATTGGCGCGCCCTGAGACTTCAATAATAAGCGAATGAAGGTGCTAATCGATCGGTAGGCATCGTCACCAACCAACCCAACCACGCTGTTTTGTTTACCCTCTGACCGCCTATGTTCCGCAGCCAGAGGACCTGGACGGCCTGCTCAGCTCGGCCCTCTCTCTGGCCAGTAGTGCTCGGCCACCAGACTCCCAGACCGCCGCCTACCTGCTGAGGGCGTTCGTACGTCTGCCGGGGGCAGCCGACGCCCTGAGGCGGAAACTGGCCGAGCAGCAGAGGGAGTCGCCGCGGAGGTGAGGGAGAGAGGGTGAAAGGGAGAGAGGGAAGGAGCTGTGGATACTGCTTGACCGCTGACCGGCGCTCGTTCACTAAGTCAAAGTGTCAATATTAATGGAAGTGATATGTTCGACAACCATTTAACCGCAGCACGTTTCTTCCATCCATAGACATGTGTGCGATATTTTATGAAAATAACCGTAACCAAGACATCCAATGCTTTTGTCGCGATGTTCATTTGAAACGATCTCATCACAGGCAAGTGAATATGCCTAAATGTAATAATTATTTTTCATGCCGGCAGAGACTCACAAAGTGATGCCATCATCTGCCCGGAGCGATCAAATTCGATCAGCTCGACTGATGAGAAGGAAGTCACCAACCCTGCTAACACCACTCCGGCGAGCACCGATGTTGGCGAAACTCCAGCTTCGAACAGCGAGACGGTGGCGCCTGCCGAGACTGAAGCGCCTATCGAGCCTGTAGCGTCTGACGCAGATGTTCGGTCAGACAGCGAACCACGAGACACACCCAGCTCTGGAGAAGCGGGCGCTGACGAGCCGGCCCGGCTGCTGCTGCGGCTGCTGCTGAGCCGACTGGAGTCGGAGCTGGCGCTGGCAGAGTCAGCGCTGACTGCGGCGGCAGCCACGGCGCCCATGCATGGCCTGCTGCTGTGTGTCAGACTGCTGTTGACGGCGGAACAGGGGGCCGGCGCCAACGGAACGTGAGTCGGAACGGCGAACAGTGAGCGAGCCAAGCCGCACAGGACGCTTAGCCGACTAGCTATTATTAAAAAAGGAAACTGCTTGTCTTTGTTGAATGAAGCGTGATATCCCAGTGGCGCTGTGGTTTCTCCCGGCGTTTGCTGGTTCGTTTTACACAAAGTCAAAATTTTACCCAAAGTATTACCTGAATCTGTGCCCATCGTACGATGCTCGCTCGTTTCACACACAGCCCTTATGTTCCTCTGTATGACCTGGCTTTATCGCTGTCTGTCGCTGTCTGTCGCCAGGTCTGTACCGAGCTGGCGCGGTCTTGGCGGCCGGCTGGTGTCGCTCTGCCGGCGCGCCTCGGCCGTCGTCCTTCCCGTCGTCAGCAGCTCCTCCCCCGAGGGACACCTGCCCATGGACCTGCAGTCGGAGGTCGTACTGAAGGTGGACGCGGCACTGAGTCGCGCGCTGGCCCCCGCACCAGTGCCCGCCGAGCCGGGCAAGACGCGTGCCGTTACCTCGCAGATGTTACTCGTCTGCTGCTGGCGAACAATGAAGGAGGTGAGTGGGGCGTGTCTGCCGCCGCTTCCTCGGCGACTTCGACGTTGCGGGTGACTTTGGAGTGTGGAGGCTCTTTAACTTATGCCCTCGGCAACGACTATTGTCTATAACATAGTAACTTGTACCTTGTACCTTGTAGAATACGAGCTGCTTGAGGTGCTCTACACCTGTTTTGCTCGCTCTTTGCTTGAAGTTCTAAATCTTCTAAGTAGTTTGACTTTGACCGTGATTTTTTATCATGTAGGAAGACGTATCATTGTTATAATTGGCTCTTGACTTCTAAGGATGCCTGTACTTTTCTCTTGCCCATAGCTTGTCTAACAATCGTTAACTTAGCTTGGGCCGATGCTTTAGTTTAATGAGAATGTAACACCCGAAGGGTATTTGGCCAAATGTATGTCGATCGAAACGTACATTTGGCTGTCGATCTAAACAGCTTAGTTTGTGCACGGCCTGTAGCCTGTGGCTGGTCAGTGCTTCTCTATGCCGTAATGTTGGATTGGCCACTACCCTGTCGTGACCGGTTATCTCCGTTCCCTGCCCTGACGTGTTATCTCCGTCTTCCTACCTACAGCTGTGTCTACTTCTGGGCGACGTTGGCCAGCGTATGCCGGTCTCCGCGCCGGGCACCGGCCCCCCAACGGCCGGCGGTCAGCTGACACCCCAGCAGCTGCTGGCCATTGGTCGGCACTTTATGTCGCTGCTAGCTGAGACCAAACACCGCGGGGCCTTCGAGCAGGCGCACGTCGGCTTCAGTCGGGTGTGTGCCACTCTCTGGAGGTGAGGCTTGGGGGACAATGGGAATGGGATTACGGCTCTATAGGGTGCTGGGTATGTTAGGGTAAAATACGGTTCTTTTCGATATTTCACAACGTTGTGCAAATTTTGAATTCATATATGTGCCCTGTTATCATGTGTCCTATTTTTTTTTCTGCAGCTGACTTGTCTATTTCTGCGTTATGTTCCTCGCCATTGACCGTCGTTCTCCGTCAGGTCGCCGCTGCCGGAACTGAATCAAATGCCTGCCCGCTGGCTGGACGAGGTCATTGCTGACATCCGAGGGGAGGGGCGACAGACGCTCTGCTCCACGCGGCGCAGCGCCGGACTACCCTTCCTCATGCAGGTGTGGACTCGTCCAACGGGAGGGAGGTCTCGACTCCCGTTCATCATGAGTGCATTGTTTTGTCGAATCATCTCCACTTCAATTAAACAGTAAAATGTAAAAAGGAATGTGTAATGTGTATGGATCGTCTTAAAAGTCAATGCTTTTCCAACGCCGGATGCGCTGACGATAGTCCCAGTGGAAGAGCTCACTTGGTTATCCCCCCCCCCCAACACTCTAGCTCTCCAGCTGCGGATATATGACTTACTCTCCTTTGCAGGCGCTGCTGACCTCAGAGCCATCTGTGATCGGCTCGGCATACTTCAGCCGCGCCATGGTGTCTCTGCTGTCGGCGGCTGAGGCCGGCGGGAAGACGGCGGTACACGCCATGAACGTGCTGCGCGCTCTGTTCCGAGACGCCCGTCTCGGTGACAGCGTGGGCGTGCACGTGACGGCCGGAATCAAGGCGGCCATCACCGGCTTTAAAGCTCCCACGTCGTCGGTAAGTTGGGGAGGGGGGGGTAAGAGGGGACGAAGGGGACAGGTCGGGCTGGTGTTACAGAGAAGGAGGCGGAACTGATCATCTAAGTTACTGGAGAGGCATGGAATGGGTCGTTTCGGTGTCTATTTTTAGAGGAACGATAGGGGTCGCACTCGCACGGGTGAATTGCTGATGGAGGCAGGGTGGATGATGCGTAACAAAGGAGCTTTCCTTTATGGAGGGGGGGGGGGCTAAGTGGGTCCGTTGACAGCAAAGAAGGTGGCGAATTCGTTTCTTCATTGTTGCTGACATTACCCTCTTCTCCCTACAGGAGCGGAACTCTGCCTCCCTGCTGTTCTCGGCGCTGGTGACGCGCGTGTTCGGCGTACAGCGCAGTCGCGACACGCTGGCCAAGAAGAACTGTATGACGGGCCGGCTGTTCTTCCTGCGCCACCCGGAGCTGTACACCTTCCTGCTGGAGGAGATGGCGCGGGCGCGCGAGCCGTTCCCCGTGCTGCTGCTGCTGGCCCGGCTGTACCCGTCACCGGTGGAAGGCGCCGACTCACAGTACCCGGTGAGTGGATGATGTTACGACTTAAAATCACAATTGAGTTATGATCAATACAGGCTCATTGGGACAGACGGTGGGTCGTTTTGTGTGCCTTGTTGCTACCATATCGAGTACCGAAGTACCGAGTATGTAGTGCCGACCGAATACCGACCGTGATTCGTATGGCTGTGACTTGACCGCCGGCCGCCTTTCCTTCCCGCAGCTGCGCGCGTTCCTGCCCTCCCTGGAGCGGGCGGCTGCCTCACCGGTACTGCAGGCGCGAAAACTGGCGGCACGTGCCATCTGCTCGCTGGTGCCCTACTCGGGATACCCGGAGGCCACGCTGGCTCTCCTGGACAGTATTGAACGAGACGGCACACAGCGGCAGAACCAGCTGCATGGGAGGCTGCTGCAGGTTCGTACCGGGGAGCAGGGGCAGGGGTAGTTGGGCTGAGATCAAGTACAGACTGTGGCCTGTCATACTGACAGACTGTGTGACAGGTCACAGTGCAGACTGTGGCCTGTCATAAAACGCACAGTCATGCTGCTGCATTGTGACATTTCTGTTGATAACAATTGCTGAGGTTTCGACTGGCTTACCTGTGACCATTTGGATTTGTACACCGTGCTCTATTTTTATTGTGCTCCTGGTTGTGGTAAGTTTGCTGTCGTAGGATGACACGATCTGTGACTGGGTGCGGTGGTATAACCGAGTGTTCTTTCTCACAGGTCCAACACATGCTGCGCCACTGCGTCCTGGAAACATCCATGTACACGGCACCGGACCTGCTGCGCTGGCGGCCGGTGGCCGACCGCGCGCTCCTGCTGGCCAGTCTGTTCGGACCCCAGAACCCGTGCGCCGTCACTGCCGCGGCCGCTGCTGACGCACTGGCCGCCGCCGTCAGACTAGGAACTCTACTCTCAGCTCCGCCGCCACCGCCGGCAGTGGTTGCCGCTGCCAGCGAGCTACTAACGCGTCCATCAGCGGGGCTGTATGGCACGGAGACCGCCCGCGTGGCGGCCGTGGGTCTCCTCTGGACGCTGGGTGCCGAACGGGGTGTAGACGTAGCCCGGCTGGACGGATACGACGCTCTACAACGTCACCTACAGCTACTGAAGGAGAAACTGGTCCTGGAGGCAGGTGGAGGCGAGCCGACCACCCCGCCTAGCAGGCTGAGCCCAGTGACTCGGCCGGCGCCCGTACCGGACCTAGGCGTGCAGCCGGAGCGGCCCCCACAGCCGGAGGAGACTGCTGGATCGAGCGGAGCCGGGGAGGACGAGTGGCTAGAGGAGACGGCGGCAGCGCTCCTCCGGCGGCTGGCGGACACATCGCGTCCCCTTCCGGCTCCCTGTCTGCAGACAGTGCTGGGAGTGCTGACGAGGATGAACGGAGCCGCCGCAGTCTGGGATAGCACAGTTCTACAGGTGGTACGACGACTGGCTGTAGTCACTGCCGCGACAGACGCCGAGCAGAAGCCGAAGAAGGATGATCCGGATGCAAAAATTGAGAAGGAAGTTGTGTTGGAGAAGGATAGAGTTACGGTAACAGTGGAGAAGACGGTAACTGAGGCTGTGACGGCTGAGCTTAACAACACTCAGGTGACTACGAACGCTCAGGGAACCGTATCAAACGAATCATCAGCAGCGAAGGACACAGATCTGGGTCCGCCCACTCCCGAGGTCTCCGCACTATGCCGCGCGGCTGCGTCTCACGAGCACGTGCGGGCCGACCTGGTGCGTCTGGCGGCCGGTGTGTTGGACCGCCTCAGTCCGCAGATACTGGACGAGAGTGTGGTGCCGGCTGGTTCGGCGGTGCTGGACGACTGGTGCCGACTGGTGCAGCGCTGCTGCTCCGTGGATGGCACCGTGACGCTGCGACAGGCCGCCTGCCACGCCACCGCCTCGGCGCTGCTCTGGCCCACCAGGCAACTGTCGGGTGAGTGTGCTAACCGGTGCAGCCATCGGAGTTATCCGCTTCATGATATTCTTGATTATTAATTGATCGATATTATGCTTCTGTCCCATAACGCTGTGTGATTTCTGTACCTCTGTATAATTCTAATGACTGTTTGATGTCTGATAACGCTGTGTGCTGTCTGCGTCTCTGTTACAGTGGGTCATGGAATGACGCTGTGGCGCTCTCTGACGGCTGATGTCTCTGCCTCTGTCTGATGACTTGTCTCGGTTACAGTGGGCCAGGAGATGACCCTCTGGCGCTGTCTGATGACGCTTCTCGCTGATGACGAGGCCGACGTGCGGGACGCCGCTGCCGAGGTGGTAGACGCTCTGGATACAGACGAGGAGTGGCACGTCGCTCACGACCAGGATAGCTGGGAGGAGGAGATCGACAGCGTCCTGCACCGCGCGGTGGCCGTATTCTGCGCGAGGATGGCGCCACGGGACCTGAAGCTCACCGTGCTCACCCTGCTACACTGGATCTTCACGGACGACGATGGTGGACAGCTGGGTCGGGCGCAGGTCAGTCGTTGGCGAAGCATTAGAATATAACTGTTCAATGGGATCACAGCTCGTGTAACGGTTTAATGTGACGGTTTGAGGTGGGATTGTACGGCTAGGTTCGATGGTTTTGTTTATGTGCCTGTGTTTTCTGCTTTTTTTGTCAACAATTTTCGGTAGCTGCGCCCCGGCGGGGCTGTTTTGTTCTCCAGTTCAGCTGCTGTGGGATTGCGCGCTCAAGCTCAGTCTGACCTTCCGCTAACCTTCTCCTCCCCGTCACCTGTCCTACAGGAGGACGAAGAGCGCGTGTTCGACAAGGGCGAGATGAACATTTTCTCCGAGGACGTTCTACTGGCGCGCGCGGCCACCGGCGCGCTGCTCTCGCTGGTTCCGGAGCTGCCCGAGCAGCCGCTGCTGCTGTCTGTGCGGCAGCTGGAGCCGCTGCCGCTGGTCAGACAGCTGCCGGCAGACTACCAGCTGGAGCTGTCTGACCTGCTGCGCCAGGCGGCGCGCCAGGCGGAGTCGGCGCTGCGCCGTCTGTCGCCCGGGCCGCAGGGCGTCGCCCAGCGCGGCCGTGCGCTGCTCTGTCTGCGAGCGTTCCGCCGACTCCGGCTTACCGCCGGTCTGCGAGAGTTCTACATGGAGCCCGAGGTGGACGAACTGTGGCAGAAGAGTGTGGTGCTCGCCCAGAGCGAGCTCTGCTTCCGTCCGCTGTGGAGGGAGGTGCTCGACTCCTGATGGACCCAGAGCACCGGCCGGCGAGCAGCTCACACGGTACCGTCCTGCGGGGTGGGTGGCTGTCTGCCGCAGTGAGCCGCGTGCAGATGCTACTGGCGTAGTTTCAACACCGGCTAGCCGCTTTTGTCACATCTCGTCTGATTATAGCCAGAGTGAGAAGATCTTATGCCGCGGAGTGCGCTGGACTGATAGGATAGTGCAGGGCGTGTGGCCTTTGCTGTGGAGGATGCCAGGCTGTAGTTGCCCGATTTGCAATGTCATGGTGGCTTTACACGGTGGGTTTGCGCACTCTGCTATATGCTTGCCAGCTACAAGTGAGAAACTAGGTCCACGTCTTTCGAATTCATCTGTTATTTGTTAAATAGTAACATCCGACGTTACCCTGGGAGTAAACATGATATTTTATTTTTTTAGAACAAAACCAACTGCGCAGCTTCTGCCTTGTTAACCCGCGCCGTGCTGGTGGCCTGAACTTTCCGCCGAGTGCTGGGGGGGGGGGCGTTTTCACGCCCCCCCCCCCCGTCTAACTCGGCTCCTGGGCCACGTAGCGACACGCGAAAAGCGGCAATCGAAAGAGCGTCAAAAATAAGGACGAAAACACTTCGGTCATTTTTTGGGTCAGGTCAAAGGTCAGGTCACCAGAGGTCACCAAAGGTAAAATGTTGACTATTTCAACACTTTGGAAACTGCCAACGGCTATCTCGGGAACCGATAGAGCTACAGCGCCGCGGAAAAGCGCATTCGATAGCCCTTTTACAGACCTTTCTGAGTAATGTTCTCAGATTTGACCTCAGGTCAACGGTTTAGCCTCCAGAGGGCAAAAACTCCAAAAATAGCCGTTTTTACGAAAAACGTTTTTTCGTCAATAACTTTTGACTCATAAGCGCCATGACATTACTTTTGCCAGCATCGTGTTCCTTTCGTCGAGACGCGTCGAATGAACTATTCGTTGACCTTGAAAGGTCATTTTGAAAATTTGACCTCAGGTCAAGGTCATGACCTGACCGAAAAGGGTCATGTTGCATATCAGTCGATCCGTATCGTCGAGCTGAACACATCTGACGTGTTTTCACCGCTCTAGCACGTCTCTATCAAAAGTTATAGCCAAAAAACTGCTGGCGACCGTTCATGACCTGAGATGACCTCAGGGGCACACAGAGGGGTCACAGGTGCATTTTTCCTATTCAGTGTGTCATGTTTACCTATGAACCGATGTTTGAGAGCGTTTTGAACGACATTCGTCCAAAAGAGGCGCATTTCAATTTTCTCCCATTGACTTATAATGGAGAGGTCGCAAAATTGACCTGACCTTAGGTCACAGATATCAAAAATCCGAGATATACATTTTATACATACTGTTACTCATATCAATCGCTGAAAGTTTCAAAGTGATCGTTCAGTCGGTGTAGCTATAGCGAGCCTTTGAACTTTTTCTGAGGTAAGGTCACTTGACGTGACCTGGTGACCTGACCTTGAACGGCCTAGGTCTGAAATTTTCACAACATGTGCGGAAATGATGTAGGAACACGTGTACCAAAAACGGCGGCGCTGCGCGCCGCCGTTTTTGAGATATTCGCGAAAAACCTGAGGGGGGGCGTAAAAACGCCCCCCCCCCCCAGCACGGCGCGGGTTAAGTGTAAGGCGATAGACAAATGCCCTGGATTGATTGCCTACCTTCCCAGAAACCAAACGCGCGTCTGCGAATGATTTGCTAGTCTATCGTAGCTACCCTTCTCAGTGGGACGCAGTCACGCGGTTCCGAGTTTCGGGACATGACTTTCTCAGTAGATATAACACGGTCCGTACTTGGAGTGACGAGCAATATATCCCGTACTTAATACGGATAACCACCGTACCGTAGCGCGCAAGACGGCAAAGCCAGTTTTTGGGTGCTTTCTTGCTACTGTGAGCTGTGCCATGCCCAAGTTTCCTAGCTGTGTATCGGATATTTATATAAAAAAGACATTGCCATTTGACTTTTTCGATGTGGATTTAGCTACTGAGGGCTGGTATTGGGCCGACTGGAGGGAAGGAATACTTTAATGCAGTTACCTTCTTGTGGTATCAATCATATGATGTGGATTTCATTTCTGGAGCTGTTTTCATTGTTGCATTGCCATTGTTGAACCCATAAGGGGCCAGACAGACGTGCTAAGTTACCTGACACACTTCTCAGGATTCAGGTTGAAATGTCTTATTCTTTGTCCTTTCGGTTCAGGCACTCACAGCATTGTTGTTAATTTCGAATGGATTTCTTAAGTTGTGTTTGGGCAATAATTATTGCAGTCTGGTATTCACGTGGAGCGGCTTAATGCAGCTACTCATTGTGTTCAGATAACATTTTCGTAGGAACGGCGGCAAGACTACGCTGTGCTGCTATCTTCACGAATTGCCACTAGATGGCAGTAGCAAAACGCCTGCAACTATGCTGTGCCGCAATGACTTATTGTCATATTTTGCCGCTAGATGGCAGTAACAGAACGCCTGCAACTATGCTGTGCCGCAATGCCCTTGGCTCATGCCTCATGCATGAAAGACGTGCGCTTTCTGAAAACTAGACAAGACAACTGACAAGCTGAGGCTCAGAATCTATGAACTTAAATCCGGAAGTAGTAAAAGTGATTGTTATGTTCTAAGGGCCATGATAGCCAGTTGCAACTATTGTTGAATGTGATTTTTAGCTGTTAAGCCTTGCTAATCTTTAATGCCTTTCCACGAAAATCGTTATGGTTCATTTTGTAGTGAGAACAATTGCGGACATGAAATCATTGCACAAAGCCACTTCACCGTTTTATGTCGTGTCAGAAGTGGAAAAACAGTTCGTACTCTCACAGAAAACCTTAGATTGGCTTTCATTTCCGGTAAAAGGCTACGCAACGGGTGCATCGCTCGCACCTACACCAGGCTACAGCGCTCATCAGCCATGTGTGGCAACAGTGCCAACCACGAGCCACGGCGTTGACTCCTGAGTGCGGTCAAATGCTGACACCGATCACAGGTTGACTGGCGCAGTGGTCCATCAACTTGCCGCTTATCGCCTCAGATAACTCCAAGAATTCACTCAGTTTCACAAAGGACAGCGTCTTCCTTGTTCGCCAGTCCGTCACGCTAGCTGTGACGGCCTCACTTATTATGCAACTCGACCTCATTCTGCAAAGCGTGACATCGTTTGTCGATTGTCACCACCGCCATTCTTCAGTTCATGCCTGACTCACTCTTTGTCTCCATTACCAATGGGAATCTTCCGGGCCAGTGTCTGATTAATCTTGCGCAAAATGTTTTCAAAACTGTCCGAGCCCATGTAGTCCATCTGCCCGCGCTCCCAGGCCTCGCGTCGCTTGCGGTCCTCCGCAGCGGCCTTTTCCTTCGACAGTTGAAGTTCTGTCATTCCTGTGACTAAATCGCCATTGCCAGCTTTCTTCTCCGTGTTTTCGGCTTCCGGAATGTCTTCGGAATTCCTCTGTGCCGCACAGACTAGCGACTGAGAACGGCTGACTTTCTTCCCACCGTTCATATTCTCGGAAATGTTTTCAACTTCACGGCGGCAGCGGGTATCCGTTTCTTGCAGTTACCGCTGTTATTACTATGAAGCTCAAGCAAAGTATTCAGATACCAACTTCAATTGTTAATGCAAAAATATTCTGAAGGACGGACGGGAATCAATTCCGCCTGATTCACGGCGCCCTGACACTCGCGCCGGCCTTGCTCGCGCCTGTATTTAGGGCCTTGCGCCAACTTCGATATTTTTCGTGCACCTCGTGCACCAACTCGTTCGTGCACGTGCAGCATCTTGAATTTTAATCGGACTTAATGCTCTCGTGATTTTTATTCATGTGGTCTTCTTCTTTCCAGATTTAGGGGGGGGGTCGAACGGCCCCCCTCGGTGTTTCGCGAAGTATCTCGCGCAAAAAGCGGTCGATCGCGACGAAACTTTCAGTACCTTCGATTTATTCAATTTTGCACATCCCCTGAAAATTTCAGGACCCGACCCCAATGACCTTTGACCTATGACCAGTGACCTATTTATTGAGACAATTTGTGGTGGGAATCGCGATTCGGCGCATGTCAGCTCACATTATCCGCGCGTTTTGCAGTCTTTGTGGTTTTAAACGTTCAGATATGTGAAATGATGTCGGTTAATGCATTATGGGGAGTGTCAAGGTCACGTGAAGGCTAGGTCAGGTCATTGATCTTTGGTGTCCTTGGTTCACTTTATCGAGTATTACATTTACACGTTCCTTTTTTAGGAGAGGAGAGGAGTTTTTTCAGGATATTTTGTATTTAGCACCCATTTGAACATTTACGAAGTACTTTTGGTGCTTTCGTAGCATGTTACAGAGCTGTCAGAGGTGGTTGACACCTAATAGAATACCTATCTGGCAGGACGTCTTCTTTTTGGCCTGACCTCACCCGACCTGGCCTAAATGCATGCATAGGTAGGGGAAGGTGGGGTAAGACGGCCCAGCGCACAGTGGGGATTTTTCCGATCTAGCACGTATTTATTCGTAGAGGGCAAACCATAGGTAGAATTGTAGCCAGATTGTGCACAGATGTTGGCTGGTGTGTCCTGGTGAGAATTTTACCTGTAAATGTGCATAATCAACATAGTATAGGGGGTTCAATTGGACCCCCCCCCCCGCTCAGCCGTTTGGCCCCTGATCAAGCTAGAGCTTCGCGGAAAAGTCAAGCGTGCTGCCTATGACGAAATTAGGCCGAATATATCCAATTTCAAAGTCCAAGGTCATAAGCTGACTTTCCAAGTCAGTTTAATGACCCAACTAAAGTTGGGAAATCGAGACCTCTTGAAACTTCGCAAAGTTAGGGTGTTACGGGGTATTTTGGGGTGCTGATCACGAATTTCATGTTAATTTTGATCACAGACGATGTCTTTATGCATTTAGGCCAGGTCGGGTCAGGTCAGGTTAGATCAATTAGTAGGCGTCCTGCCGGCCATCCATAGAAGTGTCACCTACTACTGATAGATTCGTAACATGGTACGAAGGCACCAGAACTACTTCGTAAATATTCAAATGGCTGCTAAAATCGAAATCAGCACCAAAAACTACCCTAGAAACAAGTAAAACTCGAAAAAGTGAACCAAGGTCATCAAAAGGTCAATGACCTTGACTTGACCTTCACGTGACCTTGACACCCACCATTATGCATGGCACCAACATCATTTCACATATTTGAACGTTTAAAACCACAAAAAGACTGGAAACCGCGGATAATGTGAGCTGGCAAGTACGCCGAATCGCGATTCCGGCCAAACATGGTCTCGAGAAATATGCCACAGGTCAAAGGTCAGTTGGGTCAGAGTCATGAAATTTTAGGTTAGATGTAAAATTGATGATCTCGAGGGTACCGAAAGTTTCGGCGCGATCGGCCGCTTTTTGCGCGAGTAATTTGCGGAAAACCATGGGGTTTTATCCGACCCCTTCCCCCTCCCCCTCCCCACAACTGCGATGGTTAATAAGGTTACGGTATGTATAATTTACGCTTGTCATCCTATTCCTAATGAATGTGTCTCAGAAAATATGCATCATATAAATCACGAAGTAAAATTATTCGCCTATGTCCGGAACATACCTATATCGTGCTGTTTGCCCTAGCGCTCTTCGAGTGGGGTGTTAAGATACTCTAATGTGAATATTCCGTGTTCAGGCAAGTTTCGGCAGCCAAACTAGGCGTTGTCTTGTGCAGAAGAAAGTGGCGAATTCGATAGGATATATTTCGGAGTGGAAAAGTGTGGAGAACATTGTTGATTTCCTACATTTATTTAGAATACCATTCCTTCAATATGGTGTCTGTAAGGGTTTTTTGTAAAGGGCATTTTTGTGACCTTAGTAAGGTTAGTGGCATACTTTCTGTTTGCCATTCCATTCCTAATAAAGGTGCCTTTCAGACGATATGCAACTTTAAGACCTCGCAAGGTTAAAACCAACAGGACAGGACAATGAAATTGAGCTATACTTTCGGGCCTTGCTGAGCCCATTGAGTAATCACGCATGAGTGTGAACTTTGGGCGCATTTTTCCTAGTTTTGCTGTGGACATACAGATAAAACAATGCCATATGTGAGAAATTCAGACATTTCTTAGCCCTACTGACACAACAAATATACAAAAATCCAAAAAATATTTTTTTGAATTAATAGGCGCTAGATCGGAAAAATCCCCACTGTGCAGCGGGGCAAGACGGACCACCAGCCCTCCCGGCTGAACCGCTGCTGGTATCTACTGCTTTATGCACTCACTGTGTTTGTTTTCCTTCGTAACAATGGCCACCTTGAGGCGAGCTCATGCTGCTAGGATGCATAGCTTTTGAGTTATTGAGAAAAATGTTGTTTTTCGTCAAACCGATCTAATATAAGAGGTCTACGGGTGATTCAATTACGGCGCCTTTCTTGCATGATTAGTTTCTATTTTGCACTTAACTGTGAAGAACGAAGTTATAAACTTAGTTATAGTCACACTTTAGAAAAGGCAAGGTTTTGCATTTTTGGGCTATTTGACATATACGTCATGATAATGACAGAATTCAGATTTGGGGCAAGACGGACCACTGTGGTCCATCTCACCCTGTGGTGGTCCATTGTACCCTGCATATGGAAAGTTCTTTTTCAAAACATTGACACAAGTTTAAGTAAGCTAATTTTTCAGGAAGGAGTCTTTGTTGCATGTGAGCCATGCATGCAAGTGCTCATTTAGCATACATTCATGCCAAACGACAATAAACACACATGTTCCCAGCTTTTAGGTGCACTTCCATCACACATGAGTAAAGAATAAAGGCTCATTTTGTTATTTTACCATTCTGGTTACTTTTTCTTACAAGAGTACAGAGAAGAAGTGTAACACACATGAACGGATAGCAGGCACTGCTGGGTGGTCCGTCTTACCCCACGTTTTTTCTTGTCTGAGTTTTTGACATGTCCCTCTTTAAGAGCATCCACCACCTAGATGTCTTTAATTTGAAATTTAGTCTTCACACATATCAACAGAGGAAGGAATGAGCATTCCGAAGACTATAAATAATATGAATTACGAGAGCAGTGTAGCAAGATATGCGGCCTCAAACCTTAGCTGGTCCGTCTTACCCCACCTTCCCCTACATTGCGAATTGCGATTAAAACCAACATGAAGTTAGTGATCAGCACCCCGAATCCCCCCCCCCCCAACAACCTCACTCTACAAAGTTCTGACAGATCTCGAAATTCCCGACTTTTGGGTCACTAACCTGGCCTGGAATTCGGGGTTAAATTCACCGCTGCACTGCCCCCCCCCCCCCCCCCCCCCCCCAGTTAGGACCGCCCACTACAACTAGTTTTACTACAGCGTTCCCCTAAGCTGCCGGCTGGGCCCTGTAGAGGGCGCTGACACTGACTGGTGTCGGGTCGGACAACCTCGCCCGCGGCGGGACGGCGACTGGCGCAGTCGGCGCGGATCCGCCGAGTGTGCGCGTTTGGATAGGTCTTACGGCGGGGTACCACACGCGTCAGCACGTGATCGGACTGTCGGTTGAACCAGTGACCCACCCGTCAAAGGAGGACTTGGCTGGATTGTTGATAGCTCGAACGAGGAGTGACTGTAGTCGACTTCTGACTTTCGGAGCAATTGTGAGGAAATACGCTTCAAAGCTGCTGCGATGATGTCCAGAGTAGTGTGGCTCCTGCTGGCGGCAGTCCTCTTAGAGGCAGCAGGTGAGTCAGGCGCCGAGAAAATGACTAGCACCTTCACCTGCGAGATCGTGTTAGGCTATTTTCAGTTTCCTCTGAATTTCCGGTCAAGATTGCGGTCTCTTGGCAATCGGGATGCATTCTTTAAACTAACCAACATCCTTTAGAAGGCCGGTTTTTCCGACAATGCATTCCACAGCTTTACCTACCGAGCGTTTAGCGTTCTATTCCAGCGGGACCATAGCTTTGCGGTACTGTTTGAGCGTTTCGTCTTCGCGTTTGCCTTTCATTCAAATTAATTATTTAGTCGATTCCGTGTCTTAAGCTGGACTGGACTTTCAACTCGGACGACTAAGACCACCGTAGTCCGAGGTCCTAATATTTACAGCAACTCATTGCTCTAGCAATTCAAGTCATTCTAGCAATTATCTGGAAACCATTGGTCATGGGTGAAAGATTGCCGATGAAATAATACGACCAGCATACTTACCTAAGGCGCAGGTCTACCTACCTATATAAATCATTCCTCGGTCTCGAGCGTTGGGGATAGTGGAGGTCATGCCAAGGTTGAAATGTTTAGTCGCACATGTATTCTTCAGTCCACAACAATGAACGTTAATTCTGGAAATAGAAACCACAACCGCCGTAATAGATGGTAAACACATGCTGGAGGCCTATATGCACTGTGCCTCAAATGCATGCAACGTAATTTTTTTCATCCGATTACATGCACCAGCACATGGATCTTTCCTCGTCTTTTCTCGTCATGCAAAGGAAATGCTTGGCAAGGAAATTTGCTGGCTTTGTGGACCTGGCGTGGCTGGTTTGAGTCGATACGTTTGCTTCTGTTGCGGCCCGTTTCCTTGGCTACTGACCTCAACCGAGCCGAGCAGCAATGCTGCCAGCATTTCATGCCCTGCTGCAGCCCAAATGGATTGGCCAGTGCAGGGTATATAGAACAACGGGTACACCAACGACCTTGCCAACGACGCGGAAAGCGCCCATTTTACCTGGATGAGATACATGTTAGGTGATATATTTTTTGTATATGGAAAAAATAGAGTATTCCATTCTGACGAGTAAAGCCAACAGTTATTTTTGAATTATATGTACAGTCCACAGCAGAAGTAATGTGGGGTTTCAGTCATGGGTATGTTCTGCTTCTGAAGCTTAGGAACGATTAGCCAGACTACAATGAAACTTTGAATGTAGTTTATATGTATCGTCATCCTTGCAGCTGCAACTTTAGCTATTGACATCTTCTTTTCGATCACTCCGCATTAAACAATTGCCAGTCAAAGCCAACCGTTGAGATTGGTAAAACCCTACATTACTTTAGCGGTGGGCTGTACCAGAAATAACATACTAACCATAGTTTAAAACTTAGTCTGAAGTTAGTTGAAAGGCGTATAGTTGATACTAAGATGGAAGGAATCAGTGGAAGGCAGAAATGGCGCAGCTGTTTCATTCTTCAAATCTGTTCGCAAGCAGGATTTGCGTGATGCTAGCGACATCTATGAATGTAATCGGGGGTGCTGATTGGCTGATCGAGTCCGTGAGCAGTATCACTAATTTACGCTAGTACAGGGTTGAGGCAATGTGCGCATGCGCAGGAACTTGTGCTCTCATGGAGGGGGTTTTGGTACCTCGGACAGCGCTCAATGCTTTTTGGACCTGTTATGGCCTCCGCATCGAAAAACGCTAGATAAAAAGGTTGTAGAGGAAGCTTGAGACTGCCTTTCCCCACAGTAATATTGGTGCTTTATCTTTTAGCTTACGTATGGGGCTCGCTTGAAAAAGGTCGATTTAACATGGAAACCCTATGGGGTAGTAGTTTTTAAGCGCCCATTTGGCCTAATGCTACCAACTGTTACTGGCTACCCCTGGGCCAGTGCGGCCCAGTAACCGTGGACACTGGACGGGTCAATGTCCTTGCGTCGTATAGATGGGATCGGGTACCTATACATTTATACGACGTACTTTGACTGCTTTACTTTGCTTTTACTTTGATACCGGACTGCTATATCACCTGCATCAGTTGAAAGCAACGCTACGACGCACCCAAAGTCGTCTTTTTCCTGTGCCCAAGATAAAAAATGTTCCATAATCTATACGATAGTACGAAAATGGGCTTTTAACATTTAATACGCTTTGTCGGATGACGACAGTGCATGTGACAGCCAAAACCGGTTTTCATGCTCGCCTTGTTGATCCGACAGAGCGTTCGTGCAAAGTGGACGGGCATGTTGAGCTGAACTTTAGAGTGCAGCCAGTGCAGCGGTCGGCAGCCAGGAGTCATGTCGGCAGCCAGGAGTCATGGATATGCCCTCGGCACAATAAGGCCAACGACCTACCAACAACGAAATCGACCGCTGCACTGAGGGGCTGCTGTTTATAATGCAGCCCTGTTGTCGACTAATGTTTGGGCTACATGCAGGTTCTAGGTAAAACGGCAGTTTATTCTGTCACCCGTCTGTGTCTCACTCTCCTTTCCTTTTCCTTCCTCCCTCTCTCTCTCTCTCTCTCTCTCTCTCTCTCTCTCTCTCTCTCTCTCTCTCTCTCTCTCTCTCTCTCTCTCTCTCTCTCTCTCTCTCTCTCTCTCTCTCTCTCTCTCTCTCTCTCTCTCTCTCTCTCTTTCTCTCTCTCTCTCTCTCTCTCTCGCTCTCTCTCTCTCTCTCTCTCTCTCTCTCTCTCTCTCTCTCTCTCTCTCTCTCTCTCTCCTCTCCCTACCCGCAGTAGGTACAATGATAACTCGAAATATATCTTCTCATAGCTCCCACAAATTCCCTCAATTTTACTATTATCTGCTCGTCCATTACCTAGATCAGTCGACCCTTGTGTCCCTCCCGCTTCACTACACCGATCAGCCATCCGAGCCCGTTCGGACCCACCCCGCCAACGTCTGTCACTCAGCTGACCGGTCGGCCGGTCTACCGCTCGGGTACCGGCTCTGGCCGCCTGGCCTGACGATCTAGCGTCAGCTCCGTGCGCCCGGAGGCTCGTGTCTATCGGACGTCGATCGCACCGCGGCGCCGGGCCTCTCACACGACCGGCGGCGCGGCGGCTCACATTCCGCGCCAGAGCCGGTGAGAAGACCGGGCAGACAGGCACGCGGACGGGTGGTCTGTCCCCAGAGCCACCGACCGGTGGCGGCTGTCACTCGGGTTTTTTCATGTGACACCTCGGTTCAAAAGAGGGAGGGGGTGTGTGGAGTAAGGAAGGGGAAGGATAGCGACGCTGACATGTTCGGCCTTGGCGACGTGAGGGTCGCTGCTGCTCCAGCTGCCGCTGATCTGCCAGCTGCACCATCGTAGAGTTCTGCCAGGCTGAATTATGCTCAAAAGAAAGCGCAGCGTGCAGACTGCAGTGGCATCGAAGGCTGACTCTGTTTTATTTCTTGATAAGAAAATGTAGCCGGAACTTGCCGATTCGTTGATAATTTTTCTCGTTTTTTTTTAGATTCCTAGAGCCTCGCCATCGAATATCGATCTCTTTTTTAAAACTGAGATAAATGTGCCTTGAAAATCGTGATCAATCCGCCGTCTCTCTACGTCTATCCCTGATCAGCGGGCCGGCGCGGTGCCCGCCCCCTCAGTCGGAGCGTGATACTGTGGCACGCCTCTCCCCATCTCTCTCCCCGGCCCGCCGCCGTCTCAGGCACGACAGGACCGCACGGGGAAGTCATTTGCGCCCCGGACCGGGCCAGACAGGAATCTGGCAGCATTTGGCAGCCATCGGTATCGATTCAGACGTCTGTCGTCACAGAGCAGGATAGCCCGCAGTGCGCCGACGTATTTTGTCTTCAATTCTCTTCGTCGTAGCTTTTGATTCTTATGCGTCCTCGTCTGGCATACATTTGACATGTTTTATGCGGATATGTTTTATTTACACATTAGCTTTTATTTTTAGTTCCTTACATTCCGAGGAACAGTTTTTTATGCTAACAAGGTCTCGGAGACTCTGAGACGCTACAAATACGTTCGTTTACTTGATTTGGCCAGATGTCACACCCGACCGCTAACGACCGGGGTCCATGTGAAAATAAACAGAACACGGCCAAACATCACTGCTGCCGTGTGGGAGTCTCGGTCGGCGCGACCACAGCGCAGCCTCTCTGCCTGCCAGGGGCGGTCGTATGCATACATACACAGACCGCAGCTCTCCCACCGTATGTACGGGCCCACCCTGCGCCCGGTGCCCGTGACGGTGGCCGTGCCGCGCCCGTGACGGCGCAGGCGGGGCGTGACGGTGAACTGCCGCTGACCGGTGACGTCACGTTACGGGCCGTGATGCTGACTCCGACCGGCCTGGACCCGTCAGAATCGAGCTGGGAGTCCGCCGGGCTGGTTGGCGGTCAATGGTTGTTTGAACTGAGTTTGGCGAGTAGGTAATGGGTGCAAGTATGGCGTACAGTCGGCGCCTCTCCCGTCGGGAGAAGAGAGCAGTCCATGGATAAATTTTCCCCTTTTTACCTATCTAAAGCTAAAATTGTGACTGGTCTTCATGTTGCGTGGATAGTGGATAAACGTCAACCTTGGCTTTATTTAATGCTACATGCCTAGAACAGATGTGAGCCCGCACAGCTGTTACGTGCTCTCCCGCGATGGGATCGAGGTGAAGAAGAACAGTGCGCCCGCTTCCGCCAGTGGTCTGAGCCGTCTCGAGACGTTATGGTGCCTGTTCCGGTGGAAGCGCAGTAAGGTGGTGATTGGTGCTGTGTACCGGCAGCCGAGAAATACTTGTTCTGCCCTCGACGCCGACTTCGAAGACCTGGAGTGGCAGTATCAGCACGTGATACTGAACTACCCCGACTGTGCCGTGGTGATTACCGGTGATTTAAACTGTAACATGTTGGGTGACGTTGATGCTCCGGGGCGGCGCAGACTCGAAGCATTTTTGTCTTCCTACTCGCTTATGCAAACTGTTACCGAACCGACATTTACATCTGGTTCACTTTTAGACGTTTTTATCATAAATCGCGATCTTATCCGTCGTACTGGTACCCGTCATTGTCATTTTAGTCCTCACAAGTTCATTCGAATGTCTTTTAAAATGCCTAAGCCTCGTCAAAACTCCACTGTTGTGCGAACTCGTGCGCTGCGTCGCATTGACGCGGACGAATATCGCCGCGATCTGGCCGCCACTGATTGGTCCGATGTGTTCGCCGCTGACACTGTCGCTGTTAAATGGGAGCTGTTTTCTGATCGGCTCCGCCTCGTCATCGACCGACACGCCCCTTTTAGAGATGTTCGGCTCAGAAACCCGGTGGCTCCACCTGCATCTGACCAGACTCGTGACCTGATTATACGGAGAGGGGCAGCGCTGCGGGCCGGTGGGCACGCCTCAGCTGAGTACCGCCAGCTCAACCGTGAGGTGCGCTCTGCTATACGTGCGGACAACCGGCAGCACATATCCGATAGGATTCGCAGCGACGGCCCCAGCTCCCTCTGGCGACACATGCGTCACCTCATTACCGATGGGCGACCAAACCGGGGTGTGCTTCCAGCTGTCACCCCTGACGCCATTAGCGATTATTTTGTCGGCGTCGCACAGTGGGCGATCCGGCCGGTGTAGCCTCGCGAAACCTATCGGCATTCATAACATCCATGTTTTTGAAGCTAGAACCACAATATTTAGGAGCAACCTTCTTGAATATCCAATGAGCATATGTTTTAAATAAGGACTATCTCTTAAAGGATTTGTGCTCTGTGGCGAGCTTGCAATTTGCCTAATTGCTGTTCGAATAACGCATGAATACTTTTGCGGGTAGGTCGAAATTTATGACGATATGAGCTGGGTAGGACATTGAAATGGTGTGTACCTCCATAGAAAATTGCTTCCAAACCAATTTTTTATTCAAACGATCATGCCCTACCAATTTATACACATCATGAAGCAGCGTAAATCTCGCCCGGCAAGGCCCCATTTCATAACGTGACCCAAGCAGCGGGATTGGTTTTTGGTAAATAACTTCGCAAAAAATGGCCGCAGAACCACGATTTTGACATCGTCGTGTTCGCCTTGCTCAGGCGCGTCGAATGGTATACTTTTGTATAGGTGAGGCCACCGTAAGGTCAACCTGGCCTTGACCTCGAGTCAAGGTCAGGTCAGAGGTCTTCAAATCACGAAGTTGGTCGAAGGAGGTCATATCGCATATCATTCGATTCGGCAGGTCTTACGGAGTCCATTGGTGACCTTGTCGACTCTCTAGCTCAATTTGATTGGGAGTTATTGACGAAAAACTCGTATGACCCTAGTGACGTCATAAATGACGTCATGCAAGGTCAACAATGCAAAAATGCAGCATCAGATCTTGCAAGGAGTGCATGAAGTAACGATTCCATGTATTTGAGACAATTGAATATCATTCCTGGCGCCAAAATAACAGTTTTCATATTTCCCCATTGACTTATAGGTGAGGTCACGTGACCAACCTGACTTTATGTGACATTTAGGAAAAATCTGAGATATACAAGTTGTAAGACCTCTGAAGGACAATAAGTCCTGCAAGTCTCAACTCCCTGTGAAAGTTACTCTGGCACTGAGAGCGTTGCAAGGTTGCGACATCTGAGGATCGTGCAGAGGTTCATTTATGACGTCATAGGTCAGTGACCTGACCTGACTTGAAAGTGCAGCTGGTGTCACAAGATCCAGCGTGCATCAAAGGTCAGGTGTGCCAGGTTGCAGCTCTCTATTGCCTGGGTGTTTTGAGCTATCGCGAAAACACCCTTTGGGGCATTTACCACTTGTGCTCAAGTGCACCAAGCCACGGCCAACCCTTAGAAGAAAAAAGTGTCTGGATGCTAAGGCTGCAAGTTGCTGCAAATTTTCACTGGCTCCCCTAATAGATAGTGTCTTAGTGCATGCGATACAGCATTATTTTCAGTTCATCCTCGTAAAACTTTTTTTGCTGGGCTTGGTTAATTCAGTGAACGTAATGTTCAGTGGTAGAAAAAAATATAAAAAGTTAACCTAATTATAAGACATTTTGAACTGATTTTGTCTACTTGCTTTCTATGGCGGAATCGTCTAAACACCTAAATTTCACTTTCCATGCAAAATGGATGCTCAACACCTAGCAATTTCATCGTTCCGCAAAATATTCAAAGAGCGTAAAAATCGGCTGTGATTTTCCCCCTTATGAAGTGTTACGGAACGCTGTCTTTAACGATACTTTTGTATACGAAAAAATGTCTCCTGAACCATGCAAATGCACTAATCGTAATCTTTGATGAATTTTCTGTCGACTAGTATGCGTTGTTTTCCAATTTTCGGAAAAAGTGTCTTTGAGGTTTCGCGAGGCTAGACCGGCCCGATCGCCTACCGTGCGTCGGCCCGCGGGTAGCCGCGGAGGTGGCTGCACTGGGTCCCGCCCGTGAGGTGCCGGTGCGGCTGCCGCGGGTGGGCGCCTGCGCTTTCACCCTTCAGCCCATCACGCTTAGTCATTTACATCTAGTCATTTTTAGTATGCGCAACTCTTCCGCTAGTGGCACTGATAGTCTTTGTATTCGTACTTTTAAACTCTCTTTTAGCATCATCGGTCCTGTTTTATTGCACATCATTAACTCCAGCATCATTCTTAACGAGGTACCGTCATCCTGGAAGCACGCCCTGGTACATCCAATTCACAAGTCCGGGAACACCGACGATCCTTCAAACTTCCGTCCTATATCAATCCTTCCTGTCATCGCGAAGGTAGTGGAGAAGGTGGTGCAGCTCCAGCTGTACGACTACCTCGCATCCAACCATCTCCTCTCCCAATCCCAACACGGATTCAGGCTCCAACACTCTACCGAGACAGCCCTCATTAACGTCACCGACCGCGCGCTTCACGCAATGGACCAAAGTCAAATCTCGCTTCTCTGCCTCATCGATTTGAGTCGCTGCTTCGATGTCATCGATCATGCCAAATTACTATCCAAGCTGCAGCTTTACTGCATCGACACCTCCTGGTTCTCCAGCTACCTGTCCGGCCATACACAGAGCGTCAGCCTTTCTCCAACACTTATCTCCCAGTCTCGTCCAATTACCAAAGGCGTGTTCCAAGGTTCCTCTCTCGGCCCTCTTCTCTTCACGGTTTTTTCGAACGACCTCAGCCTGCATGCCGCCGGCGCCTGCGTAACGCAGTACGCCGACGACACGCAGGTTCTCGTCTCTGGCAGAAAAAACGCCTTTCCAGCCTTGATCGGTGACATGGAGGCGGCCCTTCAATCCCTGGACGCGTACTTTCGGTCCAATGGACTGAAAGTCAACGAGGCGAAATTTGAGCTCCTCCCTATCGGCACTCGGCAAAATCTACGAAACCTTCCCCCCTTCTCTGTAAAATTTCGGAGTACAGCTCTCCTTCCCGGCTACGAGGCGAAAAATCTTGGTATCACTTTCGACCGTCATCTTTCGTGGGATTCGCACGTATCACAGCTGTCTCGGAAGTGCGTAGGGATCCTGACCGCCATCTCTCACCTACGTCACTACCTACCCCCCGGATCCCTTCCTATCATCGTCTCAGCCCTATAGTCTTCTCGCACATCCGCTATGGTTTGGCAGTGTACGGCAACGGTTCTGGCAGAAACATGGCAACCATTCAAAAAAATTTCAACTATGCAGCCCGCATCATTTCTGGAAAGCGAAAATTTGACCATATATCCGCCGTGCGAGAAGACCTGGGCTGGCTGTGTTCCCAAGACCTGGTCGTCCATCACACCCTCACACTGCTTCATAAGGTCCGTCAGACTGGGCAGCCCGAGTCTCTGGCTGCTCGGTTCTGCACGAACCGCGAACGGCCCAACCATGTGCGCAGCACTCGCAGTGACAACCTGCTGAGTCTCCCTGACATACGCGGCACGGCGGCGGGAAAGCGGCAGTTTACATACCGTGCCGCAGAGCTGTACAATGCTCTCCTCGCCGCCTTTACTGATCTGACCGTCACCGAGTTTAGAAACCAGCTGAAACGTCGACTGACGTCTGGTGCGGACGAAGTGTGATATGTATGTACTAGGGTTGACTATTAAGTAATGGAAGTGCCTCTAGCAATTAAAAGTTTTTGCACGTGCACACATTTTTTTAGTGTCATCACATGCGCCCATCTTTTTTCTATCCAATAGTGAAGACCCAGGGACGTAGCCAAGGGGGGGGTGGAGGGGGCGCCCGCCCCTCCCTTGGGGTTTTCAGGAGGCCCCCCGAAAGGATTCAGGCCAACGTGGGCCGAAGGCCCACGTTGGCCTGAATCCTTTCGGCCTGAATCCAACGTGGGCCTTCGGCCCACGTTGGCCAAAATCACGTCGGAGGCGAACGAAATTCACGCAGGAATCTAAAAAATGACGTCAGAACAATCAGGGCCCTCTGACCAGCCTGACAAGTGACAGCTAGGGCCCTTCTCATCTCCTGTGAATAACCACTAGTGTCTGTGTCTGACCGCTAGGGCCCCTCTGACTCCTCAGTAGAGAGGAGGCCCTCTGTGGGTAGGAGGCCCTGTGTAGAGAGGAGGCCCCCTTAGAGAGGAGACCCCCTGTAGAGAGGAGGCCCTCTGCAAAAAGGACGCCCTCTGTAAAAAGAGGCCCTCTGTAAAAAGGAGGCCCTCCGTAGAGAGCAGGCCCTCTGTAAAGAGGAAACCGTCTGAAATCAGAAGGCCCTTTGAAGAGAGGAGGCCCTCTGTAGAGGAGGACTCCCTCAGTAGAAAGGAGGTCCTCTGTAGGTAGGAGGCCGTCTGTAGAGTGAAGGCCCTCTGAAGAGAGGAGGCCCTTTGCAGAGATGAGGTCCTCTGTATAGAGGAGGTCCTGTGTAGAGACGAGATTCTGAAGAGAGGAGGCCCTACATATGTAGATAGGAATCCCTCTGTAGAGAGGAGGTCCCTGTAGAGACTAGAGAGGAGGCCCTCTGTAGAGAGGATGCCCTCTGTAAAGGAGGCCCTCTGGAGAGAAAGACACCCTCAGCAGAGAGGAGGCCCTCTGTAGATAAGAGGCAATCTGTAGAGAGTAAGCCCTCTGTAGATAAGAGGCCCTCTGTGGGCAGGAGGCCCCCGGTAGTCAGACAGCGTCGTATATTAAGTACATACATAGAGTGGAGGCCCACTGTAAGCAAATTACCTTCCGGCTTCTGTTCCCTGCTACTCTCTATAGAGAGTTCTCAGTTCTCACTATAACTGAGAACTCAGGAAACTGTACAGAATAGACTCCCAACCGCGTCGCCGCCCACTGTAGGAAGGGACAGGGGAGGAGGTCCTGTGTAAACAGAAGGCCCTATCCTATGTAGACAAATTATTTGTATAAATGCGCTCAGAGAAATCATGCCGGGTGCCGTCAACGGTTTTGCCGTCAACGGTTTTACCTGCAGTGGCCGCAAAAACTGCCAAAATAGCCGATATTTTCGGAAACCAGTTTTCGGCAATAACTTTCGTCTCAAAATTTGCACGAACTTCCCTTTACCAGCATCGTGTTCCTCTCTTCAAGACGTGTGAAATGAACTATCAATTGACCTTGAAAGGTCAACTTGAAAATTTGGCCTCGGGTCAAGGTCATGACCTGACCGATAAGGGCTAAGTTCCATATCAGTCCATCCGTATCGTCGAGCCAAACACAACTAAGGTGTATTCATCGCTCTAGCATGCCTCTATCAAAAGTTATTCGCGAAAAAGTCAGATACCATTGGTGACCTGAGATGACCTCAGGGTTATAAAAAGGGGTCACGGGTGCCATTTTCATGTTCAGTGTGTCAAAGATACTAGTAATTCAGTGTGTTAGAGTGTTTATAATGACTTCCGTCTAAAAACGCGACTTTCAATTTAAGGTCGCAAAATTGACCTGACCTTATGTCATCGATATCAAAATTCCAAGACATACATTTTTTGCATTTTGTCGCTCTTGTGCATTTGCATCTCTGAAAGTTTCAAAGCGTTGGTCACTCCGTGTAGCTTTAGCAGACATTGAAACTTATGTAGTGAGGTCATTTGACCTGACCTGGTGACCTGACTTTAAGTGACCAGGGTCTGAAATTTTCACAACATATGTAGAAATGATGTAGGATAAAGTGTGGCGCGCCGCCGTTTTTGAGATATTCACGGTAAACTGCAGGGGCTGTTTAACACCCCCCCCCCCCCGGCAGGGCGCGGGTTAATGCATGAACACAGCAGCCCATTTCTGTAATATATAGTTACCTGTGGCTGTGTTGGTATTTTTACGATGCATGAAATAACCCAAACCATTTATCAGACCGTGGTGATATTCCCATAGCCATGCTTCGCACAACTCATGATAATTCATTTGACCGGGAAATTAATATATACCTATCCATCGATTTGTTTGTTTCATCTACGGCGTAAATGAAGCAAACCACCTGGACCTAGGAAAATTTACTAACGAAACCATGTTTTACTTACAGCAAGTAAACGTGGCATCATTCACACAGAAAGAATTGATAACCGTATAGTTTCAATCTTGCAGACGTCAGTCAGGTCAGAATCGTGACAAGCCTATTGGAAAATATAATGAACTGTGTCCTGCTTTGGGTAAACGAGTCAAAATCACCCAATTCTTTCTGAATTACGTCAGATTAGCTGATCTGTAAGCACCCAGGTGGCATTTACTGACAGGGGCACCGGGAAGGATCATCTGAGGTGAGGTGAGGTCATCAACAGTTTTTAGCCAATAAATCACGACATGATGGGGCTAAATAGTTGTTAGTGTACCAAACCGTTCGCCTGGTCATGACGCGCCGATTGGTACCCAGCGTGACCTTCCTAGGTCAGATTTTGAAGTTGACCTATCTATGTAGGTCGTTATAAACCATATTATTTGTTATGACCTCTGGCGACCTCAATATTGACCTGACCCAAAAAAGTTGTTTACAAAAGTTGTAAGTCGTTCAACGAACTATCAAACGCCATTGCCGTTTGTCGCTAGTCGCTACGATTCGTGCTTTTCGAGTTCTGACGAGGGCCAAAAAGGCCCCCGCCCGATTCAGAGTCTTTCAGAGCCCGCCCGGAATACGGTTAAGCGCTTGAACGATATATGATAATACACCAAGTGTTACTCTTGCCGTCATCCAGTATCCACCCATTCCTCGCAGATCCTCCCCCTCCTGCTGCGGTCCGGCCGCCGCCGCCGCCGCCGGCGGCGCCCAAGTTTTTTTTTTGCCAATGCCACTCGGAGACTTGTGATATGTGTACCTATGTTTCTTACCGCTGCAGCGGTTAGAATAAAGAAACATACCAGTGCGCTGGCCATATGAAAGCTGAACAAACGTCTGCATTATATTGTATATGTAATTATGTAGGCATGAGACCCTCTGTAGAAAGGAGGCCCCTTTAGGGAGGAGGCCCTCTGTAGAAAGGAGGCCCCCGGGATTCCTCCGCCCCTCCCTTGGCCAAATCCTAGCTACGTGCCTGTGAAGACCAGATGTCTTTAGCTACATTTTACTCTGAGCTATCGACGTTTTTCCAAGAGACCACCCAAACCTGCGGCGCACGACAAAAAAGGAGCCTGGCAATGGCCAAAATCGTGCGCCAGGGCGAGATCACCAGGGCTCAGTGGCCAAGTGCTATGTCTACACGAATAAAATAATGGAAGTTGCTATATTTTCATAAAAAAACAATGCTTATAACACAATAAATAACAGCACCACTACTCCACATAATCGCCTCCTAGCATCACACACCGTTCCAGCCTCTTGACCCAGTCCTGGAACGCCGCCAGGAGGCCATCTTCGCTGATCTGCGCGAGCACGCGGCACACCGCCCGTCGCACCTGTTGCCCGGCGCACCTGATGCCGTCGCTCCATACACTTTTAAAACAAATTTCCTGATCTCAGCAGGCCTTTTCCCTACCACAAACTGAGATTTAATGACCTCGCGCTGGCGCGCGATTTTGGCCATTGCCGGGCTCCTTTTTTTGTCGTGCGCCGCAGGTTTGGGTGGTCTCTTGGGAAAACGTCGATAGCTCAGAGCAAAATGTAGCTAAAGACACCTGGTCTTCACCATTGGATAGAAAAGACCTCGGCGCACGTGATGGCACCAAAATAATGTGTGCACGTGCAAAAACTTTTAATTGCTAAAGGCACTTCCATTACTTAATAGTCAACCCTAGTATATGTATGTGCATTGTGTTGTGTGCTTTTATCGTGATTTTAAGCATTTTTTATGTCATAGCATGATGTTCTTTTACCCACTTCATCACCATCTTTTATTGACTCAGTGCCAAGAATAGCCTCTTTGACTTCGGTCATATGGGACGGCCACTACGAAGTAAATAAATAAATAAATAAATAAATACGTTGAACGTTGCATCCCACATCACGTGGATGATATCCGGCCCGGACGTTTTTGGTTGCCTAGCATTTGTATTCAACATCGCCCGCTAGCACCGACCTTGACTTTGGCTCTGAAATGCAGCTGGTGTATCACTAAGCGTCGTATGCTGTTCGCAAAAACGACCGCGAGAGCCAGAGCGGCGCTTATCGGGCCGCCGCTGCGGAGGCCAGCCGGCGGCGGCCGCTGAGGCGCGGCTATCATTCAGCGGCTGGCAGACAGGCCGTGTGGCAACGCCACGCAGCAGGTGCTAATAACGAATGACTGTGCGTGGCGGAATGTGCGCCGAGCAGCCGGCCGCTGCCAACTGGCACTCGGCGGCGCCGCTTCTGCGCGGGCACCGTGTCACTAACGATCTCCGGCTCTGACGGCTGGGGAAGCACGGTGAATCGCTCCGGCATCTCCGTTACCAGAAACCTGACTTCTCGCTAGAGGAATGTGTGTTTCGGGTCACTGTGGTCCGATCCTGGTCGGTTTGGCCGCACAATACGTGTCTGGTGAGTCGCATTAACGGGCTGGTAGATACGCAGCTGCTTACCAGCCACGGACGTGCCTGCCAAGATGATTCGATCAGGCTCTTCGCACTCATCAGAATTTCAGAGTCGGATCAAAATGTGCATACTTGGCTGGGTTCCGACGGCTGACACCGATTGCGTGAGTTTGAGGGAGCCAGCGTAGGCCACGTTTACCATTCGGGACATGAATCTTCTTAGCGACCTTTCCAGCATGGCGCAGACTGCTGGCAAGCAACACAAACCGTCTGCGCTAGCCACAAACTACAGACTTATTGCTGTCTGCAGTCGGTGCCTGCAGACGTCGCATTTGCACCAGCCGTCTCGGCTCGTCGTTCGGCTGCGCGCCAGCCCCACAGGGAACAGAGAGGGACCGGCGCCGCCTCTGGCGAAAACAGTCCGATTGGCGGCGCCTGGAGGCTACAAAAACGTGTCGCGCAGCAGCGCACCGCTGATATCCCCCTGCTGGCCGGAGACTCAGGGTCGACCGACTGCAGGGAGGACGGAGGGGCTCCCTCCGCTCCGCTGTGGGGCAGGCCGCGGCTGCAAGAAGGGTGGCTGCGTCTGGGTGGTCCAGGGCTGTAGCCCTCTCCCAGGACTGTCTCTGTGAGCGCACGGCACTGGTCTCTGTGTGAATCAGACGGGAGGAACGAGAGACACTGGAAGGCCGTGTCGGAGATGATTTGTGGTTTTCAGATCTAGACTAGATCCGATCGATTCCAGACCCTCTTTGTGTAAGTGTATGCCGTTAGGATTAGTTCAGGTGTGGTCACTGGACTGTGAAGATCATGGCGCCCCGATAACGGTTATCGTCTATAAATGATGGTATCCTTACCAGCATGCCTAACAATGGCTCTAATATAGCAGGCTCGAGAACAAAGCAAGATGAACAGAAGGAAGCGAAATACCGGCTCATTTTGTCCTAAAACGTAATGGTTTAAAAATCAACTTGTTAAGTTGAAAGACACATCAGTGAAGATGGACTCTAAAGCTGATTTCACCATCTGTCGATACCTTCCCTATAGCATCACTGCTCCAGTCCAGATGTCCACCTTTGCGTGCCACCTACTAGCGTCCAGCCGCTGAAGCTTCGATCGCCCTTAGCGCCGCTGCCCACTGTCCATTGTTTGTCGCGCCCACGCCGACCACGTGACCGCCATCTGGGACTACAGCACCGGTCACGTGACGGGACAGTTCTGCGGGCATCGGTCTGCTGGGCGGGTCCGATGCCCCCTGCTTCCAGTGGGAACGGTTGAGCCGATCGATACCCGACTGACAGGCGGCTGGATCGGCCCCGCCCTGGCACAACGTCGGACGCGACGGACCCTTCGTCGGCGCCGACTGGACGGGGGAGCGGGCCGAATTTCAGACGGGGATCGGGCTCCGACTCGGTGGAGCGGGTTTGTTTGGAAAGGGGTCTGATTCGGAACTTCTCCGCCCAGTGGTGAATGGAGCTGAATTGGAGCTGATCGCCGAGCGTTTATCTCCGGATCTCTGATAATGTCGCCTCGCGGATGGGCCGTTTTCCATCGCGGCCACCCGGCGACTTTGTGCGCCGATTGGCTGTCACTCATGGCCTCTGTTCGCTGATTGGCCTCTTGTGAGCGCAGCGCATTTCAGCCCCGTCAGGCACGGAGAACAGATGTCACAGTTCGCCCGAAAGGCGACGCCCGATACGTCGAAAGCTGAGTTCTGAGGAATTGAGGATGATATTGTTATTATTTACAACTAGTTTGACTCATACACTTATGACTTAGCATGACTTAGTATCTGGTACGCAATTAAGTTCACCGAGTTTCAAGTCCCTTGGTATAACTGAAGAGGTGTTTCAGTCACCCGGGAACCGGTCGGGCTTGTTGACCTCATAGACTAGAAGTTAGGTGTTCTTTACTTTAAGCATGAGGAAGCTGCAACCATTTCTTACGTTTTCCTTCGTTTGAAAACAAGTACACTTCTTACGACTATAAAACATCACCCTTACATTTTACCTGTTTATTTTGAAATGTCCTTGTCCATGAACACCTTACCCTACTATGTTTTCTCAACGATGCTATATAGTGTAAGAGCACACTGAACAAGTGTTTCTAACGCTTTATTTTTCCTGGAAGCATGCGTCGCAGGTCGCATTGTTCGCCGCTTGGTCGATGGACTGAACAAAAGACGGCGGGACCAGCGGAATTTTTATGAAGCACGACTTGGTTCAGGCACCCGTAGCGCACCCGGCAATTTTGGAATGATAAATAGACGGACTGTAGAACGCTTTGAACTTGGCCGAAAGTACCCTGGTCACTTTATGGAGACGATCTAACTTCGTTTCGAACTTATCTTATCGCCCTATCCTGGACAAGTTATGGTGAAATGGGCGTAGGGTCTCTTTTGAAAAGCATCCCGGTCGGGGAGCTATTTCTCAGGCAGCTCTGACGAATGCGTGTCACGTCTTCGCGCACAGTTTGCCCAGGACGCCCCAAGGACGTGTCTCAGACACTACAATTTGACGCACGTGCTACCAGACCTTTTGTGATGGAATCCAAAAGTAAGGGAGACAGCTGAATTTAATTAAATAGAACCTGAAACAAGTGACTGAATAGGACTTCTTCATTGTTCAACTGCGTGTATTGTATAACTATGTAGAAACGTGGTATTGTAAATATTGCGTCACCGGGAAACATTGTTTCCCGGTGACGTGAAACAATGATTGTAGTGATCTTGCTTTTCCTATCTGACTTCCTCCTTGGTTGTGCAATGTGCATGGCGAAACATGCATCATGACACCAGAGTAGAACGCTGTCTTCAAACTCCAGTGGCGTGGGTACACCCTACACCACTATCCTGAATTCCTCACCCAGCCTCCATCCGGCGGCCACATGCTGGGCTCAGCAGGGGTGCTAGTCTCCTCTCCTGCAGCTTCCTTCCTCCTCACCACGCGGCTCCCCAAGGCCGGCCTGACTCGTCTGCGGCCGCAGTGTGGCACCTCTAGACGCCACCTCGGGTGAGCGATGAATGATGATGCAGCAGACGGCGGGAGGCGTCGGACGACGACCGCTTCCACCGTTCAACTTCAAGCAAACTGTGGGAGAGTCATGATGTCGGCTACCACGGTAGGGCTGTCAGTGAGAACATAATATCGGCTTGCACAGTAGCAAGGTCTGTGGGAACGTAATGTCGGCTACCACGGTACCAGACAGTCTGAGAATGTAATGTCGGCTATCACGATAGTGCAGTCTGTGAGAGAGTGGTGGTCTCGGTCATTGCCACCAGTTTAGCTTCGTCGCCACTGTAGAGAGGCTTGAAAGGAAATTCCAATAGCGCGCTGGCGAATGATGATGACCGTTAGGCAGCGCCAAAGGATGACCAGTTTGTGTATTAGACGGTGAAATTTTTTTGTCACTGATTGACATGAGACAAACCCCCAGTGAGTTTGGTATCTTCCCTCTAAATGTCTCTGGTCATCGTCTTACCAAACCATCAACTCGTCTTGAGCGCCAGGGCGTCAGCATATCGCACTCAGCACTGCATAACCTCTGTGAACCCTGCAGGTCCGGGCAGTCCCGCTATGGCTGCGACCGTTCACCCTTGGCCAGTGTTCGCTGACCGCAGTGTCCGCTGACGGCTAACCGTTGTCGAACGGACGTTCATTGCTGATGGTCAGCTGCTGACTGCTGATCTGACCCCTGCTGACTAGTGGCCACTGACTGCTGACAGACAGTCAACTAGATTCAACCGGTCAGCTCGGTTGCACACGGTGCACAGATTGCACACAGCGATGAGAGAAGGTTCCGCTGTACGGTGCCAACAGTGCCCACGGCTGGTATCCTCGCCAGTGAGCCGTGAATGTTCTGCACTCAGGCATAGAGTCCAACGCCAAGCATTGTGGGTAAAATCCGAAACTGTTTCCAGTCCATAACAGCGAGAGATAATAACAATGGAGCTTCTCGTAATGTCCTCTTTGCTTGCGTTTTGAAGGTCATGCTACTATATTTACCTACCTACATAACTAGGTTGTAGCGTTTTTTCTTTCTTTGACTTTTCAGACCTCCGAAATTCATCGCCGATGAGCTTTTTTTTCTAAACCCCTTTCGTGAGCGTGACGACCGCCGTGACGCGTCCCCTGACGGCCCGTGACGGCCCTCTGGCGGTGGACCGTGACATGATTAATAGTACGGTGTCCCTTCGTGTACCGCCGACAGCTGGTGCGGTATGTACGGTACCTATTAAACACGCGTGCGTTTCCTGATGCGCTGTGGATGCCGCGTATGGAAGCCGGCACCTGGTGTGCTGAGTGCCGCCTGTCAGTCGTCCCCGCCCCCGTCAGTCATGGGTTCATCGCTCCCCCATGGTTGACCGGCAGCTGAGCGTAGGGTGTAGGCGAGGAGGTGAGGCGCGCTGTCAATCATTCGGTAAAAGGTGCACGGGTGACCAGCAGCAATTCTAGTCGTTGTCAGGCAGGGGATACTTGGACCTTTCGCTTCATGGAGTTATTTTCATTCTTGCTTTTTTCCTTTTTATTATTTAGATTCCCGTAGCCGATGGGTTATTTACAATTCCTCATTTCAGCATTTTTTAGTTTTTGTCTGCATACATATTCCTGCAATTGCTGAATTGTTTAGACGGAACCCCTCCGTATCCGATGGCTCGTTCGATGTGGCGACTCGTTTATGCATTCCGCACTCGTTTACCCTCGGTGGTCCGTTTGCTTTCTCGGACCGGCCCCAGCTATAACCAGTGGAGCTACGCCCCCGGCATTGGGATGCAATGCTGCTGTCCTGGGTCACACTGTCCGTCCAGCGGGGCTGGCACCGCGTCAGGGGCCCTGGGACGAGACTCTCAGAAATCACACGAGCTAACTAGATTAGAGCGTGACAGGCCGCTTTAAAAGCAAACACCGCTCTTTCACAACTGCTGATGCTGATAAATTCGGCTAGCCACGTCACTGTTGTGTTTGCTGATAGGTAAACTGTGGAATGTGCGATTTTATGTCATGCATTCGTCACGTATATGTTCACAAGTTTATCATGTCGCTAGTCAAATGAAAATATGTTGTTGAGTGCTCTCGCGAGGAACGTCTTACATTTTTTTTTAATATTTCTGAAGCGCTTGTTGTATTTTAGATGACGGTATTAAAATGCCGCTAGTTTTCGTACAGTTCTGCAAGATCACCAGTCTTTGACTATGGCTACTGTTTATGCAGTCGCTTCCCGGTTGCAGAACTGCGAAGAACTGAATCATGAGGCCCTGGTGACTGAGCGAAGCCCCAGCTTCCACAAACTGTTTAACCATTGCGCTTTTTACAACAGCTAGGCCTTCCCCAGTCTCGTGGAATCGGAGACAGATGATGCGTGCCGACAGGGACGATTACCGCTGCCTTTGTCGCAGACCCCATCATCCCCCGCCGTACTACGAATTACGCTCAATGCCGCACGAGGCGGGGGTGATATGTACCCTGCCGTGCATTATAAGCTTTGAGTATGGCCCGTTAGCATTGTCCTGCGTTTCATGCAATCGTCCCGGCACGCGTGTGGTATTTGTCGGCGAAAATGAATTAGGTTCTAGATGGACGCGTGTGTGTGGGAGGGGAGGGAATTACGGCGATAGGGAATTGGAAGAATTAAGGGATCAGGATCGTTATGACTTTCGCGGCTATAAAGCCGCATCCCAGGATAATAAGCAATTTTATAAATGTGACTGTTGCGTGGATGAGTCATGCATGTCATGCCATAGCTCAGATAAGTTTTGAGCATTCTGGTTCAATTGATGAGTCCTCGTTACTGATGGCAGATTCAGTATACAGGCAGTGTTCTAGGACCAGTAGGTAACTGCAACGGTACCTGTTTTTGTGATATATGGCTATTATGTTAGGTGCTGCCGCGCTCCGAGCTAAATCATTTCAGATAGATACTTCCATTATGGCATTCACGAAATCAGACAACGGGATTTCCAGTCATATGAAGTCATTAATGGTTTGACCTAAACCGCCGTTGGTGTATACCTGCTAACTACACGTCGGAGTTATCCTGTGGATCTGGTGCCATGTAGTCCCTATACGGCCTACGGTGGTCTATCTTGTGCCGTTATCATAGCCAGCATCAACCAAAGCTTTGACCGTAAAAGTGACGGGAATACGAAGCCACTTGTGCGTAACGTTTCTCTGTATACCATACCATAAGGGCCGCCTGGCCTGTAGAATTAACGGACAAATACATCGCCACTTGATTTTGACAACTCCCAAACGAGGCTCTCATCTACTTACCCACATAATCGCTCTCAATTTGGACTGATAGTATGTGGTGCCTCCCATGAAAGCATCCTTAATACGTGACGATCCATCATCCAGCTGGGACAAACCCTCCCTCCCACCCCCACTCATGAGAATAGTTGATAGGACGTGCAGTCCCAGGCTTCATCGCATGGTTCGTGGTAATTCTGTCTGACACACGGGCGGGGCAGGGACCGTCCGCACGGTGCCGCCGGGCGCCGGCGGTGGCGGTGCGACGCGTGCCGGCTGCCGTCAGACATGTGCAGGCCGTGTGCCGTGTGGGAGGTATTAGAGCCGGCGGAGAGCTCCCCTCGCGGACCGGAAACAACCCGCTCCCCACGGCCACCGCCCTCCACCCTTCTCCTCTCTCCCTTCCCGACGCAGATCCGGGAAATCAATATCGCCACGCGTGGTCCTGTTAGTTTTGGCCGCGCCCCCAGACATGATGGTGCCTCCCTTCGCCCGGGAGGTGAGCTGAAGAGAGGTTTGGTATGCCAAGGGAGGTGTCTACGGGGAGGAAGGGTAGCACAAGAGCTGTGCTCTGAACGAGAAGGGCACTTGGTGGTCTTTTCTTTCGTACCCCTGATTGGCCGGAAATAGTGAGTGGAGCGTCATCAGACACGTTGGATCGACCCCCGCGGTGAACGATAAACCCTGAGACGAAAATAACACCCTGCCCTACCTCCGTGCGCTGGGTCTGACGTGCCGGCTTGATAAGAAATTACCGGTATTTGGTTGTGGACGGGAGAGTGATGAGAGGTGTCAGGTTCAGCTCATGCCACACAGCTTCTACGGATTTTGGTGCTGCTCTTTGATGGTGACTGATGCCAATTTATTCGAGCTGTGCCGAAGAAAAACCTGAGAACTTCGAGGATATAGCTGCTAGGTTTTATCGTAAAAATTATCTATGAGCTTCTTAGATAAATCCGTAAAAATTTAGCAATTATGATTTTGGCTACGCACAATACAACTACATATAGAACATCAACATGCGATCACTGCTGACAATAAATTTCCACACTTCTGTGGAATCGACAGTTTAGGCGCTGCAAATAGTGGTATTTATGACATTCCAGACCTAATGTGCCGTTTTTTAACATTCCGTGCACTGCGTGATGTGCTCCATTAGAACAGTCAACGGTACCTGGCTAATGTATATCCGGACTCGTGTGGTCAGTGCCATTGTCCCTTCTCTACCCCCTCCCTCCCCTCTCCTCTCCACCCGTCGCGTGGCGTCCCGTACCGTCCCTCTTCTCTGGGACGTCTGGCGTGCAGTTGGCGACTCCCGTTTTTGCGCGTGGCGCCTGCATTAGGCTGCATTGTGTCGAGCCATTTGGTAGCAGACACGTCAATCGAGGGCTGACAGTGCCGAGCGCAAAAACGCCGCTTTGGAGACGAGTGATCCGTATCGCGGCGCAGAGCGACGGGTGTGAGGTGGCAGACAGCCCAGCGTTGTTTGGCGGATGTCCGGTGGACGGGACGACACACCGAACTGACGGCAGGAACAACTGACGTGGGGGGGGGGGGGGCACTGGGGCTGTCCAACAGAATAAACAGTTTGCCAAAGGATGTACGGCTGCGAACAAATCTGCCCCTCAAAAGCGTTATCGGGCCATGGGTCGCTCATGCTAATATGTTTTCCGTTATATTGAAAGAAGTCCTCCCTAACGTTACTGATCTCTGACACTTCTTCATGGTAATCTGCATTTGAACACCCTCAGTTCTCATCCACCAGTCACGGTACACGGAGTCAGTCCAACTCTGGCGTTCAATATATGATGCAGATGTGGTCTGCTGCGGTCTGTGCAGGCGCCACCCGGCTATCCTTTTATGGCTGCCGTCGTGCAGTGACTGTAGCCCAGATATAAACAATTGACGTGCGCCTCCAGCCGGTCTCTGCTCTAAACGGCAGCGCATCCCTCCTTATATGGACATTGCACGGCGGTGGGCCTCCGACGCCGGTCTAGCTTCGTGGTCTGGTCAGAAAGGAAATGCTCGTACTCGTTGAACATTACAGATTTGTCACGGAATGTCGCATTTCATGATAATGAACTCCATAACCCATGGATCAGCCGGCAGTGGACTCGGCCTTTCTAGGAACTTGTCTTTGTATGTTGCTTTAATCGGCCTTATTTTAGATGTTATTCAATCCCGAATGTGGGGCAATGTGTTGCCGAATGCCGCCTGTTGCTCCATTGTGGCCCAATGTGAATGCTATCCGAGATCTACTGTGAAGCGATGTGTCCTCGCCGCCTGTTGCCCCATTGTGAACGTTCCACAGCTCACAGCTTCAGGCGTCACCGCCACATGACATCCCCAGCACCCGCAGCACGCCGGCTAAATGGTGATGGCGCCCATCTTTTATTCATGCGGCTTTAATTAGTCGAGTGGCGAGGCGGCTCGCGAGGTCATGCCAAGGTTGTACGAGGCCAGATGTTGTCAGGCAGGGATGCGGAGCCGTGGAAATTTCAGACGGCTCCGGCTCCGGCTCCGGCTCCGGAGAAAAAATCGCGGCTCCGGCTCCGGCTCCGGCTCCGGGTGAAATGTTATGGCGGCTCCGGCTCCGGCTCCGGCTCCGAGTAAAATGGTCCGGCTCCGGCGGCTCCGGCTCCGGCTCCGGCCTCCGACTCCGACTCAGTACATCCCCTATGCAATCAATTAAATACGGGTGGAAGAAAATTGGATTGGTTATACGCGTTACTCTTTGCCATGACCGGCTCATGACCGCGTCCCCGCGCAAACGCACCTCGGAGAGAACTGGCAGAACAAAGGACTAGGAAGCGATGGCATTGGAAACGCAGTCGCCGCGAATCGGAGTTCACTGAACCATCGTAAGCTGACACCCGTCTCGGCAGAGACGGTGCTGGGAGTCGCAGTCCACTGCACTGGCTTGAAAACAATGGCCGTCACCTGATGACCGGTCCTCATGTTCTGGGGATGCAGTAGACGTGGGGGGGGGGGGGGGGAGGAGCAGACAGGAAGTTGATTGCGTACTGTGGGATACTGGGGATATTCGGCTTTTTTCATTCACTTGATTGCCCATGACGTAAGTACATACCATATGTTTAGTGTTTCCTCTCTGTCGCTACTGTGTCCCGTGCTGCGACCCATTCCCGTTTGGCTGTTGTTGGCCGTACTCACCCATTTTTCGGTTGCGCTCCTCATCCGCCACAACCGTGGGTGAGACGACGTCGGACGAGAGAGGGAGAGAAGTAATAAAAAAAACGAAAAAGAGACGGAGGAGACAATGTTGAGGACATTGGCGCCGTTGGGGATGGGGGGTGGGAGACGCGCCACTCGCGGCCCGCCTCTGTTGTCACCGTCGTCCCCTCTCACTGACTGACGACTGTCCTCTCGTCTCCTCCCTCGCCCTCCCCGCCCTCGCCCCTCCCCACGGACTGCCGCTCCCCAACCCAACTCCGACCCAGCTGGTCTTCACACTCCAGAGGGGCCACTAAACTTTATTAGGGGACCCTAATACCGATTCACTGCCTTGTACTGTCAAACCGAACTAGGTCAATTATTTTTTTTCCTCTTCAAAAAATAAAAAGGAGCCGGAGTCGCCCCCTTTTTTGGCGGCTCCGGCTCCGGCTCCGGCTCCGGTCTATATTGTTTCACGGCTCCGGCTCCGGCTCCGGCTCCGGGCAAAATATGCCGGCTCCGGCGGCTCCGGCTCCGACTCCGGCTCCGGCTCCGCATCCCTGTTGTCAGGGGTCACTAGGCACACGCCGAACCTTCCGTAACTGCGGGCAGGCGTCGTCGTTAGAATACATCATCGTCGGTTGGTACTTATTCATGCCATTTATGATACATAGGCCATTTCACGTTTACTTGTGAAAGCAGCAGTCTGTCCCGTCGCCCGCATAGGTGACGGGATGCATTGTTCTCGTTGTAGTTCGGTTTTACGGCACTTATCGTTTTCAAATTTTGATCACTGTCAATATTTCTGAGAGTTGAAATGGTTAATGGGTTATGTTCATGCATACTCTTGTGTTTGCCTTCGTTATTGACTCATGCGTCATATAGGTGACTCGGTGGAGGAGTGGTGTGACCGTTTATTCGTCACGTAGCCTTTGTCTGTCCCCTCCTCACGTCACTGTATCCACGGCTGACGTGGAGGAACTCCCCCTGCATTCTCCTTCAGGGCCCGCTGCCAGCTCCTTCAGTGACTCACACTTCGCGGTGGGGCGCTCTTCCGGCACTACTGGCACGCCCAGAGTAATGTGCCATACCGAGTGCCGTCACACAGGCACGCGCTACGCCAGTCGTCTTCCCTCGGCCTATCTCCGTTCGGCGCCAGTATGATCGAAAGAGTGCTCTCGCTGGCGCCGGCGTGGCGTGCGCCCTGACGCGCTCCAGGCGTCCGTGATGTCAGACGCGTGGTATGAGGCCGAGATAGTGAGATAGTGGGCGAGGGTGCCACACCGTGCGCTCCTACACATCGGGCCGGCGACTTCACCATCGTCACCATCGTCACCACCATCACCAAGGACAGCATCATCATCACCAACATCACTACCGTCATTTATACCATCATCGTTATCATCAACACGGTGACTGTTTTATCATCATCATCATCATCAACAACAACATCAGCATAATCACCATCATCACCAAGGTAAACAGCAGCAGTCTGCTTCTTCGGGCGCCGCCCACATGCGACCCAGGCGCCTCGACCTCCCTGCCTGATGTCCCCCGCGTTGGTCCGTTCAAAAGTCGAGGGTCACCCGACGCTCCGACGCTCGACAGTCATCGCCTTGCCGCCACATGTGTTCCATGGTTTCCTAGCGACAGCTGTTAGCTGCGCGGGGGGGGGGGGGGGCGAGCCGCGAGTCACGCGGTGCACAGCGTTGCAGTTGCAGCGTCGCTGTGGTTCCCCCCGCCGGGGTAACGGTCGGTTTGCCGAACCGCGGGACATTTGGTGGCCGAGGAAATGAGCTGTCGAGTGTTGCGGCCTCCTGCTGTGTCCATGGCTTCTGTGCAGGACGGATGGTGGCTAGAATCATTCATGCGCCTGCTGTTTGTGGTCCAGGTGGGAGGTGTTCCATTATTTCTTCATTTCCTACGGTTACCATAAATCATGTAGGGCTGGCGTGCGCCGTGGAATCTTGCAAGAACTTATCGATAATCTTTCAACTACATCTGGACGGTAGGCGCCAACTCATGAAGCTATCTACGACTCCGTCCAGAGGGCAATTTCATAGAGGATCTGGAGGTCATCCATCTTCCGTGCTCCCGCCCCGGTCCGCTATACGCCACCCTCCTTCATAAAGCTAACTCACCCCTCCCATGAGTCACCTCCCCCTCCCCGCGCCTGGTCGTGTCGGCTCGTTACCAGTGGACCACGAGGGACCCCCAAGGCCGCTAAAGCGACGCCGGCGACTCGACGCCTGCGACGAACCACGCCCGCCGGCTGGCGGCTGAGTCATCGAAATGACGTCATCCGAACCGTTCCCGGGCGGAGTGTCATCTGTGACAGACGCCAACGGGATGACAGCTGGCGCGTCGGTGGGGGGCGGGTGACGGAAATGACGGGGGTGATAGTACAGGGTTGGCAAATATACTACCCCTGTACCGCAGGAATTCTAGCTGAGTCCACAGATCGGAAGAGTGACTTCACTGTTTTATCAACAAACTCGGGATCAACTCAGGGGAATTGCCCTTGCCCCCGCACCGTTCGTCCCTTTGGAATTTCAACTCCCAGGCTGAGAACAGCTCCTCGGCCTGGGAGCTGCCGAGAAGCAGCTCCCTCGACCTCTGGTAGCACTTGTCCTGCCCGAGGCGCCGTCCTGATCCACTTCCAGGGCAGTTCAGGGAGGGCCCGATCGATAACGTGACATGTCACCGGCTGTTGGAGCCCTGTTCGGCGGAACGGGCGTGGCAGGCCAAGGCCAGACCCCTCCCCCTCCCGCAGGCCCGTACCGCTGATTCAGTTCAATGATTGATGAGGACGCCGCGAGTAGAGCGTCGTGCGCGACGTTCTCGGAAGCAGGGTGTTCAAACGCACGACATAAATCAACTCAACGTCTTTGTGGTAGATTTGGTCCCGGCCATACATAGATCGCGCCAGCTGCATTGATCCCTACCAACTCAACTATCAGGCATGTTTACTTCCTATAATTCCTATTGATTACCAGGGGTTGACTGTTTTTATCATTGCACAACCTAACCAATCTCGTTTGTCTGCCCGCAGTCGCCTACCCGGAAGATGAGTACATCTTTGACGAGGAGGCCGAGGAGACGGTGTCGTCGCACGTGCCCAAGTTCACCAGCCAGCCGCTGGACCTGGCTGTGAAGGCTGGTGACACCGTCACCTTGCCCTGCCGGGTGGATAAACTTGGTGAGTGTCCGACACCGCAGGTCCGGCTGATGGGTAACTCTTATTGCATGTCAGTAACGAATCTTATTGAATGTAAGTACGTACCCGGCCTCTACTGCCGTCTGTTATTTACCAAGAATGTTCACGCTTTGACAATGATTTTTAATACAGCATTCCCTTGTGACGATTCTTTAGATTCTGACGATCTAAAAAGTATTTTTTGTTTAATAAACTTGGTTATGATGATGATGATGATGATGATTCCCTGGACCTTGTCTTAGACATGTATGACCCCCTCGCTTCCACTATGTCCAGGTGACGTGGTGGTCCGTTGGACGGCTGGTGATAATACGCTGAGCCCCCCCCCCCTCCCCTTGTCCAGGTGACGCGGTGGTTGTGTGGAGGGCCGGTGATAACACGCTGACCTCCCCTCCCCTTATCCAGGTGACGCGGTGGTTGTCTGGAGGGCCGGTGACCAGACACTGTTCACCGGCGACTACAAGACGACCTCGGACAGCCGGTACAGCCTGCAGGATCCGGGCCAGCTGGGAAACAGCCTGGTGATAGCCGGAGTGGACCAGAAGGACAGTCCGGAGTACCAGTGTCAGATCAGCTCCAGCACGCCGATCAACCTCAAACACCACGTTAGGATTCAGGGTTGGTACTGAGGATTGGAGCAGGACAGGGTGCAGGGTGGAAAGGCAAGGGGCAGAGCTCTACAAGGGTCTTGCTGAGATGTTTCGGCACTGTGTAAGGCAATGATTTAAATGCTTAACGATACAAGGATGCTGCTTGTCTTGGAGTAGCGCTACAAGCCATCGAAATGAAATGCGAGATGTGCGATTCATTTGCTGCTGAAGCCGGTGAAGCACGTGGCTTGTGATCCTGAACTGCGTTGTCCGCCCATTTGTTATTTGCAAATAAAAATATAATTCATTTTTATGTTTTTCGTACTCCAGCGTAGATGGGTAGCCATACGGCTTCCACGGTTGACAGTGATGACATCAGTCATCTTTTGCAAACTTGTTAAAGATTTGGGCTGTACGGGGATATCTTTAACGAGTTTGCAAAAGATGACTGATGTCATCACTGTCAACCGTGGAAGCCGTATGGCTACCCATCTACGCTGGAGTACGAAAAACATCATCTCACGCTCTCAGTCCCAGCGATAAAAACAACACCTAAGAATTCATTTTTATATCAGGGTATATTTTTTATATTGCACTGTTAAGCGTACATTACCATTAGCTCCACCCACCATTGCTTTTCCTGGTCAATAAATTAATTTCATTTTTCATTTCAGTCGAGAAAATAAACCGACCTATGTGGCTTGACCGCGAGCCATGCACCATGACCACGCACCGTGCAAATAAACTCTACAGGGGGGCCCAACGGACGCAAAGTCTACTCGTAACCTTGATCTAAGACAGGACATTCATTGTATACGGTTTGAGTTATGTTACATGTGAGCGGAGTGTGATCTGTGGGTTGTAATACTTTTGCGCGCCTTCATGCACTTTTTTATACGTCGTGCACTTCAATTCATTTCATGTCATTATTTACCTACGTGCTATCTCGGGCAGACCAAGACCCATCTCATCAAAGCCACTTAAAACTCTGGCTAAACCCAACAAATCCAAAAGATGGTCTTGTTTGACCTCAATGGGACTCTGCTAGCTTCAGCCAGCACAAGACTAACCCAGCTACCTCAACATATACTCTCGTGTGAGCTGGCCTACCCCCAGACTGATCCCAGATGACCCCAGCTGACCCTGACTGTAAACCGTGCGTCTCCACAGTGCCTCCAACAATCACTGTGCGGCCCGAGAGCCGTATCAAAGTGGTGGAGGAGGGCAATGAGGTGGTGCTAGAGTGTATCGCCAGCGGCTTCCCCGTCCCCATCGTCACCTGGACCAAGAAGGTGAGAGAATGGTGACCTCCGGAACGTATTTTGACCAACAGACGACAGGGCAGCTCAGCTGATAATTATGCGTATTGTGGCTGTTTTTCGTAAAATGTTGTGCAGAATGCCGTATCGGACTTTTATTGTATCGGTATTTTGTTTTTGCAAAATTATTGACATACTCTTTATTGTATCGATATTTTGTTTTTGTGCCAAGGATGTGCCTCCTAGACGTTGATTGTCGATTGAAATCACTTCGCCAGCATTGTCACATCATTTCATGTGTTTCGCAAGCCTGTCCCTTGTGCCTCTGCTTCTATCCTCACGTTTTTGTATCGTTCCGTTACCTCAGGGTGATCTGTTGCCGTACCAAGAAAAGAAACACACCGGTAAACGGCTGGTGATCCCTGCTGTCAAGGGCGCTCACGTGGGCGACTACTTCTGCACGGCGGAGAACGGTGTCGGAGATCCAGCCACCGAGCACATCCGACTCGAGGTCAACTGTGAGTAGCGTGCAGGGAGACGATGCTGCTCTACTATCACCTCGAGGTGAAATGCCAAACGAAACGGAACCGGGGAGGTTGTCGGAAAGTGGACAGTTCGAATCAAGCTAAATGTGGCTGAAAGGGCTGAAAACTTTACCGTATTCCGACTGGCCAGATTACCTCTCCTTAACCTTGTGACGATTTTGTTCTGTCTGCCTACTGTCGTGTCTGGTGTCTGATTATTTGTCTGCAACATTGTGTTTATGGTTGTTGGGTTTTCCGCTGTGGCCAGCTATCTGATGATTACGTGTCACGGCTTAAATATAGTTTGACGTGTGTTATTTCTGAGAAACACCGATAGTAAGCCCTGTTGCTTTTCCTAAACAACCCCTCTAAGCCTCAGACAAGCCATATATCTCCAGCGCCAGACTTTCTCGCTGTGACGGCCAAGTCGAGGCGGGTCTGTTCCATTTGGCTGGTGCGACACACCGTCTGCCGAGCGCTGCTCCGCCACCTGTCTGTATCAGTCAGCCCACATGTGTGTCGGGAATGGGCGGCCACCTGTGGCCGGCCCGGTGCACATGTGTGCTCGCCGCCCACTGACCCAGGCATAGACATTGTCTCACACCCTTCCCTTCCTCGGCCTATTGAACGGTACCTCCCTTTCCTGAGCCTTTGAGACAATGTCATATGCTCCCTGCTCCTGAAACTCCAAGGCAGTGCAAATTTCTGTATCTTCATGTCTTCTCAAACATAGCTTCTTCCTTCCTTACCTGTCCGAAACCACGCCCCACTTACCACTCCCTGACCTCCAAAGTTAATTGCCCCTCTCCCTTCTCCCTCGCCTCTGATACCGAGCCCTCTCCCCTCTCTCCCTAACCTCCGATTTAGCATCCCACTCCCCTTCTCCCTCCACCGTTACCGTTCGTTTCCCTGCGCGCCCAGCCGCCCCACCTGTCGCCGTTAAGCACGCAGCTCCGCCAAGAAAAACACAGAGTGCTCCGCTTCGCCGCATTCCTCAGCGATGGTGACGTATTCAGGCCGGGCGGTGTCTGCGGGCTCCCCAGCGTTGGGGAGAGGGGCCAGACGGCGGCTGGTAGCTCTTGGACGCTGAGTCTAGGAAGGCGCCAGACGGGACTGGTGCAGTGGATGTTGGACGATGACGAGACCGAGGGCTTTGATCCCTAGGTTCTTCGTACACGGATGAAGCGGATATAAACCAGATGTTGAAATGTGTTTTAGAGAGGGATCTCATTTGATCGCGTTCTGCGTTGCCGATGACGTATGGTCATGAGTTAATTAAGCGGCTGCAAATATTGATGTAAGACATCGGCATGCATGATTCTTTGTTGCATACTGGTGATCTCATTTTAGCATATAAGCGATTAGTCGTCTTGCGAAAAGCCATGTGCCATGTGCCCGTTCACGGCTCAACGATGTCATATTTCTAAAAAAAAAATAGCAAAACCATTTAGAAGTTTTTCGCAATGGATTTGTTTTATTTCACTTTGCCCTCATATCACCTTTCTATGGATAGGTACATGACAGAAAGTGATTGCCGGTTTTCTATGGAGTAGAATTAGTGCTTATTATGTCAAAAAGGTTGTTGAAATTCGCCTAATTAAAACTAGACTGTTTTTACGCATCTCTTTTATTTCAGTGCATTTTATAGCTAACAGGCTTACATAGCTTTGGTCAGAAGAGCCGTTCGTAGTCCTTTTTCGTTTCCCGGACATTCGCTTTATTTTGAAGCTCGCGATTATTACCTGTCCGCGGAAGGGTTAACAGACTAGTTAGTTTGCTGCAGAGGCAGGGGCGGTCGCAGACTTGGAGTTTGGGGGGGGCCAACTTGTCAAAGGGGCCCCTTCGCTCACCCGGGGGGCCCGGTGCTAGCTTAAAGGGGCCCATGGACGTAGTGCACGGGTGCAGAAATCCAGGCCATGGCCGGTGAAGCTGGGGGGGGGGGGGTAGGGAGCGGCACCCGAGAAGAGGCTCATTGCGAAATGCGAGCTTTGAGGGTGTACCATGTCGAAAAGGTACCGATAAGTGCAGTTTGATGCATTGATATTGTCAATAATTCACGCAACTGTGAATGGACTACCGCAAAAGTGGCGGCGCGGCTAACTTTGCCATTTTCTAAGATCATCGTGCTAAAACTTTTGACAGTGGGTCATCGGTATCTGTTCACTGTTCAATCACATGTGTTCCGTTTCATCTTCTTTTTTTTTTTTTACTTGAGCACAAATGTAAGTTTTGAAGGCCATTGCAGTAGCAAATGCTTCGGAAGATGGGTAGTGAGCCAAATATCCTAAATTTGTCGTGCTGCATGGAAAGTAGTGTTGCTGAGAAAAGGGGGGTTTGTTCCAGATTATTGTGGAGGCAGAATACATTGTCTGCACCCACTGCAGAATTATTGTTGGTGCAACTGCGCCCACTGCACCCATGGTTCCTACACTTATGGGCCCATCGATAGCGCTTTGGCGATACCTATCGCCTAGAGGCTGCAATGGGGCCCTTAGAGTACGGTGTCAGACCCCCCAGAGGCCGGCGTTGGACCCAAGGGTCAGCGAAGGGCCTCAAAGGCCCCAGGTAGGGCCCCAGAGGCTGATGTGGGCCTTCAGAGGCAAGTGCGTGACGCCCAAAGGTAAGGCTTGAGCCCCCCCCCCCCCGAGAACATAATAGGGCCATCAAAGGCCGGTGTGGGACCTTAAGAGGCTGGTTTGGGCCATTAGGGGCCAGTTTACGGCCCTCAGAGACCAGTGCAGGGCCTGCAAAGGGCAGTTTGAGACCATCAGAGACCGAATTGGGCACTCAAAGGCTAATGTGGGTCCTTACAGGCCAGCATGGAGCCCTCAGAGGTTACCGTGGGGCTCTAAAAGACCGACATGGGCCGGCGTTGGACCCAAGAGGCCAGTAGAGGGCCGTCAAAGGCCACGATGGGCCCTCAGAGGCCGATGCGGGCCCTTAGAGGCCGGCATCGGGTCTTCAGAAGCCCGTGCGGGGCCCTCAGAGACTAGGGTGGGTCCTTACAGGCCAGCACAGGCCCTCAGAGGTCAGTGTGGGGCCCTAAAAGACCGGCATGGGCCGGCGTTGGACCCCAGAGGCCAACAGAAGGCTCTCAAAGGCCAAGATGGACCCTCAGAAGCCGATGCTGACCTTTAGAGGCCGGCATCGGGTCTTATGAATCCAGTGTGGAGAGGCCCTCAGAGGCTAATGCGAGCCCTTACAGGCCAGCATGGGGCCCTCAAAGGTCAGAATGGGACCCTAAAAGACTGGCATTGGCCGGCTTTGGACCCCAGAGGCCAGCAGAGTGCCCTCAAAAGCCAAGATGGGTCCTCAGAGGATGATGCGGGCCCTTAGATGCCGGCATCGGGTCTTCAGAATACAGTGCGGGGCCCACAGAGGCTAATGTGTGTCCTTACAGGCCAGCATGGGCCCTCAGAGGTCAGTGTGGGGCCCTAAAAGACCGGCATGGGCCGGCGTTGAACCCCAGAGGCCAGCGGAGGGCCCTCAAAGGCCAAGATGGGCCCTTAGACGCTGATGCAGGCCCTGAGCGACCGGCATTGGGTCTTCAAAATCCAGTGCGGGGGCCCTCAGAGGCTAATGTGGGTCCTTACAGGCCAGCATGGGGCCCTCAGAGGTCAATGTGGGGCCCTAAAAGGCCGGCATGGGCCGGCATTGGACATCAGAGACCAGCGGAGGGCCCCCAAAGGCCAAGATGGGCCCCCAGAGGCCGATGCATGCGGGCTCTTAGAGGCCAGCATCGGGTCTTCAGAATCCAGTGTGGGGCCCTCAGAGACACTTAAAGGCTAGTCTTGGGACTTGAGAGACAGAAATGAGGCCACCAGAGGCCGGTGTGAGGCTCTCAGACGCCGGTTGGGCCCCTGAGGCCGGTTTAGGGGCCCTCAAAGGCCAGTGGAGGGCCCTCAGAGGTCAATATGGGTCCTCAGCGGTCAATGTGGACGCTTGACCGCCACTGAAGGGCCCTCAGAGGTCAGTGTAGGACCCTCAAAGACTGGTATGGGAGCTGTTAATAGCTGGCGTGGGTTTCTCGAGCCTCGTGACAATCGAATACGGGCCAGGGCCCCATACGGCCATGGGGGCCCATCGGTTGTTTGGGGGGGGGGCAAATGATATGATGGCCCCCCTGATTTGACTTTGGGGGGGGCATGGCCCTGATGCCCCCCCCCCCCCCCTGCGACCGCCACTGTGCAGAGGCACTCTCTCAGACCTGAAGTGCGGATGACGTTGTTAGCTGTTCACCTGTCCGTTATTGATGTTTTTTGTCTGTGTGCCCATCCAGTTCTGTCGACTTATAGCGCAGTTACCCATCTGTTGAAGATGTTTGTGCTAGCCTGATGCCCCTGTTGATGCAGGTTGTGCTCTGTGCGTCTGTCGTGGATAGATGTTTCTTCGTTGCTGCCGTTGTTGATGTGTGTTTTCTTTCCCGTTACAGTTCCGCCTCAGGTGGAGGTGGACAATGACATCGTGTATACCGGCGCTGGCCACGAGGCGGCCGTCGAGTGCAACGTTAAGGGACAGCCGCTGCCAGTGGTGAGAAACCCGCACCTCACATCTCACACTTCACATCTCCACACCTCACGCTCCACGCCTCTCGCTCGGCTGACTCGTCCTGCACCGTTCTGGTGAATTCCCGTATACTTAGAGCTGAACGCCATCTGACCATTCACCCGTCAACAAAGCGTATTTTTTACAAACTGAACCTGTCTTCTCCACACGTCTGTTATTGTTTATCTTTTGCTCATGGGGTTTCCCTCCTCACGTTTTTCTAGAAATATGTTAAACCATTCTTTGTCACGTCCATTTATCTAAACTGTTTTCCAGATGTTCTCACTGAAGCCGACCCCGCCGAACTTTTAAAATCGTTCACAGAACGTGGGTGTATGTTTTACGCTTGTATCCGGGAGTTTTCTAGTCAAACTTAGTCTGCTATCCGGAGCTGATACTTTGTGGAAGGGCATGGGGGTCAGATTGGTTCGTCCCACTCTAGATTGTCCCGTGACATCTCGTTAAAACGGCACATCTCCTCCCCCCTCAAAGTTAGACGAAGTACAGGGCGCCGCCACCCAGCAAATACTGTTAATTGGCACAATGAGTGACGCAGGGGTCCGGGGAGATGGCTGAACGAGCAGTGTGACCAAAGAGACTGACGGGGCCCGCGGCAGAGTGGAGTGGAGGACAGAGGGGGCGAGCGAAGGACATGTGGCCGGGATGGGCCATCACGCCAGATGCACGGACGGGACTGGGTCGGCCGGGCCATAAAGTGGGCCCATAGAGGGGCGAATTGGCAGCTGGGCCGGAACGGCATCGCGTTAGGAGCGGGATAATTGTGCTGGGTGGCGATTTTCATGTCAGCCGGCCCAGTTACGGGGACAGGGAAATCGAATGCTGCGCTGGTTATTGATCGGTAGCCCGGAAATATACATACTACTCGCTTCGTCAATTTCCCTGAGAGTTCTGAGCTTGGCAGTATTTGCTAATAATCAATGGTAATAACTTCTTTCGGTCATTTGTAAACAATGTGAATATTCAGTTAGCGCTGAAATAGGCAATAGCCCTACGGCTCACATGCATGGGACTTGTTTGGTGCATTTGATCTGGTATTTCATCTATTCTTTGCAAATAATCAGAACATAGTTTATTGCAACTTTCGGGCAAGAAGCAGACCCGAAGGTGTTTGTGCTTTGAACATTTCCCTTTTTCATCTGGCTCATATGGGCCATTATTACCTCGCGTATAATCGTTATAGAACTTGACTATTCACAGCGCCGGCACCAATCAGCCCCTCCCCCATCTCCCATATCTAATTACGTCATTGCCATTAGCGACCCCTTCACCCAGGAACAAACACATCATGTCGGGCGTGATTTATCTGCCAGGCCACCTACGGACTCGTATTGCCCCTCTGGTGAGAGACGGGCGGGGCTCAGCGGTCGTCGGCCCGCGTTCCGACGTGCCCTCACCATCAGTTCCACTCGGAGGAGTTTTTCGGCAGCGTTTGCAAAAAGCTGTCTCCAGCACCATGCTCGCTGGCGTCAGACGGGAGAATGGTTGGGGAGGCGAGTGGCGTTGTGTCGGAGACGAAGGGGAGTTAGAACGAATGAGGTCTGTGTAAGGACGTGTGACTGGTGCCTTTAGGCATTAAGCCGCATTATGGCTCGCAAGTAGGTATATGTCAAGTCACGTAATGGATATAAGCAGTTGTGGAGTGGTTAGGTTGTTTTGTTGTAGGTTTGGTGGTTTTAATTCGATATGGTTCGATGCTTTTATCGGCGCAGAATCGCGATTAGATGGTATTTTCGACTGACTTTGATGGGTTGCGGTTGACTATGATTGCTGGCGGTTCCTGGTCGAGCAGCCTGGCATGTCTGCCTTTGATGCTCGCGGCACGAGCCGCCCGGTCTAATTGAATGCTTGGCAGTGATGACGCTGTATACACTGTATTCGTTGGCGGAAGTCAGCTGATAGCCTCATGGGGCCTTTGATGCGCCGCTCGTGCACTTGACTCAACCTCCCCTCAGCCCCATTCGCCGTCTCCAGCAGTGTGCTGGACGTCTGGGAGGGGAAGGGGAGGGGCAATGGTGGTCCCTTGTAGTTCGAACCAACCCTTTGTCCGAACAAAACCAACCCTTGGAGTTCGACCGGCGTATACTGTTCGCTCCAAACTAATGATCAACCCTAAATTGTTCCAATCAGTCGGTCAGCGATTTAATATCTGTCAGGAACGACCCCTCTGTAGGCTATCTGACCTGCTGAGGTCTGATGGGCGACCCGCTACTCCGCTGCTGGTCTCCGATTATGTGGGTCTGCTGAGTCCTTTGTCTATGTTTGTCTATGACTATGTTTGTACAGGGTGATCGAAAAAAAGTGTCACCCCTAATTTTAAAGCCATATAACTCGCGATTGGTTGGTCGTACGACTTTGCGCCAGGCAGCATTGGAAAGAGCATACAATTTTCTTTCGAATGGATGTAAATATGCATGGTTTATGCCGCAAACGAAGATGTAGCTATTAAAAAAGTATGTTAAGGACGCAAATTTGCGTGTTCAAAAGTTTGGTTGTGCAAATTTGTACTTTTGACAGAGTTTTTGATCTGACAGCTCACGTGAGCATTTTTCTTAACTGTTCCATGTTACCGCTGCATAAAATTGATCCGGTAGTGCAGGTTGTCGCAATAATTCGCTAGTTACCGGCGAATTTGTGAATAATGAGGCCGCATATTTGCAAGGAAGATCTGATAAGGTCTTCCTTGCCTAAGGTCAGCTGAGAAACAAGTCTAAGGTCAGCTGAGAAACAGTCTGCAGTGAACAACATACACTCCATGTGTAATGTGTAAGGTGTGTGTTATGTTGAGTTACGATACTCATTGTTCTCGTTCAGCGGTGTCCGATCCCGTTCGGTGAATTTCGTTTCACGTGAAAGCCGGACATTGACTGGTTTTTGAGCCCATGGGGACATGATTTGTAATAGAAAACAATCATGAATACATTCAATTGAAAAGAAATTGCCTGCTCTTTCCGATGCTGCCTGGCGTGAAGTCATCCGACCTACCAGTCGCGAGTTATTTAGATTTTAAGTTAGGGGTGACATTTTTTTTCGATCACCCTGTATGTTTTGTCTTTGTCTATGTTACCGCGCAGGGCAAATACGTGATTCATATGCGTGATCCGATGATTCACCCTTCGCTGCTGGCCGCTGATCGTGTCGGCATGCTCTGTCATGTGATTGTGCTGGCACTGCAGGGCATGCAAGCGCTACAGCGGGCGAATTCAGAGAGCACTCAGGTCCGTCATGGTTCGATTTACCGTGTCGGTGACACCGCAGTTTATGGAACGGTCAGGAACCAGCTCGGTTTCCACCCGCCCGCCAATGACTATGACTGTTCCTAACTGCACGCAGTGCGCGTTCATAAACCGTAATGGAGCCCTAAATGCCGACTTTTATAGTGATGAGGCCGACTTGAGATGACCCTGAGGACACGCACAGCACATTTGGTTCCAGTAATAGGAGCTCGCTCGTGCTGGTATGCGTCGCTGCGGACAGTGAAATGTTAGCCGGATCTGTTCGACCGCTCAGAGAGAAGCCGACAACGGCGTGTCAAATTCAGTGTAGGATCGTGTTCGGCTAATGAGAGCGCTAATCATTGTATACGGTTTCCGGTTACTCGGGCTGCAAAATGTGCCTTGTCAGCTCTGGCTGGAGCTTCATTAACTCTGAACACAGAACGTAATCCTCATTAGTATCGACACATCACTGATTTTCTCGCCCATGGCCAGCAACTGGATCTGAGAACGCCTCCTCCAATCATCTGGTAACTTTTGTAGTCACTTGTAGTCACTAGTTACAATCCTATCTGGCAGACACCATCACCAACAACCTGATACACCCGTTACCGGCGACTACTGACATCTACCAGCCGCCCTGGACTGCTAATGTGTGGGTGTTTACAGCAGTGACCACGGGGTGACGGGATCTGTTACCGACCCGCTCCGACAATAGTCCCCGGTCGGGGAGGGAGGGGAGGGTTCAGAGGTGGTGTCACCGCTAACCTAAACACACGTCACACTATCGGGAACTGTCGCCTGACTGATGATGACTGCAGTGAGAGTGATAAGTGACGTCTGCCGGCGACCACCCCTTTCGGTCCCGTGTTAGGAGCAGCTCGTCTGCGAACAATGACGTGTAGTGTTCACTTTATTTATCAATGGCTGGGAGCCGCGTGCTTTGAGTCTTTCATATGTATATAAAGGCATTCCCCGATAATCTTTTACAGTGAGTCTTGCATTTGTTTTTTGTTTTTTAACCTACGACCTCCCACCGCTCCCCTCCCCTCCCCTCCAGGGCTGCACCCATCCATCCCTTTTCTGACGTCCATCCCCTATCTTTCAGGTGTCGTGGTTCCGCGTCAAGGGTACGCCGCTGGACGGGCCGCACTACCAACAGTACCAGGAGGGGTACCGGTACGGCGTACGCATCGCCAGCGTGCGCGATGAAGACCTCGGCGTGTACAACTGCCAGGCGGAGAACGCCATCGGCAAAGACACCGGCATTGTGCACCTGACCGGTGAGACAATCATCCCCCAGCGTGGTGCACCTTGTTAAGCGTACACCTTAAGATCAGACATGTGCATTGTGCATGGATCCGAGAAAATGGATCTGAGATCTGATCCCACGGATCCTGATCTCGGATCCGTCGGGATCATAGATCCTCACTCTTTAATTTATCGAGAGATCCGTAGGGATCATAGATCCGAGTCTAGTATTTTTGCTTGAGATCCAGTGAGATCATGGATTCTCATTTATTTTTGGTCAACACAGAAATCCCAAAAAAATCACTCGTTGCAACTCACAAACGGTCTTATTTAGTGATTTTAGGTGATAACACGCCATAATCCATAGTTTTATGGCACTTATTGACATAGGAGCACTTGGAAACCTGGTTTCAAATGTTGTGCATGGTGGGATCCACTCAGATCATAAATCCACGTTCTTGGTTTATCGTCAGATCCTGTGAGATCATAGATCCAGGATAAATTTTTCACGCCGGATTCGGTGGGATCATCATAGGCGTAGGAACAGGGGGGGCCGGGGGGGGCCATGGCCCCCCCACTTTCGGAGGTGGGGGGCCAGCAATGTTAACTGGCCCCCCCCCCACTTTTTGCTGACTTAAGTGTCTGTCTGTACCTAACCTACCACCCGGTAACTTGACAACTATTCAGCTTGCCTTAATGAGGATTCCTTTTTGTTTCTACAGCGTTATTGACCGCAATTTCCTTCACTCAATGAAGGAAACCATATCAGAGACAAGACTGTGAGTCCTGGTGACAGCATTTTGTTGAATACGAGGCGCGGGACAGCGAGCACTAAAAAGGTATAGGCAATACTAAGACAATACTAGCACGGTGCAGGAGAATGCGTATACAAACGACCAACGCTTGACCTTATCTGCTTGGGGTCGGCATAGTTCGTCAAAGGCGTACTAGCTGGGGGCCAGGGTGACCGTGCCTCAGCCTCGGTTCAAACAGGCTGGGGGCCAGTAATGTCTGTTTCTGCCCCTCCCCCTTCCACTTTCAATGCAGTGGCGGTCGCAGAGGGGGATCAGGGCCATGCCCTTCCCCCCTCCAAAGGCTAATCAGGGGGCCATCATATCATTTGGCCCCCCCAAACAACCAATGGGCCCCCATGGGCGTATGGGGCTCTGGCCCTTATTCGATTGTCACGAGACTCAAGAATCCCACGCTAGCCATTAACAGCTCCCAAACCAGTCTTTGAGGGTCCTACACTGATCTCTGAGGGCCCTTCAGTGGCGGTCAAGCGCCCACATTGACCGCTGAGAACCCACATTGACCTCATTTGAGGGCCCCTAAACCGGCCTCAACGGCCCAGCCGGCGTCTGAGGGCCTCACACCGGCCTCTGGTGGCCTCATTTCTGTCTCTGGGGTCCCAAGACTAGCCTTTAGGTGCCTTTGAGGGCCCCGCACTGAATTCTGAAGACCCGATGCCGGCCTCTAAGGGTCCGCATCGGCCTCTGAGGGTCCACCTTGGCCTGAGGGGTCCAACGCCGGCCCATGCCGGTCTTTTAGGGCCCCACACTGACCTCTAAGGGCCCATGCTGACCTGTAAGGACACGCATTAGTCTCTGAGGGCCTTGCACGGGATTCTGAAGACCTGATGCCGGCCTCTGAGGCCCATCTTGGTTTTTGAGGGTCTTCTGCTGGCCTCTGGGGTCCAACACCGGCCCATGCCGGCATTTTAGGGTCCCACACTGACCTCTGAGGGCCCATACTGGCCTGTAAGGATCCACATTAGCCTCTGATGGCCCAAGTCGGCATCTTAAGGTCTCATCCTGCCCTTTGCAGGCCCTGTACTGGTCTCTGAGGGCCTTAACCCTCGCCGGCCGGGGGGGGGGGGCGGGTGCCGCCCCTCCATAGTTTTTTTTTCGCGATAGCTCCGAACACGCCGGCGATAGAGAGCTGAAGCTTGGCATACCTGACCTCTGAATCAAACGGGATCTTTTGACACCAACCGCATTTTCGGATCAGATCAGGTCACTGACCCATGTGGTCATAAGTGAACCTCTGCACGGTCTTCAGATGTCGCAACTTCGCAACGCCCTCACTGCCAGAGGAGATTTCACAGGGAAATGAACCTTGGAGGACCTAGTATCCAATAGGAGTCTCTCAGCTTGTATAATGTATATCTCGGATTTTTCCTAAAGTTCATATGAGGTCAGGTCATTTTCGTGACCTCACCATTAGGTATAAGTCAATGGGGATAAACTAAAAACTTTTTCTGGCGCCGGGAACGATCGATCTCCAACTATCTCAAGCACACCGAATCGTGATTTCATGCACTCCTTGCAAGGTTCGATGCGTCACTTTTGCAATGTTGACCTTGCGCGACGTCATTTATGAAGTTATAAGGGTCTTATTAGTTTTTTGTCAATAACTAGGTACCGATCAAATTGAGCTAGCGAGTCGGGAAAGCCACCTATGGACTCAAGAAGACCTGCCGAATCGAATGATATGCGACATGACCTCCTTCGACCAATTTCGTGACCTGGGGACGCCGACCTGACCGTGACCCGAGGTCAACACCCTAAGTTTACCTCACCCAAACAAAAAGTATATCATTCGACGCGCCTGAGAGAGGCGAACACGATGCTGGCAAAATCGCGGCTCTGCGGCCATTTTTGCGAAGTTATTCACCAAAAACGGAACCGTGCCTTGAGGCACTTGACCTGACCTCAGAGGTCACCGGTTTTTGTTTGTTTTGTTGGGTTAGGCCCTTTCGGTCCAATGAGACAATTTCAGAGCCGGAAGGATGATAGGATATAGGGGGAGACATTGGTCTGGGCAGGCACCCTAGTGAGTCGCCGGGGCTGAGCCCGTCCAGAGGACAGGCCACCCAGCCCCAAGGCACTCACTGCACCCGGCTACGGGGTGCGCTCCCTCGGGAGCAGCGGTGCCGCTCCAAGGGAGCAGCCCGCATGAGATAAAGTTGCCTGTCCAGCCCGGAGGGGGTTGCGGTGTGGAGGAGAAGGATTTCAGTATCCTGAGGATAGAAGCACGGAACGGTGTCAGAGGTCACCGGTTGACCTAGGACCATAAAATCGGGTATCGATCTCTGCGTCTCGTAACGGCGCACACGCTCGTTTTACCGCGACGCGCTAGCTCCACCTGGGGCGAAACGGCGAGGGGGGTCGTACCCGCCCCCGCCCCCTCGGCCAGCGCGTATGTAGAAAACCTATAGGACCGGGCCGTGGAGGGTTAAACTGGCCTCTGAAGGCCCAGACCGTCTAAAAGTCCCACACCGGCCTCTGATAAGTGATAGTCAATCAGCCCAGTTGCAGTGATCGCTGATATAAAACCTCTTAAAAACGTTATAGGCCTGGCTGAGCCTAGCTGGGCCGTTCATGCTGATTTTTATAGGTATATTGAAAAGACTCGCTTTGCACGTTTCACGCTTGCTCGTAATGAAAAAGTTGCTGGATGCCTCTGGAATTTGCATGGGTGCCAACGGCTGCGGAGGACAGGGGAACGCGTCCATCAGTTTGAGTTTATGGACGGGAGACTCCCTGAAATTTCAACCATTTTTTTCTCTTTTTTTTGTCTCGATTTTTTTTTTTAACCTCAGAGCATGTTTGCGAAAACAAAGTGGCCGAAATCCGAGGAGAAATCGGATTTTGGGGGTAGGTTAGGTTTTGGACCTCTGGGACCCTGGCCCCCCCCCCCCCCCCACTTTCGAAAAGTTCCTACGCCTATGGGGATCATAGATCCGAACCTGCAATTTTCCTCGAGATCCACTGAGATCATAGATCCATCACTCGGATCCATGCACATGTCTGCTTAAGATGGGGTTAAACGACTCATGTGCCTGCATTTTTTTGTGTGTATTTCTATCATGATTCATTTTAATCGCTTATATTGAGATCTTCAAACATCCAGATCAGCGCATGTTATGCTTATGGTTTTTTTGGGGGAAGGAGAAGCTGCTGATTCCAATTTACAGTCAGTTGTCCCTTCCGATACGTAATACGGGATATGGAGCCACTTCCGCTACCATTACACACTGCTGACTTTCCAATATAATGTCAATCCCTTCGCTTCCGTAGGCAAGCCGAAGCCGGTGAAGGTGCTGTCGGACCCGAACGGCAACGACAAGGATATGTTCAACATTCGCTGGAGCGTCGAAAGCTACGCCGAGCCCATCGAGTATAAAATCCTGTACCGGAAGATTCAGGTGAGGAAAAGTTCAATTGCCATAGAAACGTTCCGACAAGCAGCTCACTCGCACTTAATTTGCCCGTTTTATTATGATTCTTCGATAATCAAGTTGATGCAAAATTATACGACTCAAACGATGTAATGAATATTTTTATTAGTAAAAGTGAATTTATGAACGGTTTGTACGATCTACGCAGTACGTTTGCCTACTAACGTCCACTTTTGTGTTATGGATTATGTTCCCTCACCACCTTACCGCCACCCTCTATGTCCGTCAGGAGGCCGGCGAGCCGGATCAGGACTGGAACGAGCTCGAGGTGGCGTACGTGGCCGCGCCGGGCCGGGCAGAAGACAGCATCGTCTACAGCCAGAAGGCCATGCTGAAGAGCCTGGAGTCGGCGGCGGTATACCAGGCGATTGTAACGGCGAGGAATCAGTACGGCTGGAGTGAGGCCAGCGATACGTTCCGCTTCTCCACGCTTGGCGCCAGTGAGTGGAAGAGAATGGGAGTGTTGGGTGTTTTTTTTTGGGGGGGGGGCATGAGTCCGCCGATGAGTGATGAAATGAAGCGCTTTGGATATGGGGCTGTTTGTTTTATTTTGTTGGGTTAGGCCCTTTCGGTCTGGCAAGACCATTTCAGAACCGGAAGGATGATAGGAATTAGGGGGAGACATTGGTCAGGGCAGACACCCTAGAGAGTCGCCGGGGCTGAGCCCCGGCGACTCTCTAGAAAGGGAAAGATGAGGGACAGGACAGTGGAGGTTACGATGTAAATTGAAAGGGCATGAAAGCGGTGTTGATGAAAAGGCTGCTTCGCTTTTTATTACGATATGTAACACTCATGTTTCTCGATGGAAAATATCAACGGCCTGCCGGTAATATCTCTATTTTGGCCTTGTCATTGATATCTGAAGGTGCCATGTCAATTAAAAGTCAGCGTCAGTCATTGTGGCGGCGTCACATGTCCGCTGAGTTGGTCATTGAGTCACGTGACTGACGTTTCAGGCGGGAGCGTCGGCGGTGTCCGGGGCGGAGGTAGGTCACGTGACCTCTGACCTATGGGTGCAACTAACCGGGGCGGTCTGCTGAGCGGATGGCGGTGGTTTTTGATGCGTTGGCAGAGGGATGTGACAAACACGCTGATAGCGCTCCAGAATGCTGTTTGGTAGAGGAACTAACAAGTTATGCGTCATGTCACCAGATAACAGGGCTTAGTGGAACAGTGTCACAGTGGAAGTGCGGTCTAACTTACCCTTTTGTGCTTTACAGCTGGTGTTTTCGATGGTGTGTGCTCCAACTAACAAAATCCATAATCCATATTCAGGTTTGATTGTTATGTCAGACGGGATATAACTGGGTACTGTTTTTACCGTATCTTTCAGCCAACACCTTAACGTGTGGTGTTAAAGGGACCCTCCCACCTTCAAAAAAGTTAATGAATTGGCATAAAAGTGATGTAGCGTGAATCACAAAGAGCGAAAATGAACATCTACCAAATTTTACCGGAAAATATTCAACCGTTTTCGAGATATAAGACTTTTATTTTTGTTTACTTTTTGGGAACTCCGCTGTTTCTATGACGTCACATAAAGGTTTTCTTTACGTCGGCATTTGGAAGCAATAATTTGGTATCAAAGTGCGACAAATATTGCGCGAATGATGCGTTTATCTTATCAAGGTCAATATATGATGGCCAACAAAGGATTCCAGGACAATTCTTCTTATGGCATTTTTTCGTATCGCAATTCTTCGTCTGCAAATCTTCGTCAGGGCATTTATTCGTATCGCATTACTTTGTCTCGCATCAGTGTATATGAAAATCGGCTCGCATTTCTTCTTCAACGCAAATATATGCAAGAGTAAGCATTGATGGACAAATAAATGCACCGACGAAGATTTGTAGACGAAGAAATGCGGACGAAGAAATGTCATGCGAGGATTCGTTCGGGTACCATGACATTTATGTGATTTCAAAGTCAAGGTTCACAGCTGATCTGCAAAATCAAGCCAAGAATCCAAACTATCGAAAAACTATAAATATTTGTTTGTCTGTCACAGAGGTCTCAAGCAATATAAGGTTGACATATGTTGAATCAAAAATCTACTGCCACAACTCACATCTCCTGCCTTAGTTTATCATTGTTGTTTTAACTTGCTTTCAAGAGAAACAGAAGCCAGTATCTGATATCACTTCAGATGATTGTTTCAAGATCTGAGTTCAAATGGAATTAAAAGCAAGATCAAGATGAAACAGGGATTATTGCTGTTAAAGTAGTTTGGCCATGATACAACAGGCACATAAATCATTAGCCAAATCAAATACTGGTTGGTTTGTCAAGATGTTTGTTGTCTGTCGTCTGTCGAGCTGCTATGAACACTGAACGCTCTCACTCTTACTTTAAAGAGAGTAGTTTAAGTTGAATGGTAGTGAGCTGTAATTAGACAAAGCAGCTATTCAGTGCTCACATCAAGCCAGGCTAGGAAATGGCATCAACTGTGGTGGGAGGAAGCAGGTTCGGCAGGCCTATGTTGTAAACTTCTGTTGTGTCTTGTGTTTGATCAACTGATGTTTTCTGCTCTGTTTTGTGCAGTGATAGTAGCAGGTAACTGCATGCTTGTCAAATTATGTGAATAAACGAATTCATAACATTGCATTTTTCTCTCAATGCAAGGAACAAGTAAGATGTAGAAAATGTAATAGAGGGCTGCATTGCTGATTTCATGCACTTTATCAGAGCTTTATTTAGAATTGCTTTCCTGAAAGCTACACACAGGCCACAGCACTGAAATTCACAATGTCATAGCTTTTGGCAGAAAAAAAAAGAAAAGACTTGCCTAGGTAAAATTGGCTGAAAGTATGGCAGAGCAGGTCTTGATGCGTATGCCCATCCGTGTGCTTGCCGAAGCCGAACTGACTGCAACACATTAACTCTGACCCACCATGGTGGCTGGCATATCCTGAACTTTCACCACTCTAAACAAGACAACTTTCAGCCCTCAGCATTGTATTAAAACACTGTACATGGCAGTTGACACTCAAAATTTGTTTCAGTGCCATCCACGGACAACATCAGTCGCCATTCACCAGGCCAGTAAAAACAGAATAGATAATAGCTTCAAACCCATGTAGTCAGAGTTACTAGGTCTGCACCTCAAAACAAAATCCAGGTGACATTCACCACGCCAGTAAAAAAACAGGTACCTAGGTACTTAGGTAACGTAACAGCTTCAAATCTGGTAACATGTTGGTCGGACGTAACACTACCATATGTACAGTCTGTCTTAAAAGTACCGCGCAAAGTGGCGGTGGATCCATCGAGCCTGACTGAGGAAGGGCCTGCTAAATTTGGGTCACCGAAGCAATGGACATCCTCGTCCATTCCCCAGCTCAATTGGTTCGGTGACTTTCAAATTAAAGCAGACCTTTCTCGGTCAGGCTTGATGGATCCACCGCCACTTTGCGCGGTACTTTTAAGACAGACTGTACATGGAATAATATGATACCAAACAATAGTGCAACCATTCTGGACAACAAAAGTGTATGATAAAATTAATTTAGAATACTTTGGCAGCATGATTTACGAGCACAGGCAGGTGTTACCTACCAGCCTTCTCAATGCTCGTAAAACCAACATTGTAGTTTTGATTTTACCTTACATGATAACACACTTGGCTGCAATGGCACATTTAATTTAACACTGTGAAAAGACCAGTTATAACCACTTCACAAGCACAATTGCACCTCATGCCGACATCCTTTTCCAAAGACAGTCAGCAGCGTCTTTCGTCAAAACTGGAAGATCAATCCCCTTTCAACTGTTAACATCAAAAATATTTCTTCATGGTGTGATCTCCTATGGAAACCTTGCGGGAAAAGAATTAATGTCAATTGTCAGCTCTTCAAATTTCTTTGGACTTAAACTTGCAGTACCATATCCAGTTTGCTTTGATATTTTGTTTTTCATTCCATGTTGAAGTTGAACACCAAGCTCCAGATATAGCAGGCAGCTTGATCATCTTCGGCCTTGGTATAATATCAGTCCAAGTTCCAGTGGTGGGTATCATCTAATATTCAAATTAAAATGAAAAGCAATAGGCTTTCTCAGCGCCGACGACGGATTTCACGATGATAAAAAAGGGAGCTCAAGGTCAGCAAAACTCGGGTTCAAGGAATGGCGGGCGTTGAAATGACTGCTGACGTCATCAACAAACCGCTAATGGTTAAGAGATAGGGACTAAGCTGGTCCCACCCTGCAAGTAAAGGGAAGAAATTTCTTGAACACCATAAAGCTGCGGGGGTTGCGACCAGGATAAATGGTGGTTTCTGAGCCTGGCCGCAAACTTGGCTATCTCAACTCAAAACTAATGTTAAGGTGGGATGGTCCCTTTAACGAATGGTTTTTATGCTAGCTGTAGACCTGAAGACCTTGAGAATGAGTAGTACTCACATCCGTAGCATCCGTACCAAACGCAAAGCCACGCTGCTACCCGCGCTGATTATCTTGCTGCGATCATTGAACGATATTTCCGTTATAATCGATCAACATTGGCTCTTTATGAACAACCACCATTCAGCAGCTAAGATCGACTTTATTTTGATATACAATTCGTCTTCAGTCTATATACATTATTCGTCAGCATGTTGAACGTTAATTTCCACCGTTATGACGTTATTCAAAGTTACATTTATTTTCATTTATAATGACATCATTACCCGGGATCTTCCTCACGCCAGCTTTCACAGGAGTCTGACCGCTCCCTGCTCATCTTTTCACAGAGGCGCTGATCTCAGAGAAGCCGAGCGGTAACTCTGCGCCCTCGTCTCTGCTGCGACCGGCGGGCGTCGGTCTGCTGAGTGCCCTGCTGGCCGCTGTCGTCGCGCTGCTTTGAGGGGTGAGTGGGTGGGCTGTGAGTTTACTAGGGAAATTTCTGTGGCAAGGTGCACTATTTGCGATGTTTTATGCATTAATTGTCGTTCGGTTTTTATGTAGTGTAGTGATTTTCTTTCTTTTTTCTCGTCTTCCCAGCATTTGGTCGAAATGCTGGCTTCGTGCTCGGGTCTTTTCGTGTCATCCCTTTCGCCCCCCCCCCTGCTAAGGGGCCTTGTATGTCATGTTCTGTCTGCCTCTACCCACGAGCCAGCTAACGCCCTCTTTGCTCATCCTCCGACTGCTGTGGCACCGCCAATACAGACAATAACGTCATTGTGGGGCCCACGCTTCACCTCCGTCGCAGTGTTTATTGACATGTGCTCCGTCATGATGCCCACGGTCTACTACGCCTTTTCCTGTAATTGTTCGCCTGATGCAATGTGTATTCAGCTGCGGGCTATTATGATGTTGGGTCATTTATTTACCTACCGGTGATGTGGTTATTGCTCTAGCCTGCGCCCGACTAGACTATAGATATCGCTAAAGAGGTGTTATCTGTCATAAGGTCCTTGCTGTGAAGAGGGGTAGGTATGAAAGTAAATAGGATGGATGTTTGAACTAAGTGGTCTTTTCAGGTTGTCTGATTTTTGCCGGGTCCATCGGCTCACCAATGCGACGAGATTTTCCAGCAGCGCTGCTCCGACCACCGCCCACTGCAGCACGCGATTGATAGTTGGCCGACGCCTGACGCTATCACTACACTGCATGGTGAGAAAAAAGCCACGAAACAGCCAACGTCAACGGGACGGATTATTGCCTCTTCGATAAAGTGGCGGCTGGAGCCAGATGTATGGTCTGGTACCGCGGCAGTAGCGATAGTAGTAACGGTACTGTGAAGCTTCAGTACATCCGAGTGGACTACAGGTGTCGCTACTGAGCTCGTCTGGAAACTATCCTGAAGTGCACACCAGAATGTCGATGAACCTGAAGTCTGATCTGATCTGCATCCTCGAACGGGCTTTGTAACGGGGCCTTGGCAAAGTGTGCTTGAGCTTGGTAGCTGCTAATGTCAATGGTGCAACCCCGGATTTCACCTGGGGTCAGTCAGCCTGCGGATCGCGGTGCTGATGCGCGGTGCTCCGAGCTGGGTGCCTAATGTCGGGCACTGTGTGTTTGTGAACGACTTGCTAAGCACAGGACTCGGCTTGGTGTAAATGTACGCAATGTGTTGTGTGTGTGTGGCTTGTGACGTACGCAATTGCACGTGAGATCAAGAAGCGTACATTTGTACATTTGTACATTTGTGCAAACAGCCTTTGAGTTGTCTTATTTGATGACGTGTTTTGACTGAGAGCTGCAATGTCTGCTCATGAAAGTGTTCGCGATTGTCACGCTGTAGACGTGTTTTGCATGCGTTTCGTGTTATCGTGCCTTTCCGTTTTATATTACCTTTCTGCATAGCGTTGTTTGTCCAAGCTCCTTGCCAGCTAGCTGAAAGTCAAGCTGGCCATTCACATTCACATCAAGATGTTTTCCCATTAAAGGTTTCGATCTTAGTTTGCGCCATTGACATCCTCATTTTGGGGCGATTTTAAAATAGCATTTTTTTTAAACAGCGTGATTGGACGTGTTTTCGTTGCCTCTCAGGACCAATTTTCTACCGGACTTTCGGTGTCTTGGGCATTTCGTTCGCATAAGTTTCCTGGGCGCAAAACCCAAACTGGTTCATACTTTCATGTTTTCAAGCTGTGTGCATAAAGTTATAATGTGTTTACAATGAGTTGGATAAGCTGAATTAGGGTTTTTCGTGATATTTTTATTAACCTTCTCTGTACTCTGGCTGCCATTCGATCATTTTTGAACCATGCGCGATTATACTTTTTCTCTGGTGAATAGTCAGGCTGTAGTGAACGAGGCTGATGCCCTCGTCTGCCCATGCGATGACCTTGCCACGTTCTCTCAGTGTGATCGGTGTCCCCTCTCGTCAGTATTGAGTGTAGGGGAGTGTCGAGCTCGAGATGCCTTTCTAAACGGCACTGCCACTAAGGCATCAATGATGTGTAACAGAACCACCAGTCTGTGGCAGGCTTCTTTTGAACTTCAGCAACTGCTTTTCTCTGCGTATGGCGCAATGTTTTCTTTTATAAAAAAAAAATAAACAGAAACAGAAACAATACATTTATTCACATGTGTGTTATATATTTCGCAGTGCGAAACAGGCAGCAGTGGCTATCCACGTTTCATTACACAAGTGCCGCAAATGAATTCACGAACTTGTCATCAATCACAAATTGTTACCAATCGTCGCTTGGGTCGTCACACACTCCAATACGAACTCCAGATTGTGCGATGTTCGCAGTACATGCATAGTCTGTTTGCATCATCGCTACCCATGCTACCCATTTTTCACATGAACTCAACAATGTGCATTTCTGGAATGCCTCCATCACTGTATTTCACACGTCACTGTTACTTCAGCACCGATCACAATAAAACAAATATCGTCGTCTGGCCCTCACGACGCTTTGCAACAATATCTCAACTATTTATACCTACACTACTCGACTCACTCAGGACGCCAAGCTCCCCCGTCCTGAAGACGTGTCCACAGCTCGTGATTTAACCCTGTTTAAACAAACGTGCATTTGCTGGACGTCTACCACGCCCACCAGCTCAGTTTCCTCCCCTTGGGACCCAAGAGACCGTCGCTCGTTCAGTTGGGTAGGCTGTTGTAGAGGGCAGCCACGCTTTGAAGTAAGATCGGGGACGACACCGACAGAGCTGACAGCAGGAGAGGAGGCGCGCCCAGCAGTGCTAGCATCGCCACAAAGACAGGAATGCCAACTGTGGTGGCCAGTGCGATGTTGGGGATGCTGCTGCCGATGTAGTTTTTGACGTTGGAGCCGATGACGACGGCCGTCTGGTCAGCAGCTGTCATGGTGTTGGACAGTTGTGCCTCAGCCGTGGCACCCAGTGTATCGACAGCTGAAGCGATGGTGGCTGAGAGTGTGTCCACCGATCCAAGGATGGTGGGACGAGGAGTTGGGGTGGATGCGGTGGCGGTAGCTGTGGTTGGTGTGGAGGCCGTGGAGCTGATGTTAGGCGTTACGGGCTCCTCAGAGGGCTTCGGTGATACTGTTGAATTGAACCCTTCGTCTGGTTTTGATTCCGGACGCTGTACGATGCAGACAATGCTGGTTTTCGGTCGGTGTGTCTCCTCCCAGCGCTGTGACCTGTTGCGTAGACGCGTCATCAGCTGTTTTACGGTAGTACCCAGATTATCAATGTAGACAATCTCGTATTTACTCCTGGATGCCGGCCGATCCAGCAGCTGTGTCTGGTCAGACCCCAACCACCCGGCCGCACCGAGCGGATGGTTGTGTTCATCGCTGATGTTGTACCGACCCGTAGCGAGGTCTGCACGCAGTACCAGCGCCGACCCATTGGCACGCAGGTACACACAGACCAGGTCGTCGCCCACGTTGCCGAGGGAGGTACCCGAAGCGGTCGGCGGTGGCGCCGGAGGAGATATGGTTCCAGCCGGGGGCCGCGGGGGGCGGTACACGCACTGTCTGGAGCCGCACGGACGCCCTGGTGGTGGGATGGGTCGCGATGGGACTGGAGGGAGAGGCGGTGGGCCGTAAGAGGTGGATGGTGGGACCAGCGGACGTCTGGTGGGTATTGTAGGCGGCTGCGGTGGCGGCCGGATCGGCCGGTGACCGGACCCCACGCTGGGGTACACGGGCCGGTCAGGGGGATCCACTGAAGTGACGTGTCCCGGGTGACCTTTGCAGCAGGACCAGACGGTGCTGGGTCGCACAGTGGGCCAGTCTGGGGGAGGCGGAGCACCCGGTAGGGCTGGCAGGACGTAAAGCGGAAACGTCACCTTGTTGGTGCCTCCACTGCTACTGCTGTGCCAGTGCCCTGCCTGCCCACGGCTTCCCTGAGACAGACCACCGCTCTTTCGAGACTGGTTCAGGAATTTGCTGACGTTGGGAAGCACGCCGACCTCGTATAAGTTCAGAACTTCAACGGATGGTGTAGAAGTTGTAGGTGTATGCGCCGGCTGACGACTCGTAAAAGGTTTCCTTCTTTGGATGATGCTTGTTGTGAACGTGCTTGCTCCCTTTAGTGGCGTATTCTCGGTTATCTTGTCCGGACTAGCAGTAGTCCTGCGCTGGTGTGTGGTCTGGTGGCCGCTATCCGGTATCGTCAGACCCACGCTGAGTTTTGTGTTGATCACACTACCCGGTACCAGACCCGCAGCGTTTATCACTGGCAGATGATCTCGGGAGCCTCCTGTTGGACTCTGTGTGTCCGTCGAATCTCTGTGTCCCGGCGCCTTCACTTCAGTTACTGGGCGCCTGCTGCCAGCGTCATGTATTGAATGTTGCGTGGGAGGAAATGACGGCTTATTAGCCACAAGCGTTACTGATGGCTCAGATGGGAGTGTGGAAGGTCGAGACGCAGTTGTCGCTACCGGTGATAGTGTCGATTGACTGGGTCTTGGGGTAAGCCCAGCAATGCTTGTCCCGAATCCCCCAATCGTGGCCGCAGCTCCGAACGGCCTCCGTCGCTGTATATACGACAGTTTCGGCGGGGGACGATAAGTGACCCTCTCAGACGGTCGCTGAGGCTCCATCGTAGTATGTTCTTTATTATGATTATATGTTTCCATCGCACCGTAACCGGCTCGCCATTCATTTTCATCCACTCGAACTCCGCTCACAATAGCCTTTGCCTTTGCTTGTATTTCACTCTCAGTCGTGTCATCCACAACAGAGTGTTCGTCGATCCCTGAACGATCCTCGCCTTCTTGCGATACTAACGACGTCCGGTGTGTCAGTTCGGGAGGCTGTGTCTGCGTCAGTCCCGGCGGCTGTGCTTGTGTCAGTTTAGGCGGCCTCATCTGTGCTGACGTTTGGTCTGTCTGTGTTAAAGTTGGTGTCTGTGTCTGTGTCAGTGTCGGCGGCTGTGTCACTGCCGGTGACTGTGTCATTGTCAGTGCAGGTGATTGTCTCACTCGGTTCCTATACCCCGCCGGTGTCCTGTCCCGCCACGATCTGGCCATGTGCCTTCTTCCGACCCAGAGCGACGAGCCATCACTGAAGTAGGCGCGTGCTGAAGGCAGCCCAGCTCGCTCGGTCGCCTGCCTCCCTCCCGGGGCAGGGGCCGCTCGGAGCTGTGCAGAACACATCAGAACTGCCGCCCAGTAGAGGTACACCTTCCGCGCCGTCATCGCAGCTTCTCATGGCATCAGGCCGCCGTCCGACGCCGGCCGACCCTGCGGGAGTAGCGAGACACTGAGGTCAGTGGTTTGGTACAGGAAGTTCCGAAGACGTGATTCAGTGACGGTGCAGGGCGCACTTTACTTACCTGTTTAGTTTCACTTCTTGATTTAAATGACATCAGTTTAATAAGTGGATGACTGCTGTTCTGTTTTCATGCACGAACGATCACAGACGAGACGCTTACATTCTCAGGCTACGGATGAAAAAGTTACTTTAGTTTTCATTTAGGTATGTCTAATAATATAGACTAATATATAATTAGACTAGACTAATATAGACTAATAGGTATATAATAGGCTATATATATAGATAGATATATAGATATATATAGACTAATATATAGTCTAATATAGACGGTATGTCTTGCATTCGATTCAGCATTGCCAAGCTATTGCACAAAAAACTATTTGGGGTAAAGACGCACACTCCGCGGATTTCGCCCCCTGTAGGCCAAAATGGCACCTCCATCCAGACGATTTTTACTTTTGCAACGGGGAGATATTTTCTGAGCATGCTCAATGCATTTTGAACCCGCCAATGAGCGTATCCTGTGAATAGGTAAAGTTAAATGTTTTGTTGTCACACCTCATTTTCTCGTCATTTTACGAATAGATGACGTCACAGTGACGTCATAGATTGTCTGCGATATGCGTTAACTAGGATTTTCATTTATGCAATAAATTTTGACTATAATATTAAAGTTTTGGAATACAACACAACTACACGACTAATTTTATGTTAAAATATATAAAAAGGGTACCATTCTTCAAAAAAGAAGAACCACGCAGTTGCACGTGCTCTGGAAGTGGTGCAACATTAGTTAGAGGTGCGCACCGGTCAGATTCGGGTTCAGCGGTCATTTTTGTCCCAGAAACCACCCTTTGCTAAGCTCTACCCAATTTTGCGTTATTCGGCCCAAAATTGGGCCTCCTTCCCCTGACTATGTATATGAGTGGAACAGCGACAGGGCTTGGTATAACAAGCATTTCGACAAGAAACGTCTCACGGCAACCCTATGTTGCGTAATTTTATTATGTCACACGCTGTTACGAGCTTCTGTAGCATGTCATGTGGCAGGTGCCCATAATGCACTCAGTGCTAAATGCAAAAAAAATGAATGATTTGTTTGCTTCAGCTATTTGCTATTATCATCTATTCTGGGCACACCTGTTTCACAGCTCTTTCTTGCTGAGCCTACATTTTACGCCTCGGTAATGTTCTGCCGTCACACTTCCAGCTCAAGTGCCGGAAGACACCAAATCCCACTTTGCGCACTTTGCATAGCTTTCTCGTGGATGCTGATTTTTATAGAAATAAATTTTTCACCCTACACTGAGACGTCCAAGTGATTTATGTTTCCATTGTCCGTACGGCCAACAATAGACGGCGAAGCGCCGCCCCGGCCTAAAACGAAGCCAGCGAAAGTCGCCGCCCCCGCCGGTGTCATGGTTCACGCTGACCCGGCGTCGGCCCCGCGCGCCACGGCGACCCTGCTGGACGCCCAGCTGTGACGCCCGATAGCCCCGGGCGGTCACGTGACCGGCCATCACGTGACCAGTCGTCCGTGAAACGCCTCGGGCGGCGACGCGCGCCCAGCCGTCAAATTATGCTACCCCAAACGACAGCGATTGTCCCATCTTTACAGGCGTTGTATTTCAGCCGGAAGCATGACCACACGAAATAATGGCATGGCTCTTGCCGCGAAAGTATTTCGCATGCCTGCCAAATTAATTTATTCCGTAAATAATTTGGACGGTGTAGTAGGATTTTTCAGTAGGCATTGTGGCTTGATAGTTTCCTCGCGTTGTGTCTTTTTCTTAATAAACTTAATGACTTAAATGAGAAACAACTAAGAACTTCAAATTCTCTGTCATTTCTGTATTTTCTTAACATTTTCACTGATAAGCCATTTTTATGACTCACGCGTCCTCACTCTGGGGCACCTCTCAGTCACTCACATAAAATAAGTTCATTCACCCGCCACACTTTCAATAAAGACAGTTCTTTTCTCATCAACATTTCCCCCGACACTGAATGAGCACGTCATTCAGAACACTACGTGCCGGAACATCGACCGGCCATTCATGAGCTCTCAGTTACTTCAGTTGTCTAGCTCCAGTCGCACGATCTTGGTGACCGGTCGTTTGTACACACCCTTCCGCGTGTTCACCTCCACGACGCGGACGAGGCCGTCCTGACCGGGGAACGTCCTGGCGACTCTGCCCAGGGGCCACGAGCCTCGAGGCACCGATGGGTCTGCGATCAGCACCATCTCTCCTTCACGCAGATTGCGTGACATCTCCGTCCACTTCTGTCTTGTCTGAAGACTTGTTAAGTATTCTCTGATCCAGCGCCGCCAGAACTCTGTGTTCAGCTGCTGGAGTCGACGCCACCTTTTTCTGGCGTTCTCGGGCGTGTCAGCGTCTTCAGAGCAGATATCCAGCTGGGTGTGACCGAGCAGGAACGCTGCCGGGGTGAGCGGTGGCGCATCAGACGGGTCAGATGAGACCGCGGTCAGTGGCCTGGTGTTCAGAAGCGCCTCCGCGCGGCAGAACGCGGTCATCAGTTCTTCATCTGTCAGGTGGGCGGCTTCTAAAGTTCTTCGTAGTGCCCGCTTCGCACTTTTTACCATCGCCTCGCAGCCACCATTGAAATGAGGCGCTCCCGGAGGAATGAACTTCCAGTCTATGTAGAAGTGAGCGGTTTGTCTCTTGATCACTTCTTGGTCCAGAGCTCCGACTAGCTTCCGTAGCTCGCGACTTGCTCCAACAAAATTCTTCCCGTTGTCGGAGATGATCTCAGACGGCCTCCCTCTTCGAGCGATGAATCTCAGGAATGCTCGCAGAAAACTGTCAGTGTCGAGTCCGCAGGCCATCTCCAGGTGCACCGCTCTACTCTGTAAGCACAGGAAGACGCAGAGGTAGCGTTTCAGCCGAGTCTTCCCTCTTCCCTGTCTGGTCTCGAACGGTCCTGCGAAGTCCACCGCGCAGTGACTGAACGCGCGGCAGGAATACATCACTTCAGCTCCAGTCTTCGGCGCCATCATCTGCTTCTCTGGCTTCTTGGATCTCTTGATGCACTCTGTACAAGATCTGATGCATTTCTTGACTTCTTCTCTGGCACTTATCACCCAGAACCGCTGGCGGAGTTCCGATATGGTGTGCTCGACGCCGAGCTCGTGTTCACCCTGCTCATGCACATGACGTACCAGGAGACGGGTCACTTGATGGCCCTTTGGGAGAAGCACTGGGTGCTTCACATCAAATGGCAAGTCGCTTCTCTGGAGGCGTCCGCCGACTCGCAGTAGTCCATGGTCATCTACAATCGGACACAGTCTGCGGATGCTGCTGCTTTTGAAGACTTGACCCTGTTTGCTTTCACCGGACGGGACTGCGTCTTGTGCTTCCAGCTGTCTTCGCTCCTTGGCAAAACATTCCTGAGCTCGCAGGAGCCAGAATGTCTCTGCAGAAGACATCTCCCGCCTGTCCAGTGATGATGATGTGCCGTCGTTGTGTTCATCTGGGCGCTCTCCTCTTGTTAGTCTCTTCAGTTTCTCGATAAACCTTAGAACCCACGCCGTCACCCTGACCAGCCTCATCAAGCTTGAGAAGTGACTTGGGTGTAGCCGGAGGTCATCTTGAGTTTCTTTGGTCAGAGTGCTGTGTACTGTCTTCGTCTTCTTCATCTCGCTCCTGTCGAATGGCTCTGATTGTAGATCTCTTGGCATTGGCCAGTTTTCTCGCTCTTCCACAAGAAATTCAGGGCCCGACCACCACAGGTCACTGGACTTCAGAACTTCCAGTGTTACGCCTCTGCTGGGAAGATCTGCTGGGTTTTGATTTCCGGGAACATGCTGCCATTGCTCAGGATCCGTCACTTCCCGAATCTCTGATATCCGATGCGCCACGAACGACTGGAACTGCTTGACTTCATTTCTGATCCAACAGAGCACGTTGATGGAGTCAGACCAGAACAGCACATCTGATATCTGGATCCTGAATGCTGCACAGGCCTTCTTCGCCAGTCGCAGACCCAGGAGGGCAGCCATCAGCTCAAGACGAGGGATGCTGACCTTTCTAGAGCGTGGGGTGACTCTGACTCTTGCTAGAGCCAGGCTTGCGGCAACGCCATCTTCACTTGTGGTCACGACGTAGACTGCGGCTGCATATGCCTGCTCAGAGGCATCTGAGAAGGCGTGTAGCTTCTGAGCTGTAGCCTTGGAGAAGGGGTGGATGCATCGGGGCACTAATAAAGAGCTCACGCGCTCCAGCTCCGTCACCCATTCCGCCCACTTGCGCTTCATATCGGCGGGCAGCTCATCGTCCCATTGAAGACCTCGGGACCACGTTTCCTGGAATAGGATCTTGCTTCGGACGGTAAATGGACTCATCAAGCATAGAGGATCGAAGATGGCTGCGAGCGTCTTGAGGCAGATCCTCTTGGTAGGCTTTGGCGTCATGTTCTTCTGGATGGTAGCACTGCTGCTAATGCTCAGCTTGTCTTCATCCGCATTCCAAACGACTCCAAGTGCATTGGCACGAGTTTGAGGGCCATCTTCGATAGTGAAACTTGACTCTTTGGCTCGCTCTTCTTCTGGTATGCTGTCCGTCACTGAGCTGCTACTGCTTCTCCATTTTCTTATCTTCATGCCGGCCAACTGCATCAGCTCTGTGAGTTGCTTTCTGGCTTCCTTCGCTTCATCTTCACATTCGAATGAGACGAGGGCATCGTCCATGTAGAACGAGTCCTTGATCGTGTTGGAAGCGAGAGGATATCGTGAAGCGTGCTGCTTGGCATTCTCCTTCATCGCGAACTGGGCTGCAAATGGTGCTGCAGCGTTTCCGAACAGCCACCTCTGTGCTTCATAGATATCTGGCTCTCTTCCAGCTTCGCAGTTGCGCCGGAGCACACGATGGAACTTCTGATCACCATCGGGTAGCTTCACCTGGAGAAACATCTCCGCGACGTCTCCAGTCAGAGCGATCGCATGACGGCGAAATCCCAGCAGGACTTCTATCAGGTCGTTACAGATGGATGGTCCAGGATAGAGTTCATCGTTCAGACTTCTCCCTTCAAATTTTGCAGCTGCATCGTACACTACCCGTATCTTCGTCGTGGCGCGATCTTCCTTTACCACCGGGAAGTGGGGCAAGAACCAGCCGTCTGAGGATGCAGCCTCTCTATCTTCAGGTACGATCTTCTTAAGGTATCCTTTAGATACGTAATCTTCAAAATTCGCATTGTACTTTTCTAGAAGAGACCTGTCTTCATTCTTTATCAGGCTCTGCTCAGTTTTTCTTAATCGGCTCACAGCGTATCCGAAGTTTCCACTCAACTCGGGCTGATCACGACGCCAAGGTACTGCTACTTCATATCGCTCGCCGTCGTACTTGAGTGAGTCTTGTGCCTTCTTAAGTGCGGACTTTTCCTCATACGAGAGAATCTTCTCATTCTCGTTTCTCACTCCGAGTAGTTCCAAGTCGGTCATAGCATGGATGGCGTCTATTTTATCCTGATTGTTCACTGATACGTGAGTCCGTAGCGTTTTGCTGAAGTTTTTCTTCTTCGCATCTTCCACAGGCCCGAAGGCTGTCCAGCCGAGCGGGGTTTTCACTCCCACAGGTTCATGTGCTTCGCCTTGTCTTGTCTCCAGAGAAAGGAACAGCGACGTCGTAGAAGCCGTCAGTCCGATCAGCATATCGATCCCCTGTCTTCGTGAAACGTTGGGGAAAGATATGTTCTTCAGATGGTTCCACTTGCTCTTCGTCATGTTCCAGTCAATCTTGGCTGAAGCGCTGGAGAGGTCATTAATGACGTACACGCCAATGCTGGTCTTGAACGGGCCGATTGTGGAACACATTTCCACCTCCGACCTCTTCATGTTCACTTGACTGCTGCCTTCCACTGTTCCCAGCTCAAACTGCTCTGGAACACCCTGGAGACCCAGCTCCTTAGAAGCGGCGTCCGTCAAGAAACTGGCATCCGAGCATGAATCCAGCAGGGCGTTGACGATAAGAGATCGTCCATTCGCCTTCACCTTCACGGGAACTGTCTGAAAAACGACGCGGCCTGAGTTCTGAGTCGCTGAAGCAGCGGTCCGATGAGTTAGCTCCCCTTCATGCTGTTCCTGAACTGGCAGTCTGGCAGTAGTATGACTTTGTGTCATCGCAGGGGTAGAATCACCGCGAGTCGCGTGGAGAAGACTATGATGGCTGCCACCGCATCCTGCCACTTGACATCCTGGGAACTTCCTGCAGCCTAATCCACGATGAGTGCCAGCCAGACAGCGAAAACATATTCGCTTCGTCTTGCAGTAGCTGTACCGGCTGCCGACTGTCCACTTCTGGAACAGTGGGCAATCTGGATGTTGGTGTTCTTTCTCGCAATAGAGACAGCTTGATGCCCCATGTTGGCTCTGTCTCTCTGTCTTGGTACTCCATGTCTTCTTCATTTTCCTGGGAGAGTTCGTCTCTTCCTTCTTCATTCGGGAGCTGCTTGACATTTCTAGAGCTTCTTGTTCGTATTGGGCTTCTTCTGTGAGCCAGGTGGCGAACATCTTCAGATTGTCCTTCTCTCTTTGTCCTTGGATCCATCTTCGGTAGTTCTTCAGAAATGTCACGTGTAGCTTTTCTTTGACGAGGATGTAGTAGGCGGACACGTCGGCCAAATCGCCTGCTGAGCCATGCTCTTCAAGATTTGTCACCAGGCTTTGAACCCGATCAGCGAGTTCCTCCAAATCTCTCGTAGCGCCCGGACGGACTGGCCTGATGCTCCGAATCTCCTCCAGCTGATGCCTGATCCGTCTGCTGACGCCGCCGTACTTGCGTTCCAGCTCTGCCATGGCCTTCGTGAACCCAATGTCTGACGGTCTGTACCTGTCTACTAGTTTCAGAGCGTCACCTGCGAGACAGTTCTTGAGTTGCATCATTTTAAATTTTCCAGGAACGTTTTCGATGGTTACAAAGGCGTCAAACGTAGCTCGCCAGTCCTCGTATCTGTTTGTCTCGCCTGTAAAGACTGGAAGCTGTGGTCTCTTCAGTCCGTAGTTCGCCCAGTCGACCTTCACTCTCTCGTTATCTCGTGGCGACCGAGTGCTGTGACGTCGACCTTCGACTTCAGGTGAGGCTGCTTGCTCTTCTGGTTGCTGAAGCGCATCAGTTTCTTCAGTGACTGACTGATGCGACTCCGTTTCCTGCGTCAGGGCCTCCGTCTCGTTGCTACGCTTGTCTAGAGCTGCAGAAACTACAGTTCTCACTGATTTATTTGCCAGCCGCAGAGTCTTGGATATTTCTCGCTGAATATCGTCATATTCTTCCCACGGATCTTCATCCTCCTCTTGTCCACTAGACATCTTGTTGGCCATCTCTTCCACTATGTTCAACAACTCATCGCTTGCCTTGTCTAGCTCAGAACCTATCTGCGAGATCTGCGAGACAGTTAGCTCACTGGTTTCAATCAGTGAATGCAGTCTGTTCTGTCCATCGCGTAGATCCCGAAGTAGTCTCGACTTCTTTCTTCTTAAATTCACTTCAGTTGTCCTCACATGGCTTTCTGTAGAAGTGGTAGTTGACATTGTCCCTTCAGTTCCATCCGTTACTTCTTCTTGATTCTGACTGGTTTCAGCTTCACCTTGCTGCGTCTTCTTGCGCCTGTTACCCATACTTAAATCTCGACTTAATATTACTTTAGAATTACATTACGTTACCTAATATCGTAACTCCGAATATCTGGGTCACTTTGCACTAAAATGTGGCTTGATAGTTTCCTCGCGTTGTGTCTTTTTCTTAATAAACTTAATGACTTAAATGAGAAACAACTAAGAACTTCAAATTCTCTGTCATTTCTGTATTTTCTTAACATTTTCACTGATAAGCCATTTTTATGACTCACGCGTCCTCACTCTGGGGCACCTCTCAGCCACTCACATAAAATAAGTTCATTCACCCGCCACACTTTCAATAAAGACAGTTCTTTTCTCATCAACAGGCATAAATATGCAATAATTCGTCCACGGCAGACCTACATTGAGGAATATATTAAAAAGCCGCTTCTCCAAATGGCCATGAAAATGCAAAGCTGCCTTACCTTCCTATGGGAACCGTCATGGCTAAAAGTGTTTCACCTAAATCAGTTCATCGTACGGTTTTAACCACAACGACTAATAGCGATTGGACGGTAAGTAATCATTCAGCGTTATAAGTGTTATGAGCGCTGTACGCGCTCTCTAGATGTTGCTTTATAATCGACATCTAGAGAGGCAATGATTGAATAATGGATATGTATAAGACGTCTCCTGCTGCGCAATACTACGCCTTCAATGATGCTTCTGAATGTGAACACATGCCTGTGATAATGCAATCAATAGCTGTTGCTCACCGTTTATTCGATGATTCTCCGGAGTCCTCAAGGCCGTGCGATGCTGGTGCTGACGTCTCGTCTCAACAGAAGATCAGTGTCCAGCCTGACCGATCAGCTTACGCAATACCCAATAACGTCGTATCCCTTCAAGACGGAAACTTCAAACACTCTCAGTTTTAGACGTCACCCGACAGTCGGTAAAGCTGATAAAACGTTTACCGAGTTTCGGCCCGTAGGTAACGACTATCACAGCTCTGTAGATAGTTTTCACTGGTAAGTTTCAATTTCTCTAAGTATTTGTGGGGAGTTGGCAAAATCATTTTTTGCGGCGAGCTCCGGGCTTGCTATCAGAAGCCTGCAGGCGATTTTAGCTGTTTTTCTGCGTCGTTTCTGATAACCTGCAATGCGTGGTTTTGACAGAGGCAATAGCGCTTCTTGCCTGGCCGGGTTCCTCCAAATGAAGTTTTGAACGTCTAAAAGGCTCTTCGACAGATCAATGCGCGCAGCTACTAAAGCCACGCCGAGCCGCACTTCAGTGATCCGCCTCGATTGACTATTTCGTACAGCCTGTTGGCTGCAGTCACGGCTCAAGAAGATGCGTCCTGCATCCACGTTTGTTTTGTTTACTTGGCTATGATGTCACGGGATTCCCAGTTGAGCAGTGTTTGCTCCACGGATTCCCAGTTGAGCAGTGTTTGCTCCACGGATTCCCAGTTGAGCAGTGTTTGCTCCACCGGATTCCCAGTTGAGCAGTGTTTGCTCCACGTCTCAAGTCGCCCGCATCTTATCACACTTCACGATGCAACAAATATCCCCCGGAACGTTGTCTAGCCTCTGCAGCGCTTTTTCAGCTTCCCGTTACGTCCATACATAAGCTCGGCATCTTTCTGTCGTAGCATGCACCTCAGGCCTCAGGCTGTGTCAGTGTTCTGGAGGATTGATCTGGTCACCTTTTGGTAGCTCAGCGTCAGGTACCTATAGGCCGTTCTTCTCATCCGATTCCCAGCACGTGGCAGTAATTTATTGGCGCGCAGTGGTTATCGGTAACTTGAGGCGCGCCAGCTCTTGATTAGTGGTACTAAGGCAGACGGTGGTTTGCCGAACACAGGTGAGACGAGGCACCAGCATTGAGTGGATGACAGACCAAGTAGCACTGGTAGTACGACAAAGTTGACGTACACAGTTGACGTGCTCAGACCAAGTACGTCAAACAGACCTTTCCACAAAACCTGATGCAACAGTTTGGCAACAGATGAAGCTTCTCGGATTACACTCCTGTGCCTCGGGGGCTCGCTCACTATCACTACACACCGCTCGGGCCACTCCGCCGTTCGCGCGACTGCGGTGCGTCTGCCGGTCGCAGCCCCGGCCGAGTGGTGCCCCGGGCACCTCGGCGGCCGTCAGGGTCAGCCTCAGCGGACATCTGGAGCGCCTCCGCTTCCTCCATCGGTCGCGGCCCGGCGCCCCGAGGGGTGTTTCACTGACCCCGTCCCGTCCAGCCGGCACCAGAACAGCCGACCACGGGCCACCGGCCGGCCGGAACGACGCACGCTACGCCGTGTCGAGACGCGCGGGCCGTCCGTCCCTGCCCCTGCGTCCGACCCGCCGCGTCAGAGCTATTGTTGACGCTCACAGCTGCTCTCCGGACTTGTTTGTGTGCGTCAGCCGCAGGTGAAAGAGGAAGTTTATTATTGCATTGTAGGAGCTGCGTGGAATTGTTTCTAGCGCTGTATGTGCGGAAACATACTCTCTGTTGTTGGCTCGTCTAGCCTGAGGGTACCCAAAAAGAATGGGGGATTTTTTACCGGGATGTTTAAGCTGCAGCTTCAAATGTGATGAAATTAACAGCAACTTGACGGTCAACAAAGGGGAGCAGCAAGCTGCAGAATGTAAGCCAAAGTTTCACTCGTTCCACTTTTCCCTTTGGTTCTTTGTTTATTGTCTCATGCTTATAAATTAAATGAAACCTCTTTGATAAACACGATTACCATGCTAAATGTTTCATGATGACTTTCTACCAAAGTCACTCTGCCACAAACTGCGAAGGGCCGCCAGATTGCAGAGTCACACATCACCGAAAGAAAACTTGATAAGCCAGCCCAAGCCACGTACCGACGAAAATATATGCCTAGGTAGCTAAGCAGCCTGACAGGCTCATTTGACCACTTAACCCGGCAGTTGCTGGGGTATTTCGCCACCCACCGTTTGCTGGGGGGGGGGGGGGGGCGTTAAACGCCCCCAGCCGATAACTCGAGAACCAATAGGCGCAGCGAAACGCACGAGGCGGCAAACGAAAGAACGCGACGAGACGCTTCAGATGAGTACTTTAAAGTTGAATTTTGAGGTCACAGGTCGGTTCAAGGTCAGGTCAAACACCTGAAATCGGGCTTTCAGTAGCATGGACTTCAGGACTTCGCAATGGGCGCCTCTCGTCATAAACTCTACCAAAACGGTGCACAATCCATCATATAAGGCCTACAAGAGTGTCAGCTCCATGCAGGGGTCAGTCAAGCATAGGTCAGGGTCAAGGTCAGGTCAACCGGGCAGGCACATATCCCCGAAAATAAAAACTGATATTCGCAGCCTGTGACACATGTTTTATGGGTAATTTGGGGCGTAGAACACGATGGTGACATTCATTTTATCATATGTGTACGTGTTTGGCTAAAGAAGTTCAATTTAAGAAATTCATGTATCATGGTCGTGAAGTAGTCACGAGAAATTGCCAAGATTCAGTTCAAGATTTTGGAAAATGCGGAACGATAATCAATAATCGAAGATAGCCATTTGATTCTTCATGGTATTGGCAGTCTAATGGCGTTTACGGCATGTCTATATGTCTATTCTGTGATTTTATATGATTTTTTGAACATATGCCGTTTTTGGTCGAAAACTCAGAAATCATGACGTCACTAAAAAGTCGATATCTCAAAAATTTTCCGACCGATTTTTTTTAAACTTTAACCTTCGCCCCAGTGGGGGGGGGGCATATGTTACCACCCTGTCGCGTTTTTTGCGTGTGAATAAAAAACCGCGGCGCGTAGCGCCGCGCCGCTTGGGGTAGCTTTTGGTACATCAATTTTGGACAATGTGCGAAATTTTTGACCCCAGGTCATGTCAGGTCAGTTCACCAGGTCAAGTTAACTGACCAAGCCTAGGAAAAAGTTTGCAATCATGTCCAGCCTGCAGTGTTTGTCAGAAAGGTTTGAAACTTGGTGGATTGCATGCTGTTATGGGCGCCTACAATTTGTATATCTCGGATTTTTGATATCCGTGACCTAAGGTCAGGTCAGTGGCGTGACCTTTCCATTACAAGTCAATGGAGAAAAATGAAAATGCCTCTAGATCCGTGTGTACGCATCGGAACAGTCCAAATATTTCAGAATCGCAGTGCTTTAGTCCACTCGTGATGACCAAGGTGTCATTTTTGCTGATAGCCTCTAGACAGGTCATCCGAGGTCACTTGAGGCTACAAACAGTTTTTTGCCAATAACTCGCGATTGGAAAGAGATAGAACGCTGGGGAGGGTCTCATTGTGTTTGTCTTGATGAGACGCATCGACTGATATGCAACATGACCTTTTCCGGTCAGGTCATGACCTTGACCTGAGGTCAAATTTTCAAGTTGACCTTACAAGGTCAACTTATAGTTCATTCGACGCGTCTTGGCGAGGGGAACACGATTCTGGCAATAGAAATGTCGTGGCTTTTTGTAGTCGAAAGTTATTGTCGAAAAACACTTTTCGTAAAAACAGCTATTTTTGGAGTTTTTGCCCTCTGGAGGCTAAACCGTTGACCTGAGGTCAATATTGATAGTGACCTTTTCAAAAGAAGAGTTCAAAAGCTATCGTTTGCTCTTCCATGCGTTTTTCTAGCTACCATAGTTCCTGAGATAGCGGCATGTTTTCTGAAAAATATAATGACAATTGGCAAATTTTGACCTTTGATGACCTCTGGTGACCTCAATATTGCTCTAAGGTGAAAATGACCGAAATACTTTCAAACGTTCGCATTGAGAGCTATCGACTGCTTTTTACCGCGTCTTTCTAGCCCTCTTAGTTTTTGAGTTAGAGGTGGGTGGTAACATATGCCCCCCCTCACTAGGGCGAAGTTGGCTGAGACCGCCACTGGGGCGCGGGTTAACACAATAAACTTCAATCGATTCCCTACAGGTACCCAAAATTTGGCGCGCCTGCGGCGCGCCGTTTTTATGCTATGGCCCGGCGAAAAAAGTGGGGGCGTTTAACGCCCCCCCCCCCAGCAACTCGCGGGTTAATAAATTGTCCCTGGTTTTAATGATGTAACAGAATAGTCCCTGAAGACTAGTTAGAGATGTGGTTATTAAGAACGGACATTAGCCTACACAGAAATGTGTAGGTATGTACAATTGTGCAATGTAAAATGTATGTATACTATACATACATTTTACATGTACATATATGTACATTACATGTACATATATGTACAATTACATACCAATATGCTGGGATATAATAAAAATCACGCGAAATATAGCGAAGCTTGGTGCACCTGCAGGTAGGACTGTGCAGTGGGCCATCGCTGGGTCGTAAAAAAACACACGTAACCTCAGGCACGTATCCAGGATTTCGCTCAGGGGGGGGGGGGGGGCGACAGCCGAGAAGGGCCCGGAGGTCAGCCAAAAGGGGCCCCACAGCGACTGCCTATCCTGGCGTGTAAAAATTCGAGAATGTCGAAAAAAAACAGCAAATTTACGATAGAATTTGGCATTGTAAATGAAAATACATTGTCTTGCGTTTCTCGACCTTGATAACATGTTTGCAGTTAGCTTCCGTTGAAGTTCGTTTTTGCAGTTCACTTCCGTTGAAGTTCGTTAACCCGCGCCCGGCCGGGGGGGGGGGCTGTTTGAACACCTCCTCCTTGCGGTTTTGCGTGGATATAAAAAAGAGGGATGAATCTTATCTACAGATATGAAAATTTTACACCCAGGTCGCTCAAGGTCAGGTCACCAGACCACGTCAAGTGACCTCACCTCAGAAAAGGTTAGAATGCTCTCCATAGCAACACCGACTGAACGATCGGCTTGAAACTTTTAGCGATTGATAAGAGTAACTGTTAGGGAATACCGCCGGTCTACCGGGCAGGTGGCCCGAATGCCGGACGCTCGAGCGCCGGCTGGCGGGCGCGGCGGCTCGGTCGGTCGGTGCCGCGTGAGTTACGTGTGCGCTCGGCCTGCCCCCCGGCGGTGAGCGATCAGCTGACCGGGCCCGGGCGGCCGGTAGCGGGGGCTGTGGCGAGCATTATTGGCTGTTGGTCCGTGCTGGGACGAAGTTGTCGGTCTTGGATGTGTGAATTGTCACCGTTCGTGGCAAATACAAGACTGATTACTTTACAATTTGGTGCCGAAACCCGGGACGTTGCTCGGGACAGTGCAAGTGAGCATTGTTGTGATGGGTTGATGCCCAAGTGCTATCGTCAGTGGGCGATTTGTCGACGATTGCGGTGGACTGTCGGCAGTCGTCGGCGGTGAATTTCCGTCGGCTGACGGCGGCTTCGTGAGCGTTCTGAGGCTGCTGTGCGAACGCTATGGCGGAGCTGGAGCGCCTGCTGAGGCGGCGTGTGGCGGCGAAGGGCTGGGCCACGCGCTCGGCCAACGTCTTGGCTGATCTGCTGGAGCAGAAGATGGACGAGGAGGTGGCTGGTGTGAGCCCTCGGCTGCTGCTGCTTGATGCGAAAAGAGAGTGCGAGGCGCGTCTGGCCGCCTTGGACGAAGTACAGGCCTCTGTCGAGTGTGAGCTGAATCCAGAGGTCCTGGAAGGTGATTTGGAAGCTGCCTGGTCGTTCCGAGAGGGGATAAAGCGCGTTCTTCTCCGTGCTGCAGAGGTGCAGCACTCGGCTGAAGCAGGTGAACAGGTGCCTCCTGCATCAGCTAGTGGTCGATTTGGAGGTGCACGTCTGCCCAAGCTGGAGCTCCCGAAGTTCGACGGTGATGTGATGAAGTGGGGAACCTTCTGGGAGTCGTTTGAATGTGCAGTGGACCAGGCGGATCTGTCTGAGGTCCACAAGCTGACCTACCTGAGGTCTCTTCTCGTTGGAGAAGCAAAGCAGTGCGTGGAGGGCCTCCCCCTCAGGGCTCAACACTACGCTGCCGCCTGTGACCTGCTGAAGAGCCGGTTTGGTCGCCCAGAGCTCATCATCTTCGCTCACGTGCAGCAGCTGTTGAGCCTTGGCAGCTCAAGTGAAACCAAGCTGCAAGACCTGGTCGACCGGCTCCTGGTGCAGGTGCGGAGCCTGGCTGCGCTGGGCGTCACTGGTCAGCAATATGGAGTGATCCTGACGCCTCTCATCCTGTCGCGCCTGCCCTCTGAGGTGCGCTTGGAGTGGGCCAGGAGCAGTGTTGGAAGAGAGGGTGACCTGGACAATCTCATCAGCTTCCTGCAACAAGAGATCTCCAGGCTGGAAAGGTCAGGCGTGTATGAGGGTCTGACGTCAACGAGGACGACTACCTCTCCAGGCCAGGCAGCTGCTGCTGCCACTGGACGCCGACCTGCCTTCTCTGGTGGGCGCCAGGGACCGGCGGCTGGCCTCCTGGGCCAGCGTGGGGCTCGTTCAGCCTCCCGCCCTTCTACTGCTGCTCTACAGTCTGCCGCTGCTGTGCGGTGTGGCTTCTGCGGACAGCAGCATCAGACAGCTAAGTGCTTGGGGTGGCAAAGACTGAGTGTAGATGACCGGTTCAGCTGTGTAAGGGAGAAACGCTTGTGTTTTTGCTGTTTGGAGACTGGGCACATGGCTAGACGCTGTGCTGCCAGATGTGGGAAGTGTGGTGGGCGTCACCATGTGACCCTGTGTGCTACTGAGGGTGATGAGGGTTCCCGGAGGGTGGATGCTGGGGTTGGAGCCAGGGAGGGGGCCCCCACCCAGGGTGTAGCCATGGGGGGAGGGGGACAGGGTGAGAGTGTTTCACTTTCATGCACAACCAATGGAACTGTCACATTGCTGCCTGTCGCCACAGTATTGGTCCCTTCCGTGGATGGTAACAGTGTTGTCAAAGGTACTCTGATCTTTGATGGAGGTGCAGACCGCTCATTTGTGACAAAGTCGTTCATGAGGAAGGTCAAAGGAGAGCTTGAGGGCTCTGTCGAGATGAGCTGTGCCTCCTTTGGTGGCTCAAAAATGACTGATGTGTGTGATGTGTATGAAATCAGTGTGACTGGCCTGAATGTCTCTGTGCCCACAGCTGAAAAACTGCGAGTAGTGGAGGTGGAGCAAATATCGGCGCCCCTGCGGAGACCACCTGTGTCCTCGAACCTGCTGCAGCCCTTCAACCACCTCCAGCTGGCCGCTGACTGCCCCTCGTCTGAGTCCACGCTGCACATAGACCTGGTGATCGGGCAGGACCAGTACTGGGCCCTTGTTAAGGCGGGGCTGGTGAGGGATGGTGGGCTAGTGGCTATGGAGACAGCCTTTGGCTGGGTTCTCTCTGGTGCCGTGGATGGACGGTCGAAAGTAGAGGGCTGACAGTTACTGACCTTGGTAGTGCCGCACACCTGTGGCTGTGATGTGTGGGCTCAGGGTCCCTGTGATGTGGAGAATAGCGATGAGAGTGAGGATTCATTGCTAAGGAGGTTCAATGAGACGATAGAGTTTGAGGACGGGAGGTACATAGTACAGATTCCTTGGACAGATTCTAGGGATCAGTTACAGGATAACAGAAGGGAAGCAGAGAGGAGACTGATAAGTTTGGAGAGGCGGCTTCAGCGGAATCCCCCTCTCCAGGCTGCCTATGGTGCTGCTCTTCAACAGATGGAGGATGATGGCTTCATCAGTGAGGTGCCTCCTGATGAGCTCGTGACCGAGAACGTGACGTTTTACCTACCTCACAGACCAGTTGTGAAACTGAGCAGCAGCACTACCAAGGTGCGACCCGTCTTCGATGCCAGTTCGAGAGGGTCTAACGGACTGTCCTTGAATGATGTTGTGCACACTGGCCCCTCTCTGATGCCCAGCGTGCAGGATGTGTTGCTGCGTTTCAGGCGTTGGAGATATGGCGTCAGTGCTGATGTGAAGCGTGCCTTTCATCAGATCTGTTTACAGGATGAGGACAGAGATGCACACCGGTTCCTGTGGCGCCAAGATGGACGCCTCCGTGTGATGCGCTTCAAGCGTGTGGTGATGGGTGTGGCGTGCAGCCCCTTCTTGCTCAATGCGACCATCAAATACCATCTCTCACAGAGCCCTGACAGCAAGGTGAAGACGGAGCTGTTGGACTGCCTCTATGCGGACGACTGGCTGTCCGGGGCCGACAGCGAGGAGGAGGCGGCGGCTCTGCTGCAGGATGCCTGCACCGTGATGGCTGCTGCAGGCATGGAGCTGACTAAGTGCTCCAGCAACTCGCCGCTCCTGTTGGACGCGGTGAGACAGGGGGCCGCCTGTTCAGAGAATGAAAGTGTGAAGGTGCTCGGCGTCACCTGGTGTCAGGATGATGACACACTCTGTTTCACAGGTGACCACCTGCCTGTTGGGATTGTGCCGACAAAGCGTGTGGTGCTGTGTATGATGGCCCGCGTGTATGACCCGCTTGGCTTACTCAGTCCCTTCACAGTGCTGGCCAAGATTTTATTCCAAGAGCTATGGGAGCTCAAGGTGGACTGGGACGAGGAGCTTCCGGAGGAGAAGGCAGAGCTGTTCTGCCGCTGGCTGGACGGCTGCCGGCGACTGCGGGACGTGAGGGTGTCCCGCTGCTTCACTGCGATGTCCGCCGGTGACTGGTCGTCACTCACAGGTGATGTGGAGCTGCACGTATTTGCGGACGCTTCTCTGAAGGCGTATGGTAGCTGTGTCTATCTCAGGTTCGTGCAGCCTGACGGTTCATACCGCGTGTCTTTCGTCATGTCCAAGGGACGCGTGGCGCCGCTGAGGCAGCGGCTGACTCTCCCCAGACTGGAGCTGCTGGCGTGTCTGACGGCAGCAGAGCTGGTGAGACTAGTTATCGAGGCTCTGCGCCTACCGGAGGAGACCCCCTATGTGTGCTGGAGCGATTCTATGGTCGCTCTCGGATGGCTCAGGGGGCGACCTGAGCGATGGGATGTGTTTGTACGTAACCGTGTTTCTCGCATACAGGAGCTGACCTGCTCAGAGAACTGGCGCCACTGCCGGTCTGAGGATAACCCTGCTGACCTCATGACTCGGGGCGTGTTGGCAGAACAGCTTGTGACGTCACCGCTGTGGTTCAGCGGACCGGAATGGCTGTCACGGGCGGAGACGGCGCCCGTGTCTGCTGACGTCACACCACCTGCTCCTCAGCTGCCTGAGGAGGTGGATGCTGTGGCCGGTGCAACTCTGACGGCGGTGAGAGTGGACGAGTCTGAGCGCGGCCTGTTTCAGGTGACGAGATACGGGACGCTGGCGAAAGCCACGCGTGTCGTGGGGTGGACGCTGCGGTTTGTCTATAACTGCAGGCACCGCTCAGAGCGCCGAGCTGGTGAGCTCACAACTGAGGAGCTGGCGGCTGCCTGTGACCATTTGTATCGTGCCGCACAGGTAGACAGCTACTCTGCCGAGATTGACCTGCTGCGGCAGGGCAAGCCAGTGCCCGCCAGCTCGCCACTCCTCAGATTGACGCCCTTTCTCGCTGATGACGGTCTTCTGCGCGTGCGCGGGCGGCTGCAAATGTCTGACTTGTCGTATGAGGAAAAGCATCCGATAATTATTCCCAAAGGCTACCTGGCAGAGCTGCTGGTGCGTGAGCGGCACAGGGTGATGAAGCACTGCGGTGTTTCGACCTTGATGACCGCCCTGAGGTCCAGCCTTTGGATCGTCGGTTTGCGCTCGATCGCGCGGCGCGTCGTGAGGAGCTGCGTGTCCTGTCGGAGGCACGACTCTCGAGCCTGCTGCGAGCCGGCGCCACCCCTGCCTCGTGACAGGGTGACCGAGGCGAAAGTTTTCGAAGTTTGTGCACTTGATTTTGCAGGTCCTCTGTTCTCTGCCGATTGTCCGAAGCAGAAATTGTATATCTGTTTGTTTACGTGCTCTGTGGTGAGGGCCGTGCACCTCGAGTTGACGGAGTCGATGGGAGTTGACGATTTTTTGTTAGCCTTTCAGAGGTTTGCAGCGCGGCGCGGTGTTCCGTCGACTGTTTATTGTGACAATTTCAGGACTTTCAAGTGCGCCGAGCGTCTGTTACAGGGGCAGTACGGCCGACTCGCGCCGAGATTCAAATACTCGGCGCCACTGGCTCCCTGGTGGGGAGGCCAGTTTGAGCGCATGGTGCGCAGCGTTAAGGCGGCGCTGAAAAAATCCCTCGGTCAGAGACATCTGACAAAAACTGAACTGCAGACTGTGCTGACAGAAATCGAGGCTTGTGTGAATTCCAGGCCGCTGACCTTTGTTGGTGATGCACCTGATGACCCTGTGCCACTGACCCCTGCGCACTTTCTGACTGGGCACAGTGTGGGCTTCCAAGTGCGGTCGGCTCAGGAGCCCTCCGCTCAGACAGCAGATACACTCAGATCGCGCGCGAAGGCTAGAGCGAGGCGTCTGAACAAGTTCTGGACGGTTTGGAGTCGTGATTATCTCAGGAGCCTCCCTCTAGCGGTGAGGCGCTTCAGATCCCAAGGTGGGCTGGTGGAGGGTTCAGTTGTCCTCCTTCAGGACGAGAATCAGCCCCGATTTAAGTGGGAGATGGGAGTGGTGACCAGGTTGTTCCCTGGGAGGGATGGTGTGCCCAGATCTGCCGAGGTACGAACGTGCCGTGGACGGAAGACGAGGGCAGTGCAGCGTCTGCACGACCTCGAGATCCTGAGTCCGTGAGTCCGACCATCACACCGTGAGTCCGTGAGTCCTCTTCTCACCCTGACCTCGGCTGCCCAGTGCCCGTCTCCGCATTGGTGTGATATTTGTCGTGGTTTAGTTTTGCGCCGATGTGTTTGTTCAGTTTCTCGTCGATTTTTATAATGCGCCGATTTGATTTATCGTATGCTAAGCCGGTGGTATGTGATGTGTTGTGAACTTGCGAAACGTCTGTCCCGTTTCACGGGGGGAGGATGTTAGGGAATACCGCCGGTCTACCGGGCAGGTGGCCCGAATGCCGGACGCTCGAGCGCCGGCTGGCGGGCGCGGCGGCTCGGTCGGTCGGTGCCGCGTGAGTTACGTGTGCGCTCGGCCTGCCCCCCGGCGGTGAGCGATCAGCTGACCGGGCCCGGGCGGCCGGTAGCGGGGGCTGTGGCGAGCATTATTGGCTGTTGGTCCGTGCTGGGACGAAGTTGTCGGTCTTGGATGTGTGAATTGTCACCGTTCGTGGCAAATACAAGACTGATTACTTTACAGTAACAGTATGTATGTCGTAGGCATCGGGTGAAATCCGGCATTTCATGAAATGTCTAGGCATTACATGGAATGCCGGCAAAAACTGAAATCTTCGTAGAAATACGGGCGTTACAGCGAATGCCTGAAAATTTTAGGCTTTTCATGAAGTGCCAGGCGGAGGCCAGGCACTCCCTGAAATGTGGTCAAAACCAATTGAGTACATTTGTTGCCTAGGCATTACATGAAATGCCCGACTGACGGCCGGACTTTTGACCTTTCGACCTCGAAAGGTCGAAAGGTCAAAAGTTGACCTTAGGTCACGTGACCTAAGGTCAACTTTTGACCTTTCGACCTTTCGAGGTCAACATACATATCTTGCGATGCGGATTGACGAGAGGATCACGATGGTGCTATTAGTTTGTTCCTAGCTGGGATACCTTGAAAGTTAGCATATTTACGTCTGGACAACGAGTTGCGGGGAAAAGTGCTGATTGTGTTGCAGTTTTAGGAGCCGGTGATTAGGCTGGATTTTTGGGTTACTTTTTCGTTCTGATTCATGTATTTCATAGTGTTTGGCTTTTGAATATTTTAGTTCTTCCAGATAAATATTACTTGCCTTACAACTTTTGTAAAAACGTTTCATTTTTTTTTATAAGCCGACGTTCAGAGTCCTAAAAATACATCAGCACTACAATCATTGTAAACAAACAAATGGAGCACCACTTGGCTCTGTTCCAAGGCCATTTTTAGTTTATCTGGTGGTTTTCTTGCTCTTGTACGTCGTTTTGTTGGATGTTTTGAATCCCTTAAGATTGACTTATATCATATTTAAGAAGCATGTTGACTGAAAACAATCTGAAGTACCCAGGAGGCTGACAGAGGTCCTGACTACTGAGCAATATCAATATCAAGTTGAACAAGTTATTAAATTTTGGTTGATAAACGCAAGGTGATCGGGCTCATATATCAGCAAGAAAAAGTAAAATTAAAAGAGCTTATTGTCCAAAAACAAGCTACAATATTGCAGACCTTGGAGCAATACTGAAGAGCACGCTGAGCAGGATCATGCCAGAAAATGTTGACTGATGAGCGCATATTGATGTATTGGTATGAATATTGAATGATAACTTACAACAGCAAGATAAATTAGTGCTAACTATCAAGTTAAAATCTAGAATGAATGGACTTGGGCAGTTTTACTATGCTTAGATGCTATGCAGATTGTAATGTGCATCAGGTACTCAGTGTCTGGCAAATGAAACATGCGATCATTCCGTTGCTACTGGAGTAGAAAGCTTGGATCACTAAATCCACTTTATGTTTATTTTGATTTTTGATGTTAATCATCATCACTGTATTTCTTGAAAAAAGGATTGTAGTAAAATTGTCAATGTGACAATCCATGCAACGATGTGATCATATTATGTGTTCATAGTCATTCGTGATAGTCATTATTGGTCCAATATACAATGGCAAAGCTCTCAGTCTCAGCGTTTCTTCCTGTGGATGGTCGGCAGTGACTCAGAGCTTAGAAGCAGGTATTAGCTTTCTTCACAGGGCTGGGATAAAAAGTACTGAGGGTCATCTTCCACCAAGGAACTCTACTTTGACATGGTATGAGATGTAGGCACAAGTAGGTAGGTGCTCAGTTCCTATAGTCAGTAGTGTATGTTTAGTCGGGTTAGCTTAGATTAGATTGTTAGTTTTTTAATTTGCCAAATGTCCATAAAAATGTGACCTGAGCAATGAGCATACCTGAACCTGACTAACCTGACAGCTGACCTAACCTCAATCATCACACATATTTGCAGCCTACCCAAGACCTGCATGGCAGTAGCACCCAGTTATAGGTAGGTACTCGCCCTAACTCAATCTTACCTGCTAACCTTCAACTTGCCAAAAGTTAGCTCACATTGCCAAGCTGCGTCCAGGGAAACAGTCAACTGAGGAACTGGCTCATTGGGTGGCTGGTGTGAGTCTGTGCATTTAAAGTGTTTTTTTCTCTGAAGCTGCTCTGCACTGCTGTATGTCATGTTAGATGCTCAGAAAATGTGGGAAATGATTACTAAGCTACTTTAATGCTTTGTTAATGCTCGAGACATGAACAAGTACAGATCCTGCAGGGTACAGCTATGAGTTAGGTGCTAGGTGAGTATGTTATGTGAATGTGCTGTTCCCTGTTTGACTGTAAGTATAAAAACAAGCACAGAGTCACAGTTATATTTAATCTCCACATAAACATACAACAAAACCGGCCATATAGTCTAACTCCGAACACACCACAGATAACTTAAGCCTTTGTAGGCACAAAAATGTTTTGATTAACAGGACAGGTTTACAATATATCCTCTGTCCTTGGGGGATCTTGCTGCCAAGTTCAGGTATGAATTATGATGACTGAACTTCAGGATTGATCAACCTTTTCTTAGCCACTGCTTATATACGAGAAAGACCAAATGCTTGTTTGTTTTGATTTACAGGACATGTATACAATATATCCTCTGTCCTTGGGGGATCTTGCTGCCAAGTTGAGGTACGATGACTGAACTTCAGGATTGATCAACCTTTTCTTAGCCACTGCTTATAAACGAGAAAGACCAAATCAAAATGCTTGTTTGTAAACTGCGTTGAAAATTTAATGATCCACCTTCAATTCTGACATGAAGGCACAAATGAAATAGTTCCCTCTCCTTTTGGAATACACAAAGCAAAATAATTAATAAATTTTAGTGGATGGACAAGAGCAATTAGCATATCTTCCCCTCAAGTTAACTTCTGGCACTGTTGATGAATTATACTGACGCTTATTCGCTTCATATTTTGTAACAAACGCGCTAAAACTGCAATATAACAGCACTATATGCTTCTTGGCAAAATGCAATAGTATTAAAAATTTAGCCCTGATGGCATTCATTCTTGGTGGAAACGTAATCACAAAATATTTTGTAGTAACTATTAAATTCCGGCCGAAAACAGTGCACGGTTTAAAAAAGAATCACTCCAATGACGGTCCATTCTTGCGGTCCTGAAATCGCCACTATTTCCGGCCTCTCCAACGCAACTCGTTGTCCAGACGTAAATATGCTGAAAGTTATTCGAGAAAAACTTCATATATATGTAGTGCCGCAATTTCGACTTCCTTTTTGCTCCTGTGACGTCATCTTTGACCTGACCTGAAAATGACATCAGTAAAAATTATAGATATTATCCGTGTGTACCCTGCAGCGTTTACCGCTTGTCGCTATCTTGCTTTATTCTCGAGATCTTGCTGTCGCTCCCGCTCGTCACGTGACCTAAGGTCAACTTTTGACCTTTCGACCTTTCGAGGTCAACATACATATGTTTCGATGCGGATCGACGAGAGGATGACGATGGTGATATTAGTTTGTTCCTAGCTGGGATACCCTGAAAGTTATTCGAGAAAAACTTCATATATATGTAGTGCCGCAATTTTTACTTCCTTTTTGCTCCTGTGACGTCATCTTTGACCTGACCTGAAAATGACCTCAGTAAAAATTATAGACCTTATCCGTGTGTACCCTGCACCGTTTACCGCTTGTCGCTATCTTGCTTTATTCTCGAGATCTCGCTGTCGCTCCCGCTCGTAATAATGGACAGGTCTTAAAAATGACCTGACCTGAGGTCAACGCAGGGCGATATCCACTTTTTTTATTTTCGCATATGAATGACAATTGATAAGGCTTTAATCGTCATCAGACAAAATTGCAACTTTCAGTGGGGAAAATATCAAGGTCACTCTTCGAAAAATAGATCAAAAGGTCACGTCATCAAAATTCTCGAAAAATGAAAATCCGAGATAGCCAAAATGTTTGTTGGCTGATTGTGAGTTGAACCATATAAAGTTTTTATCGTAGAAAGCCAATAGTTTTTGAGTTATAGGCCGCCAAACATAGGGCTGCAGCGCGACCTCCAGGAATTGCCCGAGGCTATATCTCGGAAACCGTTGTTCGGAGAAAAAAAATCCTTGCCACAGCTGGCTTCCCCGCCCATCACAACCCCTTACACCAGTTTTCAACGAAAAATAAAATATGAGGGTGCAAATTTAATTTTTATTTGTCGATTTGTCGTGGAACTCATTGTCGTGGCCGGTACTTTCTGAAACGATTACCGCAGCTATGTGGTTTCCCGCGCTTCCCGCCCAAAGTGGACCGTGGGCCGCTCGATCCTGCTAACATCCACGCAGTGATCACTGATGCAAGGAATGATGTGTATCAGCTGAGTACGCGCGCCGGGGTCATAAAGGGCTGGTTTCCGCGCTCAGCTTTGCGGGAAACCGATGCAAATGAGGTTGGGGTGGTCGGAACAGATAGCACTCTTGGCCTGAGAGAGGCGTTCCGAGAGCAGTCACTTTTTGGAGGGCAAAGGATGAAGCAGTGTGCATGCCGGGCCAGCGCCAAACAGTGCAACACCAAAAGGTGCAAGTGCCGTAAGGCTGGAATGATGTATACGAATCGGTTCCACGCAGCGCTCCCATGTGTCAACAAATAATAAAACAGTTCTGGAACCTTTTGTTTGAAAATGCGGTCTCTATAGGAGAGTTTCCAGACGATATTTTTTTTTTTTTTACTGCCTATGGACCAACACAGCAGACCCCACACTTCAGAGAAAGCCGATAACTGCACAGTGTAATATTTGTGTACTAGCTAACAATAAAGTAGGTACGGTGTGTCTAAAAAGTATGTCCCCTGGTTTGGCTCTCCCACCGCAGGCGAATCGGTAACTTGGTGGAATCCGCCACCGAGGTAGGGAGGGTCAGAGAGGGGAAGGGAGGGGAAGGAGGGGCAACCGCTCGGCACCAGGCGATGCCTGGCTGACCCCGCGCTCCCTCCCTGACCTCTGTCCTGCCCTCAGGCGAGGACCGATTTTCTCGGCCCGTAGCTGCCGAGCGATGAAGCCGAGCTCGCGTGGCGCGACTACACTGGCCCAATCTTATAAAGGGAGTGCTATTCATTTCACGGCAATAGGTAATCTTTATAGTGATAACCAGCACTCAGCAGTGGATGTGTAAACATACAGTCCAAAACAAACGGTAGCATCAAGCACACAATTGCTTCACAATATGCTCTCCCATTCCACTTCTATGGAGGGTGTAATTTCTTAGGGCGTAAAATTCGCGCTGCTGCAAACGAAGACACTGCCGAACTTTATGAAAACGGGCGCTGGGATTCCGTCAATATACGATGGACTTCAATGCGTGAAAACAATTTTGCACTTAGCCGTAATAATAGCCGTAAGTAACATCACATCCATTCCCCGGCGTTATAAGATTGGTCCCAGCAACCCACGAGGAAGTCTGTTTATAGAGCGTATTATCCGCAGAGAGAGAGAGAGAGAGAGAGAGAGAGAGAGAGAGAGAGAGAGAGAGAGAGAGAGAGAGAGAGAGAGAGAGAGAGAGAGAGAGAGAGGGAGCGAGGGAGCGAGAGCGAGAGAGAGCGAGAGAGCGAGAGCGAGAGCGAGAGAGCGAGAGCGAGAGAGTGAGAGAGAGAGAGCGAGAGAGAGAGAGCGAGCGAGAGAGCGAGAGAGAGAGAGAGAGAGAGAGAGAGAGAGAGAGAGAGAGAGAGAGAGAGAGAGAGAGAGAGAGCTGCAACCTGGCATAGCTGTCCTTTGACTCAAGCTAGATTTTGTGACACTAACCGCATTTTCAGGTCCTTGTCAATGACCTACGACGTCATTGGTGAACCTCTGTGCATGGTCCTCAGATGTCGCAACTTGGCAACGCCCTCAGTGCCAGAGCAGCTTTCACAGGGAGTTGAAACCTTCAGGACCTGCTCCTAGCATCCCAAAGAGGTCTCACGACTTGTAAATGTATCTGGGATTTTTAAGACGGTCACGTGACCAAACCATTAGTTAAAAAGGAAAATGGCTATTTTGTCCCCGGTAACGATCTCGAATTATCTCAACCACAGGGAATCGTGATTTCATGCACTTCTTACACGGTTTGGTGTTTTGCAAATTTTGCATTGTTGAGCTTGCGTAACGTCATTTATGACGTCATTGAGGCCATAAGTTTTTCGTCAATAGCTCCCGATCAAATTGGGCTAGCGAGTCGGGAAAACCACCATTCACCAATGCAGTGGAAGACCTGTCGAATCAAATGATATGCGATATCACCTCCTTTAACCAGCTTCGTGACCTGGGACTCTGACCTGACCTTGATCTGAGGTCAACCTCAGTTGACCTCAACCGAACAAAACGTATGCCTACCATTCGACACCTCTGAGCGAGGCAAAATAAACGATTATGCAAAAACCGCGGCTCTGCGGTCATTTTTGCGGTTATTTATCAAAAACCGATTTCTTGCCTTGGGCCATATTACCTGACCCTGACCTGGTTAACGCGTCATAAGTTTCCTCGGCGAACACTACTGTTTATTAGGCGTCTACCAAAGATGAACTATCCAAAGTTCTCACTTTATGAAAATAATGTAAAATTTCCTTTTTATTTCAATTTTGTTTTTCTTTCTGATCAATTAAAGGAAAACTAAAACAAAACATTAAAATAGCAAAAACAAAATGACGAGTGTATTTTTCTGTCACAAATTTCCAGGAGTGTTTTTGCAGCGATAGTAGCTCGGCATCGTTAACTTCGATCCGGATATTGTTGTTCAATGGTGGCCTCTGCGAACTTAGAAAAGCTGTTTATGGTCATGAAGGCCTGCATTGGCACACTCTATTACCACGATGTGGTTAACCAGATGTTTTTCTTCAACGCTTCAACGGCTCAGACACGTCGCTAAACGTGGCACCCGTAGCAAACGTGTCAAACGTGGCAAAATTTCACTGTCCCTACGAACCCTCATCAGCACTCGTTGGCTTGGTGTGTGGCCCCTGCCCTTTGGCCGAGACAGCCGCCAGCCTATACTGATACCGCGCGGCGCACCCCTCCTAGCGGGCGGGGGAGCGCACCACGCGCTCCCCGCCCACACCCCTCCCTCCTTCCCGAGGTCGTGTCACGAAGGTTCGGGATTACGCTACTATCAGCCACTGCGTAGCTGTCGCCCAGCGCATGGGAATGCGTGGTTTGGTCCGGATTCAGCCAACTACCGGCTCGCGACACCAGCGCCGCGTGGTGGCGAGGGGACATTCTTTTTAGACATACTATACGCTGCGCTGCAGACGAGACGATCCGTGAAATATCTCGTAGTGTTAGCCCATTTTACACCAATACGATAACGTCCCTCCCCCTCCCGCCCGCCGGCGTGTATATGCACACAACCGTCCGCGTACGAAAAGTTTTGTTACAGAGAGTGCCGGTCGTCTTTTGGGCAATCCATGTAATGCCTAGGCAACGAGTGTACTCAGTTAATTTTGACCATATTTCAGGGAGTGCCTGGCCTCCGCCTGGCATTTCATGAAATGCCTAAAATTTTCAGGCATTCGCTGTAACGCGCCTATTACTACGAAGATTTCAGTTTTTGCCGGCATTCCATGGAATGCCTAGGCATTTCATGAAATGCCGGATTTCACCCGATGCCTACGACATGTATAAAATGATTATCTCGAAATTTGCATACCGGTGGTGACATAAGGTCAAGTCAATTTTTGCGCCCTCTCCATTAGGTTTTATAAATGGGAGAAAATCGAAAGGTGCCTCTTTTAGGCAAACGTCATCCTAGGCACCCTCAATCACCTGGTTACATAAAAAATGACAACCTAAATCGGAAATTTGTACCCGTGACCCCTCCTTATGTCTATGGGGTCATCTCAGGTCACGAAACGTCTCCACAGCTTTTGACAATAGCATTTGTTATAGACACGCTAGAGCGTTGAAAACACCTTAGATGTGTTCAGGCCTTATCGACGATACGGTTTGACGGATGTGCAACATGACCTTTCAGGTCAGGTCACCTTGAATTTAGTTCAAATTTTCTAAATGACCTGATAAGGTCAAATTATATGTAGTTCATTCGGCGCGTCTCGACGAGAGTAACACGATGCTGACAAAAGAAATGTCGTGCCTTTTCCTGAGTCGAAAATTGTTAAAGAAAAAAAGTGTTTCATAAAAACGACTATTTTAAAAGTTTTTTCTCTCAAGAGGCTAAACCGTTAACCCGAGCACCGACGGGGGGGGGGGCTGTTATCCACCCCCCCCCCCTTTGAGGTTATCGTGAATAGCGGGAAAACCGCGGCGCGTAGCGCCGCGAAATTTGGCATGACTATTTTCTCATTAATTTTACACATGGTGTGCAAGTTTGAACCTCCTAACTTTTAAGGTCAGATCACCAGGTTACTTCGAATGACCCAACCTCAAATCACTTTTTTGCAACTTTGTCACGTCGTGTCAGAGCTACAGTAGATAACGGAGTATGATTCGATGCGGATTGACGAGAGGATCACGATGGTGCCCTTAGTTTGTTCCTAGCTTGGCTAATTCGAAAGTTATTCGAGAAAAACTCTTCATATCTAGCGCCGCCATTTTGACTTTTTTTACCCCTGTGACGTCATCTTTGACCTGATCTGGAAATGACCTAATTAAAAATTGTAGACCTTGTCCGTGCGTACCCCATGCCGTTTACCGCTTGTCGCTATCTTGCTTCGCTCTTGAGATCTCAGGGGGCGGGCGGTCATCCGCCCCCCCGTCGGTTCTAAGTTGGCGCGGACCCCCGTCGGTGCGCGGGTTAATCGCAGGTCAATTCTGAGAACAGTTTACGGAAAGAACGTTACAAGAACTATTGAATGCGTTTTTTTTTGTGGCGCTGCAGCTCTGTTTGTACCCGGGTTATGCGCCGGAGTTGTCAAACAATGTTGAAATAGGCAAAATGTGACCTTTGCTGACTTATGGTGACCTGACCTTTGACCTGACCTAGAAAATGACCGAGTTACTTTCGGCATGATTTTTTACGCTCTTCCGAATGCCACGTACGCTTACGTGTCGCTACGTGGCCCAGGAGCCGAGTTAGAGAGAGAGGGTGTTCAAACGCCTCCCCCACCGCCTGTCCCAAACGCCATCCGTGGCGCAACTATGGAGCTCATTTTGTTCGGAGAACTGTAAACAGGAGCAGCCCCATGAGGTCAGTCGAAAGGGTCCCATCATCGGCTGTTGCCTGTTCCTCGGGCCCCATGGCCTGGGCAGGGCCTTCTCAGCGGGCCCTTCCGTTTCTGGGGCCCGGCCAGGACAAGCTGTTTCTGAGACTGGGCACGGAAGTGTATATCTGGGCTCGCTTTCTTGATACGTTGTCGAGGCCGAGGGACCAGCTCAAAAGCCTGCTTCAAGGCTTTCTGAGCGGGCCCTTCCGCTTTTGTAGACCTCCCGGGCCCCCGGTTGTCATTGGCTTGGCCCGGTCCGCTTGTGGGGCCCGGCTAGGGACCCATATGAGCACCGGCAAGACCCTATGGGCCCTTTTTGGACCCGAAAGCCTGGGCAAGATCTTCTCAGCGGGCCCTTCCACATCTAGGGCACAGACAGGCCCTGTGACTGGGCACGGAAGAGGATTTTTTTCGGATTCGCTAACCATAACTTCTCCGGGGCCAATTAGCTCAAAAGCGATACCTTTGGGCCCGATAAGGGACCCGTTTGGAGTCCGGCAGGGCCATAGGGGCCCACCCTCAAGCTCGAAGGCTCGAGCATATCCTTCTGAACGGGTCTTTCCGCTTTTGGGGCCCTGCCGGGCTCCAAATTGCCCTCGCTCTGCCCAAAAGTGGACCGAAGGGCCCAGTTACGGACCTGTTTGTGGCCCGGCAGGGCCCCAGGGGCCCATCCGCGAACCAAAAAATTCGAACAAATCCTTCTGAGCATGCCCTTCCGCTTTTTGGCCCAGCCGACCCCAAATTGTTCCTGACTAGGCCCCAAAGCGGGCCCTTCGGGCCCGCTTTCTTGCTGCCTAGCGGGCCCTGCCGGGCCCGCTTTTGGGGCCCGGCAGGGCCCAGGGGGGGGGGGGGCGACCGCCCCCGTCGCCCCCCCTTGGATACGTCCCTGCGTAACCTATAGGTCGTGTCACAACAAGCGGGCAAGAGGCGTCTGAAAGCTGGCCACGAATCTCCAAAGTTCAAATTTTTGAATGAAGTCTTCTTAGTTTGAGTGCGTTTCAGGTACCATGTAGTTTTCACTTTTCTTGATAGACTTTGTGTCAGGCTATTTAGTTAAATGTGAATAATATCAAGGATCATTGAAGACATTACGGTTTTTGGCGATAGCACTATTGATCGCATTGACCGGATAATTGAGGGCACCAATTTACTCAGAGTGAGCAGCCAAATCGAATGACAAGCAGTGTGACCCTCCAGATCGTATTACCTGTCCAACAGGTAGGACCTTTTGGACGCAGTCAGCAGGCGGGTTTGAATATGAAATTAGGTCTTTGGTACCAAAAGACGGGTATAAATATGAAATAGGCCTTCAGCATTCAGTGATGTGCAGTTGAAATGTGTAGTTAAGGGGTTTATAAAAAGATTACCTACAATGGCCGTTTTCTAACGGCCAATGTGTAGTTAAGGGGTTTCTAAAAAGATTACCTACAATGGCCGTTTTCTAACGGCCATCTGGTACACATTTGGTGAAGATTACGTGCAAGTTTAGTGCAGATTTGATCGAATTAGGTTCAGTGTGTTTCTTATAAAGTATCAGTTTGGGTTGCACAGACGCTTAAATACATCAGTTTTCAAATTATAAGACTTTATTTTCGATTAAAACACTGAAATAAATTCATGATGTGAAGATATTCATTGTTAAAGAGAAGAGATTTGGTGCAGATTTGGTCAAGTTAGGTGCATTCCCCAGATAGTCCGTCGTGAAAACGACTATAATACATTACATATAATACATTTTTTCCGAACACGCCCTTTGATTATAAAAGTAAAATGATTAACTTAAGTGACCATCCCACCTTAACATAAGTTTTGAGTTGAGATAGCCAATTGGGGTCCCTGGCTTGCAATTATCGGTTTGGACACTCACAACAACGAGAACTGCTTTAGCTCGGAGATATTTAATTTCAAACTTGCATTTTTTGAATTCTAAGGGACTAATGCATTTGAATGCCTCCTTAGAATTTGTGACATCAGCGGAGATCTAACGATTTTTAAATCTTTTACTAAAACCATCGGTAAAACGTGGTGGTATATACTCTGCTTAGCGCGCAACATCTGCCGCACTTGCAGGATGCCAAAGAATTGTTTCCAAATGACGTCGAAGGAACAGCGGAGGTATAAAAAAAAATAAACAAAAGTAAATGTCTAATATCTCGAACACCACTGAATATTTTTCGGTGAAATTTGGTAGATATTCATGCCAATTAATTAACTTTTTGAAGGTGGGAGGATCCGTAGAAATTATGCATTATTTGCAATTTTTCGAACCAATAAGAAGCAATATCGGAAATATTTGTTTTCTTTTAATTTTGCAACCGTTTAAATCAAGAGTACTAGACCATAGGTTTAAATACAATTGAACGGCTTGTTTGTCACAAGGTGTCAGGTATAATGTTATTCATACGCGAATACACTACACCTACTTGCAAATGGGTCTAATTTGTATTTGACATAACATTTTTGGCTTTGAAACCCGAAAAGCACTTCGGTTGAAAACCATAACTTAAAAAAAATCAGCTGTATGTGAACTTCGCCTTGCGAGTGGCGACTGCTAAATACCATCGCGTCTGGGAAGTCGTCACTAAAAATCTATTTGCATTTGCATAATCAGGACGAGTACAGGCATCAACGTGCCGCTGCTGACATTCAGTCGGCCTGGTACGAGCACACCCCCATAAATTAAAACTTTCTTATGCTGAGTGCTACTACACCCACTCTTAGTGGCTGGTTCTTTGAAGTTGCCGATGGGCTGCATGGTTTTTAGGGTTATCACATGTGGTGACATTTTGAAGTTTGCGACGCCGGGAGCCATGTGCAGACTTTCGATGGTTTCTTGTCTCCGCCCACACGTCAGACGAACCCTCGACTCTGAGAACTGCCATTCATTTCACCTTTTCGCAAAGTCTGCTTATTAATAGCAATGATAAAAAGGAAAACAGGATGTAGGTCACAGCATCAACAAATCACGGGGCCGGGCCGCCCAGTCACATCTCAACATTAGTCACTGTCACTAACGCCCATTGACCATTCTCTCAGGTAGACGCTCCCTCACGTCAATCGAGCTGGGAAAATCCTTTCCGTTCTTTGTTTATCACCGGTGACATGACCCTATCACCACCTATATCGTTAGTACCGGCTACCATACAGCCGCATAGGTCAGACGGCTTTGTTCGCGCGTCTCCATTGTGTGGCTGTGTTGACTGACGTCCGGTTCTGATCTAGTGTAAATGGATGCCGGTGCTGCTCCACGACCCGTCCAGACCTGGCATTGTGCGCGAGTAGAAACCACACCTATTGACTTGATATCGACACACGCATACACGCATACACAACACAATACACATACAAACAGCATCCCCTCCATCCCCCCCACACACACATACACACACACACACATACCCACAAACACACACAGGCAGGCACAGGCTCGTTAGCCCCTGGGAGGCAAATTAGCCAGGTAGAGCCGGCGAAGACGCATGTCGGCCGACCTCCCACCAAGTCCCCAGCTCACCATTCATCGACGGGATGCGCGTGCGCCGTGGCCGCCGCCGCCGCCGCCGCCGCCGCCGCCGGCGGCCGACACTCCGTATTGATTCAGAAGATGCAACAGGTATTTTCCAGGTGGGGTGTCCGCACGGCGTATCGAAGAGCCGTGTCGGCGGCCGCTGTGCACAACAGGTGTGCGGCCGGGCGCCGCGGGGACGCCGAGCGGGGCCGGACTCGCCGCCGCAGGGCATGACTGGACATGGCCTCAGGTGAGTGGCCCCCCGCCGAGGGCGCCGGCACGCCCGCAGTCGCGCCCGGCGGCCGCGCCGCGCCGCGCCGCGCGCCGATACCGGGCGCCGCTGTGGGCCCTCCGCCCCTCTGAACGGCGCCGCGCGCCGAGCGTCCAGGCCGCCCCAAGCCGAGCCGCCGCAGGAGCAGGCAGGACTTTTGGCCTGGGGAGGACTCTTCACACCTGTCAGGTCAAATTCAGGGCAGTGGTTGCGGTAGAGATCGCAATAATTTGTTTTGTGAAATTGTGCTGCTTTATATTTTTGTTTTCAAGAGCTAAGGCTTCGCGGCCTAAAGAGTGTTGAAAAACCGTGATCGAAAGTGTTTAATATTTTACACTCATAACGTCCAACTTGGCAGAGGTATTGTTAGGTCAATGTTCATCTCAGGTCAGCTACCTACCCTTACTTTGTCTAACGAAAATCAAGAACACGATCTTTTGTTATTTGTGTCCAGATCATCTAAAAAGAAAATTTTAGTTTAAACAGAACTCCAAGCTCTTTTTTTATAATTCACGAAGCCTATGCTCATTTGTGGTCCACTATTGTCAATCACCCCGAACTTAAATGTGAATACGTCAAACCTCTGGGAGGTATGCCTACAAATATTTCTGACATACGGTGTTATGGGAAGAAAAGTGGTTGGAAAGGGTCAGCAGGGCTGCTATAACGTGAAACATATGCGCGCATTTTAGCGACGGAAAGTTTTCTCTCTTTTTTTTTTTGCTAAAGCTGAGCTCAGATTTTTATGTAATATCCGGCCACGAATAGCTGATTTATGTTAACCTGCGCCGGACCGGGGGTGTTTGAACACCTCATCGCGGTTTATCGCAGATATATAAACAACGGCGGCGCTCAAATTTCGGACCCAGGTCTCTCAAGGCCAGGTCAACAGGTCACATCAAGTGACCTAACCAAAGAAAAAAGTTAGAATCCTCGTCATAGCTACACCGACTAAACGATCGCCTTGAAATTTTCCGTTTGATAAGAGCAGCAGTATGCACAAAATGTACATCTCAGAATTTAGATGTCAATGACCTAAGGTCAGGTCAATTTTGCGACCTCTCCATTATAAGTAAACGGGAGAAAATGTAAAGGCGTCTTTTTTGGACAAACGTCATTCCAAACACTCAACCATCGGTTTACAGATAAACTTGACAAGTTGAACCGAAAATGGCACCAGTGACCTCTCCTTATGCTCCTGACGTCATATCAGGTCACGAAAGGTCCCAGCAGTTTTTTACAAGAACTTTTGAAAGAGACATGCTATAGCGATGAAAATGCCTCAGATGTGTTCAGCTCGACGATACGGAACGACTGATATACAACATAGCCTTTTTCCGGCCAGGTCATGACCTTGACCTGAGGTCAGATTTTCAAAATGACCTTTCAAGATCAAATTACAGTTCATTCGACGCGTCTTGACAAGAGGAATACGATGCTTGCAAAATAAATGTCACTTTCTTGAGTCGAAAGTTATTGCGGAAACTGTTTGTCATTAAAACGGCTATTTTTGAATGTTTGCTCTCTGCAGGCTAAACCGTTCTGAAGTCAAATCTGAGAACATGATGGCGATAGAGCGTTGAAAGAAGCTATCGAATGCGCTTTTCCGCGGCGCTGTAGTTCAATTGGTTGCCGAGTTATGCGCCGGGTTTTCGAAAATTGTTGGAAAAGGCAAAATTTGACGTTTGATTCCCTCTGGCGACTTGGTTCTTGACATCTAAAAAGCGACCCAAAGTATTTTCTTAAATTTTCTTAAAGGTAGTGTGCCAGCTTTCCTGGACCGTATGGAGTTAATGGCCCAGATAAGGAGAACCGGATTTTTAGAACTTATCCATACCTTCAAAACTCATGGAAACGTCTTAAATTCTCCAAATTTTGAGTACCCCAGTGCGAAATTCGCCCCGACGGGTTGTCGGTCGTACCCCAACCACATTTCACACCACTATGAACAATAAATGCACACACTGAAATCGCTATTACCGATATGCTCATCCAATCAAGTTTCGATAAACCCGTTCAGCATCATTTCCTGCGGTTTCGAACACGCCTGTTAGGTGGTGCGGTAGACCGCGCCCAAAGCCAGGGCCCCGGTAACGTGAGGTAGCCGAGTCGGGGCAGCGTGCGCTGACCCAAGCCGGGGCCGCGCGTCCTCCCGGTGTCATGTGATAGCCCGGGGCTGCCCGCGGGGATGCGGTAGACCGCGCCCAAAGCTGCGGCCCCGGCTTGGGTCAGCGCACGCTGCCCCGACTCGGCTACCTCACGTTACCGGGGCCCTGGCTTTGGGCGCGGCTTCTGCTCATATTTTGTGGTGCGGTGGTGGTGCGTCGGGCCGCGCGCTCTGACTTCGGCCAAGAAAATGCGTCAGCTGATCATTGTCATTTCCGCCACTTGCGTGTGGTGAAATGGGGTCATAACTTAAGAGACGGCTTTTTCATATCAATTATTTTACATAAAATCATATTTCAAACCATAAATAATGTTCGACAGCCAAATAAAAGAAACAATACCAATACAGGCTTACAGTTTAAGGCTCGACATTGTGTTGTCTACGATTAGACAGCTGATAACTCATTCCCGTACGTCGTAACTCTATAATGACCTTTGCTCATTGTCACATGTGCGCCGCATTCGCGATTGTTGCCGACGCCTGTTTACAGGTCAGCCCACTACAGTTGTTATACATATCGAAAAACCGATAAACTTTTAGGCGAAAAAGGCACTATTCCAGGCCCATTTTTGATTTTTTTTGCGATATTAGGTAAAAACAGAAGCTTCTTATCCTAGGAAAAATAAAATGGGAAATCTTTCAAAGGTGGCACACTACCTTTAAGTATTTTTGACGCTCTTTCGAATGCCGCTTACTGCGTGTCGCTACGTGGCCCAGGAGCCTGAAACAGACTCTTTCCGCAGTCAGTAAATCACATGCAAGAGCCTCTTCAAATAGGTACATGGAAGCACGCCCGCTTCAAGGTCGACTAACGCAAGACAATGCATTTTCATTTACAATATGCCGAATTTTGTTGTAAAATTACCGTTCTTTCGACATTCTCGATTTTTTTCACACCAGCTTTCCTGGACCGTATGGAGTTAATGGCCCAGATAAGGAGACAATGATGATAAACGTTAAACAATGATAAACGTTAAATGTACGGCTCTCCAGTAAAAGTCTTGTTGGTTTTGCTTTTTCGGACATATCTGGTCCTATATAATGTTTAAATGCATAAGTATCAACCCAGATTATGTGTATGCACATTTACCACGAGACTGTGAAATTTCATCGTTGTATGCCAAATACTTTCCGAGATATCCACCAAAAACCTCATTTTCTGCCGTTTGGGGTATTCTGGCCGCAATCTTCCTGGGATCGCCTATGACATCCATGGTGCCACCTAGCGAGAGGGACGCGGAAACACAGAATCATGAATGAATCGAGCGCGTAGTAAACGGTGTATGGAAGGGAGACTCGGCAGAGGCTATCCGGGTGGCCGGCGCGCGGCGCGCCCTTAGGCATCGGCCGACCCTTCGGACCGCGTGGGGTCAGAGGTCGCGCTCGGGAAGTCTCGGCTCTGGGTTTTAGCGCTGTGCAGTCAGGAAGGGAGGGGAGGATAGCGCTAGCCCGACTGACTAGTATCTCGGCTGATTCGTGTGGGGTGGAACGGATCACAGAACGGGATGGTGGCTAGTGGTGGATGATGGGATGGTGGTTAGGTTAGTGCGTACTGCGTAGAACGTAGCTGAACATGTTTTTTTCATGGCAAACAACATGCAGCATAATGTGCGGGATTATGCCAGAACTCATACAAAAAGGAACTAATATTTCGGCCGAGGGAGTGGATGAGTGCCGTGACAAAGCATGACGATGCTGCCAAAATTGGGATGCTTGTTTGCTCCCATTTTTTATTAAGTTTTAACCCTAACATGCAGCGCTTGATCCGAACTTAGAGGTCCCCGACTGACCTTGGACCTTAAAATCGCACCCGTCCGGTGCGCCACCTTTTCTTAGGGGTGCTCTTCTTGGTTGTATCTGTTCTTACCAATAACTAAAGCAAATCGAATGTATAATAAAAAAGGCATGCCTCAAACATAGTTTAATTCACATCCGCTTGTGTGCATACTTGTTTTTACCTATACCTACCTTCTCGCATCATAATATATCACTTCAGTGCTTAACCTTCAACGGAATTTTGGGTTTTCTGCATATACCCCGGCCGAGGGGGGGGGGGCGATTACGACCCCTCTCCGTCTTTTTGCCCTTAATTGAGCTAGCGCCTTGCAGATAAAACTGAGCGCGTGCGTCGTATGAGATGCAGCAACTGGTACCCGAGTTGAATGTCTCAGGTCCACCGATAAACTCTGAGGTCAGTATAAGTGCTCCAAGTCGCGGGATCGGTTTTTGGTAAGCAACTTCACCTTAAGTGGTTACAGAGCCAAGAGTTTTGCATGCTCAAACGCGTCGAATAGTTTACGCTTTGTTTTTGTTGAGGTCAATTTAAGGTGTTTACCTCAGGTCATGTCAGGGCAGAGCCACTCAGGCCACGAGGCTGACTCAAGGAGGTCATATCGCTTCTTCGATGCGGTAGGTCCTTACAAGTCCACTGGTGGCTTCCCGACTCGCTAGCTCAATTTGATCAGGACTTTTTGGTGAAATCTCCTGTGACCTTAGTGACGTCATAAATGAAGTCGCCTAACTTTAAGAATGGAAAAGTGAATGCTGGGGCTTGCAAAAATTGTATAAAATCGCGAATTCATGCGCTTGAGACAGCTTTAGATGGCTCCCGGCGCCAAAATAACAGTTTTCAAATTTCCCAATTGATTAATAATCGTGAGGTTGCGTGACCGACCTGACTTCAGGTGACTCTTAACCTTCGCATGTGTAGGGGGGGGGTCGGATGGACCCCCCATGGTTTTTCGCGAATAACTCGCGTAAAAAGAGGTCGATCGCGACGAAACTTTCAGTACCCTCGCATCGATCAATTTTACACCTACCCTGTAAATTTCATGACCCTGACCCAAATGACCTTTGACCTGTGACCTCTTTTCCGAGACCATGTTTGGCCGGAATCGCGATTTCGCGTATGTCGGCTCGCACTAGCCGCGTGTTTGCAAGCTTTTTGTGGTTTCAAACGTTCAAACATGTGATTTGATGTTACTCCCGTGTGTGTCAAGGTCACCTGAAGGTCAGGTCAGGTCATTGACCTTTGGTGACCTCGGGTGACCTCGGGTCACTTTTTCGAGTTTTACATGTTTCTAGGCTAGTTTTTGGAGCTGAATTCGAATTTAGCAACCATTTGAACATTTACGAAGTAGTTTTGGTGACTTCGTAACATGTTACGAAGCTGTCAGAGGCGGTTGACACGTACTACGATTACCCGTCACGACGCCTACTGGTTGACCTGACCTGACCTGACCCGACCTGGTCTAAATGCTTCAAGACATCATCTGTGATCAAAACTAACACGATATTCGTGATCAGCACCCCGAAAAACCCCTTAGCAGCCACACTTTACGACTTTCTAACAGGTCCCGATTTTCCCGACTTTGGGTCATTGACCTGACCTGGAAGGTCAGGTCAGGTCACTGTTGACGTCATTGGTCAACGGCCTGACCTTAACCTTCGCACTTGTAGGAGGGTGTCGAACAGACCTCCTACCCTCAGTTTTTCGCAAATAACTCGCGCAAAAAGCGGCTGATTGCGGCGAAACTTTCAGTACCCTCGAGTTATTCAATATTACGCCTACCCTATAATTTGCATGACCCTGACTCAAAAGACCTTTGACTTGTGACCTGTTTTCCGAGACAATGTTTGGCCGGAATCGCGTTTTGGCGTATTTCGATTAAAACGCGTTTTATTGTCTTTTTGTGCCTTTAAGCGATCAAACATGTGAAAGGATGTTGATCGCATGGATTCTAGTGGGTATCAAGGTCACGTGAAGATCAGTCAGGTCACTGACCTTTGATGACCTTTGTTCACTCTTTCGAGTTCTACATGTTTCTAGGGTAGATTTTGGAGTTGATTTCGCATTTAGAAACCGTTTGAACATTTAAGAAGTAGTTTTGGTTCACTCGTAACATGTGACCTGACCTGACCTGACCCGACCTGGCCTAAATGCACGAAAACATCATCTGTGATCAAAACTAACTTGATTTTTGTGATCAGCACCCCGCAAAACTCTATAACAGCTTCACTTTACGAAGCTCTAACAGGTCCCGATTCCCCGACTTTTGAGTTATATTGACCTGTCAACCAATGACCTAGGACCTTAACCCTAGCCGGCACAGGCCATTTTGCGTCCTTCGACGGCACAAGGGGGGTTGGTACGACCCCCCCTCGCGTTTGGCCCCTGATCGAGCTAGAGCCTCGCGGAAAATAACGAGCGTGTTGCCCGTCACGAGAGGAAGCCGATGATACCCAATTTTAAGGTCCTAGGTCATCGGGTGACCTTCCAGGTCAGGTCAATGACCCAAAAACCGGGAAAATCGGGACCTGTTAGAAAGTCGTAAAGAGTGGCTGCTATGTGGTTTTCCGGGGTGCTGATCACGAATATCGTATTAGTTTTGATCAGAGATGATGTCTTTAAGCATTTAGACCAGGTCGGGTCAGGTCAGGTCAGGTCAACCGGTAGGGGTTGTTACGGGTATTCGTAATACGTGTCAACCGCCTCTGACAGCTTCGTAACATGTTACGAAGGCACCAAAACTACTTCGTAAATGTTCAAATGGTTGCTAAATTCGAATTCAGCTCCAAAAACTAGCCTAGAAGCATGTAAAACTCGAAAAAGTTAACCGAGGTCACCCGGGGTCACCAAAGGTCAATGACCTGACCTGACCTTCAGCTGACCTTGAAACCCACCCTAATGTATGGGAGCAACATCAAATCACATGTTTGAACGTTTGAAACCACGAAAAGGTTGGCAAACGCGCGGCTAATGCGAGCCGACATACGCCGAATCGCGATTCCGGCCAAACATGGTCTCGGAAAAGAGGTCACAGATCAAAGGTCATTTGGGTCAGGGTCAAAACATTTTCAGGGTGGGTGTAAAATTGATCAATGCGAGGGTACTGAAAGTTTCGTCGCGATCGGCCGCTTTTTACGCGAGTTATTCGCGAAAAACCTTAGGGGGGGTTGCATCAACCCCCCCTGTGCCGGCGAGGGTTAAAATTGGGTATCATCGGCCTCCTCTCGTCACGGGCAACACGCTCTTTTTCCGCGAAGCTCTAGCTCGATTAGGGGCTGAACGGCAAAGGGTTGGACCCTCCTCCCCCTCTTTACGATAGACGCTGGCAAAACACCAATATGGGCGAGGGTGAAAATACAGCTGCTGTCATAAAAATTCAGCTTGAATCAAAGGTCAGGCTTGCCAAATTTCAGCTCTCGCAGCTATCAACAAAAATAAACATGTGGAGGCGGCAACCGCCTCCCCCCCCCCTCTCCTCTCGGCCACTGCCAGCGAGGTTTTAAGCGTATCATACACGTTACAAAGCATCATATCAAGAGGACACGCCCCAGCAGTCATATGCACTGAACACAAACTTATTACCCACGCTAGTGTATCGGCACCATAGCACATGGTCGAGACTGTCGTCAGCCACGGACTCGCACTCGACCAACCCTCTGAGCCCGTTGACTGCGGGTGACCTTGACCTGTCAAGCCTGATCGGCCGCCGGCCGCTGCCGTGCGGTCGTTACACGCGGAGGGGAGGGAGACACAAAGCTCTACGTTATAGCTGACCTCTGGCCTTTCCCGGTGTCCTGGTCACTGACCCCGCTCCATGTCGCTGGGCAGTGGCATGGCGGTGGAAACTGGTTCTAGCCTCTACACATGCCACCATTCTAACGCTCCCCTCCCCACGCTACTACGCGGCGTGGAGTACGCTCGTGCGTAACTGGGCGGAGCAAGGGGTCACGCGATACAGGGGCGGAACTGGTTGCCCTCCCGCTCGCCGAGCGACCAACGACTAATACCCTGGAGAACCGTACGGTTCTCCAGGGTATTAGTCGTTGGTCGCTCGGCGAGCGGGAGGGCAACCAGTTCCGCCCCTGTATCGCGTGACCCCTTGCTCCGCCCAGTTACGCACGAGCGTACTCCACGCAGCGTAGTAGCGTGGGGAGGGGAGGGTTAGAATGGTGGCATGTGTAGAGGCTAGAACCGGTTTCCACCGCCATGCCACCGCCCAGCGACATGGAGCGGGGTCAGTGACCAGGGCGCAGGGAAAGGTCAGAGGTCAGCTTTAACGTAGAGCTTTGTGTCTCCCTCCCCTCCGTGTGTAACGACCGCACGACAGCGGCCGGCCGCCGATCAGGCTTGACAGGTCAAGGTCACCCGCAGTCAACGGGCTCAGAGGGTTGGTCGAGTGCGAGTCCGTGGCTGACGACAGTCTCGACCATGTGCTATGGTGCCGATACACTAGCGTGGGTAATAAGTTTGTGTTCAGTGCATATGACTGCTGGGGCGTGTCCTCTTGATATGATGCTTTGTAACGTGTATGATACGCTTAAAGGGAGATAATGACCTTTTTCCACAAAATCTGAGTTAGGATCATTTTCTGACAAAACACAACAAGTTATAATGTAAATTAAAACCATTTTGCTCAATGCGGTACCTTGCCGCAAATATCTCAACTTGAAGTCACGTTAGCGGGGAGCGCTGAAAATGACCGTTGAATAAGTACTTACATCACTTTTTGGTACTTGCATGTAATTTTGTAAAATGAGCGTATTCCTTACATTTGATCTTCATCACATCTAGTTAGTTAATGGTCGTCTATAGTGCCTTCAAAAGATATTCATGGTTTGGGGGTGGTTTATGTCTAAATTTACGCAACTATTTTTCCTGTTCATCATCTGAGGCCATATGCTGCTATTTTAGTAGCAACGACTCAATTTTGAATCGGTCCCGCCGACTGCACAATAAAAGAAGATAGATACAACACTTTTGCGGCATCACTGAAAAACTTATGCAGTACTGTTATCAAAATTCTCATAACACCGTTCGACAAACCTGAAGTCTTTTAGAAATAAATATGCTTGTATTTTTCGCTTCAGGCTCTGAGGCCAAAATAATGAATTTCGTAGTCGCAATCGCAAGATTTGGCTGCGTTTCTGGCGCATGCCGTTCATTTGTGGCGCAAAATAATACTTGGAAACAAAGAAGAGTAGGCACTATGTACGAATCTAATTAATTCTAAACCGAATTAACTCTAATTCAAATTAGAATCCTTACAACCAAGCAACGACAAGGCGATAACATAAACAAAAACCCAAGCGTCGCTGTTTGAAACAAAAGCGCCATATACTGCGACTTTTTTATAGAGAAGGACAAGAAGGACAACGCATTTCGGTGGGTGTTACAAGTACTGCAAGTACTGCTTCTTTTTTGCAAAAATAAAAACCTTTTTCACATACGAAAATGTGCTAGGAAATTTTCATATTTTATAGAAACTACAGTAGAAATAGTATAGATGTCGAGTAATTTTTATTAAAGAAAAAAGAAAGCTCATTATCTCCCTTTAAAACCTAGCTGGCAGTGGCCGAGAGGAGAGGGGGGGAGGCGGTTGCCGCTTCCACATGTTTATTTTTGTTGATAGCTGCGAGAGCTGAAATTTGGCAAGCCTGACCTTTGATTCAAGCTGAATTTTTATGAAAGCAGCTGTATTTTCACCCTCGCCCATATTGGTGTTTTGCCAGCGTCTATCGTAAAGAGGGGGAGGAGGGTCCGTTGGACCCCTTTGCCGTTCAGCCCCTAATCGAGCTAGAGCTTCGCGGAAAAAGAGCGTGTTGCCCGTGACAAGAGGAGGCCGATGATACCCAATTTTAACCCTCGCCGGCACAGGGGGGGTTGATGCAACCCCCCCTAAGGTGTTTCGCGAATAACTCGCGTAAAAAGCGGCCGATCGCAACGAAACTTTCAGTACCCTCGCATTGATCAATTTTACACCTACCCTGATTTTTTTTTTACCCTGACCCAAATGATCTTTGACCTGTGACCTCTTTTCCGAGACCATGTTTGGCCGGAATCGCGATTCGGCGTATGTCGGCTCGCAATTAGCCGCGCGTTTGCAAGCTTTTCGTGGTTTCAAACGTTCAAACATGTGATTTGATGTTGCTTTCATACATTAGGGTGGGTTTCAAGGTCAGCTGAAGGTCAGGTCAGGTTATTGACCTTTGGTGACCTCGGGTGACCGGTTCACTTTTTCGAGTTTTACATGCTTGCCTTCTAGGCTAGTTTTTGGAGCTGAATTCGAATTTAGCAACCATTTGAACATTTACGATGTAGTTTTGGTGCCTTCGTAACATGTTACGAAGCTGTCAGAGGCGGTTGACACGTATTACGAATACCCGTCACAACCCCTACCGGTTGACCTGACTCGACCTGGTCTAAATGCTTAAAGACATCATCTCTGATCAAAACTAATACGATATTCGTGATCAGCACCCCGAAAAACCTCATGGCAGCCACACTTTACGACTTTCTAACGGGTCCCGATTTTCCCGGTTTTTGGGTCATTGACCTGACCTGGAAGGTCACCCGATGACCTAGGACCTTAAAATTGGGTATCATCGGCTTCCTCTCGTGACGGGCAACACGCTCGTTTTTTCCGCGAAGCTCTAGCTCGATCAGGGGCCAACCGCGAGGGGGGGGGGGTCGTACCAACCCCCCTTGTGCCGTCGAAGGACGCAAAATGGCCTGTGCCGGCGAGGGTTAAGGTCCTACGTCATTGGTCGACAGGTCAATATAACTCAGAAGTCGGGGAATCGGGACCTGTTAGAGCTTCGTAAAGTGAAGCTGTTATAGGGTTTTGCGGGGTGCTGATCACGAAATTCAAGTTAGTTTTAATCACAGATGATGTTTTCGTGCATTTAGGCCAGGTCGGGTCAGGTCAGGTCAGGTCACATGTTACGAAAGAACCAAAACTACTTCTTAAATGTTCAAACGGTTTCTAAATGCGAAATCAACTCCAAAATCTACCCTAGAAACATGTATAACTCGAAAGAGTGAACAAAGGTCATCAAAGGTCAGTGACCTGACTGATCTTCACGTGACCTTGATACCCACTAGAATCCATGCGATCAACATCCTTTCACATGTTTGATCGCTTAAAGCCACAAAAAGACAATAAAACGCGTTCTACTCGAAATAAGCCAAAACGCGATTCCGGCCAAACATGGTCTCGGAAAACAGGTCACAAGTCAAAGGTCTTTTGAGTAACGGTCATGCAAATTATAGGGTAGGCGTAATATTGAATAACTCGAGGATACTGAAAGTTTCGCCGCAATCAGCCGCTTTTTGCGCGAGTTATTTGCGAAAAACTGAGGGTAGGAGGTCTGTTCGACACCCTCCTACAAGTGCGAAGGTTAAGGTCAGGCCGTTGACCAATGGCGTCAAAAGTGAACCTCTGTAAGGCCCCAAAATGTCGCGACGTCGCAGCACCCTTCGTGTCAGGGGACTTTTCAACGGGGAATGAAGCTTATATGATCTAGTACTATCTCCCAGAGGCCTCACAACTTGTATGTAGCTATCTCGTATTTTTCTTAAGAGTCACCTGAAGTCAGGTCGGTCACGCAACCTCACGATTATTAATCAATTGGGAAATATGAAAACTGTTATTTTGGCGCCGGGAGCCATCTAAAGCTGTCTCAAGCGCATGAATTCGCGATTTTATACATTTTTTTGCAAGCCCCAGCATTCACTTTTCCATTCTTAAAGTTAGGCGACTTCATTTATGACGTCACTAAGGTCACAGGAGATTTCACCAAAAAGTCCCGATCAAATTGAGCTAGCGAGTCGGGAAGCCACCAGTGGACTTGTAAGGACCTACCGCATCGAAGAAGCGATATGACCTCCTTGAGTCAGCCTCGTGGCCTGAGTGGCTCTGCCCTGACATGACCTGAGGTAAACACCTTAAATTGACCTCAACAAAAACAAAGCGTAAACTATTCGACGCGTTTGAGCATGCAAAACTCTTGGCTCTGTAACCACTTAAGGTGAAACTGTTTACCAAAAAACGATACCGCGACTTGAAGCACTTATACTGACCTCAGAGTTTATCGGTGGACCTGAGACATTCAACTCGGGTACCAGTTACTGCATCTCATACGACGCACGCGCTCAGTTTTATCCGCAAGGCGCTAGCTCAATTAGGGGCAAAAAGACGGAGAGGGGTCGTAATCGCCCCCCCCCCCTCGGCCGGGGTATATGCAGAAAACCCAAAATTCCGTTGAAGGTTAAGCACTGAAGTGATATATTATGATGCGAGAAGGTATAGGCAAAATCAATCATGCACACGAGCGGATGTGAATTAAACTGTGTTTGAGGTATGCCTTTTTTATTACACACTCGATTTGCTTTAGTTATTGGTAAGAACAGATACAACCAAGAAGAGCGCCCCTGAAGAAAAGGTGGCGCACCGGACGGGTGCGATTTTAAGGTCCAAGGTCAGTCGGGGACCTCTAAGTTCGGATCAAGCGCTGCATGTTAGGGTTAAAACTTAATAAAAAATGGGAGCAAACAAGCATCCCGATTTTGGCAGCATCGTCATGCTTTGTCACGGCACTCATCCACTCCCTCGGCCGAAATATTAGTTCCTTTTTGTATGAGTTCTGGCATAATCCCGCGCTGCATGTTGTTTGCCATGAAAAAAGCATGTTCAGCTACGTTCTACGCAGTACGCACTAACCTAACCAACATCCCATCATCCACCACTAGCCACCATCCCGTTCTGTGATCCGTTCCACCCCACACGAATCAGCCGAGATACTAGTCAGTCGGGCTAGCGCTATCCTCCCCTCCCTTCCTGACTGCACAGCGCTAAAACCCAGAGCCGAGACTTCCCGAGCGCGACCTCTGACCCCACGCGGTCCGAAGGGTCGGCCGATGCCTAAGGGCGCGCCGCGCACCGGCCACCCGGATAGCCTCTGCCGAGTCTCCCTTCCATACACCGTTTACTAACGCGCTCGATTCATTCATGATTCTGTGTTTCCGCGTCCCTCTCGCTAGGTGGCACCATGGATGTCATAGGCGATCCCAGGAAGATTGCGGCCAGAATACCCCAAACGGCAGAAAATGAGGTTTTTGGTGGATATCTCGGAAAGTATTTGGCATACAACGATGAAATTTCACAGTCTCGTGGTAAATGTGCATACACATAATCCGGGTTGATACTTATGCATTTAAACATTATATAGGACCAGATATGTCCGAAAAAGCAAAACCAACAAGACTTTTACTGGAGAGCCGTACGTCAATGCTGGGCGACCTAAATTTTTATCGAATAAACCAAGATTGCGCCTAAATGCTTTCTTGCATACGCGGAATAAAATCCACAGATTTGCAGCGGTCAAGGAAACGCATTTATTATCTCTCTGGTTGACCTTTTCTCGGCCTTTTCTACACCCACGACCGTACTACAGCAATATAGATCACGGCTTGTGTCCCCCCCCCCCAAATAATATAATTATTGAGTCATCTGTGTCGTGCGTATCTTAAATGCACCGTACATGTGTTTGATGCTGCCCCTAGATGGCAGCACAAGGGAGCTAGCTGTTGTTGGCTGGAGAGCGCCATGTTGTTGTTATTGTTTTGTTGTGTACTGAGCTGGTCGGAGTGACCGCTCCGTGTTTAGGAGATGAGCCTTGCCCTTATTCGTTCAACTTGAGTGCTCTGGTGGTGCCGATCATGGCAAAACCCCTGTGTGATGCCCCGCTGCGTCTTCAGCGGATGCTGCTTCAGCTCCAACGGTACGATTTTAAAATTGTGTATCGTCCCGGCTCACAGGTCCCTGTAGCCGATGCCCTGAGCCGAGCCCCAGTCAACGCAAAACTGATCGCCAGTAGTTCTTTTTCCAGCTGGGAGTACGCGATTTCACATGCCGTGAGTGAGCGGGAACAATATGTGACAGGCTGTCCCCCCTGAAGCAGGACGGCGCCGAGGCCATAGCTCGAGGCATCGCACTGGACGGTAGCCGGTGACCGCGGATCGTAGAATTTCAGAACTGGCGCGCTCGTCAGCAGCGTTTTGACCCGGTCAAATGCGCTTTGACACACGTGGGACCACGACCACTCGTTGCGCGACTGTGTCAGCGCGCGGAGCGGCGCCAGGAGGTGGGAGACGTTCGGAATATACGACGAGCCTGCGCCACCCGTCAGGCTTCGTACTACGACAGAAAGGCTCGACCTCTGCCTCCCCTGATTCCCGGCCAGTCGATTCGGATGCGTCTTCCCGGTCAGATTACGTGGTCCCCTGGCATATGCCTTCGCGACGCAGGCCCCCGCTCCTACTGGGTCCGGGTCGACGGCGTTACGTATCGCCGCAACCGCCGTCAGCTACTGAGCACCCGTGCCACCCCTCCGACGTGCCGGAGGCCCTCGCGCGTCAGAAGGCCCGTCAGGCTTCGTACTACGACAGAAAGGCTCGACCTCTGCCTCCCCTGATTCCCGGCCAGTCGATTCGGATGCGTCTTCCCGGTCAGATTACGTGGTCCCCTGGCATATGCCTTCGCGACGCAGGCCCCCGCTCCTACTGGGTCCGGGTCGACGGCGTTACGTATCGCCGCAACCGCCGTCAGCTACTGAGCACCAGTGACCCGCCTCCGCCGCCCCCGCTGGTGGTTGAGGAGCCGCCCGTTTCTCCGCCGGACCGGCCCGTCTCTGAGCCGCCTTCGTATATGCCCCGTGGGACCGATTCGCCGATGTCCTCACCGCCCTCTGCGCGGCGCAGCTCTCTGGGCTCCGACTCCCCGGCCCCAGTACCCCCGGCCCAGGCACTGGACCCCGGTGACTATCGCAGTTCCCTCCGCCGATCGGGGCGCGTCTCCCGGCCCCCGGCCTACTTGGCCGATTATGTGCCGCGATAGCCTCTGTCCGGTGAGATCGTGACTCGGCGCCCCTACATCTGACTTGTAGTATATGCGTGTGGTAACTTGTGTCCCCGTTTTGTCTAATACACCAGGTATTGGTGTTATTGGGCTCAATCGGTGTTATTGGTGTTATTGGATTGTTCTGATGAGAAGAGGAGATGCGTCGTGCGTATCTTAAATGCACCGTACATTGCGCGTGCCTCCGCTGAGTGCATCGTATGTTGCGCGCGTGCCGCGATATGGTGCAGTGTGATGTTGCTTCGAGTGTTGCCGCGATTGATTGTTCTGATGAGAAGAGGAGATGTGTCGTGCGTATCTTAAATGCACCGTACATGTGTTTGATGCTGCCCCTAGATGGCAGCACAAGGGAGCTAGCTGTTGTTGGCTGGAGAGCGCCATGTTGTTGTTATTGTTTTGTTGTGTACTGAGCTGGTCGGAGTGACCGCTCCGTGTTTAGGAGATGAGCCTTGCCCTTATTCGTTCAACTTGAGTGCTCTGCTGGAACTCAATACAGATACTCAATACCATTACGTTACCTTACGTTACATCATCCGTCCGCTTTTTAACCGTGGGGCAAATCCATGTTGAGACGTAAGGCGCTACGAATGTTGCTTACGGATTTGCCACAGCGCGCATCTGATCAGCGTGTTATCTGATCTGATCGTGTTGATAAGCAGTCGCCGTGGGGCCCCTTTGAGCTGACCTCCGGGCCCTTCTCGGCTGTCGCCCCTCCCTGAGCGAAATCCTGGATACGTGCCTGGTTTGCGGGCATAATACTAACCCATAGAGTGATTACACCGTTCCCTTATGGTAACTTCATGAATGCAGTGAAGCCGGTACACCTCCAGAAAATTACATAGGTATAGTCGCAATACCAGCACAACGAACCAAAATTCGACTCCAACGAAAAATCCACAAATCTCGTAAAACTCACAGACCTCGCAGCGAGGAAAATCGAAATTTGACTTAAAATCAACTTTTGGAATGCGATGCAAGGTCGCTCACAAGCTAAAAACGTGCAGACTCGCTTGTTAAATGGTAGTGTGGGTCACTCAGCTTAGACTGTGTTATTTAATTTTGAAGAAACCTGAAAACCCAAAAACTCGCAACCCGCATGCGAGGTCCAGTGTGGGGCGGCCTTTACATGTTATACTAGGCCTGTGTCATCGAGCACGTCAAGGAGAGTAGGATCATTAATGAGCTCACTGGGTGTGCAATAGCGTAGTTTATGTAGACTATCGGGCTACGGTTTTTGACGTACGCCTTCATGTCAGAATAACTATCTTTTTTCTCTTCGGTTTCAGATCGCTTCAACGAAACTCGACCGGCCAGTGTCCTTCATACCCAGGTATGTAGGATCTATTATATGTTACGCCGTTGAGCAGTACTTGCATGGCAAACGCTTTATTGTCATTTCCGTTGGAGGTCCCTATGAAGTCAATTTCTTATTGGGCTATGTTGAATGGGCCTAACTAAGATTTGAATAGGCCAGTAAAGAAGTGGTGATTCGAACACAATCAAGTGTAGAATTACCATGCGTGTTCGCACCAGCGTCCATTTTTGTTGTTGTTGTTGTTGTTGTTTTTTGTGTTTGTTTTTTGAAGGATTGATGAATGTTAACCCTCGTCGGCCGATGGGGGCGGGGGAGCGGGTGCCGCACAATCCATAAGTTTTTTTTTCGAGATAGCTCCGAACACACCGGCGATAAAGAGCTGAAACTTGGCATACCTGACCTTTGATCCAAGCCGCATCTTGTGACACCAACTGCATTTTCAGGTTAGGTCAGGTCACTGACCTATGTCGTCATAAGTGAATCTCTGTACGGACCTCAGATGTCGTAAATTCGCAACGCCCTCAGTGCCAGAGGAACTTTCACAGGGAGATGAAACTTAAAGGATGTAGTATCCTCCATAGGTCTCACAAGTTGTATATCTCGGATTTTCCTACAGGTGACATGGGGTCAGGTCGGTCACGTGACCTCACCATTAGGTATGAGCCAAAGGGGAAAAATGCTATTTTTATTAAACTGCTATTTTAGCGCTGGGAACGATCTCAAACTATTTCAAGCACACGGAATCATGAACCCATGCACCCTCCTTGCAAGGTCCGACGACTCACTTTTGCATTGTTGACCTTGCGTGACGTGTCATTTATGACGTCACTTGGGTCAGAAGTTTTTCGTCAATAACTCCCGATCAAAGTGAGCTAGCGAGTCGGAAAAGCCACCACTGGACTCTGGACTCAAGAAGACCTGCCGAATCGAATGATTTGCGACATGACCTCCTTCAACCAGCTTCGTGACCTAGAGTGCTCTGACCTGACCTTGACCCGAGGTCAACATCTCAACTCTCAAGTTGACCTCACCCAAACAAAAAAAGAAACTCGACCAGACCAAAACCTCCCGACGCACTTGAGCGAGGTGCGTCGAGAGCAAAACTAAACCCGTGCCTAGGGTCACTTGACCTGACCTCAGAGATTACCGGTTTACCTGAGACCTTATAATAGGAAACCAGTCGCTGCGTCTTGTAACGGCGCACACGCTCGTTTTTCCGCGACGCTCTAGCTTCATCAGGGGCGAAATGGCGAGGGAAGTGGTAGGGGAGACCCGGGAGGTATGGGCCGGTTTTGTGAAAAGGCAATTTTCTTCCAGTGGGCAGTGGCTAGACCCGGTTTTTCACTCTGTGTATGTGAAATTGCCTTTCGCCTGCAACGTGTGCCTGATATTAGGCATCTGGGATAAACTATTTTGTCTCGAGATAACTTTCAATAAATCATGTGCTTTTTCGATCCATCAAAATACACCGGGAGGCATGGGCCATGGCCCGGGAGGCACATGGGCCGGTGCCATGTTTCATATTCTTTTCTCGACAATGAGAAAAATACTCATAGCTGGTATCTACCTTGATCTCTCTTAGAGCCCAGGAACCGCATAAGCGGCCAACAGCTTGCTTCATGGAGGTGACTTGGGCCCATATGTATTTTGGTAAACTCAAGCATGCACCATAAAATAAGATCAATAATATTTTTCTGTTTGAATGAAATTTGAAGTTAAAATTTCGACCTTGCGCGACAAAAATTAAACTTATTGACGGGGACATTCAATGAAAGCATCTTTTTATTTATTTAGGATCAACGGCCGGTGGGTGGCCCGAACCTCCCGGTTAGGACGCCAAAATGTGCGTAGCATCTCAGCTCATAATCTTGCAAGAAAGCTTCAAATTGTCTATCCAGTCTTAATTTGCATGCTTTAAACTTTATGTTAGCGATGATCTGACATCCATAAAACGAGCCTGGTTCAAATTTATCACGAATTTTCTGCATGTACCGTATTTTACTCGACGAGGGCAAAAACGCTTTATCACCGCTCATTGCCAAAGAAGACTGAGGAAGATTTTGAAAATCACGTGGGATGTATAACGGAATGGCTCTACCAGTTAACGCCGTCAAATGTGTAAAAATACGCAACACTTCTCCAAAACTGCGATGGCCCATACCTTCAAGGGGCCCATACCTCCCGGGTCTCCCCTACCCCCCTCTTGGCCGGCGTAGGTATATGTAGAAAACCAATAGGTCCGGCGAAGGTTCAGCGTAGAATTACTGCGTGTCGGCATTGACTTTTGTTTGAATGATTGGTCGATGTTAAATGTGTATTAGGCAGATGGTACGCCTTTTAGTGTAGGGAAATGCACTATTTTATACTGCTAGTGCCGCTTGCTTTCAATCGACCAAATTGGATAATCCACTAATACGTAAAAAGATAATGGCCGTTTTCACGACGGGCTATATCCGGCGAGTGCACCTAATTTGACCAAATCTGCACCTAAGCTCTTTTACAGCAAATATCTGTATTTTATGAATTTATTTCAGTGTTTTCATCGATGATACTCTCTGATGATATGACAAAGCAGGCTTATAAGCAATTAGTGCAACCCTAGCTGATAGCTAGTAAGAGACACACTGAACCTGATTTGACCAAATCTGCACCTGATCTGAACAAAATGTGCACCAGATGGGTACCAGATGGCCGTCGTGAAAACGGCTAATTGCAACTATTTAACACAGGAATTTTTGAAAATGATTTTTGCAATGAAAGTCGTGAATACCAGGGAAATGGAAACAAGCATTTTTTCCCATGCAACTGAACACCGCAGCTACGTGGGCATCAGTGGCAAGTATGTGATAGGCCATTGTAATCATTACCATTGTAATGATACTCATATGTACTATGTATGAGTTTAGCGAAACCCTTCTCGTGATGCTGGTAGCTGCACATGCACCTATACATTATCCTTCTCATAGGCAGCGGAACGGGGAGGGCACCGCGGAGCACCGTGCCCCCCTCTGATTTTGGCATTTTAACTTTAGTCATATGGGCGTTGCATAGAAAGAATGGAACCAAAAGTCGGCGGTGCCCCCATAATTGAGGGTTTTCCGCCGCTACTGATCCTTCATAGATTTCAGCTATAAGAGCTTAATAGGAAACACTGATTAAATTTTGTTGTAACTCTAACCAAGCTATCCAGAAAATGTGTGAGATGCACATTACACAATGCTGAGCGGTTTTGATGTGCAACGTCCTAGAGAGAGCAGGGGGTGTTAAACCGCGTCCCGTATAGGGGGGGGGGGGCGAAACGGCTCCCCTGCCCTTTTCCGTGGATATCTCCTAAACGGCTGCCGATATCGCCACCAAACTTTCAGGACCTCTTTGGGTATCAATTTTACACATTTTGACCAAAACCTTCTCCAGAGGCTATGATAAGTTGGCCACAAATGACATCAGAATGACGTCATGTTCTGCCATTTTCGACCCAAAAAAAGGTTTCGCGAGAAGAGCTGTCAGGCCTACAGCTTTGAAGATACAGAAAAATGATCAAAAAATGATTAAAAAATGATCAATTCATAAAAGGCGTAGAATTGACAGGGCTACAAAATTACTATCTTGGATTTTTCGTATTTCTGGATGCTGACCCCCAAAATAAAAAAGTAATTTTTTTTAATAGTAGCCAAAAAATCCCAAAGGTTTTTGATTTTCGAAAAAAAAATTGGAATATATATGATAGTCATAGTTCCTTCCGTGTTCTATCTACATACCAAATTCTAGATCGATATCTCTTTGTTTTGGGCCAAGTTATAGCGAAAAAACTGTTCAAAAATGATGGCGTCAAATTTTCAAACTCAATTTTTGGCAATTCTAGACCACGTAGCGCAAAACAAAGACCACCATTATACCTACTCCCCGTGACGAGGTGCATCGAATCAATATACCCGCTTTATGCAAAATATCAACTTTGAAAATTGACCTAATTTGACCTGACCTTGACCTGACCTTCACTAGAACGTAACCTTAACTGGCCCCAAAGGCTGCCTGACCCACATTATCGCATTTGTTATGTAAAATGAACCATAAAACATGGATTACACGACACTTTCATATTGTGACCCCCAGTGACCTGACCTCTGTGAACTGACCTGTTTTCAGTGACCTCAGATAGCAAAGTATCTGTTTGACGAACAATTTACCATCGATGATTTTCAATAACTTACCAATTTACTCATTTCACAACACATTTCTTGAAATGCCTGTGAACGGTGAAAATCCGACCTTTGACCTGACCTGTGACGCCATCGGTTTGTTTGACAGCGATAAATGAAATTTGGTCACAAGGTAGTTCCCCGGTGGGGCTATCGAACGCCGTTTGAATTTTGAAAATCGGCCGGTAGCTTTCCAAGATCTTAGGGGGGGGGGCGAAACGCCCCCCCCCCCTACGGGTCCACCGATAACCCTACGGGGCGCGGGTTAAACGCCTCTAAGCCTCTACATATGCCTGAGTGAGATTGCATCGTCGTGGCGTTTCTTGTACGCTCGTCAGTTGTTTGTCTCCAAAACGGTGCGCCGCAGAGCGCCAAATTCAGCAGAGCTGCAATAAAATCAAACCGTACAACTGACAAGTTTGAAAGCTTAACCCGCGCCCCGCTGGGGGGGGGCAGAATCTGCCCCCTCCCGTTTTTCGCCAATAACTTCTAAACGCGTTACGCCAGCGACGTCAAACTTTCAGTACCTTATCATTCATCAATTTGACACGTTCCCTGAAAAATTGAGCGAAATCCGTCCGAAAATTATGAGGAAATGACGCTTTAGTGACGTCATGTTCGCCATTTTCGCCTCAAAAACGGCAAAATTTCAAGCGCCGCTAACATCTTCATTTTTAAAGGAATCAAGATGTAACAAAAAGGTTATACGTGATTTTACTTTGTCTATCAAATGGCTATCTCGGTTTTTTGAAAATTTTGGATTTTGACCCAAGTTTAAAAAAAAAATGATTTTTTGGGGGGGGAAAGAAAATTATAAAATCCAAAATTTTGAGTGCATCGAAAAAACGGAATATATGTCAGAGAAGTGGTCTATGTGCACCTAGGTACATACCAATTTTTAGAAGAATCGGTTCAAAAATGTGGGAGTTATTCAAATTTTTTTATGACGTCACAACACACAATATTTTCGAAAAATGAATTTTTTGGAAGTTATAGACCTCGTACGGAAACAAAAATAGCACCATTCAATTCGCCGTGAAAAACTGCATCAGATAGACACCTTTTTAGGCCTTAACAACCAACTTCAAAATTTGACCTCACTTGACCTGACCTTGACCTGACCTCGACCTGAAATCCATCCAGAGGTGGTCCATATCACTTATTGAGTGTGCCTATTGAATTCTATGCGTAAAATGACCCATAAAACATGTGTCGCACATGCCCTTTTCTATATTTTGTTTTTGGTGACCTGACCTGACCTGACCTGAACTTGACCTTGAACTTTGAATGATATTGTATGCAACGAAACTTGTCTTGGTAGCCTAAGAACACGTTTTGGGCAATCAGTCTCAGTCCATTCTTCGGCAACTACAGTGCAAGGCCGATACTGTAGAAGCTTGCATTTTGTACCCTTGACCTGACTTTGACCTGACCTCTGACCTACTTAAGCAAAAAAATAGTTTCTTAAGATCCGCCTTGTTGAGAGCGTTCGATTGCCGTTTTTCCCGTCTTTCTACGACCATCGGTTCGGAAGTTCGACAGGGGGGCAGAATCTGCCCCCCTCCCCCAGCAGGGCGCGTATGGCTGAATAGCCCAGTGGGGCGTGGGCTATTCAGCCCTCGCCGGCACAGGCCATTTTGCGTCCCTCGTCGGCACAAGGGGGGGGGGTTGGTACGACCCCCCCTCGCGTTTGGACCCTGATCGAGCTAGAGCTTCGCGGATAAAACGAGCGTGTTGCCCGTCACGAGACGAAGCCGATGATACCCAATTTTAAGGTCCTAGGTCATCGGGTGACCTTCCAAGTCAGGTCAATGACCCGAAAACCGGGAAAATCGGAACCTGTTAGAAAGTCGTAAAGTGTGGCTGTTATGTGGTTTTCCGGGGTACTGATCACGAATATCGTGTTAGTTTTGATCAGAGATGATGTCTTTAAGCATTTAGACCAGGTCGGGTCAGGTCAGGTCAGGTCAACCGGTAGGGGTTGTGACGGGTATTCGAAATACATGTCAACCGCCTCTGACAGCTTTGTAACATGTTACGAAGGCACCAAAACTACTTCGTAAATGTTCAAATGGTTGCTAAATTCGAATTCAGCTCCAAAAACTAGCCTAGAAACATGTAAAACTCGAAAAAGTGAACCGAGGTCACACGAGGTCACCAAAGGTTGATGACCTGACCTGACCTTCAGGTGACCTTGACAGTTGACACCCACCCAAATGTCTGGAAGCAACATCAAATCACATGTTTGAACGTTTGAAACCACGAAAAGCTTGCAAACGCGCGGCTAATGCGAGCCGACATACGCCGAATCGCGATTCCGGCCAAACATGGTCTCGGAAAAGAGGTCACAGGTCAAAGGTCATTTGGGTCAGGGTCATGAAATTTTCAGGGTAGGTGTAAAATTGATCAATGCTAGGGTACTGAAAGTTTCGTCGCGCTCGGCCGCTTTTTACGCGAGTTATTCGCGAAACACCTTAGGGGTTTTGCATACCCCCTCCTGTGCCGGCGAGGGTTAAACGACTATCTTTAGGTTTTAATTAAGTTATGGCGACACAGTTTTGGTTTGGACAACAATTTAAGCATGCTCCGCATAATATTTGTTAGGAATCATATTGCCGATAATGCAGGCATTTTATAACCGCGTTTCGTTACCGTTTGAAAATTAAAATCGCCAATTGTCTGTTCGAATGTCGCACATTTTCGAGGTTTTGTTCTCAGAATAACACTTTGTGGGACTAATTTCACTTTAGTTGTAAAAAGTTTAACTTACTTTAGAAGCCTCTCGAAGGAACAACAGTGTTGGTCATAATAGCTATATCTGTATCAAGATATCCTAATGCGCCTGGATAAGTCACAACAACTTTGCAAATAATTTCATATAATTTGATTACGGAACAACGCAGTGCTATTGGGAATCAAATGCGTCGCCCTGTGTTACCTCCACCGATAGTTTCCTATTGAATGATAAACTTGGTGAGAAAAGTAAACAATAGTCTGAGTTTTGGGATTAGGCCTGCATTAGGAAATGCAGCAGTCAGACACATTATAACATCTCTGAATGCGTCTTGGCGTTAATTGGCTAAACTTTTCTGCTCCCTGTTGACTGCATCCAGCGCTGTTTTCGTCTGACGATAGATAATGCCTCGGAAAGCCGACGCGGCCGATTCGCTTGATGCGGGCTCGCAGGGGGAGCGTGCCGTAATCGTGGGTAATTTGTTTGCCGCCGCTGCGCCGCGCCGCGTCTGTCGTCGCCGTCGCTCGCAGGGAAGCTGCGGCATTCATCCGACGCTCGGCCAGGATTATAGCGGCCCCCGGCGGTGCGTGGGCCCGCGGCGAGGGCCGACGGAGCCGTCCTGACGTGTGCCCGCCTGTCTGCGACGTCTCACAGCCGGGTGCCGCCGTCTCCGGGCGATATACAGCCGGGCGCCGCCGGCCGGCGCCTGCTCCCGGCGTCCGGCTCCGGGCTTCATTCAGGTCGGCCGGTCGATCGGCTCCTGGCGGCGCCAGCTCCCCTTCGCAGACGGCGCCGCGGCCGGCGATCAAATGGCCCGCCCGCCATTCGGCGACTCCTCCAAAGCGCCGTACGGCTGCCGTCGGTCCGGCCGGGCTGGGCCGGCAGCCGCGGGCGGCTGGGCCGGCAGCGTATGTACGCCGGCGGCGACGGTACCGACGCGCGTGCGCGGCCTGTCGTCGGTGCGCCGGCCGTATCGGCGGCCGAATCAGTGCAGTGTGGCAGGGGGATTTGTCGGGCGGCGCGGGCGGAGCGCCGGTTCCGGTCCTCCGGCCCTCATCACCGCCGGCAGACTGGGGCCAGCTGGAGCCGCTGCTTCTGCTGATAGCAGTGCGCTTTGACGTGAGCGTAAGCAATTGAGCATTCTTCAGTTGTGTTTTGGTCTGGTAGATTTGCTTCATTTTGTATTATTCGTCCATATGTGTTTATTTTTGTGCTTTCCTTGTTCTCGCTTATTTGCTATCCCTTATGATATGTTCACCGCTATGAGAGGAAATAGTTATGATTGCTGCGGTCATGATGCGGTCGTATTCTCTTCGTTAGGTACCGTACTTTCCGCATTCAGTCTCCAAATCCAAGCCGTTATAAAAACCAGCTTTACTTTTGCAAGATAAAGTAAGATTAAAGTACCTATTCAGGTATTCCTGTTTGGCCAAAAACATCAAAATTGCTGAATATCTTATTGTTTACTTTGTGCCTAAATCCCGGTGATATAAGCCCTAAGTTTTCAAATCCGAGAGAGCAACCATTGTTCATTTTTTTTAGTTTGACCAACTTTTTTTGCGCCAAAAACAAAATCAAACGACGCTAATCATGCCTTGCTTGATATCGCTTTGAACGACTTCATTTCAGGTACATAAATACAACATCAAAATACGTGTACGTGTTCGTGTACGTGTACATCTGCTGGCCCACGAAAGTAGGACCTAGCAGCCTACTTTCGTACGCATTTATGAAATAAAAGTAAAAGAGCGCACTGTCCATCGCTAGTTAAAATTCACGTGAGCGGCTATTATAAAAGAGATATGCAATTAGCGGATGACATTCTCAGAACTGGAGTGTCTCATTTGCACCCAGAGTAAAGCCATCAACGTTGGCGGAGCAGTCAGCTCTCCGGTAAATGAGACTCGATGCAGCGTTTGCACTGTATTTATTGGGCCGGTGCTGCAGCGCAATGCAAACACTTGCCTTTGTCGCCACAGGTCGCCCGTTGAACACACTGAGACGCCAGAGTACCATCTACGAGACCAGTGAGAGAGCTGGACCACCGAACAAGCCGTACAACGCTCCTAAAAGGTCAGTCCAGAGCACCAAGGTGATCTCTTGAATGGATTCAGCTCAGTTCAGTTCAGTACAGTATACACTACATATACAGTATATTTACAGGCCATTCCACATGGTGGGTTGATGTCATACCTGAGTCAAAATACATAAATGAGACATCGATTAACCCGCGCCCTGCTGGGGGTCCTGGATTTCCACGCCCTGCTGGGGGGGGGGGTGTTTGAACACCCCCCTTGTAACTCGGCTCCTGGGCCACGTAGCGATACGCGGAAGGCGGCGTTCGAAAGAGCGTAAAAAATAATGACGAAATCACTTCGGTCAATTTTTTGGTCAGGTCAAAGGTCAGGTCACCAGAGGTCATTGAAGGCAAAATTTCGCCGATTTCCAGGTCGAATGTCGAAAATTTCCAAGAAGCCAACGCATAACTCGGGAACCAATAGAGCTACAGCGCCGCGGAAAAGCGCATTCGATAGCCCTATTAACGCCCTTTCTGAGTAATTCTCTCAGATTTGACCTAACGTCAACGGTTTTGCCTGCAGGGGGCAAAAACTGCAAAAATAGCCGATTTTTTTGAAAACAGTTTTTCTGCAATAACTTTTGACCCAAGCCTTGTACGAGCTTACTTTTACCGGCATCGTGTTCCTCTCGTCAAGACGCATCGAATGAACTATAACTTGACCTTGAAAGGTCAACTTGAAAATTTGACCTCAGGTCAAGGTCATGACCTGACCGGAAAGGGTCATGTTGCATATCAGTCGATCCGTATCGTCGAGCTGAACACATCTAAGGCGTTTTCATCGCTCTAGCATGCCTCTATCAAAAGTTATTTGCGAAAAACTGTTAGATACCATTCGTGACCTAAGATGACCTCAGGGCATAAACAAGGGTCACGGACACCATTTTTAAGTTCAGTGTGTCTAAACCACTTGTAATTCGGTGTTTGGGAGTGTTTATAATGTCTTTCATCCAAAAGAGGCGCATTTCAATTTTCTCCCATTGACTTATAATGGGGAGGTCGCAAAATTGACCTGACCTTAGGTCATCGATATCAAAATTCTGAGATATACATTTTGTACATGCTATTGCTCTTAGCAATCGCTGAAGGTTTCAAAGCGATCGGTCACTCGGTGTAGCTATGACAGACATTGAAAGTTTTTATGAGGTGAGGTCACTTCAAGTGACTTGGTGACCTGACCTTGAATGACCTTGGTCTGAAATTTTCACAACATGTGTAGAATTGATGTATGATGGTCGCCGTTTTTGAGATATTCGCGAAAAACCACAAGGGGGGGTGTTCAAACACCCCCCCCCCCCCCAGCAGGGCGCGGGTTAAAAAAGAGTGTAAAAGAAACACGATGCACACTGCTGGGTAAACATAAAAATTAAAAGTACCTACGTTTCGAGATCGTTGCAGATTCGAAAAGCAGATTCGGGATCGTTCCTCTACTGGGCATTTAATTACGTGTCTTACCTTTCCAATTATAAGTTATTGAAGTTCAAAGCTTAATTATGTTATCACACTGACTACCTTTACTGGCTATCTTGGCTATCTTGACAATTTATTTTAGTGCATGTCCAGTGTATACGCGCGGCGTTGTCCCTTCTGGAGCGGACCACGTAATCAGCGCATTGATTGAAGCAAAACCTAGCAGGGAACTTCATTTAATACCCAATTCCTGGTGAAGCTCGCATTTAAGACAATTATTGGGAAATCGACCTCAGATGCGGATGTGGGTGTGATAATTTCCTGGCAGTCTGAGCGACAATGTAATTAAACAGAATGCAGTAGCATCTACCGAAGCGGATTATTTTCAGTAACAGTAGTACAAGGCGTAACAGTAGTTGCACATAGCAACTACTGTGTTTCGTAGAGTTCTTTTTTCGCCTATACCTATCATTTCGACGGAAATGTTTTTTTTGTCAAAACTTGCGTCACTTAAAGGTGCTTTTATCCAGTATCGGAAATGCTAAAACGAATTATCAGCTAAACTAAGAGCTAGGAGCATAACTATTAGCAATGAGCTACAGTGAAGGGTATAGGGCTTTTCACCACCTTGATGCATCACGAACCTTGATTATAGAATACGAATCCTATTTCTGTGCTTATGCTTAAGACTTTAATCTCCGCATCCAGCCGATTGCTCAGGGTTCTTCGCATATTGCACAGACAGTAAGATGCAGGAATTATATATCGCAAATCGTTGTATACCATTTTACATAGCGACCGCCAGTAGGCACCGACTGACATCCAAACCAGTTCACACGATGCATATATAGTTCTTCTCAACATGTCTCGTTTGACGTTGTCGCCTGGCGGTTCAACAACATCGACGCTGAAAATGCGTTTTTAAGTTTTATTTCAGTCTGCCTTTTCAGACGGATGTAACGCACTTTTGTTAGCAGTCACTATCTGGATGCAACTATATTTGTACCGAATTTGTCAAGGCGATGAACCCATTACCGGCAGCAGTTAAGACGATTAGACGGGCATAAATGCTTGTATTGATTGTTCAGTCTCATGCCTTTTCAGACGGATGTAACGCACTTTTGTTAGCAGTCACTATCTGGATGCAGCTTTATTTGTACCGAATTTGTCAAGGCGATGAACTCATTCCCGGCAGTAAGACGATTAGACGGGCATAAATGCTTGCCAAGCATTGACACTAAATGGCAGTTTGCGGTGGCCAACGTCAGCTTAGATTATCCTATCCAGTATCCTTCTTGACACCGCCTAGTTAACTTGGCGTTTTAGCTTCGCCGACACTTTCTCACGCTTATTTCAGTTGGTTATTTTCAGTAAAAGTGGGTTAGTTTTATGACCACCGACAGAGCGTTTGCGGCTCGCCAGCTAACCCGGCGAGCTTGAGTGGGTTCAACAGGACTCGCGGGCTGTTAAGAAGTAGACGCAGCAGGCTGCGAGGGCTCTGGAGGACATTTGGATGTTCAGGCGTTCACCCTTCCATCCGCGGTTCGGTGCGACCGATCAGACTATCCGCGAGTTGCCCCGGCCGCTGTTGTTCCTCGGTACACGACCCCGGTCCCCATGTCCGCATCTGACCGCGCCGATGACCGACGGGCGAGACACCGAGTCGTTACCGGCAGTAATCCGACGCCGCCGCAGCCTCGTTAGTGTCTGTCGGGCCACGGAAAATCAGCATCATCGCACAGCGAGCTGTAATGGCGCAGAGGGCTCTCACTGTGCCTATTGGACATGCAAACTATGCTGAAAATCAAGGTTAAAGTTTGCGCCTGTAGTCTTGCGTTGAAAAGCAGATAAACTATAACACAAATGTTTTTTATAATGCTAGAAAACGACCAAAAAATGTTAAAAAAGTAAAAAATGTTGAAAAATGAAAAATGTAATAGAAAATTATGAATGTTGAAAACATGAAAAAATAGTGTTAAAAAGCGTTGTGATATTTTTTGGTCTTATTTCACTCTCATTTCATTGTATCATGAGCATAAGGTAATTTTTTTAACACCATAATACCTATTCATAACAAAGCTCAAACTAGCCATAGCTCACATTCAACAAATGTTTTCAACTATAAGAGCTCAAAATATGTCCTGGTTCCATGAACCCGAGAGTCACACAAAGTTACCTAGCACTGAATCATCTAGTCATTTAGCACGAAGCCGGGTCCACGTATTGCAAGAGCACCAAGGCACGACACCGTTTGATCAATGAATCGACTCTAAAATCGCTTTACTTTCATGCTTTGGAGCAATCAATCACGTAATGTCACTATAAAACCTTGGAACGAGTATAAATTACGGCAGGCTTAAACCCGCTCTGTGATGTGCTTTTGTGTGGGTTTTATTTTATCCTTTTTCTAAGGTTAATGCACGCGAATAAAGGCACCATGCTGAAGTCTCAGCAGCGCAATGTGGTGGCTCGCGATAGTTTATTTTGTCGCTAGTCGCTAGTCGGACGTATGCACCATCTGGGCTAATGACCTGATTCAATCTTATAAAAGGGATGCGTTTCTACTCACGGCATTTGGTAACATTTACAGTGCAGATGCCAGGGTTGGCCAATGCGCATCCGAGGTAACGAAACCTTACCTCAGATACGCATTGGCCAACACTGGTTTCACTAAAAATTAAACTGTAAACGTTACCAGACGCCGTGAGTAGGTGGAATTCGTTGCATACAATATCATGCAAAGGTCAAGGTCAAGGTCAGGTCAGGTAACCAAAAACGAAATATAGAAAAGGGCATGTGCGACACATGTTTTATGGGTCATTTTATTCATAGAAATCAATAGGCACACGCACTCAATAAGTGATGTGAACCACATCCGGAGATGAATTTCAGGTCGAGGTCAGGTCAAGGTCAGGTCAAGTGAGGTCAAATTTTGAAGTTGATGTTTAAGACCTAAAAAGGCGGCTAGCTGATGCAGTTTTTCACGGCAATTCGAATGGTGCTATTTTTGTTTCCGTGCGAAGTCTAGAATTTCCCAAAAATTCATTTTTCAAAAAATTTGTGTGCCGTGACGTCATAAAAGTATGAATAACTCCCACATTTTGAACCTATTCTTCTAAACATTGGTATGTAGGTGCACATAAACCACCTCTCTGACATATGGTCCGGTTTTTTTTTGGTACTCAAAGTTTTGGATTTTATCATGGTTTTCCCAAAAAGTCAGTTTTTTAAACAATATTGGGCCAAAATCTAAAATTTTCAAAAACCGAGATAGCCATTTGATAGACAAAGTCGAATCACGTATTCCCTTTTTGGTACGTCTTTATTCCTTTAAAAATGAAGATGTTAGCGGCATTTGAAGTTTCGCCTTTTTTGAGGCAGAAAAGTCGTGACATGACGTCACTTAGGTAAACGTCATCTTCTCAAAAAAAAAAAACGACGAATTTCGCTCAAGTTTGTAGGGAACGTGTTCAATTGATGTATGATAAGGTACTGAATGTTTGACGTCGCTGGCATAACGCGTTTAGAAGTTATTGGCGAAAAACGGGAGGGGGCAGATTCTGACCCCCCCCCCCCCCAGCGGGGCGCGGGATAAGATTGGGTCAAACCATCACGCCATTCATTTTTTATAAGGCATGACCTGAAAGGACAAGGCTCGAGATTCAGTTTTTAGGTAGCATATGAAATACAAGTTGTCTCCTGGGTCGTTTCTTTTTCCGCGATCACTGCGCGCCAGTCTCAAAGCAGAAAGCTGTATTGATATTGAGAGGAGCCTTTCCAGTCCTTTTCTCAATTCTGAACTCTCTTTTACATCATCTCCTCATATAAGCGTTCGTGAATGTCGCGTAGTTCTCAGTCGCCACCCTTCCCGATTTAATATTAGCTGATACATACGACAGCGCGAGCGGCCCCTCCTCGAGCACTGCTCATGTCGTATTTCCGAGGTTGATTGCAAACGCCAGGGAACATCGTGCTTTCATGCATCCGGGAAGTTTCGTATTGCTTTAGTTGGTATTCAAGAAGTTGTGCCATTGTGCCACTTCTGTAGCGCAATCGAGAGGCTTGCCAGTTTAATTGTAGCTTTCGAGTTATAGCATCTCTAATTGTTAGCATATACCAACATTATACAATGTATGTAGGTGCTATGTACGTTGTAAAATTGCATATGCACGATGCATTGCGGCGTTTAATTACGAAATTCATGCTGCAATTGCTTTGAGGCAATACAATTTGTTACAATGGACTTGATATTGTGCAAAGTTATGTCCATCGTAAGTTGACAATAAGATAACGGTAGGTATTTATTTAACAGCGCAATTTTGATGACGGTGCTTTGTGAATTCCAAGACTGAGAAGCGGTATAAGACATCAGTGTATAGTGTATATATGCTCTGGAGTGTGTGCGAATGAGAAAAGATTATTTTCTGCATTCCCGATGCATTGCTGGCATAAACGCATATCGCTCGATAGTAATATTGCGGCGCCTTATTTCCTCAGATCTTTGTTTTTTTTTCAGATTATGGCTCTAATGTGTGCGTTCTTTTTCGCCTCCCGAAGATACCGAAGAAATGCGAACCAGCTATTCAGGTCTAAATATGATGGAATGTGATGCGATGTAGGAGCCTCACATCAAACTTTGCCGTCTATAATACAGAAAACTCCTATGGATAGAGACTTGGACAAATCAGAATCTCTATTTTAGGACAGGATATGACCGAATTGCGTCGCTCTATACGACGGCGACGTGCCTACCTGCGGCGATGGGTGGCAGCCCCCCCCCCCTCCCCCGTGGCTATAGTTCGCCTCGACTATCCACGGGGGGTGGCATCGATTCGTTCCGGCTCTGTCGCCGGCGGACGTGATTGGATAAGATAAGTTGATAGCGGCTGACGGCGGCCGGCGCTTGTGGTCAGAACAGACCGACCGACGCCTCGTCCCCCGCTCCCCACCAACGCTCCCTTCTGACCGGAAAGCCGCGGCTGCCTTCCTAAAACTGGCTTTTAAAATGATTGACGAACGTATTGTTACCTCATTGGGATTGATATGCTTCCTGATAACCTCGTCTACAATGCCCGATCGCTTCTGTGGGCGCAGTCAAGTTAAAGCTTGGCCGTTATCGGGTGTGATTTGTCTGATTCAGAAGTTGATAAACCCATTGTGCCGCCTCTGTTCTTGGGGCGCCATTATTCAGTAGCCAGAAGGATACTTACTCGTGTTCTGGTGGGGAGTGTGAGCGAGCACAGCGACCACAATGAATGTGGCCGAATCGCTAGGGCGGGGTCCGTTGGGGAGGTGCCCACCAGCAAGCCGGGGGCTGGTGTAACCAACTGTCCAGCAAGGGACAGACTAAAGAGGAAACTTGGACGGAGCAGCCCTGCTGCAGGCTGACCTTTCATTCTATTAATTTTCCGATTGGATTGGTGGCGCTTAAAGCGGCATCAATCTTCATATCGGCAGTTTCTGAACTCAATTATCTTGGTTGGCCGGTTCGTTAATTCCAGTGGAACAGTGCGCTCGTCAATCGCGATACGTCAAATCACCATACCCTTGAAATGTTTTGTATCCCGCTCTATTGCATCACTCAGTCTTCATCAACGTAGTAATGAAATCGAAACGTTTCTGAAGGCTTCATAAATTATTATTTGGACTCGGGAATACTATCAATAAGCACAACTCCAAGATATTTGGTGAAGTATTCGCTACAAACTATACGCAACTTTGTTTTTGTTTGCGAACTGTTTTTGAATCGCATTATTTTGCTTCAACTCGCGGCTTTCTTCATTCGGAAGTTAAACCCAAACTTATCTCATTAAGTAGTTTCGTCTCATTTGGTATTTGCTGATTTCTCCTTCGCCATCCCGTAGCTGTATCCCATTTGGTAGATGTGCCTCAGTCTCCCTGTTTCAGTAGTTGCATTTCTCCTTCTCTATCCAGTCAGTAGCTGCATCCCATTTGGTATAGTTGTGCCTCAACCTCCCTGTTTTAGTAGCTCGAACTCAGTAGTTTGAGCTATCCAGAGTGAATTTTACTATGCGGTACCATTCGCTCTGCTTCTTTGTGTCTACTTTTCCCTCTCATTTAAAGCTTATCTCTCCAACTTGAGCAAGACCAACCATTTCTTACTGAGAGGCTGCGTCCTGTCCTTTCATTCGTCCGGTCCGGTCCCGTCCCATCCCGTCCCATCCTTTCCCACAACACTGCCGGTCCCTCTGCACCGACTGACAATCTGATACAGGTCGAGCTAACGGTATGCGGTTACATACCCCGGCCGGCTAGACCGATATCCTCTGCCGGGCTGACCGATTCCGTCGGCCAAAGTGACCTTTGACGCTTACCTGACCGCTACTCTGGCTGCATTGACCGATTCCCGCGGCCGGGCTGACCGATGCCGAGCTGACCGATGCCGAGCCACTGCCTGGCTGACCGATTCTCTCTCTCGCGGTGGTGTTCGTCGTCGTCGCTCGCGAGGCACGCGACTCACCTTCGCCATTGATTTTCGGCCGCCCCTCGCGCCGTGTTTCACAGAGAGCACATTATTGGTAGGAGGGCCGGCCTTTGTTGCTCGGCGCGGCGCGCGACGGCGCTCTCTCATGGTGCGATATTGGACTCGAGGCAGGTGAACGAGCCGGCTTATGAGACCGTCGGGGCCCGCGCACCTCCACGAGAGAAGTCCAGTGGCTCCCAATAGCGACATAAAGTTGATATACTGTTGCGGTGCAGATGGACATGTTGCACATTACATGATTTTTAGATGCTTCACATTTTTGTTATACATTAGGCTATCACGTAATACCTGGGCATAGGTTGTTTAGTGATAAACACTATGCGCCGGTCGGTGACTCAGTAATGCATGTACCCATTCGAAGCTCAAAAGTTGAGATACATAAATCAAGAGTTGATTAGGGTGATTATAATCACATTTATTATCCATAGGCTGTTTTGTCGATCGAGGTTTGGCCTTGACCTTTAAGCCGAGTGACCCATTGGATGCCTGACGATTAACGATGACGTGACATTTGAGCTTGCAGCTAGGTGAATGTTAGTTTTATATCCGGCTTAAAAAATTGTCATGCGGAGACCGGCCTTACAAGTGTAGTAAAGTAATCTTGTTACAAGTATCATTTATCGATGATAGATAATAGTGCCGACTTATGGATTTATCTTGCTCTCCGTGCTGATGGCAGTTGAGTCCTTACTCTACTCCCATTGCTATGAAATCGATATTGGATATGCTGCAGGGCTTTTGTAAAGAAGTGATGCGTATCTACATAGGTTTGGAGTAGCCCGTGGCCCGTCTCAACCATGAAAAGTGTCGAGCAAAAAAAAAAGTCGTTAGCACTTGAATTAAACACGGAACTCTGCGCTTAGTTTCAATTAGCCAAATCTGCTCCCTCAAACAGGTGCTTTGTGTGCGCGTTATCGCCCGGTGGTCCGAAGGCTGCACCTAGTTGAACTGGCCGACTTTGCCAGCAGCCGGACGGACCGCCGGCCGGGCTCGCTCGGCGCCGACCGAATGAGCAGGCGCACCACTCCAATTAGTCCGACAGAGGTGTTCCCCTCGTTCGTCGGCGCCGGCATGAGGCACGAAAGGCCGGCGACAGGGCGCTAACTAGCTGCTGAGCGGCGCCGGCCGGCCGACTTCAAAGCGCGCCGGTATACGCTCTGGTTCCGGCGACGTCGCGGCGACGGGCGGAGGTATCAATAGCGGCCATCCACCGGTCGTGTCGTGTGTGTGTGGCAGTGTTTGGAAATGATGGCTCCAGAGTGAAGCTGGCGCTGAATGGAAATGTGACCTAGGAGCTGGGTCAATAAGATCCGGACGCAGTTGGACTAATAACTAGTTGTGAAAACCATGAGCCGACGCCACCAAGGCCATCTATAGAGACGCCACGGACTTCAAAGAAAATCTTGGCTGTAACCTATCTATTGTAGAAGCAGAAAGATACAAACTAATAAGCATAAAGCCTGGCAGTTAAGTGAGTGGATGTTGTTACAACGCTTAGACGAGTTTCCGTCCACCGTGTATCACCTCGCACGTGGATGGATGCCGCAATGGCCTGTCGCCCACCGGGCAGTCTCTCGTCCGGCAATTGGCGCGGATATTATCAAAAGTGGCGCACGTGTGACGATTCATATTGCACATTGCGACGCACGTCCCTGGATCCGGCCGGCGTATCCGGTTTGGCAACGGGAGGGGGGGGGGTCGATAGGAGGGGGGCTCGGGGGATGAACGTCAAGGTGAACACTGAACGATGAGCACTCACTGCTACACGAAAGACATCTAACGCACGCCACCGAGGGGCTAGTACGTTTTAGGTCTTGTATTGATCTGTCAGTCTGTCAGGTATAGCTCCCTGGAACGAAAACCGATGGACTGAGATAACAAGCGTAACTAGAACCAGCTTTTCCTGCTAAATGGCTTCAAAAGTACATACCTAATTTTGGTAAAAAGTTCACGAAGAACATTTGGTGCGCGGGCGATTCTTTGTAGACGTGTGCTCCATGGAGGAGTGACGGAGAGAGTCAAGATGTTGCCGCCTGTCTCCTACCTTAAGAAAATTTAAGAAGGTGTTGTTGTTCCCACTCGTAAGTTGCTGGAGGACAGTTGAGGTCTGCCTTTAAAAAGTGATTGGAAACATATTTTTGTGGTGATTGATCTTTATTACCAGTAAAACGCCTTTTGGGCGAAGAACGAGCGAGCGAGATAGTGAGCCATGCACGTGCAGAAGGGCGAGAGGGTGCTTCCAACGGGCTTGCGCAAGGCACCCTTCAAACCGGTCGCTAGCGGTGTGCCAAATTTGAACGCAATCGGCCCAGCCGTTCCTGAGATCTGGAAGCGGCATTCTGCACGTGCGCACGTGCAAACGGGGTCCAAAATGACTTTTGCACGGCACCCTACTAACTGGTCCCCAACCGTGTACCAAATTTGAGCGCAATCGGCTCAGCCGTTCTCGAGATCTGGAAACGCCCCCTGCACGTGCGCACGTGCAGTAGCACCCTAACCGCAACACATGGGAATGCATTGCCTGGTGGGTACCTACCTGTATGCCAAGTTTCAGCGAAATCGCCCCAGTAATTACCGAGTTACTGAAATGGGAACCAATTTGGCACCTCTTATTGTTGTATTTTGCACGCGCACTGGGGGTGACCCACATGCATCGAGACTATCCTATTTTGGGTAGAAGGGATGCTGCTACCCTACAAAAATTACCGCAAGTCAATCGCCCAAGCGGCTGCTGAGATATGAACCTCTCAAAATCACTACTTTTGCAAAACAGCTTGAACACCCTTGACTTTTCACGTGGCACGTGCCACGACGGTCACTGAGATGTATCAAAAGTAGTCAATTACGGGGTAGAAGGGATGGGGCTACCCAACAAAAAAGACCGCAGGCCAATCGGTCCAGCGGTTGCTGAGATATAAGCCTCTCAAAAGCGTTACAGGCCGGGCCGGGCCGGGCCGGGCCGGGCCGGGCCGGGCCGGGCCGGGCCGCTCATACTGAGATTTTTCCGTTATATTGAAAAGACTCACTTCGCTCGCTGCGCTCGCTCGCTCGTAATAAGACTATGACAGTGAACACCAACAGTCCAACACAAAGGACCCAACATGGCATCTGTTTCAACCTTGCTTCGATTTGCATGCCTACGCTTCTCGACGCTTCAACTTTTATGTCCAGAATCGCATTTTTTTTTTGCAGTGTGTAGCCTCATCGCTGAACCATTTGAGCCTTGCGCAATCTCTAGTCAATAAAATGCCTATAGCTCCAGCGTTACCTAATCACAATGCACGTCCATTGAGCTGTACGTTCATGAAAAAAGGAATAAGACTGAGTCAGCTTACTGCATATGCGTATATAAATTGTCCCACCTGCCGCCCTAGTGCCCTTCAGGTGAGCTGGCTGACGATCCAGTCGATGTAGGACGACACCTTGGTGTAGAGCCCGGGGAACTCGGGGTTGCCGCAGCCGACGCCCGTAGAGACCACGCCCACCAGCTGGTAGGTGTCGTCCGCCAGACGCACCATCAGCGGGCCGCCCGAGTCGCCGCGGCACGCGTCGCGCGGCTCGCCGTCCCGGCTCTCGGCGCACACCTTGGTGCCCTGGAAGCCGCCCGGGAAGCGCGACTCGAACTGCGGCACGCGCCGGTAGGCGGTCTCACAGACGGCCGGGTCGGCCACGCGCAGGGCCACCTCCTGCAGAATGTCCGAGGCGTTCCCACCAAACTCGAGCAGACCCCAGCCGGCCATCTCGACGTCTTGCCCGATGTGTTCAGCGCCAGCTGGTGGTAGACAGATGGGCGATACGTGCTCTGTCAGCTCCACAGGAGTCGCCAGCCGGACCACGGCGAGGTCGTTCTGTGATCCCAGGTACTGCGGGTGGCGCACGACCCTGGAGACGTTCCGCACCTGATGTTCCACCTCAAACTGGAGGTTAAGGTCGTTGTCGCCGATGTGGGTGCCGACGCTACCCGCCTCCTCCGGTCGCAGGCAGTGGGCGGCCGTCAGCACGTGCCGGTCGGTGATGAGGGTGCCTCCGCAGAACCAGTTTCCCAGGCCGTCGTCCGTCCACCGGCCGAACAGCACCATCCATGGCCACTTGCCGAGCTGGGCGTCCACTCCACCCACAGCTTGGACGGCAACGAATTCACCTTCGCCGCTCTCTCCGAGCGCCGCCTGGCGGCGCCTCCTGCCGCCCGTCGGCGGTCCCGGCAGCTGGCCACTTAGCTCAAAACTGGGCGGAGGACCAGTGCTGGGTCGGAAGAAAAACTCCTGGACCCGGGTGTGTCCGCAGGAGATCGGCAGCGGCGAGCGTGTGCCGGTGAGTCCACCGGTCCGGGCCACCGAACAGCACACCAGCGCTGTAGTGCCGATGAACCCGCAGGGCCGCGGCCGGAATCGCAGCACGTCGGCCCGCGTCTGGAACTGCGGGCAGCTAAGGATGCTGATGCACTGCTGGTCGGACTGATGACATCGCGCGTCCTGCTGCGGGAAGGTGAGCGCCCCGCTGATGCTGGCTGCGAAGGCGAGCAGGGCCAGGTAGATCCACCAGAGAGACATGGCGGGAATCCGCGCGGTATGACAACCACCGACCGACTAGCGAGGCTTGCTGATACTAATCTATTCACCGGCCAGGCGGGAAAAATGGCTGCGCGTCATCTACAAACCGGTTCGCATGAGGCCGTCTCTGCAAACGCCACAGAGAACTCGTCAGCTCAGGGCCCAGTTTCACCAAGTGGGGTAATTTCGGCATGGGGTAGATTTCCATTCTACCCCATGGGATAGAATCCAGTTTCACCAGCTCAAACTACCCCAATGGGGTAGTTTCGGCGTCTCTTGTGAATGTTTGCTAAGCAAGCAGCATCAGCGAAACAGCGGAACGTTTTGATTGGTCGAGATTCCGCTGTTGCATTGGGTATGCTTCGTAGAATACAATGTTTATTTTCTTCTTTTGTTTGTGGGCCTAGACAATACAGTGCACAGGTTTCTCATCAAAGGTGAGGCGTTATTCGTGTAATATGTAAATATTTGGATTGTTCTTGTTAATTATAACCTTAAGTTTTATCTTAGTAGTGGTTATTTTGAAGCTTTTTTATACGGTCTTTCTTGATTTTAATTGATTGGGTCTCCAGCCAGACCGAAATGCCTGCCTGTGGAGGAGCTCGCCAACGAAGAGAGGAAAACAAGCTGGAACTTTTCCGGTTCCTAGCTCAGAATAAGTCGGTAAGTAGGTACCAATATTGTAAAAAAGCTTTCTGTATTTTTTTCAATTGAGCTGAGGGACCCAAACCTAGATTGGTGTTTGATTCATCTGTGATTGAATCGATTGGATTGAAAAAATTTAAGTGAACGAATATAGTTCATTATCAACAAATATTAACAATACTGCCATTACACGACAACAAAAAGAACACAACAAATACAATACTATCCCTGATATTTTGTATATTTTATTTTTTAATTGAATCAAAAAAGAATCTTTCAAAAAAAAATTGGCTGAATCAAACATGAATCATTCCTTTTATTGTTTTTTGATTCTCTGAATCAAAAGGAAGCGATTCACCAAATTTGTTGAAGGAATCAAACGGTGATTGAATCAAACAAAAATCAAATGAAGCAATGATTGAATTGATCCAAAAAAGGTGAATCAAAAACCAGTCTGGACCCAAATAACTGAACACATGACTATGCAAATAACGAAGCATAAAGCAAATTTAGATTAGACAGTTAGTGGGGAATTGTGCAATTTTCACAAAGCTCTGGCCAGTGCAACTGTAACTACATTATCTTTAAACTGTATCCCCTAGTGGGGTAAAGCGGGGTTGCTAAGAAATGTCCCAAGCCTGCATGTAATTGGCCATAGCGCCCATAGGGATCTCCAAGTAAATGACAAATAGAAAGGTCCATGTATTAGCTCTAACTTTCCTTTGATGACTTGTCATTGTCTGGTATAAAGTGGTGAAATTTGACCATGATTTTAAAAAATTGTAGGGCAAAGTGAACCACTGTCCACTGTTGGTCCACTTTGCCCCATTTAACCAGAATAATGGTTGCCCTCCTAAATCACTGTATCTACATTGTTCTGAGGCTCGTAAACTATTAAGTGAAAATATTGACAGTGAGTCAATATTTTCATGCTGAAAAATATTGACTCACTGTCAATATTTTCCAGCAAATATAAAATATTGACAGTTAAATAGGCACTTCCAGCATTACAGTAATTAACATATGGTCAACTAAATCCTTTTTCAAATTTTTGCTTGACCACACATTGCTTAGATTATAGAACATGCGATAAATCATGATTGCTTACAGCAATTACAACCCAATTACAGCCATACAAATGCATGTCCAGAGCACAGACATTCATGAAGATAATGGCATATACCTATATGGTAATTATGATGACATTTTTATAACACTCAAATTAGCAGGAAAATTAGAAAAACATTTATGCTCAATAGCGAAGGAACTCGCCCGGATCAGGCTGCCGCTGATCCGGGAAGTGCGTGGATGGGAAACACTTCTAATGGCTATCTAAAAGAATGGACGGCGCTTCTAATGCGTACAACAGGGTGGGTGGTTCGCTTTGCCCCAGTGGTTCGCTTTTCCATATCAGCGTAACAGATATGGAAAGGTGGAGTGAACCTCTGACAATGTGACCCGTGGCGTCACTGGGGTCACAAGCGGTTAATCGACGTTTTCGCCAAACAACTTATACCAGATTGAGCAATGAGCAACAGAGCCGGGAGAGACTTAATGTCTTCGCAATGACCTACGACGAACTAGTGTCTTCTCAGTTATTTATAATACTATCCTCGATGATATAGCTTACATCACGGTGCGAACTGAGTCGGCGACCCTGTGGAACCGGAGGCCATGTTTCAGGCACCACCACCGCATCTTCAACTGGCCGAAGGCCTGCTCGACGCAAACTCGAGTCCTGCAGTGGGCCTTGTTGTACCTGCAACAGAAATGAAGCATTTTATAAATACATCCCAACGAGCAAGTAGCAGAGGCGTGACGCATCACATTTCATTGATAAGCTAGAATGTGGTCATGCTTCCGGTGCTCGACAATACGGTAATTGTTAGTGGGTCAAGGGGCGCCTGGCGGGTGTGCGTGGGGGGGGGGGGACAGTTATTCAGATTTTATGCAGACAACACTCTTTGTGGTGCATGTTTTTTCTCCAACGACTCTTGGTTGTCTCGCGCAATGACTGTATAATGGCGGAAACACTAGTGCTATCTACATTTCTACGCATACGGTAACAACGAACAGTGTTTATATCGAGGTTCATTTACGTTAAATCGATATTAATAATACCTCAATATCAACATTAATTGGCGACATGGTACATGATATGAAACGTGGAATCGTGCCAGCATAGCAAACACTTGCCTCTCCTCCGCTGCAGTCCCGGGATGGTTGATGGGAGTCAGCAAGTAACGCCGACTCGGATAGGCACTGTCCCCGAGCAGAACGCCTCCACCAACCGGCACCAGAGAGTCGGTCTCCAACCTGAAATATAAGTAATTGAAGGCGATTGTCACAAACTTTACTTGCAAGCTTATCTATCTACTCTTTTAGCTCGGTGATATGGTCACTAGAGGCCAGTTCACGTCCCTATGGGATCCGCGGATTTCGCTATACACGCACAAAACTGCCGAGGGTGGCCAAAATACCTAACCCAAAGCGAAGGTTAAGCAGTGCACGCCTCGTGAAAAATGTGCACGCCTGTGCACGCCTGTTGAAACCAAATTAACTGTTTGTTTTTGAATATATTTGATTTGTACTATTTGGTTTATTATTTACATCATTATCCTAACTTGCATGACTCTAATATAGTAGTGAAGCTGACGTGTTTCAATAATACACTTAGTTCATATTGGCTTACTTTTCAACAAGTCCAGAGGTCGCCAGCACCCTTGAGTCGTGTTGGCGACCTCCAGCATGGGCGCTCACGCACAGGAAGCGGCCATCTGCGCCAGCCACGGCCATGACATTTAGTGACGTCCTCTGGTGCCGGTTGATGTAGGCGTTCTCCACGTCAGTGGGGACCCGCAGGTCGATGTGGCAGCCATCGATGCAGCCTGTAGATCACACACCACACATGCACATACAGTTATCTCAATTATCTATTATTTATCTATTAGTTTTCTCAATCCATTACAATACTGTATGTTAGGACAATCAGCTACATAAAACCATGGAGCTTCTTTCCTTGCTGGCTTTGTTGAAATATGCAATGGTTTTATGTTAGTTTTTGTTGGCTTCAACATCTTTACAATGAAAGCATGCACAGCATGTTCTTTGACAAAAACTTAACACTAAATCTCATTTATCTGAATCCAGCACTGGGACATGGCACCTTCCTTTTAAAACGCTGTGCTCCTGTTAACACTGCGGACTTACCAATGACATTTGGCAGCCCTGCTTTCCCATGGAACTGTGCCTGGAGGGCACGGGTCGCCTCATGAGTGTTGGGGAAAGCTATAAGTCCCATCAACCGATTCACAATCGCTTCCACGGCCCTGTGCACTGCGCGGTACACCGTGGCTTTGCTTGGGCCGTGCGCATCACCCACTACGTGGTAGAAACTTCCTGTTGCCAGGAAGCTGAAAAAGACGGATGGGTTCCAATAGGATCAGTACCTAATGAAAAATTACCTTGCTCACAAGGCCATTTCCTACATAAGTTACATAATGTCCTTAGTCTCATGTCCTGAGATTTATTTTGCAACTGCATAATCAAGGCCATGGCTGAACTTGTTGAGAAAGCACAATATACCCTCAGATGCATGTTGGCACAAATTCTGTGTTTACTGTTGTCTTAACAAAAGTTGTCACTAGCACACATTCCATCACTTGCCATCTGGCAGCCACTATCACCTTAAGTGTTAAAAAGCAGGACAATGCTATTGCACCCACCGTAGTGTCAGGAGTAGTTGTTGTTTGGGAGTGAGGGCGTGATTTCTATCGGTGTCGTGCGCCAGGTCGTCACCGATGAAGTGGAGGATTTTCTCCACTACAGCTCGCTCCAGACGAAATCTCTCCCTGAAATTGATGACAGATTTTGAACAGCTCCATTGTTGCTATCAGGGCTCCTTATTGTAATAGCAACCTGAAATGCCGTCAATAATCTATGGCAGCTACAGGCATTCGCTCCAAGAGGACACTTTAAATAACTTCTTTCCAGAAATTCAGATTAGGTACAAGCTTACATTTCTGCAAGATCATGATATCTGTTATCAGTACAGTTCAAATATGAACTATCAATAATTTCAGGACCTATTAACCACTGTTGGCAGGGTCCTGCCACCTTTTACTATCTTCACCTCAGACAATCATTACACTTATGAATTATGATGTGTAGTAGCAAACAACAAAAAAAGCATGCAATCACATAGTGGCGGCAGAACACATTTAATTAGGAGGGGGGGGGACTGCTAACTTTTGGTGCCATTCTTACAATGCAACGCCCATAGGGCTTATGTTAAAATGCCAAAATCAAAGGGGGCACGGTGCCCCCGCCCCCATTCCGCCGCCTATGCAATCACATACAATTTACAAAGGTATCAGTGACAGTTCATGTGTAAATGAAATCCAAATGGTAGGCCTAGGCTGGTAGGTTGGTAGGCTGTAGGCATGTCAATGTATGTTATAGGCTGGTAGGCTGTAGTTTGGTAGGCAGGTCAAGTTAGATTGTTTTTTATCTTCCTCGGACCATTTGGACTTCATCTACACATTCACCGCAGTCAAACATGCACAAGAACATCACTGAAGAATACTTAGCTTTAGGAAGTCATGGGAGATCATTTCATGTGTGTAAGATTTAGTCACTCATTCTGTGATAATCCCCCAACTTTCCTCATATTGCAACAGAACAACTTCAACCAAATCAGACTGTATTATATATGCAACAACTCCCGGCATTCCAATTTGAACAGTTTGTTAAGGTACATAACTTAACTATAGCACCATAAAATGCATCAAAAGCATTTGATTTATAATTGTATTCTTCACTAACATTTCAGTGACATACTGATACATTCTAAACTAAATACTTCACTAACATTTCAGTGACATACTGATACATTCTAAACTAAATAATATAAAACCTACGACATGGTGGTAAGATCAGTATTAAACATGAAAGACACCCTGCGTCAGCCACCCATGTCTAAAAGCATTTCAGGAATTTGTACGAAAAAACCATAAGCATTTAGTATGCGCCATGCCCGATGCCACCGGATAATGAGCACGATGATCCAAAGTTCGAGCATTTGAGCATATTGACTGCTTGATACCACTTGCTCGGATGATATATTGAATCAAACATAGTTCATTCGAAGTGTTTAAACTGCACCGGGCATATTAATGCAAGCTGAGGCTCCGTAACTTCGGATTCGAATAGATCAAATGGCGACCAAACGAAACAGCCACGGCACTGGCCACTAGAATGAGCTTGAGTCTGACGTCTGTCTTATTTACATTTCAAGGTTTTAATAATCATCATCTAGTAGCCAAGGTCACTTTAAAGGAAAACCTTCAGTAGGTGAAAAGGCATTTTACTTTCAATTAAGAGCGACATCTACATAAAGTGGTTGGTACCTGGCCTATCGTAGGTGGCGCAAGCTTCGTACATAGGTGGCGTGGCGTAGGTACATTCATGCAAGAAAATTAGTGAAAATTTGCAGTATGCGGCAATATACTGAAATACTTACCTGAACTTAGTGGGTGAAAGGTCTTCGTCGCCATTTATTCTTGGTCGCACCACACGATTCATCACGAAACGTATCGCTCATCACAGATTACCCCACGAATGTCAGCCGTAATTTTGGTCGGATATTTGGGGTAGAACCCAAGGGCGGATCTAGGGGGTCGTTTTGGGGGGGGTCACCAGTCGGCCGACATACCAGGTCTGGTGAATGAATTCTGACGACCGGGGGGGGGGGGGGGGTAGGGAGCGAGTATGTCGAGATCAAAAAATGACATTTGATCTTCGTCGTTTATAAGATGAAGTTTTATCGTAAGTCACTCGGCTCAGTAGTTTTAGTTAGTGAAACCCACCTATATAGGAGCGTCGCCACGGAATTTTTACTGGGGGGGGGGGGGGAGGCGGGTCGACCGACTTAAAAACCCAGAAGTAGATATAGTTACCTCACTTTTAGCCTAATGCATTAGTAAATAGTAGCATACAGTCACGATCTCTCTTATTGACCTGTGTATGAATCGGCGGCGCGAAGCGCCGCAAAAATTTGCAAAAAAAAAGTTGTCAAAACACAGCTCTAAAACACAAATATTACAACCTTTTTAGCATGCTAGTACAAGCCGGAGTTCCTTCACAGTACACATATGAATTCCGATTCAATTTGACACGGTTGGTGTTATTACAGTCACTGTTATTTCTCTCTTATTGATTGGTGTATAAATCGGCGGCGCGAAGCGCCGAGAAAATTTGCAAAAGAATGTGTCGAAACACAGCTCCGAAACACAAATTTTACCACCCTTTTAGCATTGCAGTACAAGCCGGAGTTCCTTTACAGCACACATATGAATTCTGATTCAATTTGACACGGTTGGTTTATGTAATTACAGTCAAGATTTCGTATTGACCTGTACGTATGTACATAAATCGGCGGCGCGAAGCGCCGCGAAAAATTTGCAAAAACATTTGTCAAAACACAGAGGGGGCCTCCTCTCTACAGAGGACCACCGATCTCTACTGCGGGCCTCCTCTTTTCACAGGGCCTCTTAACTACAGAAGCTACAGGGCCTCCTCTCTACAGAGGGCTTCCTCTCTACTGAGGGTCTCTCCCTTTAAGAGGGCCTCCTTTACAGAGGGCCTCCTCTCTTCAAAGAGCCAGAGGACCTCATCTCTGCAAAGGGCCTCCTCTCTTCAGAGGGCCTCTTCTCTACAGAGGGCCTCCTTTCTTCAGAGGGCCTCTTCTCTACAGCGGGTCTCCACTCTTCAGAGGGCCTTCTGCATTCAGGCGGTCTCCTTTCCACAGAGGGCCTCCTCTCTACACAGGGCCTCCTCTCTACATAGAGCCTTCTCTCTACAGCAGGTCTCCTCTCTACAGAGGGCCTCCTCTTTAAAGGGGTCTCCTCTCTACAGGGGGCCTCCTCTCTACTGAGGGCCTCCTTTCTACAGAGGACCTCCTCTACAGAGGGCCTCCTACCTACTGAGGAGTCAGAGGGGCCCTAGCGGTCAGACACAGACACTAGCGGTTATTCACTGGAGGCCCCAGGAAGTAAGAAGGGCCCTAGCTGTCAGGCTGGTCAGAGGGCCCTGAATGTCCTGACGTGATTTTTGGGATTCCCGTGAATTTCTTTCGCCTCAGACGTGATTTTGACCTGCCAGGGCCCAGGGGCACTAAAAATAAAACAAACAAAATAAAAAATGAAAATAGGACATCACCAAAATTAAGTGACCGAAATCCGTTGAGTTTTTAATTTTGCGTATAGGTAGGGGCACCACGAATTAAATTCATGACCATCCCCTTGGAGTTTTCCTGGATCATCCCCTGGTGCTCGCACGGTTGAGACAAAAACGAGTAAGATTCTGGTCTTCAATACGCCTTTTCACGCAACACGATCCAGAAAAACAAAGGTATTAGCTCAGAAGTGTTTGACAGGTGATTTTGAGCATGCAAGACGGCGTCTATAGCGCATTTAGGTCTTCGGCTTTTGGGGGGGGTCAAATGACCCTCTCAGACCTTTTGGGGGGGGTCATGACCCCGTGGACCCCCCCCAGGATCCGCCAGTGGTAGAACCGACGATAATCAGCTGATTGATTGGCTTGTTCAGTTGCTCACGGACCGTGAGCATCTGTTTGCATGGCAAATTTGGGGTAAAATAAGAACTGCCCCATGGGGTAGTTTGGAAGTGGCCAATCAGAACCTACCCCATTTGGTGAAACTGGTTTGGGGTAGTTTCGCCGAAACTACCCCAAACAGAGCTTGGTGAAACTGGGCCCAGGAGACTCGTGTAGATTCTGAAGCGATTTCCAGTTTATGCAGGATATGATCTTTGCGCAAGATCCAGTGTTAAACCGCGCCCCGTTGAGGTCTAGCAGGGTCCAGGTCCTGTTCGGGAGGGGCGGGGGGGGGCAAAGGGCCCCGTCTTATCACCGGAACAAATTGTCTTGATTACAAAAATTCAGTCATCATTCAAAAGGGCTTAAAAAGATGCACAAGAAACGACATCGGTGACCTTGATATTTTCCCTGTAACGTCACAGGGAGGTCAAAAAAGGTTAAATTTGTAAAATTTACAATGAAGAGAATTCGGTCGTAAGAAAAGATATCTACCATCTAGGTCTCTAAAATGGGTCTAGATGCGATGTACATTGTACAGGGTGTCCTAAAAGTAAGGTCATGATTTAAAACTTAAATATCTCGAGAAGTAAGAGTCCGAATCACTTCCAATTTTAACACGTGCAAGGTACATCCATAAAATTATTTTCTTGCATGCTTAAACCATTTTTGATCATAACTACACCGAGCAAGAGGCATAAAACTGAGAAGGTCGAAATTCAACTCTTAGAGAGGGTACGTCATTAAAACAAAGGGTAAATACCGCCCAGTTTTCGGCCCTAAGCAGACCCTATCAGCTCGCCCTATCTCTGAACTTATGCATAGTTTCGCCTCAACCGGTAAAACGTCAGAAAAAAGGTAAAATGTACGCACAGGGCATGTATACTTAGCCACCTGTGCTTCGAGGTCCTGAGGACGACAGCGGGAATCGGGTGAAAATAAATCAAGAGAGGTGGCCGAGAGTCCTCCCAGTGGTTCTTCCGCTCGTCGCAACGCAGCTGTGTCGACACCATCAACCAGCAGTGGTTTCAGCAGGATGGAGACTATGCTTGCACCGTCCTGAAGATCATGCATTGTCTCCGAGGGTGGATGTGAGATCGCGTAATTTTCAGTCAGGGCAACGCCATTGAATGGCCTCCGCGGTCACCTGACGTTACACCCTCATATTTTTATTCTCTGGATACGCAACGGAAAGGTTGTCTTTAAGGACAACCCAACGAGCCGGGAAGAACTAAAGGATGATCCCTCCGAGCAAACATAAGCGGCATCTCACCAGAGAATCGCTCCAGAATAGTGGAGGAAGTAAAACGCAGTCTATTCGTGCACGCGGCCCGAAATGGTAGCCATGCAGAAAAGCAGCAAATGTGGGGCTACGAGCAAATGTATTGACTCATATGTATATCAGAATAAAATTTTATAAAATGCTCTTTCATATGATGTCTAATTTATATCTATCCATCGCGTATTTTTGGCGGTGTGGCCAAAACAAATGGTGACCTTACTTTTGGGACACCCTGTATATCATAGATCTGACATAAACAGCGTGTGGGACAGCCACGGTGCAACCTGGTCCAACGTTAACGTCTTGTGGGGGCATGGGACCTCCACAGAGGCGGCACCAGCCCGGCGGTCGCGGCCCATACAACTCGTCCACACTATGATGTCACAGGATTTAAAAGAGGTAAAATTGTACCGTTTTACGATGACAAACAATTTGTCACATAAAAGTGACTTTCATTAGGTACGTAAAAGACAGCGCTCATATTTAGTTAGGAAGAGATAGATAAGCACAATAGATATTGTCCTAGGCTGATTTTAACTGCAAATTCGAAAAAAAATGTGGCGTCATAAGAAGCCGCTATTATTTTTCGTCTTTCAAATGGCTATATCTCTGGCAGTCTTTGAGACAAGGCCTCGTCTAACATGTTTACTGGGGGGGCCAAACCCCCGCAGTCATCGACCTGGCCCCCCCAGTCAGGGCAAAAAGTCCCTACTGGGGGGGGGGGGGGGGGCCGGCAATAGTCAAAAGGCAAACGAATTTTTATTTCGAGGCGTGGGTGCACATAAAAGCAAATGCTTAAACGAAACGATGCAATGTGAGCACATTGAAATACCCCATTACCTAGGGCTGTTATGTGTTTATTTTGTTTACCTGAACCATTTTTTTTCGCTGAGCAATACGTTCCATTTCGTCTTTTCAGGCGCCCAACTCCGTGTCCCGGACATTCTTTTTTCATTAATTTAGTCCGAACCTTTTGAATGGAAGGATTGACAAGTACAGAGCCCCCGCTAAGCAGAGCTTTGCGTTGGCCCTGCCCTCTACCCTCCGATCGCGCAATTCGTGATCTATGACAGAATTTAGAGCCCAAAGGTTCGTATGCACATAGCCGCGCACGGCCGGTCCCCTCACTGACTTCGAATGGCTACGGCCTGCCACCAACCGTAACCATACTCGCCAGGAGGCTCATAAAGATCGAGCGATGTCGCGCTTTGAACCTGGACTGTTATAACCGGGACGCGTGCCCTCACCACGCGGAGTCCAAGGCTCCACCGGCAAAAATTTCTCCTTTATGTATCACTCTGTTGTTTCTGTCCTCGGGGCGTCAATCCCTTGTTTTTGCCTATCGTCGTCCTCGCTATGCAGCGTCCAACTTCTGGCTGGACGGTCACCGGTGTGCGGCTAGAGTAGCTCCTAATCGTAATGAAGCAGGCTCCCGTTCTGGGTGGTCGTACGTAGGCGCAGATGCCAGGTTGGTGGTCTGTCTGTGGGGACGGGAACTCTGACAGCTGGATTATCTAAAGAAGTCGGCATGGAGTCCTGGAGGGCAAATGCCAGCCACTTCAGGTCCCAACGGGCCTCAAAGCACTACTATCTTCATTTTTGTTTAGTTTATAGCCTCTGACGACCTTAAGGTTGTGTCGAAGATCCACGGCGATTACGGAGAATCCACCTGAGAAGCCATCAGTCTCCAAGTTGATACACAGGCATTACACTGGTCTGAGGGGCCCTAGTGGGAAAATACGGTCTCCACTCAGATTGACCCTTAAAGCCTGGTATGGATCATATAAAACCAGTGTGGGCTACCATAGAGGCCGACGTAGGTCCAGAAGCTGGCATTAGCCCTCAGAGATCGGCATCGAGCGCTCAGAGGGACCCATCAGAAACTGATGTGGTTCTAAAAAAAATGCGTATTGGCCCTCGACATAGGCTCGGCATGCAAATTCCTTAGACACGGCACTGCCACTCAAACACACGCTCAACAACGAGAAGTGTGATTATTATTGTCTGATGAGGCAATGTGAGGAGGCTATAAACTAATATACAAGAATGGGTCGGATGGCCTACTATTTTTTTTTTAGTAAAAAGAAATATTCATGGTGTCAGGGCTGTGATGAAAAATAAGTGGTCTAAATCCGGTGAGAAAACAGGATTTGCGGGTACCCTAGGTTTGGCTCCTTCAGTCTCTGGCCCCCCTAGTGAAAATTCCTTAGACGAGGCCCTGTACTGGAGACCAAAAGAGATTATGAGTTCAGAGTTGTGACAAATACCTAAAGCAACCACCACGTATGATGTATGCATTAACAGTTAACTATCAGATTGACGGCATATGTGTCAACAAATAACAATTATACCCTGATAGAAGACCGGAGGCTCTGGTTACCCATGTAAAAATGAATACTTCAGACGCGTACCGCGTAGGAATTCAGCCCAGTATCGTTGAACAGATAGTGCATCGGCCTGAAAAAGTACGGTAACGATACCTAATTTTGGGTTTTTAGTCCGCCGATCCGTCCCCCCTGTCGAAAATCTGTGGCGACACCCCTGGCACGTAGGACAAAAGTACGTATCGCAAATGTTAGTACAGTATAAAGTACGCATGGACAAAACTACGTCAAGGCAAAAGTACGCATGGCAAAAGTACGTACAGTATAAAGCACGAATGGATAAAAATACGTCAAGGACAAAAGTACGTATCGAAGAAGTACGTATAGGTGCATTATTAAGTACGCATGGACAAAAGTACGTCAAGGACAAAAGCACATATCGTTAAAGTGCGTACAGCATAAAGTACGTGTGGACAAGAGTACGTCAAGGGCAAAAGTACGTATCGCAAAAGTACGTCGAGTTTTAAGTACGTATGGAATAAGTACGTCAAGGACAGAAGTAGGCGTATCCAAAAGTACGTCAAAGAAGAAAATACGCATCGAAAAAGTACGTAAATTTTAAAGTACGTATATCGCTAAGGTACGTACCCTTGCTGACTTGCATAGCTGTCGCAATCGGTCGCAACTACAGCGAGACATGCAGTGCAAACGGTAGCAGACAGCAGTAGTTTCCCCTACCAAAGTGGTGGTTTTCTACCACAGACGCTCGTCGAGGTCGGAATTTCCAAATACGCCATAGAACCAGTTTTACGGCTCACCAAGATGCATGCACATCAATCTGTAACGCTTAAAAAAATAACTGTATTGAGTCAGAGCTTCCACTTATACCCCACCTGCCGCCCTAGTGCCCTTCAGATGAGCTGGCTGACGATCCAGTCGATATAGGACGACACCTTGGTGTAGAGCCCGGGGAACTCGGGGTTGCCGCAGCCGACGCCCGTAGAGACCACGCCCACCAGCTGGTAGGTGTCGTCCGCCAGACGCACCATCAGCGGGCCGCCCGAGTCGCCGCGGCACGCGTCGCGCGGCTCGCCGTCCCGGCTCTCGGCGCACACCTTGGTGCCCTGGAAGCCGCCCGGGAAGCGCGACTCGAACTGCGGCACGCGTCGGTAGGCGGTCTCACAGACGGCCGGGTCGGCCACGCGCAGGGCCACCTCCTGCAGAATGTCCGAGGCGCTCCCGCCGAACTCGAGCAGACCCCAGCCGGCCATCTCGACGTCTTGTCCGATGTGTTCGGCGCCAGCTGGTGGTAGACAGATGGGCGATACGTGCTCCGTCAGCTTCACTGGAGTCGCCAGCCGGACCACGGCGAGGTCGTTCTGTGATCCCAGGTACTGCGGGTGGCGCACGATCCTGGAGACGTTCCGCACCTGATGTTCCACCTCAAACTGGAGGTTAAGGTCGTTGTCGCCGATGTGGGTGCCGACGTTACCCGCCTCCTCCGGTCGCAGGCAGTGGGCGGCCGTGAGCACGTGCCGGTCGGTGATGAGGGTGCCGCCGCAGAACCAGTTTCCCAGGCCGTCGTCCGTCCACCGGCCGAACAGCACCATCCACGGCCACTTGCCGAGCTGGGCGTCCATCCCGCCTATGGCAAACATAATGTTTTTATCTTCGAGCTCTGGGCCCGGCATGAACGGCAAAGGTCGGAAGAAGACCTCCTGGACCCGGGTGCGTCCGCAAGAGGTCGGCAGCGGCGAGGGCGTGCCGGTGAGTCCACCGGTCCGGGCCACCGAACAGCACACCAGAGCTGTAGTGCCGATGAACCCGCAGGGTCGCGGTCGGAATCGCACCACGTCGGCCCGCGTCTGGAACTGCGGGCAGCTGAGAATGCTAATGCACTGCTGATCGGACTGAGGACATCGCGCGTCGTGCTGCGGGAAGGTGAGCGCCCCGCTGATGCTGGCTGTGAAGGCGAGCAGGGCCAGGTAGATCCACCAGAGAGACATGGCGGCGATCTGCGCGGGATGACAACCACCGACCGACTGGCGAGGCTTGCTGATGCTTAGATATTCACCGGTCAGACGGGAAAATAGCTCCGCGTCCTTTGCAAACCGGTTCACATGAGGCCGCCTCTGTGAACGCCACAGAGAATTCGTCAGCTCGGGAGACTCGTGAAGATGCTGAAGCGATTTCAATTTTGTGTAGAATATGGTATTGGCGCAAGATCCCATGTTAACGCCACGACCTACACCACTCATGGAAATTAAAATTATTTACTTGCAACGTTTAACAGAAACATGTGTAATGTGTATTTACCCGGGTGATAGATCTATATCTCTGCAGATCTGAAAACAAACAGTAAACTAAACAAGGATATATCATATATCTATTGCGAGTTGCAACAAGTAGTTCTTGAATATTTCTGAAGTACATATGTCGACGAAAAGTGAGTAGGGATCTTAGATCTTGCCCGATATCTGGACAGTGACTGGATTTGGATTTATGATCCCAATGGATTTCTCCAGAAAAATAAGTTGCGTATATGATCCATTGGATACGAAATCAATTCCCAGGGGATGATCTCAGATTTATTTTTTCAAATAATTGCACATGTTTGGAACACGCATCGCGAGTCGCGCATGCGGTAAGCTGAGATGTGATGCCCTTCCCGCCCTTCCGGAGAATGTGATGTCCTTATTGAATTTCATCATGCTAGCTCGTCAAAGAATGTTATATTGATCCGAACCAACTAGTTGCTAAGATGTTTCTATAACAGGTAATGTACACGGGAATGACTGGAACACCAACACAGGATAACAGAAAATGCATTTCTAATCAATTTTGTCGCGCATGGGTTATTCGCTCAAACGAATTAATCAGCCGTTTTAATGTCAACGACCGCAAGTATTACTGTCACTGGCAAGTACCTCATCACTGGCTCAGTGGAGCCCTGAGGTTTCTAGTCGATGGAATGCCCATTTTCGTAGATCCAGCTTTACCTCGCCACATGCACATCGATCTGCAACGCTTATGAAAAAGAAGTGTATTGAGTCAGAGCTTCCACTTATACCCCACCTGCCGCCCTAGTGCCCTTCAGATGAGCTGGCTGACGATCCAGTCGATATAGGACGACACCTTGGTGTAGAGCCCGGGGAACTCGGGGTTGCCGCAGCCGACGCCCGTAGAGACCACCCCCACCAGCTGGTAAGTGTCGTCCGCCAGACGCACCATCAGCGGACCGCCCGAGTCGCCGCGGCACGCGTCGCGCGGCTCGCCGTCCCGGCTCTCGGCGCACACCTTGGTGCCCTGGAAGCCGCCCGGGAAGCGCGTCTCGAACTGCGGAACGCGCCGGTAGGCGGTCTCACAGACTGCCGGGTCGGCCACGCGCAGGGCCACCTCCTGCAGAATGTCCGAGGCGTTCCCGCCGAACTCGAGCAGACCCCAGCCGGCCATCTCGACGTCTTGTCCGATGTGTTCGGCGCCAGCTGGTGGTAGACAGATGGGCGATACGTGCTCCGTCAGCTTCACTGGAGTCGCCAGCCGGACCACGGCGAGGTCGTTCTGTGATCCCAGGTACTGCGGGTGGCGCACGATCCTGGAGACGTTCCGCACCTGATGCTCCACCTCGAACTGGAGGTTGAGGTCGTTGTCGCCGATGTGGGTGCCGACGTTACCCGCCTCCTCCGGTCTCAGGCAGTGGGCGGCCGTGAGGACGTGCCGGTCGGTGATGAGGGTGCCGCCGCAGAACCAGTTGCCCAGGCTGGCGTCCGTCCACCGGCCGAACAGCACCATCCACGGCCACTTGCCAATCTGAGCGTTTTCCCCGCCAACGGCGAACGCACCTGCGCCGTCTCCTCCGAACTCAGACATGCTCGGAGTAAGAATCGTGGTCGGAGCACTGTGTGAACGGAAGAAGAACTCCTGGACTCTGGTGCGTCCGCAGGAGGTCGGCAGCGGCGAGGGCGTGCCGGTGAGCGGGCCGGCGCGGGCCACCGAACAGCACACCAGCGCTGTGGTGCCGGAGAACCCGCAGGGCCGCGGCTGTAGCCACAGCACGTCGGCTCTCGTCTGGAACTGCGGGCAACTGAGGATGCTGATGCACTGCTGGTCGCGCTGGGGACACCACCCGTCGTGCTGCGGGAACGTCAATGCCCCGAGGATGCTGGCTGCGAAGGCGAGCAGGGCCAGGTAATTCCACCAGAGAGACATGGCGACGATCCGCGCGAGATGAGTCACCAACTGACTGGCGACGTTTGATGCTGCTTATATATTTACCGGGCAGACGAAAAAAAGGTTCCGCGTCATCTGCAAACCGGTTCACATGAGGCTTTTATCGCAAACACCGCAAAGATCTCTCGTCATCTCGGGAGGCTCCTGTACGGGATGGGATGGTTAGATTGAGATAAACGGTGTTCTTCGATTCAAATGATGACTGTCGATGGACCAAACGAGTAGCCAAAATAATGTTAAAATGAGGACAACATCATCGTTTTCCAATATTCGCACACCTTGTACCCTCTTTTTGCCGTAACAACCTTCTCCAGCGAACTCCTGAACCTGACGCACAAATGCTTCACGACAGCTAAGTCTATATTTTCTTCATTGTGCCTCGTTCAGAGCCTTCTTATAGTGGTGAGGATATCCTCTCAACTTTGCTCCAGACAGAAGCGATCTTGTCTTGCCGATCTTGTCGGATATCCTCTCAACTTTGCTCCAGACAGAATAGTCGAGGGGGTTGAGATCTGGGGAGTTCAGCGGCCAGAACACCTTGGTCAACGTTCTGTGCATGTGCTGCTGGCACCACTCCTGCGTCTCTTCTGCTGCATGCGTGGGTGCCGAGTGTTGCTGGAAGACATATTTGCATCAAACCAACGTTGCAGGTACTTGGGCCACAGAGCGTACATACAACAAACATAACAAACGTATGGTACGGAGCTTCGCCCTTCCACCGAACTCGCCAAGGGGCGCACACGCTGCGCCGGGCGGCAAGTGCTTCAGAGACGATCCAGGAGAAACCTTGGCCTGCCGCTGACATGCGAGTGGTCAAGGCCCATTGTGCGGTGGTGGCTGGTGCCCCAAGCGTGGTGCTCCCCCAAGCCCATTGTGTGGTGCTGCGGCTATGATCGAGCTCCCCATTGATCTATTTCCTAAAGCCAGGGCAGCACCACAGTCTCCGTAAATCCCAAATAGACGTTTGTGTTTACTTTTCCTTTTCTTTAAGCAGCCCCATCGAGTTCTTCCTCGACCAGCTCCTGGAACTGTCGCAGGAGCGCTGGTGTTCCATTCTTTCCAGGTCCCGGTTCACAGGTCAGGGGTCACCTTTTCTTGATCTTTGGGATCATCAACACCCTGCTGTTCTCGCACACGCCTCGGTATGCACTACGCCGTGCTCCTTGGGACCTGCGGAAATTCGATTCTCTCCGCCGGATATCTTTCTGCGCTCAGCGCCTAGAGCAAGGTTGCTGGCGATGGTCGCATTCAGCTCCACGGCAAAACGTGAGTTGACCTAACAGCTGAAGTCAGTCCCGTTGCAATTACATTTAAATAATTTACGAGTGTTGCAACCAATCGAATTGGAATGATAGCTATGACACTATGGCAACTTCAAATTTGCTCCAATTTGTTCATCCCACCATGCTTATGCTGAAGCGATTTCCAGACAGGATGTTATTTGCGCAAGACCCAATGTTAACGTAAAATGCCGAAATTATTGCCAGGGTTTAGGCCTTATAAGGCAGATAAAATGAAAACGACACCCATGGGTGTGGTGGGTGGTCACATAACTACAGTGAGTGGCGCTTGCAATTGCATTGCATATGGTATATTGCATCGCATATTGTATACGTAGAAGTTATTTCACAACTACCTTGAACTCATATTACTACAAGCACAGGCTAGCGAGACGTAGTTTACTATTGCCCGTTCCACTGAAGTTAGGCGGTGCGGGTAATTTCCTGTAGTTGGGTGATTGCGTTGCCAATCTCTTTTTGTCCTGAACAGCCTCGTTTCTGGTGGATTTGTTAACACTGAAGGTGCCCAAGATTAATAGGTACATACAGTAAAAAAAGAACGAACAGGGACTCGGAAAACTCCCAGTCTAAAGCATTCCTGCACAGTATGTGCGCCTTTTTCTCTGAGACGCTTCCGTGGGACTTGGCGAGAGCCAAGGCCGCCAGAATAGCACTGCCACTACCGGCTATCCTCTGAAGTCTTTTTTGGGGAATATTTGTTTCTGGTCCCTAAAAAGCTGTTTCTGGCACCTAATTGCTGATCAGCCCCAAAATGCTTATTCGACCCTAATATCTGAATCTGGCACCTAATTGCTTCCACACAGCCTTAAGTTGCCAAATCGTCTAGTTGAACTCCGTAGTTGCTGTTTGCTGATTCAGCACCAAAACCAAAACATCCAGCACCTATTTTATTCCACGTTTGCCTACCTAATTCGCGTAATCTTCCTGATTTTATGTATCCTAACAACATGAACGTTGCATTCGGTGATGTCAAGTGCCATTTTCGCCAGTGGAGATAATGATTAATGCCATTTCTAGCCAAAAGAGAATCACTAGCCAGCTATGGTGCAGCATAGCAAGACGCTCCTATACCAGCCCGCTATGTAGAGACTAGAGATTATTGCACCCTCAGCCATTTTAACGTGAAAAGTTTGGATCCGTCACTTCCAGCCAGGCTCTCAGGTCATAAACTGGAGTAAAGCAAAATGTCAACTCTGAACAGACATGCCACGCAACCGGCCCTCTTTTCAATATTGTTAGTTTTCTGCAATCATCGTCTGACTCCATCTCGATCAAACGCATCATCCGGTTTCTACATGGGCGTTTGACTGACCGGCCACACAATAACCAAAAACAAAATCAAAGCTTCATGCACACATATGACATAAGTAAGAAACGGATGAAAAAGGCACAACCACGGCACAACTCTGCGCGGCAAACAACGGACAATGTCCCACGCAAGATCCCGCGTTTCTTCAGCGGTCTTGAACGGAATGAAAACATTACATTTCTTTTTTGGAGCTATTTGATGACGTCAAAAAATGCAATACCCGTTTTAATGGTCAAAATCGGGACAATTACTCACAAAAATGTTTCCCTTTAAGCATTACAAATAAATACTTTTAAATATTTAAATGACATTGTTTTTTCAAACAAATCAATATTATTTGCTTACTTAAACGTCATATACAATGCTGAGATCACTACGGGGCTGTCTTAGAGTGTAGCTGCACTGGCAACCTTTAGGCTAGACTCCAGGGGTCATTATACCAGAACAACATGATTCTACCAGCCAGTAGCTCATTTTTCTACTAGATTGGTGCTACGCTCAGCATTTAGGTGCCAGATTCAGAAAAAAGAGTAAGGCGTACCGATGAATAGGTGCCAGAAACAGCTAATTAAGGTCATTTTCCATGATTGGTGCTGGTATCCACCAAATAGGTGCTGAGGACCAATTTTGGGGCGAGTCAGCTTTTAGGTGCCAGAAATAGCTTTTCTGGGACGCAACTAAATGGCGTCCGTCTTTTTTTCTCCAATTAAGCGTTGATTCCATCGCGGGAAGCTAGGAAATAAATATACCAATTTATTTGTAAAGTAATACGACACATTTATGTGTGCACTACAATATTTATGCTCGATTCACTCTTTTGAGGAAAGTGATTAATTTTCTCACCGTGGCCTATAATCGGCAAACCCATAGCCTATCTCCTAGCATTCTTAATCATCGAATGCAACGACAGATACGATCAGATTATAAATTATAGTAACCTACCTTCTTGTCATACTGATGGGATTATAGGTAGCGCTCGAAGGCTTGGCGACGTTGGTCGCTCGCGGCCGTTTAGTTGCAGTGCCACTGGGGCGGGTCGCTGGGCCTGGCTCGCTCGCGACCGTGTGGCCCGGGCCGATAGCGTCGTCCGGTGCCACTGATCGCTCAGAGCCCGTCCTCGCCGCGTGACACACGGCTCCGCTAATTACTGTTTTGACAGCCGATTGGGGTAGGCAGAGTGGGTGGCAGGGAAGAGAGAGAGAGAGAGAGAGAGAGAGAGAGAGAGAGAGAGAGAGAGAGAGAGGGCAGAGGAAGAGGGTAGTGGATGGAAGATGGAGGGAGCGAGAGAGAAAAGGCAGATGGATGGGAGGGCAGAGACAGAGAGGATGGGAACTGGGAGGGCATAGACGGGGTGGGGCGTGGAAGAGCAGAGAGAAAGAGAGAGATAGAGGGGAGGGAGGGAAGGGAGAGAGAGAGAGGGAGAGAGAGAAGGGGGAAGAGAGACAAAGAGAGAGAGAGAGAGAGAGAGAGAGAGAGAGAGAGAGAGAGGGGGGATGGCATAGGAAGAAGGGACGAGTGAACGTAGAGACAAAGGAACCGGTAGCCGTATAGAAGGGTAGAGAATAGAGACACAGGGATAATGAGTAGGAACAGATGGACAAGAGGGCAGGGGAAGAGGGATAGTGGGTAGAGAATGCTGGGCGGTTGGTGAAGACAGAGTGACGGCAGACAGAGTCGGAGGGCGGCGGGCAAAGGCACATGGCGGCCGGTAAAGACGACAATGAGAGACAGAACAGTAATGACCACTTCGGCCTGTGCGAAACCTCTCACTCTGTCCTGCCCGTGCTCTGTGCCTCAAGCCCCCTGTGCCCGGGCAGGAGCAGAAGGTGATGAACGCTGGTAGTTTATGTGAGGCCTCTGTGCTGCCCGTGCTCTGTGCCCGGCGGCGTGGACCGGTCGATCGCACACCAGGAAGTGTTTAGGTGGAGCCGAGACACGGGGAACAGCGGCAAAGACGGACAGCCAGCCGTCGGAAGTCATACCTCACCGGACAGCCAGCCGTCGGAAGTTATACCTTACAGGACAGCCAGCCGTCAGCACTCATACCTCACCAGCCAGCCAGCCGTCGGAAGTCATACCTCACTTGTGAATGGAATTGAATTTTGCACACAAAAACAGTGAATGTGGTCTCTTGCGTGTGGAACGTAACCCGTATCGTATTGCTCAAGTTTGCGCTGCGTTTAGGTTTAATATTATTTTTCAGCCTAAACACCTTATTCATATTCATATTCACGTGTATTTGGGCAATCCCGAATAAGCTTCAGGCTATTCCTACCCATCGTCAACAGATTAAAAAGGGAATAAAAACAGGAGGACAAGCCTCACACACACGTCTCACACACTCTAAAATGCACTCACTCATCAGCCTCCGGACTTATCTCCGCAAAGGAGCTCGGCTCGCCCCAGCGTTTCTCCTAAGGTGACATTTCAACTGCCTTGAGAAGGGGGCACCTGGGAATCCTAACTGGTCTGTCACATCTGAGGCACAGCCTGCCAGCCGGTGTTCTAGCCACTCTAGTAAACGCTCTGGTCCTGTCTCAGATCCGCTACTGCCTGGCAGTGTACGGTAACGGCTCGCAGCTCAATACGTCTAGGATTAAAAAAATATTAAACTTCGCCGCTAAAGTCATTTTCGGCCGCAAAAAATACGACCATGTATCAGACTTACACCAACGGCTTGGCTGGCTGTCAGCTGCGGATCTAGGCAGGTTCCACACAATCACTCTCACTCACAAAGTTCTCCGTTCTGGCATATTTTTAAGGTATATTTTTATATACCTTAAAGTAGGTATATAAAAATATACTTCCCTTCAATATTAACTTTTAAACAAATAACCCTGATAAACAAGGAGATACGCGAAATATTAAATAATGAGACGCAACCAGTCGCGACCACGTCACCACATATCCAAAAGAAACTCTGGACTCCGAATTTAACATGTAACCACGCTGTAAACTGTTAAGCATAGGCTCGTCCTAATATTTGTGCAAATGAGCCAGACGCATCCAAACGAGCACTGGTTAGTTACAAGTTAGTGGCTAGGTACCCACCACTTTGCGATCCGCACACCTCACGGTGACTGTTCGGGAGAGGTAGCCTCGGGGCCCGCCGCGGCGCCCGTCACTGAATTACCGAAAATTTTGTAATACGAATTAAAAAAAAAATAATAGCCGACATAGTTTTATAATTAACACGCTTCAAAATTCAAAAATAACGATATGAAGAAGCGTCGCAATTTGTATTGAGATCTCCAGCTAAATATTCTCAGGCCACCTCCCCCGAACGTTCACCCACCTCACCTGCACGGCTTCCGATCCCGCCGGCTACACCACCGGACACGAACTGGCCAAACCGCAGTGGCCCCGTCCCTGTCACTGACCTGCACCCTGACCTCATCTGCGCGGCGCCTGCAGCAGTGCCAGGGCAGCGCTGGGTCACAATCAGCTGACGGTGACCGCGGGCCGGTCAGCCGGGAGAGATGCAAATTCGTGGACGAGGGCTGGGACACTCCACGCCCACCGGGCCTATCGGTTTTCTACATATTCCCCGGACCGACGCCAATAGTCAATCCTGACTGATGCATTGTTTAAAGAACCAAGAAAACAAAACACATATTCCAAGGCACTAGGTTGTAGGAGCGGGTACGACCCCCTCGCTGTTTCTCTGCTAGTTGAGCTAGATCTTTGCTAAAAAACGAGTTTATGCCCTGTTACGAGATACAGCGACTAGAACCCGATTTTGTGTGTCTCAGGTCAATTGGTGACCTTAACTTGGGGTCAGGTTGAAACACCCGAAGGAAAGGATTCGGTTTTTGGTTAGCAGCTTTGTCGAAAATGATTGGTTGCAGAGTCGCGCGCCAAAAATTGTTGCTAGCGGACACTTGACAAGATGATGTTTTTTGTTTTTTTTGGGTTAGGCCCTTTCGGTCGACAAGACCATTGCAGAGCCGGAAGGATGATAGGAATTAGGGGGAGACATTGGTCTGGGCAGGCACCCTAGTGAGTCGCCGGGGCTGAGCCCGTCCAGAGGACAGGCCACCCAGCCCCAAGGCACTCACTGCACCCGGCTACGGGGTGCGCTCCCTCAGGAGCAGCGGTGCCGCTCCAAGGGAGCAGCCCGCATGAGATAAAGTTGCCTGTCCAGTCCGGAGGGGGGTTGCGGCTTGGAGGAGAAGGATTTCAGTATCCTGAGGATAGAAGCACGGAAAGGTGACAAGATGATGGAGAGTGAACTCTCCTATCCCGAATTTCCTGTACCGTTCAGTACCGATATGTATGCTGTCCGCTCCGCTCGTGCTGCCTCCGAGACTGCAGCGACATTCTCTCGAACCTCTAGTTCCCAGCTCACCGTACAGATGGCGCGCAGGCCAACACTCCCCGGGATAAGAGCAACAAGTGCCGCTCGATCAATATGGAGGCTGGTCGGCGCGCCGGTGGGCCGCGGCCTGCTGCACGTGACCGGTCGGCGACGCGGCGACATCTGCCCAGGTGGAGCGGCAAGCTATCGACGCCAGCCGAAGGCCACCGTCGGCAGCGTCCCGTCGCCGACAGAAATAGCCCGGAAGTGCGGCGCCCCGCTGCTGTCCAGACGTCTGACCACGTCAGGGAGGGGTGCTGGGAGCTCCCGCTGCTGTCCAGACGGCTGACCATGTCAGGGAGGGGTGGTGGGAGCTCCCACTGCTGTCCAGACATCTGACCACGTCTGCTGGGGTGGGACATCAGGCTGGGAGGATGGTGAGACCGTGAGCGCCCTACATCCCGCGCCGGTCGAGGTTGTGGATGGGTGTCCTGATGTCCCAGGCTCGGGACTTGGCTGGTGTGGGACCCGATAGTTCATACCGAGCCCTGAAAGGCGCCCGGGGGTGGTGTGTGAGACGTATGTACCCTGAAGCTGGGTTCGGGTAGTGTCCGGGCGCCATGACGTGAAGTGTGGGCGCCCTGAAGCCGGGCTTTGGTATATAAGTGTTTGTGTTACTTACGGTGAGCTGGGACGGCGCATGGGTTCATTGATAGGAATTTTAGTTTGTTCTGTCTGGCGAGTCGTCTAACGGTCTAAGCACCTTAACGATGGCAGACCGCTCGCTGTGGCGAGCCTGAGCCGAGGCCGACCCAGTGCGACTCTTCTCCAACTGGAATGGCGTCGAGACCCTGGCGTCTTGTCCGGTCTGTCATTAGGGATAAATGCTACCACTCTGTGGTTATTTGCTCACAATGGAGGGGCTGGAACATCGGAACCCCGCACCTGTTAAAAACAGTGTAGGGCAAGGTATGGGTACAAAACAACGGTAGAGATTGATGATTGTCATAGCTCCACCGGAGCCGTTTTCTGATGCTGTGCTGTCGTATATCGTCAATCGCGTCGAAGAGAATGCTAGGGATGCAGGGCTGGAACGTTTCTCATGGTGCCGATTTGAGTTGGAGCGCTGTCGTTTCCAGGTCAGGGTTTTTCAGGAGGCTGCAAGTTGGGTCAGGGCTGGTCTAGGTCAGGTCAGATGCTGGCTCAGGTCAGGTCACTGGGACAGGTCCAGGTCAAGTCAGAGGCTGGTCTAAACCAGGGGCTGTTCTACGCCAGGGGCTAGTCCAGATCAGGCCAGGAGCTGGTCCAGGTCAGGTCAGGGGCTGGTCCAGGTTAGGTTAGGGGCTCTGGGCTGGTTCAGGTCAGATGCATGTCAGCTAGCTGACGAAAGCATTGAACTCTCGAATCGAACTAGCAAATGATATGCATCAGCTGACCCCTCGCCAGTTCAAGTTGAGTACAGACTTTGTTCGATCTAATATGAAACCTGACCCCGGTCACATGGGAGTAGTTTGAATTGATAACCACGGGCTAAGGCAAATTGCGACATTTGCAACTCGTATGGATCAAATTTAAACATTGAGCTTCCAGAGAGGACTTTATCGGGAAGCCTGCGATCCATGTATACTGGTATGAAGGCACTCCTGTCTTGTGCGCACGGCCTTTGAACATACCTCTTAGCACACCTACCTACATGTAGGTATTGTGTATCTAACTACATGTGGACACTTAACTAGGTTGTTACCTGTCAGTCGGGACGTCATTGATGCCTCTCTCATAATTGAATTGTTGTTATCGTGAAAGCGATGATCCGCATATCCATTGTTATTGCAGTAGGTAAACCACACTAAGGGTTATTACAAGGTCATACAGCTCAAAGCTCTCCAATACATCCCAGGGGTGACAGGCGATGGCACCCCAGGGCCACTGGACTAGTTTGTCGGACTCGGGTCCAGCTATGCTTTAGGGCCTTGGGTCCAGCAGCTCCAGAGACTCGCGGCGAAGCTACTCTGCTGTGAGCCGTCCGCTGCTCGATAATTCATCCCCCGACATCCTTGAGCGTTTGCCTAATTATATTTGTTATGGTAAAATGAAGATGTCAGTGAATTTTGATAGGGGAACATGTTTTCAGCGTATGTTAATCACTAAATGTGTGAAAAGTCTACTGAATAAGTAGATCAGTACGGAGAAAACAATCGTACAGAATTGCAGCCTGTAAGTTTTACCCGCATTTGCCACCGGCTCAAAAGCAATTAAATTCCGACTCCACTGAACTTTTCGGGGTCGTTTTCCTCAGATTTCTTCCAGTTGAGAACATGCTCAAAGTCGCGCCCAGCTCAGCTCAGTTACAGCTCCCCTTTCAGTTCCGTCCTTGTACAGAATTGATACGCTCAGCTCTCTTGTCCAAGATTCGAGCTCTTACAGAGCTCTGACCATCTGTGACATTCAGTTCAACTCGGCGCGCTGAGATCTGCTCAGCTGTTTCTTCCATCGGTTACAGTTTCTCCTCAACCGGCTTGTTTACTTTTAGAAACGCATTCGAAATGTCATAAATCTGGCTCGTTCAAATATTTTGGATGAAAAGTTTATCGCAAGTTTAGCTTCATGCGGCGACTCAGTTACCTACTCGAAGGTAACTCACCCTATCACCCAATGACTGCATAAACATATGCATGACTAGCATTAGCGGAAAAATGCAGCGCCGCTTTGCGACTCATCCTCACCGTTAGCGTGGAGCGGGTGCCGAGAAGGATCGAATTCGATCCTGAACTTCTGCTGATCAGCAGAAGTGATTACTTTGAGCAGAAGTGATTACTTTTTACTTTGAGCCGCCACGAGGAGTAATTGTTTGGCCATAGTTGATCGATTTACACATTTGAGCGAGCCTAATAGCGTGTTTGTGACGAAAGATGGTTATACGCACATAAGTACAAACGCAACGGTCACACCGTTTTCGAAGCGCATGTTCATTGCTCTTCCCAGTGCAAACTGTCGATGGCATGACGCAGCTGTTTTCTTTTTTTCTGTTTGGCAGCACCATGTCGGCCATCTGTTTCGTCTGCAACCTGCCGATCCTGAGCCACCAGGTCGGCCTCGTCTGGAAGGGCGGCAACGGCGCCGACGAGTTCGCCGCCTCGCAGCCGATCCCGATCCGCCGGCGCGACTCGTCCTCGCAGATCGCCACATTCGAGCCGCCCTCGCCGCCGGGCCGGCCGCGCCGCCGACGTCGCTCCTCCCTGGCGCAACTCACCGACCTCATCCGAGACTGGGGCCGCGGCGGCGGCGGAGAGCGCAAGAGGGCCGACCTCAGCCGCAGGGAGACCCTGGCTGACTTTGCGCGCTCACTGCCGTTCGGAAGGCGAGACTCGGATTCGCGCGAGGCGCCGCGCTCGAAGGCCGGGAGGCGTCAGTCGCTGGCCGACGCTCAGTTCAAATCGCGCCGCGCTGTGGAGCCGGGATCCGATCTGAAGACTGATATCTCAAAACTGCTGGCAGGCCGAGACAGCGTCACTGAGCTGTGGCGCAAACGGCGAGAGATCCAGGTGCACTCGGAGCGCGAGGAGCTGCGCTCGCGGCGCGAGTCCGCCGCGTCCGCGGGTCGTCGTGACTCCAAGCCTGCCGTCTCACCCGACGGCAAATACATTGAACCTCGCGCGCTGATCGAGGCTCGCCAGGCAGCGCTACTCGGACAGTCAGATGACGGCGCGTCGAAGCGAGACGGTGCAGTCACCCTGAGCGCGGCTAATGTATCAGAAGGCAGGCACAGTCCGACGGCGCCGACGTCGGCGATCCTCCACCGCACCTCGCTGCCCACCATCACGCCTCTGGCGCGGCGTGGCGACGCCCGGCCGCGAGCCTGCATCTCTCCAGAGCCGACACTCTCCTATCGGGGTCGAGATGGATCTCCCAAACAGGCGCTGCTGCGCCGGCAGGCCACCGCCTTCGACGAGGGCTGCTCGCTGGTGGTGGGTGGCCGGCGCGGCTCTCGGCCCTACCTGTCGCCGGACCCGGCAGAGGCGGACGGTGCCGGTACGGGCAGGGGAGGCGGTCGCCGGCGCGACTCGCTCTCCCCGGACAGCGCGGCCGAGGAGATGAACCAGGCCAGGAGGATGAAGAGCCGCCGCCAGTCCAGCGAGGACGCCACCGGCCGCGCCCGCAGGGGTAGCCACCACGCCCTGCACAGGTAAGCCAATCATTCCTTTCACAGAGCCAGGCTCAGCGGCCCACAGACCTTGCACAGGCCAGGCTGCGTCACAGACAGGCAAATCTACTCCACACACACAGCCCATAGATCAGACCAGTGATAACTGCACAGTATTGGCATTACACCCTGCACGTCAGGCCAAGGTATACGCACAGCCCATGCACCACACTTGCCTAGGTATTACTTCAATTTGTTTTGTTTCGTTGTATTTTTGCATGGATTTTGCAACGGAGTTTACTTGCAATTTCGTTCTTGAAATCGAATACCTTCCTGTTGGATGCAGCGTTTAAGAGGAAATATCCAACGTATGTCACTTTCATCTTCCTTAATGAACTTGCAGAATAGGTATATAATCCAAATACACGTATGATGACTACCGCAAGCTCACTTCTATAGGTACCCCGCGCCTGTCCCACGCAGAATAACGCAAATAGCAGCATTATTTCATTGTTACATTATCGAAATGCCGAGCGTTAGTTAATTAACACCTCCATTCGTCGGTGGTCGGAAGAATGGCCGGTAATTTGTCATAGATATTCCAAATAAGGGAAGATACCTGTTACCGTTAGAACCTTTTGGCAATCGGCGTATGATGCGCAGTATTTTTTTTTTTTTTTTTGAGGGGGGAGGATTGGCCCGTCAAAAAGTAAAACGTGACTGGTGGTTAAGCGGTACGATAAACGCACGTAAACGTATACAGCAATTAATCATTAGCCAAAGCGTTCTCTGTCGAATCCGTTTAGGATCTAGGGCATTATACTTACAGTTTCATTTCATGATAGGACCAAATCGAAAGGTAAGCTTCGCAGCATGGGGCTCTATAACGAATTAGATATGTCATGATAACTGAATATTTTCCATTGTCCATCAGTTAATTCGTGCTGATGATCAGAAGTTCATTCGATTCGAACATGCCACACTTACTAATTCAACGTGGTATTCAACGTGGTTCCATGCTTTCAAATGCCTTGTTCTCAATCAAGCATAAATAGTTGATAACTGAACGGTTCATTGCTTGTAATTCTGGCAAGCTAAGTACCTACGGTATAATGGAATTCAGTGCCAGTAGCGGTGACCAATCCGGCCAGCATTAGCTTGAGCATGAAAGGCTACTTTCCAACAGCACCTATTGATCTAAGGTGCTGCTCAAAATGAAAGCGAGAAGTCAATTGCATTTCTCGTACTTTCGTTTTACCCAATAGCAACACAATTGCCGTTCGCTCTGGTTAACTTCATCGAACTTGGAATTCCCATTTAGTTGAACCGCTGCCTAGTCAATTCTTATGGGATAAGCTGTGCAGGCTAATTTCTATTTCGACTGTGGACTGAAATCTGTTTCTCTGTTGTTCAGTATTCCGTCCCACAGGTCCCGGCTCGCTGATTGCCTTGGTGACAGTTCCCAGGCACAAACTAATGACGACACTGCCATTGCCACCTCCCCAGGTCACCAGAGGGCTCGAGCACAGGCAGCTCGCGGGAGCCGTCTCCCAACTCATCTGTGCGTCGACAGTCCACTACAGAGGAGATCCTTATAGCCAAGGTGAGTCAGGATTCCGGACGGGGGGGGGGAGTATTAAACACGGAACCACCTGTCGAAAGTGAGAGCTCTTCGCCGGGCCAACTCGCTAGTGACCAGTCCAGGCATGAGAGCCTGTTGTCCAGGCAGCTCACCTGACAAATAGCTAGGAATTATCTGTTGAGCCAGGCTACCTGTCAAATCCAGTAATGGATCTCTGGTGTAAATGTCTGATGCTAAGCGCACGGCTGATAAAATTAGCGTTATAACGTTATAACGCACTTTCGTGTGTAGCTGTCTTCCTGTATGCGTTGTATGGAGTGGCGATTGACTTGCATATGAATAAGCAATGTATTTAGAGGCACATATATGCACGTTGCAGTTGCACAATACACAAGATAACATTTGTTTGTATAGATTTCTGACTGATCTCTTTTAATTTGATGTCGGTTCGAATTAACGTTTAGGCCTGACCAATGACTTGATAACGAAGGGGATTCCCACAAATGGTTTCCGATGTTCCTCGACTAAAACGAATTCGATCAATGACCGATTTGGGAGCCATGGGCACCAGAAGTGGGTGTACCCCTGTGAGCCTGCTACATCAGCCCCGAATACTGATTGCGAGCCATGACGCAGGACCTGAGATGCCATGGGAACGGTGGTTGAGCATTTCTATGCAAACCTGCGGGTCGCAGGTCCGGCTCTTGGTTATGGGTTCTCTGGGTAACAGATTCAAATTCACAGCGGGTGGAATATTTCACACAGAAAATATCCGAGTAAGACTGGAAACATTAATGCCTGACACCGTTGGTGTTCCACGAGTGTATGCATCAGTGATGGTAGGGGTCACCGCGTACTCTCCAAGTCACTGCCAAACCATGTTGGTGTGTTCCAAGGCTCGGCCCTCGGGCCTTTGTTGTTCACTTGCTTTGCGAACGACATGAGCCTGCATGCCCTTGATGCGCGTATCGTTCAGTACGCTGACGATACGCAGGTGCTCGTCAGTGGCCGTAGGACAGCGATGAGCGACACAGTGACTAGAATGGAGACGACCCTGGCAGCCCTCAGTGACTGGTTTGCGGCCAATGGGTTGAAAGTCAATGCCACCAAGACTGAATTGATTGCGTTTGGCAGCCGGCAGAGCATGCGCAACCTGCCTGACATAAATGTAAGATTTAGAGACGCCGTCTTGAAACCGTGTCAAAAGGTCAAGAATCTGGGCGTGACCTTCGATTCTTACCTCACCTGGGATGACCATGTTGCTGCCATTGTTGGTAAATGTTTCGGAGCGCTGATAGGATTGAGCCAGGTGCGCCACTACATACCAGAGGAAACGATTGTGACGCTTGTGACTGCCCTTGTTCTCTCACATGTGCGGTACTGCCTGCCCGTTTACGGGAACTGCTCGAAAGGGAACCTCGCACGACTTGATAAGGTCATTAATTTTGCCGCAAGGGTTGTGTCTGGCCGTCGCAAATATGACCACGTGGCTGATGTAAGGGACGCGCTGGGGTGGCTCTCGGCTGGTGATCTATCGTCGTACGATACGCTGGTGCTACTGCACAAGGTTATCCGAACGGGCGAGCCAGCTGACATTGCCGCTATGTTTCGCCGAAATGAGGAGATGCGCGAGCGAGCGACTAGACGGGATAGCAGGCTGTGGCTACCTGGCATCCACACAGAGGCGGGGCGTCGAAGGTTCAGCTACCGTCGAAGGTACTCAAACGTCGCTTTCAACACTGATTTAGGCTTATGCATATGGGTTGCATGCATGTCAGCTGAAATCTATTCATGCATAGCCATGCGTTTTGGTGAGTTTTGTGTGATTTGAGTGTGATGTCATTTTGTTCCATTCTCATATGACGCGGGAGCGTAATAGCCACAACTACCTGTGGATGCCCCCCAGATGTTAAATACAAATACAAATACAAATACGATGCCACCAACCCTTTTTTGAGTCGTATAGCACGAACTTCCAGTTTCTTCATCATACGCCGCTCTGTGATCTTAGGAATAGCCACGCCAGGAAAGCAGCGCCGATCGAGCCGTGGGGCCGTGTCATCACCATCATCAGGTGATCAGGTCGTGTTTCTCGCGTGCAGGGTTTCCGTCGCCAATCGACCACCGAGGACATTATTCGGTGTCGCAACTTCCGGCGCCAGTCGACGCTGCTGGACGAGGCGGCGCGCTGTCGCGGTCGACGTGACTCGGCCACGCAGATACTGGACGGCACCGTCGCCACTATGACCGTGGAGTCGGCCGGCGTCGTCTACGACACGTCCACGCAGACAGGTGAGCTAGCTCTCCGCACAGTGCAGCTAGGTGAGGTCCTCGCCCACCGGACAGGTAACGTTCCTCTCATTGAACAGACGGGTGAGACTCCCACCGAACAGGTGAAGCTCTCTCACCGGACAAAGACATTTGAGCTTAGACAATCGAGGCCCCTCCCGCCCGGAGCATATGAGACCGGCCAACTATGGTCCTGACCACGGTCTAAACACTACATACATTGGATATGATTTGTCACGCATGTTCAGTGGTCTTTGATGTCACCGTCTATTATTGCACTGTTGGAAACGCATCGCCCATCGGTAACCAACATGGTAAACGAGATGACGGATTTAATAGACAACGTAGATTCTTCTCGATCATTCTGCAAATGCGGATAACGGTCCTCTCATTCTGCTCTAAGCTTGGTTAAAACGCCTCTAAAGGTAGTTTTGCAACATCGTTTGTTAGGAGACACCGGACCACTAAGTTGGTTTTGCCTGCTCGTTCGGCTGAGGTGAGTCCCCAATTGTCCGGATTGATATCCTGTTCGATATAGGCCGACCCATAATACTGATTGAGCTGCACTGGGACTCAGTGGAGCCGTGCGTCCGAGTCGATACGGTACGTCATACGACCACGAGGCTCTGCCGCTCTGCCCGTTTTGTCAATTGAATGGAAACTTGAACCTGCCGATTCAGTCGATACTCAGTTGTAATGGCCATATGTGGTCCATCGAGGTCGGTAGCGTTAAAAGGTGTTTTTTTTTTTTGGAGGGGGTGTCGCCTATTTATAGCGTAATCCTCCAGAGATGCTTTGATTGCGATGAGAAATTTCATGAAACTTTTTTACTTCATGTACTTAGACGGAAAACAAGCACATGGTTCGGCGAAGCTAAGCGATTCATAATTACTGTCCATTTACTATGTCGAAGATGTTCAATAAGCAAAACAGTATAAAGTAAATAATGCACCGATAACCGAAGGTTTGTGTTTCACTGTTAAAAGCACGATTCGTTAAAAATGTTTTTCTTTTTTTTCTATTGAAAAACATGCAGGAGTCCCGGATATTTTTGCATATTCATTGAAACATTAAAAGAAAAAGTCCAAGTTGATGGTTTTCCATTCCAGTGAGTTCGGCATTGACGTGGCCACGTGATCGATTCAGTTATGGTCCGCCCAGAAACTGAATTGGTGCTGAGTCGGTCTACCATCGATGTATGCACTGAAAAGGAACCCACCACATGGAGCTCGATCGTTTTATACGGGACTCCTCTGTCAAAAGCTGTTCAGCGCGCACTGAGTCGGTTGGGACCAGTTGGTAGGTGTTGGGCGGCTCCCACCAGCCGGGGTCCGCCTGGGAGCGCTCACACGGGGGCGCTCAGTGACCGCTGCACCTGCAGGGCCGGTCAGTGGACAGGGGGACCGGCAGTTGACACAACGAACCGGCAGTTGTGCGGCCACATCCAGTTGACACCGCGTTCCGCCGACGGGGTCGAACGGTTTACGCCCACCGAAGGCTGGCGCGCCGCTTCACGATACCTATCGACCGCTGCGCGCCGCTGCTGCGCCGCCAGTGCCGCGCCGCGCCGCCGCCCGCCGGCGACGACCAGTGGCGCGCTGGGGCCGGGCGTGACGCACCGCCTGGTCCCGACCTGACCTGACCTGCCACGGTCCGACCCGGTGGCACCCGCTACCATCAGCCCGGGCCCGGCTGGCGCGGCTGGCTCGGCTTCTCGTGATCTGTCCTCAATCGTACTCAGCCGACCCATAACATTACCGTAACGCCATGGTCTTTCAAAGCTAGACCTTGTGAATTCAAACTCTGAACTCTGTGCTCACTGTCCGATTAGTCACATTTCGAGTCGCTCGGGAGTGTCTGCCTGGTCGGCTGCAACCCGTACCGCCGTGCCGTGTGTGATCGGAGCTGGGCACGGAGAGCCGCGGCCAGGAGCCGCCACCGCGTGTTCCTCCGCCCGCCACCTGTACTGGAACAACAGGCACGCCATGAAGGCTCCAACGAGGTACGCGCCGGGGAGGGGGCTCATTGAATGGACCGGGGAGATACTCGCACTTGTTGGCGGCTCGTGGGGGCCGATTCCTCTCAGAGCGGTCGAGAGAGTCACGCAGCCCAGCTTAGGGCAGTAGGGACGGTCATTCGTAAGGAACAGCTGGTTAGGAGCACGCTATTCTTTAGAGCGCGTGCCTCGCTATTATCTTTGAAACCGAGGCTCGATGCTATAGCCTGGCAGGAAATGAATGGAGTGAATTACAGTTGTACAAAGGTAGGATGTCCATTGTGGGGAGCATTCATTCTGGCCAGGGTTCATAATGTCCAGGGTACGCTATGCCCAGTGTCAAAATGGCCAGTGCCTTGAATGGGCCAGAGTTCATAATGTCCAGGGATTGCATGGTCCAAATGTGGCCAACTGGCTGCAGATAGAGTATATTCAAAGAGGCCAGGGTTCATAATGTCCAGGGCACGATGTGTCCAGTGTTCAAAATGGCCAGGGTTCATAATGTCCAGGGCACGATGTGTCCAGTATTCGAAATGGCCAGGGTTCATAATGTCCAGGGCACGATGTGTCCAGTGTTCAAAATGGCCAGTACCTTGAATGGGCCAGAGTTCATAATGTCCAGGGATTACATAGTCACTGAAAGTGACGTCATTATGTAAAAAACGCGGAATCAGCTCAATGCAAAGCAGTGCAGTGCCGAAGGCAATGCCTTAGGAGAGATTACAGGCAATAGTAAATCAAATATTTTTAGGTTAAGTGGTTATGTATCTGGCTTCAGGCCGAAGGCCTGAAGCCTGATGCATAACCACTTAACCTAAAAATATTTGATTTACTATTGCTTGCAATCTATTCATGCGAGAAACTTTTTCCTTATCCCTGGTAGGCAAACATCATTACCTTAGGTTAGGTAAGGTTAGGTTAGGTTAGGTTAGGTTAGGTTAGGTTAGGTTAGGTTAGGTTTGGTTGGGTTGGGTTGGGTTGACTATGTAATCCCTGGACACTATGAACTCTGGCCCATTCAAGGCACTGGCCATTTTGAACACTGGACACATCGTGCCCTGGACATTATGAACCCTGGCCATTTCGAACACTGGACACATCGTGCCCTGGACATTATGAACCCTGGCCATTTTGAACACTGGACACATCGTGCCCTGGACATTATGAACCCTGGCCTCTTTGAATTTACCCTATCTGCAGCCAGTTGGCCACTTTTGGACCATGTAATCCCTGGACAATGTGAACACTGGCCAATTCAAGGCACTGGCCAATTCGAGCACTGGACACATTGTGCCCTGGACATTATGAACCCTGGCCTAAATAATACGCACCCGTCCATTGTCCATCTCTTAGAAGCAAATAAATGCGCCTATCATGCATCGTTTTGTTAACAGACGTCGAGTCGAGCTTGAACTGATAAATGCTTGATAAATGCTAAATAATTTCGTTGAATTCTAGACAAGGGAATGTGAACAGCAGGTATATATAAAAACTCTTGGCTTCAAAATTTGTGATCCATGTTAACATGAGGACTAAATTAACCTCGTTTCTTATCTGATGAGAAGTCCAATTACACTGTAACTCCGCACACCGATAAAACAAACACCATCGACCACTCGAATCGATGAATTGGTCATGGAATGGGCAAGCTTAATTCCGTAGGTGCTTGGTATACAATCGATGTTTTCAACCATTAACAAAGCTGGTTTCGATCGCTACCGGACGCCGCTAACAAAGTGAAAGGCGCGGCTGTGAAATTAAATGTTAACTATTTCATACACTATGCTAATTTGGACATCTGCCCTTCATCATATTTGAATCTGGTGTGATCTTTTACACATACTCATTCCGATTTTTTAGTTTGGGCATTGGTGCCTCTAAGCAAGCCCTAAAGACTTGCTTTTTACGTCAATTAAAAACTGCTGCACAAAAACAGCAAAAACGTTCTACGTAGACGGACATTTCCATTTTGTTTGTAGTGCAGTAAGTAGGGTGGCTGGAATCCCTATTCACGTCGGTGAGATGCCCACTTTGGTACATAATGATTTAGGTATGTAGCTATCTCAGATACATAACGTTCCGACACAAAAGTCATTCACAAAAAGTCATTTACGTGGCTCACCGTTGGGGATGGTATCTGAATAGTGTAGACTCTCGAACTACTCATCGCTTTATTGGACGCTGTTTGTTTATTGGTAATCCGGACCGGAATCATATGCCACAAACGGAGCCATACATTATGAAATGGTGAGCTACTGCACTAGAGTGTTCTGGGAATCAATTTGGTTTGATGAATAGCGCAACCATCTCTTCAGAGAAACAATCATTTGGATATAAATGCCTCTGCTGCATACCGCTGTATATTAATTATTGTCTACTGACGACGATTCGTGTTGTGTTTCAGAACAAAGCTCGCTGTATGACAACAACCAGTATCACGAGGAGTGCCTGCGCTGCAACTCATGCGGCCAGAACCTGACCGGCACCAACCAGAAGAGGGCGCGCCGACACCGCAATAATGTGAGTCTCGTCCGCCGCTCCTCAATCATTCCTAATTCAGTGACACTGGTCGTATTGATCCGGCTTGTTTAGCAGTGCTCACGCGTCTGATTCTGTTTCCTACATAATGCAGAAACACTTGGGTAGAGCTTCTTCCTGGAACGATCAAATGAATGCGTCTGAGGGGATTGGCATTGCGAGAGGCATGCACATAAACCGAAAAGGTTATGCTGCTCTTTTTAACGATCACTTTGCTTTAATCAGCCGTCTTTAGACAATTGCAATAACAAATTTCCAAACATTAGGGAAGTGCTACACAGTTGCCAGCAGCCCTTGCGTTTGTTACATCTCGTAACTACAAAACGGATGGATGGTTTTGCAGGCGCTCCTATAATAAAATGAAACTGTCCTCCAAAATTACAGCGCAAAGTTTCAGCACTGGCATTCATTGCAACATTTCACTCGAATGGAACAAATCAGTCCACTACACCATGGAGGTACTTTGTTGGTCACGTGTTGACACACGGCCACGTGAAATAGACCACGGTTCGCAATTAGTGCCGGCTTAATTGACCTGTTGCCGAGTATGACGCCCGGCGGTATCACAGCAACCCTATCCGGAGCAGAGCCGACGCCGAGCACCGCACTGGTCGGCGTGAGGAAATGACAATCAAACACCTGTGGAGGGTTATTGGAGGGCGAGACTCGATCTCCCACACCCCAGGCTCTCCACCCGGCTCGCTGCTCGCCACTAGCCACTCACTGATAGCAGCTCACGGCCAGCGGCTTACAGCTCACAGTTCACAGCTCACAGCTCATAGCTCACGGCCTCCAACCTGCTCACCGCGCCCGCTACCACTGCTGCTGTAACTCCCGCTGCCGCTCACTGCTGTGTTCACTGCTGGCTGCTCGCCGCTCACAGCTCGTAGCTCACGGCTCACCAGCCTGCTCACCGCTCCTATACTTGACGATCACGCTCTCACTGCCCGCTGCCGTTTTACCGCTGTCTGCTCACTAATGCCGCTGCTGCTCACTAATGCCGCTGCTGCTGCTGCTGCTCACCGCTCGCCGCTCACAGCTCACAGTTCATAGCTCACGGCTCACCAGCGTGCTCACCGCTGGGCCGCTGGCGTTACCACTGTCGCTCACCGCGGCTGTCGCTCGCCGGGTCCCGCTGGACGATCCCGCTGCCGCTGCCGCTGTCGCTCACCGCTGCCCGCCGAGCCCCGGGTCCCGCTGGACAATCCCGCTGCCGCTATACCGCTGCCACTGCCGCTATACCGCTGCCACTGCCGCTATACCGCTGCCACTGCCGCTATACCGCTATACCGCTGTTGCTCACCGCTCGTCGGCGAGCCGGGTCCCGGGTGATCTATCAGACGTCACTCGATAATGCCGGCTCTCCTGCAAAGTTCAGGACGTATTACGGCCGGACATTTGTTGTGGACTAGACGTTAGCTCGCGTATTTCTCGATCCATGGGGAATGTTTGGTTCTGATTAGTGGTGTGCTTTTGCTTTTAAGCTCCTTATCATTACCTATATTGAATTTCAGTGGGATTTTCATTAATCTCAGCAAAATAGTGAAATGTAACTATCGAGGTAGGGTAGGCTTATTGTTCACAGACAAGTGAAGTTATAACATTTGCATCATTTCAGCCACATTCCACCGACTTTATTACATAACAGAGTTAAAGCTATTCATAGAGTACCCGGAAGTCGGTTGCATTACATTGCATAATGTATTAATTCCTTTGATTCCTTCACTGTCTCATGCTGGTAATACCCTTGAAGCATATGCTAAAGGAGATCAAACATTCAACTCTGGCCAGTCATGGAAATACAAGGCTGAATGCCTAAAAGGATGTTAATTAACACTATGCTAAAACCATAAATTTAACATTCAAACGCCTCCGAGATGGATGCCTTTGGTCTAAAACGAGCTTATCTGCTTGGTTTTACGCACAGCCACGAACCAGTGCCCCATCGTGGTGACAAAACTATTCCTATGTGTCATCTTTTTCAAGTCATACGCAGTTACTGTGGGTACATACGTCAGTCACTTCGTGCACGGGCGTCACTTTATGGAATTTATTGGTAGGACTTAAATGGTTGATTTTAGGGATACCAAAGCCATTCTTACTATGCAACACCATAAGGCTAATGTCAAAATGTGGACATTGTTGGTAGGACTCGGGCCCTACCAAGTCTACCAAACGACAGCCATGCTTCGTGCCTTACGTTAATAACAGTCAATCACTGCACTCACATGCAATGCAAAGGAAGCTCGCTGGTAAATGTCGGCTTTTAACACTCTATTGGCATCGCAAATGTGAAACGAAATGAACAATGAAGATTGATTAAAATGATGAATGAATAAATGAATGAATGAACGAGTAAATTGATGAAAGAATGAATGAATAGATCGACGAATCAATTAATAGATAAATAAATTAATTAATTAATCGATGAATGAATACATAAATGCTTGAAGGGAAACAAGGAACATTTGAATAATATGGGTTTCACCGGACAAAACTGTTTTGTGACTGTTTGCCTATAAACAAATATTTGTCAATGGGTGTTGTTATCTATGCCTACCCGTACACGGTACAGCGCCTGTCAAATGGTGTCTACCAGTTACCGCGAAGTGCTGAAAGAACGATAAATATTAGCCTCAATCGAAGTGCTGACGTTCATCAATCATTTTGGCTGAGCTGGGATCTCACCCATTGACTTCAACTGACATCTCGGAAAGCGAAGGCCTGGGAAGCACGGTTGCATTCTGTCAAACATCGGTACAATCATGCTGCCATTCACGTATTTGGAGAAGATAAATTGCATTAACTTCTCTAATCTAACCCATTGACCTGTCATGGCTGACTCAGCGCAAGAAAGCCAATTTAGCTGGCCGCCTGCCTTGCGTACATGGTGGAGTGTTCCCAATTGTAACTTCACGATCTGAATGCTTGTTTGTGCAATACCTTGCGGAGGTTTTAATACGGGGTAACCAGTTACCACGCATTATGCGTATCATTCGGTCGCACTGTCTCTAGGGCATGATTGCATTTTTAACCATTGCTGCACACATTTCTGACCTGACCTCCGTCACTTCCAATCGGTCAGCTGCGACCGGCGATGGACATCGAACCCTGTTCAGGCTTCAGTAACAGTGCCCAACTTGAACTAAACACGGGAGTTCCATTTCATCCGATCACGTCCAATAAATGTCGCTGAGGCAGAATCGAAGCGTTTGCAATTGATTAGCCGATTTTGGCGTGCAAGTTCAGGTTATGCGTCTTTTAAATAGAGTCCCGGTTTTTAATAGTTCCGCTTAATTTTTCATTCTGTCGTTTGCTGCCTTTAAGTAAATGCCTGATGAAGCTGTGTAAAAGATGTGAGCAAATGCGATTCAAAGCCCCGTGATGCGACTAAATGAACGTTCCACCTGTATAGCTTTAAGTTTAGACCATTTCCAGCCACAGCCCAATCTATCTTCATGTGCCCTTCATTTCAGATCTACTGTGATCTCCATTTCGCTGACCTTGCCCTGATGGAGAGCTCGGACTTTATGAACCAGCTGCGCGCCTTCAAGCCTCAGAGTCTGGGCTGCGCCGTGGCCCGTCGCAAGAGCTCCACGACGCTCATCTTCCCGCTGCCGCCACAGGCCTGTTCAGGTAAAACTAGACAACACACCACAGCCCCAGGCCTGTTAAGGTAAAGATAGACCGCACATCACAGTATGTATATACCAGGCTTGTTCAAATCGCACGGCACAAATTTGACGACATGTGTGCCTGACGAGGAGCACAACGCATACCGTCCACAACTTTTTCGCCACTTCAACTGCGGAATGCAACGCTAACATGCATATGTGTGATGGTTGGTAATTTTCGTATCGATTCTGATAGACAGGAAATCAAACAAACTTCTAAACATTCATCTGGAACGAATAGGTAGCTTGGTTTTGAAGTGCGCGCCCGACACAAGCTCATTTTTTCTTTGTGGTGTCTGCGGCAGCCATTCCACGTCGAGGAGTGTCCGTGAAACTGCCTCTGTATGCTCGGCGAATGTGGTGATTGGAAATCATCGAGAGCGACACTCGGAAATGAAAGCTTTTCACCTTGTCATGATGGCGTGGCTGGCTTTGAGAAAGATGTGACTGAAAGGACTTTGGTCGATCTTTGAGATCAGAAGTATACAAATATAAAACGACTATAAGAAGTTATCAAGTTTGCATAAATTGGTCCTTTTAAAAATGACGCAAGACAGGATGAGAAAAACGTGAAACAGGATGGAATATGTTTATTCTTACATCTAAAACTGCGCATGAAGGCTAAGTTATCTTTCATTTAGTTTCAGTTATGTTCAATTTCGACTTCTCACACAAAATACCACCTATTTTTCGACATATAACGTTGCAACAGTTGACTGCTATTTCGACCTATGCTAGGGTTACGGCACCTGACTGCACTATTTCGACCCGTGATGACCTTACGGGGCCGCTGTTTCACCTGGTGATAGTGCTGCCAGCTCAGCCAGTTCCAGTAATATGACATATTGATCTGGTTATGAGCCGATGGTGGTGCGGCGCCGCCGGGCGTTGTAACCGGAATCGTAACGTTCTCCCGATCCCTGCCGTCCGGGCAGCAGCATCCTGAGAGTCAGTGCTGCCCGGCACTGGCTTGGCAGGGTCTACTGAGAGAAGCAGCGGTTGACGGTCGAAAAACACTGCTGTGAAGCAAACTGCTTATAACTGAGTTAGCCTGTCGTTTATTTTTTTTTTCAGAAGACCAACTGGGACCTGTTTTATTTAATTGGGTATTAAATAGCTTATTAAATTTATCTTTAACTCCGTCGGCCAGTTCAATTACCTATGCCATCATGCATAAAAATGGCATGTGAACAAATTAAGAAGACAAGTGCCGTTTTCGGCAGCATCACTGATCTAACTAAATACCGTTAACAGCATAAACGTATATACGTAAAGAAACACATACCAATGCGATCGAACCGACCGAAGTCTATGAGACAGTCGATGTCATCAACTGTCTACCGAGGCCTACCCTCGACCGGTCACCTCCACAAGAAGGAGTCCGCACTCGACCGACCTCCACCGCTAACATCCAGCAGACAGACGGTAAACTTCAGCACCGCCTCGCGACAAACTGAGAAACTTGTCAATTCATGCTTTTGGAAGCGCCAAACGAGGTGCATTTTCTACTGAAAGGCAAGCACCTCGATGGCGCCGTTCGACAGCTCTCAGAACTGAACTTGCGGCTTTAGAGGGCTGCTGGCCGCCATTTTATTCAACTTATGACGTCAGTCTGCTGATAAACGCACTGCTCATTTATTGATTTATCGTGTCATCTAACCGTCACCTCAGCGCAGATTTACCGTCAGCTCAGCGCAGATTTATTGGTTTACAATGCCGCTCGGTGTGCCTGCTTTTTTATTCAGTTAGAACATGCGTCATAGCTATGCATAACAGGCTTCAAATTGGTTTGAATTCAACGCATATGCTCAATGTCAAATGCTATGCAAATAGTCGGCTTATACCGAAGACCGATCCTATATTTGCATTGGATAGGCCGGACCGGCTGAGCTCGGCTGGCTGAAAGAAATAAGGAAAAGTTAAAAATGGAGTTTTATTACCGATCGTGGCTTCTTGCAATCCATTCACTCATCTAGATTAAGTTTTAACATTATTTGGCAGCCAGACGGCAATATTTTGCTGCTGAACAAAATTTATTCAGGCGGAAAGTTCGTTCAATGGAAAAAGCTATTCAAAGCCACGAAACGAAGGACATTTAGAAATGACTAAAACCAACTATCTTTCCCCCTCTCTCTCTCTCTCTCTCCCTCTCTCTCTCTCTCTCTCTCTCTCTCTCTCTCTCTCTCTCTCTCTCTCTCTCTCTCTCTCTCTCTCTCTCTCTCTCTCTCTCTCTCTCTCTCTCTCTCTCTCTCCCTCAGATGAATTCTGCCGTGGCTACCCGCACAATCTTCTACCCACGCCCGGCTACTGGATCGAGTGTGCCGGCCAGCCGCTGGACGAACACGTCATCTGGGACGCCGATGAGGGAGACGTCAGTGAAGACCAGGACGCCGACCTGGAGCCGCCGTCCGGAAAGTGTAACCAGACCGTACAGGTAGGTTTCGGCAGCGCGGGAGGAATTTTGGAGAGCGTGTCAGAAGGGCGCGGATAGACGGAGAGCGGATCTCTAGGTGTCTCGTTGGGATACCTGCCTCGTTTGGAGCTTTTAAATGAATGTTTTGTATAACATCAACCACACATTATTTCGAACCTGTGAAATAGATTGATACCGCAGCTTGTAAGCATTCACGCTGGTAGTCTAAAGATAACATCCTGGTTCAAAAGCTTTAATTAGTATTATCCTGTTCGTTGGATGACCTAGCGTGCCCTGTGCCGACCCAGGCCGGGTCGGAGGACGGTGACGACTACTCGCCCGCCTCCCACCGGCTGCTGCGCGTGCCCACCATACGCGCTCCCAACCGCGAGAAGACTCCCATCGAGGAGCACTTCGACAAGTACGGCACGTTCGAGCTCACATCGATCGAACAAGAGACGTTCGAGAAGTATTTCTACGGCACCGAGCACTGGAACTACTTCACTCAGGACGAGGACCTGGGGCCGATCATCCTGAGCTTGAAACAGGAGACCATCAACGGCAGGGACCAGTTCAGGTGAGACAATCCTACACTGCACTTATTTCAGCATGGAAGCAATGAAACATATTCAATTCATACAAAATTTTGCTCCAAGTCGTTAATCGACGCAGAGAACCCCATCCAGTATATTGGCTATTATATCTTGTGAGTGTGACAGGGAGGTATCTCGATAATATCATAAAGCAGTCAGGATCTTTTGACAGCTCCTTGCCGGTAAATCATGTAATGTAGCTCTGTCATCTGTGCCCGCAAGATCATGTATAAACATAGCTATGCGCCGAAAACATATGATATAACGTAAGTAATATCCATGAGATCGCGTCACGGAACGCTATGTCGGACGTCTATAGGATCCTTTGACAGAGCCTTGTGTTGCGTCGATAGGATCATGTTACAGGACGTTGTGTCAACAGGATCAAATGACAGTGTGCTGCTGCCGACAGGATCATGGTGCGGGCCATCAGCTACACGGTACACGGCCTCGTGCCGGCCTCGTGCGTGTTCGCCGACCGCTACAACCGCGAGGAGGTGGTGCGATCACTGGGCAACGAGATCAACCTGAACCCGCCGCTGCTGCTCAGCCAGCTGCCCGACATACCCGAGGAGCTGCTCAAACTCGACCAGGTGAGGGACTTCTGCTAGCTTCCCGACATACCAAAGCAGCTGCTCAAACTCGACCAGGTGAGTTGCTATACTAGCATGTCCACCGCCGTCGCTTCACGGAAGCACAGGCGCACAGGGTCGTTGGATAAGGGCAGGGGCCCGGGAACGATTTTCAAGTTGGGGGGGGCGAGCCTAAAATACCTGACATGATAGATATGAAACAATGGCGTAGCTAGGGGTCTAAGGGGACACATACCCCCCCCCCCCCCACCCCCGTTGGGTTCAAAGGGACCCTCGGGTCCGAGAGGCCCTGCGGCGCCATTTGGCCGCTGAGGGTTAACGATGGCCATATTTCTACTCAGAAGGGCCCCATGGGGCTCGTTAGAGCACCTCATGGGTCCTAAATAGCCACACTAAGATCTCCATAAGGTCCCCACGCCGACTCCTGAGGGCCTCTTGCGGCTTTTAAGGGCGCCTCGGTGGTCTCCAAAGGCCCGTTATTGGCCTCTGAGAGTTCTTACCGGCCTATGAGGGGCTAGTTCTAGGAGCGTTTCCCGCCTGTGATGGTCCCACACTTATTTTTCTGAGGGCCCCATAACGGCAAATGTGGGGCCCTCCGGCGCCTATGAGGGCCCACACCGGTGCCTCTGAGGGTTTCACACCCCCAACTCTGAGTGCCCACACCAGTGCCTATTAAAGCCCTATATCGGCGGCTGTGACTTTTGAGGGCCCCACACCAGTAACTCTGAGGGCCCCACCGGCGTCTGACAGTACCATGCCGGTCTCTAAGGACCCCACAGGACTTTTTCTGCCGGCCTAAGGACCCCTTGCCGGTCACTGAGACCCCCTGCCGGCTTGTAGAGAGTTCGCGTTAGCAGCTCTAAAGGCCCCTCACCCGTCTGTAACGGCTCCACCAGCGTCTATGAGGGCCCACAGCTACGCCTGTAAGGACCCTCATCGGCGCCTCTGAGAGAATCACACTAGCACCTCTGAGCGCCTACACCGGCACCTGCATGACGGCCCCACACCGGTGCCTCAAAGGCCCCTTACCGGCGGCTCTGAGGGCCCTACGCCGGTGACTCTGAGGGTGCTACCGATAACCGAAGGCACCACACAAGCCCTTAGTGTCGCTGAGCTTTCATCCCATACACGCCCTCCGAGGGCGCCACGTCAGTGCACTCATCGCCCCACACCCCTCCCTCACACCCGGAGAGGGTTAACTGTGTTATACCTACCTATAGCAACGATTTTACCACCGTTGTGCGTTATGTATTTCTCAAAGTTGACTCAAAATGGTCCAGTATAAAATCTGGCCTGCCAAACTTATGGCCAAAATCAGGTCCAAATCAAAGCGGGATGACAATAGCAGATGTTGTCAAATCGATACTGTATCAGCAGAAACCATACAGATGGCAAGGAAAATGCCGTGTGTTGATGTTTAGATGTGTAAAGAAACAAGAAGGAAAGAAGTCCGGAAAAGGAAGGCAAAGATCTTTTCTCGCTACCTCAATGTTGAGGGGGCGCCGCCCCCTCGGCTCCCAAGTTGGGGGGGCAAGCGCCCCCGCTGCCCCCCCTGTTCCCGGGTCTATGGATAAGGGTAGAGAGTAGAGACACTGCAGCATCGGATCAAGGTGTGGAGATGGATGGATTGTTAGTGCCCAAAGAAGTCACCTGGAAACATCGGTAAGAGCACGGCTGACGTGCCGTCCATGGACGGCTGTCGGCGGCACTGATGCGATTACGCGCCTCACCTGGTGCCCGCCGGCAGTCTGTGGTCTGCGGCGCACCGTCAGTCACACCGCGGCGACATCGATGGTGCCTGCCGGAGCGCGCCGCCGCGCGCTGTCTTTCACGTGCAGCGGCGGCCATTTCGGCCGCGGCCGATGTCTCTCTCGGCGCCAGTAATTGGCGGCTCGGGGTCGAATGGCTCCCGCGGGCCGGCAGATCGACAAATAATTGACCTAATGCCATCTGCGAGTGGACACCAATTGGTGCTGGTCACCACTCGGTCAGCGGCACCACTCAGTCCCCGCTGTGGTGAGTGGTGCTGAGACGACAGCCAGTGATGTCAGCTCCTGGAAAGACGTATGATAGAATCCACGCCACTCTCCCAACTTCTTAATGCTCGTGTGCTTTGCTCACTAGTGTCGCTGACGTCAGCTGCAAATACCTTCGTAAGGATATTCCCATACATATGATGGTATCACTGGATATTTTCTATTGAATTTGGTGAAAATAACAGGATGCACGAAACGTCTATCTCGACTTTTATATTGGTGATTTTAATTAGAGGTCAATTGGAGGAAAAATGAACTGATGAACAATGAATCAATGAATGTAGCTTTAAATGCAGCCCGGAATGCTCAAACCCAGACGTTCAAGACGACGTTATGTATCTGTCCATTGTGCCGAGCCGCTTGTTTGTGCTCAGGGAATTCGTTCCGAGAAGTCGGCCTCTATGTGGAGAGCGCTTCACAACCGGACCAACGGCTTGTCGGAGGCTGAGTCTCTGACAGAGTGACCCTAAGTGGCTGAGTGCGCCGTCCAGAGAGCCTCAGCGCAGGCTGATCCCCAAAAAGAGTCAATGGCTATAATTGACCATCCCAGCGGCTCAGTGGGGACAATGTCCGTCCGCGAGCCGAAAGGTGGTGAAAGGCCGGCTCGAGTCGCCCCGGCGCTCAATGTGCTACTGAATAGGATGGTCTGCAGTCGGTGGAAGTGGTTGCATTACCTACAGACCATGTTAAAGTCAGCCGGTGAATGTCTGACATATAACGTTAAACGTTCGAAATTCTGTCACCAGACTGCCGTTTGTCAAACAACTGGTGGAATCGGTGGCACAACGAAGAAACTCGACAGTGTGCAATGTGACTCGCACTTCTATAACTCGAGCGTTGAAATTAATTGTATTCTGTTTATGAGCGACCGTATATAACGAAAGCTTTATCTTTGTTTGCAGGTGTTTATCAAGTCAGAGCTCAAGGTGGGCGTTGTTTATGTAAAAGAAGGTCAATATACGGAGGAGGAGATTCTAGAAAACAACGAGAACAGCCGACTATTCGATGAATTTTTGTCGGTACTCGGCGACAAAGTACGACTAAAAGGTAAGCATAATTATTTGTGTGATGCCCATCCAGTGAATTCCCATTCCCACGTATGCCTCTCCAATCCTGTCAATTGGTCCTTCAATGTATTAGATACTTGGTGTCGGTGCTGATTGATATCCTCTGAGGAGCTTAGAGCTCAGCAGGGCTGATTAGACAAGGCAGACAAAAAAACTCCCTTTGAATGGATCATTCACGATTTAGGGCTCATATGCTGAAAGCTAAAATAAAACGGTCCCATCACTTGATTTCATTTGGCTACTGTCCAATTTGGTTCAATTCAGCAATTAAATATCGCTTCAGACTTTTGCAGTCTCAGCAAAACAATGGGCGGGACCATGCCTTCGTTCAGCGTTTAGGGCCGTTATCAGTGCGGTTCTGTGCGGTCGGAGCTCCCGGGAGTCAGTCTGTCCGGGTCGGCGGAGCCGGCGACCGACCGCGCGCCGCTCGCTCATCATTAGGTGAGCGGGAGCGGCCGACAGACACACTGCGCCAGATAGGCGCCTGGCACTCGCGATAAAACCGCACGTCGACGATAGAGTCGACTGCAGAGCACGTGGATCGCGCGCGACGCAACGGCCGCCATCTTGAATGGACTCTGAGAGCCTTGGCATGCGAGAATGAAAGAAGCGGCAGCAATAAACTAATATTGCGCTGCGGCTCAAAATGACTGCCGGATTTATGTATTTGCTTGGCGCTGGAAGCCGTATTCTGAAAGACGTGCTCAATGAGAGAGAGTGGAGCATTAATATGCGACCAGGGAACCCATTATTAGGCTTTCGATATCAAAGAAGACAACGAAGGTAGCCCTCGGGGAGTGATGATACTGAACCCTCGTTCGATTTAATCGATATAATAACGAATCGCCCCATGAGTCTTGTTCCTTCCGTCATATAATACAGTACGGGGTAGGAAAATGTTTTCAGCTATGTGAACGCTTTATCCCATATAGTATATTGATAGGTATGAAGCATTGGATCAGCCTTTAAGTCCAATAACAGATGAATCGATGCAAGTTATCAGATATCGTTTAGTGATTCAAGACGTACGAACCTACTCAGAATATTCAGATTGTTATGGCCACCTCTTTGATAGTGGCCGAAAATGGGAGAGGGGCTTATGCCGTGCCAGTTAGCCGATGTTTTATTTCAGGGTTTGATAAATACAAGGGAGGTCTGGACACGGTGCACGACCTCACCGGATTGACCTCCGTCTACACGCACTGGAGAGGCATCGAAATAATGTTCCACGTCTCCACGCTGCTGCCGTACGAGGAACACGACGCGCAGAAGGTGAGCCGGTCACAATCAACATCGTCTATGTAGATTTTATTTTGTGTAGGTAAAGGTTTGTGTTTACTGGTGCATGTTAATATTTTATTGATTCATTTACTTCTTAAATTCATTCTCGAGTAGCCCACCCATCAGTCACCACCCAATTACATACATGCTCGCATCCGTTCATACACCGTTTAGTTTTTTTTTGTGGTTAATCTGAGGGATGTATTTGATGTCCTTGCCGTTACTTCAATAGTCTTGCAAAAAAAAAAAAATTGTTGAGCATCGTGAACGGTAGGTACTATGCGTCTCATTTGTGACGATTTGACAAAACAACAACAACAACAACAACACCTGCTGCCTGCACAATGGACATGCAGGAACCGTGGCAAAAAGTTATTTTTTGTTGCATTTGTCTCCATTTCTAAGAAGTACAGCCGACTGATTCCAGTCCCGGAGATGATGTGAGAGTCTGAGACGCTCATATATACCTTAGGGCTGATATTTCCTTTTTACCAAGTGACATGCTAGTCTCGACATTCAACGAAGTCCATTAAACTGGGACGTAGAAGTGGATTATGGCCGCTTCAAGGCAGAAATGTCACGGTCGACACATATTGCACTATGTTCGTAAAAGACGGATGTTGTGGCTTGGTTATGATATTTCTCAGAAAACAAATGGATGCTGCGTCGCACCAAGAGCGATGTATTTACCAAAAGAGCGTCGCAAGGCACAGCACATCTGTTTTATTCACCCAGACTTAACTTATCCGTGGCTTCAGAGCAGCGTCGTGATAAACGTTTCTTCGGAATAACTCGATAGCGCGGTATAGTTACGCGTCATACCGCAGAGTATCGAGGTGTATCGGCCCGGACTCGCCGTTCCCGGGGGAGCGGTGAGGCTGATGCACCCGTCTCTGATGCCACCGGGACACGAGACACCCGGAGGAAATCAGAGCCGGACGCCCACAGGCGGGCGCCAGCCCGGGAGGCCATTCGATGATGACGCCGCCCACCAGGGTCAGTCGCGGTCGCGGAGGGACGACCGGGGCTGGTTGTGGTCGCAGAGGGATGACCAGGGTACGCCGGGTCGCACACGTCGATTGGATTGAGACCAGGGTTGACTGACTTGCTCAATGCTCAATGGTCAACCGACATAGGTAGTTCAAGTGCAGTCCGAGCAGCTTGCGGTGCTACTTCATCAGGCTGATAAGTCCGGCAGACTGAGTTGTCAGTCAACTATCAGTCATCTCCTTACCGTCTGAGATTGATCCTAGAGACGGCGCCGCCTCAGTCTGGTTCCCTCTGGTGCTAACTGCGCCGCTGTCGCAACTGCGCCGCTGTTATAACTGCGCGGCCCCAGTGCTGCTGTGTCGGCCCGTCTGAGCCTCTGACAGAGTTGTGTCGGTTCGTCCGACGGGCTGGCGCGCCCAGTCAGCCCCCTCCCTCCCCGGCAGCCCCGGCCCGTCCAGTCAGCGCCGACAGTTGGCACTAATCAGCCCCTCAGAGGCCGGTCGACCCGTCCAATCGCCGTCCCACAGACCAAACTCAGTTAGGACGATGACGGTCGCTTGGTGCAACAGTTCGGTCACGGCCCGCTAACGGGAGAGGCGTGGCTCGAGAGGCTTTACGAACGGGACGGGCGCAACGACGGCCGCTGCAACTGGCAAAGGCGCAGGGAGACGGGATGTTGGAGCCCTTCGCGTCGGTGGTGCTCCTCTTCACTGGGCTGTCCATCGAGTTTATGAGTCGAAATAGGCACCGATCACCACCTCACCCTTCAGCTTTCTTGGAATCTGACCTGACATTGACCTAAGATAAAGACACAAATTTACTTTTCCCATGGAAGGGCCATTCATTTAACGGTACGCCGGAAACGGACGGAACTCTCCCTGCTCAGCCGTCAGTGGCCTCAGTGACCGCGGCGTAGTAGGAAGCCGGACCTTCGAGCACCTGTCGGGTCGATGCACACAACACGAGGCGGTCTCCCATCTACATCGTCCGTGGGCTGCCTCGTGCCTAGCGCTCTGCCTCCATATGAATCATGTAACAAAGCAGAGAGGCAAAGCGATTCGATAAGGAAGTCATGTGAGTCATGAGACAAAACGCTGTTTAGGCCTGAATGTCTGACTTCTACTTCCTGTAGCTTATTGTTTATAAATTTAGATTACAGATAACCTTTAAGCGCTTTTGCGTCTCTGCGGTGTCCTGAGTAGAATTGACATCTAATTGACCCTTCACGCTGTAGGATTTCTGAATAAGTACTGGCCAGTGCGTATCGATGTTTCCTCAATCTCGGTGAGCATTACATCGGATGCGTCGCTCTGTTGTGCGTCCGCTCGCTATGGAGACAGCCCGTTATCGTTGGCCTCGGGAACTTCACAGAACGTTAGCGACGCCTCTTTTCTCGTTTACACACAAACAGGTGATGGCCAAAACCATATCAACGCGAAATATTGTGCTTGTTTCTTGCCGATTGAATAGTCACCCACTGCACACTCAGCACAGTACAAAAGAAATAGGTATCTTCTATCCAGATCGGGTATAATAGCATTTTATGTGTTGTCATGTTTTGACATGTAGGTATGTAGGATACTATCTACTATGTATGTAGGCATATGTTTTCTCCAAAGGCAGACTGCATCCGCGTGCGAACGACGGGATCAGATGTTCGTCGTCATCCTGCACGAAATACGCACACTTGTTGCACGGGACAGGAGAGAGGCGCCACGCCGAGTCCAATTTATGTTTCACAGACAAAGGGAGATGACCGATCTTTGCCTTGCACGGTGACGGTACTGCAGGATGATGTGCATTTCAAGCTGTTTTGCTTTTGGACATGGATACATGCAGATACATCATACATGGATATATGTTTTGCATTCATGGACATGGTACCTGGTATTCCATGTTTATTCAAATGTGACCTGTCACTTCCTGAAATGAGCGTCGCTGGCATTCCGCGTCTAACCAGGGAGTATTGTCGTGGACGTTTAGCTTCGAAAAGTTACAATTAGGTACCTCTCCACGGTTGTTCGGCCATCACCGCAGTACACCTACTAGGCTGACACATAACCGAATTAGACTTTAACTCTGATTCATTCAATACTGCATTTTGCTGGGACCCAGTAAACATGCCGACGTCGGCCCGACGTCGGTCCTCGGCACGACGTCGGCTGGATGGCGGATATGCCCGCATGTACCGACGTCCAGCCGAGGTCCAGCCGACGTCGGGCCGACGTCGGACCGAGATCAATTGCTGAGGTCCAGCCGACGTCGGGGCGACGTCGGACCGACATCGGCCGCTGTTTTGACCGTTAAAATAATATAAAATACATGTTTCATGTTTCATAAAGAGCTTCTGTATTCAAAATATCCTCAGGAAACTCAAATTTTCCTCCACGCCGCAACCCCCTGGGCCCTGATCCGGACTGGACGGGAAACTTAATCCCATTTGGGATTGCCCGTGAGCCGAGCTCGCCCGTAGCCGGGTGCGGTGAGTGCTTGGGGGCTGCTCGGCCTATCCTTTGGTCAGGCTCAGCCCCGGCAACTCGCCAGGGCCGGGCCCAGTTCATATAGAAAGGCGGAAGGCCAGTCGGCAAGTGTCACTTTGCCAAAGTGCCACTTATCAAAGGGACGCTTTGGGAAACGTTGGTGCAGGTGTGTAAGAGTGGCTATATGAATCCATTATGGGGTCGCCCTTTCCAATAAGTGTCACGTAACAGCAATGGGACCAGGGACTCTATATGAACTGGACCCAGGGTGCTCGCCAAGAAGACCAATGTCTCCATCCTATCATCCTTCCGGCTCTGAAATGGTCTTGTCAGACCGAAAGGGCATAGCCCAACAAAACAAACTTACTTTGTTATCTGGCTGTGTGGTGTAGTGGTTAGCGCACTAACCTCGCGTTCAAATGACACGTGGTTCGAATCCCATCGCCGGCTGATGCTTTTGGCGTGTTGTCCCAATAAACATGCCGACGTCGGCAACTGGGGGGCTCGAATCCCGCCGCCGGTTGATATTTTTGGCGCGTTGTCCCAATAAACATGCCGACGTCGGCCCCGTCGGTCCAACGACAAACGATCTCGTCAACCTCGGCAAACGACCTCGGCCCGACGTCGGCTCGACGTCGGCTGGACTTCGGCTGGACGTCGGAACATACGGGCATACCCGACGTCCAGCCGATGTCGGGCCGAGGTTGAACCGACGTCGGGCCGACGTCGGCATGCTTACTGGGGTGTTTGTGGATGGGGACATCGTTATTTTTTTATGCATACTTCCCTTTGTAATACATCTGATTAGCATAGTGTGCGCTAGTGCAGCTTATTTAACTAAGTTATCTGTTGTGTGTCCTAATTCACAGCTACAAAGGAAGCGACACATTGGCAACGACATTGTGTGTGTGGTGTTTCTGGAGGCGGACAACACGAGCTTCTCTCCCGCCTGCATCAAATCGCACTTCCTGCACACGTTTATCGTGGTCCGGACCAGCCCGAAAATCAAGTTCAAGCCCACCAGATATGAGGTGAGTCTTTGGTTTCATTAGCTTTTTGCCGGTAATGGCAGTTATAAAGGTTATAAATGTTTCATTATTTTTTTTTATTCCCAGAAGAAATTATTTCCGTCGGATAAAGCCCACAGACGTTTTCGGTACGCCTTTTATGTATGCGAAACATGACTATAATCATAGCACCATTATTTTTACGGTCGGCAGCTATGCGTCTCCCATGATTATTTAAACTATTTTCCTTTATATAGCCCTCCAGGCGCCCTCAAATGGGGTTTTGAAGGCTCAGTATTGAGCACAACTTTGTTCATTTGGGCTTTATTTCACGACGTCCCGCCGAGTTTGCGTATATTAACCGCGTCCGCAGCACGTTTCATCATGGCTATATACTGGCTATTCGGTTGTGTTACGAGCATGCGACGCCCACTGGATCGCTCATCGGCTTCGTGAAGTTTGGCCGAGGGGCGAGGTGCTCTCGTCGAGCCGCCTTTTCTGAAAGCTTCAGTCGTTGCCATTCTTAGGGCTGCCGGCCTAAGCTCTTGTCCTGTAGAGGACAGGTATACCTATTTTAAGCTCTTATTTATATCTCGAAGAAGATACGTAAGCACTCCTTTCTCGTAATTAATCCTGCAGGCAGCGATGCTGCTGACAGCTTGGTTTACCTAGGTACTTGCATACATAGTTACTAAAAACAATTGCTTCGATTCTAACATTAATAGTGTGATAACAGTGTGACAACTGACAATGTGTCAACGATTTTGCGCTGAAGTCTATTTTCTATTCTGGACGGACAAGCCATGCCAAGTATGACGCAGTTGTGCGCCTGTCAGGGGAGTAATTTCGTCACATCCTGACAGCATACGCTGCCTGGCACATACCAAACTCGCTCAGAGCATAAAGGCCAGAAGCATTATAGCCACGCGGCGTTCTTCACGTTGGCTGAGAATATCTGAGCTAATGAAGTCCCTCAGCGAAAGACACTCGTATTAATAACTTATCTTAGTTTTCATGTGTGACATATAACTTATGTCTAAATGTGTCAAGGACGTGATTTTATTAGGCTTCACAAGTCGGTGCCGTGCTTTCCATGATTAATGCGCCACTTTAGCAACAGCACATGACTGACCGACTGACCATACTCATATAGGTAAGTCCTTTATAGAGTCTAAAACAGCGCTTTTATGTATATGCAGACTGCACTGTGCGTGCACTGTGCAGGCTGTTGGAAGACAGAGGGTTTCCACATAAGTGGGTTAGGTACTTTTTAGTTACGTTAGGCTACTAAATAAAACCAAACACTGCTTACCAACATGGCACTAAAACAGTTGGCAACAAGGATAAGAGTTAGCACCATATTAATATTATATTTGAACAATTACACCTAACTTCCCACCACAAAGTCGTTATCGCGCACTGTGTATGTCAGGGATCGGCTCCTATGAAGCATGAAAAGCGATCTACCTGATAGATGGAGCAGGTCATTGGACCGGCGAGAGGACAGAGGTGCCGCTCTAGTTCACCTCGTTCGGCGTAATGGCTCAATGGCTGTAATTAAACACACCATTTCAAGGCAGCTCCACAGTGTGTGGAGAATTACACAGGCTTTGTAATGTTCGGAGCCAATCAGCTATCAATCAAATGAAGTAGGTACGTAGCCGGTAAATCAATACTTCCAGCAGCCAATGACGCAGCTATTACTTGGAAATATTTATGCAACGACCTCTAGTTGTCCGACCTTTTAACTTGCATTTGAACCTCCCTCCCCTCCCACAAAAAAACCTGGAGTACTTTCCGTCCAGAACGGTTTTGAAAAATGTTTAAACCTAGGTGTAGGTTGCCAATTGCCGCTTATTGCTACGTTTTACTATATGGCCCCGGGAGGCGAGCTAAGTCAAGAAATGTCACCAGGCACCTGTCACCCTCCAGGAAGCAGGCTGGAGGAGTGACAGGAAATTGCTCTTCCCGTCACTTTCTGTTCAGCAAAGTCTATCACCAATCCTATAGCGCGAAACAAATAAATATGCCTTTCTGAAAATAACAACGGAATACGACGGACCTGCGAGAACCGTATAAAAGCCGTGGATATGTCGCCACCCGCGGTATGTGACTCGCCTCTTCCTCCGACAGGTGTCTGTGGTGTCCAGGGACGAGGTGGGCGCCTACAAGCCCTACCTCTGGGAACAGTCCACCTTCGAGAAGGGCGCGCTCTTCAGAGAGTGGATCTGCACGAAAATCGTCAACGGCGAGCGGGCCAGCTACTCGGCACCCAAGTTCGCGCGCATGCAGGAGCGGACCCGCAGTCAGATGCTGGAGGACATAGTGACGAACGTGCAGAACCACGCCGAGACGGGACAGATCCCCAAACCGTACAGGTAATTACGTAGGTACTAGGTATCTTGACTTACGGCGCGGAAAAGCCACTAGTGTTTGTGGAGTGCCGGTGATGGTCAATACAATAGGTACAGCCATTGATGTCACAAGAGCCAAGTTTTTTTCGTATCCATATCTAAGCTTGGTTACAAACCCAAGTTTGCCCATTCATCTTATTTAGGATTGATAGTACAATATTGAAATACCTAATAGGTATACCTAGACACATATCACCTTTTGAATGAATTGGTCATGTCGTTAGATGGAGGCAAATATGCACGCAATTGCCACCAAAACATCTAAGCATGCTTTAAGCGATGACGTCATGTAACAGACGCCCTTTTCACTATTCCTTTTCCATGCTATTCCATACACGGTCAACATGTTTGACGTCGATGTTCGTGGATCGTGACTCGGACCTCTGACGTCATGTGTGCCCCAGACGCGGCTCGTGGCGACCCATCGGCCACATGCGGCCGTCCTCACCTCTGCTGGACTCGGTCCGTGACCTGTTCGAGGGCTACGACCAGCTGGCTAAGGACTTCACCAAGGCCTTCCACAACCCCGAGGAGGGCAACGTCCTGTACGACGTCACCTTCCTCGTCGGCCAGGGCAAACAGAAGACGCGGATGCACGGCGTTCGGGCCATCTTGGGAGTCAGGAGCAGGTGGGCGGCAGCTACAGACGACTATGCCTATACTATACATTGAAATAGGCTATCTTGTTTTCATAACACAGCTTACTGGCAGAGTATCGGTATTATAGTGGATCAGTTTTTTTCTACATTATTTTGCTCCAGGACTCATTGTTGGAGCGGCAGAGCTTTGATTCCCAAATCAATTTGTCTCGAACCCTGCCACTGCTTTTTATCCTTTAGCACACGGTCATGTCCGTTTCGTGTGTCTGCCTGCGGTGCTACTGGCCCGCCTTTCCCCGCTGACAGTCCGCGCCGTCCCGGCCCTCCCCGCGTCAGGGTGTTCCAGGAGATGCTGTACGGCTTCAGCACCGGCTTCGGCTCGCCACAGGTGTCCGTGGCAGACATCCTGGCGCGCGCAGTGCCCACCCTACACAGCCCCTCACACAAGCCGAAAAGCTCCAATTTCCTGCAGGTGCCCGACATTGAGTCGCCAAGGTGGGTGCCTTGTGATGGGTCATGTGACGGGTTGTCAAGTCTGTTCAGAGGTGCTGTGTGCTGTATCTTCTCCATGTTGTGTTATACATAGTGGAAGGGTGTAGGTGGGATCGGTGGGATGTAGAAACGAGATTTTGTCTTTCCACGTATTGCAGCAAGGCACTTGGTGATTTTCCCGTCCCCATCCGGCTCAGACGACGTTCGGAAAACTAATATCACCGTGGTAATGCATCTGCGGTATACTTATTTGCCGTGGAAAACTGAGTCATACCAAGCGGCAAGCATATCATTTATCAGAATTTATCTTGTGTTAGCTGATGTCGTCCGTAACCGCATTTTGTTTCCCACAAGACTGAATCAGTGTATATCACTGTGACTAGCGACGGACTAGGCAATTTAGCTTCTTCGGACTCACTAAATTGTGCTAAGATGAATCCAGAAGGCCCAGAAGGCGTGCACCTACCTTACATGGTGATTTTTTCATGTATTTCTTATCAGAAAGCAGTCTGAAACTCTGAGGATTTTCATTAGGGCGGGTAATTTATTCCGGAGATCTCCTATCAGCAGGCTAACATGACGTTATCTCTAATTTGTAGTTACTGAAGAAATACAATGCAGCGAACTAAAATCATGTCAGATTACCGGTGTTATTGGCCAGCTGAACTTAATACTCTCGTCTCAGCTTTGTAAGGAGCTTGTGAAGGCACTAATGCCCAAAGTGTAGCTTGTTTTGCGCTTGCACTGGACCTCATCTGATGACTTATTTAATAAGCGCTTCACCGAACAGCAATCACTGATATGAAGAGATGGCATTTGCTTCTTGCTGTCGGGTTGTGTTACATTACATGCTGGTCCATCATTCTGAAGTGTCCTCAGGTGAAGTACATACACGGGCATCACTCACAGGACTTTTGTTTTAAAGACTATCCGAGCCCGATGTTAAATGATTGATATTTTCCTTCCAAATCATGTCCCGATCGGCCTACTTTAGTAATTCCACTCTCGATAATGCGTTTACCTGCTAGTGGTTAGGGCGATGAATGGTCCGGTAGGTCGGTTTTTTTTAATCCTGCCTTTGTACTCTGCTGTATTTCACGCCGGGACGTTTTGTGTTTCTATTTGCGGCAGGCCCAAGAGCGTGCCGAACTCCCCGATGGTGATCCGGGCGTTCAACCGGCTGGGCAGCATCACCGCCGGGTGGGGACGCACCAGCAAGAAGCCGCCCGACGCCGGCCGCCTGTCTGTCGACGACAGGAAGAAGTGGGCCAGCAACCAGGACTGCTCAGGTCGGTGGATCGGTAATCATTAGCCAGGATCAATCGGATAAGTACTATGTTGGAGTAGTTAGGTCAAATTACAGGATTAATCGGATAAGTATTAAGTTGGAGTAGTTAGGTCAAATTAAACATTTTTTTGAGACATGTATGAAAAAGGTTTAGCATTAGGAAGGTTTATACCCGTGCTTCAAACATTCGCAAATGACCCGGACATTGGAGGAGGTCCATTTCTGCGCGGTTCACGGTGCCATTAGAGACCTCTGACAACACCTGCCTCGTACCGACAGATAAGACCAAGGTGGACCGGCCGGGCGGCGGCCACCTCTGCGCGCCGCCGACGCAGCAGCAGCCGCAACACCAGCTGGCCGTACCGCGACTGTCCGTCTGCGCTGACGAACAGAAGGTGGACCGCTCCAAACTCTGCCAGAGCGAGGTAAGAACGGTACCAAACTCTGTTAGATTACTAAACTCTGCAACTGCCAGAGCGAGGTAAGAACCGCTCCAAACTCTGCCAGAGCGACTACGGAACCCAAACTCTGCCGGACCGCTCCAAACTCTGCCAGAGCCAGGTAAGAGACCGCTCCAAACTCCGTCAGATAGAGGTGAGAACGATTATAAACTGTGCCAGACCGCTCCAGACTCTGCCAGAGCGAGGTAAGAAGTAAGAACCGATCCAAACTCTGCCGGACCGCTCCAAACTGTGCCAGAGCGAGGTGAGAGACGCTCCAAACTCTGCCAGAGCGAAGTAAGAACGGCTCCAAACTCTGCCGGACCGCTCCAAACTGCTAGAGCGAGGTAAGAACGGCAACGAACTCCGTCAGAGAGAGATAAGAACCACTTCAAACTGTGCCAGAGCGATCCAAACTCTGCTAGAGCGAGGTAAGAACGGCTCCAAACTCTGTCGGACCGCTCCAAACTCTGCCAGAGCGATGTGAGAACCGATCCAAACTCTGACGGACCACTCCAGACTCTGTCAGGGCGAGGTAAGAACGGCTCCAAAGTCCCGGACGCTCCCTGAACTCGAACGGAGGTGAGAACAGCTGCCAGAGCGAGGTGGGAACGGCAACGAACTCTACCTGAGCGAGGTAAGAACCGTTCCAAACTCCGTCAGCGAGAGTCGAGAACGACAACAAATTGTGCCAGAGCGATCCAAACTGCCAGGGCGAGGTGAGAGCCAAAACTAGCTCTGCCAGAGCGAGGTAAGAAAGGTAACTAATTTTCAGAGCGGGTTGAGAACTGCAACGAAGTCTGCCAGAACCAGGTTAGAGCTAAAACAAACTCAGGGCGAGGTGAGAAGGGCAACACACTCTGACAGAGCGAGGTAAGAGCCAAAACATACTGTGCCAGAGGACTACAAACTCTGGCAGAGCGAGGTACAGTCGTGTACAGGTTGATGGTCCCCTACTCTTTATCCACCGGGTTCCTATGGCTCAGCATTGGCAGCAGCCGCCTGGTACCGGTAGGCTGTGCCGCATGACCCGAGAGTGAAGCGGCACAGCCTACCCACACTGTATGACACCGGCTCGGGTCGCCTGGTAGAGCGATTTGACCGGACGCTGCGTTACACCGGCTGGGGGAGGGGGGGGGGGGGGGTAAGGGTCAGGCCTGTCTATTTGGCTCGGCTCGGTGGATGAGGCGGGCTGGAATGTGGTGTGGGGCGGGGGTGATGTGGGGAGGGAGTGAGCGGACCTGGGGCTGGGTGTGAGTGGTCACTTGTCGCGTAGAACCGATCGTAATCCACCCTCCAAAAATTCGCTTTAGAGATATTCACAAAACCCAGGGGGGTTCAAACACCCATCTCCCAAGTGGGGTGCGGAAGGACAGGTAAGGGTCCATACGGTCTCCTCATGAATTGCAGCAAAGAAAGAAAACAGACCTGTCACCAAATAATCTTTCTGAAAAGTGGACTAATCGCATAGCCTCGGACACAGAAATAAACATCCAGCACGCGAAGCGTCTCGAACCGGGCCTCTCACTACCGGTCAGTTTGACAGTCTAGCACTCCTACGCTGAGCTACACCGGATGGTGGCCACGGCCGGGGCAAAGTCTGGCCGGGCGGGCGGCGGGGCCGGGAGGTCGGCAGCAAAGTCAATGAATGTTTTTGTGGTTTCGGGTGCCGGTCGCTCTAGCTTGGTGGAATGATGATGGATCATTGGCAAAACTTTCAACGTGGAGTCCCGGTTCGAGCCTCATCGGGGCTCCGGTTACTTTTCCGAGTTAGGATCTGGTTTGATTTTAGTGGTTGCGAGCCATTTATACGGTTTTATATCTACATGTCGATTTTCGATTGATTGATTGATTCATTCATTCGTTCATTTAATACATGTCGACATTTAGCATACGAATTGACATCCAGGATCAATCCGATCAATCTACCATTTTCATAAGCGTATTGCCTAAATATCATGCAGTGGCGGATCCAGGGGGGGGGAGGCAAAATGGGCATTTGCCCCCCAAACGGCATAATTTTAACATTACGCGTCGCCTATGGACGATGCATGGAAAGAATCGATAAATTTTATGGTTTGCCCCCCCCCCCAAAAAAAAACTCTGAGCTGGATCCGCCTCTGATATCATGCATATATGTGGCACAAGACCTATGGTTGCCTCGATACCGTGCCAAATCACGTTTTGCACGATGCACAAGTAAATTATATTCGCTGGGTCTTCCGTGCATTGTGCTTAGCAAAAACAGGAAAGCAATGCAAATGCGAATGCGACGCAAAATGTGCAATGCAGCAAGTGACCACACACACCTGCCCAGCCCCCATGGTCCACCAACACGCCCCACACCACTCGCCAGCCCACGCCAACCACCGAGACGAGCCCCTCCCCCGCGCTGGTCTGACGCGACAGCTGGTCTACAAAGCGCTCCACCCGGCGACCCGAGCCGATGTCAAACAGCGTGGGTAGACTGTGCCGCTTCACTCTCGGGTCATGCGGCACAGCCTACCGGTATCAGGCGGCTGCTGCCAATGCTGAGCCATAGGAACCCGGTGGATAAAGAGTAGGGGACCATCAACCTGTACACGACTGTACGAACAGCAAGAACTCTGTTAGAGCGAGGAAAGAGCGGCAACAAACTGCGGCGAAGTATGTCACAGCGACCAGAACTCTGCCTAAGTGATCTAAGAACCGCTCCAGAGTTAGGTACGCACGACCCACGGCCGCGGACTCCATGCCCCGCCAGCGCGTCCGATGAGCACGCTTGCACAAGCTGTCCCAGGACGCGCTAATGCATTTAGCCCCATTCGGCGTGTTACGCGTACCCGTAATTCTCTGCATTTGCAATGAAAGGGCTTCGTATCGCGCGAATAACTTTTTATCACAGTAGTTCCCCGAAGATGGAGAGGCCTCATCACGCGCTGAATAGTCTACTTTGAATCAAGGGCCCATCCAATACTGATGGTGGTCTTTGGCTTCTCATTGACAAGTTTTCGCAGAACACATTTTTTTGCGCCGCTTCTCTTCTTGACTTCACTTACGTCACGCTAGCGTCATAATAGATGTCTGATGTTAGCGACCCCATTTCAGCCGTCACATCAGACGACATACCATGCTTTACATCACGCCATACGTCATACGCAAATGCTGCTACCAAGTTCTAAATCCCCCGTATTACGTTTCAGTTCATGATTATCGAGTTCGAGGCGGATACATTCGGTGTGTTGCTCGACTACCTCCATCACGGCTCGTGTCCGCTGACCTGCACCAACGTACCGGGCCTGATCTGCGCCGCCGAACACTACGACCTGCCCGAGCTACTGCAGGCCTGCTTCCACCACGCCAAACAGTTCCTCCGCGTACAGGTGGTGAGTTGGTGGGATGGTCGGTGGAGGCTGGAGAGGTTGGGACTGACTGACTGATGAGGGAGGCATCAGGCAAGCTATGCTGTTGTAACGGGCGAAAACGCTATCTATTTATTGACATAACTCTGTTTATTTATATGTTTCCTCCAAATGTCTGGCCTTTTACCAAAATTATCTATCAGGGGTTACACGGTAATCGGGTTATCGGGTTGACGGTCATAAGTCGGCAATTCACGTCCCACCGGGATATGACTGAGACGTGGCGATCTCCCGTCTGTCACAACTCTTGCCACACCCCTCCCGGAGCTAACTGACACTCGTACCCCGTCCCCATCAGGTGTGTGCCATGCTGGGAGCGCTGGAGAACTACTACTGGCGCTACACGTCCGCCTCCGAGCTGGTCAACATGATTCTGGCGTTCATCGAGACGCGCGCTGCTCAGGTCAGATTGGCAGACGGTCAGACTGATGGAGCAGGCTGGGGGTATGGTAGCTGGGTAAGACTGAAGGAGCCGTGGCACTGGGGTTGGGCCAGACTGACGGTTAGGTAGGGTCATGTCAGAAGAACCAGGACAGACTGAGCAACCCGCGGCAATAGGGCTGGGTCAGACTACCGGAGTACGCTGTGACAGAAGGGGAGGAGTCAGACTGACGGGGCCGTAGGACGAGGTCGAACTGATGACACCGCGGCAGTACCGTTCCAGCTCTAAGAATAGTGAACCTCGCGGCCCGGTGCAGCCAGCACTCTGCCAATTCCTACGACACCGGACGGTGTGGGTGATCGGGCGCTTTGACAGCATGTCACGGGTGGTATCAGAGCACCCACGACTGTCTAAAGATACCGCAGAAACCTGTCTTCCCGTACCAATGGCGCCACAGCCTGATTCCCAGAACAGGCCTGAAAATAGCGAGTCTGATCGACAGCACCAGTACTAGAAACGTGACTCTGGTGTCGGTACTGGTAACATACGTGGCCTCTGGCCTGATTCAGAACTGGTAATGACACCCTGACCCTGACCCTGATCCCGAATACGGATAATACCGGTACCCTGATTCCAGCACCGGGTAATTTCACAGTTACCCTGATCCCAGCATCGACTGGTAAAATATCCGTGATCCATGACCCTGATCCCAGCTTTGGTAAAAAACCACCGTGGCCCTGGTCCACTGTGCCGGTAATATCACCGTGACTCTGATCCCAGTACGTGTAATTATCATCGTGACCCCGTGATCCTCCGGGTTCACGGGATGCACCGATACCCTGATCCCAGTATGACTGATAGCGACTGATCTGAATACCGGTAATAACACAATGACTTTGTGAGCCAGTGCATACTGGTAATCTGCTATATGCGATTCGGTTGAAAAGCCATTGTTTGTGTGGGATGATACGGCTAATGGGAGAGGCAATCATATTTGATAGGCATAAGCTAGTGAAGCTAGGGGTTGTTTGGGACATTTCGCATCGCCGAACGGTTCAATGATCGTCTGAATGTCCCGGATGTTGAGTGTGGCGCAGTTGATGCGCACGATGGTTACATTCAGCCTACTGGAGCACGATCACTTCTGAGCCCCGATCCCTTCTTGATTATACAGACTTCCATTTCCCCTCTCTTGTTTAGCGACCTCACATACGCGCTGTTACACATTGTCCGTTCATTGCCAACGACTCGCACCTGTACCCCTCCCTGGGTCCCCGGATCGTTTGGAGAAGAGTTCTGTTATTCAAGTGACGTTTGCGTGTCTGTAACCTTAGCCTTGTATGTGTTACCTTGCTCTTCTGGCCTGTGCATGTAATCTGTGCGCTCTGAGTGCTGCCTTGCTCGACAGGTCTGTTCCTCTTTGTGACCTGTGTGCCCTGCCGCCGTGTCCCTCAGGTGTTCCAGTCCGCCGACTTCCTCGGTCTCTCCGAGTCCATGGTGCAGATGATCATGTCCCGCAACCTGGAGACACCCGAGATCCGCAAATTCGAGGTGATGCTTCAGTGGACCAAGCACAAAGTGCGCACCAAGGCGCCCAACCGGGTCGACGCCCGAATCGAGTTCAAGTGCACCATGGAGCGACTGACTCGGGACCTGAAACTGTACCGCATCTCGCCCCAGGAGCTCATCAAAATCGTCCTCCCCAGCAAGGCCATCAAGAACGAGCGTATCCTGGAAACGCTCATGTTCCAGGCCAACTCTGGCATGTACCGCATCCAGGACAGCTATCTGGAGGCCTGTCAGCAGAAGATGAGTCGACAGGACTCCAAGTTCAGCAGCGAGTGGGGCTCGTTCGATAACGGCTTGTAGCCGCGCTGGCCGGCCGGCCGCCGGTGCCTGATACGCTTACAGACTCAACTAGATGTAGCCACTGAATGTATTTTCGTAATGGCGCGGGTGCGCCGAGTGTCGCTTTTCGTGTGGCCAGTGTTGGGTGGCTGGCGAGGACCATGGGCTGTCTGTTGGCTGGCAGGGGTGGTCGCCGGTCAGTGGTGTCTGCTGTCCTAGCTGTGTGCGGCTGCAAGGTGGTCGCTTTGGCCGAATACTCGTATGTCGCCATTGACGGCCCAGTGTGCATACGTTGTTCTCGACAGCGACAAAGTGTCACCATTCCCCGACGCAGCACACCGTTTGACCTCAGTGTGTCGATACAGCTTACCCGATTCAGACCAACAGCAGTGCACGTTCAGCGGGAAACAGCAGAGAAGACTGACCGGCGACCCTCCTAGCCAGCCGACCCATGGTCCGATGCTGGTTCTTACCCGGTACACAGCTCCCAAAACGGAAAGCGCCAGTTTGTTGTTAGAGAGGTGTTCCATTCCTGTTGGCTGTTGTGTTGAGTGTTCGAGCTTGTTTTCTGCATATTGTTCTTATGTAGTTGTTGTATTTTTGGATGGATTTTATCGTTGTATACCGTGACTGCTACTCATTTGCTATGCGACAAACATTTATGTACTCTGACGATTCTATTGTACGCTCTGTATCTCCAATGTTAGGGATCGACCTACTTACGATGTTTCGAAAAGCGAAGTTCAAGATGTGTTGCACTTGAAGAAGAAAATTACTGTGACTACGCTTACTTAATGACAACAGTTATACATGGTACGACAATGCAGTCAACGGTTCGATGTATGTTGTCTCCTCACCTCCATGTAACTGGCTGCCACATACGACCATTCCATGCACTGAGTTGGCATTTTGCGCGCAGAATTTTTACGTTATATTGGTACAGTCACGTTATCTGTGTATGGTATGAGTGAGAAACCGGTAAGATGTGAGAACATGCTAGAGGTCAGAAGGATGGAGGGTGAGATTAGTTACACCGTTGTCCCTTGCATTGCTGTAAGCGTGCCTATATGTATATCGAACGTTGTGCATGGTGTAAGTGTCCAGATTGTTCAGTGTGGAGCGCAAGTAAATGGTTACTCAGAGTAAATGACTACCTTCAAACTGAGAGAGACTGGCGCAAGTGCAGGGATACTGGGACTAGAGGCAAACTTGGTTCGACTGACGAGACATGATGTGCAAATTGTGTGTCAGCGAGTACTGGATACGACTGTAACCGCGTGCGTGTGCTGAGAGAAAGCGTAGGAACCCAGGCAACCAGCGCACAGCAACTCACATGGTGTTATGTCTATTTTTGTAAATGCTGCTCGAAAATGATAATCGAACCAGAGATGCTGTCTTTTGCAAATACAAACACACTTGTTGGTGTAATGTGTTTATGTGGACCGATAAATGCAACAATTTTTGATGTAAAAAAAGTATTTACACTCCTATTAACTCCAAATTTCATCCTAACTCTTGTTATATCGCATCATGAATTATAGGGCTAATGAACGTATAGCTATCAGTGCCGGGTCAGTCAAGATTTCTCTCGACATTCGTGCCAGCCGAAACAGTTCTCAGAGCGCCACGTCAACATGTTTTTAGAACGGCAGTGTGCGGTTTGACCTTCTCGGTATTCCCTCTGTCTCCTTTTAGCAATCCTAAACGAGGACTGATGCTGAGGGCAAGCGCTGTGTGGGCGTTAGATAAGGCACCGAATGTTTCTAACCTGTGGCGAATGAAAGGTCAGATGAAATCACTGCGGTCGCGCAACAGGTTTTCGAGCCCCTCAATAATGTCCCTGAATTATATCGGAAACCAAAACTTCTGATTGGGTTCATGGCCATCAAAGGTCATGACCATAAAGACCGGAACGACCAGTATTGCATTGTACGTAAGTTGATTAACTGGGCGCAAATGAGCTGATTCTGAAGCACCGATGAAGGCACCCGTGCAATGAAGGCACGGAGACCGACCAGGTCAACCCACCCCCTTCCGTTAGCCCTCGCCCGCACATGGGGGGGGGGGTGGTTGCCACCCCCCCCCCCAGGTAGTCTTTCTGCTCTGCACTCAACATTTTTAGCGCTAGAACGCTGATTTTTCGTATAGCTGCTCCTCTATCCTTTCTTGATGTCCACTGAAAATTTCAAGTTTCTGTGATTTTTGGTTTCGGAGATATGACCTTGTTTTTCAGGTCATGTCATGACCCAAATGGCCAATTCTCAACATCTTGCGTTTGCCATGGGTCTTGCGAGCTTTTGACACCCTGATTTCGGCCTTTTTTGCCAGTATTACCTCCCACCTATCATGGAACATGTTGTTTGACGATGTACAGGGGTCAAGGTCAGGGTCAAGGTCAACCTAGGTCATCTAAGATAATTACGTTTTAGGCAAGCTGAATTTACTTTTTTTGAATTTTTTTGACTGCATTTTTGGTAAAAGCTTCTCAGAGCATGATTTCATGTAATATGGACCCGAAAACAATCGGTGCACACATCAGTATACACACAGACACACACAGACATACAAACACATATAATTGACCTTGACCTAACTTGACCTGAAATGACCTCAGCCGCAAAATTCTGGTCGGGTAGTGTGACAAAGAGGTTCTAGCTGGCCTGGCACCAGAAAACAGCATCGTCATCGGTATTTGATAAGCAGCGCACTTGATATCCAACGGTGACCCAAAACAGCAACATTTTTTAGTTTGACCTGACCTGGAAGGTCAATGACTGACCTGAGAAGATAAAACTGGGTATCATTGGATTCGTCTCTTCCCAAAGAATCTTTTTGGTCTTTACCGCTAAGCTCTATCTCCAACAGGAACGAAATGGCGCGGGGGGGGGGGTGGCAACCCCCCCCCCCATGTGCGTTCTAGGATGGCAAAATGGCATGTGCGGGCGAGGGTTAGGCTTCAGTAGCCCCCTACAACCACCACGGAGAGAGCTACCCGAGCCGACTGCGGCCGCCCGGTGACTTTCGCCCTCACCCACTCAGCACCCCCACGCAGGGACACACCAATGACTGCATGCCGAGCATCCGGTATGCCGCATAGGCCATTTGGGATGCCTTCGTGTCGCCCGATTACGCAATATCGGACGTATACGGCGCTAATACACCGTCATAGCGTCGGCCGGATGGAATGGTCAATGAGAGCTTACACCATGCTGCCTCATCTTTCTCAATGTGTGGTGAAACGATCATTTGCAGGTAGTGTGGATTTTTGGTCTTTTGATGGACCTAGCTAATTTTGCATTTTTAGTCACTGTCATTATTCAACCCTCGAGATGAAGACAAAGTCGATACACAAACCTTTTATCCCTTTTATACCATGTCAGAACAGAGTAAAACCAAAACAGAAATTTTCGTTTTCATTCAAACATTAAAACTGAAAAAAGCACTCAAACTATTCCTTTTCTGAGCTCATCTTCATGCAGGAGACACATTTCAAATTCAACTGCAATATTTTTAGCAAAATAAATGATTATGCTGCGTCGAAAAATGATATGGTTCTAAACTTATGCGAGTGGCTGGATTCCCTAGTTATCGCAGATCAAAGGACAGATGAATGTGCCAGTAACTGACGGTTTCCATCAGGCATCAGCCCAGATGTCACCGATGTTGCCACTTCAAAAGACTCGCATTCCCGCTGTCAAACACATCAAGAACGTCGGTCCACCCGGAACTGCCCCAGTTTCAATCAACGCTAGCGAATGTGTCAGTGCCAGAGCCAAATATAGTGCCACGAGGACATCCATTAGATCAAAATTTACCGTAGAGCACGAAAACAAAAAAGGGGGTAATCGAAGAACGGACCTTTATTCCAATCTCCAACACCGACCGACGCGAGCGAGACAGGACCCGAGTTTGGCCACCACAGGGACCGACAGCGGCCTACAGTTTCAGTTGGCTGAGCTTTTCGCTCACCTGGATCTGTGTCTTGGTCAGCTGAGACAGGTACACCACCATCAACAGGTCCTGTGGACGGAGAACGGGCGCGTGGAGCGGTCAGTCACACGCAACAGGTCGGAGCTGCGGACGGCCAACGGTTGGTCACGTGGTGAGTCCTCACATGGCGCTGTGCATGACATCCGCGACCACGTGACTTATGGGGTATCCGTAAACAGTTTGCTGTGGCAAATTACTCGGTAATTCACTCGTTCAGTGTGGACCTCCTATCTAATGAGGGATTAAACTTTACATGTCAGGTATAGCAGCTGCGGGCGATGGCACAAAGTCACAGAGGGCATCCCAGCACCGGATGCAAGCAACCCAACTTAAAATGTTAGGTACCCGAAACTTTGTGAACATATCCTAGCATATGATGTTTACGGGAAATGTTTCACTCAAGTGGTAGGGTGAAGTCGTATAAGAGTACGCACTTAGTGGATTTCTTGCTCTCATTTGTTTAATATTTGAAGGAAAGAAATCGCAAATAGGGAATATTAAAGTTCATTGAATTAGCCATCAACCCATGGGGCAGCGATCCTTCAGCGTAAATGGAAGTGGTCTAAAACTGACATTTTCTGAACCGTTGCACTTGCGTACTCTTACCATATGGGGTGTGTAAGAGTACGCACGCCAGGCGGGTGGAGTACGCAAGCATATGAACACACACCTATGCAGCTTGCACTGTCCAAATGCTTAACTTCAAACTCAGAAGGCATTTAAGTTAATTCTAGTATCCAAAAAGAAAAACATAAAATAAATCTTTCAAGTCTATAAATCAGGAAATAATCATGTCGTGTGTTTCTTAAAAAAAAAATGCACAATCAAAAAGGAGAATAACTGGTATTTGGAAGAATTTCGGGTACGCATCTGCATCACAGTGCTCCATTGATGATATACCTACAAAACAAACGTCATTGAGCGATAGATTAACAATTCTATATTTCTGTATATTCGATTTAATGTATAATTCTGCGTACTCTTACCCTCCTGAACAGTGCGTCCTCTTACCGTACATGCAATTCGCGCACAAAACAACCCCGAAACGTTGTGCAAAACTTCGCAAACAGAATATTGCACTGTACAGTATTTCCCCAGATAACCTCACAAGTTTCCCACAACAATCACGGAAATGTACCTTATCTCAACTGCCAAGTATCAAAATTATTGTACCATATCATAATAATATCATAACGCTCGAAAATAATATTCATCGCCCTAAACTCAACAGCGTCGCCGCTCAACGCCCGCGTTCCGTTGGTGACATGCACGCACTGGCGGCTTCATGTCACTTCATGAACTCGACAAACCCGCGTTGCTAAGTAACCGAAACAGCTGATGCGTACTCTTATCGCCCGCGTACTCTTACCCGCCCTTACCCTATATCGGCATTTTAATATAAAAATGGCATCAAAACATGCTAATTAACTTCAGGTATGCTGCAAAGCACGGATGCTGCTGTTTGGCTTGGCTGGCAATTTGATTACTCACCGCCTACACGACCTTTGCTTTTGCGGCACGGTGCGCCCATATACCACAATTAAATCGTAACACCCACGCGACATCAAGCAATGCATCACCGACTTAAATATCGGCAAAAATCAGCATTTACGAAAAAACTAAGCACATTGAACTACGGGCTGTGTCAGCTTTTCGAATTTCAAAGTCAGCTGATCTTGCTGAACATGTTCTCCACTTCCATGAGATAGCCAGGTTATAGGTGTAAAAACCCAGAAATATACGTTAGTGCAGCATTGGAGATGCATTTGCTGGATGTTGAGGAGTGCGGCTACTGAAACAATGCTTTTTAGGGTGGCTGTCACGGGGACAATTGTGGGCCAAATCAGATACCATCCGCTCCTGCCTAGTATAGTAGGTCGTACCTTGATGTTCGAGTTGAGCATCTCGTCGAACTGTTCCTGCGACATTTTCGGCACCGAGTGCACCATGTCGAGCAGCTGTCGGCCGACCGTGGCGTCCGGCTCGGTGGTCCCCGACAGTACCCCGTCCACGTACGCTGGCGGAGCGGGCAGGGCGGTATCGTCAGAGGTCGAGCACACGGGAGGTAGAACAGGAAAAAAAGAAAACGAGACAAACGGGGTATAGCGGAGAAGAGCATTCATAGGCAGTTTTCCAACAGTTTTCCAAACGACCAATAAGTACACCCCACATACGCTAAAACTACCAATGCCTGCAGTTCAAATCCACAAGGTGTTCAGTGTCCTGGGATCTGGGGCCCATGAAACAGCAACTTAAACGTTTCTCATTTCAATGCTTTTTTTTTACCTAATGACGATTGTGAAAACATGACGGCGAAAAAAAAGAGTGAACAAAATGGCGAGAAAGAAACAAAGCAAAATTAATATCGAATCAACATAACTATCGACGGAATATCTCATTCTGTTTTCTATGCTGGGTTGTGGGAATCCTTCATGATAAGTTCGCCCTTTCCAACCCAAACACAACTAGCCCCTGCCCCCCTGGCCCCTACTGACCTGTCAAGTGATCGATCATCTCCTCGATGTTGCGCACAGCGCCGGTGAACTGACTGAGGTCCGACTCCGGCTCGAACGTCTTTGTCTTGCTGTACTTGGTGTTTTGTGCGACGTTCATGCCGACCAGCTCTGCGCTGTGCGCCACCAGCTCGACGGGTACCGGGCTGAACATGGTGCCGCCCGTGCCGCCCGGCACGCCCATTGGGTTGCTGAAGATGGGGGGAGGACGACATTAGCCAGTGCAGGGACAGGCGAGAGAAATGCAGCATCGACAATCAAAGCAGCACCCATACCATGCCTCATTTTAGAACTACTGAGAATTGAGAACCACTGAGAAAATGCAAATAAAGTTTCCAAACATGTTCTGACCAGAGTCAGTTATGTAATATCAGTTTGCCTATTTAGAATACTGAAAAACTAGACAATTCAATCATCAGTCAGTCATTCATTTCATCATCACCACAAGTCACACAGAACCAGTGCTAGTCCTACCTGATGTAGGCCTTCCAGCTCATGCGTCCGTTGGCCATGATGGTGTCCAGGGTGAGGTGTATGGGGGTGGGGCACTTGGCCTGCTTGGAGTAGTACGTGTGGATGAGTACCGAGTGGTCGGTGACCTCGGGCCCGGTGGCGAACCAGCCGACCATCATCTCCAGCGGTGCCACCTGCTGGTGTAGCTCGTACATCTCGCTGGCAAAGTCCATCTTGATGAAGAGCTGGGGGAAGGAGGGAGGGGGAGTTACAGAGGGCACTAGTGATGACAGATAACACCCAGATGGCAATCTGGTGCTGTATCAGGTTGAGCTGTCAGCATTAGGCATGTTGTGGGAGCGAGAAAATGCTGCCTAACTCAGCTCATTTTACGAACTAGCTGGCCTTATTTTCATCAAGCATTGACAACTAAAACCCAGCTATACCCTAAAGCATTTTAGCTTGCTGTTGGTAACCAAGACAATGTCAGGCTTTTACCTCTTCCTGTGTCTCAGCATGGGGTACACAGAAGCAGTTTGTGACCTCCACTCCATTTTTCTCATACGTTCCTGAAACAAAAGAGACAATGTAAGCTGTTAACACTGTCAGATCCAGCCATTTTCAAGGGAGGACTAGCTTTACTGTCTAGCTTCTATAAATCTGGGTAGGTAGTCAACACGGTATCGGTAACCCTGGCGTCACCGGTAGCGTTTTCGTTCAAGGTTAAGGTTTCCTGTATTAGGCAGCATTAGGCCACCGTGCCAAGCCGAAGCATGCTGTGACGTCACTGGGTAAGAGAACGTACCACGCTATCAGTATCGACTGAGACTCAGATAGATTCAGAACGACTCAGGCAGACTCAAACTAACTCAGACCGACTCAACCGACTCAAATAGATTCCGATCGACTCATACCGACTCAGAACGACTCAAACTGACTCAGACCGACTCAACCGACTCAAATCGATTCCGATCGACTCAGACCGACTCGGAACGACTCAACCGACTCAAATAGATTCCGATCGACTCAGACCGACTCAGAACGACTCAAACTGACTCAGACCGACTCAACCGACTCAAATCGATTCCGATCGACTCAGACAGACTCAGAACGACTCAGGCAGACTCAAACTGACTCGACCGACTCAGAACTCAAACTGACTCAGACCGACTCAACCGACTCAAATCGATTCCGATCGACTCAGACAGACTCAGAACGACTCAAACTGACTCAGACTGACTCAACCGACTCAAATCGATTCCGCTCGACTCAGACCGACTCAGAACGACTCAAACTGACTCAGACCGACTCAACCGTCTCAAATCGATTCCGATCGACGCAGACAGACTCAGAACGACTCAGGCAAACTCAAACCGACTCAAGCAGACTCAAACTGACTCTATTTGAGTCGGTTGAGTCGGTTTGAATCCGCATGAGTCTGTCTGAGTCGTTCTGAGTCGTTCTGAGTCGCTCGGAATCGAGCTGAATCAGTCTGAGTCTGCCTGAGTCGGTTTGAGTCTGCCTGAGTCTATCTGAATCGGCCCGAGTCTGCCTGAGTCGGTTTGAGTCTGCCTGAGTCGTTCTGAGTCTTTCTGAGTCGCTCGGAATCGATTTTAGTTGGGTTGAGTCTGCCTGAGTCGTTCTGAGTCTGTTTGAGTCTGCCTGAGTCGCTCGGAATCGATTTGAGTCGGTTTGAGTCGGCCTGAGTCGTTCTGAGTCGGTCTGAGTCGATCGGAATCGATTTGAGTCGGTTGAGTCGGTCTGAGTCAGTTTGAGTCGGTCTGAGTCAGTTTGAGGCGGCCTGAGTCAGTTTGAGTCATTCTGAGTCGGTCAAATCAGTTTGAGTCTGCCTGAGTCGGTTTGAGTCTGCCTGAGTCGTTCTGAGTCTGTCTGAGTCTGCCTGAATCATTCTGAGTCTGCCTGAGTCGCTCGGAATCGATTTGAGTCGGTTTGAGTCCGCCTGAGTCGTTCTGAGTCGGTCTGAGTCGATCGGAATCGATTTGAGTCGGTTGAGTCGGCCTGAGTCAGTTTGAGTCGGTCTGAGTCAGTTTGAGTCGTCCTGAGTCGGTCGAGTCAGTTTGAGTCTGCCTGAGTCGGTTTGAGTCTGCCTGAGTCGTTCTGAGTCTGTCTGAGTCAATCGGAATCGATCGGAAACTATTTGAGTCGGTTGAGTCGTTTGGAGTCGGTCTGAGTCGATCGGAATCGATTTGAGTCGGTTGAGTCGGTCTGAGTCAGTTTGGGTCGTTCTGAGTCGATCTGAGTCGATCGGAATCTATTTGAGTCGGTTGAGTCGGTCTGAGTCAGTTTGAGTCTGCCTGAGTCAGTTCGAGTCTGACTGAGTCGTTCTGAGTCTATCTGAGTCTCAGTCGATACTGATAGCGTGGTACGTTCTCTTACCCAGTGACGTCACAGCATGCTACGGCTTGGCACGGTGGCCTAATGCTGCCTAATGCAGGAAACCTTAACCTTGAACGAAAACGCTACCGGTGACGCCAGGGTTACCGATACCGTCAACACAATATCACAATCATACCAACCTACGCAAACGATGGAATCACTCAAAAATGAAATTAGGCTTATCCAGAGGGCTGTTCACGGGCACCGCACACTGCTCAGTGCAGTGTGTGCAGCAGGGGTGGGGGTAGGGGAGGGGTAGTCTGTATAACATCAAACGGCTGCGTGCAGTGGGCCGCACACAGCCAACGCGCAGTCACAGTGTGCAGTGACAGAATGCTGACGTAGGGATGCAGTGAGCGGAGCTAAGAGCCTGTGTACATTCCTACTGTACATGGGGCTCATGAACAGCCCTCTGCAGTAGCATATGGTGGAGGCCCAAATCACCATTTACAGAACCGGATGAACATTGCAATAAATCTTAACAACAAGGCAACTAGTGATAAACCTTACCTAACAATGTACCGATGATTCTGGCTTTATCTTGACTTCTCCTTTCATAGGCATCAACAATTTGAAAAAGCACAGTGGGGTGCACTTTTACAGTTAGATCAAGGGACATTTTGTTCTTCTGGAAATCAGCAATAAAAAGGACTCCTTCAGTGAATGGCTTCCAAACGTTTTGTTTTCTGCCTAAGAATCATAAAAACTGCACGGCAAATGAGTTAAAACCAATCAGCGTCGCACACCTGCAACAAAAATGCACGGAAAAATTATCCCGAGATAACACTCATTCCCTTGACTCGAGCCAAATCACACTCAAGTCTCGAGGTTTTCAATATGTCAGAGTCGATATCGATTACCATACGATTCAAAAAGATAAATGACGTCATACATCAAAACAAAACGTCATAGATCAACAACAAGTAGATCAAAAACACCAAAAGAGACATTAACAAATTGTTTAAAAAATATGCTTCAATGCAAAAGATAATTTTTTACAGAGCTGGTGTATGGCCTGGGCTAACACAACATAACAAATGTCAAAAAGATTGATATTTTTTCATTGTCTTTAAGGTCATTGGTCTCGTGACGTAATTTTCCAGTGCACAACTCAGCCATCAATGTTGTCTAAGAATGGCACAAATGTATCAGGTTCGTCGTAAATGAATCGCGCACGATGGAAGCATGGCAGCAAGCAGTTACTAAATAATTAATGCCATATGATAATGTGCAGATATGTCAGTTCTCGAAGGCTCTTCATATGCTTGGGCTGATGTCACAAACTGCATTTTGATAATTGCAGATTGTTGGAATTCTGATTGTCTTGGGACTCGTGTCTGTAGCTCCCCATCTCTGGTACTTACGGCTCGGGAACACCTTCCGCAGACTTCTCGGCAACTACTATAGTTCTGTCGCACGCAAAGCCATCAAGGGCACCTCAAAGACAAACCTCGAGTGCTAATTATAATCACTGGCTGAGAACAACTGTCTCCTAGGCGCCACGCCATTACGGTCGGAGACTCGCAGCTCCAAATCAACGTGTATTAGCATCCAGTATGTGAAATGACCAGCGTTATACACCATTCTGTAGCGCTGCGCGGATGCTGCTACGACCGACGCGATACCGGTCCTCTGGACCCTGCGGGCGTCTGCTTCGACACACGGGCCACGCGTCTATTAAAGCGGCAGCACACATAGCGTACCGGGTATAACACACAATGTGAATGTCAGTCGACTCAAAGGGCGACAGGGCGCTGACGGTGAAGTGAAGAGGGATGACGCTCTCGGCACGGCGATGCCGCTCGACATCTCCGCTTCATATCAGATCGGCCACTGAAAACAGGGACGGAGACATTGTCAGACAACACGCACGTATGGCGCGACATAAAAAATATGTAAATCCGAGACACATCAGTCGAAAACGGAATGACGATACGAATATGCGGCAGAGACTGTCGCAGCGACATAGACAAGTAGAACACGGCACAAAATTGAAAGAAATTATGTAGACAATTAAACCAATTTGAATTTTATAAATAGAAAAATCAAACAGCATTTAATGACAATAGGCAGATATCTGAAACCATGCTAAGTGCCAGTCGCGATTGCCTACCGGTGTCTTTCAATTCCTTTGAAAGTCGAGACAGCTCCATACATTCGACTCATGAGTAGGCAATGCAGCAATGCAGCACACAGATAAACGGCCACCACCAGCACTCACCGTTCATGGGCATCTCGTCGATCTGTGTCGAGTAGTACTGCTCGATGTCGCGCAGGATGCGGATGTCGTCCGCCTTGACGAAGTTGATGGCGACACCCTTGCGTCCGAATCGTCCCGAGCGGCCGATCCGGTGGATGTAGAGCTCACGGTTGTTGGGCAGGTCGTAGTTGATGACCAGGGAGACCTGCTGCACGTCGATACCGCGAGCCCAGACATCCGTGGTTATGAGCACCCGGCTGTGACCTGGTGGAAAGGTTTGGGCGGTGAGAGCGAACGGTCAGTGCTCTGTGCAGGTCAGAAGGGGCGATAAAGATAATGTTTGGGTTTTAAGAGCACCCAAATCAGCTTAGTTATCGGTGCTTAAAGGGGACTCAGGTGGTAAAACTCGTCGTCTGTGACCCCTCAGAGCAATAAGATGAGCCAGAGAGGATGGGACCACTGTGGATCATATATGACAAAGGGAGGGTGAATGGAGGTCACAAACGATGAGGCTTGAGCACCAGTGAATATAGATATTTGATTCGTTGTTTATTGAGGCTTTAAGACGCCAGTACCAGAGGGATTAAGGAGGAAGTAACGCACCTGCCCTGAATTCTTTCATGATGGCCTCTCGCTCCTTCTGCGGCATGTCTCCGTGCATGGAGGTGACGGTGAAGTTGGCCTCGCGCATCTTCTCCGTCAGCCAGTCCACCTGCAGCAGAGCCAAGCGGCAGGGATACATCACACCAGGCACAGACCAACAGAGTGAACACCGTGGGTTCCCAAAAAAACAATCAACATGAAATAAATAAAATCACTGTTTTTAACTAGATAAAATGCCAATTTCACAATGCGTTGAGTTAAACACAGACCCACTAGCCCACTTCCTAGGCTTACACTAATTTACCTCGACCACGCAGATTACTGTCCGCGTTCTACCCATCTACGCCCGTGACGCTCTGCCAGCGGCCGCCGTGCTCACCTTCCTCTTCGTGTTGCAGAAGATGACGGCCTGTGTGATGGTGAGCGTGTCGTACAGGTCACACAGCGTGTCAAACTTCCACTCCTCGCGCTCCACGGCCACGAAGAACTGCTTGATGCCCTCCAGCGTCAACTCGTCACGTTTGACCAGGATGCGAATCGGGTCCGTCATGAACTTGCTGGTCATCTCGAGGATCTCGTGCGGCAGTGTGGCTGACAGCAGCACCACCTGTTGGCAGACGGCGGAGGTTGGAAGAGACGCAGACCGCCACGGACGCGGCATACATCGGAAAAGTGGCTGACATGAATACGCCAATATGCACTGGATAAGCATGAGTCATTGTCACAGTATCCAAATGACAAAGAGCAAGTGAATTAAGAAGCAGAATCATTGTTCACCGATTAGTCTCGTAAATTTCAAACAGCATATTTAGCATCAAAACTATAATTGCGATCAATGTCCGTGTCGCAGATGCAGACTGGCCGCAAAAAGCGCCATAGACTTCACCACGGTACGTCATTAGCTGCTGCATGCGCTTGCGTCTAACCTGTGTTGCCGGCGGTAGGTAGCGGTACACGTCATAGATCTGCTCCTTGAAGCCCTTGTTGAGCATCTCGTCCGACTCGTCCAGTACCAGCATCTTGATGGAGCGGGTGCGCAGTGTCCGGCGACGAATCATGTCTGGGGAGGCAGAGGACACGTCCAGTAACACGATCGGTATTTGGAGCGCTCCAACGCAGGTGACTGGTGAGTTAGCTCAACTGGCACTGACAAGACGAAACCTATGGTTGAACTTCGCAACCCCCCAATCCCTTGGTTTCCTAGGCACTGAATCAGCAGCCGCACTGGCACTTCCTGACTCATCATTTGACTCAATCGTGATTCGCGTTTCCATTGGCGACTCACCGAAGACGCGTCCCGGTGTGCCGGAGACCACGTGCTGTCCGTAGTCGAGTTTGCGGATGTCCTCTCCGAGACTGGTGCCTCCGATACACGAGTGGCACTGCACGTTCATGTAGTCTCCCAGAGCCAGAATCACCTGCAGAGGAGGGTAAAACAGAAGACTTTTTAGTTGTGGCGAACGGACAGTGATAGCTGCCGGTCATCAGACGACTTAAAAAAGCAGTCACTTGCGTAAAACTAAGGTGACCAATACTAACCAGCAATAGCGATTAGAGACGATGCATACGTGTATTTATATTTGAAGCAGTCGCCCACATTACAATAGCTCGACTGATTATCTATGCCAAATACCGACCCAACTGGGTTAGCAACGCACCGACCCAGCGCGCTAGTTAGGTACGGTCGTACCTAACGCTGCGGTGCGAGGCCCTACAAGTACCTAGTCTCTCGTTTTCCTCACCTTCTGAATCTGCACGGCCAGCTCGCGCGTGGGCGACAGGATCAGCACCTGGGTCTCGCGCAGCGTCGTGTCCAGGCTCTGCAGTACCGCGATGGAGAAGGTGGCCGTCTTACCGGTACCCGACTGCGCCTGCGCAATCACATCGCGACCTTTCTGGATCGGACGGATGGCACGCTGCTGTATGGCTGATGGACGCTCGAAACCTGCCGATACCAACCGGAGAAAAGTGTCAGTTTGGGCACAGAAGGCTGTCAGGTGATATTAGACGGAGCAAGTGGTAACGATTGATTCAGGGTCCGGTGCAGGTAACAGTAATGGTTAGATCGAGATACTGGCCGGTCGACCACAGTCGGTTCGGGTCCTGAACGGCCGATAGCGATCGGTTTGAGTCCTGACTGGTCGGTTACAGTCAGTCCCGTTCTGATCGGCCGGCAATGGATAGCTCGGGTCCCGGTTGGTCCCGGATGGTTGATTACTGTGATGAGTCCGAGTCCCAAACGGCCGATAATTGTCGGTTCGGGTCCCGGTAGGTCGGTAACTATCAATTCCGGACCCAGTAGGGTGATAGTGATTAGTTCGTGTTCCAATCGGCCCGCAAGGGTCAGAATGTGTCCCGGTTGGTCGATAGCGATCCATTCGGGTCCCGGTGGGTTGTAAGGGATAAGTTTGGGTCCTCGCTGGTCCGTAGTGACCAGTTTGGGTTCTGGCAGGCTTCACATAACTACTCAGGCTGGCAGGGGCACAGGTGCTAGCTCACCATATGCATATATTCCTCTGAGAAGATCTTCACGAAGGTTCATATTATCAAAAGTTGGCACAACCTCAACATCTTCACTTGTTTCAAATTCAACATTTGATAGATCTTCAAGATTTTGGTTCTTTCTTCCCACTCTTCCAGGCTCCATGACTAAAAAATGTGTTTTGAGCTTAAATATAAAGGTACCTCCAAACCTCTGTCACCTGAAAAAAGAAAAATATCTGATTTAAAAGGGAACCCACATCAAAAATGTTTCATGTTATTGTTGAATGAGCATATAATGCATAATAAATCAAGACCCATGAAAAAAAAATCTAGTACCTAATACACATTTAAATGCATTATCAAATCAGGTAGTTAAATGAACTAAAATGACACCAACCACCTCCATACATAGAGATGCATATAGCTGCCCAAGATCTTCCCAACAGCTGGTGCCTACAGAAATACCTTACTGGCAGGTGAGGATCAGAAAGGTACTTAACTTACTGGAAGATTATCCAAAAATGATAACATATTTCACAGTGCATACAGTCCACATTCATACAGTACAGTCCACTTTCATATCCTGCCATAACTACCAGTTGTTTAATATAGACAAACACTATTCATTAGAATTTTTTTGTATTTCAATACCTACCTGCATGTCTATCCTAAGGCCTACATGTAAGCTAGTGTAGGAATCAAAAGAATTGTGTCTGCTCTCGTGGTTGCTCCCACCTCCCCTAAGCTCCTCTAACCTTTTCTCATTCTGCAAACAGCTGATTTCCTCAGAGAATGAGAAATGTTCCTAGGGCAGGTCTAAAATGGCTTTCCTCAAAGTTCATGAAACCTCTTCCAAGATTTATATTGACATTTACCAAGCAACCAAAGGAGCAAACCTATTTATATGACAATTCCAATTCAGAATTTTGCTTTGACTTCCTTGCGCACATTAACAGCTAGTCTAGCAATGGCACAAGTAGGCATTTGAGATATTTTGAGACAAAAATGTACTTAAAACAGGTTTCACAGATGCAATGTTCGCAAATGCAACAAAATTTTCAGGAAAACTGGCTACCTAGTACCTATGTCCTATACTGACAAAACCCCAGAGCTTGAGTTGCACGCAAACTCATGTTACAATACTCATCTTGTTAACTCACCTTGTCTGGTCTAGCCTATTTAGCAGTCTGATAGGATATAGGCAAGTGAAAAGATAGATAAGGAACTCATATCACAAAAAGTGCACCAGTTTGATAACAATGTAGGTAACGGTGAACAGGCAGACAATAGTATTAACTGGAATTAGCGCTTGCAAACAAAATGGCAATAAAATTGTCACAATAGCAACAAAAACCAGCGAGGTAACATTATGATACAGAATAATTATCAGACATGAGCTCAGGAGGTCAAAATGTATAATGTGGTATGACTTCTATAGTGACATTGGTTCCTGATCGTACTCTTTCCGTAATAATACCAGCAAACATTTGGTTTGGGATGGCCGTGGCCATACCACGTTTAAACTGAAACAGATCAATGTTTCAGATGAGATGAATGTTTGGGGCAGTGACAGCTACAGTTGGGAGGCTATTCCGTAGTTTCATACTGATACATCGTTGGGAAAAGAAAAAGAAAAGCATATTTAATTCAAGCATGCAAAACACTTTTCATAATTATTTTGCACCTCCTGCACAAGAAAATAACATTGGGTCTAAGCGCCTATCCACAGTACAAGTAGGTAGACAGAGAACTCTCCTATCTAACCTAATACCTACCACATAAACTCAAAATAATCTCCCCAGTACCTAACCTCATGCGAATACCACGAGAGCCAATGGCAAATGGCCGACGCCAAAACCATCATTGCGGCTCATATGTCTGATGTCGGTCGTTTATGTTTCTATTCAAGAGTAAAAACAAACAGGCTAAAATGATCGAATTAATTTCATTTTATAGCCTTTGATTTCTTTTTTAGTAATCGTTCTTAAATTTTAATCATATGATATCAGTTTTGACAGTTTTTAAAGCACCTGAACCTTTTTTTGGACCGTAAATGATAAGAATATTTCACCTTCTACGAGCTATGAAAATTATGAGAGCAGAAAAAGCATCATGCACTGAACGTACTGAACATGCACTTTCGTGGCTCGATTGTTTTGGTGGTCGGCATGTTGACGTGGCGCGGAGCGGAGCGTGCGGAGCACGGTATATAGAGAACTAGGTAAAACCGGTTCGCCGCCACAACACTAAGGTATTTTGACCACTATTTTCAGCTGGCCTTTTCATTCCAAAAAAGGGAACTAGGCCTCATATTTTTATATGTTTTATTATTTACATATATATTATCCAGAAATGTATTCAGGGCAGGACTGGTGTATTTCTGTAAAGTATTTGCGAAGATAATTTTGAAGCCGGCCACGCCATTTCGAAAATAATCAATCTTAGGTTGTAGGGATTCTTTAGTAACGAAAATGTGTTTTCATCCTTAAAAATAAAAATTAATAGTGAAAAACTATTATCATAGCCTAATATTGGACATGCCTAAGAGCTGGACTTTTTGCACGCGTTCCCCGCCAGGGGGCGCCACTAAGGAAGCACCCTCTGACGTCACGATAAAACTGCGCGCACTGTGCGCACGGTTCTGTAAGCAAGTAACATAGTGGTGGTTTCACGGTGGAAATTGGAATAAGTATTTTGACGTTGTAAAATTTCAAGCCGTTTTTGTGAAATTAATTAGTAAATGCATTTCAAAAGTATTTATTTAAAGTGTGAAAGGAGAATGATTAGAAGAACATGCATATTTTTGTTCCAATAGCTTATTATGTGAGACATGATCGGTACTAACGGGTACTTCTAAGAAATAGTGAAGAAGTACCAAAGAGCCTGCTCGGCTACGATCGTCAGCTGTCCTTTGGAGCTGGACTTCAACGCTGTAAAAAAAATGTGTGCTGAATTAATTTATAGTTTTACCAAAATATAGGCAATTTATCATTTCCTTTTCACTTTTGTAATTTTTGTTGAGTAAAGAGATATGTTGCTAGTTCTGACAATATAAATTATTAATTAAAAAAACGAAATGCGACGGTAAGTATCTGCTACTAAATTATCACTTTCACCAAATACGTGGAAAATCTTGCTACCATTGCTTATAAAACGTGCTTATCAATACACAAATGTTTTATTTCAGACAAGAACGATTTATTTGCCTGAAGTCTTGCGTCATGTGCTACTGCTTTGATTCCAAAGACGCTCTCCGGGTCGGGGTAATTTAGTTCTTCATCGATCGATAAGAGATTTTGATTCCATTGATATCCAAATTGATAAGCTCGGCACCATGGAGTAAGGGCGTCCCCACAGGGGTGACGCAGGAAATATGAATGGCGTTTACACCGACAGCAGTTTCCCACAGCCGGCAATGGGAATCTCCTGTCGGTGTAAACGCTACTATAGTCCCATCCACCTCAAACACTGGGGAATATCCCCGCACTTTTGAGGACGGAAATCTACTGGACCTGCTCGAAAAATAGTGGATAAAATACGGCGAGCTTTCAGTTTTATGGTTGGGTCTCCCTTCCGAGGCACATATTTACGGGGGATATTGGGTCATATTCCCCCGGCGTCCTGATGATCGGCGCCCAGCTAAACGTCGAAGGCGCCCTGGCCCCTGATACGCGGCACTGCTATCTGTGAAGGTGCCCAGATTGCTGCCGCTCGAATTTTGGTCGCCTACTTAACAAACCTCCGTTGGTGCCATCTCAGTTTCCTCGAGGTCAGGCAACCTTCACACGCCGTTGGCTACCTTGGCTGGCCGGCGACTCGTTCCCCTCGTGGCGACGCTCTTGACATCCAGTCAAAAGTTGAGTGGCTGGGCGCTGGCGCCCCCAGTGGGGGCCGGGGAAGGGGCAGTGGGCCTCCACGTTGCTCTCTTCCCGAGCCTATGGTGACTTGGCTCAACTCTCCTCAATAGAATCTGGATTCTGCACGCTGTATGAACATGGGCGTATTGTATTGTATTGTATTGAACAATCATGAGCGATCCACATTCTGAAAGTGCGTGGCGATTACTGCTCAGACACCACTACGGACAATACGGACAGTGGGTGTGACAATCAGTAGTGCCATTCATATAGAGGGTGTCATATATGAGCGGAGAGGCAACAGTACAGCTGAGCGGAGAGACAACATTAAAGCAACAGTACAGCTGGCGTTGCATGGAGCTGCAGGCAACCGGGCAGCGGAGGCTTGCGAAAAATAAACAATTCGTCACTTCAACGTATAAACAATAGTATCAAAAGCAGCATAAACACATATTCTCATGGTCGAACCCATGCACTAGCGGCTCACGGCGGGCACAGGCACGCAGTGCGGTAGCGGTACCGGATCACACGTCATGGGCGTTGTCTCAGCATAGGTTGTTATGAGCGGAGAGGCAACAGCAGAGCTGAGCGGAGAGACAACATTAAAACAACAGTACAGCTAGCGTTGCATGGAGCTGCAGGCAACCGGACAGCGGAGGCTTGCGAAAAATAAACAATTCGTCACTTCAACGTATAAACAACAGTATCAAAAGCAGCATAAACACATATTCTCATGGTCGAACCCATGCACTAGCGGCTCACGGCGGGCACAGGCACGCAGTGCGGTAGCGGTACCGGATCACACGTCATGGGCGTTGTCTCAGCATAGGTTGTTATGAGCGGAGAGGCAACAGTAGAGCTGAGCGGAGAGACAACATTAAAACAACAGTACAGCTAGCGTTGCATGGAGCTGCAGGCAACCGGACAGCGGAGGCTTGCGAAAAATAAACAATTCGTCACTTCAACGTATAAACAATAGTAAAAGCAACATAAACACATATTCTCATGGTCGTCGGAACCCATGCACTAGCGGCTCACGGCGGGCACAGGCACGCAGTGCGGTAGCGGTACCGGATCACACGTCATGGGCGTTGTCTCAGCATAGGTTGTTCGCAATCTAGTTGAAGCCTAAGAAGACGGCCAGTGGGGTCTCACTGCTGCTGAGGCGACCTCGGAGACGATGCGTCGCCCCTCCTGTCGGCGACCTGCGGTGAGCAGGACTCCAGATAGCTGTCTGGCACGTTGCCGACACTGCCAGACGCTGTCAGCAGGCCTCACTGCTGCAAGTGATGTGCAGATGGACGTCAGGTGACTTCGTCTGCAGGCGATTCCGGAGACCGCGGCCTCACCAGGCAGCACCACCTGCATCGCCATGTCGGTGTTTCTAGAAATGGAAAAATAACAGTATCGGTGAAGGACAAGCAATACAATGTATTCTGTTTTCCTCTCTTGCAGGTATACGTAATCTACAATTATCATTGTTCCTATTTCATTCAACTCAACCTGAAAATTCCATATTGGCACATTGTTTGACTAAATTTGTGTAGTTGGGAACAGGGGCGACGCCACGGTGCGACAACTGGAGGGGACATTGACCATTTTGGAGGGGACAAGGACCATTTCAAGTCGATTCTTTCCATGCAACGCCATGGGCGTAATGTTAAAATTTTAAAAAGTGGAGGGGACGAGATCCCCTCTGTCCCCCCCCCCCTGTGGTGACGCCCTTGGTTGGGAAGCAGATTCTGATTGTTTGAAATACATGTTTGGCTGAACAGTGCGGAAAATATTTCATTGATCACTATAGCTGCAACAAAAATACTGAGACAGAAAACATTTGCGCTTACCTGGCTCCTTAGTCAGCCCCGCACAACGGAAGTGGTACCATTTATCGCAGCCGTCGCATCCGACCATCGGTGCTGCACTGATGCTGCTGCACTCCCCACATTCCCAGTACCTTAGTAGCGTCTTGGCTGTGAAAAGATTACATGAGTCATGGCGCATTCATGAATAGTAAGATGTTTTATATGTTTAACATTGCATAGCAAAGACACAACAGCTGGGAGTCAAGTGTAAGGACTTTTGACAAGGGTGTTTGAACTCAGTGGGGTGAGGTTTGGTTGGTCAAGAGTGGTCATTTTTAGCAATGCTGTTTTTGACTACAGCTTTGCTAAGTATGACTACGGTGATGATGTCATGGTAATCAAATTTGACCACCATTATACCAATTTTGCACCCTGGTGGAGAAAACACAAGTTTCAGGTTACGGGAAGTAAGATAGGAAAGTTATTCCGGCAGTTCTTAAAAGAAGACAAAGAATCTTGATTCTGGTTGTTGTAAATGGGGGTCCAAGGTTGAACAGAGCCAGCATTTGGCACTGAAATTCAAAGTTTGAACACAATGAAAAAGATGCTTGATATCACTATAAAAGTTTATTTCAGGGGGAAATGGATGCATTCACGTAAAAGCGCACAAAAGTACTCTAGCAAAGTGGATTACTAAGGTACTGAAAAAATCTTGCCAAACAGCTGTTCGGAATATCAAATCTGACATACAGAATTTTCAATGGCCATTAAAATAATATCATATCACCATTTTCCCAGTGAGTGTTGTCATTATAACTTTGAGGCAAGAAAAGCTTTGCTAAAAATGACGCTTGGCGAAGCCTCATCCTACTGGGCTGTCTGACATGTCTCCCTGTAAAAAACATGTGGTCCTTATATTGTATATATGATGAATATGTTAATAATGCAGAGAAAACACAGTATAAATTATACCCAACGTTTCATCTTAATCGACTTTGTCAAGGGTGTTTGAACAACTTGAGATGAGTGAAGTGTAAGAGTACCTAGGTACATCTGAAAATAAACTGAATCTGCGTCCAATAAACATTGATTTTCATAATACATTTCACAAATCAACTGCTAATAACAATCATACTAAAATAGCACGACAGATACCTAACTAACAATCGCATGAAGAACTTCTTGATTCGCCTTGACTATTGTCGTCCGAACGAATGTTGTCTAACGTGGTCTAAAGTTACACATTTGTCTTTTCTGCGCAGTATTTGTGTTTGCCATTTACCGCACCAATGTTCGCCAGCGGTGGTGACTTTTCCTTACCTGCTCACGAAACGTCACACACGACATGACGTCACCCGAAGACGTCATCAAAAAGTCCAGCTCTTAGGCGTGTCCCTAATATTGCTTCTTCGAATTTCGAAACCACCATGCTCCCAAAGTTGTCATCCCGCCGGACCTGCCAAAGTTATACCACGAATTCTCGAATAATACCAGTGGTGTGGGTTTCAAATCAGTAGCAGTCAATATCAAAATTGAATGGTTTTTCATATATTATGTGTTTTTTGCATTTACTAATGCTCAAAACTAGAATTAATCCATGTTGAATACATCACCACCATTGGTGTTCTTTGTCACCCTGTTCCACTAAATTTAATATTGTTTAAAAACAAGACCGAGTCGGCATCTAAATAAACCACCAAAATGTGCAAAAATGCACAGACTATAACATATAAAAGTGTTAAAGCTCAGCTAATTGGGGCTCATTGTCAATTTTCCTTCCAAAGTTGAAATTTAAAGTTTTGGGTACCAAACAGTCTTGAACAAAAACATTCATAGTTGGTAAACCTACCGCAGATGGGCTCATAAAAGGTGTTCATCATAATAAAAATTAAATTTTCTTTCCCGATAAGCATGTTTTATTGCAGTTTCGGTGTCATAAGATATATTTTTTTGGTCTAGAATGTGAGAGCTTCCTTGCTGCCAAAAGTCACACTGTAACAATCAATGGAATATTACTAAGAAATAAAACCGAGTCGGCATCTATTTATAGTACAATAATATACAAAATTAAATTTTCTATCTGCTGGTGTAAGGTTTTATACAAAATAAATTGGGGCTCAGTACGAAATTCGATGTTAAAAACTGCAGACCATGATTATCACCTGCAGCTGCGCACAGTTTACTGTACTGCTATCGCTAGCGAACGCCAGCGCTCTCATTTGATTGGTTTAACGGCATGTTCGCTGCTGACGGAGAACATCCCTGATTTTTGAATTTGTTTTGATTAGTCCGATTAGGCACATTGGAATTCGGTTAAAATTCAATTTAAAATTGTGCAGCTTGTTGATGGTAGAAGTTGTGAAGTGCATAACATAAAAGAGTTGTGTAGAGATTGTATGGGGTGTTGGCGTTTTTGTAGTTTCCTTTTTCTTGTGCTCTTTTGAGATCTTTGCAGGGGTTGGAAATTTGGAATCACAATGCCACCAGGAAACAGTGTTATTTTGTTTTCATGCCACAGTTATGGGCAACACGGCAGGGCAAAGTTTGCCTCAAGTCCTGGCTCGTTCGTAGCCTTGATTTGCATTCAAGAAAGCAGGTCTGTGTCCGAATGGATGCTGCACATTTTTTATATTCTTCAAAGCAATCGAGGTTCATTTGCCGATGCTGCATGGAGTATGCGAAGCAAAGCAGTGTCATGCTGACGCGGAGACGAAGACGTGGGTATGAAACAGACTACAATACTTGGCAAAAAGGCAAGCAAAATGCATCACTTAGTTCGACTAATCCGCATCATTCTATATCAACCAATCTGGAAATGTGTACCCTCCAGTGTACCAGTATGCCCTGCATAAATGTGGAAGAATTGAGCCAGAGCCATGCTAAGCGTGAATTGCTGTGTAGACCTACAAACCCCACCATGCACCAGGCATCCTTGAGCATGTGCTGTGTTGTGCAGGTGATTGTGCATTGGTGTTCATGTGCTCCTGGGTGCCTTTTTGGTGGGGGGGGGGGGGGGGAGCTCGAGCTGGTTTTAGACTAGCAACATTCTTCCAAAGGATGAAAAAACTAGCAACATTATTTCTAGACAAGTTATTTGTTGATTTTTTACATTTACTTAAAGGAAATAGTTCACTTTCACGAAATTATTTTTTTTGCAACGGATTTATGATTTTTTATGTTCAAAATAATCAGCAAAGAAAATAAAACCTTTTTATAACAAAATATTATTTTCTATATTTTGATATAGGAAGAACTTTTCAGTTTCTGTAAGGCACACGCGATCCAGTATGAAAAGAGCATGGGTCCCGAAAATTCTTCAGAAACAGAGAAATTATCGCAGCCACCGGCATTTGGGCGATCTGCTCGATCTGATAATGTTCCCCTGAATGTCCTAATTGATCAGTACGAGAATTTCTCTAGAGTTCTCGTAGATAATTTCTCTAGTTTCTGAAGAATTTTCGGGACCCATGCTCTTTTCATACTGGATGGAAATATATGCAAGGCACACATCCTCAACGCAAGACACCTTTTTCGGGACGAGAAATAGAATATCTTTGCCTAGGGTGATCGTTGGGCTGTAAAAGCTCCTGATTTATGCTCGTCTCAGCCCAAGCTACGGAACTGCTATTCCAGTTGAAAACCCATGTTAAAAAGTGAACTTTTCCTTTAAGTTACATTTGGAAAGTCTTACATTCAGAGTACAGCTAGGCACATCAGCCCACCATGGGAGTCTGACTAGTAAAATGTAGTGTTTGCAACCTGTGGTGACATTGAATAAGCCAAATGATATAAGATCGTCATCATGCGCTGCTGTCGCCTTTGTTTTCATTGTGTGTTGTGTGGTTCTTGAGTTATCATCCTATCCACCAGGTTGTATCTGGCGGTGGTTCTGGAGATAGCGCGGTTCGATTCAGCTGTGGGCCGGACGTCACCCAGCAGAAATGGCAGCGTGTTATCACCAGCTACGAGGCGCGCATACAGACATTGTCCAGAAACAATCACGTCATCTCCAGGTCAGTTGTGCATCCCACCGACTCTGTAGGGCAGTGATATAATGCCAATTGTGTTACCTGCCCCCTGATAGGTGATAATGGCGTCCCCTCGTCCTCGGTGAGTGGCGTGATGACTGTGACCGGTCACCGGTCGACCACAGGTCGATCGGGGCCGGTTGTCGCTGTGGTCCGAGAGCCGAGGCGGGCCCAGGGGCGACCTCCTTGGCCGTCTGATGGAGGCGTGGTCCCATACATGCATTTCCCATCAATATGTGAATTTATCAATATATAGGTAAATGGTTGTGACCAATCACTGTTCAACATCTGCCAATATAACCCGACCTGCGTCCTCCTCTGCCCTCCACCCTCAGGCAGTCAGCTGAGTCAGATCCAGGACCAGCTCCAGAGCCTGAACCTGTCATTGAAGGCCGTCAGGCACCACCTATCCTTCACTGTACAATCCTTCGGTGTTACAAGTTACAACCAGATTAATTGCTTTATGCTCCACTCAGTCTGCTGTTTGACCATAATGGGCTGTTTGAATGGCATGGCATATTGTGTCATAAGGAAAAAATATAGCATTGCAGTTAAAGGCCTACTTGCATTACTATGCTTCCAGTGAATGCTCTGAATATTTCTTGGTGAGTTAAATAGATTACCTTAGGGATATTCAGCATAGGACTTGAAAATAATATGGTCCCTAATGAGTCATTAACTCTTTACTGTGTTTCAGAGCGCCACGCGACCACGATGGGACTGCCAACGATGGCCTGCTCATCGACAGTGCTCCCCGCCAGCCGGCGGCGTTCCGCCAGCCAACGGGCTTCCGCCAGCCAACGGCGTTCTGCCCGCCGATGGTGGCCCGACGACCGACGGTCGCTCGCCGGCCGAAGGTGATCCGGTAGCCGAACGAGGCTCGCCGACCGACGCCGGCCCGCCCGCCGACGGCGCCCTGCCAGCCGACCGCGTCCCGTTCGCCGACGGCGTCGATACGCCGGCGCGCGTATCGACATTGATCAGAAACGATCACATTATGTCCAGGTCAGTAATTGTGTCAATCAACGCATCCACAGGTCAGCTGTGTCCCGCTTCGTTACTAGGTCAGTGACCCTAGGTGGGTTGCTTGGGGGAACTTTATGTGTTGCCGGGATGGGATGTCTGCTTATGCAGGTGCCGTTGCAAGTGTCGTGACGCTTGATGGTCTCAGGCTTGAGCTTCGAGTGAGTGAGAAATGCTGAGTGAGAAATGTGTAATGTGTATTATACAGGCGAATGTACTGTTATTATGGATGAGTGTGCGACAGGGAACGTTATGAGGTATGATTCGTGGTCGCCGTGGCTGGTAGTGGCATTTTACGCGACCGTCGTGACCTGTGACGGCAGCCGTGACTGCTATATGACAGTCGCCGTGACTGTTCTATAACGGCCTTCGTGACTGAAACGTGACGGTCGTCACTCGTCGTGACGTGCCGCGACTCGCTGTTTTGCAGGTCATTAGTCGCGGGCGCTCGAGCTGACGGTGTCGTCTGACGGCTCCACGGTGACCAGCGCCGCCTCCGCCGAGAACATCCGACTCCTGAAATGCTAATGGTCGTACACGAACAAGAGGCTCTAAACATCCAGGTGCAGGATAAGCGCCATGCTCAGAGGCGTCATCTGGAGAAGGCCGCACAGTGCACTTAAGGCTGAGCTCGGGTGTAGTGCGCGCAGACAGATATGATCAACTGACGGGCCGGCCATCAGATTTCAGTACGGAACTCAAGATGATTGGAGCCGACGTGGTTCGGTTGATGGTGTGTCAGGGTTGATTGAGAGTGGAGGCGAGACACCCGGATCTGTGAATGATACGCCGATACGGATCTCGACGTCGTCTCGCAATTTGTGCTATGTTATATGACGGCTATGCCGTGGTATCATTCACTCTCGATGCGCTAATAAATAATAAATAGGACAGAGATTGGAATTAAGATTATTATATTTGGATGTAAGGGGCAGGTTTTGGCCAGCGCTATATTAGAAATCGTGAGCGTGCTAGTTGCAATCAATCGCGCGCTTCTTGCTGAACATCTGTGAGCGAGAAAATACTTTCTCTGGAACGTTCGTCGTAAAATATGTGTATCTTTGGAATAAGTTGTCAGAACATGAATGCATTTTCGGTGTCCACTGCAGCTGCTGTTCTGGAACAGAAACATGCCGAGATCGGCTGTGTAGGTATGTACTATGTACGCTGTGGCAAAATCAAGCAGCCGTACCATGAATCAAAAGCGATATGTGAATTAAAGTGGATATATTTCACTATTTTTTCAGTTTTATCATACAGATCACAGAAATGCGTCAAATACTGATCACACCCGGTTCCAAACAACTAAACGCTTGCGATCACTGGAAAGTAAATAAACAATAGATACCCATGTGGCTGCCTGGCGTGATCCGAGACTCTCTCTCTCTCTCTCTCTCTCTCTCTCTCTCTCTCTCTCTCTCTCTCTCTCTCTCTCTCTCTCTCTCTCTCTCTCTCTCTCTCTCTCTCGCTCTCTGTTGTTGCTGACGCACACAGGACAACACAGCCGAATCGCGACGATGGAGAGCACGGAACGATGCTGGTGACTGGCGGACCAGCGAAAACAGGAAAGGAGATGAATAGCTCTAGCTCCCGTCTGCGCGCGGAAGGGCTCTGATTGGCGCGGCTCGCTGACTCCATTGGCTCATCAGACTGTTGTTGGTTTCCTCCTTCCCCCTCCCACAAGCGTAGCCACTAGCCAGGTAGCTAAGTTGTGCGTGGAAGCGAGCGGCCAGAGCGGCGCTAGGTGTCGCCCTCCCAGCGACCGGGCAGTGCAGCTGGACACTGGGCTGTGCAGCTGGACGTGCCCCGGATGGTCTCTGATCTCGGCACACTCGGCAGAGTGCGACCGGACACTCCATGGAGTTGCATAGCGTCGATAGGCCGTATGGTGTCGCTGTCGTAATTATAAAAGCGTAAGTAGAAGGCTGAAACAAGATATAGAATGCTTTTCTTTACATTTAATATCGCAAAGCACAGCTTTATGCGCTGGCTACGATATGTGCGTGTCGGTTGCGGCAGTAATCATCGAAGAAATGTATGATTTATGAACGTTTCTTGATCATAGAATGATAAAACATTGCAATGTTTGCCTGTTGTGAAGAAAACTCCTATACTGCCGCTCTATCGTCCGGAATTATTCGTGTTTGATTACGGCGATTCCGCCACTCTATCAGCTGATTTTTGTTTCCGAGTCACGTGACCAACCGGTGTCTCCCTGGTGCGGAGTCTGGGGCAAGTATCAGTTGGGGAAACTACGAGGAGCCAAACAAAAATTGGATTAGCCAATCAGCGGCTGGAGTGGGCGGGGCGATGACCATATATGGTCATAAAATCAGACAACTTCATCTTTTCAATGAATTTTAGCATTCAAATGAAAAAATAAGGCATAAGAATGTTTTTTAACCACACAAGACCTACACTCACCCGGTGCATAATTAAAGGAAACAGTTCACTTTCCTGAAATTAGTATTTTGCTATTGATTTATGATTTTTTATGCTCAAAATGATCATCAAATAAAATAAAACCTTTTTGTAAAAACAATTTTTTTCTATATTTTAATATAGAACGAACTATATTCTACGTAAAATAATGTTTGACGCGGAAGCTTATTACGCGTTGACCAATCATATCGCGTAGTTCAAACCTACGCATACTGCATTGGCTGTAAGCAGCATGCTGATTGGCTGACGATGACGTGGCTGCATTCCTGTGCAAGGCACACATTCCTCTGCAAGGCACTCTTTTTGGAACGAGAAATGGAATATCTTCGTCTAGGGTGATCATTGAGCCGTAAAAGCTCCTGATTTGTGCTAGTCTCAGCTCAAGCTACGAAACTGCTATTCCAGTTCAAAACCCCATGTTAAAAGTGAACTATTTCCTTTAACTGGCGGCTCTAAATCGCAGAGTTACAACGCAATGTCAAACCGTGATTGGCAAATATGGCGGATTGAAACAGACGCGCCAAGAAATGTAAGCAGTACTGTGGTTAAAAAATGCCATTATTTTTATTATTTTGTTTATGGTTTTTCTAATTGTAGTTAAGTTATTATTTAAGAATTAAATATTTCTGTTTATTGTAAAAAATTAAATCTTTTAACAATTTTCATTCATAAAACCAATCCATTTATTGAATGGCCAGCTGATTGTGACGCCCAGAACCTGCAGAAAAGCATATTTACGTCTGGACAACGAGTTGCGGGGAAAAGTGCTGATTGTGTTGCAGTTTTAGGAGCCGGTGATTAGGCTGGATTTTTGGGTTACTTTTTCGTTCTGATTCATGTATTTCATAGTGTTTGGCTTTTGAATATTTTAGTTCTTCCAGATAAATATTACTTGCCTTACAACTTTTGTAAAAACGTTTCATTTTTTTTTATAAGCCGACGTTCAGAGTCCTAAAAATACATCAGCACTACAATCATTGTAAACAAACAAATGGAGCACCACTTGGCTCTGTTCCAAGGCCATTTTTAGTTTATCTGGTGGTTTTCTTGCTCTTGTACGTCGTTTTGTTGGATGTTTTGAATCCCTTAAGATTGACTTATATCATATTTAAGAAGCATGTTGACTGAAAACAATCTGAAGTACCCAGGAGGCTGACAGAGGTCCTGACTACTGAGCAATATCAATATCAAGTTGAACAAGTTATTAAATTTTGGTTGATAAACGCAAGGTGATCGGGCTCATATATCAGCAAGAAAAAGTAAAATTAAAAGAGCTTATTGTCCAAAAACAAGCTACAATATTGCAGACCTTGGAGCAATACTGAAGAGCACGCTGAGCAGGATCATGCCAGAAAATGTTGACTGATGAGCGCATATTGATGTATTGGTATGAATATTGAATGATAACTTACAACAGCAAGATAAATTAGTGCTAACTATCAAGTTAAAATCTAGAATGAATGGACTTGGGCAGTTTTACTATGCTTAGATGCTATGCAGATTGTAATGTGCATCAGGTACTCAGTGTCTGGCAAATGAAACATGCGATCATTCCGTTGCTACTGGAGTAGAAAGCTTGGATCACTAAATCCACTTTATGTTTATTTTGATTTTTGATGTTAATCATCATCACTGTATTTCTTGAAAAAAGGATTGTAGTAAAATTGTCAATGTGACAATCCATGCAACGATGTGATCATATTATGTGTTCATAGTCATTCGTGATAGTCATTATTGGTCCAATATACAATGGCAAAGCTCTCAGTCTCAGCGTTTCTTCCTGTGGATGGTCGGCAGTGACTCAGAGCTTAGAAGCAGGTATTAGCTTTCTTCACAGGGCTGGGATAAAAAGTACTGAGGGTCATCTTCCACCAAGGAACTCTACTTTGACATGGTATGAGATGTAGGCACAAGTAGGTAGGTGCTCAGTTCCTATAGTCAGTAGTGTATGTTTAGTCGGGTTAGCTTAGATTAGATTGTTAGTTTTTTAATTTGCCAAATGTCCATAAAAATGTGACCTGAGCAATGAGCATACCTGAACCTGACTAACCTGACAGCTGACCTAACCTCAATCATCACACATATTTGCAGCCTACCCAAGACCTGCATGGCAGTAGCACCCAGTTATAGGTAGGTACTCGCCCTAACTCAATCTTACCTGCTAACCTTCAACTTGCCAAAAGTTAGCTCACATTGCCAAGCTGCGTCCAGGGAAACAGTCAACTGAGGAACTGGCTCATTGGGTGGCTGGTGTGAGTCTGTGCATTTAAAGTGTTTTTTTCTCTGAAGCTGCTCTGCACTGCTGTATGTCATGTTAGATGCTCAGAAAATGTGGGAAATGATTACTAAGCTACTTTAATGCTTTGTTAATGCTCGAGACATGAACAAGTACAGATCCTGCAGGGTACAGCTATGAGTTAGGTGCTAGGTGAGTATGTTATGTGAATGTGCTGTTCCCTGTTTGACTGTAAGTATAAAAACAAGCACAGAGTCACAGTTATATTTAATCTCCACATAAACATACAACAAAACCGGCCATATAGTCTAACTCCGAACACACCACAGATAACTTAAGCCTTTGTAGGCACAAAAATGTTTTGATTAACAGGACAGGTTTACAATATATCCTCTGTCCTTGGGGGATCTTGCTGCCAAGTTCAGGTATGAATTATGATGACTGAACTTCAGGATTGATCAACCTTTTCTTAGCCACTGCTTATATACGAGAAAGACCAAATGCTTGTTTGTTTTGATTTACAGGACATGTATACAATATATCCTCTGTCCTTGGGGGATCTTGCTGCCAAGTTGAGGTACGATGACTGAACTTCAGGATTGATCAACCTTTTCTTAGCCACTGCTTATAAACGAGAAAGACCAAATCAAAATGCTTGTTTGTAAACTGCGTTGAAAATTTAATGATCCACCTTCAATTCTGACATGAAGGCACAAATGAAATAGTTCCCTCTCCTTTTGGAATACACAAAGCAAAATAATTAATAAATTTTAGTGGATGGACAAGAGCAATTAGCATATCTTCCCCTCAAGTTAACTTCTGGCACTGTTGATGAATTATACTGACGCTTATTCGCTTCATATTTTGTAACAAACGCGCTAAAACTGCAATATAACAGCACTATATGCTTCTTGGCAAAATGCAATAGTATTAAAAATTTAGCCCTGATGGCATTCATTCTTGGTGGAAACGTAATCACAAAATATTTTGTAGTAACTATTAAATTCCGGCCGAAAACAGTGCACGGTTTAAAAAAGAATCACTCCAATGACGGTCCATTCTTGCGGTCCTGAAATCGCCACTATTTCCGGCCTCTCCAACGCAACTCGTTGTCCAGACGTAAATATGCTGCAGAAAAGCCGTTTTCCTATCGCCATTTTCGAGTCAATTCGCCGAATTTAATCAAATCACACTAATTCCTAGTGAAAAATGGAAGCCTTTCCTCTCCAATAAGTGGACGCGATACCGCAAGTACCGGCTTGTTATACCGTTTTTCACCCTTAGTTGCGGGGGCTGCATTTATGCCCATATATGGTCATCAAAAGTCCATTTATTGACCAATCCATTTTTTGACATTCGCCTCGTAGTTTCCCCAACTGGTATGGGGATTGTCTGGGGTTCTTATATGTAAGCGATTGGGATGAGTGGGATAGGAACGCTTTGTTCATAATAAATTTTAACACTCTGATGTAGATCGAGCTGAACGTCTTCGATTCCTGGGCGTAACTCAGTCGGGGGAGGTTTGGTCAATCGTTGTCATTTTTAGCACGTGCTATTTTTGTCACACGTGCTAAAAATGACAACGATTCTGCTATTTTTGACAACGATGAGGCCGATTTCACTCCTCAGCGAGGAAATGAAGATTTTGGAAAGATAAACACTGATTTTGGAAAAGAAGTGCTGCCACCTGGTGCAAGACGAAGAATCCAGCTTTAATATGCCTGTTATTTGTATGGTAGATTGTTTTGTGGCCTGAAGTTGGAACTTAAAATTGAAGCATCCGAAAATGATCGATATTGATCGAAAACATGATGTTGATGAAAAAAATAATATTTTTAGTTGAGAGAGGAGGCCATTTTATCCAGATGCAGTAGTTTACTTCTTGAAATTATTTTTGCTAATGACGGCTGCTAATTATCCCTCATTACATGGCAGTCATCGTAAGCAAAAATAATTTCAAGAAGTAAACCACCGCATCTGGATAAAATGGCCTCCTCTCTCAACTTAACATATTATTTTTTTTCATCAACATCATGATTTCGATCAATATCGATCATTTTCGGATGCTTCAATTTAAAGTTCCAACTTCGGGCCACAAAAAAGGGTATACTTCAACGTTGGGCTACCATACAAACAACGGCCATATTAAAGCTGGTTTCTTCTTCTTGCACCAGGTGGCAGCACTTCTTTTCCAAAATCAGTGCTTGTATTTCCAAAATCGTGATTTCCTCGCTGAGGAGTGAAATCGGCTTCATCGTTGCTAAAAATAGCTGATAGCGTTGTCATTTTTAGCACATGGTTGCCAAAAATGGCATGTGCTAAAAATGACAACCATTGACCAAACCTCCCCCAACTGAACTGTAACACAAACTACAGATCCAGGCGAGGGACAAAAAGTCGATTCAAAATTGAACCTGCTGGACAACAAATTAAAACCACGTCCAATCTGATCAAAATCGTTTTTTAATCAGCCTGGTCTATTGGAAAGTTCCTGGGTTAGGACAATTGGATTTTGACTAACAAAAAAAAATACCTTTGCTGACAAACATGCAGGCTTTCATTTTGATTTTGCGCTTGGGAGACACGAGTATGACACGAGTGCTGTTTGTTGTAAAAGGGCTTTGTGTTTTGCTCATGGTGATCTGACCAGGGCCCTGTTTCACCGGTGATAGCAGCAAGCTACTATCAAATTGCGCGAGCTGACGTAATGTGATGACGTCATACTGCTGACGTAAGGGGCAATTCTGGCGCACGATTGCCGCAATATTGTTTTACGTCATCAGCTAAATGTTCGAAGTTAATGTCAAAATTTTTCCTAAACCCAACTTCTTTTAAATACATTATATTGAAAAAATATATATCAAAAATATATATACTATCATGACTGCGTAAACTCTTACTTTTAGGCTCATACGTCACTTAATGCCGCCGCCAAGGTCGCGGCAATCGTGCGCCGGAACTACCCATTACGACAACAGTATGGCGTCACGACATGACGTCAGCTCGCGAAACGTGATAGCAGCTTGCTGCTATCACCGGTGAAACAGGGCCCAGATGGCAGATTCTAACACAGTGTCATTTCAGGACAATGTCTGAGCCAAACTCTGCCACGGCTGCTGCCCAGCAGCTGTACTGGTCAAGTGTTCACGACACTTGGGTTACCAGGCTATTCATCAACCTGCTTGGATACAGCTCCATTATCATACCAGGCTACCTGTTGATCAAGTACTTCAAAAGCAAGAACTATGAAGATAGGACAGGTATGTATTGAGCTCAGACATCAAGAGTTCAGATTTGGGAATACTTTTTAGCCCTATAAATCCTGCTGCTATCAAATGTCAGGTCATTTTTCACCCCCATAGTTACAAGGCAATGGGAGGGTGTGACATTGAGCCTTTTTTGGACTTAAGTTATGCCTAAAATTATCAGACATGGTTTCCTAGGCTTCCATTGAATGCTACCTTAGGTATGAAATTGTGCCAGTGACCCAACCTCTCTGGTCAAATAATCTGGTCATGTTGACCATTGGGTCATTTCATATGGCAGGCAAGGTCACAAACAGTTTTTGAATAGGTAGTGACTTTCATAGAGACATGCTAATGGGCTTAGATATTTTGATGGGTTCAGGTCAGCAAGGTTGATTGATAACAGATTGATATGCATATGACCTTTTCATGGTTCAATCAGGACCTTGGTTAAGTCAAGTTAACCTCTTAACCCTCGCATGTGTAGGGGGGGGGGGGTCGGATGGACCCCCCCCCCATGGTTTTTCGCGAATAACTCGCGTAAAAAGCGGCTGATCGCGACGAAACTTTCAGTACCCTCGCATTGATCAATTTGACACCTACCCTGAAAATTTCATGACCCTGACCCAAATGACCTTTGACCTGTGACCTCTTTTCCGAGACCATGTTTGGCCGGAATCGCGATTTCGCGTATGTCGGCTCGCACTAGCCGCGTGTTTGCAAGCTTTTCGTGGTTTCAAACGTTCAAACATGTGATTTGATGTTACTCCCGTGTGTGTCAAGGTCACCTGAAGGTCAGGTCAGGTCATTGACCTTTGGTGACCTCGGCTGACCTCGGGTCACTTTTTCGAGTTTTACATGTTTCTAGGCTAGTTTTTGGAGCTGAATTCGAATTTAGCAACCATTTGAACATTTACGAAGTAGTTTTGGTGACTTCGTAACATGTTACGAAGCTGTCAGAGGCGGTTGACACGTACTACGAATACCCGTCACGACGCCTACTGGTTGACCTGACCTGACCTGACCCGACCTGGTCTAAATGCTTCAAAACATCATCTGTGATCAAAACTAACACGATATTCGTGATCAGCACCCCGAAAAACCCCTTAGCAGCCACACTTTACGGCTTTCTAACAGGTCCCGATTTTCCCGACTTTGGGTCATTGACCTGACCTGGAAGGTCAACCAATGACCTAGGACCTTAAAATTGGGTATCATCGGCTTCCTCTCGTCACGGGCAACACGCTCGTTTTTTCCGCGAAGCTCTAGCTCGATCAGGGGCCGAACGGCAAGGGGGGGGGGGTCCAACCGACCCCCCCCCCCCCTACACATTAGAAGCTGGCAAACGCCGCACACATGCGAGGGTTAAGTTAAAATTGTAGTTCATTTGACACACCTGTCCTCAGCAAAAGAAACATGGTGCTGGATGCTCAATACCCTACAAGCTTTGTGTCAAAAGCTTTTGCATGATAACTTTTTTGTGACAAGTGCCATCAGCCTGCACTTTGATGCCTAACAGCCATGCTGATGAACTACCCTTCCAGCTTTAATAAGGTGGTTAGCTCAAGCCACTAGTATGGAGCAGCTTGACCCATGCCAGGTCTTCCAGGTCGTTTTTCACTATTTGACCTGACCGAGGTAGGGGGCGCGGGTGCCGCGATACTTCTCGCTATTCCGCCAATAAGTGAGTAAGGACTTCACAAATAAGCCAAAGATGTTGAACCCTACAGCATTTAATGAAGGAAACATCCTTCACTACACGATCTCCACGATCCCTCTCTCATGTCCCGTGCCTCCGCCGCGTGCAGGAGAGCGGGGCTGTATGGACGCGGCCGTGCGCTCGTGTGTGTTCGGGGCGGACGGCGCCTCCCTACTGCCCACCACGGAGCCCAGTGGCGCCGGCTCCGGGTCCTCCAGCGGCCCGCGCGAGCACCCGCCTCTGCGACAGGCCATGGTGCTTGTGTTCTGCGTGGTGGGTCTGCTCGGATCCTACCTCAGCTGGGGCGTGCTGCAGGAGAAAATCATGACCAAGGTGAGTGCTGGGGAGTACGGGTGACAACGGGTAACGAAACCCGAGGCAGGAGAGAATGCCACTAAGAGTAGAGAGATGATGATGTGATTTGTACCGCTCACATGTTTTCGCGTCGCAGCTGCGACTCGGGCGGCGTTGGTTACTGTATCCGACTGCCTGCACAGCGTCCGTCCCCACCGCCGGCAGGAGTACGATAATGGCACACCGGAGCGGGGCCGGTTCTCCGACTCGCAGTTCCTGGTGTTTGTGAACCGCGTGTTCGCGCTGCTGCTGTCGGCGGCGTACCTGGCGGTGGTGCGCCATCAGCGTCACCGCGCGCCGCTCTACAAGTACTCGTACTGCAGCTTCTCCAACATCATGTCCAGCTGGTGTCAGTACGAGGCGCTCAAGTTTGTCAGCTTCCCCACACAGGTGAGGCCTCGCCCGTTGTATTAGCTCAGGGAGGGCGACCAGAACGGCGCTCATTTATTTCTGGTTCATCATTAATCAGCCTGTGATCTACTCACATTAAATATGGACAGTAATGTGCGAGTATGTACTTCATTACTTGTGCGCGTTATAGTTTTGTCTTCATGGTCTGTACTTTCTTTTATTGTGACATGCGAGTGAGAGGGCAAATTGATAGTCGCATCAAATCTATGATGCTCCATAAGCTCTCGTGGCTCTCACTAAGTTTTAAATTCGTTCGTGTCTGGCATATAGCGCGGTTTCGGGGCCAATCTAAAAGACATTTGATACCTCATCGTGAGTGCTGTTTTCTACCGTTATTTTTACGTTTGCAGGTGTTGGCAAAAGCGTCGAAGATTATACCTGTGATGCTTATGGGTAAAATAGTGAGCAAGAACAAATATGAATATTACGAATATGTTGTTGCTATACTTATTTCTATTGGAATGACGTTCTTCCTAATGGGAGCAACTGAGGAAAAGAACAGTAAGTACAAAATGCAACGATGCTCAATCGGTTATTGACATGCCTGTTTTATAAACAATGTGGAGTATTTGTTCGTGTATCCCCTAAAGCTTAATCGGTTTATATCACAGTCGTATCCTTTTCCGAGAAACGATCGCCATGCATGAGGCACAAACAGTTTTACCCGTCCGGTGAAGGCTGCAATGTCGCTCCGATTTTCTCACAACAGCAGCTTAGGAATGCATTGGAAATCAACTCCCTCATGATTTTGTCATGACCTAGCTAGTTGGGCCCGCCCCAGCGAGTACTTAATGACGATGCCTGCACCTTCCCACATGTATCTACCTATTGGTAGTTCATGTATAACTCAAACTGAGATTTGCTGCGTTTAGGTTTTTGGGTGTCATGTTCTGGGCGCTAAACTCTGGTGCTTTTCCACTTACCTTAGCACATCAGCAACCCTATGTTGATTATTTCCCGAATCCCGTGTTTGATCACTGATTGCAGACCTTCGCTCTTTTTTATATGTACAACATTCCTGTTTGTTTTTCATCGAATCCCGGTGAATATGAGGCTGCGTGGTTACCTGATATGACTGGTAATGTTAGTGACACGTTGTACTGATGGGATTCGAGACTGGCCCGATATCCTCCTTAAATGTGACTGTTTCGGCGTCACGATGCGATCGAAATGACGATGTTTCACAGTGAACATTCAGAGATCAAAAGCACGTTCTGGGCTGAACTCTGGTGCACCGCGGATAGTCTGGCAGCTCGGCAGTGAATAACACTGGGTGGGTCCAGGGTTTCGGGCGCGGTGACGGCTGACGAATGATGTTGACTCCTTGGCCTCCAAACATACACAAACACGCACTGGAATGGCCAAAGTATGAACTCCCCACCCTTCCTTGACGCCGACCTCGCCTCCGCTTTTTCAGTGTGGCCACCTACTCGGGTACTCCTCCCTTTCTCAGGCTGCCAGGTCATGTTTCCCCCAGAGGGGAGAGTGACCCGTCCCCCGCTTTAAGTCTTTAACACCAGACATTGACCAGACATAAACCCATCCTGCCTTCCCCATACGCTGACCTCACCCTGGCCCGCCCTTCCGCAGAGGGCACGGTGACCACCTTCAGCGGAATCATCATCCTGATCGGCTACATGGTGTTCGACTCGTTCACCTCCAACTGGCAGAACGCCCTGTACAAGGAGTACAGCGTCTCCTCAGTGCAGATGATGTGCGGCGTCAACCTCTTCAGCTGCCTCTTCACCACCGTCTCGCTGCTGCAGCAGGGCGGCTTCGTCACCAGCGCCCACTTCATGATGAAGGTGCGTCTGGAAGTTCAGTGTTGCGCTGCTAGTGACAGTGTTCACCGCGGTGCGACACCTGCCGCGCACGGGCAAAGCTGATTACGATCCAAAGCTGAACGTCTACGCGAGTTCCTAAGCAGTCAGGCAAGGGGGTAATTTTGAGGTAATATGTGTAACTGGGTTCGTCCCTTCCCGCCGGTAAATGTATAGAATATAGTGCTGTTTGTTGCTATATTATTTTATAGCGTGTATCGCACTGCTACCGCTGAAGGAATGTTTTTTCTCTTCCGTCATTTATTATTATTTTTTGTAACGGAATAGTTTTCAGTAGTTTCAGTCAGAGGCATATACGGTGCAATTATCGTATCTGACTCGTAGTACAATCCTGAGACACTTGGTCAGCTGGAAAACCTGTTCTCCACCCGGTAAATTGTGTCTCTCCGTGGTGGAGGAGAAGTGGGCTGGTCACGCTGTCTGCCACAGTTTCCGGTATCGGCCAACGGTCAGTCACGCTTCTAAAGGGAAAAGTTTACACACGGTAGTCACCAAAAATACACTTTCCCTCTCTCATTGTGACTTTTTTGGCAATATTATGGGGCGCAATTGAGTGTTATGTTATAGAGGGACTCAAAATTATGATCAGCTGAAAGTGGATAATTGGCTTTCAGTTTCAAATTTATCTATTTAGGTAATATCGGAAACAGTCAACTGATTTATAAGCAGATTTCGGATTGATACTCCCTATAATGGGACTTTTGCATAAAACGTTCAATACCGTTTGCTACGTGTAAACTCGACAGAGCCCGCAAACATTTGCGGACAATCAGCGAACCGTCACTATCAGTATACTGCCACCCTGGCCGCTGCTCTGTCCCGTGTGACGGGCCGCATTGTTTTGCCCGGCCACTATCCGACATTTCTGATAGACCGCCTGATGCTGTCGGTGTCCTGTCTTACACTTTGCTCTGTGCTCCTGCCAGTACCCGACGTTTCTGGTAGACTGATGCTGTCGGTGTCCCTTATGACTAGCCTCTGTGTCCCGCCTGACTTTCCATCCTGTTCTCTCCGCCAGTACCCGACGTTTCTGGCCGACTGTCTGATGCTGTCGGTGTTCTGTCTTATAGTTTATTTTGTTATCTCTCCACCAGTACCCGACGTTTCTGGCCGACTGTCTGATGCTGTCGGTGTTCTCGGCCGCCGGCCAGATGTTCATCTACTACACCATCTCCCAGTTCGGAGCCGTCGTCTTTACAATCATTATGACCATGCGGCAGGTGCGTGTGATGATCCGAGGGATAGCGATGGATCTGTGGGGGACTAGAAAGTTGGAGGTCGATGTGGATCCTTGATAGTATTTACGAGTACTCATCGTGCATCGGTGTATTTCCGGCAGCCCCAGAAATATGCTGTGACTTTGATAATGAAAGACTCTGTTAGAGCAGATTGCTGTTCTTTGCCTCTTGTCGTGCCAGCGCGCTGCGGTTCGTTCTCATATCGTAAAATGAACGTGTGTAAAGTGCTCAGTCAGTCGTCATTGTATCCAGCAACTGCTTAATTGCTCGTTTGTCTCTGTTCCAGGGCCTGGCCATCCTGATCTCGTGCCTGCTCTACCACCACGCCATCTCTCCGACGGGCGTCATCGGCATATTCATCGTGTTCGCCGCCATCTTCTTCCGCATCTTCAGCTCGTTCCGGCACCGGCAGCTGAAGCGGGCCGGACAGCAGCCTGCCGCCGGCGTCGCCAAAGTATGATCCCCGGGTGGGGGCTGTCCCGACGGGCGGTGCTTGCAGTTCGGCCAGGCCTCGAGACGCCACGGCGCGGTTCACCAGGCTAGGAGACGCCAGGTGCTGAGGGGAGTGTTCCCTGTGAGCCCACCAGGTCATCACACAGGTTACTCGATGGCTGTTCTTCAGGCGCTCTCCTACCGCCCGATATGTGTGTTTGGAGTGTGTGAGAGATGGTCCGAATGTGTAGTTTGGAGTGAATGTCTGGTGTGTGCTGACAGGGGAGCAGTTGCAGTGTTGAGTCGAGTCTGCCGAGTGGTGTTTGGGGCAGTCATGGTGGCAGGGCTGGTGGGTTCGGTTTGGGAAGTGACCGGCTGGTGGCTCGCTTCTGGTAGAGGCTATTTTGAACTTTGAGTGTTGTGGGAGTTTTTGATGGTTTTGGAGGCTTATTGGTGTACCAGGATTCGGATTAGGCTCTATTTATTTAGATTTTTTGTTCGATCTCGTGCTTCAAGTTAGTAGGTTTTAACTAATGAGTAATTTATTTTTTAATTTATATTTATAACTATTATTTGGGGCCATTCTCAAATTTCATCCTTCAGTTTGTTGGTGACGTATAAACTATAAACCACCGTTAGTTATGTTGAAACCTTCAAAACGCGTATCCAACGCGCGTCGTTATATTGAGTCATGGTTGACAAGTTTTATCAGTATTTTTCACTGAGAGGCTTACGTTACTGTGGGTTATGAAAAGGTAACAAGAAGAATGTTTCCTGTCAATCTAGTCGATTCTATTCTAGACCGCCAGGATTCGGTACCACAGGGAAAAGTGTTGGAACTCGAAATGTTGAGGCTAGTGACTGCCGTTTCTGAAATCGCCTACCGATAATGGAAGAGAGGACCATATAATGTCCAATGTTTGTATTATATCTGTACATTGACCGGTAGGTGGTGGCTTTGCACCCAGCGCCAAATGTGTCTTTCCTCGTTACGTTCAGCTGCGACTAGGTGTCGCTCTAATCAGAGGAAGGCACTTTGCGTTTCGTCGCTATCACGACTTTCGGGACAGGATAACTATGAGATAGTTTCGAGTCTGCCTTCGACCGCTCAACTTATTGTTAGGTTGTTAAATTGTTTTTCCCTGTAGCCTTGGAGCCGCTGTTTGGAGGGTATCATGTGCAGTTAGCTGTAATAATTTGGACTGTCGACCGCTGCACGTCGAGTATACTCATGGGGCGCTGTCATATTAGCGCTGGGGCGGTGGCCCGAACGATAGAGTGGCTGGCGGGTGCTCCAATGGACGCGGACGGTGCTGGGGCGGCTTGGGGTAGGTAATGCCAACCCCTGGGACATTTGCTGTGGACTTGTGTGCTTTCTGGCTTTATCGCTAGATCTGTTGCTTGCTTCCAGGTGGCTGCGAGGAATCCAGGCCGCTGATTCCTTCGTAGGCGCTTTTTGCTTCTTGTTAGCCGATCTGCTTGTTATAATAGATTGTTATGCTTTTTTACCCTATTAGTTGCCTATGAACTCAACATTTGCCTTTATCGCTTCTGGCTTTTTGCGTACTTCGCTACCTTCTGCTGCTCACAAAAGTCCCTTATAAGTGCTGAAGGTATCTGTTCCTACCTAGAGGAATATTCAACGCCAGCGTAGCCTGCCCAAGTGCACAACTTTGCAATATTCCTGTGGACTAATAAGGGTCTGATTTCTTGTGTCGTGTGTCACAAATGGGTCCACTGGTTTTTTTGCATGGAACTTGGATTAAGGGAACCAGTCCTCTATAACACTGATGGTGCCATTTCGATCAACCATCATTAATCTACTCATAGTCTGCTTGATTATTTGCCGATTCCTTCGCAGTGTCGCACGTTGTTGCTTGCCATTGATAATCAACCGCGAGGGACACTTGACCTTCGCGGGCTTCCGCAGGATTTTAATGTTTAACTCCAGCTCTCGTCTGTACAGAAGTTTTATTTGTTTCTGTTGCTATTTTTGGGGTTCTTTTTACTGATAACCTGATAAGAGTGCACAATTCCGTGTGGCGTGTTCGCTTGTGTTCTTATTTTGTTTCTTTTTCAGACGCATCTTTCGGGCATTTCTATTCATTCTGCCAAAGAAGTAAAGCACTGCTAGCACAGTTTCCGCCATGGTCCGTCCGCTCTCACTGTCGTGTTTGTGTCACCGCGTGTTCGGAATCTCTGTGTTTGGTGGACGTACAACGACGTGTTCCGTGACCGTTTGTGTCTTTGTGTGCGCTGGAAACTTGTTTTAGGTGGGAGGTGCATTGTTAGTGCTAAGGAATATTTATTTTTGGCAAGATAAGTGGAAGATTGTGATGGCTTTTTGTACTTTTTGCGCAATGTGCTTCAATAAATGCGCAAATATTAAGATTGTTTATATGCACCTATTAGTTTTACAGTATCACGAGAACATATTTTGGTTAAAATCGAATGAAGCAGTGAAAAGAATTGCATGCCAATCAGAAACTCAAACCCAGATAATAAATCGAACCTGGCGACTCGCACCACAATATCAAGGCTTGAATGAACACAGGTTGACTAACATCCAAATCCGTCACTTAACCCGTCTCTCGCCCCACAGCACCTCGAACTGTACTCGCGTGGTTAGGCCGGCCCGGGGTCATTGTGAGACATTTGACTCGTCTAGCCAGGATTTAGCTGCCCCCCATGGCAGCAGAGTCCGTGAACCCAGCCGCCTCCGCGATGCTTATTGCATATCACATGAGCGGTTTCCGTGGATAACACCCATGAGTTGGATCCGGGAGGTCTTGACGGAGATGACCCGGCTGTTCTGCCACTACATACCAGCAATACTTTATTGTGCAACGCTCAGATTGACCTATGCAGTAGCAGTGACGGTGATGTGAGATTTACATCTTTCGCCATCGCTGCAGAAATGTGCAAGACATGATAACTGATGGATACAATACATAAGTCGATTTAATTTAGCAGTAGGTACACACTTCACAAATTGATCGCTCGTCCCTTACAGTTGTATGTAGAATCTGATTTCTGATGGAAATTATCAGACTATGGAACCGAGCTCAAATGCAGTGGCTGTGAGGGCGGGGCCGTGAAGCCGGGGATGAATCTCGCACGGTGCCACACAGATATCTTCAAGGAAGTGATGGCATATCATTTCCCGGCAGCAGTAGTAGTAGATAGCTACCGGCCGCATCTCTAAAACCGTGGGAAGGGCCCAAATGTCGCGGTCGTCCCTCCATATTCGTAATGTGACGGCCCACGGATCCCAGGGTAAGAACATCACCAAAACGGTGGCCCATCTTCTCGGGTCAGCCACGGGCACACGCAAGCCTCCCCATCTAGCTGTCCTTGGGAGTCGGGACTGACCTATCCCGGCACCGTGCCATCCAAGGCTATAGAACTCCCATCAGCGACGCCGGCGACGGGAACCATGACTGGCAAAACAGCCCGGGCGGGTCGCACGGGTCGCACGCGCCACTCCTCGCGCTGTAGTCGAACTCAAAGGTCGCTGGTGGGCAGACGTTCGGTGATCGGGCTTATAGTGTAGGTTCAGGTGAGTTGGACGCAGGTGATTGGTTCAGGTGATCCGTCATTTATGAGGTGATTACTGATAAGTTCTGTCGGCCGTATAAAGGCTTTTGCCATGTGTAGCTGCCGGTTTGGTGGATGCGTGTTCTAGTGAGCCCTGAGGTGAGGCTGGAATGGCACAAGTCACTCCTCGGATTGTATTGTTTGTAACACTGAGATGTCGGTCAAATATCGATCCATTTATTTTCCATTCGTCAGTAGACATCTTTGATACCTATTCAATATGTAGCCTGGGGCGTAATAAAGAGGCATCGTTTCTACATCAGTGAGGCAGCAGGCAGCTAATGATTTGTTTAGTGACCATTACCCGTGGCCTTTTATCGATGTAATTGCGGTCGGATATGACCAATTGCCATTTGCATATTTTTGTGTGGTCTCAACAAGGCAATCAATCAAGATATCGGACACTGTAAAGGTCCTACCATTTCCTCGATGCATGATCATGAGGCCTCCTGATAGCGAGCTGCATACTCGAGTGTGGTGTCATTAAACAAACACCGCCCCACTCGACGACAGGCGGACTGTTTTTGGAGGTCGCCGCACGGGGCTGGGTCTGACCCAGCTGCGGGACCGCCCGGGAGCGCTTCACGGCACCACACGACAGCGCGCGGCGACGGAGGAAGCTCAGACAGCAGCGCACCGGCTGGACGGCAGAAGACATGGGACTGACTGTGTTCGCCTTCGAGGCCAGCCCGCCGTGCCGGGGGGTGTTCATCACGCTCAAGGCTCTCGGACTCGAGTACGAGCTGAAGCAGATTGACACCAAGGCCGGGGACACGCGTACTCCCGAGTACCTGGAGAAGAACCCGCAGCACACGGTACCACTTCTGGAGGACGGCGACCTGTACCTGGCGGAAAGGTACGGTGGGGTGATCGGGAATATGGTGGTCTGATCTGGGGTACAGTGGGGTGATTGGGGTCTGTCTAATGTCAGGGTGGTAATATATAATACTGAACGAGGCCGGTGTAAATAAATTTTCAAGACCGAGGTCCTTACTGGATTTTTGAACGAGGCCGAAGGCCGAGTTCAAAAATCAGTAAGGACTGAGGTCTTGAAAATTTATCACCGGCCGAGTTTGGTATGTATTTTACTGTATGCCAACGATAAATTTATTTTCTGGACCGAAGCTCTTAGCCGACTTAGGAACGAGACCATCCCAAAATGTTGGCTTAAGTGCATTCTGGTAATGCATTTTTGACCGTGGTCAATTTGCTTACACCAGTTATTACCACACCCCTCTTGCTAATGTATTTGAATAGGCCAGGCATACAGTAATGGGACGGTGGAGTGGCACCACGGGTACGGTAGTGTGACACGGATATGAGCATTAAATGGTCTTCACCGAAATGTTCTAATCACAGCAAACTCCACTTCGACAGATGTGAATAGACGGTAGTGTGGCAGGTGGGGCGTTATCGTGACATGGGATACGGACGTCTGACAGGTCACATATCCGGGAGTCTAGTGCCTTTCCTTTTCATCGCCAGCCGGTGACGAGAAGTGGCGTTTTGCGTGATGCTGTGTTTCCGTTCGGACGTCTCTCGCCGTCCATCAAACTGCCAAACGTTATCCACCCGAGTGTTGTTTCAGCCGCACCCCTGTATCGGTATGTTTACAGCCGAGCCATCAGCACCTACCTGGTGAACAAGTACGCCCCGGACAGCGACCTCTACCCGAAGGACCCGAAGGCACGCGCCCTGGTCGACAGCCGACTCTTCTTCGATGTCGGACTCAACACCGCCCTGATGCACATTTTGGTATGTGGAACTCTGTTAAAGCCGCTTACATCGTATCACATGTCTGTTGGCTCAGTCGAGGTGTGCATTTGATTGTCTTATCCGTAATTCTGCTGTAGACCATTTAACTCAGCTTTAAATGACAAGGAGTTAAAAGTTTTGATAAGGAAAACATTCGGAAATTGATTTATTCGGATGCGTCCGTTTACTCATTCACTCGTTCATTCATTTAAATCTACACATATTTTTCATATCATTCATCAGTCTGTTCATCCATCCATTCATTCATTAATATTCGTTCATTCATTTTTTCACTGATACACTCATCCATTGCAATAAAGGCACCTGCCACTTCCGTTTTGTCCATGCGAAGATCGTTGGCAAAATCTTATAATTTGGGCCCAGCGATAATAAACGGTCTCGTACGCTCCTCTGCACTTGCAGTCTGGGTCCATGTCTTAACACTGGTGGTGGTACCAGTAGCGGCGGAACGAGGGGGGGGGGGGCACTGCCGACTTTTGGTCCCATTCTTTCCATGCAACGCCCATAGTGCTAATGTTAAAATGCCAAAACCAAAGGGGGCACAGTGCCCCGGTGCCCTCCCCGTTCCGCCGCCTATGGGTGGGACATAGGCCTTCAGTGGGCCTGTGAAATTCAGGCAGCTATATTGTTTTCTCTGTACTTTGCCAGGAAGTTAAATTCACACTATAATTTAGTTATAAGCGTCTTCCGTTCCGTTTCAGAAACCGCTCAAGTACGATGGCGACATCGTTCGTTCGGACGCCGCCATCCCGGCGCTGCTCGATCTTATAAACATCTTCGAGGCGATGTTGGCCAAATCCGAGTACGCCGCCGGCGACCACGTGACCCTGGCCGACCTGGCCATTGTGGCCAACGTGTCCACGGCAGAGGCTATGGGCCTCGACCTCTCCGGCGTGCCCAAGGTGCGCGCCTGGCTGGACAAGATCAAACAGCTGCCCTGCTACGAGGCTAATGTGCAGGGTGTCACCCAGCTGGGTGCTATGTATAAGGAAGGCTCGACGGCGCTCAGAGCTAAGGCGCAATGAAGGTGGCGTTGAGAAGCAAACCATTATCACTTTGCTGTTATGACTGTTAGCACAATACAATGTTCCAGCACTCGGCGATTTGTTACATAGTTCGTCTTTTGGTTACTGGCGCCGCCGTGGCATTAAAGGGACCCTCCCACCTTCAAAAAAGTTAATGAATTGGCATGAAAGTGATGTCCCTTGGTTCAGAAAGAGCGAAAACGAATATCTACCAAATTTCACCGAAAAATATTCACTGGTTTTCAAGATATTAGGCTTTTACTTTTATTTACTTTTTGGGATCTCCCCTGTTACTAGCGACTTTATTTGGAAGCAATAATTTGGCAGCCTTAAAGTGCGGCAGACGTTGCGCGCAAAGCAGCGTATACCACCACGTGTTAACGACGGTTTTAGTCTAAGATTTAAAAATCTTTAGATCTCCGCTGACGTCACAAATTCTAAGGGGGCATTCCAATGCATTAGCCCCTTAGAATCCGAAAACTGCAAGTTTGAAATTCCATATCTTCGAATTAAAGCATTTTTCGATGTTATGAGTGCCCAAACCGGTATTTGCAGGCCATGGCCACCAATTTGGCTATCTCAACTCAAAACTAATGTTAAGGTGGGAGTGTCCCTTTAACCTTGGTTGGGCTGTTTTGAAATACCAAAACGGATCCCCGTGTAAACGCCGCACTGGCGGTCGCAGGGGGGGGCCACGGGGGCCATGGCCCCCCCTTTGGTGCTGAAAGGTGGGGCCATACTATCTTTTGGCCCCACCTTTCAGATCGAACAAAAGTCCTAGAAAAGCTTTTCGTATGTTTCATTTTCTTTCTTGCGCCATCAAAGGACGTAAATTTCACTCATGAGTGGGCTCAGTTTCGCATTCTGTCATTTTGGCGGTCAGCGTCGCTGGCACCGGTTCACGAGTATGGCCGGATCTTATATGGAATATCAGCGTGGGTTTACTTAAAGGGACCATCCCACCTTAACATTAGTTTTGAGTTGAGATAGCCAAGTTTGCGGCCAGGCTCAGAAACCACCATTTATCCTGGTCGCAACCCCCGCAGCTTTATGGTGTTCAAGAAATTTCTTCCCTTTACTTGCAGGGTGGGACCAGCTTAGTCCCTATCTCTTAACCATTAGCGGTTTTTGGATGACGTCAGCAGTCATTTCAACGCCCGCCATTCCTTGAACCCGAGTTTTGCTGACCTTGAGCTCCCTTTCTTATCAACGTGAAATCCGTCGTCGGCGCTGAGAGAGCCTATTGCTTTTCATTTTAATTTGAATATTAGAAGATACCCACCACTGGAACTTGGACTGATATTATACCAAGGCCGAAGATGATCAAGCTGCCTGCTATATCTGGAGCTTGGTGTTCAACTTCAACATGGAATAAAAAACAAAATATCAAAGCAAACTGGATATGGTACTGCAAGTTAAAGTCCAAAGAAATTTGAAGAGCTGACAATTGACATTAATTCTTTTCCTGCAAGGTTTCCATATGGAGATCACAGTCACACCATGAAGAAATATTTTTGATGTTAACAGTTATAAGGGGATTTATCTTCCAGTTTTGACGAAAGACGCTGCTGACTGTCTTTGGAAAAGGATGTCGGCATGAGGTGCAATTGTGCTTGTGAAGTGGTTATAACTGGTCCTTTCACAGTATTAAATTAAATGTGCCATTGCAGCCAAGTGTGTTATCATGTAAGGTAAAATCAAGACTACAATGTTGGTTTTACGAGCATTGAGAAGGCTGGTAGGTAACACCTGCCTGTGCTCGTAAATCATGCTGCCAGAGTATTCTAAATTAATTTTATCATACACTTTTGTTGTCCATAATGGTTGCACTATTGTTTGGTATCATATTATTCCATGTAAATATGGTAGTGTAAAGTCCGACCAACATGTTACCAGATTTGAAGCTGTTACGTTACCTAAGTACCTGTTTTTTACTGGCGTGGTGAATGTCACCTGGATTTTGTTTTGAGGTGCAGACCTAGTAACTCTGACTACATGGGTTTGAAGCTATTATCTATTCTGTTTTTACTGGCCTGGTGAATGGCGACTGATGTTGTCCGTGGATGGCACTGAAACAAATTTTGAGTGTTTTGTACAGTGTTTTAATATAATGCTGAGGGCTGAAAGTTGTCTTGTTTAGAGTGGTGAAAGTTCAGGATATGCCAGTCACCATGGTGGGTCAGAGTTAGTGTGTTGCAGTCAGTTCGGCTTCGGCAAGCACACGTATGGGCATACGCATCAAGACCTGCTCTGCCATACTTTCAGCCAATTTTACCTAGGTAAGTCTTTTCTTTTTTCTGCCAAAAGCTATGACATTGTGAATTTCAGCACTGTGGCCTGTGTGTAGCTTTCAGGAAAGCAATTCTAAATAAAGCTCTGATAAAGTGCAAAATCAGCAATGCAGCCCTCTATTACATTTTCTACAACATCTTACTTGTTCCTTGCATGGAGAGAAAAATGCAATGTTATGAATTCGTTTATTCACATAATTTGACAAGCATGCAGTTGCCTGCTACTATCACTGCACAAAACAGAGCAGAAAACATCAGTTGATCAAACACAAGACATAACAGAAGTTTACAACATAGGGCTGCCGAACCTGCTTCCTCCCACCACAGTTGATGCCATTTCCTAGCCTGGCTTGATGTGAGCACTGAATAGCTGCTTTGTCTAATTACAGCTCACTACCATTCAACTTAAACTACTCTCTTTAAAGTAAGAGTGAGAGCGTTCAGTGTTCATAGCAGCTCGACAGACGACAGACAACAAACATCTTGACAAACCAACCAGTATTTGATTTGGCTAATGATTTATGTGCTTGTTGTATCATGGCCAAACTACTTTAACAGCAATAATCCCTGTTTCATCTTGATCTTGCTTTTATTTCCATTTGAACTCAGATCTTGAAACAATCATCTGAAGTGATATCAGATACTGGCTTCTGTTTCTCTTGAAAGCAAGTTAAAACAACAATGATAAACTAAGGCAGGAGATGTGAGTTGTGGCAGTAGATTTTTGATTCAACATATGTCAACCTTATATTGCTTGAGACCTCTGTGACAGACAAACAAATATTTATAGTTTTTTATAGTTTGGATTCTTGGCTTGATTTAGCAGATCAGCTGTGAGCCTGTGAACCTTGACTTTGAAATCACATAAATGTCATGGTACCCGAACGAATCCTCGCATGACATTTCTTCGTAGCACAATTTTTCGTCCGCATTTCTTCGTCTTGGTCTACAAATCTTCGTCGGTGCATGAACGACGAATGAATGAATGAATGCATTTATTTGTCCCTCAATGCTTACTCTTGCATATATTTGCGTTGAAGAAGAAATGTGAGCCGATTTTCATATACCCTGGTGCGAGACAAAGTAATGCGATAGGTACGAATAAATGCCCTGACGAAGATTTGCAGACGAAGAATTGCGATACGAAGAAATGCCATATGAATTGTCCTGGAATCCTTTATTGGCCATCCCTTGATAAGATAAACGCATCATTCGCGCAATATTTGTCGCACTTTGATACCAAACTATTGCTTCCAAATGCCGACGTAAAGAAAACCTTTATGTGACGTCATAGAAACAGCGGATTTCCCAAAAAGTAAACAAAAATAAAAGTCTTATATCTCGAAAACGGGTGAATATTTTCCGGTAAAATTTGGTAGATGTTCATTTTCGCTCTTTGTGATTCACGCTACATCACTTTTATGCCAATTCATTAACTTTTTTGAAGGTGGGAGGGTCCCTTTAAGGCTCTCGTAGGCCCAGCATTCAGCAATGGCTGGCATGAGACCCTCTTCGGCAGTGGCGGGTGGGCCCTGCTAAAGGAGATTGGCTCCAAGACACTAAAGTAAGACCTCAAGGGTTGGTGCTGTGCACCTCAGAAGCCCGGTGGTGATGCCGTATGCCGGCTTGGTTTCTTAAGGATTAGCGTGGGACCTTCGGGGCCTGCATAGAGTTTGCATGAGCTAGTATGTAATCTCAGAGGCATGTGTGTAATGTGTACACAGTGGCGGTCGGGGGGGCCGGGGGGGGGCATCAGGGCCATGCCCCCAAAGGTCAATAAAGGGGGCCATCATATCATTTGACCCCCCCCCCTCAAACAACCAATGGGCCCCCATATAGGTGTATGGGGCCCTGGCAATTATTCGATCGTCACGAGGCTAAAAAAATCCACGCCAAGCTATTAATATAGCTCCCACACCGGTCTTTGAGCGTCCTACACTGACCTCTGAGGGAACTTCAGTGGCGGTCAAGCGCCCACGTTGACCGCTAAGAGCCTACATCAACCTCTGAGGCCCCACATCTGGCCTATGAGGGCCCCTAACCGGCCTCAGGGGTCCCAACCGGCGTCTGAGGGTCTCACACAGGTCTCTGGTGGCCTTATTTCTGTCTCTGGTGTCCCAAGATGAACCTTTAGGTGCCAATAAGGGCCCCGCACTGGCTGCTGAAGACCCGATGCCGGCCTCTAAGGGTCTGCATTGGCCTCTGAGGAGGGCCCATCTTGGCCTTTGAGGGCCCTCTGCTGGCCTCTGGGGTCAAACGACGGCTCATGCCGGTCTTTTAGGGCCCCACGCTGACCTCTGAGGGCCCATGTTGGCCTGTAATGAGTAAGGACCCACATTAGCCTCTGAGAGCCCAACTTGGTCTCTGATGGTCTCAAACTACTGGCCTTTGTAGTTTGCAGGCCCTGTACTGGTCTCTGAGGGCCCTAAACTGGCCTCTACATGAAAACATACATGGTGGGTTTCTGAAGATCAGAGGGCTCACGCAGTCCCCGGCACAGCCTTACGTTGGTCCTGATCGAGATTGCTTTACGTCCTGATGGTCCCGCGCTGATTCCCTCATATTTCGACGTCGGGACCCCATGAGCCGGTGTGGGTCCTGGGGCTGGCAGAGACTGATGAAGTCCTTAGGGCTCAGGGCCAGTCTTTTTAGCAGTAGGACTACGCAGGTTGAGTGAGCCCCAACAGAGCCGCTGCGAAGCCCCGCAGGAGTCGCGCGTGGCCCTCAGATGCCAATTCTGAAAGCTCGGAACCTGTGGGGGTCTCCAGAGGTCGGTGTACCAGTACCTACTCTCTCCCGCCGCCACACAACTAGGTACCTATATGGGTAAATGTCATAGTCTAAAAATGCTCTCTGGGTTTCACATGCTTTTTCAAAGCAAGAGGTATCTGTACTTTTTAGCAAGAGGTACCTACCTATCTGTACTTTTCCGAATTGTTTTATAGTGGTAAGGTCATGAATCCGCGTGCCTGACCTTCCAGTATACCTATGCTACACCGATCCGTCGTCATGGTGCAGCGGCCCGACCGGTGGGCACACCGTGAGACGGTAAATGGAACTGGTGATTTTGCCTTAAATTGAGCTCAATGATTTCACGCAAGAATGAGATGGATGAAGCATAAGTAATGCCAACTGTGCGGCGCCTCGTGGACGTAAAAAATTAGCCGATCACCCCCCCCCCCTCCCGGTGACCAGTAGCGGCGGAACACCTTCAATTAAGGGGGGGGGGGCACTGCCGACTTTTGGTCCCATTCTTTCCATGCAACGCCCATAGGGCTAATGTTAAAATGCCAAAATCAAAGGGGGGCACGGTGCCCCGGTGCCCTCCCCGTTCCACCGCCTATGCCGGTGACGGATAAATGTTATGTCCCGCGAGTGTGACTTTGGCCCCCCCTTTTGCTAGCGGCTGCGACCGCCAGTGAAACGCCGTTTACGAAGCATTGTATTTCTCTTGGCACCTCTCCGACGTCATTCTGCGATCACTGACTGCGAGAGTTATGCTGAAGTGTTCAAACGATGCGGATATGGCGATGCATGATGCCACCCGGAGCAAGCAACAGCCAAGCAACCCGACATGGCCCCCTAGAGCTTTGGAATGGGACTATCCATACACCTCTACATACCTCTCTACATACATACCTACGTTGGACCTCTCTACATACGTATGTTGAGGTCTATGGACTATCATAGGCGCGCTCTGGATCTCAGTTGGTACAGCAAGACCTGAGTGTACTTATGCGTCCGTCCCATACTTCGAATTGATTCGTACTGTACGTCCTTCGAGTCTTATCAATTATGTGCTGGTTGTGCGTATGTGCGGACGATACTCTTTAAATTCGTCACTTTCTTATCAGATTTTGTATTTTCTTTTTACTTTTAGCCGTGACGAGATGTGAATCAAACAATCATGCAATGTGTCCGATCGTAGCCAGATTTATGATTTAATTATTTGCCGTTTGATTACAACTGGTGGGGGCGAACTTAGTATCGCCATATCGTCGCTGCGCTGTCATTTCGCAGATCAGAAATCTCGCTTGAGACCCGTAACCTGGCCGAATGGTCGGATTCCACACCGGGTCAACTCGGTTATGACTGTGAAATGGGTTCGTTACAGCCCGTCAAACGCCGCCCAGTCAGAAATATGAAGCCATTTCAATCCTTGATACAGCATGAAAGATGTGAGTGTCCATATATTTGATATGAGAGAAAATTCGCGCTGCGAGGAACTAAGAAGCATTGGGTCTCAGTGTATACTCGATACTCGATAGCTCTATCATTGGGCAAAGACATATTTGTACTGTAAACTATCCAGTCTATTGGTGACCGGCCGACGTCATGCCTGTCACCGCCCGAAGTCCGATCATTTTATTGAGGGCAGGGCTCCGATCCTGCTTTCAGTTCGTTCCGCGTTCACAGCACATCTACTTTCCTCCCAGCTCCTTCAGGGCCTTCTGGTACATAGCACCGAGCATCTGAGCTCCCTCACCGTTGGCCTGCTCGTAGTTGGGCAGCTCGGCTTTCAGCTTGGTCAGCCAGGCTTGCACGTGCGGCCAGCGGGACATGTCAAGACCGCCGGCCTCCACACTGGAGACGTTGGCCAGCGTGGCCAGGTCGGCGATGGTCAAGTGCTCGCCGGCCAGGTACGTGGAGCGCGTCAGGAACGTTTCCAGTAGCGCCATGTTCTCCTCTAGCCGCGGCATGTTCGCCTGAGACATCTTCAGATCCTTTACTTTCCGGAACACCACTGGAAACTGTAAGGCGTCGCGACAGCGTTAGAACGGATGATGGCGATGGGTAGACGGCCAGTGATACGACACACGCTCCTCATGCATGTGGCGCTCAACCAGCGGCAAAACCCGTGGGCTTCTAAACGTTGAAATGATGCCGACAATATAAATCAATAAAAACTGCACGGTACCAAAACTGTAATCAACGCAACACCTAAAGGAGTTCACACGATGGTTTCTCAGTATTTAGGGCCTCGCGTTTCTTATAGAATTTTCGACATAGTCTCCCCACACTCAAACGCTCGTTAACATTTTCGTCGAGACTTTGACATGGTCTTATCTTACCATGATACCGCGAAGGCTGGCAAACAGCTGGGAGTCGAAGTAGAGTCTCTGGTCCACCAGAGCCCTGGCGGCCGGGTCGCGGGGGTACAGGCTCTGCAAGTTGGCAGGCGCGTACTGGTTCATCATGTAGGTGATGATCGCCTTACTGCCGGAACAAATGGGGTTGGAGGTTCGCTTCTTATCCATCTTGCTAGAATAGAACTTCTCTTTGTGCTATGTGCATATGATTGTCGCATCTGTCACTCGCTGTCACCTACCTGTCACCCACTGACAGCTCGCCGTCTGTCATGACAGGCACTGTGTGCGCCGGGTTCATCTTCAGGTACTCGGGAGTGCGGTTCCCTCCATTTGCCAGATCCACTATCTTGAGATTGTAGTCGAGTCCGATGGCTTTGGCCACCAGAAAGGCGGCCCGGCATGCCGGACTCGGCGTGATGGCATAAATGTCAATGCCCATCTTGCAGACTGCAGCGAGACGGGAAGTTTGGATTTCACATCAAAAGGAACGGCGAAACGTCGAGCAGCAATCCGTCTAACGATGTACACGTCGAAAGTCACAGTTGTTGTTTTAAAATACACATCGCTCTAGTAGATAAAAGCCAACTCTAAAGGATGAAAACGTACCTAATTTATATCTCCTGCCTGCAGCCCTTGATAATTCTAACTCATCTGCCGTCTAGTCACTAGTGAGTACCTAGATATTAGCCGTTTTCACGACAGCCATCTGATACACATTTGGTGCACATCTGGTACAGATTAGGTGCAGATTTGGTCAAATCAAGTTCAGTGTGTCTCTTAGCAGCTATCAGCTAGGATTGCACTAAGTGCTTATATGCCTGCTTTGCAATATTATCAGAGAGCATCATCGATTAAAACACTGAAATAAATTCATAAAATGAAGATATTTGCTGTAACAGAAATTAGGTGCAGATTTGGTCAAATCAGGTGCATTCGCTGGATAGCCCGTCGTGAAAACGGCTTATTGGATATCAAGAACACCTGGGGCCGTATTCACGTCGACTTCGTAGGTCGATTTTCCTTCGTAAGTATAATTTGGTATTCATGTCGACACTTCTTAAGTTTTTTTATCGACGGAGTTCACGTGAATGAAAAAAATTACTTAAGAAGTGGGTCAAACTTACGAAAATTCTTACGAAAATCATCGACGTGAATACGGCCCCTGATCTCGTGAAGACGGCTCCAACCATTCGCACAGTTAGGTAACGCTGCCGACTGTCTCACCTCTGGTGAATGTCACCGGTCCGGTGCACCTGGTCTACCTCCTCCTACAGACTGCTGGTGGAGACTGGCGCCGGGTCAGCCTCTTCACAGCCCGGCCTTGAGCGGCCAGGCATAGTCAGAATCTGCCGTCTCAGGGTGACCATGCAGGAAATGCCGAATGGAGAATAGAGATGTCAGTCGAATACGGAATTTTTGTTATTGCAATGCGAAAAAGTGGACTCATATTTAGAGTTCGAACTAAACTAAGCCTATTTTATATTGTTGATTTCATGAACTCACTTTATTCCATAAAATGTTTTGTTGTCGGCAATAAAGCTGTTTCCTGATTCTGAACAGCAGTTTTGTTGTATGTATTGTTCAATGTTCATTGTTTTGGATATGTATTTGGTTTGGTTTCGGCTTCTCAATATCGTAAAATTGGCACCACCATCACTTGCCGAATATCGTCGGCAAGTGACCGTCCTCTCGACCCCGGCGGCTGCCTCCCCGGCTGGTCTGTCAGAGCGAACCGACGACGCTCCACTCGCATATGCTGAATGCTGAGGTCGGGCACCCGCGCCGCACCGCGCCGTCTAGCCCGGCAGATTACATAATAAATTCCTGAACGGCTGCATAGAGAATTTTCAAGCCTCCTCCTCTCGTTTTCTGAAATAGTTAACAAGTTCCATGCTCGCTTCATTCCTTTTGTTAGATCAATTTGATACCGTGTTGAAAATAAAAATGCGTAAGCGCAGCTATTTTAAGTCGATCGGAAAGAACAAAAGTGACGTGACGTTCGATTAATTTCTTATGAAAAAATAAAGCTCTGTGAAACGCATTTTCTCTTACAGAAATATGCCGATTCTATTGGCGCTTATCATACTCAAAAGTTGGCTTTGACCTGACCGTTATCTCACCATCAAAATAACCAATGCTTAAAACTGTCTTGTGTCGAATGAAAGTTATTATGGTCGGGTATACTATAGCAAAATTGATCGGAGGCCAGTTTTACCAACAGAAAAATAGCCGCCTGCCGGAGTTTTTTGCCCAAAGACCGCTTCACATACGGAGCGTAAACGCGATGGCCACGTAAGCGGATTACACTCGGTATGTGAAGCGGTCCGTCTTTGACTCTTTAGGCAAACAATTCCGGCAGGGGCTATTTTTCTGTCGGTAAAACTGGCCTCAGAACCCCTGTTTCATTTAAATGCGTGTTTCTAATTGTTAAGCGTGTTTTAAAAGGACATTTTCGTGCCCTGTGTCACCTACCTGTGACATATCTAGCATGACTTATATGCAATGTCTGTAAACCGGTTTCCCATTTAAAACCGCCCTGGCAGGGCATTTTTCATAACACGGCCTGGCAGGGGGGGGGGTCGATGCGACCCCCTGACCCCCCCCCCTCGCGACTGGCTCCTATGGTACCTAGAAACACAAAATTTGGTGGGTAGGTGGCCCTCCCCCCCCCCCCCCAGGAGTTCTCTCCCCTGTGCAAATTTGGTTGCTCTAGGTCAATATTTAGGGGAATTTTGGGGGTATATGTAAATGTTAAAATTTCGCTAAAACAGGTTAACCCGCGCACCGACGTGGGGCGGATATCCGCCCCCCCCCCCTAAGGGTTTTCGCGAATAGCGGGAAAATTGCGGCGCGTAGTGGCGCGAAATTCGATACGACTATTCTCTCATCAATTTTACACATGGTGTGCAAGTTAAACCTCCTAACTGTTAAGGTCAGGTCACCAGGTCACTTTGAATGACCCAACCTCAAGTCACTTTTTTTGCAACTTTGTCACCGTGCCAGAGCTACAGTAGATGTCGGAGGCCTTTGAAAGTCACAGGAAGTTATAAGGTCATTATTAGCTACAATATTTATGTCTCGGAATTTTGATTTTGACCTAAGGTCAGGTCAATTTCTCGACCTCTCCATTATAAGTCAATGGGGGAAAATCAACTCCCTGTTTTTATCACTAAAACGGGTCGAAATGGCCCCATATACCATACATGACTTCATATACGATCAACCTTCACTACCTTGAGGTCTGTTTTGCTGTTGGGCAGCTGTAAGGTCATGTGACGTCATCAAAGGTCACCAAAGGTTTTTGCCAATAACTCCGTACAGGAACAAGATACAGCCGCGCGGATGGTCTCATTGTGTTCAGCTCGTCAAGACGCATCGAATGATATGCATGATGACCTCGAGGTCACGTGACCTGAGGTCAACCTATGACCTTGACCTTTCGAAGTCAATATATATCATTCAATGCGGATTGACGAGAAGATCACGATGATGCCCTTAGTTTGTTCCTATCTTGACTAATTCGAAAGTTATTGGAGAAAAACTCTCTCCATATCTAGCGCCGCCATTTTGATTTTTTGACCCCTGTGACGTCATCTTTGACCTGACCTGAAAATGACCTTAGTAAAAATTGTAGACCTTGTCCGTGCGTATCTGATGTCGTTAAGTTGGCGCAGACCCCCGTCGGTGCGCGGGTTAAAAGTTTTTCGCTTTTGATCCCATTAATATAGAGCAAAAACAAAAGCACCAGTGAACTCAGCACGTCAAGGTGCGTCGATTGATAGGTACACTTTTTTCTTGTTGAAGTGTACTCTAAAAGTTAGGCACAGCTTAAGTAAAACTTAAGTCTTAAGAATGTCCGGTACTTAAAGTTGTATATCATTCGACTCAGCTGTTCAAGAGGAACAAAATGATACCATTTTGAAAGCAGCTCTATCTTTATTATGTGACAAGTTATTGGCACAAAGACCAATAACTACTACGAATGTACACTACATGTAGAGAATCCACACTACAATGTACAGACGAGCATCGGTTCGTAGTATATATCATATATTTGGCGCATTTGGATGGGCAAAGGCATATTTGTACTGTCAACTATCGTCTATTCAGCTTATTGTTGATCGGCCCAAGTCACGCCTGTGAGCGACAGATAACCGATGTTTTCTGAAGAACATTACAGGCGAAACCAAGAGCATGTCCGCCTTTTCAATAGTGTTTTTCGCGATCACAACACCCCTACTTTCCTCCCAGCTCCTTGAGGGCATTCTTGTACATGGCGCCCATCATCTGAGCTCCCTCGCCGTTGGCCTGCTCGTAGTAGGGCAGCTCGGCCTTCAGCTTGGCCAGCCAGGCTTGCACGTGCGGCCAGCGGGACATGTCGAGACCGCCGGTCTCCACGCTGGAGACGTTGGACAGCATGGCCAGGTCGGCGATGGTCAAGTGCTCGCCGGCTAGGTACGTGGAGCGCGTCAGAAACGTCTCCAGTAGCGCCATGTTCTCGTCCACCCGCGGCATGTTCGCTTGCGACTGCTTCAGGTCCTTCATGAACACCAGAGGAAACTGGAATAGGGGCGCAGTGACAGCGTTAGAACAGATGATGGCGATGGGTAGACAGTGAGCGATGTGAGCAATAACAACAATGATGGATTTGCAGCGCCGTTGACCGAAGAAATCAATCAATCAGCGCTTCACCACAGCTCGTAAGGTGACAGTGTGTCAACCAACTAAATTCCTTGGCAGCAAAGTCAACATTTTGATATGCATGTGTATTATATTATGTGTATTTAAACGTGACAAAAAGTTGTGATCCAAGTTATTGTCAAAGAGTGGCTGTCCAAAAATGGTGTTGTTCAAACGGTCCAAACGGTAGGTACAGCACGCCTTTCGATCAAGTTCGTGTTCCGCTTTCCGCATAGGGCAGTGTCTATTTACTTTGCATTACCCTGTTAGCATTTTGCTTGGGGATCGGTTGGAGAACATCAGGGCATAATTGGGATTTTCGGCACATTCTCCTACCTGGCTGGGGAGTGCTTAGAAAATCCCGTTGCTTTTTCAAATAGCTTTGTTGGATCCGTGGTGGCTGGGATACTCGAGTTCGACAGGTTCCCCAGTTTGAGGTAAGTCAGAACGTTTAGAGCTTTCCTCAGGCTTGGGGACGATTAGGGATATTCCGACTCCAAGCGACCGATTGGCTAAAACCTGGAATATTTTTGTTGGGATTGTGCTTTTTTACCGTGTTGTGGTGTCATTGGAAGCTCGCAGATAGCGCTGGATATCCCTAACAATCGGTTGGGGAACGCCTGATAATCGTTCTAGAAACGATTGGGATATATCACACAATACTTAGGTCTCAATTCCCCAGATAAAGACGGAGATTTCTCGGGCGGCCACAAGGTGAAACCATTAGGTATCCCTCTGGGGATCGGCGCGAAATGGCTGACAAGGCAATAGCATGAAGCGTTATAGTTCTCTCCACAATGGACTTATTAAACTCACCACGATGCCGCGAAGGCTGGCAAACAGCTGGGAGTCGAAGTAGAGTCTCTGGTCCACCAGAGCCCTGGCGGCCGGGTCGCGGGGGTACAGGCTCTGCAAGTTGGCAGGCGCGTACTGGTTCATCATGTAGGTGATGATCGCCTTGCTGCCGGAACAAATATAGGGGTGGCTGAGTGTCTTGGACAATAAGAATGTTAAGCTAAATTTGTGGAACCTTTTTCGGCATTTTCTGCTTAAAAGCAACGGAACGTAACAACTGCATGCATAACAATTTCTTATCACAGGCATGCAGGCACGATTATATTGTGAAATGGTGATATCGATTTAGGCACCAACTACGCATTACTTTTACTTAGTCTTTTCTCCTCCATATACCGATCCCACCACCTACTCGGAATTTGTTAAAATGGCCCAGCCTTTCGCGAATGGGATTGCAGATTGATTTGGTCTGAAGCTTGTATAGGCACCTCGCTCAGCCTAAAAGTTTCCCAGATATCGTAACCTGCCCTGCACGGCCTGCGCAGGACCCCGGAGGGTTCCGAATGGGTCCCTATTGCACCAAGAGCGTCCTGTGACCTTTTGCTTTTTAAGTTGGGAGTTGTTCGGAGCTTCCCAGTCAGCGGTAAAGAATGGTGAGCCGAAATATCACGTCTCCCTAAATGCAGGTCCGTAATAGGCTGGGATATTTCGAATGTAATCTTCCCGCTATGGAAAGCTGGGATTTCCGGAGCTTATCCCGGCCTCCCCTGACCGTATTACCGGCAAAGTGCCGGCTGGCTTTATGCCTAGCCTGTCACTCATTTTATTTCTATATGCCTATCTAATTATTGTTTTATATACTTGCATCCTTGTCACCTACCTGTCACCTATTGATAGTTCACCGTCCGTCATGACAGGCACGGTGTGTGCCGGGTTCATCTTCAGGAACTCAGGAGTCCGGTTCTCCCCCTTCTCCATGTCTACGATCTTGAGGTTATAGTCCAGGCCGATGGCTTTAGCCACCAGAAAGACGGCCCGGCATGGCGGGCTCGGCTTGATGGCGTAAATGTCAATGCCCATCTTGTAAACTGCGGCAAAACGGGAAGTGAAGATTCAATAGCCGTTTTCACGACGGACTATCTGACGAATGCAACTAATTTGACAAAATCTGCACCAAATCTCTGTAACAATAGATACCTATCTTCATAACATGAATTTACTTCAGTGTTTTAATCGAAAATAAAGTCTGATAATTTGAAAAATTATGTATACAAGCATCTGTGCAGCGCAAACTGAGCACACTCAACCTAATTTGACCAAATCTGCACCAAAGCTCTGCACCAACTGTGTACCATGAGATTGCCGTCGTGAAAACGGCTAATAAGAGGTCAAAGGGAACGGCAAAAAGTCGCAGGTAGCCCGTTTAACGGTGTAAGTAGGAATGTTGCACTGCGTTGGGCGCCTACACGTCAACACTCACAGTGGTTGCAGTAAGGTAACGCTTCCGACGGACTCACCTCTGCTGCGAACGTGAACTGTCTGGTGCGCCTGGCCCACCTCTGCAGACTGCTGGCGAGACGGGCGCACCGCCTCGTCCCGATCTCTGCCCAGGCCGGCCTTGAGGGCCAAGTAGTCAGAATCTGCCCTCTCAGCGTGACTATGGGAAACGCGAGTCGAGGATGAAGATGACATTCGGATGCATACTGTATGGCATGTATGCCATTACGAGACAAACGTGCATTTATGTTTGATCATGTTTTAGCTAATGGTTCTTTTCATATTGCTGATTTCATTAACCCATTGTAGGTATTTCATAATGCTCTGAACTTGGCAATAAGACTGCTTACTACCAATTTTGTTATCTGCCTTGTTCAAGGCTCATTGTTGGTACAGGGTATTCGTGAAAATGTCTTTTTTTTGCTTTGTAGGAAAATTGGTTCAACAAACGTGCATGTTCAACAAACGTGCTAACAAACGTGCATGCAATATTATATCATGCCTCAAACGTGCATGTATGCTCATTTGAAAGAGCACATTTTCAAGTTGTATTTCAAGTGTATTTTAATTGTTTATTCTAAAAAAAATTCCTGCCTTGTATAGAGCAAAAACAAAAAATGGCCGTAAAATGGCTCCAAAGTTAAGGTGTTCGTCTTACCCCATTTTCCCCTATACCAAAAAGTTAGTAACCGATTGGCATCTCTATTTTCGATTAAAACGCTGAAATAAATTCACGATATGAAGATATTCATTGTAACTGAGATTTGGTGTAAATTTGGTCAACTTTGGTGCATTCGCCAGGTAACCCGTTATGAAAACGGCTGTTATGAACTGCATGCAAGCCAGTTTCCCATTCAGTTCGTGCTGCAGACATAAACTGATTTTAACCCGCGCCCCACTGGGGTCTGCGTATAACGCGCCCTACGTGGGGGGGGGGGAGCTCTTCATAGCCCCCTACTAACTCCGAAACTACTGGGCCGATCGTCAAAACTCAACGGCGTCTGATAACCGCGGAAAAACTGTCGAGCGAACCCTAATTTCATTGACCACGAAGTCACCGATGACGTCACAGGTCAGGTCAAAGTAAAAATTATTAGCATTTTGGTTTGCTCACATTTTGGGCTCTGGCCGCCGTCTTACAAGTCAAATCAGGCTCATTTTTGGTTTACACACTCATGAATAGATGCTTTAGATGCCCTGAGGGTATCCAACTTGTACTTTGATTTTCAGGTCAGGGTCAGGTCATCACAGGTCACGGAAATATTATATCATGCCTCGGTCAGGTGACAGATGGTTTATTGTCTATTTAGGCATTTAGGCCATATATTTCGACTTTGATGTCGTTTGTGTCATTCGAGGTCATTTTGAGTTGAATTTAGCTTAGGTCAGGTCACTTTCAGGTCAAAAAAGGTCAAATTTTGAGGTTGGAATTTTTCAACACAAAAGGTGTCTATTGGATGCAGTTTGAGCCAAGGAACACGATGGTGCTATTTATTTTGGTGTACGATGTCAAAAACGTACTGAAAAATTGATTTGAAAAATGTAAATTGTTAATTGTTCTGCAATAATGCGTATAACTTTGCCATTTTTGAAGATATTTAGCTAAAACTTGCTAGAGTAAGTCATAAGCATGTGTTCTATCACATATATTCCGTTTTTTCGAAAAGGCAAAAAGTGTTTGAAAAAAATAATAAGTATATATTTTGAATTTTATTACAAATAATTTTCAAAATTTTCAAAATTTTGAAAATTCGAGATAGTAGTTTGATAGCACAGTCTATTCTGAGTCCACTCATACAAAAAAATTGGATCTAGCTTAAAAACTGAGCTCTTGGGAGCGATTGCCGTGGTTCAACGTTTTGCGTCGAAATCGGGCGAACATGACGTCACTCTAACGTCATTTTCGGCCGACCTATCAGAGCTACGAAGTTCATATTTTGGCACAGGGTGTCACATTGATGCAGCCGAAGGTACTGAAAGTTTGGCGTCGATACGTCAAGTGGTTTGGAAGTTATTGCAGAAAAACGGGAGGGGGCTATGAATAGCCCCCCCCCCCCCTGTTGGGCGCGGATTAACTACACCCTCCTCTTGGAGCAGAGCTGCGATTCTTGTATGCCTCGGTGAGTTCCGACCCTTTGGGAAATGATTGATACAGCGTGAAGATACCAGTGTCCATTTATTTGGCGATGAAAGTAACTCACACTTCATTGTACAAACGATCATCAATTATTGGTAGGCATATATTGCCTTATTGGCGCACTTCAATTGGCAAGGATACATTTGTACTGTCACTACTGTCAACTACCTAGCTTTTTGTTGAGCGGCCTAAGCCATGCCTGTTGACGGATAATTGCTGATTATTTTATGGAGACCATAAGAGGCAAACACAAGAGCATGCCTGCCCTTCCGATAGTCCTTTCAGCGATCACACCACATCTACTTTCCTCCCAGATCCTTCAGTATCCTTTGGTAAATGGCACCGAGCATCTGAGCTCCCTCGCCGTTGGCCTGCTCGTAGTAGGGCAGCTCGGCCTTCAGCTTGGCCAGCCATGCCTGCACGTGCGGCCAGCGGGACATGTCAATTCCGCAGGCCTCCATGCTAGAAACGTTGGCCAGCGTGGCCAGGTCGGCGATGGTCAAGTGCTCGCCGGCCAGGTACGTGGAGCGCGTCAGGAACGTCTCCAGTAGCGCCATGTTCTCCTCTAGCCGCGGCATGTTCGCCTGCGACTGCTTCAGGTCCTTCAGGTACAGCAGAGGAAACTGAAATAGGGACGCAGCAGGGGCGTCAAAGAGGGTCATGCTGAAGCGCCGGGCTGCTCGTGAAATAAATGGCTGCGCCTTATCGCAACTTGCAAGTCGAAGCAGTTGCTAACTCAAATGATAAGAAGCGAAGCCCTAACATTCGGGAGTTATGCATGTGTGTAAATTATGCGTTGTAAAAAGTTGTAGGTATTGTCCGAACAGCACATCAAGCTCTCTTTAAATCAAAATCGTTTTTCGCTTCCTGCATGCTTGCATGCATGTTGAAGCATTTACTTTGTATTACCCATGGTCAGCATTTCTCTTGGGGATCAGTAGGGAAATATTGAGCAGGAATTGCTATTTTTTAGGCATTTCCAGACTCCCGTACCTTGATGGGGGAATGCTAAAACATCCGATGCTCCCCTTCCCGATGGTCTGATGCAAGCACATCCTAATGCTTCGTTGCTTTTATTGGAGACCGAGATACTCTGGTTTTCCCAGGCTCCCCCCGTTTGGGGAAAGTTGAGAGGCTCAGCGGTTTCTCAGTTATTAGATCGTGCTACTCATTTTGCTCTGACATCATGTAGAGCCTAAAGCCTGAAATATACTCTTTCCGCAGTGAGGAAATCGCATGCGAGAGCCTATTAAAATAGCCCGGAGAACGACCGCTCCGGTTGTTTTTCAATAGAAAAACACAATTCTAACGAATTGTGTTTGTCTAATGAAACAACAACCTGCGGTTACATGGAAGCACGCTCGCATCAATCGCACGCATCTCCCGGATGCGATTGCTGCGGGAAGAACTATAATGTATTTGAATAGGCTCTCGCATGCGATTTCCTGAGTGCGGAAAGAGTCTGTTTCAGCCTTAAGGAGTGCGTGCGATATTCCAACACCACTTGGGGAAATCATAGGATATCTTGGTTGGGATCGTGCTTTTTTACTATGCCGTAGTATTCATTGGAAGCTTGAGAAACGCACGGGAAGTGCCTACTTAACAGTTGGGAAGAGCCAACTAGGTAATAGTTAGTTTTAGGAACGATTGGGAGAGATCAGCCAAATTGTTTGATCCCAAATCCCAAGCCAAGGGCAGGGATTTCTCGGGCAGTCACATTGGGAAACCCTTGGATATTCCACTGGGGATCGCTGCGAAATTGCTGACAATGCAATTTCGCAGCGATTCCTGGTGGGATATCCAAGGGTTTCCCAATGTGGCTGCCCGGGAAATCCCTGACAGTGCAATAGCATAAATCGGCTATTTTCCCATAAACTGGAATTAGGAGACTTACCACGATACCGCGAAGGGTGGAGAACAGTTGGGAGTCAAAGTAGAGTCTCTGATCTACCAAGGCCCTGGCGGCCGGGTCGCGGGGGTACAGGCTCTGCAAGTTGGCAGGCGCGTACTGGTTCATCATGTAGGTGATGATCGCCTTGCTGCCGGAACAAATAGAGGCGGTTGAGTGTCTTTGCAATAAAAACATTAATGAAAAAACATATATATATATTCATTTTAAAAAAATCTGTGGAGCCTTCTTTCTGCAGTTGCTGTTCAAAGCGAAATCTGAAGTGCAACAACTAACAACTCTACCTAATTCTACGGATATACCTACAGGCACATTTATATTATATTGTGCCCTAGACATACCAATGTGTGTACAATTTGAAGCCAACTGGCATTATAAAGTTAATTCCTCAGTTATATTTATGCATTGACAGACCAAAACGCGTTTCGAATAAATTGTCTTCAGTTGGTCTGTATATACAGACCAACTGAATATGTCTAGGCAGGTTCGAAATCGATTGGGGAATTCTGAACGTAATCGACGTTGGGAAAAGTTGGGATATGCAAGGCTTATCCCGAATTTCCCCAACCAAACCGTATTGCACCTAAACCGTAAGCTAGATTTATTCATATTCACGCCTCTCATTTCTGTTTCAATTACATCGAATCGTTACATCTGTCCTGTCACTGTCAGGTACCTACCTGTCACCTATTGACAGCTCTCCGTCCGTCATGACAGGCACGGTGTGTGCCGGGTTCATCTTCAGGAACTCGGGAGTGCGGTTCTCCCCCTTCTCCAAGCTCACGATCTTGAGGTTGTAGTCCAGGCCGATGGCCTTGGCCACCAGAAAGGCGGCCCGGCAAGGCGGGCTCGGCTTGATGGCGTAAATGTCAATGCCCATCTTGGAAACTGCAAAAAAAAAAACGAGGATGCTGGATGTAGGTAAGTACATACATACGTAGGTACGAATAGTTCTTAGTGAACATGCTGGAAAGCAGCTAACGTGGTACGGTTTACAAAACATTTTGTTAAAAAAAAATGAAACGTACCTTGAGTTTTACGAAGCTTAAAAATGGCCAATGAAAGCCTTGTACTCTATGACTTTGTTTGTTTAGATAGGTACTGTTACTTTGTCTGAAGGTATTGGCCCTGCCAATGATCTCCGCACTTGGTCGTGTACAGCTTCCAACACACAAGCACTGCAGCCTGCTCAGTGCTCACCTCTGGTGCACTGGTAGGTAGGGGAGAGTGGGGAAAGATGCCCAGGGTTTTGCTATGTCATATGTTATTCGAAAATGACGATCGGAAAGCAAAAACTTGGAGTTTCAACGGAAGCCGACATCATTTTTCTCGAAAAATATCACGCTTTCGTGCCTGAAATATGATAACTTTTTTTTGCTATTAAGCATTTTCCTGAAGAAGTGAAAGGGGGCATCTTACCCCACAGGGTGGGAAAGACGCCCCCTGGGGTTGGGGAAGATGCCCCCCTGCACTATAAGTGACAAATGGGCACGTGCATCGCCTGAACGAATCAGTAGTCCCTTCGAGCCTGCAGTAGACACCAAACGTCATCGTAAGGGCCATCAAAAGTAGTCGTAAGGGGCTTCAGAGGTCATCGTTAGGGCCATCATAGTCCAGCGCGGCCAAACAAGCCTCCGTGGTGGCGTTCGGAGACCACTGTGGGGCCCTTATAGGTCTTCATGATTCTTAACCCGCGCCCTGCTGGGGGTCCTGGATTTCCACGCCCTGCTGGGGGGGGGGTGTTTGAACACCCCCCCTTGTAACTCGGCTCCTGGGCCACGTAGCGATACGCGGAAGGCGGCGTTCGAAAGAGCGTAAAAAATAATGACGAAATCACTTCGGTCAATTTTTTGGTCAGGTCAAAGGTCAGGTCACCAGAGGTCATTGAAGGCAAAATTTCACCGATTTCCAGGTCGAATGTCGAAAATTTCCAAGAAGCTAACGCATAACTCGGGAACCAATAGAGCTACAGCGCCGCGGAAAAGTGCATTCGATAGCCCTATTAACGCCCTTTCTGAGTAATTCTCTCAGATTTGACCTAACGTCAACGGTTTTGCCTGCAGGGGGCAAAAACTGCAAAAATAGCCGATTTTTTCGGAAACAGTTTTTCTGCAATAACTTTTGACCCAAGCCTTGTACGAGCTTACTTTTACCGGCATCGTGTTCCTCACGTCAAGACGCATCGAATGAACTATAACTTGACCTTGAAAGGTCAACTTGAAAATTTGACCTCAGGTCAAGGTCATGACCTGACCGGAAAGGGTCATGTTGCATATCAGTCGATCCGTATCGTCGAGCTGAACACATCTAAGGCGTTTTCATCGCTCTAGCATGCCTCTATCAAAAGTTATTTGCGAAAAACTGTTAGATACCATTCGTGACCTAAGATGACCTCAGGGCATAAACAAGGGTCACGGACGCCATTTTCATGTTCAGTGTGTCTAAACCACTTGTAATTCAGTTTTTGGCAGTGTTTATAATGTCTTTCGTCCAAAAGAGGCGCATTTCAATTTTCTCCCATTGACTTATAATGGGGAGGTCGCAAAATTGACCTGACCTTAGGTCATCGATATCAAAATTCTGAGATATACATTTTGTACATGCTATTCCTCTTACCAATCGCTGAAAGTTTCAAAGCGATCGGTCACTCGGTGTAGCTATGACAGACATTGAAACTTTTTATGAGGTGAGGTCACTTCAAGTGACCTGGTGACCTGACCTTGAATGACCTTGGTCTGAAATTTTCACAACATGTGTAGAATCGATGTATGATGAGGTGTACCAAAAACGGCGGCGCTCCGCGCCGCCGTTTTTGAGATATTCGCGAAAAACCACAAGGGGGGGGGGGTGTTCAAACACACACCCCCCAGCAGGGCGCGGGTTAAGGGCCCTCGAGCCCATCGTGGGAACCTCAGATGCCAGCGCGGCCCGTGGAGCCAACGTGGGAGCCCTCAAAGGATGTCGTGAGAGGCCCTGGAGCCAATAATGGGGCCCACAGAGGCCGTCGTGAGGGCTCTCAGAGTCAGATGCCGCCCAAGAAGTCGCTGTGTGGGCCGAGAGACCGGCATGGGGAGCACCCGACCGTACTGGACTCTCAATAGTCCCAGATCGGCTTTTGTCTCTCATCACAAGTATGTAATAGATGATTTGATGGGCTGCTTGAAGGACAGCCTACGGATTTAGGGGGGCGTCTTTCCCCATCAGGACAGGGGGCATCTTACCCCAAGGTACCGAAGTAACATTAAATCAGTACAATTTGTTAGCCATAAAACTACACCCTGAAACAAACTGTTTGGGACACAGTACATGCATGTTAATGTATCACGACTATAGCAAGGGACGCAAAAATTATCTACCTTCTTTGATATTTACAATGTTTTGACACCAAAATATTTTTTGAAAGCAGCAAATAAAAAACATACAATCACCAGCCAGCCGTTGCCCAACTCAGCTTCGCAAATTCATTTGTGCAGTTAACAAGACAGGCTTCCGCTTTACGCTAAGAACATTAATTTCCAGGTTCGATTCTTTGTTTCCCCGCTAGAGGGGGTGGGGCGTCTTTCCCACCCTGGGCATCTTACCCCACTCTCCCCTATTCCGTCCGGTGCGTGCGTCTGGTCCACTTCTACAGGCTGCAGACGGAGACTGGTGCGTCGCTCGGTCCCGATCTCACCCCAGGCTGGCCTTGAGCGGGCAGGTTATCTGCCGTATCGCGCGGTGGATAGGGAGTCGCGAACATGCAAGTCACGGCCAGTGACCGCCCTGCCGACCACGCAGTCGCCTCTGCACCGCCGTCTTCCGACACGGCTAATCTGTCAGACGGTACAACGGCGGTCCACTCGAGCTCAGAGGTAGACACCGCCGCACGGGCCCGACCGAAAAGTGACTGATTGCGTAATGTGACTATCGAGTGCTCTGCTGCATGTATACGGAGATGAAGTGCAGATAAGCGGTCGTTCCTTAGAATGGTCAGTATTTGCACGTGACTGAGCTGAACTAATGCGTGATGTAGGTTAGGTACACAGAAATAGTTAGACGGCCGTATTTATGCTGATAGTTAGCTACCTATCACTGTTTACATGGTATGGACCAGAATAATATACCATTACCTAAAAACTCAGCATTTTTTAAGTTCAATATTTTGGTTGTTTTGTGCTATCTAAAGTAAGATTCAGCATATGCTACCATATCTCCTCACACCTTTCATATCTGCATATCACCGATTCAATCAAAAGTAAGGAAGACACAACAAAATATATTCTTATATAGTTTCTCAGCAAAGATGGTTGAGTTGAGGCGCAGTCACTTACTCGATGGCAGCGAGCTTATGTTTTTGTAAATGAAATTAAGTTAACAGGCCAGCAAACTTGTCTTGTTAATACCTACCTAATGTTGAGTTTATATGTAAAATAAGATATCAGTGCCATTCCTTTTCTCCGATGTTATGAATTGACCGTTGAAAAGAATCAATCATCATAGTGCGCAAATCTCGCTATAAAACACTGTTATGCTGCTTGTCCGTTTAATATTTCACCACTAATTGTAAAACATCGCAGTTACCAGCACGGAACATAGTGCAGTGTGCACAGAGCGACACTGCCTTTTAGCTCCTTTGGTGCCAAATAAATGAGAAAATTATAAATATTTACGACTCAATGTGTAACTATCGTAGATCAATAAATATATCGCACCGTCCAAAGCCCAACAAGTTTCCTCAGTCCTCACAAAAGTGCTTCACTGTCAAGTGTCGATAATATATTATAATTAAAATGCAATGTTTTATGACATTGCGCTGGTCGTCAGTGCTGTCCGGCCAGCAGCAGCAGCTTCTGCAGCAGGAGGGTCACCCTCTGCGACCCGGCGGAGGGCCGGTGCCGGTACACACACCGCCAGTACACCAGTACGCCCGTCACCAGGAAGGCCAGCACGGCCAGGTGGTCCAGCCGCGGCCCGTTCACCAGCGGCACGGCCATCAGCAGCACGGCCATCACCAGCACCAGCCACGGCACGGCCGTCGGCGCGCGGAACGGGCGCGGCGCGTCCGGCCGCGTGCGCCGCATCACCAGCAGTGCCACCATCGCCAGCCCGTAGAAAATCCACACCGTGAGGCTGGCGAACGTGATCAGCTTCTCGAAGTCGCCGTACGCCAGCATGGCTGATGAGACGAGCGTGTTGAATATGATGGCTGGAGCTGGCGTACGACTGGTGGTCTGAAGGAGCGCCAGTGGTCGCGCGAGGTGACCAGCGCGAGCGGCCGTGAACGACAGACGACTGGAGGCCATGATGGTGCCGTTCAGGGTGCCGTACACGGAGAGCGCAACGCAGAGCGGGATCAGCAGGCCGGCAGCGCTGCCCAGCGCGTGCTCAGCGAACGCCACGGCCGCCGCGGGCGTGGCGATTACCTCATCTGGCGAGAGTACGGTCAAGTAAGCTGTGTTCACCAGCAGGTAACTGAAGGTCACCAGCGGAACGCCGATGAACAGCGCTCGCGGCATGTCGCGCACCGGATTCGACATCTCCTCTGTGAGGAAGTTGAGGTTATTCCAGCCCTCGTACGCCCACAGGCAGGTGTAGAAGGCGGCAGTCAGGTCTACGATGGATACTCTCTCGCTGGGCATGCCGGCGGTCAGGTGTCGCGTGCCGCCCCGGACGATGAAGTACACCCCGCCCGCCACGATACCGATCATCACCACCAGTTTGGCGGCGGCGAATAGGTTGTTGATGGTCGCCGTCAGCCGGACGCTGTAGCTGTTGATGAAGGCGGACAGCGTGTTGGCACAGAGGGCCACCAGCGCGATGGCCAGGACGGGCGGGCGGCACTCTGCGCCGAACCAGGGCTGCACGCAGTATTCGGCCACGGCCAGGCTCTGGATGGCCGTGTTGGCCGGCCGTGACACCAGACACGTCATCCACGCGTACAAGAAGGCCGGCAGAGGCCCGAGGAACTCATGCAGCGGCCCGAAGGCGTGCAGCATGGCGGCGAACTCTCCGCCGGCGCTGGGCACCACGCAGCTGAGCTCCACGTAGGCGACTCCGGCGAGCAGACAGAGCAGGCCGCAGCTGGCCCAGATCAGCAGGGCCGGGAGCAGCGCGCCACCCGACAGAGCCAGCACCGTGCCCGCCGACATGAAGATGCCCGAACCGATCATGGTGCTGGTCATAATGGCTGAAACGGAGACGAGTCCGAGGGTGCGTCGCAGACAGACCGGCCCCGGCGGCTCGTCAGCGGTGGTTGTTGAGCCATTGGCGGTGGCGGAGCCGCTGGTGCACAGCGGAGCCGAGCTCTCAGTCCGTGACGGGATGCTATGGCCGTTACAGTTTTCATTGGTCAAGCTGGTCATCTGCGCAGGGCTGAAGAGCGGAGCACCGTTTGGTGTTTCACTGTCGACGAACGCTGGGTTGTCCATTGTTGGAGTCTATTATCTTAACGGAAGATAGCTTATCTACAAAGTTTCTTCTTTAGGTTGCAGAATTCCTAGAATGGACGTACAACTCGCTGCCCTTCGCCGAAGAATCACTGTCGCAGCCTCACCTAGGCTCTCTGGCCCTCTCACTACCAGACACAAACCTCTCCGTGCCTGCACGGAGCGCTTTTACCCCTCGCCAGCCCGGAACCACATGGTCAACTGGTGCAAACTAGACTGGCGGCGTCACCAGAGCCTTCTGGGTGCCGCTGATACCGGAGCCTCTCCTGGTTCGCCGGCTCACCTGGGTGTGCGGACCCTCGGCCTGCGATCGTTCCCACCCGGACGTCCTGATCACGAACGACTTGTGCCCTGTAACCCACCCGAAACCGCTCTCACGTGCCTTCTGCAATTCGCCCGAGGGACTGAAATGCGAGCCTCAAACTTGCTATGGTTCATGAAGTCGGTCGGGGCATGAAGCTACGGTTAGAGCTGGTCGCAAGCCGGCGAATACCAGAAACGGAGATGCGATAAGGAATTTGCATTACTTAGCATTTGCCAGTTAAAAAAGAATACAATAGAGTGGATTCGGTACTCAGCGCCATTAGCGTGAGGACACTACTACCAAGCTATATGGTTTAACATGTTACTACATAATTACAACACATATTATTTGGCAAGAGCAGCAATAGGCATCATGACTCTTCGATGGGTTAGCCAATAAATGCTGGCTGTCTACAGGGCTCTGTCTTCGGACCACTACTCCCACTCATCATGCAATATGAAGCATCCAAACTAAGAAGTCCATAAATTGTCTTTCTTCCGAATTCAGTCTTATGCCATACTCCTAAAATGATTAATCCGTTTAGCCAGATGATCCCACAGTTTATGATGTAGGCAAATTCATTATTAGTTAATCATTTGGTAGTTATTTACAATAAATATATATGTGCTGTAGGCAGGGCTGCGGAGTCGGAGTCGGAGTCGGAGTCGGAGTCGGAGTCGGTCGGAGTCGACAGTTGTGACCGGAGTCGGAGTCGGAGTCGGAGTCGATTTTAGAAACCCGAGCCGGAGTCGGAGTCGGAGTCACCGAAAATCTGTCGACTCCGCAGCCCTGCTAGGTCTGCGGAGTCGGAGTCGGGAGTTGGAGTCGGTCGGAGTCGACAATTCTGCCCGGAGTCGGAGTCGGAGTCGGAGCTGGTTTTTGAAAGCCGGAGTGGGAGTCGGAGTCGGAGTCGCCGAAAATCCATGCGCAGCCCTGGCTGTAGGTACCATATATAAAATGAATCATGCTATATACGTGTGTACAGTGTAGGTACTAATATTTTCAATTTTGCAAAACAAGCAATTAAGCAAGTAGGTACATACGAAGCTGAAAGGATGTGTAGCTAATTTGGGAAACGTAAGGAACTATACGCTAGCTAAGCCCCTAAACCCCTCCGTCATCTAAACGCTGGTGCACTTTTATCTATTCTCTCGTGTCTTCGTCTTTGGGGAAAATTCTTGCGGTTGAATTGGTAGCTGTGACTATAATGAATTCGGCCATTTGCTATTTAGGTATATGTAGGTAGAAAACAGGAGAAAATTAGCTGGTATACAAAGTTTAAAGCGTGATAATCATAGCAATTCTTCGTTTTAACTAAGTACTAACGCACATACTGGTAAGTTCTTGAGACCTTATTGGTGCTTCCTTGGCGAAATGCTATCGATGACGGGAGCATTTTCAGTCAGCACAGCATTCAATCCGTCATTTTACTTGTCACGGCATTGGCCGCTCCCTTCCATATAGCTCCGTTCAATAGCAGGCGAGACAGCCCGAGTCAGGAGCGTGGGCGGCCCGCCGCCTCGTTCAGCCAAGGCCGCAGCTAGAGCGTTCGTTTGTATTTCTATTTCTGAAGTGCCAGTGACCAACAAAGTGCCACGTTGGCATGAGTCGCACCTAGCCAAGGTCGATTTCTGCATGTTCTGCGTGTTGTACCATAGAAAGCCTGTTGACGCAGCCGAGGGTCGCGGTCGCTGGGTAAACGTGGTGTCGACGACAAAGTCACGCGACATGACTCATGATGTGCATTGTGTATTTAAGAAGCGTTTGCGGTGACTGGCAGGACGAACCTAAACTTGTGGCTTGTTGACCGTCACAATATTGTTTCCGTCTTTAGTCATGCCTAGACGGCATACGCTTACCAGCCAGTGGCAAATAGGCACACAAACTTGCGATGGTCGACAGATGCTAGGCACGTCTTCACCACAGTCGCTGTAGCATAGTCATAGCCTGGGCGTAATGATGCCTAAGCAATTAATAATTAATCTCAAGGATCGCACGAGGTTAACACGCGCACCGACGGGGGGGGCGGATATCCGCCCCCCCCCTGAGGTTTTTCGCGAATAGCGGGAAAACCGCGGCGCGTAGCGCCGCGAAATTTGGTACGACTATTCCCCCATCAATTTTACACATGGTGTGCAAGTTTGAACCTCCTAACTTTAACCCTCGCGGGCCCGGGGGCGTTTTTCGCCCCCCTTGCGAATATTTGCGATAACTCCCGAACGCTTAGGGATAGGAAGGCGAAACTTTCAGTACCTTTTCTCCCATCAATTTGACATCTTCTGAAGTAAAAAGTTTGGACCTAGCCCCCTTGATGACGTCACAAGGTCCATTTTTCTAGACCCCTGCACGGCAAACTTCGGCGTCACAGACGCAAACTTCAAATAGCTGCTAAAAATAGAGTTTTAGAGATAAAGACAAATTACGAGCACGGCTGTGTAGCGTTTGACCTAGAGAAAAATAAAAAAAATAGTTTTGGTGACCTGAGGTCAGAGGTCAGGTCAACGACCCCGAAAAGTGGTTTTAGTTTTTCGCAAATAACTTCGACAAAAATGGTTCTAGAGCTACGGCAGTGGTACCATCGCATTCGCCTTGTCAAGCCGCGTCGAATGGTATATATTTTGTTCGGAAAAGGTCAAGTTTCATGTTGACCTCATGTGACCTCGAATGACCTCTGGTTGACCTTGACACATGAAAGGTCGTTTATGATGGATTTGTACCCGCTGATCACGAATCTGGCATCTATTTTCCTCTAAGCCTTCCTTTACAGCTTCCGGATGGCAAAATTGTCTTATTTATTATTAGGGGAAGGTGGGGTAAGACGGCCCAGCGGGGCAAGACGGACCACCAGCCCTCCCGGCTGAACCGCTGCTGGTATCTACTGCTTTATGCACTCACTATGTTTGTTTTCCTTCGTAACAATGGCCACCTTGAGCTCATGCTGCTAGGATGCATAGCTTTTGAGTTATTGAGAAAAATGTTGTTTTTCGTCAAACCGATCTAATATAAGAGGTCTACGGGTGGTTCAATTACGGCGCCTTTCTTGCATGATTAGTTTCTATTTTGCACTTAACTGTGAAGAACAAAGTTATAAACTTAGTTATAGTCACACTTTAGGAAAGGCAAGGTTTTGCAATGTTGGGCTATTTGACATATACGTCATGATAATGAAAGAATTTAGATTTGAGGTAAGACGGACCACTGTGGTCCATCTTACCCTGTGGTGGTCCATTGTACCCTGCATACCTATGGAAAGTTCTTTTCCAAAACATTGACACAAGTTTAAGTAAGCTAATTTTTCAGGAAGGAATCTTTGTTGCATGTGAGCCATGCATGCAAGTGCTCAGTTAGCATGCATTCATGCCAAACGACAATCAACACACATGTTCCCAGCTTTTAGCTGCACTTCCATCACACATGAGTAAAGAATAAAGGCTCATTTTGTTATTTTACCATTCTGGTTATTTTTTCTTACAAGAGTACAGAGCAGAAGTGTAACACACATGAACGGATAGCAGGCACTGCTGGGTGGTCCGTCTTACCCCACGTTTTTTCTTGTCTCAGTTTTTGACATGTCCCTCTTTAAGAGCATCCACCACCTAGATGTCTTTAATTTGAAATTTAGTCTTTACACATATCAACAGAGGAAGGATTGAACATTCCTAAGACTATAAATAATATGAATTACGAGAGCAGTGTAGCAAGATATGCGACCTCAAACCTTAGCTGGTCCGTCTTACCCCACCTTCCCCTACTAACTTGAATCAGTGAAATAGCCTCTAGCAGGGATACTCTTCTGTGACCTTGACCTTTGAGCAGCCTTGTATCGTAAGATGAACCACAAATAGGGAACTGATAAGCCTCAAAACATTTCAAAACATCTTGGAAGTTAGCACGCAAGATGTGCGAAAAAGTGCCAAGTTTGAGGTCAATTTTGAGCGTGACCTTGACCTTGACCTTTAATTTGGAACACATTTTCAGAATCCTCAGATTCTCTTCTTTCGTTTGACACCCAATTTTGCCGGTTTGATGCAGCCTGCCGTCCTCTAGAAGGCTTACTTTGAGATCACTACACATGTGCCGGCTTTGGCCTTTGACCTTGACCTCTGACCTTGAAAATTGACCTGAGGTCAAAAATTTTAGGTGCATTAGAATCGTCTCGTAAGGACCTTTCGTTTGGTATCGCTTTTGTTTCCGTAGCTCCCTTATTTACAGAGTTAGACAGGGGGGCGAAAAACGCCCCCCCCGGGCTGCGGTGGTTGGGATTACCCCCGGGCCCGGCCGGGTTAAAGGTCAGGTCACCAGGTCATTTTGAGTGACCCAACCTCAAGTCACTTTTTTGCAACTTTGCCACCGTGCCAGAGCTACAGTAGATGTCGGAGACCTTTGAAAGTCGCAGGATGTTATTGGTCATTAGTAGCTACAATATGTTTATCTCGGAATTTTGATATCGGTGACCTAAGGTCAGGTCAATTTCGCGACCTCTCCATTATAAGTCAATGGGGAAAAAAATCAACTCCCTGTTTTTACCACTAAAACGGGTCGGAATGGCCCCATATACCATACCTACATGACTTCATATACGATCAACCTTCACTACCTTGAGGTCTGTTTTGCTGTTGGGCAGCTGTAAGGTCATGTGACGTCATCAAAGGTCACCAGCGGTTTTTTACCAATAACTCCGTACAGGAACAAGATATAGCCGCGCAGATGGCCTCATTGTGTTCAGCTCGTCAAGACGCATCGAATGATATACATGATGACCTCGAGGTCACGTGACCTGAGGTCAACCTTTGACCTTGACCTTTCGAGGTCAACATATATATCATTCGATGCGGATTGACGAGAGGATCACGATAATGCCCTTAGTTTGTTCCTATCTTGACTAATTCGAAAGTTATTCGAGAAAAACTCTCCATATCTAGCGCCGCCATTTTGACTTTTTTGACCCCTGTGACGTCATCTTTGACCTGACCTGAAAATGACCTTTGTAAAAATTGTAGACCTTGGCCGTGCATATCCGATGCCGTTTACCGCTTGTCGCTATCTTGCTCCGTTCTCAAGATCTCAGGGGGGGGGGCGGTCATCCGCCCCCCCCCCCCCGTCGGTACGAAGTTGGCGCAGACCCTCGTCGGTGCGCGGGTTAAGACCAAAGAAATAACCAAAGCAAGCTGGTTCGCTGTGGTATACACCATTCATCGTTTAGTTATAGATTTATCGGCGACCATACTTTTTATCACTCAATCTCCTGTAGCCAATTTATCAGTGACCAAACCTTTTATCGTCAATAGCTCCAGTGCAGGCACATCACTTTCTTTTGACTGTGTCTAGGTGTGCCCATTTCCAGCATCACATCGAGCGCATATGTTTCTTTGAAGTCGTCCCTGCGACTCTGTTGTTATTGAACTGCAGCCATTGCCGCTCGGGTGACTCCGGACAATGAGGCTCATCATCGACAACAACGGAATTGGATCTTCGATCATAATCTGCTGTGCTGCCACAACTCTTGGAGGTCGCGATCCCTGCAGCTTTTCGGGCCAATTCACTGGTGCGAGATTCTTTAGATCCCGTGTAAGCAAGCTGTTATTGGTATTTGTCAGGGACTGTGCTTAGTCTATTAAATTTTGATAAACCTTTTACATCCGTTATGATATACGACCCCTGCCATCCATCACAACAAATGTTCATGTTTTACATGCAACACAATTATGAACCGCATGCTAGTGCTGCATGACAAATTGCGTTCCGGTAAAGCCGTTCTAATTTTAACGGTCTTGGTTGTACCATAGGCTTAACTAAGAGAGAGCGAGTCGTGTCGGTGGGACACTCGCTCAGCTCGCTCCGGAAGCGTCCACGAAGACGGAAGGAGTGGGCTTCTTTCTTCCGGCAGGCCGAGGCTGAACATTAAAGTGAGTAGCTACCGGCAAGAGTTAATAATTCTCCAACAGCCACCTTAAATTGTGGTACTTCATTCAACGTGATGTATTTAAATTTCATAATTTCCGCTGACCGCTAGAATTACCCCGCATTCCATCACCATGCATCCGGGTTTGTAAGACCACCCTCTTTACAGCCCGTTCGCTCACCATCATAACACATTCCGCACTCGGGAACAGCCCGGCAATGTATCGCAGCCGGCGGGCGGCGGCGGGCAGCCGCCGGGTCCGGCGGGCCTTTGTGCCCTCGGTGACAGCCGGAGCGGGCGCTGATGGGTTGACCTCTGCTGTGTGCCGGCTCCACTCCGATAGAGCGGACCGTCTGCCGGCGACAGGCCGCCGCCCGACCTCTCGCTCCGACGGCCGACCATGATCGCAGTCATCACTCACGACCGCCGACTGCCGGCCGGCCGGCCGGCTGCAGCGCGAGCGACCCCGTCGCCAGCGGCGAGCCCGACGGGCTGAGAGGCCCCCGGCGGGACGGCACGGTTGTCCATGGGTGGTCTGTACGGTAAACGGTCGGGTTTATTGTATTCTGGAATGTAGTCACACGCGCGCATCCTTCAGCGAAGACACGGGAGCGAAGTTTGTGTGACCACCCCGACCTTGACGGGTGACGTTCATGTGGCCAGTGATGAAAATTCGCTGACAGTCTCGTGCACTGATCTGAATTGACGATTTATTTACATACATGTGTCGTACAGTAAATGAATATCACATACATTCAGGATCATTGTCATCGCCGTCGTCAGCTTATTTTTTTTTTTCGAACTACTCCGCCACCCATTATTAGGTGACCAGGAGTGCCCCCACCCTCAGCCCAGCGACTCACAGCACCTTACGTTAACACCAGACAAAAATAAAAAAGGATAAGTCGCGGCACTCCCAGCTAGGAAAATTGAAAAAAAAAACAAAGTAAGCAAAAGAAGTGCGGGAACCGGTTAATAAATAAAGAGAGCCAAAGTAGTCATTGCTGAAAGCAGCGGATGACTTTTCTACTACATCTAAGAAAGAAGTCATTCATACATGCATACATAATTGGTTAGTAGAGTGCATTCAGCCTTTCACTCCTAGAAGAAAAATCAGCAAATGGCAATCCAGTGGGGAAACATTTCTGGTCAATTCGAGCGCAGGTCAACAGCCAGACTTTCTAGGGCCCACCAGCTAAGCAGGGCTTGTTGCTGATGGACCCCTTCAAGTCCGGCGTTCCATTTGAGTGGGGACGTATCTCCTGTGTTGATAATCACAAAGGTAGGTTACATTATCAACACATCATTGTCAGCCTAGCCCAATAATAAATGCACCAATATGTCCATTTATTATTGGGCCACTTGTCGAGATGTTAAGCACTTTGTATGAAAAGTACTAGGTAAGCGTGTGTATTACGCTATTTAGGTATGTATTGCTATTTATTATCATGTTCTTGTTGTTTTTTCTTATTGTAAGATTTAACATATTTTCATATTTATTTATAGGTATATTTACGAGGATACTTAGGGGAGAGCGGGGAGAGTTGTATCATGTCCAAGTTGTATCAGGGCGAATTGTGCCAAACTTATCCAATGGATGGCGCTCGCGACACGACCAGCCGACGAGGTTTTCCGGGCGCCATCTTTCCCTGTTCTGTCTTGTGGCTGAGTGGACGCGTCTCGAGGTGAGAGCCGATTTTATGTTTTTTTAATGTCATTCTAAAAAAACAAGTTGCAAGAAAATGTGTGTTCTGGGCATTTAGATGTGCACGAATTTGAAAGATCTCCGTAGCGGTGGTGAGGGTAGGTTCTAAGGCTGCGTGAGTGAAAACGGATTTCTCCAGCTGTCCGCTGTTTTTTTAGCACGAGGATGTTTTTTCCAAGATGGCGGCTAGGTACATGTTGTATCAGAGCCGGGTGGGGTATGTTGTAACATGTATGTATGTATGTATGTATGGGTATGTTGCTTTTGATCGCGAAAGCTAAGCCCTGGCTCGCGTTTGTAGGTAGCTAGTCAATGCTCGTTCCATTTCGGCACAATGTGTTGGCTTCTTTGCTCTTAACGGGCCACTTTTGCGTCTAGTCTGTTGATGTTTCGTTCGGATTGCATTGACCAAAGTTTGGTCTAATAAAGTGAAGCCTTTGAGCATACCTATACATTGTATTAACCCCATTTAATGTTGTTGTTATGTTCAAAACCAGTAGCAAGCACACTCCCTGAAACGTGAAATAGTGATACAAATTACCCCACCATGTGATACAACTCACCCAAGCCATGGGGCAAGTTGTATCAAAAACATTGTTCTATTCGGGAGACCGTAGAAGAAAAACTGGTAGAGGTAGCGGAAAAGTTACTTTGCACAAAAAAGCAGAAGAATCAAGGAAGCGGATGGTATGGAAATAATGAGTTTATCACGGATAGTTACGAGGTTATGGGTCTCGGAGTAAAAACTGATACAACCCACCCCACTCTCCCCTAGTACCCAGGATTACTTAACTAATACTTTTGCTAATACTTCACTTAAACTTTTGATAAGTACTTTTGCTTAGTACTCACTAAGTAAGATATTCTTTACATATTTTTTGAAAGTGTTTTTCGATTGAGGTACTTCTTCTAATAGAATATCCTTAGCTATTAAGTCATTCCAGAGTTTGGGTCCGATGCAAGGAAATGAGTAGAGCCTGTAATTTTTTGTTGAAAAAACAGGTTGAAAATGATGGATATTTCTTGTCTGATGGATAGGGTCAGTTGAAAGATGAAGTAATCGTCTTACAGAGACTGGTAATTCCTGCATTATGTACTTATGCATGATAAGCATTATTTGAAGTTTGGCTACGTCTTTAATTTTAAGAATACTATATTTTTTTAAATATTGGGGTAGCACTTTGTGGTGGGAAAATACCTTCAATTAGTCTCATGAACCTTTTTTGCAGAATTACCAGCCTTTGAAGGTGGTTTTCATAGTTGGAACCCCAAATGAAACAGCAGTAGTTGATATTAGGAAAAATCAAAGAATAATATAATTGAATGAGCTGCTGTTTTGGGATAAAGCGTCTAGCTCTTGCAATCATTCCAATGTTTCTGCTGATAATTTTACATATGCTACTGATATGAGATGTGAATTTGAGGTCAGAGTCAATAAGGATTCCTAAATATTTCACTGTTTTCATTTCAACTACTGCTGTGTTTCTAATGTAAATGTTAAACTTTTCAGCAGTTCTCCGTTTTGAATATACTTGGAGAAATGTTTTTGATGGGTTCACTGTGAGGTAGTTTGCTTCTAGCCATTCAGATATTTTTGACAGGGCTGCATTTGTTATTTCTTGAAGTGTTTCTCTGTTTTTATGTTTGAAAAATATTGCAGTATCATCTGCATACAACATAAGTTGCCCTTCAATTGGAAGATTTGCAATGTCATTTAAGTATAGAATGAAGAGGAGTGGTCCAAGAATTGACCCCTGCGGCACTCCTATTTTTATTTCTCGTTCAGTTGACTTGACCCCTTCTATCTGTACCACTTGAAATCTGTTTGTTAAGTATGATTTGATTGTTTTTAGAATATTTCCTCGAAAACCCATTTTGTTTAACTTTTCTAGTAGTATTTGGTGTTCTACAGTGTCAAATGCTTTTGAAAGGTCAAGAAAGACACCTGCTATAATGTTATTAGTTTCCAGTGCTTCAGTTATGTAGTCTTGAATAAGCATGACTGGCATGTAGGTAGAGTTATTTTTCCTGAATCCAAATTGATTGTCTGAGAGAATGTGTCTGCTTGTTGCAAAGTCTGTCAGTTGGTAGTGGATAACCTTCTCTAATATTTTTGAAATTATTGGCAAAATGCTTATTGGTCTGTAGTTAGATAAGCTATTATGATCTCCACTTTTGAATATTGGCTTCACAGATGCTATTTTTAAGGGATCTGGGAAGGTTCCTGTTGAGAGGCATAGGTTGAAGAAATAAGTAAGCTTTGAAAGGATAGGTTTGTAAGAATGTTTCAATATTTTTGAATTGATTCCATCAATTCCAGCACCAACATCTTTAAGCTGTTTAATTATTTGTTCCACTTTATCATCAGTGACACTAGAAAAGTTAGTCATTTCTCCTTCTGTCTCTCGAACATTTTCTAAGGGATTTGTGTTGTTACAAGGAATATTTTGTTTCAACTTTTCCCCTATTTCTGTGAAAAATTTGTTGAAACTTTCAGCCATTGACATCATTTCTTGACCGCTATTCTCAGTGTTGTTTAGTGTTTCACCTGGCAAAATATCACATTTACTTTTTTGTTTTAGAAGTTCATTTAATGTTTCCCATGTCTTTTTGGGGTTCCTGTTGTTTTTTTGAAATTCTGCTTCATAGTAGGCCTTCTTTGAGTTTGTAATTGCCCTATTTAGACAGTTTCGATATTTGTTGTATTGTGCTATATTGTATGAATTAGGATTTTTAAGTTTGTTCACAAACATTTTGTTTTTGTGATTGATGGAACAGAGTATAGCTGGGGTCATCCATGGTTTTATGAAGTTATTTTTTCTTGAGCATGTTATGGTTTTTGAACACATAGCAATGCCGTCCTTGTATGCTTGTATAATCTGTATGCAGGCCAGTTCAGGATCTGTTTGAGTGGTGAGATCATCAAGACTCTCTATTAGGTGGCCCTTCAGGTGTTCAATTTTATTGTAATCAAATACTGTTCTTTCCTTATCCTTCTTTTCTAATATTTTATTTTCAACATTTGCAGTTGTAAAGATTACAAGGTGGTCTGAAAGGTCTGTTACAATTACCCCTGGTACTACTATTTTAGACAAGTCATTTGTGAAGATATTATCAATAAGAGTACTTGAGGTTGGGGTAATGCGGGTAGCTTTAGAGATAGTTGGCAAAAATCCAAAACTGCACATCAATGTAAAAAATGATTCATTTGCAGAATTATTATTAATTGAGAATAAATCAAAATTGAAGTCACCTGCAATGAATGCAAGCATGTTTAGTGCGGTTAAGGCGGAAAGAAACTGTTCCATTTCAAGAAGAAATTCCCATTCATTATCAGGGGGTCGGTAAATTTGACAAATAAGGAAAGATGGCTTGTTTCCATTAGTTACCTGTAAGGTAACTACTTCTGCTGTTTTGAATTCATGTAGTATTATCTTTTGGATGCCAGTGAAATATTTGTCATAAGCGAAAATTGCTGATCCCCCTCCTACTTTAGTTTCTCTGCTTTTGTAGAAAGCCATATATTCATCCCCTAAGCAAAACTTATTTTCTATTTTTGGATTGAGCCAGGTCTCTGAAATGCATACAAATGCCATCTTCTGGTCTATTTGTGCCAAAAATGTTACAATTTCATCAAGTTTATTTACCATTGAACGTGCGTTTATATGGATGATAGAAATGTTATTTTCAAAACAGTTCAGGCTTCTCACCTTGGTACATTCATGAAATTTGCAGCTGGTCCTGACCTTATCATATTGGGAATGAGTCGTGGATATGTTGCTTATATCATTTATGAAGGGATCAAAGGTTAAATTATAAAGATCAGATAAGGTTGACTCGTCAGCCAGCGTACCAGTTACCGCGATAGATAAGAAAAACTACGCTCAAATGTACTACGCGTATCACCACTTGTTTGTAGCACTACTGATTGAGGTGCCTCTGAGGAAGAGGAATAATTGTATTGTGTTATTTGTTTGTTTCTCTTGTTGTAACTACAATAGTACAACATTTGGGCAGTAATCTTTCCAAGGTATTTTATGAAAATTCAAAACCTGCTTTTATATTCAGTATTATCACAAAATGCCAAATAATTGTAATGAGCAAAGTGAAAGGAAAGATAAAAGTGATGTTTGCCAGTAGACAAATCTGGATGACGAAATACGTTTTACCCACTGAACTCTATTATCGGGGTTACATGAGCACAGTAAATACGTATTTAGCCGCTAATTCGAATTAGGAACGCATTACCGACTCATGTAGCCACCTGCTAGTACGAATCGGCGATCCGATCCGCGGTTACATGAGCAAAGCAAATACGTATCACGATCGGATTCACCGCTAATGCGAATCAGGAGCGTACTACCGACTCATGTATCCACCTGCTAATACGAATCGGCGGTCCAAACAAAATCCGCTGAGAAAGAGGCTTAGAAGCGAATAGGACCAAGATACGTATTACAGGAACTATTTCTTTCCAAAAAGAAACATTAAAATGCAAAATAATAGGTATTTTTTTCATTTGCTTCTTTTGAAATAATAATTAAAAAAATATATCGGTATTTTGTCAATAAATATAGTGAAAACCAAAAAGAAAATATCAAAGTACTTTCAGTTGAAACATTTTTCTGACAGCACTACAGACGAATCAAGAGAGGCAAGTGCCCAATGAGTCAAAGCAAGACAACTTTATGTTCAACTTTTTTTTGTTAAGTTAATTGAGGATGTTCTGAGCAGATTAAATGCAAAAAAGACATGAGATATTAAATTTTTAATTCAGTCACCTCTTTTGCTACGGAAGTGCGCCACATTTGTATGCTATTCCGTTTGTAATGCGCATCGGGCCGAGAGCCAAACTAGACCCGTTTGACGTCACTGATACGAATTTGCTCTTGTAGTCGGTGCACTGAATGCGTTCTTGGGGAGCTGATGCGAATTAGCGATAGTGCGTATTTGGAACGGATCGCTCATGTAACCGAAACGTCCGAGGCACACGATTCGGGCCGTATTTCACAAGAACTATTCTTTGCTGACTGGAAGCGTCAAAATGCAAAATACTAAGCATTTTTTTTATTGGCTGCCTCGTAGAAAATAACAAAAAAAATGTTGGTATTTTGGTTTAGTCTTTGCATGTGAAATAAAATGAATGAAATATTTTGATAGATAATTTTTTCTGACCACCCTGCTGTCGCTGCATGGCGAATCAGTGCCCATTGACTTAAAACAAGAAAACTTTGTTTTCATTTTTTGATTTCATGTTAATTTTAAATGTTTTTGAGCCTATCAAATGATATAATTATTTAAAATTTAGCTCAGTCGTCCCGGTAAATGCCGCAACTGCGCCATGACTGTACGCTAATCCTATTCCGTTTGTGATGCGAATTACCGGCCGTCGAGGAGTCAGCCCGGGTGAGCCAAACAAGATCCGTTTGACGTAGATAAAACGAATTAGTCTCATGTAACCGGTGCCGTAGATCCGTTTGTGGGGAGCTGATGCGCATTAGCGTAGTGCGTATTTGGAACGGATCGCTCATGTAACCCCGGTATATAATGTGGAATGCGCATCGGCCGCCAAATGGTGTCCAACGGTGCCGCCATATTGCGCAGACCAGAAAGCGGCCGCCGCCTGTGCTGGGGAATAGGGAATTCGGGACCTCGATTTACGTTTGCGGTCGCTGCATCCGTTACGCTCAAGCTATGTGGACACGGAACCCGGCATCTTACGCAGAATTGAGTGGAGAACAAGATGAAATCCTAAAAAATCATCAGCTATAAGGAACTAATACGTTAAACCCTTATAAGTCAATGGGGAAATATGAAAATTGTTATTTTGGCGCCGAGAATGATCTGAAACTATCTCAAGCATATAAAATCATGATTTCATGCACTCTTTGCAAGGTTCTATGCTTCATATTTGCATTGTTGCCCTTGCGTGACGTCATTTGTGACGTCACAAGGGTCACCATTTTTCTTCAATAACTCCCGATCAAATTGAGCTAGCGAGTCGGGAAAGCCACCAATGGACTCAGGAAGACCTGCCGAATCGAATGATATGCGACATGACCTCTTTCGACCAACATCGTGACCTGGGGGTGCTGACCTGACCTTGACCTGAGGTCAACACCCTAAGTTGACCTGACCCGAACAAAAAGTATACCACTCGATGCGCCTGAGCTAGCTGAACACGATGATGCCAAAATCGCGGCTCTACGGCCATTTTTGGCCAAGTTATTTACGAAAAACCGAACCCGTGCCTTAGATCACTTGACCTGACCTCAGAGGTCACCGGTTGACCTGAGACCCTTACAGCGGGTTCCTACCAGTCACTCTGCATTATACTTTGCCGCATACGACCACTTTACCGCTTAATTCTAGTTTAATTAGCGGTGCATTAGCGAGGTGGGTTCAATCAACCCCCTCGGCCGGGGCAAATGTAGGTCAGGCGAGTAAATTTGAGGAATTCTGAAGATACGATCGTGTTCCCCACTCAATTCTGCGTAAGATGCCGGGTTCCGTATCTACGTAACTTGAACGTAACGGATACGGCGGCCGCAAACGTAAATCGAGGTCCCGAATTCCCTATTCCTCAACACAAGCGGCAGCCGGTTTCTGGTCTGCGCAATATGGCCGCCACCCATGGGCGGCGCCACCGGGGGGGACGGGGGGGACAGGTCCCCCGCTATCGAAAGTTAGGGGGTACAGTACCCCCCTATCGGCGAGGCCCGTTCAATAGTTGATAATAATGCATTATAGAGCTATCCGTCGCATGTAATGCATCGTTGGTTAATCAAGGCAGGTTCTGAATAAAGATTGCTGTTGGGATGCATCGCAGGGGGTCCTGGCCATCTGCAAAAGGTGTGGAGCTGTGATGCCTGTAGTTATAAGGTGATCGGCAGCCGCAGGGCCTCGGGGATCGTGCCCCCTTTTTGGGGCGCCAGGCAGGGTTATTACTTATTACCTCCCCACCCCACTGCCAGACCCCATTGCCGATAAAACCAAGTTCACTGAAATTCCATAGATTTCCGTTACTATATGAAAATTTTCCATTCCTAATTAGTCAAATTCAAGCATGGCAGTTCTACCACAGGAACCATTTGAAATCTATGCCATTTAACCCCAGCACTTGTGGAATGTGGGGAGAAGTGTTCGGATAGATCACAGGCAGGACCAAAAAAGCACGCAGTAGCCCAAGACCTTATAATTGGATATAGCATCGGCTCCCTCTCGTCAAGGGGTTCGATAGCACTCGTTTTTTTTTTCTGCAAAACTAAGTTCGGTCGGCGGCCGAACGGCTGGGGGTCTAACCCCATCCCTTCCCTTCTTACGTCAGCGGCTGTGAAAATGCCATTACCAGCTGTTGAAACATGGCAGTTGCTTTTGCACGAGTGCACGAAAGGGTTTTAGGTCCGTGATACGTGAAAGGTTCTACATGAAAATTGAGATACACCAGCTTATCAAATTGTGCTCACTGATGGTGCGCTCGGTTTTACCTTGACTAGTCTTTGAATTCTGGGGTGAAACAGACCAGTCAAGAAACCTGTTCCATAAGGAGAGCCACTAATGCTAAAGAGATGTGGGATGAGGTTTCCAGAGACCTTCATTACCTCCCAAAGGGGGTGCCCCGCCATTTGCCAATCCCTGCTGTAGTTGTTACGATTGGAGAGTGAATATGAGAACGATGCAGGTCGTGCCAGCTCGATCATGACGAACACAATGGTGCCGACATCACAGCTCTACTGCCATTTTTGACGAAGTTAATCAACAAGCACCGGAATTCTACCCTGGGGCATTTCACCTGCAGAGGTCACCGGACCTGAGACCCTTTCACTCAATTTTTTCAACGGTGCATGCGCTCGTTTTTCCCGCGAAGCTCTTGGCAAGTAAAATCCATCAGAAAGTGTGATCAAATAACGGCTGGTGACCTTCCGTGACCTAGCATGACCTTTTGAATGACCACCGATGACATGACCACTGACGGCTAGCCATTAGCTGCACCCTGCCCGTTGCATATGGATCAGGTGGTGATGTCATGATTCTGAAATTATATTGCAGTTTTGGCGCACTTATCAGAGCAGAAGACATTCCCACTTTTCCTCCATGACTATATGATGGTGAAGCCCTGAAGCTGACCAGACGTAAGATCGAAAATTTGAAAGTACGAAACGTAAGAATAGCTGGCACTGCTACTCATACCTAAGCAATTCGCAGCTTGTAGGAAACCAGCTTTGAGTTGGCAAGACTGCAAATTTTGATTTAGAGGCAAGGATGCTTGAAAAGGTGATCGATCTTAGGTGTCCTAGGATAAGTTTGGAAACGGGATGCACCATTCGATGTGTTTTGGGCCTTGCCAAGCTTCGCGGCGTTACGTGCCTCGTTTTTTTTTTTGCATACACGATCAGTATCTACTTTTGGGATTTTCGATTTTCGGTCCCCGTCCCCCCCTATCGAAAACCCGTGGCGCCGCCCCTGCCGCCACCGTTAGACACTACGGCCAATAGGGTTGAAGCGGCATTGCTCCCCTGTGGTTTTACCTTACCCATTCATAAGGAATATGTAAATTAGGGAAGCACGTGTTTTGTAGTACCAGCCAAGGTCTCGTGTGTAAATTGTAATGTGGGGCTGTGTAGGTACCAGTGGTCAGGCCCATGCCGTCCCCTATCTCTCTGCGTGTCCACTAACACGAATGACGTCACGCATGTGGGCGGAGCTATGGGCGGAGCCTAACGCACGCGGCAGTCCAAGCCGCCATATTTGAATTTATATTTTAATAGAATCTCGCCGATATTTTGGGTGAAGTCAATTTATATGGATAGCTTGGTGACAGTTTAGCTATACGAATAATAATTTATTACGGATGTGCGTATATTCAGCTTGGAATTGCAATTAAAGTTCCGCACCGCATAGATTCGAACTCGGGACCTTTGGAATACTGCGCGGGCACGCTAACCACTACACTACCGCGACCGCCCGGCGGCCGGCGGCAGGGAGGCTGCGGAGACATGGGGGGACATTTTACGTTTTTGTGAAAAAAGCAAAAGATTTAGCGAAAAACACGTAATAGATAACTTGCAGAAAATTGTCTGCTCTTTCAGATAAGATACTTAGGTTTGATATATCTTGTGCAGACTTTATTCTACAGTGCTTCGAAAATCGCTCATTTACATGGGGATTGAACGGGGCTTCGAGACTTGACTCCAAATGACGTCACGAGCTGACGTCACGAAAAGGTAGAATCGCCGGACGACCCTACCTGGTATATAGGGCCTTGCCAGTGGCTGGCAGGGGATGATAGAAGAAAGGTAATACCAATACCTTACTATGTTATTAAATGTGTTTTATATTAATTTCAATGTTTCAAACTTGTTTGAGGCTAATTCATTGGGTGAAAGTTTATGTCTGCATTAAGGTGACATGTGTTCGGTTGATTCAAATCAAAATGAAATCAGCCACAAAATGGCCATGCATATGATATTGCAAACATTCACCAGAGGAGGCTGAGACACGTTTAAACATTAGCAAGGACAAGGGACTTAAGGTAGGTCAGTGTGTGTGTGGGGGGGGGGGGGCTGATGATTTGAGACATGCTGGTGAGCAGAGGATAGCCTGTTTTTATTTTTAAAGAACATCCTGAGGTAAGAGAAGCAGGCAGGTCCCTGGCATAGCTCATCAATTTCACCTGAATGATCATAGAAGGAAAAGCTATTTCAAAAGCAAAACTATAGGCTTCTATTTACAATACTCTTTTATACCAGCACTCAGCTAAAACTTGTATCGCTCAGTCAGGGGAATTGCTCTGTGCTTACTGTTGAGCAACATTGTAGTGTTAGTCTCAACATATTTATTCAGTTGCCACTAAGATAAACCAACATTGGAGGGTAATAACTGGAATGTCCTTCAGCCTGTTTTCCAGGTCTCAGTCTGCTCCTTGGCAGAACTTTGTTTTATTGCCATAGCAAGTCTTTGCTGTGGAAACTCCATAATTTTCAATGTGCTCAGGAGTGGTTGCACTCAAATTTATTTACATGTCCCTGATGCTCTGTGTTAAAAGCTCTATGTTGTAGAGTTTGGGCTTGTTTGCACTAACTGCATCAGGCAGACGTGCAGCCTCACTCACTCATTCACACTCACACTCACTCACATGCTCCCACGCCACACCAATAGCACACTGGCAGTGTGAGCGGGAGCATGTCCAGGGACATTTATGAAAAACCATTGCATTGTTTGTTTATATGCTAAGCCAAAGTTCTTCCTCCAATGATGTTTACCAAAGTTGCGAATAGGTTTGGCACAGCTGAAAGAGATTCCCTGTCAAGTGACATTGAGCAGATGTAGTGATAGCACAAGTGCTGGCTAGTTAACTAAGATATTTTTTTTTAATCAGTGCCAGTCCTTCAAAGATCATCAGTGGTTTAAACAGAGCCCCTCTGTCCAGGTCCACCACGCCCACCCCTGCCACCTCTCCTGTTCCGAGTGACCACAAACTCCTCAAGGTCAGCCCTCTGCTCAGCAACTCGTCCTGATGGGATGTTGTTCAGGGTCTGGGAGCGAAGGAAGTTTTGGTTGGATGACTGTGGGGTGTTGTTTCTTTTTGGGGCCTGTTCCACAGCTTGGATGATTTCGTCCTTGGTCATGTTGGCTCGGATGGGGATGTATCTCTGGTCTCTGGTTTTGCGTGCCATGATGACGCCGTTCTTGGTATGATAGTTGCAGATTTGGCCAGCCTCCCACATATCACCCAGCTGCTGGATCTGCTTTGATCTTTTGGCTGTCAGGTTTTCATGGATGGTGATCCTTGCCTGTGCTGTCTGTGTGTGACTGAATTTGGATTCGTAAACCGCATTGCGGTCATCCAGATCCTGGAATTTTATGATGACACGTTTGTTGTTTTTTAAGCGATGGCAAGCAGATATCTGTCCCTTCAGCTTTACTCCTAGTTTTTCCTCGATCACGGCTTTGGTCAGCTGACGAGTCTCAGAAGGAGTCTCATAGTGGTCAGCTTTGGCTTGCGGAAAGCCTCCACCTCCCAAGATCAGGGAATCCTTGCGGCTGTACTGTTCCACATCATCTAAGGCCTGGTCAAGTTCTGCTAGGGTCTTTTTCAGTGTCTGGTTTTCATCCTTCAGTTTTTGTATCTCCTCTTTCACTTTTTTGTTTTCCTCCCAGATTTTTTTCATCTCTCCCTCCATCTCACTAGTCACCTCCTTAACAGCTTCCTGAATAAGTCTCTTAACATCCCCTTCCTCCATGGCACCTCTATGCGCAGATGCTACTTTACTTTATGCTGAACTGCAAACAAGTAATGGTTTGAAAGTGAGAAGTCTAAACTCTAGTCAAAGGTTACGTTAACAATTATAATAGCCTTGAGACAAAAAAAAAACTATTTTAATCCTATAATATCCTCGGCCTACCACTAAATCACCACACCGACCACACCCAAGTCTTCACGAGACAAAATTGGCGCACGTCCGCTCGGCTCGATCGTCCGGCACGAACTTGATGAAGGATGATCGCTCTATTAGTTGCACATGCATAAACAATGTTCGCTTTATGAGACAAATCACCGTTGATGAAAGAAAAGTGATCTACCAATGTCCTCATTTAGCTCCTATAGGTGTTTTGTATGGGGACCTCAGCCGGCTGTAGCTGGTCGCATTCAGAACATCAGGCATGGTAGTCGCTAGGTAGTCATGTTAGGCAAACATGTCTCGTGTCGTAATCTGGTTTGTCGTTTATCATCAGCTTCCACTCCAATTTGTAGGGACGCTTGTTCAACAGGTTTGACATTCAACATTCTGCCAGTTTGTGTCGCAGGCAGCCTATTTAAAATACAATGTTACATTACTCCCATCATACCACTCAACCGCATTTTAAAAGCATTTCTTGTATAAGTAATTATTGATTGGTGATGAGCGATTATGAACAGCGATGAATAGCTATACAAACTCATTTGGAGAGACTAGATTTGTGAGAAACAACAAATAACATTTCACATCACATAGGGGTGTATATTTTAGAGGTGCTTATTCTGTGCAGGCTCGCAAATATATTTACATAAACAGCTTTTTAATGTAGGTATTTACATGTTGCATGGAATGCTAGCAAGCCGCAAGCACTACACGTAGCATGGATAGCGTGATAACTGATAAGTGAGATAAACAACATTAACAATCCTGAATCATTGGTCCATCACACCTAAATACCTGTGCTGACAGTCAAGGAGATCACGAAGTTCAACGCGAATGTCATGTCACATTTGCACAATTCGCTTCAGGATCACACTTTTATAAACATCAATAAATGTCACAAATATGTCAATAGTTTCATTGAACAGTTCAGGAACAAACACCCCATTGGTCACTGCACTTCGTCGTAGCTTCGTGTTCAGGCTTTTTGTCCACACAAAAACGGTAGCCACGGTAGCCACGAGCTGCAGCGACATCATGAAGTGATCGTTTTGAGCGTTAGAACTTTGTGAGCAGGTGACCACCACTTACTGATGGCACCTGCTGGAGAGATGACGAGCTCCTCCGCCGAGAGGGGCGCATCAGCTGCAGCGTCGTGCTCTGAAAAAAGTAAAAATCAAAATGGCAGACACATAGGTATTTATATGTTCAAGCTTATGCACATACGTGAGCATTTAGCGCAATAGGCATGATGAGAGGAAGAAAAGTGGGCAGATTCCTCGTTAATTTTTCCATTGTCATTGAAAGGAAAGTGCGAAGAGTGACTATTCCGGTACGTCATGATCCTGAATCCACGAACTACGAAGGTCACAAGCGCTGCTGATTCCGCTTGAGTATAGGTAACGTGTTTGTGGTAACATTCTCGCTAAATATGTTTACCTGAAAACTATTAAGTTATTCGTGTTTACTTGCTGTAGCATGGAGATATAAATGTGCGACTAAATTCCAACCATTTCACGCTTTAAAATTATCTCAGCACGTTTGACTGACTACTGAGTCTCAGGACCGTTCTAAGCGCAGAAGGCCTAGCTGTCTTCCTGAGAGCCAGAATAGGTATGTGTCTCCTTTCACCAGACGGTTTCGGTATCAGTAGTCCTTTAGAGCTCAAGCCATGACGGGGAGACTGACTGCGCCGGAACCGACTTTGTCAGCGTTAGAAATATGGATTGAGTTGAGAGTCGGGTTAGGGAGCTGATTTCTTTTCAGTCCCATACAGTCAGCCTGTTGGTAGTTTGGAAAGCTTTCCAATACCCACACCAGGCACGTTTCTGATCGTAATAGCATTATCGGAACCTCTCAAAGTACGTCGCGTCGACTGCGTTGACTTTCATACCACGTACAGTGCTAATGAAGCCACTGCGGCAGCCGAAGCCTCTCATCTTGCGGCTTCGACCCGCTGTCCCCATACTGACCTCGTATAGGCCGAGGCGCCTGGCGTGAGCTCCATCACGACAGATGACGTCACATTGAACATGACGTCTCATCATAGGTACTCCCCGTTTAGCGATGGCGGGGGGGGGGAATAGTTCGGAAATCAACAGAACAACCGAATGTCCTCGGACCAAGTGACCAAGCTAGTGCACTGTTTTCACTCTGGCATAAATACGAGCAATTAGGAATAATAGTCTTGATTTCCTTGGAAGAATTGGAGTAGCTCCTTGAACGGCCAGCTTCAAACGTGTTAAGCCTTTTCAATTGACGGTGGTAGAGAGAAAAAAAAGGACGGCTAACTTCATCTTTATAATTCAAAATATAATGCCTTGTCGAAACATTTATCCTTTTCGAATTTAAACCATTTATTTGAGGCTATACAAGCTATACCTCGGCCATCCGTATTTATCGTGGCATTTCAGGGCGATATTGCTGTTGCAGTTGGGCGTTCGTATTATCTCCCAGTCGATGGTGGAAACCATTAATCTCCAGGTGGCCGACACACAACCATTTTCGAGAGGGACATTTACGTCGATTGGCCATCTGGAGCAGAAGTTCGCAACTAATCACGAAGTACGATTGCCGGTGGTGCGGCCCCATTCGCCGGGAGGTGTATTTGGAGCGGCGCTGCTCGGTTCTTCTATCCAGCACCGGGCTGGGGTCCGACCACCGACGTCCCGGACCAACCAGAGACACTACCGGCCCGAGACCATTGATCGCACTTCGGACCGGCCACTGCCAGCTCTCACTCTTGTCAACAGAATCGAGCGGCGGACGTTTTTCACAAATGACGTCATTGGAACAGAGGATGGTGCTGCCAACTGCCAGATTTAGAAGAGACGGTCCCTCGGCGCCGGGTGCCGTTACGACCGCCGGGGAGTTCTATAGCTCTGCGCCGGCCCCGGCACCGGCGCCGGGCCTGCCGGGAAAGGAAGCCCATAGTCGCATGTTCTATGTTGACATAACTTGACGATTGACGAGACGTGTGATCGTGGAGCAACACTAACGGGCCAATCAGTTTCAGTGTCAATACAGCCAGCGGACAGAAAATTGAATCTTCTCCCGAACTCAATCGAGAAAATCCCTGCAAGGATGGGTCGGCACGCTTTCAGGAAGAGCGGCGTTTTGTGCGCGGTAGCGGAGAGCGGCATTTGCACTGCCGGTCTGGTGGCATAGCAACCATTTGAGATTGTCTTCCACCTCTCAATGGGAAATGGGATTAAAGTAACCTTTCTAGTCTTACTATCGTCGTCAAACATAAATTCTCAATTCTTATCAATCAATTTCACGCATGCTGAGCAGATTACAAGTAGCCATGATATGATCATTTGTGGGCATTTCTTTCACGAACTATTCAGCTAAAAAGAATGAGGCGAGGGCTGAGTTATTGACTTGCGTAGGTACATGCATAACTATGTGTGCGCAAGAGCATCTTATTTGCATTATGCTATATAATATGATGGCGATCACGACTTCAACATTAGCAAAGCAGTGAAAAGTTACGGATGGCGAGAGCCGCGCCCAATGCAAATATATTTTCGACAATATTGGGTCATCCATATTGGTTAGGAAGACTGACATTGGCAGCTGCATGACAATGATCCGTAATTCATTTCACTTTAGATTAAGGTAAGATTCGCGGTCAATGGATATAGTGCAGGAAGCAGTTGGCGCAACAGGTATGGTGCTGGAATGGTGCGCGACTTCCACGTTCTGGCAGTCGTGGCACAACTACCCCGACGTCCTTCCTTTATGCGATAATTTGTAACAAGTACGTCATTCCCTACGCCCGTACGTATAGTGCCTTCACGTCCTGACGGTCCTCGCGCTCTACCTTGTGTCCCCTGCTCGGGCCACTGTTATAATCTGGCAGTTGTGTCGCTCTTACCTTGTGACCCCCTCGCGGGCTGAGTGGGGCTGTCTGAGTTCCACAAGATGACACGCGCTCGGGACGTGGGAGTGTCCTCGAGGTCGGAGACAGCAGTCCCGTCTCACTGGGAGACAAGAGATGTGTCTCACTAGGTGACAGGAGACGTGTCTCACTAGGAGACAGGGTAGAGCTGTCTCCGAAGCGCGCAGGTGGCGGAGGAAAACGACTGTTGCGTAGCCGCTCAATCATGTGCTTCTCTTCTGGGTCGATGCATTCTGAAATGAATGCACCGACGCTGCCGTTAGAAGATGCCGCCCTATCGAACCCTACTTATCAGTAAATGCTATGGCAAAAATTGAATGCGGGAAAAATATCGAACGAACAGGAGAATTTGGATTCTAAAAGTGTATTTTCTTGTAAGTAACTGTCACTTCTCGATAAAAAGCACGCTGCTCAACTGACAGAGAAACACACGAAAATCACGCACCTGTCTTTTGTGGTATCAGGTCGGGATCATGTTTTTCTTCCATACTTCCCAGATCACTGAGGTTGTTCACCAATTGCACATGAGACACTTCCTGAGGGTTTTCCTGAAATAAGACGAATTGTATTTGACTTTAAAGTGACATAAGGTATGCAATTCCTATTCTAAAAGGCAGCGAGTATAACCACTCATTTTCTTAACCCTCGCACGACCAGGCCATTTCTCATAACACGAACGACCAGGGGGGGGGGTTGTTACGACCCCCCCCTGGCGTTTCGAAACGGAAGGTCGTAGAGCTTAGCGGAAAAAACCAACGGATTGCTCTCAACGAGATCTCGCGATTGGTGGTATATTTTTTGGTCCTAGGTCAACATTTGACCTACTTATGACCGGTCAAAGGTCAAATTTTCCGAAAAAAATCAAACTTTTTCAACTTTCCGCGGCGATTGCGGCAAAACGGTGGGAGATATCGACTTGAAACCTTCACTATCGTGTTCCTTGATCAATTCTCTATCGTTTGGTATGTATTTCGTTTCCCTAGCTCTAAAAATGGCGCGTTGGGAGCGCCGGAAGTCGGCAAGGTCACAGTCGGCGGCAGAAATTCGAAAAATCAAAATTTAAATTTTTGAAATCTGATTGTATTTTTGGATTTGGGAGGTCCATTTGCTCCCTATAGAAGCTAATATTGCTGCATATTCCCATTGAGGTGACAAGAATTAGCAAAATAGTGGTTCGGGCGCTTTTCAAAAATAGTACCGGACGCTGTTCCTCTTGTGACGTCATAGCTCCGTGACCTGACCTGACCCGGTCAATTTTCTTGCACCACACGATAGCCAATGCTTGCCCCAACATGCATGGGAAGTTTCATCATGATCCATCAAACAATGTGGGTATCACCGGCAGAAAACCTAGGGATTCGGCGCACACGTTTGGTAACTGTCGGCCGGAGGCTGTACCTCTTATGACGTCATAACTCCGTGACCTGACATGACCCGATCAATTTTTTTCGGCAAAAGATGCGCAAAGGTTGCCCCAGAGGGTATTGAAAATTTCAGCCCGCTACGACAAGCCGTTTAGCGTGCACTTCGAAAAAACCTCAGAGGGGGGGTTGATACAACCCCCCCCCCCCTAGGCGTTCTAGGGTTAAGTTTCCCATGTATTCCCGTATTCCCCGTCCGCGGCTCCCCCACATGCCGCTATGCGCCGTCCCTCCCTTTGTGCCTGTCACCTTAGCGGCCGGCCGGGCGCGGCAGCGACGCGTGCCCACCAGAATGGCGGCGGTGAGCACCAGTGCGGTGACGAGGCCAATCAGCACGCCCAGGATCGGCGTCAGCTGCAGCAGCTCGGACACAGACCCTGGCGGAGAGCGCACGCAGACCGCAGATGGGGGCCGGGTCAGTGCCGGGGGGGGGGGAGGCAGGGCTGCGTTCGAGCAAGTAGATATCCCGACATTTAGTTGCTGTCCTCTGTCCAGTTGCTGGATATGAGGCCATCCATTTGGAACACGTATAGGTATACGAAACTTCTTTTGGGGAAAATTACGTCAAGTGTGCTCAAGGCTTTTATCCAAGTTTTAAAATCATTCGTATCCAACAGACACCAGTCGATGTAAATACATGCGACCCCATATAGCACCACATTCAAACCATTGATCCGAGGCGGCCAGCGCTTACCGTGGTGCTGTTGGGCGTCCCGTTCGTCTGCCGCCGTGCTGGCCACGAGGGTGGCAGCCGCACTGCTACCGTGTCTGTTGACGGCGTACACGGAGAGGTGGTATTGCTGGCCGGGCTCGAGGCCACTCGCTCGCAGTCTGCGGGAAACAGAAACTGACTTGATCACAGCTGTGGAAAGGCAAGCTGGGCACTAAAGGTTTACCTGAGCCTCGTTTAGATCGTTAGGCATAATATAGAGATCTGATATACATTACACATAGTCATTAGTCATTACACCATTCATAGACCCCGATAATGCTGATAAACTGTTTAAACTGTTTAGCGCTACCAAAGCAAACCTTTCGTCGACCACGCCATCCCTAAGCCGATTGTTCCACAATCCACTGTCTATATTCACCGTTGAAATCGTGATTCGATTTACCGGCAGCACACCTTCCTATTCAGCACTCTCTTGTATGTATGCCAATGCCTCCCAATAACAGAGGTGGTGATCCAGCAAAACCACATCCGAATGAGCCTGAATCCCAACCTATAGTCTCGATAAACAACAGCCCGCTCCGCCCACAGTTCACAAAACTCGCGAGAACTCTCCGAGATTCCATTGGAGAAGTTTCCGGCGCTTAAATTGTTTGTTCGTCGCTCCATCCGAGAGAGGGATAAAATTTCCGACATTTGCATTCGTGAGGTGATGAAGTCATTTCCTAGGAGCGATGGAATTCCTACATTATGACGGACTGTGTACGCTGTCGATTGAGTGCTAATGTTCGGAAATGCCCCATTCATCGCCCGGAGAAGCTCGTTTTTAACGCCCGGCTTAATCTGATGGTAATATGGTCGTTTTCTGCAATCGCATCGGCACCCTCACTGCCCTTCAAACCCAGTAGTGGAAAAAAATGGGGCCTGAGATGTGAATTTAATGAATATTGGTGTCTTTTACACATAGTTCAAACAGAGTTTAATCATCAAGACTAATCCACAAACGCCTGTATCGACTATCGACTGTACTGAAATGTGCATTTGGAACAATTAAATGAACCCTTCGGCGGTGAAAAATTCACCTTCACCTTTTCACTCCTTCACCGAAACTTTCACCGATTTTTTTTCTTCAAAACATGAATATTATCATGATGACAATTTCGTTGGCAACAATTTATGATGATAATCTATTTTGAAATAATAAGTCATGCGCATCGCGCATACGTATATCGTTTGTGTGGACACATGAAAAGCTTCGAATGCTTTCGGTGAACACAGGCTGCTCGTTAGGTCTTACTGGCTCATAATTTATTATTAATCATTTCAAACGTGGCTCTGGCTTTCATGGATCATACGTCTGTTTGAAAAGGGCGCTAAGACTGAAATGTTCTTGTTCAATAAGTGAAGGTCGAAGAAGGATGTTCGTTGAACGATTATGATTGAGTTCATTTCACTTCCGGAAATTGCTCCGATATAAAACTTTCGGCTTTATTAATGTAGACCTCTTTTATTTGCTTGATCACTAAGGGGGGGGGGGGCGCTAGCACCAGAAGAACCAGCACCAGAAGCTGTCATCCGCCACTCAGCAACACGCAGCACCCAGCACTCAGCACCCAGCACCCAGCTCCCAGCACCCACCTGGCGCTGGCTGAGGTCACATTCCTTTGGTGACCGCCGCTGGTCCCGCACACCTCCATCCTGAACATCTGCCTCGATCCGCCGTCAAATCCCGGCTGGCAGCGGACCACCAGAGCGGTCTCGGTTCGACTGATGATGACACAGTCCGACGGAGGGTCGGGAACGTCTGAAGGGAAGGAGGGGTGTCAGAAGTCTAACTTGTTCTTATGGGGGTCGGGAACGTCAGAGTGGACGATGGAGGGGTGTCAGAAACCCAGCCGGTTCAGATGGAGGGTGATACACGTCTGAGGGAAGATGGAGAGGTGTCAGAAGTTCAAGAGAGGGCTGGGCACCTCCGGGGGAAGGGGAGCGATGGATTGGCTTCATAGTTCGATGAAATAACGTCCGGGCCAGACAAATTGTCACACACGTCTGAGGGGCACGACAGAAAGACGTCAGTGGTGAGAAGGAGTGAATTCACATCCGACGAAGATGATGACATGACGTCCAAAGGAGTAATATCAGAAACATCAGTAATGCTGGTCTTATAGCTTATCTGTAGCGCATACCTATATGTCAGACGAGAGTATTTACATATAGCGCTTGATTGCAGATTATCAAAAAAAAAAAAATACAATCGGCACCACTCACCTGCCGGCTGGACGAGGTAGGCGCAGGGCGCGCGCTGCTCCCCGAGCTCATTGGTCGCCCAGCAGAGTAGCGTGCCGAACTCTGACGGCAGCTGAGGTGTATAGCTGAGGGTGCTACCGTTCACCAGGCTGCTACTAAACTCCCGCTGTGGTATCAGCGCGTCTGGAGAGGTCGGCAATCGAATTAACCACACTAGACTAGCACAACTGAACGCTTAACATACCACTGAAGGCTTAAGTTCTTAAAACGTAAACGAATTTCTTGGTTCCATTTCATCCGAGACTACTCAAACACTGCTTTCAATAGTGTTGATATTATACGAAAAGTGCACTAACTTATGCTGACTTAACGTCACTTCTATTAAGCTTGCGTTAGGGAATGCAATAAAAAGAAAAACATCCTTTCACTCAATCGTCGTCAGTTTTTTTCTCCGGTGCACGCCCGTAGGCGGCAATGCCGCGATACTGTGACTCTGGGCAGCGAGTTCTTTGAGACTTGCTAGACTCAGGTCCGGGTACCATTCAAAATTACTGTGTGTACATACATACTATTCAATGCCGCGCCCGGTCCAAATAAGTCGCAGCGCGCGCGCGCTATTGATCTAGTTTCACAGTAAACTTCTCTTGAGCGCAAAGTTACCGATGAATAGCAGGAGGAAAATTAAATGATGTCGAGACTGCACGAGTTGGATGGTATTTGAGTTTCTCAACCAACCTGAACTGTTGAAGCTCCATCGGAAGCGCAGGGGTTTGGGGAAGGAGGCGACGTGACAGCTGACATTAAGACTGTCACCCCGGGCTGCCTCCAGGACTGTAGGAGTGTCCGATACACACATCGGCACGTCTGGAAACCGGACAGAGCCGCCACCGAGATGTCAGATGAGCAAACAAACACACGGACACACCGAGAGAGAGAGAGAGAGAGAGAGAGAGAGAGAGAGAGAGAGAGAGAGAGAGAGAGAGAGAGAGAGAGAGAGAGAGAGAGAGAGAGAGAGAGAGAGAGAGAGAGAGAGAGAGAGAGAGAGAGAGAGAGAGAGAGAGAGAGAGAGAGAGAGAGAGAGACAGAGAGGTGAAGAGGGGGAAGAAACGCGATTTAAAAATAAAAATGCAGGGATACGGCACACGCTTATTCTTCACTGTCCAGTCGAGGTTGAACAATAACACTTTGCAATGAATTATGCAAAGCAACTGATGTTACCTTACAAGACTCGTGTTTTTGCTTAACAGTACTATGAAGTGCGATTGTATTGACGTAATTTAGCGACTGTAATTGAACTAGCCCACATCAGATACATTCGAGTGCCGTCCTTCTCTGAGTGAGCCATCCGCGTCGAACACGGAACTCAGGCTGAATTAGCCGTGTCTTACATTGGACTCGCAGCGTGACGGGCTGGCTCTGGACGGTTCCCAGGGGGCTGGTGGCCTGGCAGGTGTAGTTTCCCGAGACGTTGGCCCGCACATTGGCCAGTGTCAGTTCGCTGCTGCCGTTCAGCGCTGTCTCTGCGCTCCCCGGGGACAGCTCGGGCAGCCAGAGGCCCTGAAACAATGCATCAATGATGGCGACCTCGAGTGGGACGCGTGGTTCAGTCTGCACCAGGTACACATAACTACCACTCTGCAGAGTTATTTGTCTGTGGCCCTGGCTCAGCTGGGAAAAATTTAGAAGAGGAGTCGCTATGCGAATTCGAGCGAGCCATCCAATTAGACGGGTAAATTATTAGCATCCTACGTGCGTACTGCACAAGTTCACCGCAGAAACGGGAAACGCTGACATGGAAAACAACACTCCCAAAAACAAATGGAGTTCGCCTGTTTCGTGTTGTTTTCCTTCGTGTTGCTGGTTTTCGTTCTTTTCAACGGAGTGGTCTGTTTACAGCTCTCTCTATATCTCTCACAGACGAACCTGTCATCTCGAACAGACAGTGTGTTGTTGGTCGTCCGCGTATAGCCACCGTCGGATGGTCGCCATCCTGCCGTGTCTCGGACATTTACCTCGTGTTTCCATCGGACCTGTGTGACGGCCGGCTCAGCCCGCACACTGCAGAAGAGACGCGCTGTCTGTCCCTCCCGGAGGGGCCGCTCGGGCCGCAGCGTCAGCGACACGGACGGTGGGTCTGAAAAAGCGAGAAAAGGTGTAAAAGTGACATACAGTCAGCGACACATATAGCGGGCCTGACAGCAGGAGAGAAAGGATGTAAAGCGGCAGACAGTCAGCGACATAGCCCCTTGGTTTGATGAAGGAGGAGAGGTGTCAAAATGACACACAGTGACACAGTCTGAAGGAGAAGGAAAAACGGTGTAAAACGGTAGACAGTGACACGGACGGTGGATCTGAGAGAGGAGGGGAACGGTGTAAAACGGTAGACTGACACGGACGGCAGATCTGAAAGAGGGGAGGAACGGTGTAAAACGGTATCCAGAACACAGGCGACAAATCTGACGCCGGGTGGAAGTTAAAAGCGTCTCACGCCCTTGACCGTCGATGCTGTAAAATGAGATTAATCGTATTGTGCTGGGGCTACTTACATCTCATAACAAGCTACTCAAAGTTAATCAATACAAAAGAAGAACGAAGTTCAACATAAACTCAGGCAAATGGATAGAATATGTTCGCAATGGCACATTTGTATGTGATTTATATCGCAGTCGTGCCTCGCCTAACGAGGAAGATTGGCTAATTTGGAGCGGCGATCACGCTCGCCCACTACTGAATTATGACGAACGCCGCGCCAAATGCCCCAAATACGAAATCTGCAGAGCTCGTTTTCTGTTATTACACCCGGTAATCGTCACCCAGAATGCCCAGCCGGCCGGCCGGCCCATCCGCCAGTGTCTGGCGTTGCCGGCTTTCAGACGCGGTCGTTATCGCCTGGCCGACCCACTGGCCGCGGCAGCCGGGACATCTAACTGCCCCCGTCTGTCGGCGCAGCACCATTGTACCCCACTCACACTGCACGTGCAGGGGTAGAATGTCCTCTACTGGCGGCCCGCCGGCGGACGGGTTGGCGGCGCTGCAGGTGACGGGTCGGCCCTGGTCGAACACCTCGGGGGTGAAGGTCAGCTCAGAGACGGTACCGTTGCCGTCAGCACTGGGCTGCTGGCGGGCGCCGGGCGCCGGCTGCGAGCCCAGCCGCCAGCTGATGACGGGCGCCGGCTCGGACCCCGTCACCTGACAGGTCAAGGTCACCGGCTGACCGGCCACCACCCGACCCCCGGCCGGCCCGTGGATGGTGGCGCTTTCTGGGGGCACTGAAACACAGGACACAGGCTGTCATTGTGCGGTTAATCGGTAAATCGGAGCACGTTTCTCATTCAATACAGGATAGCAACTCAGTAGTACAGGGTCAATTGATTTCCTTTTATTGTTGCAATAAAGCCAGTGTGGGTCGCTGCCGCTGGTAACCTTATAATTAAATTCGCCTTTGATGCATTGTCATATGCAATCTCAGCAAAAAGCTGAATAATGTATGCAATATGCGGTATGTGCAGGCTGTTCCCGGGATAACATCATTGAATGATGTCTCGTTGTGATAGAAGCTCAGGGAGCACTGGTAATATTCAATATCTCTGCCGATCACGAAACGTGAGATATTTCCATATTTCATTCGATTGTGGAGCGTGGGGCGGCCGTCGGCCGAGTCAGCTCAGCACATTACCAATATTATGAACTGCATGCTTGCAATCCTGCCAGCTGGCTGGGAGACATATTGGATGGGACTGTCTCACCGAACAATGACAGATATTGGGCCTGTTCTACCAGGAAGTACATCAATTAACGCCTATTGCCATCGATCCTGCACAGGCGAGCTAGGCCGGCCGCGCGTGGGAGACTAATTGCATTAGAAAGTTTGCCGAAGCCGCGGGCGGGGACGGTTAACCTTATGCTAAATTCGCGGAACAGACTCCGTCAGTGTCAAGTCAGGATTCAGGAAAGGTTCTGCCCACAATCGCAGTATATCGTCCCCAATTTCTGCCACTTTGAGAAACCGGAGACGAAATCTAGCTGCGTTCGCCGGTCTCATCACTGGACTGATGCAAAGCCGGTCACTAAAACGGAAAGTTAGTTTCATTATCTCAATCTGACATTTGACATGACTGACATCTGTTTGACTCGCATACAGTCAAACCGATCTATTCAGCCTAGCTATTACAGTTCACGCACCGTTGCTTCCATACCTCGTCTTCCACCCTCTCCCATACCCCCCCCCCCAACCCCCACCCTCTCAGCTACCGAAGAGAGCGTGACCCCCTCCCCCCCCCAGCTTCCGCGCTGCCATCATTCCACTTCCTCTGCGGTGCTGTCGTGACCGAACCAACTGACGTCTTTGCTCGCCTCTGCTGCATTGACCCCATTAGGATCGCCTCGGGGCCCGGCCAATAGAGCGCGGTCAACGGTGGACGGTATAAGACCGAGGCAGAGGGGGTAATGGCAATACAACGGCGAACGTGGACATGAAGATACCCAGAGGCGCCTGCTAATCTATAGTGGTAATTAGATTGTCCTTTTGATCGGCACACTAGCCTGTCTCCTGTTTGTTCCTTTGACCCATCCTTTGACCGACCAACCGACTACAAAAAGATCTCAGACTGGTTCCAGACCTTTGACGTGTTCCCTTTGAGTTTTGACCAACTGCACAGGGCAGCTGGCCCTCTGACCGGCGCGGTCCCCAGCGGCCCTAGCCTCTGTCCGACCACAGACAGCCCTCTAACCGGACTCAGTTGTCTACTAAAAACCTACTGTCTACTAGTAGATGGGTGAATGGGAGAGGGGCATGACAAAGCTTGACCCCTCAGTGGCTCTTGACAGCTGACATTTAGTGAAATAGCAGGAAAAACACTCATCAGTAACCTTCAACTGAACATTTCTCACTTCTTAGCGTCGTCCGACCTCCATTGAACGGATGTGTGCATTGTGTATTTATCAGACTGACCGACTTGGTTGATGAAGACGACAGCCTAATCGGCGTCTCAGTTATTAGCGGAACAGGCCGTGTGTGCTGATTTTACAGTTGTCTTAGGTTTGGTTATCGTTTCTCCGAAGAGCAACGCTTATCGCTGAGGAAATGACGCTTTCCTTTTGGCATGTCTGGTTAGGTTAAACCGTCAGACCAAGAGCTATGAACGATATTCTGTATGCAGGCCCAAGCACTCGAACTTTCGCCTATAATAAAGCTTGTCTCGTAGCAGGATTATCATTTGGAGCGACGTTGAAGTGCTTTGTTATGTAGGTATTGCAATGCATGTGTGCACAGACAATGCATTGTCTGACCAACAGTCTGCAGCTTATATCCTGTCCCTTCGTTAGTTTCTTTTTCCTTTTCGATTTTGCATTTTGTAAATAAAAAGTCCACCCGGCAGTTCTACACAAGAAAGCACCGTCCGTTCATCCGTTCATCAGTCTTTCTGAGCTGACTGTCCGGCAGTTCTATAAGGCGACTGTCGACTGACGTTCCATATATGCCGTCTGTCTGTCCAGTCAGCTATGGTGTCCATCTGGCTGGCAGCTCCGTCTGGCTCCCAACAGCCCCCGATGGCTGCCATCAGCGTGGCAGCGGCCAGCAGCCGCACGCTGATGGCCTCTGTCGAGCGCAGAGCCGTGTACAGTCGGCGACCATATCTGCCAGAGCCAGACCAGTGCAGTGCCGCGGCCCGCGGGGCTGGCAGCGGTCCCGGGTCAGAGGGCCGACGGGGAGGTCAGAGGACCAGTGCTGAGGGGCCGACAGAGGTCACGGGTCAGACAGGGGAGGTCAGTGAGCTAACAGAGAGAAGTCAGAGAAGGACCAGCGCCGGTGTCAATAGAGGTCACGGGTCACACTGGGTCAGTCAGAGTAGTAACAGGAGGGGGGGGGGTCAGCCGGCTATCGGGGAGGTCAGAGAAGCAACGCATCGAGAAAGGTCAGAGAGCTGCTCAGGGAAGGTCAAAGGATCGCCGGGAGCTCAAAAGACTGCCGTCGGAGCCCGGAGGTCAAATGGTCGAACGACAGCCCACAAAAAGGTTGATACAATGCCACTGTCAAACTATCGCCAGCCATGTTCAAACGAAGATGAAGAGCAGCACGGCAGACGACGATAATCGAGCGTCCGTTTGTCTGTCTCTTCTCCTCTCTCTCTCTCTCTCTCTCTCTCTCTCTCTCTCTCTCTCTCTCTCTCTCTCTCTCTCTCTCTCTCTCTCTCTCTCTCTCTCTCTCTCTCTCTCTCTCTCTCTCTCTCTCTCCCGCTCTCGCTCTTTTCTATCTTTCATCGGCTGTCGTCCATCCACTTTTTAGTCGTGTTATCAATTGCTGTCTCTCCATCAGTATTCGTCTCCATTTTTGTCGTCTACCCGGTCCCTGTTTAGGACTTCTAACTTTGGAAGGCGTCGGCAAATGGTCCTGCAAAACAATGTTTCGGGTAAAAGTTAGCCGAACTCGGGCATTGAGTTGGTGCGGTGCGGGCCTTTGTCTCGGCGCAGATGTATGGCTGGTTCGCCTCGGCGCGCCGTCCAATGGCGCGGCAGCGGTCCTATCCGGGTCACAGGAACGAGGGGGAGGGGTCGCGGACAGCCGGCGAGCGCTGCTCTCCCCTCCCTCTCCCTCTCCCTCGTACTGGATGACGGACGGCTCCCAGACGAGCAATTAACACAGACAAGGTATCCGGGCAGTGGATCCATTAGTGGCCGAAAAAGGCGGTCAGGCGAACCGGCGCAATGTAGATCGCACAGTCCATCAGTGAGTATTCGTATACACGGATATATAGTATATGCTTCCACATATGCTGGCGTATATACGCATTAGCATGTATGCCTATTGCCTATATATGCAAGCATCGGTATACTTATCATCCCTATCATATAAGGTTATGTGCGCTTCTATTTCGCGTATCTGCTGGCTGACGCCGAGGGTGCTGGACGACTGACCACAATATACTCTCGAAACGGGTTGAGGCACTCGAGACGCTTTTATCCAAGCGTCGTTCACTTAGCATATTTCTGTTGGGAACATATGAATATTCCTAAAATTCCATTTGAATTGTTTTTACTTTGAATGGAACACAAAGAACAAAAATTACGGCACAACACAATGTCACAAAAGTTACAACTAATGTTCGTCACTTCAAAGTTCACCTGGTATTGAGGAGAGTTTCCGGTTTTTATTGCAGAAGCGGAGCCAATGTCAATAAAATTAAAATTTAACTCAAAATCTACAAGTCATGGGACGGACATTCAGCTCGTCTGATTAGGCCAGAAATTATATAAATGAAGGCAATTTTTTCTAAAAGTCGTCCATAATAGGCAGTTCTTCAATTCCATCGAGGTGCAGCGTTATTCATTGCCATGCAAAATCTGTACCCTGTTAAGTGTTTATAAACTCGCATGGCTACGCCAATAAAAAGTCTGAAACTCCTCCCAGTGCGGCCATTTCGCTCCGGCGACTGATAACGGAGTCGACCGCGCGGCATCTGTTCCCGTGCCGTGGGCGCTGATGTACGGCCGCGGCCGCCTCGTGTGCGCCTTCGCGCCGCTCCGGCCCCCACCGCCTGGTCTTCGGCCACTGGAGGAGGCCTGCGTCGGCAGCCCCGATCGGTCGGCAGCTGTTCAAATATATGTGCCGCCGGCCGGTCGAGCGGCGCGCGTCTATTTCCGGCCCCAGCCCGGCCGCACGGGACCGGCGGCCGTGGACAATTGGACACCGCCGGCGTCTCATGCACTGTACACACGCTCATGAATGTATGAGCCACTCTCGAATCGGTCCCGAATGACGGTGACAGATGGCGGTGACATTTAGACGACCACCGGATGCCAATTCGATAGTCGTGTAACTACATATGTAAGTCCGCTGCTGACACTTTCAAATGAGACAGAGGCGAGTTCAGCGATGCACACTGCACAGCTGGGTGTTTAGTTAGTTTATCTACCCAGCGCTGTTTTATTGAGATGCCTCAAAATTCAAAGTTAACAGTCGCCTTCCCGAGTTCGAGCTGAGCTGAGTAATATTTAAGTCAGACAGATAACGTGCATGCATACATATGTTCATTACTTTTACGCCTGGTCCAAATTGCCGTTTCTGTCAGCAGAGCGATTCCTCCATCCGACTCGACTCGCGGCACTAAAACGCTCCCCGTCCAACTGGGACGCCTCATCTCCCAAAGGTCCCTAATGAGATCTGCTCGGCGGTCCGCCCGGCTGCTCTTTGTCGCACACGCGCCGGCTGGTCGCCGCTCGGGCAGCTGAACGTTTTTGCCAAAGTGGAAAAGCTTGCACCCAATTGGGTTCGTACGAGCCTGTGCCAACTCTCGCGCGAAGAGTAATTGCGGTAGGTACAGACAATCATTTCTCACTTAAGTGGATTTCCTTCGCATGCCACGTGTCGCGAGGGTCATTCACAATTCGTGTTGCATAAAGTTCAGCCTGAAGTCTAACCGTTTGAGCTGACATGATGTAGAAAAGTGCAGCTCAAACGCAGACTACGCTGATATGGACTCTTGCATGGGACTGCGACGTCATTTAACAACTTACGTCCTGAAACGATGTAAAACTCACGCGAATAACTTTGGTCTGATGGGTAACATTGTGGCAACTGACACGACCACGCTGAAATCCAATGCATTTACAATATGCGTAGCGAGAAACTTTAACCGCAGGCCACCGAAGCGCGTATCTGTGGAGTAAGCGGAGTTAAATATTCGTGAGGTACTGAGAACTTGCGACTACAAAGCATTAGTTCAGGTGGGAGCTTTCGTGATGCAGTTACAGAACTGCGAGTGTGAGGTTCTTAAAGAAACATCAGCAACAAAAATTCACAGCGGTGTCATTTTTTCAATTCGCCGTTTTGTGATCAACTGCCTTGCCTTCCGACTACATTTTCCTTAACTGCTATTAGATCTAATAACATACGTATATTCTATATTCACTCATTTTTCAATGCTACAACAATAAAAACCCATAATTGTGCACCTAAATATCATTTTTATCACTGGTGCAATTTGTCCTGCGGGGCCGACAGCCTGCGTAGCAAGTTACCGCCGCGCCGACAGTCGGGCGCCGCCTGATTGGTAGGCTGTGCCGCCGCCTGATCGCTAGACTGTGCCGCCTGGCCGGCGCGCCTGGCTGGTAGACTGTGCCGCCTAACTCACTGCCAGGGCTTTGCGGCGTTTGTGGCAATTACTAGCCGGGAGGCTGAGGAAATAGTTGACTCCGGTCGAGCACGTGTGCCACAGGCGTGACGGAACCACAACGGAACTAGCAGGTAGGTATGTGTGTGAACGGCGATTAACGTCCATAACAGTAAACTGATTAACGGAACCGTATATTGCAGCTCAGCCACGGTTGACAAAGTGTATACCTACCACAGCTAAGGCGGGGTCGGCCGGTATGCATTTACGAGTGTCAGGACTCAGGTGTCGCATTGAGAGCCCTGGGTCTGGGTGTCGCATTTTGGAGCAGCGACGGGTGCTTGTGAGGCATGGGCACCGTGTGTTCACGTGTCTGTGGGGTCAGCAGTCAGCACGTGTTATGTGGGCGAGGTGGGTTTTCCCCTATCCAGGGAATTCCGAGGGTCTTCGGTGGAATTACGGTACAGACGCTAATGCCATTGGCGAGCACAATAAGGCCAGGGATAATGCGGAGAACGACTCCAATATTTGTCTCAGTTGATTTGTATTACTCGGGCGTTTAATTCCGACAACACGCTGGCCTTTTGCTAACGCCGTGTCTTCTAGAACTGTAACCTTTTCACTTTGCTGGCAGCTATGCTCAAGGGAAGGTAACTGTTTGAGCACGTCTGGGTGGGTACTGGTCGTGGCTCCACAGCTCTGTTAACTTGACCTCACGGTCGCCTATCCATGCCCTTCCCCCCTCCACTTGGCGATCCTCCAGCCTGATGACGGCGTAGTCCCTCCCTGTCCCACTGACCTGATCCCCTCCCCTCAGCGATACTCACGGAACAGTCTGATGACGGCCGATGTCGTCAGTGCCGAGCTGAACGGGTGGAAGGCGGCCATGCAGGTGAGCCTGGCGCCGTGGTCGGCGCGACTGAGAGGTCCCAGCCGGAGGGGAGAGCGCACGGAGCCGTCCGAGGCAGAGTGGGTCGGGCCGCCCAGCCGGGTACCGCCCCGCCACCACGTGACGTTCGGAGGGGGTGAGCCTGCCGACACCGGGCCCGATACCAGACAGGTCAGAGAGCAGTCACATGGTTTTTATGGGCATTGAAACATTAATTTGACATACAAAATTATGCATTGAGAGTTGAGACGCTATTACTTATAATGTAAAAAACTATGTGTGACATGTTTCCCAACACAGGGCACCGGTTATACTTTGGCTGCCGTTTGCCCTATTCTTCACGAAAGAAATATACAGTCCAACTAGGCTGTAAACATTACACTTGCTATCCATTCCCTATGAAATTGCCAATTGCAATGTGCGCCGTAATTGGCTTATGGCTAGAACTTACTCGGTTAGCAGTTAGAACTTTCGCTTTAGTCATTTTGGAAGCCAAAAAGTGATGAATGCATAAATAGAACGGATCAATGCTCTGGAAGTTGGGTGTTAGTATGGGCGACAAAAGCGCCGTTTCATATGATGGAGCCACTTAGGCACGATTCGGTCCGATCCCCTCGCGATAGGCTCCAAATCCAGCTATCGCCACCGTGCACGCCTTGGTCACAAGGCGGTGCCCATTTTGATCCCCCATAATCAAAGATTTGGCCCTTTTCCGACATTTCCTAGTGCAACCAAGGGCCCAAAAACGGCAGCGCCTTATAATATCGAATAAAAACAAGAGTTTTATAGACGTGTTTGGTTTTTCCCCGGACGGCGCGCAGAGAATCAGAGGACCCGGGCGACGTCCGGTTGCCGGCCGCTCCGGAAAGCTCAGTGATCGGACCGGGGCCAATATCGGACCTCTGAGAGTCGCCGTCGGCGCCGGCGGCTGTGGTGGAGGTCATCTCACCGTCGAAGGCGGCGCACGTGATGTTGACGGAGCTGCCCAGCCGATGTGGTCCGATGGTGTCCTCCTTGAGACGGTTATCCGAGCTGTCCAGCACCTCTAGTCGCTGAGGGGGAACTGAGGGAGCACGAGTACCAGACGGTCACCGGGCGTTCGGCACAAACAGACTGCAGAGCTACCTGTATGATCGGTCTGCTCTTTCATACTAGTCAGTCATCGGACTGCTGAGTTTTTGACATCTATGCGTATATATGATGGAACTCCCCTATCACGGCAGGCAGCAGAGCAACAGCTTCTGGACCACGTTGAAAATTTCACTTAGCAATTAATCATGCATTTGATTTATAACGACCATCCGGCAAGACGCGGAAGCCGGCGTTTACTCTGCTGCAGATTTCATTCGGACTAGGCCTCACAAAAGCGCAACACAGTCACAAATCACAACCAGAGGAAAAACAGAGTTGAATTATAGCTATTATCCAAGAAATATCCGCTAACTACCCTGACCTGGGAACATTGCCACCAAACACCCATATCAACAAGAGCATTTTATGCTCCGCTTGTGTCCCCTTTGTTTGGGCCCCGCCCTCTGGGACGTTCCCCGTCCCCGGTATTGCGCTCATGGAGACGCTGGTGACGGATCGGTCGGTGCCCTGGCGACGTTCCAGCTCAGCCGGCAGCGGGAGGGGGTCGCTCTACCAAGATTGGTCGCCGGGTGTGTCAGAGGTGGGGAGGGGACAGGGGGACGCAGGGACGCCGGGCCATGGGGCTAGATGATGTATCGCTGACGGTCGCCGACGCACCATTAGACGGGAAGATGGAGCCCGGTACGGGACACCGCGACCAACATCGGGGTAAAGGCAGGGCGCCGCAGCGCAAACCAGACCAACAGAGACTAACAGACTAACAGAGGGGCAGACCACTGAAGGTGCAACATGACAGTGGGATTAGCAGGGGTCGGACACTTCCTTAGACTTCCTCCGACCCTTTCTCGGGTATTACTACAAACAGCGCAGCGGACCAGGCCAATTGCCCCTCTACGCCCGGGTCCTGCATAAAAAGAGAGAAGCCCGCTAGGACTTTAATGCATGCAAATTGCAACGCTTCCTGAAAAGAGAGGTATCGCGTTCTCTTCCTTTTTTGCAGTGTAAATCTCCGAGCTCTTCATTTAATTAGGAGCAATATTTTACGCAAATATTCCTCTGTTCACTGGAAGAAAATCGGGGCTGAAAAAGGTTGCTGGGCATTGCTGGAAACGGCAAAAGATAAAAAGCGAATAAAAAAAAAACATTTGTTGGCAGGATTATGGCGCTCAACGAAGCATCAGTAGCTATACCCTACCCAACTATACGTATAGCGCTAGAGGGGCCTAAATTTCGGGCGACCCCCATACCAAAGCCTACATACGCAGCGATGTCATCCGGTACAGTCTACATTCCAGGCGGCCACTCAACGCTGTTGTCCGGGACAGTCTACACTCTACAGTCTACATAAATTCCAGGCGAGCTCGCGGCTCATTCATCGCCGCGTAGTCTGAACTTTCGCAGCATTGTATGTAGAGGCATGAACTTTTTAATTGGGTTATTTGAGTGTTGACGTAAGGATTTCTAACAGGTTTGCCAGCAACTTTGTTTTCAGAGAGGCGGACATTTTAGTGAATTAGAGCATGTATTTTGACTTTCGAGTTTGACACATCACAAAATCGATAGCAAAACCACTACGAACACGCAACGAAGCATAGCAACAAACAAATTTTGCAATAATGACGGCTGTTGCGAGCTAGATGCTATAAGGTATAAGCTTGTTGTCTTTTTATAAAATCAAATAAAAGAAATGGGACAATTGAACAGATAGTAACTACCGTAAGTTTATAGCCTTAGCCAAGTGTGATACTCGTGAGACGGAGACGTGGTCCTGCCACTGCACCAGCGGCACCGAGGCACAATCACCACTGTCAACGGCAGCGCTAATCCCCCCGGACGCACACAAAGCATCTGTCCAATCTCTCGAGCGCCCACTTACGGCCGCTAAGACCTTAAATAGGCGGGGTCGGAAGCTCCCTTCGCCACCTTCATAAATTTCATTGGATCTGCGGGGAATTAATGCTAAATCCAAACCAGTATATTGCATTCAATCGAGACGGGAGAATCTCCGGTCGTCTAAGGTAATGAACCCGATCTCAGGCCAGACGTGCAGTGGTGATGCTTCAGCGCGATTAGCGCAGACTCGCAGTGCTGTATAAAGTAAGTTTCTCTGCTTGCCTAGAATCCGCTTGACGAAAACACAACTAACTAGCTAGGTGTAACGCAATATGAGAGCTCCCAAGCTCACCATAATATGAGTGACCATAATGTGTTCAAAGAAGACGAAAGTCATTTCTATCGCAGCCCGGCGCGTCTGTTCAGCTCACCGATGACGCTAAGGTTGACGCGCGAGTTTTGCGTGGGCGACTCGACGAAATCCACGCGGCACCGGTAGACGCCGCCGTCGGCTCGACTGACGGCGCTGATCCGTAGGCTGGCTGTGGTCCCGTCCACATGAAAATGCAGGCGGTCTCCGCCCAGCGCCCCGCTCGCCCAGTGGGAGCCGGACGCGCCGCCGCTGCGACCGCGCGCGTCGTACCTGGCCGCAGGTCACAGGTCACGTGTCAGAGGTCACGGGTCACGAGTCACAGGTCACGGGTCACGAGTCACAGGTCAGAGCTCTCAGGTAAGTAGTTACAGGTTGCAGGTCAGAGGCCATAAGTCACAGGTCACAGGTAGGAAGGAGGTCAGAGGTCAGTGGTCAGAGGTCACAGGTCACAGGTCACAGGTCACAGGCCACAGGTCACAAATCAGCTGCCGATCTGAGTGCATCTGATTGCAACTCAGATACTGATGACGGCCGATTTCTACATGATGGTATAAATGGTTTTATGCACAAATCATGAAATGTACATGGTACGAATAATTTTTTTTCTTCAAATCAATTATATAAGTCTACCTGAAAACCGTGTGTTGTTGCATATTTAATTAAATTGCGATTTGGGCACCTATTATAACTAGCTTTTTAGCGCACAACATTAGTAATCAAAATAGGTATTGAATGAATATACGGAACAAGTCTATGGTATCCTAACAATGAACATTTCCCGGAGATGTTCAGGAGGGCTTTGCGTTCTCGGAAACATTTTGAACAAGTCCAATTTAGCACGCCTTCCATAGGAATCAGCGCACACCATATATCACCGCAGTCGAATGTGTAGAGATGAGGCGCGCTCGACGTCATTGAACGTTCAATCTACGTCCTTTTATCTCCGAAAATATGTGGATTGCGGTGCCTGCACCGTCCAACCGCCAACCGATCGCTGTTATTAGGACCTGTGGAGCCCTCTGAAACGGCTTATCTGGTCTCGTTCAAGTTTATGGAGCTCTCTGAGTGCCAGACGTGTCACATCGATACAATCAGATTCAAACTTAAAGCAAACGGAGGATCCGCAGAAACGACGTTACTGGGAGACCCTGATTGGTAAGAGCCTCGGCCACTCGGGTATTTTGGCCAGCACGCGGCGCGCCGTCGCCCCTCCTCGCGCTCGGCTGCTTTATACGAGTGTCAGGGCCGTCACAAGATGTTTCAGGTCCGAGTGCTTTCAGGGACGCGGCGGAAAAGCGAACATAACAGGCCGTGTCCATCCGGCGGAATACGAACACCGAAATAGATACACGACACGAAAAGCCGGTCACAACAGCGAGAGCGATAGTCGGAGTGCGTCATCTGTCTAAGAAAAGCTGGCTATAGTAGCCGGACGGAGCATTAGGCGAGATGGACACGTGTATCGAATTCGGTAAGATAAGTCTCTCTCCTACACGGGAACATAAAAACAGCGGCGTCACTCACGTGTAGATGGTTCCCTCGGTGCCGTAGTACCAGAGGACGAGCCGCACCGCGTCCCCGACCACCGGAGCACTGACATCACACGGCAGCTCTGCAGCCTGGCCCTCGACGGCAGCGACGTGCACCAGCCGGTCTGTCGGTGACGACGGGGTGTGAAAGAGGCATCCGCAGCGGGACAAGAGTGTCAGAGACGCTTTGACAGTGGCCAGGGATGTGACAGACGAACTCAGGGTGGCATTGGGGTGTGAGAGACAGACATTTCTCTCATTTATTTATTTCGACACGACATTTATAGACATTTATTACATTAGACATTATAGACATTATAGACATTAGACATTTATTTCGACACGGCGTGAGAAACTGTACAGACATACCCATTTACTCACGGCCGTACATGGCGTCAGAAACTTTACAGACACCTACATATAACCTCGCCGAACGCCAAAGTCACACACATTAGATCAGGGGCGGCACAAACTTATAAAGATAGCTATATCGGATACACCGGGGCAAGAAATGCTAGCAACGGCACGAGGAAAAAGTTCAGGTGTAACAAAAATGGTGCTCACCTTTTTTCTTCTTCCCATAAAGACCTGCAAAAGTCGTGTGCGTCAGTGTTGAAGAATATTATACGTGAAAGGAGCCTTAGGAAAGGCTTGAGGATATTGTTTTTTTGAAACTTTTCACCTTTAGGTAACTTCTTTGACCTTATGAAAATATATGACGAACCAAATCCTACCAGTTGCAGGTCCCGATCACCTTTGCGACTCCGAAGACAGCATAGATCAGTAGAAGAACATTATGCCCCTGGCCATCAACACAAAACTATTTTGCGCCTAGAAGTTTCTTCTTTCTCTATTCGGTAGTGTTTTAAGTAAAAAAAAAAAATGTAACGCACCTATATCCTAATGGAACGCTGGTTTAAAACAGCAGCATGTAATCCAATAACCGAGAGTGTAACTAATGAAGTTAACTTAGTTGTTAAAATAAAATGGATGATTGATTTTTGAGAAGATCTCGTTTCGCCTTTAAAAAAAATCATCGGTCCCAGTTATTTCTACGGAACTTTGCGACGCCTCGATCTCAGTTAGCAGTAAATGACCGTGCTGTATGCTATTCGTCATTCAATCTGGCTAACTTGGGCTCGAGCGATAATAACTTTTGGCAAGTTTTAATTGCCTGCGTTTCTTCCACCGGCGTCGAATGCATCTACAGTGAGCCCGTAAAACACGGAGTGAACAAACAACCTATAATGGCTCGGAACAGTGATCCGAGACTGATAGCACTTTATATTAAAACAAGTGCGATGGTTTGCAGCAACTTCAGTACCGGTCTACTCCGATCTTACGTAAAACATAAAATGTTGAAATCTGAAACCGCCCGCAAGTCTTGCCTCTCACACCTGTTCCACATTAATATTTCGATGATTTACGGTCCGGATATTAGCGAGCGGGCCAGACTGCGGGTGATGTACGACCGGTGTCGACGGCCTCTCCCGCCGGCCGAGAATTTATTCCCCGGCACCTGTTTATTCGACCCGTCTACATAGTGCCGACTCCTGGGGAGCTGGCGAGTGCCGGCATGATTAATTGAACGAGCTACATCTTCATCGTGGACAAACAATGGTGGCGGTAAATGAAATGATATGAAGTTCACAATTGTTCCCCAGCGAAAGCAGCCGAGTTCACGAGATACGGAGTCAAAGAAGTTCCTTGGAATCGGTGATAATGTTACTGACCGTGGTCGCTAAACAGCTTTTCTTTGTGCGAGAGCTGGGAATCTTAAAACTGTTTAATCAGTAATTCTCCATAGACCTCTGTATACTGCCTATTCAGTTATTCAACTTTTTAAAATTTCTTTTTACTCGAAAAGTATTTTTATAAAACGACTTTATTGTTTTAGAAATGTTATGCATGAATATCCGATAGTTTATATTCGTCTGATCGTATCGCGTCAAGAAATAGAAGGACGTCGATAGATGGCAAAAAAAGACAAACCAACTACATCGTGCAAAGTAAAACAAATCATTATATATCGCATGACAATAATTAAGAGCAAAAGCCATAGAGCTACACCTTACTGGAAATTTAACTCTTTTACTCTCTGTCATTTTTCTTTTTTTTTGCAAAAAAAAAATGATGCGTTCAAACAACATTTTCACTTTTGATAGCAATTGCCCCCAATCCCTGCAACAATTCTAACCTCAAGTCAACTTTTCCTGAAATACCGCATATGTCTGGTGTCACTTATGATATAACTCAGATGGTCTCCTCCTCAAATATTGAAGTTTTTGGTTCAGAGGTTGCCGTTTCGCGGCGTGGAGCGCGCTTAGAAGACGTCGACCGGCACTCAGCGACCTCGGCGACAGGGACGTGCTTCTAATGCACATGTGATGGCTCTATCCCGTGGCACCGCGCTGCATAAATTACTCTGATTATGATAGATGGCCGGTGGGGTTTTGGCTCTGATCGGGGTGGTCGGACCGGGGTCGTCGGAATAATGCCCCCTTCCCTGTCACCGGGACAGAGAGCGTGACAGGGACGTCAAGGAAAGTAGCTGACGTCTCTTGCCAGCACTATGTATCTCCTGAATCTACTAGCTGGAAATGCATAACGCATTTGCGTAATCCCAATGCAGTAGTTAGTTCGCTGGTTTCTGTGAGACTTCTGCTTTTTGCTAAGCAAATTTCATGACACAGGTACAGTTACCTCTCTTTTGTATGACTCTTTCGTCATAATAGGAAGAGCTCAATATATTACATATTTTTTTGTGCGTCATCCATCGTCGTTTCTCTTTTTTGTTGACAACTACATTTCGAGCTCGATATTTGTAGGTACCCTTGGTTGCATAGCGTTTATTTTGTTTTTTGGAGAAAATTGGAAAATTGAAAAAATATTGGCCTCAATACATTTGTTTTTAATCATCATGCATGGTGTGCAACTGACATGGTGTGGATTTCCCTCTTAATTAAGTAGTCAGTACTTTACTGATACATCCAGTTTCAATAATCATTTCCCAATCCATCAAGGCATAACCAATCCTATCGAAGCCATTAATCACAAATTAAAATAAACTTAATGTCAGCTGCCTGCGCTAAAGGCGTTCCATGGCCGATAAATATGATTTGACCCGGTGGCAGCAGTTACGGCGGATGGCGCATTCGCCTCTTTTATGTCCAATGAAAGAAGAAGTTATGGTGCATCGCCGGGAGAATAATGTCCATTCAGAAACTTTCAACATCGATTGTTGAAATATGCCCCCAACATCATCAAGACTTATGTCCAATGTCTGATGCACCCATTTGGGACTGACGTCACGCCTGTTTTACGCTCATAAGGCATACTAAAAGTCATGATATCCGACAGCTGTCAACGTCTGACATCACGGTATATCTGCAGGCCTTTTCCACAACGGAACACCACCATGGAGTCCAGAAACTGGCGGTCATGCTAGATCTTTATAAATGAGTTGACGACAGTAATAACTCGCCGGACTTGATCACCTTCCTTTCACCTGTAATGCTTCCATGACACAAAGCTCAAACATTCCATTACAAAAGCCATTCTGGGTGGCGCAAAATGATTTCAATATTTTAGCTAACAGAGCCGGCGAATATTTCAGGCTCAGGCCCGAGACTGCTGTAGAGAAGTGCCAATATCCCTCGGACATTACGGTTATGAGCGCCCGTCCTATATCCACCAATCGTGGGGCCGCGCGTGGCTGTTCTCGGCCCGCTGCGGCGGTCCAAGCCAGCAACCGCAGCACAAAAATGACAGAGCTCGGCCGCATCGGTCAGCCGCCACAGGACGGATGTGTTCTACTGTGTTCCAAAGTCACTCGGTCAATATGAGGTGAAAGATGGCAGGCTTAATGATAAAATGAAAGAAAGGAAAAAGTGTGCTTGTTATTCTGATTTATGTGCACCTGCATCCGGAATAACTATGTTCATATGTTCTCACCTACCCAATGAGTTGAATCTGCTTTTCATGTTTCGCCAGAAGCGACAGCATTTTCGACAGCAGCGCCATACGTTGTTCTAAAGTAGGCAACAGCTGCTCACTAGAGCTGGCGTGCTGACATGATAGCGTTCATTGCTAATGAACACGGGGCCCTCGTGCCCGGCATGACATGACACTGGGGCTGCGATCTAGTTTTCCATGTACTTCTAATCAAATAAGTTAAGAATTAGCGTGAACTAAGATGGCACATAGTACACCAATATCACAACTGCTATGATAGGTATTCACTAGTTCATGCTTCGTCTTCAAAATCCCGTCATAAGAAATTGTGGCTGTTTTATGTGGCATGCTGGACTACTAAAATCCACGCTATCGAATGTGCGCTAAAATTTGAACAGAATCGTCGAGGCTGAAAAGGCGCTGAGCAAAAGACATTGCAAGGATGAACGGTTCCAGAGACATTTCACGTGCAATTACACCGTAATTCGTCCAGTGATTGTGCAGCTGTATTGACGGCCAAGAAGGTCGTGCTGCATCTAAAACGTCCCTCGTCTAACGTCGCTAATGGCCAAGACGAGATATTCAGTCCGTGTACGGACAGAGCTAACGATATATTGGGCCATGTCACCAGTACTGGTAACGATCGGACATGATTATTGATGAAATTGGTGGCCGGTAGTCATCCAGGCCACAAAAATTACAAATGTGATCGCTAAATATTAAAACATCGTTTAACATGATTTACATATTTTTATACTAAGCTGCTTTCCCGCAATTTCGTTTTCTTTTACGCTTTTATTTTGTTATTTATCACCACCGTTGGACCTGTTCATTTACATCTTATCACATAGGCAAAACATGCATTTAATGCCATCTGCAGTAGTCTGCGGCCACTCAATAGTTCACCCAGCTGACATTTATGAGGCCGCAGAGAGACGGCACCTCATTGCATTTCGCCATTCTTGCACCAACTGGCCTTGGGCGATTAACAGCCATCTGAAATAATATGCTCCTTTATCGCTGAGCATTATCATAGCGAGTAGACTGCTGTCTGGAAGGCATGAATATGTTGAATGGCGGGGGGCCCGAAGGACGCCGCTGACCCAACTGCTCAAAGGCGAATGGAGTAGAAAATGTCAGTTTGAATTTGACGACAGAGGCTTTGCTGAAATGCGAGTGCTGACTAGGGAGGAAAATGTCACTTTGAATTTGAGAGCGGATGCTTAGAAGCTGAATGTGAATCTATGCAGTGTCGCATTTGTGGCGGCTAGATGGTTTGCGCAAGACCACCGTATGAATGAGACGGTTCTAGTGTCAATGCTGTGACGCACCACCGACCTAGCCTATGGCAGCTTTTTTAAATGCATGCGTCTAGGCAAAGGGATATTAAAGGTGTGAAACTGTGCCGTACGCCCAGCCATAAAGCACGGTAAAAATTGCACCGAACTTTGGACATTTTTAATGAGTTTTGTACATTCTAAGCCGCAATGGAGTTCAGAACAAGTTAAAATGAGCTTGCCCCATGATAACAACACCCTGTCGTCGATATTTGATTAAAATAAAATAAATACTTATTTGGATTGGTTGTTTTGCCATCGTTATTAACATCCATTTCAATTGTTCAAACATTTAAGCATTCACTGTCTCATAAACTACGGACGCGATAGAGCCTGGTGCCAGCGTTGTTAAATCATCAACTATCATAATCAAATAAATAATATCAGGCACGCATTTTTTTGTCCTTCTCAGTCCTAGCCTGACCTTGGTCTTCAATGTAATGTTCCGACCAAACCAATTCCGACTGAATGTGGCGTAGAAGTGTCGGTACTTACTGCCCCTATCGCCGTCCGACAGCCCGTAGATACATCCGGCCGACAGCAGTAGCAGCAGCGTCAGAGACCTCCCCATGACGAGCCTAAACACCACAGCACTCGATGGTACTCGATCTCCAGCACTCCAGTCCCTGCGCAGTCCAGTGCCGTCCACTCCAGTCCAGTATGCAAGCCTCACCGGCCGCTGTGAAACTTCTACAGTCGTAAATATGATCGGATGTATTCAGCGCGAGAGCCCGTCTGTCCAATAAAGTCCACAAACGGTCTCTTGTTTGCCAGAATTCACTAACCGCCACGATACTGAGAGCTCTTTACCTCTACTCGGTCCAGTGGACTGGGAGCCTAGTGTTTCCCGGTCCTATGTCCACACTCAGTCGTCTAAACCCTCACCATTACACACAATTTCGAAGCATCACTGATCGCACTCGAACCACCACTTCACGGGCACTCAGCCTGGCTCTCCACTCGCGGCGGGGTGGACTCAATCCACCACGGGCGTTGATGGACACCCCTGGGTCGATGAGCTGTCTCAGCCCTATGCAAGCTCTCGCGGCGGCTGCAGAAGCTCCCGCAGAGGCTGCAGCAGCGGCCGCCTCTCTCTATCACCACAGATCACCGACTGAGGGGGGCCCTCCCAGGCCCGACCGACCGACCGACCGACCGGGAGGCTGCGGCGGCGGCGGCGGCGGCGACGGCGGCGCACCACACACCAAAGGAATCGGCGTCCTCAGATAGCGTCAACGGATGCAACGGCATCCGAGACGGAATCGGAAGCATTCACAACGGCAGAAATCAGCCGCGGATTGAGCCGAGACGTTCCGTTCCGGATCTGCGCTGTCGAGCGACCAAGCAGACAAAGCGTTATGTTGGTGGGTGGAGACGAGTGATGGATGATGGAGAGCTGACAAGGGACTCAAAGACCAGCTCGGAAGCAAAAGTGAGTCGGAAGACTGCGAGCTGAATTATTCCATTGATGTAAACAGGCCATTGACCAAACGTTGTGAAAATGTTCGGTGCTGCTCACCGCAGCGTGTATTGCGGTCGCGTAACTATTCATTGGTCACTTGGCGTCGCCTGTGAAGTGCCAGCGCCAACGAAGGCTGAAGAACTCCGTGCCGTCAGTATGTTACGACCGTTACGACCATATGTGTGTAACTGTGCATACGGCGTGTGTGTTGTAACGCGGCCGGCCTTTAGGCAGCTTACCGATATCATTCAATTTCGAGGTTTAAGCACAATCGCAGGGTAAAGAATAAGCAAACGTTCAAATTGTTATATATTTGACTTTAAAAAATGGTTTTTATTCCTACGTCCCCATGAGACATATCAGAGGCAGACAATCCATTGGAACGCCTTCCTTTCCGCTGATTCTTCCATGCGCATTCTGCAAAGGTCAGACAATAGCGAAGCTTCACGCAGCGCCAGTTTCATCTATTTGGATCGGCCGGAAATGACATCTTCTCAGCAAGACAGAAAGGTCACCGCTTCGAGAGTATGCAGAGCAATCAACTACCACCGATTGACGATATCAGTCGCGGCGAAGCTTCTGTTATCTTCCCATTTAACTCACACATTTCATTTGATCAAGTGTGTCGACATTAACCCTCGCGGGCCCGGGGGGGGGGGCGTTTTTCGCCCCCCCCCCTGGCGAATATTTGCGATAGCTCCCGAACGCTTAGGGATAGGAAAGCGAAACTTTCAGTACCTTTTCTCCCATCAATTTGACATCTTCTGAAGCAAAAAAATTGGACGTAGCCCCCTTGATGACGTCACAAGGTCCATTTTTCTAGACCTCTGCACGGCAAACTTCGGCGTCACAGACGCAAACTTCAAATAGCTGCTAAAAATAGAGTTTTGGAGATAAAGACAAATTACGAGCACGGCTGTGTAGCATTTGACATAGATAAAAATAGAAAAATAGTTTTGATGACCTGAGGTCAGAGGTCAGGTCAACGACCCCGAAATGTGTTTTTAGTTTTTCGCAAATAACTTCGACAAAAATGGTCCTAGAGCTTCGACAGTGGTACCATCGCATTCGCCTTGTCAAGCCGCGTCGAATGATATATATTTTGTTCGGAAAAGGTCAAGTTTTATGTTGACCTCATGTGACCTCGAATGACCTCTGGTTGACCTTGACACATGAAAGGTCGTTTCTGATGGATTTGTACCCGCTGATCACGAATCTGGCATCTATTTTCCTCTAAGCCTTCATTTAGAGCTTCCGGATGGCAAAATTGTCTTACTTATTATTACTAACTTGAATTAGTGAAATAGCCTCTAGCAGGGATACTCTTCAGTGACCTTGACCTTTGAGCAGCCTTGTATCGTAAGATGAACCACAAATAGGGAACTGATAAGCCTCAAAGCATTTCAAAACATCTTGGAAGTTAGCACGCAAGATGTGCGAAAAAGTGCCAAGTTTGAGGTCAATTTTGAGCGTGACCTTGACCTTGACCTTTGATTTTGAGCACATTTTCGAAATCCTCAGATTCTCTTCTTTCGTTTGACACCCAATTTTGCCGGTTTGATGCAGCCTGCCGTCCTCTAGAAGGCTTATTTTGAGATCACTACACATGTGCCGGTTTTTGCCTTTGACCTTGACCTCTGACCTTGAAAATTGACCTGAGGTCAAAAATTTTAGGTGCTTTAGAATCGTCTCGTAAGGACCTTTCGTTTGGTATCGCTTTTGTTTCCGCAGCTCCCTTATTTACGGAGTTAGACAGGGGGGGCGAAAAACGCCCCCCCCCCCCGGGCTGCGGTGGTTGGGATTACCCCCCGGGCCCGGCCGGGTTAATTTGTCCTGACGGTGATATGGGTGCACGGCTTTTAGCAATCCTACATCCTTGCTTGGAAGTTATTGTTATTCTAAATCCAGATTTCAAGCTACAATCACTGCTAATTCCTAGTTCACGGTCAATACGACCCTTACATCGCTACGCTGCGTGTCATGTTATGCAGATCATAACGTCGACGTCGTATCGACATTAGCTGATGCATAGACCACTGATGTATCGTATTCAGAGGTCTATGGCTGCTCTAGTTATCGACGTCAATTTGCACAACCGGGAACTCCGTGCTGATCCAGTCGTACACGAATGGCGGATACATACGTGCATTCGGTCCCACAACAGTAGCTCAGAGTTGCAAACACTTGCCATATTTGTTTGATGCAAGCGTATCGTCTTGTCTCCCAGCACACTAGAGCGGCTTTGGAGGTAGGTATACTGTGCCGCAACACATCCGTGTCCGGCGGCATGGTCTACCCACGTAGGCGGTCGCCGCGCCAGACTGAGCCCAGCAAGCATTTGATGCGAGGCTTTTATCGGAATCGCAGAAATATGATACACAATCATACTTTTGAAAAATAAGCACGATGCTTGCCTTTACATGTGACTATTAAATCCATTTGAGCTCCTTTACGAACTTCATGTAATTAGTCAACATTTTCCTCAAACCGCATATACCTATGTGACAAAATATGCCCTAAACGAGCATTTAAGAAGTGCGGGTCTTTAAAAAGAAACATAGGGGAGAGCGGGGAGAGTTGTATCATGTCCAAGTTGTATCAGGGCGAATTGTGCGAAACTTATCCAATTGATGGCGCTCGTGACACGACCAGCCGACGAGGTTTTCCGGGCGCCATCTTTCCCTTTTCTGTCGTGTGGCTGGGTGGACGCGTCTCGAGGTGAGAGCCGATTTTATGTTTTTTTAATGTCATTCTAAAAAAATGAGTTGCAAGAAAATGTGTGTTTTGGACATTTAGATGTGCACGAATTTGAAAGATCTCCGTAGCGGTGGTGAGGGTAGGTTCTAAGGCTGCGTGAGTGAAAATGGATTTCTCCAGCTGTCCGCTGTTTTTGAGCACGAGGATGTTTTTCCAAGATGGCGGCGAGGTACATGTTGTATCAGAGCCGGGTGGGGTATGTTGTAACATGTATGTATGTATGGGTATTAGGGTGGCACTTAAAAATCAATTTTTGATTTTTAATGCGTGCGGGTGGTTTTCTAGTTCCATTCCCGTAAAAAATAAGGGAGGCAAATTTTGATGGGAAAATAATGATGTTTAGAGGTCGCGAATCAAGGTCAAAATTGAGATTTTGGTAGCAGATTTCAATATCATTAAAATCGTTTCTGACTTTGCTATTACGCTGTAATCGGATGATAATAAGGCATTTCGCAGTCATTTTCATATTGTTTATTGTTATTTCATGCAGCTTTGGTCACACCAGAACGCTGGTGTATGTACTCCACTACTCCAGTTCCTCCTATTTAGTATATTATTGGCGCCTCATTGGAGGGAGGGAGCTCCTTGTCGGGGTAGGTGCAGAACGAGCTCACGAAGGTCAGGTCCAGAGCCGGCGCAGTGGCAGTAGAGTCCCAAACCAGGCGGCGGCAAACTTGCAGGCAACGGACAGCGCACAGCGGTTGATGACCTGGGCCTCGGCCGCCGTCAGCCGGAGCCGCTCCCTGAAGAGGAAGGCATCCACAGTGCGGATGGTCTTTGCCATTCACCTAACTCAGTGGAGTACTCTGAGGCGGAGAAACGGATGCCGTGCTTGGAACTCCACCGAGAGCAATTACGCAGAGCTACGGAAGTTTTCGGTAGTCTTCCCGGAGCTAGGCATAGTCCAGCGATGGAAGCGATGGAAGCTGACCAGCAGCTCGTCCCACTCCGGAACGTCGTCGACGGCGAACGCCACCGGTGTGATTCTGTCAATGAAGTATGAACTCCCACCCACCTTTGAACCTCTTAAACAGCCGTATGTAGAGGCCGCTCGAGATTCTAGGGCAGGTGGAGAAGGCCTTCTCTAGGACCAGCTCTTACACGTGGTGCCGGCAGGCCAGCTGAAGGACGGGCCGATCCAGCTTCTGCTCGATAAGGGTTAAAGTACCGTTCACCAGCATGCTGTTCGCCGTCGTGGCGTCGAAGCAAAAGGCCGCAGTTCCGCTTCTCCAGTTCTTAGTCCCCCAGTGCTGTGAGCATGGCCTCCTGTGCTTGGATGGAGGGGAGGTTGGGAACGGGGAGGAGCTTGGCCACCCCAATCCCTCCCCCTCCCCATCACCAGGACCTAGAATCGGTCGACGCTCCTTCTCTCGCGGTTCAGGATTCGCGGTTCAGCCGGAGTCGTATCCTAAGTTCCATGCCGCAGTTGATAACAGGCTCACGTGTTCTTCACACATTACGGTTGGGCAGTTTGGCCCGGTCGAGGCCAGTTCACTGTTGGAGACGTCCGCTCGCCCGCATGCGCTTGGGAGTGTGACTGTGAGTCGACGTTTCTCTCTCATGGTAGCCATCGTCAAAGACGTTCCCTCCGTGTGCGCGCCGCAGCAGCCGGGTGCATCTGTTGCTGGCACTGGCACTAGAATAGGAAGAAGCGCCCACGGAAGAACATCCCGAAGGCACAATAAACCAGTGCAGCTCAATGCACACTCTCGCCTCTGCTTTCGCCCGCCGGCAAAAGGCTGACTCCAACTTCTTCACATTCTCTTCGACAGAAAAGGAGCATGTCTCAAGAACCGATAGAACCGTGGGGCTCGTCCTTCCTTTGGAACAGGAGAGACCGGTCACTCCTCACACTTATCAGAGGATATGACCTCCACTGTGAGAAGGCACCGGTCGCAGGCCAAAACAGGCCTGACATGGGTAAAACAGCCTAGATCAGATCTGCCTTGGCCTGACCTGGACTGGCTACGATCGGCCGGAAGTGATGGAATAAACAATTGTTATACAAATAAAGGTCAAAATACGTCGGAAATGACGCTTAATGACCACATATGTCATTCCAAATAGGTTTAAAGCACTTTCCAAAAAGTTGATTTTTCCCCCCAAAATGTCAACTTTGACCTCAATTCGCGACCCCTAAATATCAACATTTTTCCAAATCATTTTGCAAACATTATTTTTTACGGGAATGGAACCAGAAAACTACCCGCACGCCTAAAAATCGGATAACATAAAATTCACCCTATTGCTAAGTGCCACCCTAATGGGTATGTTGCTTTTGATCGCGAAAGCTAAGCCCTGGCTCGCGTTTGTAGGTAGCTAGTCAATACTCGTTCCATTTTGGCACAATGTGTTGGCTTCTTTGCTCTTAACGGGCCACTTTTGCGTCTAGTCTGTTGATGTTTCGTTCGTTTCGATGTTTCGTTCGGATTGCATTGACCTAAGTTTGGTCGAATAAAAGTGAAGCCTTTGAGCATATACATTGTATCAACCCCATTTAATGTTGTTGTTATGCTCAAAACCAGTAGCAAGCACACTCCCTGAAACGTGAAATACCTAGTGATACAAATTACCCCACCATGTGATACAACTCACCCAAGCCATGGGGCAGGTTGTATCAAAAACATTGTTCTATTCGGCAGACTGTAGAAGAAAAACTGGTAGAGGTAGCGGAAAAGTTACTTGGCACAAAAAAGCAGAAGAATTAAGGAAGGAGATAGTATGGAAATAATGAGTTTATCACGGATAGTTACGAGGTTATGGGTCTCGGAGTAAAAACTGATACAGCCCACCCCACTCTCCCCTACCCATATCTTCTTGAAATGATGGATTCGCATTACTATTGTACTTCAATGAATGTCAAGCACGTACCTTTCCAGTAACGCATAGAACAATCGAAGCTCGATCCGAATCTAATCAGAAATACAGTGTTCTGATTTGACATGGGACACAGCACTCGCTTTGAGCATATCTCATGAAGGTCTGTCCATTCTCGCAGCGCCAACTGCTGCCTGGCAAGTAGGCAGCAGCGGCGCGATAGTCGCGTCCCATGAGCCCGCGCTCTTACCGCCAGCCCCGTCAGCGGTGCTCGGGGACGCGCCGCTTCGACCGGCCCCGACCGACTCCGGCTGTCATAATTTCATCAGGGCAGCTCGCGCTTTGTTTCGACGCCTGCTCCCGAGTGGGCCGATCTCAAATGCAAATCAAACGCCGTGTATGCGAAGCGCACAGGAGACTAGGGAAATTCGCTCCGCGCTCCAATAAACGAGCCGGCAGACAAATGCCAGCGCCCCGAGGATCTCATGCAAAGGATGTACTGCAATAGTGACCCGGAATGCGGCCATGTTTTACTGCGTTGATCGACGGCGTGAAATTGGCTAAGGACATTAGATAGAAGCGGCTAGGCTGAGCCGTTGATGATTATCCCGGTCATATTTTAGCGAACAATGACAGTGAAATGCATTGCCTTCATTTTCGATGCCTCCGGGCAATTGACTGCTGTCGTTTGAATACGATGCCACCCGGAAAATGTCGATTGATCTTCATAACTTACTGTCTGTCATTCGAAGGAAAGAGCCAGAACTGGTAGTTCACCTTGAGAGTATGTCCATGAATTATGGCACCCCATCTTCATTCTTTGGCGTCTAACCGTTGCGTGCGTAGAAAATCCAATTGAACACTGTTACTCTGAATCACGAATCAGAGAGATTCGATAAAAGCATGGCTGAATAGAGATGCGAGCTTTTCTATTAAATCGAGGCATGACTCGACTCGCTCTCTCCGATACATGATGGTATAGGATGACGTTGGGTCGAATTGGGTCCGGGCGATAACCGGGGAATTTCAGACTTACTGAGGTGAGGATCACCTGGCAAAAGCTAGTGTTAGGTAAGCTGCAAAATGCAGTGACGCAGCGTGGAGGATGCGCATGAAATTGATGTAGGCGTCACACTATGAAATAATCAAGAGGTCATAGTTCATTGAGATGGAAGACTAATGGAGCATGTTTTCGTCACAAGCTGACCTTTTGAATGGTACCCGCTGGTCGCTTGTCCTTCAGTTTCTTTTTATCAAATTAATTACGAATATATGATTTGTTTCTTAGATATATTTATAATTGCTTTCCATCAGGTAATCAATCATTACGTATTTGATGCATTGAAACCAATTATTGCAATGGCGAACTAGACATTTCAATAGTTCTATTCATTTTAGCTTGGAGTCTGGCGACAGCCTTTCAGAGTTAATTGAACAATTATTTTCCAGTATTGAGAATGTGAGAATCAATGGTCTCAGCAGAAAGCGCCATATATCGAGTGCAGAACTGCACCGAAATCAGCATGGAACTTTTGCAGATAAATTATAAATGATTCAATGCGAGATGCTTATAATAACAGTCATAACATCATAACGTTTGAATTATGATAGAATGCATCCATTTGTCTTTTTAGTAGGTATCTATTGTTTTGTTCTTGTTTGTTTTGCTGTTTGTTCATTTTTTATCACGATTCCTGAAAACAGGTATAAACAGATAAAACACATAATTTTTTAATGTGTTGCACGGGAATGTTTATACGAACGTTTCCCAACTTCTCACCGCAGACTATTTTTTTTTTTAGCCGACTGCTCCGTGCCTGGTGCCGACCCTGATTTTCTATTTTTTCTAATGGGTTTAATGCCAAATTCGACTGTCGGCACAGCTTTGGATCATAATACACCACACCACCCGTGAAACGTCTTTTCACTGAAGCTAAAACTACCGTAAAACACAGCCTTTAGCTTGCAGCTTTGATGTATTGCTCCCGCCTGTTCCCTCTTTTATTTTATTTTGTTCATATCCCACAAAGCAAACGACTCTGGTATTTAGCAGAAGGTGTTGTTTTAACATTGAGTGTCACTGAACTTGCGTTCCTAAGCTTTTCATCAAAACTACGGTGGACAGGGGATGATAACGCATCAAACGCTGTTGAGATTTATCTCGTAAGTGTGATTATTTCTCATATCCATAGGTTAAGTAAGCACCTTTATGAGGGATTTATTATCGCTCGATGACACCTATGCTTTCATACTTCTATGTCAAATTGTAGGTATATTTGGCATGTTATGCTACCATCCTACTTCATAACACACAAATACACCTTATTGTGTTATTGAAGATAATTAGTTACATTTTAGCTGTCAGCTGTCACCATCCTGCCAATTTCACAATACAGACTGTCCAACATTGGCCGCTGCGCGTCGGCCAAGTCGTGGCACTCCTGGGAGCGGTGTGTTTTCATCAGCCAACATTGCGGCGGCGACGGTAACACGCCGACAAGACAAACAGGTGCTAATGAACGGCGCTCCCACGTTCCGCAGATTGTGTACAGTGCAATCAGTGGGTCCGCTCACCACACACACACATACAGACAAACAGACATCCCGGGAGGACCGCTGGAGGTCGGCTCGGGAGTGTAGGGAAGGGAGTATGATCTGGCTGTGTCGTGATCATAAGTCGTTACATTCTATAGGCAATGGCAACGGAGGGTGAATGGTGAATGGCAGCTGGGTGAATGATTCGATAAAGGTGAATGGTAAATGGTAGGTATTCGATTCAACAGCGCCATTTATTACGACCTACAGCTGTATGGATATTGTCTATGATCTTCTTCCGATATAACATAAAACCTATCAGGTATCGGCCCTCGTCTCATTGCGTGCTGGGTATTATTTTTCCGACAAACCCGAGGATAACTCAGAGGCTGTCTTAGCAGTGGGTGGGAACTCCTAGTACAGAGATGCACAATGTTCCACTTTTACTATCATTAAACAAATTGTACCTACTTCAGGTGTGGCAATAAAAATATAAACGTTTGTGTATTGCTCCCAAGCTGGGTGAGAAATAGTTATAGGCTGGCGAGTGTACATTGATGAGCCCAATCCAAGGTGTGGAGACTCAAGCGTTTCGGTGTTAAGCTTTTTAAGTGCCTGATAACATTGCCTTCAAGTTCTTCTCGCCTCTCGGTTTTGTCAAAAAAAAAAAGAAGAACGAATATCCACTATGCAGTAAGACGAACCCTGTACCTAAATGGATGCAATATATGTATAGCGAAAGTATGGCTTGGAATGGATTCTGTTTCTTTTTGCTTAGTTTCACGTTGCTCTTCCTGAGTGCCATCGAAGGTCGGCCAAACAGATATATGTATGCACAAAAAGGGCTAACAACGTCTACCAATGGAGGATAACCGCTCAACCAATATTGGGTGAAAAAGATCTTCCCTTGCAATGGACCAGGGCGCTTTTTCCTTGGCTTCTAGGGCCTTGCTCCAAAGAAGCTACAGATGACTTGCATGAATAACAGCTTCTTACATCCACTATAGTTCATTTTTTTCAAAAGGACGCTGGCTCCAAGTATGTTTTTCGAGCAAGCACGTGTTTTAGCGAGCAAAACGAGCAAAAACTGAACCTGAGAAAATCAAACGTCGACTAATTTTAACATGTGATTTCTTCCCGATAATTTCCATATGTGCGTTTTGGAACCAGATATGAGAACAGTGGTGACGTCATGCTGTCGAACATGTATTGCAATGTAACGTATACCTATCATGGACAGAACCGCTGACTCGATTATAAGCTCGGCAACAGTAAAAAATTTAGTTTCACCCAAATTCGTTGACACTTATCCCATTGCACAAACATTTGGGTGTTTGCTGCCACCAGTGACGTCATCATAGTATGTTCATTTTTAAGAAACAATTTCCAGCTACTTACCGTGCACAATTTGAAATCGACTATTTTTTCGGTAAGAAATTCTTGGCCAGACACTGAAGCTGCCAAAACTCACGTGAGAGCTTTGATATTGAACTTTGAGCCAGCGTCCTTTTGAAAAAAAAAAACGAAGTATAGTTAGTAGTTATGTCACAATATTTCTACCTTATGACCCTCAAGAGCCTTATATGCTAGTAGCATTACCACTTCATTTTTTAAGACGCTGACCTTCGTAGAACCACTGCGTCATGGACGGTGAGTTTCCACGAGACACTGGCAGAGTTCTGCCAGATAGACTCTAAGTTTCTCAGAGGTGGGTCCCTCCCCTGCCCTCCCCAATCACCGAGAGCAGTGAGAGCGACTCCGCCATTAGGGCATCTGTCGCCGCCGGTGCCGACCAAAGATGCACGTTACGGCGAGCTGTGTACCCTCCACTGACAGTTATAGGTCACCCAGTGTCGGCGCCCGCCGCCACGGTCCGCCTTTATTGCCACCGATAAAATGAAGATAACGCTGCACGGCGCTCCGTCGGGAAGGCTTGCTCGCCTAGGGAAGTGGAAGTGTACTTCAGGACATCATGTTGGGAGAGTTGGCGTGGTATAGCAGGCTGGCGAATGTGTTTGTATTGATAGCAATTCCGTTCGAGGTGAAACAGCCGCGCTGACAATCCTCGGTAATTCACAATAGCACAGGCAGCCTCAGCTGCTGAACATAGCACATAAGAGGGAAAAGTGTTAAAAAATACGGCATAAGTAGAAATATGCGCTAGTAGTAGAAGAGAAGGTATTGTCACATTTCAAACAATGCGAACTAACTTTTTGCGGACTCACTACCTTGAGTGATCAGACACATACTCATCTTTAAGATTATATATTAGCATTCTCAAGGATTCGCATAACCAGAGTTCCTTGGAGTAAATTGACTTTCGAACTTTGTTAGATTAGAGTTTATAAGCTGATCAGAGTGTATAAAAAGTGTACCTGATTGGATAGTTGCTGGGCTGCTCGGAAATGATACTGCAGCCAGAGTTGAGTGTTGCTGAAACATTCCAAATTGATCATATGGCTACAAAATGCAGAGATCGTGGAACCAATGTATCACTACATATTATAGGCGTTAGGGTTGTCCTCGCTTGGTCTCACATTATTACAAAATACCACCAGTTTTTGCCGTTTTCTCGAGGTGCTGCCAGGATGCCTGACAACCCCACCACCACGTGTTGCGCCGCGCTGTAACCCGATCGGTTCGTCCGGTCCGATGTCCGGTGCGTGAGTCGATCGGTCGGTGTCGTACACTCGATCGGCAGAGCCGCCGACCGGCCGTCGGTGGGATAAACCGACGGACGGGGGCGGCCGCCGAGAAGGTCACGTTTCCACTCAAGAGCGGGCAACTCTCCTAACTCGCCGCACTAACTTATCTCGCGGAATTGGTGCGGCTCGACGAGACCTCCGATGAGATGATCGAACCGTGCGGACGGACGGCCGTTCAGAGTCGAGAGCCGTCCGCCGCCTCGGGCGGGAGCTGAATACTGACTGACCGAACACAGTGGACAGAGCGGGTACACTGGGCAGTGGACACAGTGGATACACTGGATACACTGGACACGCACACGTCGCTTGCTATCCGTCCGACATCCGGCTCTGGATACTAAAAACTAGTGGCTACTACGTCCAACTTCCAAGATACCTGCTATGAGACGTCTTTAAGTATTTTACTTCGGTGAATTACATTCGTAAATATTGCAAACCGTGAACACAACGGTGACTGGTATGCATGATCTGCCTGCCAGAGCCCGGTTCACCCAAACGGTGATCCTGTGAAGCCAGACGATCACAACGGAACCGGGAAGCCATGCTTCGTACATATCATACCTATATGTAGTATGTAGTCAATATTTAGAACTTTTACCCCGGTTAGTCCTGTCATTTGGAAAGGCGTCCAACAAGAGAACGTACGCCCTCCCTCTCCATCTGGAGTATAAGTTTTGAGCCTGCATACCCGGGGGTATCTTGTTAAACAAATACTTACCCTAAATGAAGAATTCATGCAAAACGCCCTTCACAGCACTGCTTCATGACCACCACATGCCTGTCATGATTACACTGCTTGATGAAACCGCGAAAATGCGCTGCTCGAACGCTTGCTCGTGGCTGCCCAGACCCTACCCCAACGGCCAACAGATCCGAGATAAAAGTGTGCTGATGAACGTTATTGGGTGAAAACAACAGACTAATTGTCCCTCCGGAGTGCTCCAAAGTTTCCCATAATCGATGTAGTCTAAAAACAAAGCTTGTCACTGGAGGCACTTATGGGAGCAGGCTGAGCTAAAGGAGACAAACTTGCAGAGTCCATTTTCCAAGCAGGCGAGCTGTGGGAAAAACACCTAAAAATTGAAAAAAAAACGAATTGATCGATATCAATGTCTAATTCCTCTAGCGACCCATGCACTAAGTGAGAAAGCTACAACGACAAAAACTTAAAAGGATATCAAGGGAGATGTAAATAGACCAAAAATGGTCTTCAAAAAATTATTTGAAAAATATTTTTCAAAATATGCCATGTATACACATCTATACGTTGGGTCTCAGTTCGTTGATTTGAGCCGTTCGATTTACCTACTTTCACAAATATATTGGTGACTGCCAACCACGTTTATTGCCACAGAACAGGTGAGTATCTTTCATCACTAGCAGGCGAACTTAAAATGCTCTCACAGCTAACAATCAGTTGCAGTGCTTTTACTGCAATGCTTATCAAGAAGATACCAGTAGGTACTATTTCGTCTGGATTCGCACGTCAAATCCTCCAGAAACGTCATCTCCCTTCCATTGCTACCGGTGGAACTTCATGAAGCAGTTCCTGTCAGACGTCAGACACAAGTAAACACGACATGACGAACATTTTACTCTGGCCAGTTTTGAACATCCTGGCAGTCGGCACCTGTGGTAAGAGGCCTTCCCTGAATCCATCTCAGGCATGTGCCTGGCCTCCTCGTGCCGCCTTTTTACGGGAGGAACAGGAACACGAGAGCACGACTGGTTTCAGCTTCATGGAGAGCGGCTGTGTTGTCAGCGTCTTCTGGCATCGTCCTGTCCATGTCACGATCTAGTCTCGATCCCTCTTCAATCAGCTGTTCTGCCAGTCTCAGCTTGAAGTCCATCATCTGCAGCATGTCCTTACGCTCGCCATGACCAGTTCTTTCCAGCTCATTCTTGTACTCGATCCAGCAGTTGGTGGCTGTCACATCGAGCATGTGGAGTATCACGCGCACCGTCCACTTCTTCGTCCGAGCTGACGTCCGATAGTAGGACACCATCCGGTCCAGCAGGTCTACCCCTCCCATGCTCCTATTGTACAACCGCACGACTGCAGGCCGACTGACTGCGATGAACTTCCGATCTCGTTTGCTCCATCTCCTACACTCGTCCTCCGGGTGGATTCCTTCGTGGTTGGATGCAAGGATCACGGGTTTGTTGTCCAGCCATGTGGTTATTCCCAGAGGTCCTTTTGCTGGGTCTTGGCGGACAGAGCACTGAGACGTGCCGCGAGTTCCCAGGTCCTTCTGAGTCGGAATCTTTACCGGCTTTGGGATTCTGTTTTTCATGATAGTGCCAGTTGCTTTGAGGTTCCTGTCGCTTAGAGCATCAAGCAGCGGAAGTGATGTGAAGAACCGATCGAAGTAAACCTTGCTTTCTACCGGAAGAGTCTCCGACAGCCGAAGCACCACAGCTTCTCCAAGGCCTACCCCAGGTCTGGCATCAGTGAGCATGCTGATCAGCTTCGACTTCCCCTGATCGATCTCGAAGTCGAGCATTAGGCCATTGTCACCCGCCAGTACCCAATTCTTCAGTCCAACAGGATTCGGCTTGTTGGGCACGTAGTGTTTCAGGCTGGTTGTACCGGTGAACGGGATCATCTGCTCGTCCACTGCCACGGCTTCAGGACGATCCAGCTGAAGACAGCGCTGCCGAATGGCGTCCAGCAGTGGTCGGATTTTCCACAGACGATCATTCTGTTTGTGGTCCTCGCTAACGCGATTATCATCGACCACCTTTAGATTGGCCCTGATGTTGAAGAACTTGTTTCTGCTCATTTGATCGGCAACCACTGGAAGACGATACTTCTCGCTCCAGTACATCCGAAGCCATGGGAACTTGATGACTGACGTGTAAAAACAGATGCCAAAGAACTTGAAGATGTCTCCTGGTGTGACATTAGGAGTCTTTCCCTGCTCTGCTAGGCGCTGGTTAGTACATGTTGCTATGACGGCAAGCAGATCACCAGATACGTATCGAAGAAACATCTCAAGCGGAAGCACTTTCTGCAGCTCAACTCTTCCCGTGCTTACTCCCATCTCCAAGAGACGCTGTGCCGGCTCTCCAAAATCGGCATTGAGTCTCCAGAACACTCTTCTGCTGGCAGGTGGATCGGACGTCTCTTCATCGGTTGCTGACAGCTCGTCGTTTGAGGATGGGCTGTCTTCGTTTTCGCCAGAGACGTTCATCGGTGCAGTTCCGGCCAAGTCATCTTCATCTTCCGAGAGCTCAATATCAGAGATGTCAAGGTTGTTCAGGATCTCACGCAGCTGTTCATCAGTTATTGCGGGAGGCCTCCGGCGGGCAGTTGCAGGACGTGTGGAACAGGAAGGACTCCCAGAACATCCTGGAATGGCAGGGATTGTAACCATGAGGGAAATTGGACGGATGGGCGGATGGACGGAGGCAGGGAGGGAGGGAGGGCGGGATGGAGGAGGGAGGGAGGGAGGGAGGGACGTAGGGATGGGGGTCGTAGGGATGGACGATGCACGGGCGGACGGACGAACGAACGAACGAGCGAACGGACGGACGGACGGACGAACGAACGAACGAACGAACGAACGAACGAACGAACGAACGAACAAACGAAAGAACGAACGAACGGAGAGATAGAAGAGAGGAAGAAAGAGAGGAAATAGCGAGAGAATAGAAGAGAGAGAGAGAGAGAGAGAGAGAGAGAGAGAGAGAGAGAGAGAGAGAGAGAGAGAGAGAGAGAGAGAGAGAGAGAGAGAGAGAGAGAGAGAGAGAGAGAGAGAGAGAGAGAGAGAGAGAGATCAAATATAACCCCCTAAAGACAGCATTCAGACCCAACGTATAGACACCTTGACATTGTGATTGATGACAGTATAGGAAGCAAGCCAATTAATTTAAACACACAGACAAGACACCAAATAAACCGTAATGGTTAGTTTTAAGTAATGCTACATGAAATTATTCTCAGCAATTAGTAAAAACATTTGAAAACAGCGTTTAACTAACCTGTACTTCTTCCGCCGGTCGCCATAGTTCACAAAAAGGAAAATTGCGGACTTTTGCGAAGTACTAGTGCCAAAATTTCTCGCCAGGTGGCTAACAAATGGTAAAGAAACCCATACGCCCGGGATTAAGGTCAATGCTAAAAGTTTTCTTGTCGCTAAAAATTTGCAAAGTTGTGTATAGATATCTATACGGTGGGTCGCTGGAGGATAATTGTTATTTGGCACGAGCGCAAATAATATAGCTATCGGAGTAACTTACAAATTCTAGATCATGTCATTAACCCGCGCCCCAGTGGCGGTCTCAGCCAACTTCGCCCTAGTGGGGGGGGGGGGGGGGCATATGTTACCACCCACCTGTAACTCAAAAACTAAGAGGGCTAGAAGGACGCAGTAAAAAGCAGTCGATAGCTCTTAATGCGTACGTTTGAAAGTATTTCGGTCATTTTTCATCTTAGAGCAATATTAGGGTCACCAGAGGTGTATGTAGTTAGGATTTTAAATGACCTTTTCCTCGATAATTAATTGGAAATTCAATAAAAGTAAATATTATATTGTTTGGCAACTTTTCGAACAACAGTTCATTCTCAAGCCACATGAAACTATTGGACAATTGGTCAATTGACAATTGGTCAATTGTTTCATGTGGCTTGAGAATGAACTGTTGTTCGAAAATTTGCCAAACAATATAATATTTACTTTTATTGAATTTCCAATTAATTATCGAGGAAAAGGTCATTTAAAATCCTAACAACATATATCAAGATGTTCCTCGCTAGAGCACTGCATACTATTTCGTCACCAGAGGTGATCAAAGGTCAAAATTTGCGAATTGTCATTATAATTTTCAGAAAACATGCCATTATCTCAGGAACTGTGATAGCTAGAAAAACGCTGGGGAAAGCAATCGATAGCTTTTGAACTCTTCTTTTGATAAGGTCATCATCAAAAATGACCTCAGGTCAACGGTTTAGCCTCCAGAGGGCAAAAACTCCAAAAATAGCTGTTTTTACGAAAAGTGTTTTTCGACAATAACTTTTGAATAAAAAAAGCTGGGTCATTTCTAATGCCAGAATCGTGTTTCTCTCGCCGAGACGCGTCGAATGAACTATAATTTAACCTTGAAAGGTCAACTTCAAAATTTGACCTCAGGTCAAGGTCATGACCTGACCGGAAAAGGTCATGTTGCATATCAGTCGATGCGTCTCGGCAAAACAAACACAATGAGGCCAACCCCAGCGTTCTATCTTTTTCCAATCGAGAGTTATTGGCAAAAAACTGTTTGTAGCCTCAAATGACCTCGGATGACCTTTCAAGAGGCTATCAGCAAAAAAGACACCTCGGTCGTCACGGGTGGTCCCAATCATTGTAATCCTGAAATATTTGGACTGTTCCTATGCGTACACAAGGATCTAGAGCCATTTTCGTTTTTCTCCATTGACTTATAATGGAAAGGTCACGCCACTGACCTGACCTTAGGTCACGCATATAAATAATCCGAGATATACAAATTGTAGGCACCCATAACATCATGTAATCCACCAAGTTTAAAACCTCGCTGACAAACACTGCAGGCTGGACATGATTGCAAACTTTTTTAGGCTTGGTCAGTTAACTTGACCTAGTGACCTGACGTGACATGACCTGGGGTCAAAAATTTCACACATTGTCCAAAATTGATGTACCAAAAGCTACCCCAAGCGGCGCGGCGCTACGCGCCGCGGTTTTTTATTTATACGAAAAAAACGCGACAGGGTGGTAACATATGCCCCCCCCCCCACTGGGGCGAAGGTTAAATACAAATTTAGTTTTATTAAAAATTGTTTAACATATTATAGTGAATCGAATCAGAGAAATTACATCAGCAGGTGTAGGCAAAGTCCGGGCATTTTCAGTCGCAGTCAATCCGGGAATCAACAGCCGCTCCGCCGAGACGCATTACCACGGCCGGCGGTGCACCTATATCATCGTCGCCGTCGCCTCTGGGGCTGGAGACGACGGTCCCGTCGCCGCCGCGCGCTGTCGGCGTTGACGATAGGATCCTGCGGCGTCAGGCGACGTCATTGCTATGCACCGCAGCGACAGATTGTGTGGCACCCAGTCGGACGGCTCTGAGGACGGCCGATACGCGAGTCAGGCAGCGTGACGGCTCGATACGCGAGTCAGGGAGTGTGACGGCTCGATATGCGAGTCAGGGATATGTTTATTTTTGTTTATGTTTATGTTTATGTTTATGTTCGCCTTTCATTTAATTTATTGTTATGTTGGTGTGTTATGTTAATCCCGGCGGTGTCATGTTTTGTTAAGTTCTAAGTAATGTGGAGAGGTGCCTTGAGTTAAGCTTTAGGCTTTTGCACCAATCCTATTTGTATGTTTTGTGTGTCTTTACTTTGTCTGGTTTGTTAAAATAAATGAGTTGAGTTGAGTTGAGGGAGTCTGCCAGCTCGATACGTGAGTCAGGGAGTGTGCTGGCTCGATACATGTGTCAGAGAGTATGACGGTTTGATACAGGAGCCAGAGTCGGACGGTCTGACTGAGCAGCGGCCGCAGTATGAACGTGCGTGCGGGGGGGGGGGGCATTCAGGAATGTCTTCCTTGCAGTACGACCCTAATCTCCTCCCACCAGCTCCCCTTTGTTGATTGCGCCATGGTCGTTCCACCCCAGGGGACTCGCCTCCCGGCCAGTCGTCCCCACTATTCAGCATATCAGCATCCGTTCCGCCAGCCGCGGGGGAGTTGGGAGAAGCCTATTCGCCTGCCCCCATGGGGCCACAACAGACCCGGCCTGAAACAGTCAGCTCCGCAACAGACCCGGAGCCGGATTCATGCTGCAATTCCCAACAGACCCGGACCCAGACGCCCGGGCTCAGGCGGCCAACTGACCCGGACTCGACCGGCCAACAGACCCGAACTCGCACGGCCAATAGCCCCGAACTCGCACGGCTTATAGACCCGAACTCGCACGGCTTAAAGACCCAGACTCAGACGGCCTAAAGACCCGGATTTAGACAGCCAACGCACTATACTCGGGCCTTCAGTTCCCAACAGACCCGGATTCAGATCGTCAGCGGAGCACCATGCAGTGCGAATTTACGCGGGCTGGATGACGGCCTGTGTACGTCACCAGGAAGTCCGACCAGGAAGTCGGGGCGCGTATTGATTTGAATCCGAGCAGCGTGTGGGACGATCATGAAGGGACGGCAGTGGGAGGACGCTGCATGGCTCCAGCAGAGGCTCAGCAATGAGTCAACAAGAGATTTTCCCTCGTCAATCTATTCAGTTGCATGGCTCCACCAGAAGCTCAGAAGTGAGGCAAAAAGATATTTTCATTCGTCCATCTATTCAGTTTGAGACTCGGCTCTTTGTGCAATCAATGCAATAGTCGGTAAGAGACGGCGACTATGTATTTTGCTGAGACTCATAAACGACGGCTCCTGAATCACCTTCGTGTTGATTGGTGGAATGGGCAGGTGCTGACCACTGCGGGTGTAAGGCCCCGAATTACATAGGATGGTGATTGCCGATTGGTGAATTGTTGTTCGTCTTTTTATTGAATCATTTTCTTATGGTTGTGGATCATCAAGTTAAAGAATGTCGGCCTGTCTGCCTATTATTTCACATTTCACAACTTTGGTAAAATTATATATCTTTTAATTCCAAACGCTGAAATGTGGTGCGTCAAGAGCAGCGTGAGGTATCAAAGCTGAGCGTTCAGTCAAGAGGTGTGGATCAAATGAAGGTACTGACCAGTATAACGCCTTATGGGGCGATTCACGGAGCGAGCGAGAGGATGGGCCTTGCACGTGCGAAATTGCGAGGGGGGACCTCCAACTGACTTGTGCACGGCACCCTACTAACCGGTCTCTAGCGATGTGCCAAATTTGGGCACAATCGGCCCAGCCGTTCTCGAGATCTGGAAGCGGCACCCTGCACGTGCGCACGTGCAAAATGGGTCCCGACTGGCCTTTGCACGGCACCCTACTAACCGGTCCCTAACTGTGTACCAAATTTGAGCGCAATCGGTCGAGCCGTTCTCGAGATCTGGAAACGACCCCTGCACGTGCGCACATGCAGCAGCACCCCAACTCTGGCACATGGATGTGCAGTGCCTAGTGTGTGCCTACCTACATGCCAACTTTCAGCGCAATCGGCCGAGTAGTTACCGAGATATTGCAACAATTCCAAAACTGACACCTCTTCGTTTTGCACGTGGCACGTGCATAAGGGGTCACCCACATGCATCAGGAATAGTCCAATACTTGGTAGAAGGAATGAAGCTACCCTACAAAAATTACCGCATGTAAATCGGTCAAGTGGTTGCTGAGATATAAGCCTCGCAAAAGCGTCCGCACGGCCGGCCGGCCGGCCGGCCGCTCATACTCAGAAATTTCCGTTAATCTATAAGGAAAGACTACGCTCGCTTCGCTCGCTCCGTAACAATGAGACGCGCCAAAAAGCGCGAGCCACGAATAACTACCTACCACCGCAGATGAACGTGCTGGTTTATCCTATGGCTGAGCTCCGTCCGGCGACCGTCTGTATAGGTAGGCTGTACCGCCCGACAGGGGTGTGTTGCGCTACAGCATACCTTCCTCAACCGCTGCACCGACTAGCTGATGTGCCTTTGCCTACGTGTGGGTGAAGCGTGCAGAAAGGAAAGACGATAAATTTGCAGAATGCAACACAGTGATGTATATTGGGGCGTTGAGTATTATGATGAATTGACTCATAACCGACAGCATATTCAAGAAAGAAAACAAAAACTTAAAGCATGTTTTATGCTTTATTCAAAAAGCAAACAGCTCAATAAACATGATATTCTGCCGAAGCGTCATTATTCTTTTCCTCAGGTTAATAAATATCTAAAAAGTTAATTGTTTTCAAAACGGGCTTCGCTGAGGAAAAACTAAATATTATAACCAAATATTTCGGCTTTATTGATCAGCCTTGTTCACTGGTTTGAAATACATTTTTCTCAAAAACATGACCTAAAAATTCAAATATTCATATCGTGCCGTCAGTGATGACGATCTTCTAGCTTACGAAAAACCGAACAAATGAATCGTCACTGTATTTCAAACCAGCGAACAAGGCTGATCAATAAAGCCGAAATATTTGGTTATAATATTTAGTTTTTCCTCAGCGAAGCCCGTTTTGAAAACAATTAACTTTTTAGATATGATATTCTGTATTAACCGATGATTGATCGGTTACTACATTTCTTCTAATATGATATACATCATTTGAATTTAATTTCTTCTTCTACAAATATGTTTTTGTCCAATTTAACCATTTCAATGTCACCATACCTTCATCGACAAAGTTCAGCAACGCATACCTAATTCCGGAAGTGGCGTAATTTTTGTCGAATGATATTATAAACTGCAAGCACGCTTCTCGCACCAAATTGGATGACTATGAATGCAGATATACTGCATATTCAAAACTCCACTTACTAAGGTCATTTAGCCGCTTAGTCACGTTAGTGTGATTCCACCCCAGGTTTGTTAAACTAACGCTGATTGGGCATCTCGGGACACGGGCATGCAAACAGCAATTTGCCTGCATTTCCCTCCTGAGCGGCCGGCCATGCCGTCGCCGGCGCGCTCTGGAGCACGTTACGGCGATAGCTCCGAACCGTCTACCTCCGGCAGACAGTGGCTGTGGAGGAACAGCTCAGGACCGAATCACCTGCCATAGTCGCCGAATGCGCGCTGAAGTGTCCAGGGAGTCTCCCGTGGACGCTGGCATTCACGTTAACCCGCGCGGGGCTGGGGTCTCCAGCCGAACGCGCGGGGCTGGGGGGGGGGTAAATTTTACCCCCCCTGTTATCTCCCGAACTAATGGTCTGATTTGGAAAATTCAAACGCCAATCGAAAGATCTCATCACGAACTACTAAAAACATGTACTTAATTTAAGGTTTGAGGTCAAGGTCAAGGTCAGGTCAAGGGTACAATTTGCAAGTTCCTACAGTATCGGCCTTGCACCGTAGTTGCCGAAGAATGGAGTCATGGACTGAGACTGATTGCCCAAAACGTGTTCTTAGGCTACCAAGACAATATTCGTTGCATACAATATCATTCAGAGGTCAAGGTCAAGGTCAGGTCAGGTCAGGTCAGGACACCAAAAACAAAATATAGAAAAGGGCATGTGCGACACATGTTTTATGGGTCATTTTACTCATAGAATTCAATAGGCACACTCAATAAGTGATATGGACCACCTCTGGATGAATTTCAGGTCGAGGTCAGGTCAAGGTCAGGTCAAGTGAGGTCAAATTTTGAAGTTGGTTTTTAAGGCCTAAAAAGGTGTCTATCTGATGCAGTTTTGCACGAGGAATCGAATGGTGCTATTTTTGTTTCCGTACGAGGTCTAGAACTTCCAAAAAATCATTTTTTGAAAATTTTTGTGTGTCGTGACGTAATAAAATTTTGAATAACTCCCACATTTTTGAACCGATTCTTCTAAAAATTGGTATGTAGGTGCACATAGACCACTTCTCTGATATATATTCCGGTTTTTTCGATAAACCCAAAATTTTGGATTTTATAACTATTTTCCCAAAAAAGTCAGTTTTTTGAAAAAATTTAGGCCAAAATCCAAAATTTTTAAAAAACCGAGATAGCCATTTGATAGCCAAAGTAAAATTACGTATAACCTTTTTGTTACGTCTTGATTCCTTTAAAAATGAAGATGTTAGCGGCGTTTGAAATTTGGCCGTTTTGGAGGCGAAATTGGCGAACATGACGTCACTAAAACGTCAATTTCTCATAAATTTTCCGACGGATTTAGCTCAAATTTTCAGGGAAGGTGTCAAATTGATGTAAGGAAAGGTACTGAAAGTTTGGCGGCGCTGCGCGCCGCCGTTTTTGAGATATTGCAAAAATTCGCGAGGGGGGGTAAAATTTACCCCCCCCCCAGCCCCGCGCGGGTCTTCCGTGAAGAGCTCTCGCTCAAACTGAAATGGTCTACCGCTGGCGTTAGCGATGTGGGCAGAAGGTGAGTTACGCTAGATGCATGCCCAAGGGTGAGTCAAGGCCTGAGCCAACTAACTCAGTTGGACGGGTCTCATGAACTTACCTGAGAACTTCAGTAAAGTTGGGGATTTGCAGTGATAAATAATGAAGCTGTGGAGATCGACTATCGAACTCGCAGCGAAATAAAGTTACAAGCACATTATCAATGTATACCAATTCAACATGCATGCTTCTAACACATCTTCGATGATGCTAAAAGTTACGTCTTCAGAGAACAACTTTTGATGAAAAGAAAAGCTACTCGCCTTCCAAGTGTAGTAAGGCTAAAGGCCATGGATAAATAATTTGACATTGACAGATATATGGCACAGACTTTGTGATGTGAGGGACTACTTGAGTACTTACCCCGGACCCGGTAGTAGGGGTAGTGACTAGTGACTACTCAGTGGATTATCCGTGGCCGTGACGTGCATACACTAATTCAATATCGTATATGCTGCCAGTTTCGTAGTTTGATATCTTTCGTTCACTCACAACTCTGGTAAACCATTTTGCTCCGCAGATAAAGAAGTTAGACGGCACATAAACCCAGACGATGTTCCTCTAAACTTTCATTTATCTCTATTCTAAGTCTGAATTCGCCTTTAATGACCACAATGAAAACATTTTAAACCCACCGAAACAATTAGCCGCGAGCTCTGGCCCATCCATTCAAGACGCGATGTGATATTTGACAGCGCCATTTCCGAGGCACTGTTTACAGTCGAACTCATTATCACCGAGCTTTCATTTCGTGACCATGACGCCTGGAACCAGCCCATGAGGACAGGACAGTAGAATTAGTGCTGGTGCTGTTGAATAATTGAATTACCAGGCGCTGGGTCACCTTCTGAAGTCAAGGTTGCCTACAGGTCGAGTCCCTCTTCCCCGGCTGCCACACACACACACGAGCGCGCCAGGGGTAGGTATCCGGGTACCAGCCAGCTGCAGATGTTTGAGCGAATCATCGCGCCAGTTGGCCGCTAGTCCGGAGTCCGAACGAGTTTCAGGTAGTACAAATACCGCCCGGTCGCACCGCTCAGAGTTCCCAGCGCTCAGGCAATCAATGCCAGAAACTTTATCCTCGTTTTAGGCTCGCTCGTTGGTCTAAATGGCTAATGTCTGAACATTGTCTCTGCCAATGTTGGGATTTTTCCACGCTGCTTGAAAGGAGAACTGTTGGTTAACGACTTCCCACAGCTTTGATATAGGTAACTACCCCTTGCAAGAGGAGTTAATTAAAATATATGTGATATGCATTTCTATTGTATCTTTGAAATCATCGTCGAAAAATGAACCAGGTCCCTTTCGCCATAGGTAGGTAATGCGGATTTAACAAATAGCATGCCTTAATCCTAATGAATAATGCCAACTGAGCCTGATTTTACGCTCCTCATGCAATTGCCATCAGTTCCTTCGTTCGTTCCAAGCCGTCGGTTACCACCATGTTACCACTCTCTGTATCAGTCGACTGGCCGGGTCGGGCCGGCCGTCCCCGGCTGATCGCAGTGCCTCTGACCCCGGCCCGACTGTCGGTATGACGCAGACGCTCAGCCCAGTACCCGGCGGTTAATTAGCACCGCCGTCCGTCGATCCGCCCCGGTCCCGGCGGTACGCGCCTGACATTCTCGCCAAATAACGCTCGCTGGGCGCGAATTGGAGCATACCCTAACGAGACGCATCAGCGGCGGCAGGCGCGGCACGCAAGCCCGGCGCATTCTGGCACAGGTTCGGCAATGGGACTGTACAAAACATGGGTACCTATGCCTCGCACTGTCGCACAAACTGTATTTATAAACATTTTTAACAACTTACAAAACAAACATGGCCCATGGGCGTCATTGACCCCACTTTGTGGACTTGAGATACAGACTACAGTCCCAATCCTATTTATTTCTATCATCATGCAAACTCATCTCATCCCAGAAGTAGGTAGGTGTAGAATGGTGTAGAACAATTGTCAATGTTTGTGTTTTTTAGTAGTTATTAAAGAACTTTGAAGCGACAGACATGGCGCGCCCCATACGATAAGTATTTATTTTTTCCCCGTACAAAAAGCTGCTGTATGACATTGGCCTTGTCAAAATCAAAATGCGGGTGCAGTGTGTTGCACCAGGACTGTGTGTTGCATATTCATATGATTATATCATATATGTTGATAGTCATTTCACAGGAGATAGTCATTTGACATTTACGGCATTGAGATTTTATACAGGTAGTGAACTTCAGTAGAGGTGAGGTTTTTTTACTTCATATTGATAACGGCGTTACCATAGATGGGTGGAAGCAAGGGTGGAAGTTCATGTTACCTAAGATGTGGCAAGCGCTGTAAAATTATTTAGATTTACAAATTAAAATGACCACAATGCTCAATATAAAGCTCAACCATAAAACTTATATTATTCAAGCAAGCATGTGATATCTATGAGGCATAGTGAAACAGAAACCAATAAAAGCTCGGCAAAACACATTAAAACACAATTAACATTGGGTCACAGGCGTTGTTTTGTATCATTTTGTATAGGTTGGCTGCGTAGTGCCCCAGCCCTACCAATTATTAAGATTTTTAACATAAACTCTATGGCAGTGCATGGTAAGAGTGACTGGTATCCTAAAATCAAAATAGAATATTGGCCTTACCACTAAATTTTGGAAAGTGACATGGTGCATTGGGCAGTCTTTGTTTTCAGCACAGGCAATGATAACAATACTTTCAATATTTCAATAGTTAAGCTGTCAGATGGATAGATAAAAGTAGGTATTTCTTTGATCAAGAGGCATAAAAAATGATAATACTAAATACTTCTTACTTGTTTTGGTTTTCACTGTTTTCTGTGCAAATTGAAAATGAAGATGGAAAATGTACAACTAGAAATTGATATTTATATGTTTTATTTCCTTGTATTTCATTAATATTTCATAACAGTATGATCAAGTACAAGCTAGTTGTATATAGCATGATCTATCCTGCAGCTAGCATTCATAATGTTTGAGAGCTTAATACAAAGTTTGCTTAGAAGTTTCAAGGTCCATTGTGCCAGATGTCTTAGATGCAATGCTGCATAGTCACTGGATTTTTGTGACTCTGACTATGACTCCTGTTTTCAATAATCAACTCTGACTCCATCTGTAACAATGGACAATGACATTTCTTTTGAAGTCCATATATTGATCTGTGATCATATAGTTCATATTAGAAAGGTATCTAAGTTTTCTATCTTTCTTGAAGCAATCTTGCAAGTTTCAAGGCCTAACATGGAAAACATAGGTACTTGATGAATAACACCCTCATCTAAAAACAGACTCTGATGAATTAGCCATCTTCTGCTTTTAATGCTCAAATTGGGACTCAAAAGGAAATGTCAAAACATGTTTGTGAAAGATGGGTTTTATCATGTGAACAAATCAGATTACCATTTCTACATTCTCCAAAAGCACAATGTTGACAAAATTTTCCCCATGCTTCTTGCAGGCTGACCAAAATGACGACTGTGCTGGGCCTTGGGCCTGGCCTGTTCACACTCGTCCTTCTCTGGTCGCTGGTCATCCTCGTCTGCCTGGTGTTCATGCGCGCACGCCGCACGCTCGCGCTGTCATCCGTGGCGGCAGCGGCTATCTTCACGTTTCTCCTGAGTCGGATGCCCATTAAGGCGGCAGACCACGTGGATACCGATGATGGACGGGTGAGTGAAGGAGATTTATGTTTTGGAATGTTTGGGCTTGGTTTGGGCTCCGCTATCGCACGGGATTCAGGGTGCTGATACCTATGGAAACAGCGATATTCGTGAGCAGGCGTTGATGTGACATTGCAGTGTTGTCTGGTTAGTATTCGGATCCTTTTGCTTGAAAAAAAAATGTTGAATTGCTGTCGCAAGCAATTGAAACACGTTGGACTTCAATTGCGTTCAATTTCATGGCTTACGTGACGATACGAAAGCCGTCATTGGCCCCATTTGCCCCCTCATTACCCCCTTCCATTATCTGGTGTTGGCTGCCTCCGACCGTTTGTGCCGCCGTCTCGCTGGCAGATTGTCGATCCGCTCTACGTGTGGCGGCTGGTGCTGGTCGTACTACTGTTTCTGGCCGCTGCCGGTGGGGGCGCTGCCGTCCTGCTCCTCCATTTCAACGAGCGTGTGCTGGCCAAGCCGCTCCTTCGGTTCGCCCCCACGTGACGGCCGCCCCTGCCGGTTTGACCTCCGCTGCTTCCGGACGGATGTGTTCCAAGGTCTGCTTTCCAGAGCCCGGTGCTTGCAGCCGGTGTGCTGGAGCAGCTGAGTGGCGTACAGTGGAAAGACTACCGAGTACCGAAGCCTGCCGATTTTTGTGTGACTTCGCTGGGGCATGAACCTTGTAACTGAAACTTGTTTCAAGGCTGAAACAGACCCTTTCCGCGTCCAGGAAATCGCATGCGAGAGCCTATTCAAATACATTGTAATTCTTCTCGCATCAATCGCTTGCGGGGGGTGCGTGCGATTGACGCGGGCGTGCTTCCATGTATTTGAATAGGCTCTCGCATGCGATTTCCTGACTGCGGAAAGAGTCTGTTTCAGGCTTCAGTGAGACGCCTTGGATCTGTTGTGGGAATCCGGAACAGCCCGGTCTCTCTGGGTCACGAAGACTGCCTCTACCATCGTCGATATCAGTAAGCTGACTAGTCCGTCCATTGCAAATGAGTGATAGTTCAATTCGCGAGATGTGTACTGATGCAGTGAGTATTGACTGGTCATGCTGGTGTCGATTTTCGTGATACATTTCTAGTCACTTCAACATTGCACTACTCGAATGTTTTTTTTTTTTCTTCGTTTTTGTCTGAGTGCTGATTTGTGGATTGAAAGACATGTTGCAGCGCTGTAAGGACGATCTCAGTCGAGGAACGGAAATGTACAATAACGTGCATATCAAAAGTCGAGGTCTTTTGATAGCTCTGGCGAGTCCAAGGGCGCAGCTGCGTTGGATGCTGGCCCTGCCCGTGTTATGATAACTGTAACAAGTTGTGTTTCAGGAATCCGCTAGATGAGTGCAAAAGGACCATTGAAATCCATGTGAAAACCAAAATCCAAGCAGTTCTGAATTTAGTAATTGTTCAGAGTTTCCCCAAGCGCAGCACCTGAAACGCAGCCTCTCTGGATTCGCCAATGACCTGAGACCTGTCGCTGACTGATCGCCTCCATTTGGTTCAGCAGGCAAAAGTCGTGTGATATTTCGATGAATAGACACGCACTTGGCCACTTTTCCGTAATCAATGCCGTTTACCGTTTCACTGTCGCATTCCTACATGTGTGCGGGTCAACCCACATAACCACTTCTCGTACAAGTGTACAGGCTTCACACAATTTATTTCTGTGTAAATACAATACTCAGAATACTGAATACACTTTTTCATTGGCCATTGCTGAGGTAAATGTTTGGTGGTGATGTGAAGGCATTGCGCATGCGTTTTACGTGATTTTTGAGTGATTAAGTTTTTCAGCAGCATTGGATCACTGCAGCTCCAGCAGCATCCGGGATGATAGTTGCATCTGCGTTGTGCTGCCACAAAACGGTCGCTGTGTGCCATGTGGACAATTACTAAGCTCCATCAGAAGTTCGCCTCAGCGATGGGCGCCTACCGCCCGAAATTCCTTGCCACTGGCGGTCTCGGGGGAAGGGTGCAGACTGCAGAGACCGGCATGTCACGCCCCGATTTGTATATGTACGGACCTGAGTGCATGACCAGCAATGGACAGCGAGATGGTTCATGATGGTTCATGGGTGCGGCACCCATGAACCATCATGAACCATCTCGCTCAGTTGGCCAAGCCACTGGCGTTTGGGAACCGCGTTCCCCCCCCCCCCCCCCATTTCAGCCACCCCGTCCAGGGCCGTCGGTGCCATTTGGTCTTAGCGGCTGATCAGTGATCGAGCGCTAGGTTGGAGTCGCCCTAAGGCAATCAGCCAGCAGCCAGGAGCTTATTGAGTGTTGCATTGTACATGTTCGTCTCACCCAATGTTCTATCCCACCCTACTTTCCGCATGTCCGTCAAGACAGCCCATATTCAGCCCAGATTCAGCCCGGATTCAGCCCAGATTCGGGACACCTCCGATCAAGCTGAAACTCGCACACAATGTAGGCCATGACATGCCCAATCCACAGTCCAAGTCATTCGGTGGCACTCCCAGCCGTTTGACCTACAGAGGTCAGCAAAGGTCACGTGGCCCAAATTTGCACAGCAGATTGTGGCCCACCCAGTAGAGCTAGAGCGCTAAAAATGGCACCAATCGACTCGCCAGCATCTAATCTTACTTTCCCAACACTCATTTGACCTCTCAAGGTCATGCGATGACCTAAGGTCATTTGTGGGCTATGTCGAAAATACATTTGCACAGCAGTTTTCGAGTAGATGGATTGACCGAATTCCAAATCAAAGCACATCATCGGGTAGCCCATAGGCCGTAGTAACTTTCCTTGAAAACCGCTTTTCGATATGTGACCCCGTTTGACCTCGGCAGGTCAAAATGTGCAAATAATCGACACTCAATACGTCGCAGCCCGGATTCAGCCCAGATTCGGGACACCTCCGATCAAGCTGAAACTCGCACACAATGTAGGCCATGACATGCCCAATCCACAGTCCAAGTCATTCGGTGGCACTCCCAGCCGTTTGACCTACAGAGGTCAGCAAAGGTCACGTGGCCCAAATTTGCACAGCAGATTGTGGCCCACCCAGTAGAGCTAGAGCGCTAAAAATGGCACCAATCGACTCGCCAGCATCTAATCTTACTTTCCCAACACTCATTTGACCTCTCAAGGTCATGCGATGACCTAAGGTCATTTGTGGGCTATGTCGAAAATACACTTGCACAGCAGTTTTCGAGTAGATGGATTGACCGAATTCCAAATCAAAGCACATCATCGGGTAGCCCATAGGCCGTAGTAACTTTCCTTGAAAACCGCTTTTCGATATGTGACCCCGTTTGACCTCGGCAGGTCAAAATGTGCAAATAATCGACACTCAATACGTCGCAGCCCGGATTCAGCCCAGATTCGGGACACCTCCGATCCAGCTGAAACTCGCTCACAATGTAGGCCAAGACATGCCCAATCCACAGTCCAAGTCATTCGGTGGCACTCCGAGCCGTTTGACCTACAGAGGTCAGCAAAGGTCACGTGGCCCAAATTTGCACAGCAGATTGTGGCCCACCCAGTAGAGCTAGAGCGCTAAAAATGGCACCAATCGACTCGCCAGCATCTAATCTTACTTTCCCAACACTCATTTGACCTCTCAAGGTCATGCGATGACCTAAGGTCATTTGTGGGCTATGTCGAAAATACACTTGCACAGCAGTTTTCGAGTAGATGGATTGACCGAATTCCAAATCAAAGCACATCATCGGGTAGCCCATAGGCCGTAGTAACTTTCCTTGAAAACCGCTTTTCGATATGTGACCCCGTTTGACCTCGGCAGGTCAAAATGTGCAAATAATCGACACTCAATACGTCTCAGCCCGGATTCAGCCCAGATTCGGGACACCTCCGATCAAGCTGAAACTCGCACACAATGTAGGCCATGACATGCCCAATCCACAGTCCAAGTCATTCGGTGGCACTCCCAGCCGTTTGACCTACAGAGGTCAGCAAAGGTCACGTGGCCCAAATTTGCACAGCAGATTGTGGCCCACCCAGTAGAGCTAGAGCGCTAAAAATGGCACCAATCGATTCGCCAGCATCTAATCTTACTTTCCCAACACTCATTTGACCTCTCAAGGTCATGCGATGACCTAAGGTCATTTGTGGGCTATGTCGAAAATACACTTGCACAGCAGTTTTCGAGTAGATGGATTGACCGAATTCCAAATCAGAGCACATCATCGGGTAGCCCATAGGCCGTAGTAACTTTCCTTGTAACCGCTTTTCGATATGTGACCCCGTTTGACCTCGGCAGGTCAAAATGTGCAAATAATCGACACTCAATACGTCGCAGCCCGGATTCAGCCCAGATTCGGGACACCTCCGATCAAGCTGAAACTCGCACACAATGTAGGCCATGACATGCCCAATTTACAGTCCAAGTCATTCGGTGGCACTCCCAGCCGTTTGACCTACAGAGGTCAGCAAAGGTCACGTGGCCCAAATTTGCACAGCAGATTGTGGCCCACCCAGTAGAGCTAGAGCGCTAAAAATGGCACCAATCGACTCGCCAGCAGCTAATCTTACTTTCCCAACACTCATTTGACCTCTCAAGGTCATGCGATGACCTAAGGTCATTTGTGGGCTATGTCGAAAATACACTTGCACAGCAGTTTTCGAGTAGATGGATTGACCGAATTCCAAATCAAAGCACATCATCGGGTAGCCCATAGGCCGTAGTAACTTTCCTTGAAAACCGCTTTTCGATATGTGACCCCATTTGACCTCGGCAGGTCAAAATGTGCAAATAATCGACACTCAATACGTCTCAGCCCGGATTCAGCCCAGATTCGGGACACCTCCGATCAAGCTGAAACTCGCACACAATGTAGGCCATGACATGCCCAATCCACAGTCCAAGTCATTCGGTGGCACTCCCAGCCGTTTGACCTACAGAGGTCAGCAAAGGTCACGTGGCCCAAATTTGCACAGCAGATTGTGGCCCACCCAGTAGAGCTAGAGCGCTAAAAATGGCACCAATCGACTCGCCAGCATCTAATCTTACTTTCCCAACACTCATTTGACCTCTCAAGGTCATGCGATGACCTAAGGTCATTTGTGGGCTATGTCGAAAATACACTTGCACAGCAGTTTTCGAGTAGATGGATTGACCGAATTCCAAATCAGAGCACATCATCGGGTAGCCCATAGGCCGTAGTAACTTTCCTTAAAAACCGCTTTTCGATATGTGACCCCGTTTGACCTCGGCAGGTCAAAATGTGCAAATAATCGACACTCAATACGTCGCAGCCCGGATTCAGCCCAGATTAGGGACACCTCTGATCCAGCTGAAACTCGCTCACAATGTAGGCCATGACATGCCCAATCCACAGTCCAAGTCATTCGGTGGCACTCCCAGCCGTTTGACCTACAGAGGTCAGCAAAGGTCACGTGGCCCAAATTTGCACAGCAGATTGTGGCCCACCCAGTAGAGCTAGAGCGCTTAAAATGGCACCAATCGATTCGCCAGCATCTAATCTTACTTTCCCAACACTCATTTGACCTCTCAAGGTCATGCGATGACCTAAGGTCATTTGTGGGCTATGTCGAAAATACACTTGCACAGCAGTTTTCGAGTAGATGGATTGACCGAATTCCAAATCAGAGCACATCATGGGGTAGCCCATAGGCCGTAGTAACTTTCCTTAAAAACCGCTTTTCGATATGTGACCCTGTTTGACCTCGGCAGGTCAAAATGTGCAAATAATCGAGACTCAATACGTCGCAGCCCGGATTCAGCCCAGATTCGGGACACCTCCGATCAAGCTGAAACTCGCACACAATGTAGGCCATGACATGCCCAATGTACAGTTCAAGTCATTCGGTGGCACTCCCAGCCGTTTGACCTACAGAGGTCAGCAAAGGTCACGTGGCCCAAATTTGCACAGCAGATTGTGGCCCACCCAGTAGAGCTAGAGCGCTAAAAATGGCACCAATCGACTCGCCAGCATCTAATCTTACTTTCCCAACACTCATTTGACCTCTCAAGGTCATGCGATGACCTAAGGTCATTTGTGGGCTATGTCGAAAATACACTTGCACAGCAGTTTTCGAGTAGATGGATTGACCGAATTCCAAATCAGAGCACATCATCGGGTAGCCCATAGGCCGTAGTAACTTTCCTTAAAAACCGCTTTTCGATATGTGACCCCGTTTGACCTCGGCAGGTCAAAATGTGCAAATAATCGACACTCAATACGTCGCAGCCCGGATTCAGCCCAGATTCGGGACACCTCTGATCCAGCTGAAACTCGCTCACAATGTAGGCCATGACATGCCCAATCCACAGTCCAAGTCATTCGGTGGCACTCCCAGCCGTTTGACCTACAGAGGTCAGCAAAGGTCACGTGGCCCAAATTTGCACAGCAGATTGTGGCCCACCCAGTAGAGCTAGAGCGCTTAAAATGGCACCAATCGATTCGCCAGCATCTAATCTTACTTTCCCAACATTTCTTCTTGTATTTTCGACATAGCCCACAAATGACCTTAGGTCATCGCATGACCTTGAGAGGTCAAATGAGTGTTGGGAAAGTAAGATTAGATGCTGGCGAGTCGATTGGTGCCATTTTTAGCGCTCTAGCTCTACTGGGTGGGCCACAATCTGCTGTGCAAATTTGGGCCACGAGACCTTTGCTGACCTCTGTAGGTCAAACGGCTCGGAGTGCCACCGAATGACTTGGACTGTGGATTGGGCATGTCTTGGCCTACATTGTGAGCGAGTTTCAGCTGGATCGGAGGTGTCCCGAATCTGGGCTGAATCCGGGCTGCGACGTATTGAGTGTCGATTATTTGCACATTTTGACCTGCCGAGGTCAAACGGGGTCACATATCGAAAAGCGGTTTTCAAGGAAAGTTACTACGGCCTATGGGCTACCCGATGATGTGCTTTGATTTGGAATTCGGTCAATCCATCTACTCGAAAACTGCTGTGCAAGTGTATTTTCGACATAGCCCACAAATGACCTTAGGTCATCACATGACCTTGAGAGGTCAAATGAGTGTTGGGAAAGTAAGATTAGATGCTGGCGAGTCGATTGGTGCCATTTTTAGCGCTCTAGCTCTACTGGGTGGGCCACAATCTGCTGTGCAAATTTGGGCCACGTGACCTTTGCTGACCTCTGTAGGTCAAACGGCTGGGAGTGCCACCGAATGACTTGGACTGTGGATTGGGCATGTCATGGCCTACATTGTGTGCGAGTTTCAGCTTGATCGGAGGTGTCCCGAATCTGGGCTGAATCCGGGCTGCGACGTATTGAGTGTCGATTATTTGCACATTTTGACCTGCCGAGGTCAAACGGGGTCACATATCGAAAAGCGGTTTTCAAGGAAAGTTACTACGGCCTATGGGCTACCCGATGATGTGCTTTGATTTGGAATTCGGTCAATCCATCTACTCGAAAACTGCTGTGCAAATGTATTTTCGACATAGCCCACAAATGACCTTAGGTCATCGCATGACCTTGAGAGGTCAAATGAGTGTTGGGAAAGTAAGATTAGATGCTGGCGAGTCGATTGGTGCCATTTTTAGCGCTCTAGCTCTACTGGGTGGGCCACAATCTGCTGTGCAAATTTGGGCCACGTGACCTTTGCTGACCTCTGTAGGTCAAACGGCTGGGAGTGCCACCGAATGACTTGGACTGTGGATTGGGCATGTCATGGCCTACATTGTGTGCGAGTTTCAGCTTGATCGGAGGTGTCCCGAATCTGGGCTGAATCCGGGCTGAGACGTATTGAGTGTCGATTATTTGCACATTTTGACCTGCCGAGGTCAAATGGGGTCACATATCGAAAAGCGGTTTTCAAGGAAAGTTACTACGGCCTATGGGCTACCCGATGATGTGCTTTGATTTGGAATTCGGTCAATCCATCTACTCGAAAACTGCTGTGCAAGTGTATTTTCGACATAGCCCACAAATGACCTTAGGTCATCGCATGACCTTGAGAGGTCAAATGAGTGTTGGGAAAGTAAGATTAGATGCTGGCGAGTCGATTGGTGCCATTTTTAGCGCTCTAGCTCTACTGGGTGGGCCACAATCTGCTGTGCAAATTTGGGCCACGTGACCTTTGCTGACCTCTGTAGGTCAAACGGCTGGGAGTGCCACCGAATGACTTGGACTGTGGATTGGGCATGTCATGGCCTACATTGTGTGCGAGTTTCAGCTTGATCGGAGGTGTCCCGAATCTGGGCTGAATCCGGGCTGAGACGTATTGAGTGTCGATTATTTGCACATTTTGACCTGCCGAGGTCAAATGGGGTCACATATCGAAAAGCGGTTTTCAAGGAAAGTTACTACGGCCTATGGGCTACCCGATGATGTGCTTTGATTTGGAATTCGGTCAATCCATCTACTCGAAAACTGCTGTGCAAGTGTATTTTCGACATAGCCCACAAATGACCTTAGGTCATCGCATGACCTTGAGAGGTCAAATGAGTGTTGGGAAAGTAAGATTAGATGCTGGCGAGTCGATTGGTGCCATTTTTAGCGCTCTAGCTCTACTGGGTGGGCCACAATCTGCTGTGCAAATTTGGGCCACGTGACCTTTGCTGACCTCTGTAGGTCAAACGGCTGGGAGTGCCACCGAATGACTTGGACTGTGGATTGGGCATGTCATGGCCTACATTGTGAGCGAGTTTCAGCTGGATCAGAGGTGTCCCGAATCTGGGCTGAATCCGGGCTGCGACGTATTGAGTGTCGATTATTTGCACATTTTGACCTGCCGAGGTCAAACGGGGTCACATATCGAAAAGCGGTTTTCAAGGAAAGTTACTACGGCCTATGGGCTACCCGATGATATGCTTTGATTTGGAATTCGGTCAATCCATCTACTCGAAAACTGCTGTGCAAGTGTATTTTCGACATAGCCCACAAATGACCTTAGGTCATCGCATGACCTTGAGAGGTCAAATGAGTGTTGGGAAAGTAAGATTAGATGCTGGCGAGTCGATTGGTGCCATTTTTAGCGCTCTAGCTCTACTGGGTGGGCCACAATCTGCTGTGCAAATTTGGGCCACGTGACCTTTGCTGACCTCTGTAGGTCAAACGGCTCGGAGTGCCACCGAATGACTTGGACTGTGGATTGGGCATGTCTTGGCCTACATTGTGAGCGAGTTTCAGCTGGATCGGAGGTGTCCCGAATCTGGGCTGAATCCGGGCTGCGACGTATTGAGTGTCGATTATTTGCACATTTTGACCTGCCGAGGTCAAACGGGGTCACATATCGAAAAGCGGTTTTCAAGGAAAGTTACTACGGCCTATGGGCTACCCGATGATGTGCTTTGATTTGGAATTCGGTCAATCCATCTACTCGAAAACTGCTGTGCAAGTGTATTTTCGACATAGCCCACAAATGACCTTAGGTCATCGCATGACCTTGAGAGGTCAAATGAGTGTTGGGAAAGTAAGATTAGATGCTGGCGAGTCGATTGGTGCCATTTTTAGCGCTCTAGCTCTAATGGGTGGGCCACAATCTGCTGTGCAAATTTGGGCCACGTGACCTTTGCTGACCTCTGTAGGTCAAACGGCTGGGAGTGCCACCGAATGACTTGGACTGTGGATTGGGCATGTCATGGCCTACATTGTGTGCGAGTTTCAGCTTGATCGGAGGTGTCCCGAATCTGGGCTGAATCCGGGCTGCGACGTATTGAGTGTCGATTATTTGCACATTTTGACCTGCCGAGGTCAAACGGGGTCACATATCGAAAAGCGGTTTTCAAGGAAAGTTACTACGGCCTATGGGCTACCCGATGATGTGCTTTGATTTGGAATTCGGTCAATCCATCTACTCGAAAACTGCTGTGCAAATGTATTTTCGACATAGCCCACAAATGACCTTAGGTCATCGCATGACCTTGAGAGGTCAAATGAGTGTTGGGAAAGTAAGATTAGATGCTGGCGAGTCGATTGGTGCCATTTTTAGCGCTCTAGCTCTACTGGGTGGGCCACAATCTGCTGTGCAAATTTGGGCCACGTGACCTTTGCTGACCTCTGTAGGTCAAACGGCTGGGAGTGCCACCGAATGACTTGGACTGTGGATTGGGCATGTCATGGCCTACATTGTGTGCGAGTTTCAGCTTGATCGGAGGTGTCCCGAATCTGGGCTGAATCCGGGCTGAGACGTATTGAGTGTCGATTATTTGCACATTTTGACCTGCCGAGGTCAAACGGGGTCACATATCGAAAAGCGGTTTTCAAGGAAAGTTACTACGGCCTATGGGCTACCCGATGATATGCTTTGATTTGGAATTCGGTCAATCCATCTACTCGAAAACTGCTGTGCAAGTGTATTTTCGACATAGCCCACAAATGACCTTAGGTCATCGCATGACCTTGAGAGGTCAAATGAGTGTTGGGAAAGTAAGATTAGATGCTGGCGAGTCGATTGGTGCCATTTTTAGCGCTCTAGCTCTACTGGGTGGGCCACAATCTGCTGTGCAAATTTGGGCCACGTGACCTTTGCTGACCTCTGTAGGTCAAACGGCTCGGAGTGCCACCGAATGACTTGGACTGTGGATTGGGCATGTCTTGGCCTACATTGTGAGCGAGTTTCAGCTGGATCGGAGGTGTCCCGAATCTGGGCTGAATCCGGGCTGCGACGTATTGAGTGTCGATTATTTGCACATTTTGACCTGCCGAGGTCAAACGGGGTCACATATCGAAAAGCGGTTTTCAAGGAAAGTTACTACGGCCTATGGGCTACCCGATGATGTGCTTTGATTTGGAATTCGGTCAATCCATCTACTCGAAAACTGCTGTGCAAGTGTATTTTCGACATAGCCCACAAATGACCTTAGGTCATCGCATGACCTTGAGAGGTCAAATGAGTGTTGGGAAAGTAAGATTAGATGCTGGCGAGTCGATTGGTGCCATTTTTAGCGCTCTAGCTCTAATGGGTGGGCCACAATCTGCTGTGCAAATTTGGGCCACGTGACCTTTGCTGACCTCTGTAGGTCAAACGGCTGGGAGTGCCACCGAATGACTTGGACTGTGGATTGGGCATGTCATGGCCTACATTGTGTGCGAGTTTCAGCTTGATCGGAGGTGTCCCGAATCTGGGCTGAATCCGGGCTGCGACGTATTGAGTGTCGATTATTTGCACATTTTGACCTGCCGAGGTCAAACGGGGTCACATATCGAAAAGCGGTTTTCAAGGAAAGTTACTACGGCCTATGGGCTACCCGATGATGTGCTTTGATTTGGAATTCGGTCAATCCATCTACTCGAAAACTGCTGTGCAAATGTATTTTCGACATAGCCCACAAATGACCTTAGGTCATCGCATGACCTTGAGAGGTCAAATGAGTGTTGGGAAAGTAAGATTAGATGCTGGCGAGTCGATTGGTGCCATTTTTAGCGCTCTAGCTCTACTGGGTGGGCCACAATCTGCTGTGCAAATTTGGGCCACGTGACCTTTGCTGACCTCTGTAGGTCAAACGGCTGGGAGTGCCACCGAATGACTTGGACTGTGGATTGGGCATGTCATGGCCTACATTGTGTGCGAGTTTCAGCTTGATCGGAGGTGTCCCGAATCTGGGCTGAATCCGGGCTGAATCTGGGCTGAATATGGGCTGTCTTGATCAACATACTTTTCTAGAACTGAAATTTGATACCTACACTTAATAGTTTAGGAGCAATTCAATCTTCGGTCATTTCATTTGTCCGCAATCCCCTTGAACTGGCAGTGCACCAGTTTTTTTTTATATGGAACACTGAACAACTTATTTATCTTGTCAGCGTTTCCCACCAAATAAGCACCAAATAAGATAAACCACAGTAGTTGGAGCATTTCCAATCCAACCTCACACCGCCTCACACCACAGTGTATATAAATACCTCACACTATCGCTGCTGTCTGCTGACGGGATGACCAAGGCCGACGGTCGTCAAGCTAGATGTAAGTGAATCCTAATCTATAATCTAAGATTCGGAATCAGGTGAGCCCCTACGATTTGGACCAAACTTGGTCAGTGGATAGTACGTAACGTCCTGATTACGATGCACCCAAAATCTAAGCTTGGCCTGCCATATTTACGAAGTTACGGATGTTTGAATTTCAAGGTCATTCGGGAGAGCCCCTGCGATTTCCGTCAAAATTTGTGTACGGACACTCTAGATGCTCCTTATTACGAATATCACAAAATATAAGCTCGGCCCGCCATATTTACGAAGTTACGGAGGTTTGAATTTCAAGGTCATTTGGGTGAGCCCCTGCGATTTCCGTCAAATTTGGTATACGGACATATTACATCCTCCTCATTACAAATATCATAAAAGTTAAGCTCGGCCCGCCATATTTTTCAAGTTACGGAGTCACAAAGTTACGGAATTTCAAGGTCATTCGGAGAGCCCCTCCGATTTTCGTCAAAATTTGTATGCGGACACATTACATGCTCCTCATTACGAATATCGTAAAAGCTAAGCTCGGCCCGCACTATTTCAAAAGTTAGAGATGTTTGAATTTCAGTGAGTTTCAAACGTCAGTAACTTTTGAAATAGTGCGGGCCGAGCTTAGCTTTTACGATATTCGTAATGAGGAGCATGTAATGTGTCCGCATACAAATTTTGACGAAAATCGGAGGGGCTCTCCGAATGACCTTGAAATTCCGTGACTTTGTGACTCCGTAACTTGAAAAATATGGCGGGCCGAGCTTAACTTTTATGATATTTGTAATGAGGGGGATGTAATATGTCCGTATACCAATTTCGACGGAAATCGCAGGGGCTCACCCAAATGACCTTGAAATTCAAACCTCCGTAACTTCGTAAATATGGCGGGCCGAGCTTAAATTTTGTGATATTCGTAATGAGGAGCATCTAGAGTGTCCGTACACAAATTTTGACGGAAATCGTAGGGGCTCTCCCGAATGACCTTGAAATTCAAACATCCGTAACTTCGTAAATATGGCGGGCCGAGCTTAGATTTTGGGTGCATCGTAATCAGGACGTTACGTACTATCCACTGACCAAGTTTGGTCCAAATCGTAGGGGCTCACCTGATTCCGAATCTTAGATTATAGATTAGGATTCACTTACATCTAACTTGACGACCGTACATTTCTGGGGCTAATAACGGGCCGTGATTGGTGCTAATGTACGGATGGTCCTGCTCGCAGTAGTGCGTGCGGGTAAAGAACAGGCTCACCTCTGGTAAGCGGCTTGCAGCAGTTTGATCTTTTGAATGATCTTTTGATGGTTTCAGTTTGTAGGGGAGCAGCTCAGAGCTGGGGCTGAATTTTTCAAGATTCTTACAGATAACTCTTAAGCAAGTATCTACGCATTGAAGAGGGTAAGTTTGCTCCATTTAGTAGAGGGTTTTGTAGTTGAAAAAGTACTATAGAGATGTAGGATAGGGAGCACCAGGGAAGCATGTGTTCCTCCCATTAAAGGAAATAGTTCACTTTCCTGAAATTAGTATTTTGCTATGGATTTATGTTTTTTTATGCTCAAAATGATCAGAAAATAAAACAAAACGTTTTTGTAAAAAGAATTATTTTCTATATTTTAGTATAAGAAGAACTATATTCTATATAAAATAATGTTTGACGCGGAAGCTTATTACGCGTTGACCAATTATATTGCGTAGGACAAACCCATCGGCTGTAAGCAGCATTCTGATTGGCTGACGATGACGTGACTGCATTCCTCAGCAAGGCACGCATTCCTCTGCAAGGCACTCTTTTCGGAACGAAAAATGGAATATCTTTGTCTAGGGTGATCGTTGGGCCGTAAAAGCTTCTGATTTGTGCTAGTCTCAGCGCAAGCAACAAAACTGCTATTCCAGTTCCAAACCCCATGTTAAAAGTGAACTATTTCCTTTAAGTTGCTTGCTCCAGTCAGCATCGACTGCCTTGCCTGCCTCAAAGAAGAATTTCTGGTAAGCTGAACTGGTCATAAGGCGTCTGGTTCACCATAAAATATTATGGAATATTATTCCATGACACATGTGTAGTGGGCATCAATATCATTGGCCGGAGGAAGGGACGGAGCTTCCCAAACATGATGTCGCCGCAGGTGTAAAGTACTAGATCAGTCTGTCAATGTATTGGCCAACGCATCCTGAAAGAGAGAACACTGTCAGGATGCGGTCAACATAACTGGCTGCTTAGGACATTACATCTCTCCTCTGCCCAAGGAGGTCTGGACTGACCAATGTACCTACACTGTAAAGAGTGAACGGAAAGCTCAGTCTGCTCAAGTCTGCTTACCCCACACGGATACAGCTGACTTTTCGGCCGACTAGCTAACAAACACGAAGGTCGGAACACAAGAAAAAAGTAACACGATAAAGTAACAGGACCTTACACCTCTCCTCTGCCCTATGGTGATCTCGACTGAGCGATGTACCTACATACCTTGCACCTAAACGGTTAACAGAAAGAAATAAAAAGATACAAAAAAGTGTCAATGCATGAATATGTAACCGTGCGGGACACGTTACAGCAACAAACAACAATCGCACTTCGTATGTGTAACATGAGATAGTGCTCCGTGGTGCCGTGCGCGAGCCAGTCCTGCCGGATTCACTGCACATACTCGCGGAGGTACACCGGGGCCCGCGTCACCCGTTCGGACCGGCGCTGCCGACCGAGTCCGGGTGTTGTCGTTGTCGCATCGCGCGACCCACCCTCTCCGGCGGCAGTCGACTCGTTCGCGCCGGCCTCCGTGCGGTGTCCGGCCCCGTCGGCATCGGCGCTGTCCGACGTCAGGGCTCCAGTAGCGCCGGTGACACTCTGGCCGGGCTCCGGAGGCCGAGCGACGGCATCACCACTCACTGGGTCATGCAGGTCTGGCCAGTGCTCGTCTCCTGTGCGATGGTCCATCGGATACCGCTGTTTCCTGTACCGGGTAGCGTCTGACGGATCGAGACACACCTTCTTGAGGCGCTGCGCATCTCTTGTGATTGTCTTCTGGCCTCGGCTGGCCGTGATTTGCGTGCCGAGGACCTTGATGACCTGATATGGTGAAGGATCATACCAGGGCTTTTGCTTTGTTGCCGTTTGCCGCAGAAGGACTGTGTCGCCTACAGCGATGTTGTGTGCTCGAACGTTTGACTTGCCGTCTTTGTAGTGCTTCTGAGAGGCCTTAGCAGCGTTGTGTGCTGCTTCCAGTGGACTGCCATGCGTTGGCCAAGCTGGATTTGGCAGTCTGACCTTGTATGGTCTGTTGAACAGGACCTCCGCCGGTGGCTTACCGGTGCTGCTGTGTGGGGTGGCTCTGTACTGTCGCAGCATCTTGTACATCTCCTGCATCGGGTTCTTATCTTCGATCACGGACGTGTGCCATGATTTTTTCAGGATCTTCATGAAGTTTTCGGCCAGCCCATTGGCCTCCGGATCCTCCGGGCTCACCTTGCGGTGCTTGCAGCCCGCCCAACGCAGGTACGTTTGAAAGTCATGTCCGTTAAACGGAGGCCCGCCGTCCGTTTTCAGCGTTTCCGGGAATCCATGCGTGGAAAACACCTTGTCCAGGACCGGTATCACCGCTTCTCCACTGGTGCCGCGCGTTAGCTCCACCACCGGGTACCGAGAGTACTCGTCGATCAGCACGAGCAAGTACTCCCCATTGCTTGGCAGTGGGCCCCAAAAGTCCGCGTCGAGATGCTGCCAAGCGTGATCCGGAAGTGGGGACGGTTGCAGGGGGTCCCGTCGAGTGGTCGGTGTCGACGCCTGGCACCCCAGGCACCGAGAGATTTTCTGTTCAACTTTCTTGTCCATCCCCGGAAACCAGACCTTGGAGCGAAGTAGTCTCTTGCACTTCACCACCCCTTGATGACCTTCATGTGCGAGGTCAACAACGACATCTTGGAGACTTCCAGACCCAGGGTACAGTTCGACGTCAGGAATGAAGAGTCGGTCCTGCTTGAGAATGACACCTCTGGCGTACATCAGCTCCGGGAAGACCCCGCGGAACGGAACCAGGTCGGGGTCTTGGTCGAGGCTCCCCCGCTGTATGCATGTGACCAGCTTCCGTGCGGTGCCGTCGCCCTGCGTGGCAGTCTGGACGGTTTTCAAGTCTACGGCGTCTGGGAGATCGCTGGTGATCAACGTGCTGATGCACACCTCATCTTCTCCCTCCAGATCCATGTCATGACGTTCTGCGTCGCTGTAACGGTGGAGAGGCTTCGGGTGCCGCGAAGCGAAGTCACAGGGATTGTTTGTCCCTGGGAGGTGGTGGGCGGTGAAGGTGTACTCCTGGACCTTTAGTCTGTGGCGCTCTACGCGTGCGTTACCGCGTCGCCCACCGTTGTAGATCGCCAGAAGGGGCCTGTGGTCTGTGAAGGTCTCGAACTTGATCCCGAGGAGGTAATGGCGGTGGTAGTTGATGCCCCATGCCTGCGCAAGCGACTCCTTTTCAAACTGCGAGTAGTTTTTCTCCGCTGGAGTGAGGGACCTGCTGGCATGGTCGATTGGGACCCACGTGCCGTCCGGCAGCTCTTGAAACAAGCTTGAGGCGATGCCATTCGGCCCCGCGTCGGCCACATGCTTGGTCGGCAGGGATGGATCGAACGCCCTCAGCGCCGTGTCGCTCGTCATAGCCTGCAGGACCTCTTGATAGGAGGCTTCACACTCTGTGCTCCACAAGAACTTGCGGCCCTTGTGCGTCAGCTCTCTCAGTGGTTGGGTGGCTTGAGCATACGCGCGTTCGCTGTCAAACATGAACTTCGCGTTGAACTGGCATGCTTGCAGGAAGCTCTTGACATCATCGACCGAAGACGGGCGTCCTGCCCCCTTGATGGCCTGAACCTTTTTGGGGTCGGCGGACATGCCGGAGGCCGAGAACACCCATCCGAACCAGGTAACCGAAGTTGTTCCGAACGTACACTTCTCTCGTCGTAGCGTCAGTCCGCACTCTTCCAGCCTGGTGAGGCACTGGTCCAGGTTGGACAGATGCTCTTCTGGTGTGTTTCCCCAGACCAGGATGTTGTCATGGATTGAAACACACCCAGGGAGGCCATGGAGAGCTTGGCTGATGCGTTCGTGGAACAGATCTGGTGCGGGGCTGGGGCCGAAGAACAGGACCTTGAAGCGGTGGAGTCCCTCGTGTGTTCTGAACGTCGAGACGTGTCGCGATTCCTTTGCAAGACTGACTTGGTGGAAGCCGTGGTTCATGTCCATCTCACTGAACCTTGTTGCTCCTCTGAGTTGGTGCCTCATCTCTTGTACAGTGAGAACATGCTTCCTGGTGGTGCGCAGGGCCTTATTGGCCGCCCTCATGTCGACGTTCATGCGGATTTGACCTTGCTCTCTCTTTTCTGTGATTACCACGTTCGAGATCCACTGAGAGTCTTGGTCTGGTGGGACGTCCTCTATCTTGTCTGCCTCTCTCAGCTCTTGAAGATGCTGACTGAGCCTCTCTTGGTATGCCAGGGGCACACCTCGGTAAGGTGCGGAGACCGGAGTGACCGTGTTGTCCACGTGGAAACGTGCTGGTGGTCCCCGCAGAAGCCCCACTCCTTCGAAGACTGGCTGATGTCTGGTGAGGAGTTGTTCGACTCTCTTCTTTTCATCTTCTGGGACTTCTTCTGGTACCGCGCTGGCTGTCGCTACGGTGACCCCCGCCTCTCGCAGGGAGCTGGTGATCCCCGCCACTTGTTCGCACCTCTCCTTCTCACCGTCAGGGAGATGGTCTGGTCCTTCGCTGGTGGTCGTGGCGGTGAAACTTGGCTCTCGTGAAGAACTGGGGCTCTTTGCTCTCTGCCTTGCCGTCCCTCCGTCTTGCCGGATCTGGAGGATGCCGAGGTGCTTTGCATCACGGTCTCCGAGCAACGGTTCGACCTGATGTCCCTCAACAACATAGACCGTCGTGTCGACCGCTGCGCCACCCCTGCTGCGTAGTGTGGTGTGGAATTGACCGCGAACCTGCAGATGCTCGTTGGTGCCATAGGGCCGGAACCGGATGGACGTCTTTTCAAGGCACCCCATGCTTGTGTCGAATAGGTGGTGGGGAAGAAGAGTCCTACTACAGCCAGAGTCCACATAGAAGGTGAGTGTCACATCATTCACCTGAACAGGTACCTGATTGCTGGCCTCGGCTTGCACGTGTCCCACTACCACTACTCTTCCAACCTCCTCCCCGTCGTACTCATATGCGACTCGACGGACCCCACTGTTGGCACCAGGGCAGTTGGAGGAGCCGGCGAAGTGGTTCTTTTTCTTACACACCACACACGTTTTGCCGTTGGCGGGGCACTTCCCCAGTCCATGAGGTCTGTAGTGCGCGGGGCAGTTGGGACACTTGGACGATATCCCCGTAGCGCTGCCCTTGGTCCCAGGTGTAGCTGTTGGTGCCCTATTGCTGTATTTGCCCGGTTGCTTTCCAGACATCATTCGGGCCACCAGTGCTTCAACCTCCTCTTCGCTGACAACTTGTCTTACTGGCTCTTCTGACTTGATCACACCTGAGGACCGACGTGACTGCTCGTAACTGGTTGCAGTCCGTAGCAGGGTGGAATAGTCCATGTCTTTTGCTAGGGCTTCCTGCCTCAACTTCTCATCAGAAGTGCCATAGATGTAGGCGTCCTTTTTGGCTCTAGCTAACGTGTAACTCACCGTATCCAGTTGACACTTCTGAGCTAGTGAGTCAACTTCTTGCGCGAATTCAGTGACACTCTTGGTGCCTTGTTTCACATGCATTAGCTTATACATGGCCATGGTGAGGTTTACATGTTGTGCACAGCTGGCTCTGATTTTTAAGTGCGCTGTCTTCACACTGTCTTTGGGAGTCTCATCACCATCTTCATGCACCACCCCCGCGCCCTTAGCGAACTTCCTGAACTCTCGTCCGCCCCAGAGCAGGAGCAGGTTCAGCTTCTGGTCCTCTGTGATGCCACTGATTGAATCAGCAAGCAGCTTGTGTTCCTCATACCACTCTTCAAACCTGTCGAGGAACTGACTTGGGTCTGTGCCGAGGTCACAGACTCTGCCGGCCTTGGCCAGGGCGGCATCAACACCAGTAGCCATCTTGAGGCCACCTCGTCACCTCGTCGCCAATGTAAAGTACTAGATCAGTCTGTCAATGTATTGGCCAACGCATCCTGAAAGAGAGAACACTGTCAGGATGCGGTCAACATAACTGGCTGCTTAGGACATTACAGCAGGGTATTTTGCTGCAGAATGGCAGGACAGTTTTTGTGATAGTTTGAGTTCAAATTAAGGTTGAATTCAGTAACATGTTTCATCTTCCTGCTTCTTTTTTAAAATTATTTTAGCTTAATCTCATTTTTTAAGGTATGGCGAATAGACAATAGTGGTTCAGAATAACTAAGTAACACAAAATTCATGAGAATATCAGCTACAATAAAATTGTAACATATTTGAAACTTTTGCCATGCTTTTCTATGCTCCTGCTCTGTGTTCTACTAATCCTGAGTTGTGAGTAAAAGTAGGTACCTACTGATTTTTCATCATGTGACATGTGCTGTCAGTTTTGCTATGCATGAGTTTTCCTTGCTGGCCTTTCTTGGCCTCCACCATCATTTGAACCACACAGACCATATGAATTTGAACAATGAGAAGCCAAGAAACACTAGCAGGCTGGCAGCCTCCTGATGGAAAATAGAAATGGTGGTGAAACAGGCTCCTTAGGTGTAGGCTGAGGCCGTAGTGTCAATAACATAGTAGGTACCGTAAGGTGGGGCTATTTGAGACAGTGGGGCTATTTGAGACAGTATTTAAAATTGTTATAAAATAAAAACCGTTTGAAATTTATGCTTAATTTTTGCTCAGGCGATTTACTGCTCCATTCCACACCTCCCTGAGCAAAAATATCACATAAAAATCAAACGCTCTTCATTTTATATCGATTTTAAATACTGTCTCAAATAGCCCCACTGTCTCAAATAGCCCCACTTTACGGTATGCATTGTATGCATGCTGGTGCTATTTCAATTATTTGGGCTTTGTAGCTTGTATAAGTCAGACTGAAGGCATCTCTAGGAGTAGGGTAGGATATCAGGCAAGGCTGTACCCAAGGACATGCCACCAGATTAAAGGATTGATTAAAAAGTAGATGTGTCTCCTCTCTCAATTCCCTCTGATCTATGCTCTGGACTTTCTCCTCATCCCTTCACATTCCAGGTTTGATTGTCACAAGCATCCATTGCAAGAATGCAGTGCCAATTCGTCATGAGGCTGAGTGGGTCTGACTTCTAACTCCTAACATGGTGCCATGCATGACTGCTATGCTGGCACATTGCTCATGAAAGTAATTGCAAGTCATTGGCCAGGGAAAATTGGCCTTTTCTTGCAGTGTTACACATCAAAAATTAACATTTCTAAATTAAATTTTGTGAATTAATTCTGGCCTTGCCTGGTGTGGGCTGGTGCTGATTTCCAGTCTGGTTGGTGATGGTGTGGGTTGCTGTCTGCTGAAGACTGGTCACACCAGCTGGTGGGTGTTGACTCTGTTACCATGCTTTGCAGTCTGCAGGCTCCTCCTCAGGAGCATGCTCACATGCATTGGGGCTTGGGCTGACCTTACGTGCAGTTAAGTGGTCTGCCCTCGCTGTGGGCACACCATGGTGGCTGTCCAGACCAGACCAGTGTCCTCTTTAATTGTTCCTGACAGTGTCCTCCAATTCTAGCATCCTTTCACCTCCGAACTAATCTCATTGGACCAAAATAGCTTAACTCAGCAGTAAAGTGTCCCCACACTCCACCAATCAGGGTGCTAGCTGGAACAGCGCTAATCCCAGCGACCCTGCGTCCAGCGAAGGCTCCCTGGCTGCTGTCAACTTCTTAGTAGGCGCCGATCGAGGAAACATCAAGGCCTTTTCTTCTCTATCTTTATTCTGCAAAACACAGTACTGAATTAAGACGAGAGTTAAGACTGGCGGAGCTCTAAAAAATGGCAAAATAAAGCATTCAGACCAGGTTCTCTGCTGGAGAGGGTAATATGTTTCTGTGCAGGGTATTTGCGGACCAGGGGCCCGGCTGGTAACATAAGTTATTTAATACCTCATCCATGGCGGTACCGTTTGACCCGCTCTAAATGAGGACGTCCAAGTGCAGCTGTACTCTGCACATAGAATAGACGATCCGCCGCGTCGCCCGCGTGCCATGCGGCCGGTATGTAGACGTCACCGACAGTGCGGGGGTCTCGGCCTGTGAGGCGCGCTCAGCCGAGGAGGTGGCGTGATGCGAACAGCTGTGGGAGGCGTGTCCTTTTGACGAATGGCTCCTCGCGAGCATATCGTAAACCCAGGCAGAGGTGCTGACTAGCGAGACGTCGGGGGCGGTCGGAGACCGTTCTCAGAATGCTGAGTCTGGGGTTTACAGGTTTGCATATGTCATGCTTACGGTTTCTGATGTCATGGTGACGGCTTCTAACGTGTAATGCCCTCATGTCCCGCACATGGAGGAATGGCTGCTCAATGAATTGACTTGCACAGGACGTTATGCACATTCTCCCCGCTGTCAAAAGGTGAACATTTTAGCGGCTTGCTTCGGTGAGCAAAGCTTTTGTTCGTTGAACAAAATAAGTTTTGTTCGTAGGCAGTCCTGATCCTCGAACCAACCAATTGGCCATTTGAGTCGTGTCGTCTTTTTTCCTCCTGCCCTTTGCCTAGTAAAGATTTTGATTTGGTCAGTGAAATGATTAAATAGGCCGTTTTCGTATGGCGACCCACGCTCAGCGCTTTGCACCTCCAATGAGTCCGGGGTCGAAGTTCGGCTATCTCCTGGACAGTATCCACGCCCCTGAGTGCAGTGCCCCGTGTTTGGATAGCGGCCTCTGGCTCTGCTCGCCGGCTCAGTCGCGCACCACGCGGTCGTCGGTGACAGTCGCCGGCTCTGCTCGCGCTGGGAGGCATCGTTGGTAAGGACCGCCGTGCTCCGATCGACTCCGAGGGTCCGGTTTCCAGACTGGGTGCGCCTGTTTACAATGGCCGTGCATCTGTACAGTCGGGTGTAACATAGCGCCGTAATGCCGCGGGCAGTGGTTGAATTCCAGACTCCGTGGGCCTTAGTGCTCCGATTCTAGCTCGGATGTACCGTTGGCGTGCCTAAAGTCAGGCCAGGTAGCATTTTGTTGGTCTCTGTAGGCACGTTCGTAAGCCGCTGAGTTTATTGCCGGCTCTAAAGGTAAAGGCCATCTCGAAAATTTCACATTAGGTCAAGGTCACTACCTGACCGAAGAGTGTAATAGTGAACTGAACGTCAGTTGATTTATCACTCATATTCAGATGAAAACACGACAGTGAAGATCATGTCTTCAGAAAGGCCTTATTAAATATTTGGGCAGTAAACGGTTTCTGGACCTTCATGAAGTTGGACGTCGCATTGACTCCAATGTGTGCTTTGGAGATTTCGAATGTCCCAATTTCCAACCAGGTAGCCAATAACGACTACTAAAGCGATTTTGAGACTGTTTAGAATGAACTTTGTCATTTGTGCAAAGAGAAATGGATGAAGCTCCATCCATTGACTTCCTCTTCAGTTACGAAATCATAAAGCAGTCTTCCCCGCAGTAGCTGACGCCTGACTGACATCAGCCGAGCACCTGTCCACTACCCTTACTTCCACCACCTCTACCACTCTCAGCAGCCTCTTGTGCCCCTGCTTTTACAGACAGGATGGCGCCGATGCCGCCGACGCCCACAGTACCGCCGTCGGAGCCGAATGGACTGCGACGCCGCAGCCGCACCCTCTCGAGCCACTCGCTGGATCCGGCCGACTTTGTGCGTCCCGACCTGCCGTCCAAGTGCAAATGGAAGCCGGGAGCGCCCGCCTCTGACAGCCCGCACAGCAAGTGCCCCGTGTGAGTACATTGTGCGCCGGGGAGAGGGGGGGGGGGGCTGTCTCGTGAGCTGAGCGCTATACAGTCGAGATAGTAGAGTCGCAGCTGTACAGAACTGACCCAATTGTGATATATGACATCATCCGTAACAGGTCTGAGTTGTGGATTTTCGCCCTTATCGGGCGCTTTGTTCCCAAGGCATGAATGAATTTGACCTTTTTTAAGATTTATTCATGATTTCCTGGACCGAACTGGCCATACGTGTCATATAATTTGCTCATTTTTTCGATGGACAGCCGATCGGTAATGTTTTTTCCAAGTGGAAAACTACATTCATATCCAGACCATCTATGCCAGACCAATTGGCAGTGGAAATGTACCACTTGGCACCGGCAACACCGTAAAGCTCCGTTACGTCACATACACTGGTTGTCATTGCCTAACTCACAATGTATACAATATAAACCAGACTTCCTCAATGTCTCACCATTCACCGCTGAGCAGTTTAAATGTTGGAGCAATGTAGGACAGCGGTATTTATTGGAATCGCTAGTCTGTTCATTTGTTAACGCTCCTTCATAAACAATATGTAACTCTGACGCTTACATGTTTTGATAACGGCCCCGAGCTTATCCCACCACTCGTATGATGTGTCACTTTCTATTCATGTGGAATACCATCTGTTTTTCAGCCGAGATGAGGTTAAGATCATGCCGAACATCTTACACCAGATCGGCCGAACACCAATGGTGCGGCTGAACAAAATCCCGCAGAGCCTCGGTATCAAGTGCGAAGTCTGTGAGTTATCTGCTTGATTTTAGATTTTAGTGGCATTTTAGTCGTGTTCTATCATTGTAGAACATATGGTGCCGCTTTGCTGGATTTTTGCTAGAAACTCTTATGTAAAGGCTGCATTTTTAGCCGCCTTATGTTGGCATTAATACCGAGCACGCTGCTCTTTTCTCAAGTTACACTTATATCAACGCTGCTGGATTTTCCGTAGCGTAATTGACGCTTCAGGCTAAATATGTATTCAGCAACTAGACTAGCCCAGCGAGTGATGAAACCGTGTAGTTTGTTTCCGTCCTTCTGCGTATTACCCTTTGCACGTTCCCCGGAGAGTAACCCGGCCTTTTTTCCGTCCCACATTGCGACAGTGGTCAAATGCGAGTTCTTCAACGCCGGAGGTAGTGTCAAGGACCGTATCGCCCTGAGAATGGTCGAGGATGCCGAGAGAGACGGCCTCATCAAGGCCGGCTCGACACTCATCGAGCCCACCTCGGGCAACACAGGTGCGGACGGGCGGGGGGGGGGGGCGGTTGTGGGCGCGTGGGACTACGGTGACACGCTGACAGCTGCCGTGACGGGTACTGTAAAGGATATGACGGCAGGACCGACAAGCACGCCCAGGTGTGCGCTGTCACTGTCTGTTTAGTGTTTAGTGATATGAGGCTTGAACTGGTAGTGTTGCTGTATGTACATGGAACATAATGATTTTATGAAATATGTTTATTTTATGGATTGTTTTAGGGGGGATAGCATACAATAAACGTACCGTAATGCTTCAATGCTTTATTGCTACCGTTTTATCTGTATTATTCACTTTATATGTCATTTGCACCTGTCAAGCGTCGAAACTGATCTGAATGAGAGTTTAGAATGCCTGTCCATTTAAATCAGTTTTGCAACATAATGCGATATTTTACCCGCACCTGCCCGGAGCTGCCCGCTCACGGCTTTATTTCACGTGCCCCTCCCCTCCCCCAGGAATCGGTCTAGCGCTGGCCGCTGCCGTCAAGGGCTACCGCGCCATCATCGTGATGCCGGAGAAAATGTCCAACGAGAAGGTGGCAGTGCTGCGCGCGCTGGGAGCAGAGATTGTCCGCACGCCGACCTCCGCCTCGTGGGACGCTCCTGAGAGCCACATCTCGGTGGCACAGCGGCTGCAGAAGGAGATACCGGACGCCATTATTTTGGATCAGTACCGCAACCCGGGCAACCCGCTGGCTCACTATGATACCACCGCGGAGGAGATTCTGCACCAGTGCGACAGACGTGTCGATATGGTGGTGCTCGGTGAGGAGATTCAGTGGATTTGTCGGGAGTGGGGCCGTTCTTAAAAATCGCTTGGGACTGATTTAGAATATGTTATTAGACTCCTCTATGATAAAAACATTGCTGGAATGTCGAATGATGCTATTTTATGCCGCCCTTTTTGCGTGTTCGCTCTAACTTTGTTAGATATTTGTGGTTTTCGCAAGCTCCCACCCGGTAATCGCCCACTGAACCCACATCAGCTGACGAGGTCAGATGCTCCTACCACGACTACAGGTGCCATGCTCCTCTTCCTGTCATATTATTGACTGTTGTGCAGTCTCCCGGCCACATCCCGTGTTGTTAACCATGCCGTTTTCCTACCACAGTTCTCACCCCTGGCACGTCTGCATCGTTTCCCCACTACCCCCTGCTAACTCCGCTGTCCCATTCCCCTCCCCCAGGCGCCGGTACCTGCGGCACCGTGTCCGGGGTGGGCCGTAAGATGCGCGACGCCGGCGTCAACTGCACAGTGGTCGGTGTCGACCCGCATGGCTCGATCCTGGCGCACGAGCCGGACGAGGTGGTCGAGGGACAGTTCTATGAGGTGGAGGGCATCGGATACGACTTCTACCCTACGGTGCTCGGTGAGTGCAGCTGTTTGTTGTTCAGTGTTTGGTAATGGGGGTCCATTCGATGTCCTCAAGGTGTTACGAAGGCGCAGGTAGTAGTAAGTACCGGGATGGTGTCTGCTTTCACCCAGTAATCGTTCACAGGGTTTTGAAGTATCTGAAACTGGGATGAACCGCAGGTCTGAATTACCGCGCACGTCCTGTAATTTGTTTTGTGAGTGGTCTGGCGCATTGACATTCAGTGTTTGCTGCAAGGACCATCTCAGTTTTTGTGCTGACAACTGAGAAAGTGGAAGAATAATATATTTACCTTACTTTGTCTCTCCCTGACATTGGATTTCTATTTCGCTGTTTAATTCGGTGAATGTATATTAGTTATGCCTTGTTTCCGAAGCCCGTCCGCTGATCGCCGCTGTTTCGTTTTCAGACAAGTCCGTGATAGACAAATGGATCAAGTGTGGGGACAAGGAATCCCTGCTGATGTGCCGCCGTCTGATCCGGGAGGAGGGACTGCTGTGCGGCGGCAGCAGCGGCTCGGCCGTCTGGTCAGCAATGCAGGTACCTGACCGGATGGTCCCTCATTCCCTCTCCTTTTCGTAATTCTCGTTTAGGGAAATGTGGGTGTCAGCACTACTAGGCTAGACGAGGCGGTGAAGTAGCGTATTTACTCTACTCGGTAAACCAGTATCTGGACAAACAGCTGGTATAAGGCGTCATGATATACTGTTCATTATAAGGTAGGCAAGGAAGCTCTGCTCGAACCGAGGGAGAATCATGACCATCACTGGCAAGTCTTTTTGCACGTTTCTCTTCCTCGTTGGTCTTCGATGTATCGTGTGCTATCACCCGTCACTGTAGTTTTGCCCATTCAAGCGATACTGAGTTCCCACCCTTTCCCCCATCCACGTAGCTGGCCAAGGACCTGCCGGCCTCGGCGCGGGTAGTGGTCATTCTACCCGACAGCGTGCGGAACTACATGACAAAGTTCGTCGACGACGACTGGATGGCGGAGCGCCAGTTCACTGACGGCACAGTCAGTGCCGATAAGGATACCTGGTGAGAGAGCGAGAGAGAGAGAGAGAGAGAGAGAGAGAGAGAGAGAGAGAGAGAGAGAGAGAGAGAGAGAGAGAGAGAGAGAGAGAGAGACCTGAGGAGGGCTTAGGACGCTGTGGATGATTCAAAGGTACCGGGGAAGGAAGGCGCGGGCTGCTAGGTGGTAAGGGGTACATGCTGAGGACGTGGCTGAACTAAGGTATGTTTGGGGAATGGGCGAGACGAAAGTGGTGTGGTTAACATTCGTTTCTGTGGTAACCGGGAGGTCTTTATTGGTGTGATGTGTCTAACAAGAATATATTGAACGCTATGCCGAACTTGATGCAGTTTTTATATTTAAATATGGTGATATTAACGACGATACGATTTACTGATTTGATTTACTACTAAACACTAAATTTGGGTGACAATCAAGTATTTCTAAGTAAGATTTGGTTCTATAAAGCACGGCTGGCATGCGATTCATCTGTTTTGAGTGCGGAATTATTTCGGTCAGATGCGAGGAAAATGGTCACAGTTACACTGAACAACCACATTACAAACAGATTTTGTATTGAGCGTCTGTTCCAACTCCGCCTCTGTCAGAAAGTTTTGAGCTGCAATATTACGCATAATTTCAGCGCAAGTTACTGCGCATAGGCTAATGTTGAAAAAAATCGTGTTTGTTGCATTTGACATTGACTACATACACGTATGTCACTCTAAACCTCCTTTTAGGAACCCTTTCAAACAAAGAGCGCGCTTAGTGTGTCACCGTACGTTTACGCAATACGCATCTGCTGGTGTGGCGAAAACGCACGCGTGCACAAGCCCGACCATTCTAAATTATGCGTCTCTCTGAAATGTCTTAATCATTACGTTGGACAGTGGAATTATGATCTTTTTATTTCGAATGAGTTGACAGCTGGTCCAGTTTTTCGTTTTTTCTTCCGTTTTAAAAAGTTACCTCATTGTGGAAGCAATTAAACCAGACCAGAGGCGTGCTTTCATCGTTAATGGTGTTGTAATGGTGCTTTGTATCTTTTCCATGAAGTCCATTCGGCACTTTCCGTTAGTCTGGTGCATTTTACCCCTTGTTTCAGCCGTTTAGGTGAGGATCTGTTATGTGCCTGTTCACGGGGTGGTATATCTGATAAACTCGCACGCGGCGTCTTACCCACGGACCGCGTAATAATGCTCCGTACCATCTGACCCATTGTGTCGGTACTGTAGTCTGACCCACCCCGTCTGCCCGGCCGCGCCGCGCTGCGGAGTCTAGCTGGTAAGCCAGTCTGGGTCGCACCGCCAACCCGCCTGTCCGCAGCTTGGCCAGTTTTACTTCGCTCTGCTGGTCATGACTTGAGGCACCCTTGAGCACCCCTAGTTACCACGCTGCCAGCCGCGGCCATGGCTTATTTGCACATACCAGCCACCGGGTGGCGCGAGCATACATAGCGGGGCTTTGATTAATGCACGCTCAGCAGACTGGCTGCACAGCGCACTGCTTATTGACAGGCTGTGAATAGCAACCCAAACACAGCTTACACGCTGTAACCCTAGAGTATATTTTAGTAATTTTGGGGAAATGATAAAAGCTGATAAGCGAGAGACATGGTGGTCATAATATTGGGGGCATAATGCATTTCAATATTTTGTGCGTAATGCATTTCAGTATCTTTTATGGCATGTTATTTGTTTTACATATTTTTAGCGTTTCTATCATATTTGTGAACTTTATTTAAGTCTTCTTTTTATTTTTCTATCGCTTAGTTCGTTACTTATTTTTGTGTACTATGGGTTGTGGCCATTGCCTTTTCACGTAAAGTCATAACATCCCTTCCCCTGCCAAGTCCATAGTCATTCAAAAGCGGCACGTGGACTCCTCTATTGACGCGACGGTCTGGTCGGTCTGCTCTCTGTGGTATCGTGTCACAGGCAGGCTGATAGGTCTCACCCCAGACGTAAATGGCTGACTGAGGCCACTTATCATTTCTGACTGCTTCCTGCCAACCCTCAACTGGCGACCACTGACCGTCAACTAGCGAGCCCTGACAAACGATCCCTGGCCACCGACCCTTGACCACCAGCCACTGATCGCTAACCTCTTATCCCTCCAACCCCGCCAGGTGGTCGAACCTGAAGGTGTCTCTGCTCGACGTGGCGGCGCCGATGACGGTTCTGCCCAGCGTCAGCTGCCAGGACGCCATCGACATAATGAACGGAGAGGGATTCGACCAGTTGCCCGTCGTGGACCAGGCCGGGTAAGTCGCAGTCGCACACTGCTCTGCTGATAGGCTGATAACGTGTCGGATCGGTACGCGATGGTTTGATCAGCTTCCTGTCGTGTACCAGCGTGGGTAAGTCGCAGTCGCCACGGCCGGTCACACTGCTTCGAACGGGTGCCACGATGGGTTGCTTGTTCGACTAGCTGTGCAGTGCAGCGTGGTAGACTAGTCGGGTGGGTGTGCGCCGATGTTTTCTTGCTACTCTTGGCTCCCCGCTGTTCTTCAGTCAGGTATGCATAAACATAGCATGCATCGATATGATCTCGTGTATTGTATGCTCCTGTCGAGCGCAATATAGAAACGTCAGATGGACTTCTGACTTGATTTACGAGTATGTGTCGTATGTTGATGTGCCGTATCAGTTCATCGTGAGGCCTCGGTAGTCGGTGGAGTGCCTCCGTAACGACGTCAGTGGTGTAGCGTCAGAACTGATAATGGTGACGTGTCTGATGCGTTTCCCGGCAGAGAGGTGCGTGGCATGGTGACACTCGGATCCCTGATGGCGAATATCGTCAGTCGGCGGGTCGAGCCGTCATCCACCGTCGATCAGGTAATACACGAAACGATTCTGTCGTCGGCTTTCCTTTAATTAAACATGTTAGAAACAAAACAGCTAGACGTACCGTAGCGCTTATAGATCTAGTGTGTAGTCTGCTCTCGGCTGCCACCTCTGGATGGTTAGCGTTTTGCACTACTTTCTGCCAATTGTCAGGTTTGATGTCCTGGTATAAATTATGATGTCTCCTGACGGGTGTACTGTTATCTTATTCTGTCAGTATTCCATACACAAATTTACTTGTCGTTACTTCGCAGTACTTGTCTTTGAGCCTGTTATTTCGCTGTTTCAGGTGCTGTACAGCCAGTTCCATAAGGTGCCGCTGGACAAGACACTGGGCACGCTGTCCCGTATTCTGCAGAAGGACCATTTCGCGCTGATCGTGCACGACCAGAAGCTATGTGAGTATATCACCGCCACCGCTTTTGTGTGATGGCCCTCCTGACTGACTACAGTTGCTTGAGCCATCAGGCTACCCTAACAACAAGCTCTATATAAACCAGTAAAACGCCTTTTGGGCGAAGAACGAGCGAGCGAGATAGTGAGCCCTGCACGTGCGGAAGGGCGAGAGGGTGCTTCCAACGGGCTTGCGCAAAGCACCCTTCTAACTGGTCGCTAGCGGTGTGCCAAATTTGAACGCAATCGGCCCAGCCGTTCCTGAGATCTGGAAGCGGCATTCTGCACGTGCGCACGTGCAAACGGGGTCCAAAATGACTTTTGCACGGCATCCTACTAACTGGTCCCCAACCGTGTACCAAATTTGAGCGCAATCGGCCCAGCCGTTCTCGAGATCTGGAAACGCCCCCTGCACGTGCGCACGTGCAGTAGCACCCTAACCGCAACACATGGGAATGCATTGCCTGGTGAGTGCCTACCTGTATGCCAAGTTTCAGCGAAATCGCCCCAGTAATTACCGAGTTACGGAAATGGGAACAAATCTGCCACCTCTTATTGTTGTATTTTGCACGTGCACTGGGGGTGACCCACATGCATCGAGAGTATCCTATTTTGGGTAGAAGGGATGCTGCTACCCTACAAAAATTACCGCAAGTCAATCGCTCAAGCGGCTGCTGAGATATCAGCCTCTCAAAATCACTACTTTTGCAAAACAGCTTGAACACCCTTGACTTTTCACGTGGCACGTGCCACGACGGTCACTGAGATGTATCAAAAGTAGTCAATTACGGGGTAGAAGGGATGGAGCTACCCAACAAAAAAGACCGCAGGCCAATCGGTCCAGCGGTTGCTGAGATATAAGCCTCTCAAAAGCGTTACAGGCCGGGCCGGGCCGGGCCGGGCCGCTCATACTGAGATTTTTGCGTTATATTGAAAAGACTCACTTCGCTCGCTGCGCTCGCTCGCTCGTAATAACCAATGGCTGATCCGTTCTATGCTTGAATTTATTATATTGAAATTTAGATGCTTGGGTTATAATGGAAAACACGCGTATACTTTGTAGTTTGATCATTTTTGAAATGTCATTTAGGTAATATTTTGTCGTGAGCTGAAAGCCTGCTGTGATGAGTGACGAGCTTCGGCAGCCATATGTGGGGGTGAGGGTGAATCATATCGCTGAGCGCGAGACGCGTAATTCCGTCCTTTGACTGATGAGTGATGAACTGCTAAGAATGAACCATCATTTCAGAAGACCAAGTGCTAATCGGAACTCTTACGCCATTCTAAGTGACCAGGGAGCGACTGGGCCTCGTGCCTTACCCGAGAATCTAGCCCGGATGGCTGCATCTCGAGGCAGGGAACTTGCCCCTAGACCAGACTGCTCCGCTGAATGCGTGTGGTCCCCCTGCACGCCATCGCGTTGTCCGCTGACTCCCTCTCTGTCCCTATCCGACAGACGTGGGCAAGAACAGCATGGAGACCAAGCAGGTGATCATCGGTATCGTCACTCAGATCGACCTTCTCAGCTTCATCATGGCTGGAGAGGAGGAGCGAGCCAAGTCGTCGGGAGCGACTCAGTGAGTGGCCAAGTTAACCACTGGCCAGTACCACAGTGCGGCACCGTAGGAGCAACATCTGCTCCGCGGAGCGTCGCTGCAGCCATGTCCTATGATATTATTTCGGCCATGTGCAAAATGGAGCCCATCTGACCTTTCTGTCAGATGGGCTGGCTAAACGGGTTGGGTCACTCAGCGACCAGGCTGGCCAGTTGAAAATGGCTGCTTGAGAAACACGAGAAGGGCTGTGTGTGCTGTCTTTTTCAGGCAACGAGTGACTTTTATGTGCTCGCACGCGCCGTTTGACTGGCCGCTACGCGTTTGTATGCACCCTAGCCGCTCTTAGAGCGTCAGCCATTTTCAGAATTTCACTTGGACACGTGTATTGGTGCCATACATTGTTGTTACCACTCTGCTCAAGTTAAATTGCGGCTTCTTTTGGGCGGGGGACGGGCACCGAGTTTTGGGACCTTGGTTTTGAGAAGTTTTGATGCCGCTGGTCAGTGCAGCCCTCGTACAGCAGGTCGCCTTAGCGACAATATGGGAGCACCGTGCATACTAAGCTACATTTTTCTTTTGTTGCTACGTCAATTTAGCGCATATTTCGAGCTAGGCGCTGTCCATGTTGTTACTCGTTTTAGATCCGAATTTTATTCCTACCTTAAATAACTGGAGACGCTCAGTTTTGGTTTATTCTCAGAGTATTTACGCAGTGTGTTTGTAAGCGTTGTCTCAATTTGTGCCACAACTGGAATCTATGCACCTTTGTGCACCTTCTCTGACAATAAACCATGACATCGTGGGACACTGGTCTTTGCCGTTGATGAACGCTGAATCAAGTAGAACTAGGGGTGCCCTCCTGATCGTGTCGATGTGCGTCCATTGAAAGAGCGTTGGCATCTCATCGCTCCCCAATTATTCCAAAAGAAGCCAAAGTGAATATATTTCTCATAACCGGCTGCGACTCATCCCGCTCCTGGCACAGCTTGGCTGCGGCTGATCCGGAGTCAACCGTCGACTTCCCTAGTCAGTGGTCGAGTATTCCCCAGTCTTCCCCAGTCAGTGGTTCTGAATCGAGCCAGGGCTCTCCCCACCGCACCGGGAGTCGGAAATCAATCGACTTTGGGAAGGAATTAGACGGTACGATCGAACTGGGCCGGATCAGTTTCCGTTCGTAGCAAGTTCCTTGAGCGCTAACGGGTGCTTGTGACGTGGACCAGACTTTAGAAAAATCAGTCTATCGATTCGTGTCGCAAAAGATGTGTCCACGTCGAATTCATTTGCTGGGCAAATATTGTCCCATACAGATACAGTAGGCGACATGCCGACTTGGCGATCCTGTCTTCCGCTATCATTCAGAGCCCGCAAATGATCTGTAAGGAACGAGGACAACAGGGAAAGGAAGAGACAACATGATTCAAGCTCGCACGAAGCTTCCCTGCGTACCCTCTCGCCAGTCGTCACTTGTCACCCTTGGAGACATCCAACACACCCCTCCTGACAGGTTGCAGTGACGCTTGCGAAAGCTGTATTGAAAATAACGTCGGCAGCGCAGCATCACACAGTGTTGGCAGCAAAGATGTCGCCCCGACGACGCCGTGCGGAGCCTTCTCGTCTGATATCACAATCCGTATGTCGGATTCCAGTCGGTCTCGTCACGTTACAGTAATGTCTGAGTCACATGCAGTCACAGGTCCGCGGCGGTTACCCAGGCTCTGTGACGCGGCAGTCCGGGGCTCGGCAACGCCGTAATTTAGTCGACAGACCTCTGCTTGCTCGGCGCCTGGCATTCACCAGCCCCCACACACCTCCCCGTGACCCCCTCAAATACCCCACCGCCCTCCGACTTCGCCACCGCTCGGTACACTCCCAACTTAGGAAACAGACCACTTGGCACGCCCGCTGGCCTTTGAGCCGTCCAGCCTCGGGCCTTCACACACCATCACTGAGCCTCCGGACGTCCTGCACCTTCCGAGCGGCCCTCCGTCATCGGTCGTCAGTCGCCCGTATCATCGTCATCGTCATCCTCAGTGGCGGCGGCGGCGGCGGCGGCGGCGGCGGCGTGGGCGGCAGCGTGCGCCGCCGCCGCCGGCCGGCGTCACCATTTGCCGCGCTTGGACCAGTCGCGCGGCGTCCAGTGTAGGCCCTTGGCGTCGATGGTGCGCGAGCGTTTGCTCATGCTGCGCAGGTGTGTCTTGATGAGTTCCTTGTTGAGCGTGATGATGTACTGTCCCTTGTAGTAGTGGATCAGGTTCAGCCATTGTAGTGTCGAGATCACGTCGTCTTTCTTGATGCTGGTCAGTTCCGAGATCTCGCTGTCGGCAAAACGTGCAGGCGCGTCAGGGACATATTGAGGATACGCCGAGTCAGTTTGCGGCAGATCTGTCGTGCGCAGAGGTGTTCACTATTCAGCGCACTGAGTGGCGGCGTAAACTTAGAACAAAACAGCTAGTAAAAAAATACGGGATTCCGGGAACAGCAAAAGCTGATTCTAGCCATATTTTTTCGTCCTAACCCGCGCACCGACGGGGGTCTGCGCCAACTTCGCACCGACGGGGGGGGGGCGGATGACCGCCCCCCCCCTGAGATCTCGAGAACGAAGCAAGATAGCGACAAGCGGTAAACGGCATCGGATACGCACGGCCAAGATCTACAATTTTTACTAAGGTCATTTTCAGGTCAGGTCAAAGATGACGTCACAGGGGTCGAAAAAGTCAAAATGGCGGCGCTAGAAATGGAGAGTTTTTCTCGAATAACTTTCGAATTAGTCAAGATAGGAACAAACTAAGGGCATCATCGTGATCCTCTCGTCAATCCGCATCGAATGATATATATGTTGACCTCGAAAGGTCAAGGTCAAAGGTTGACCTCAGGTCACGTGACCTCGAGGTCATCATGTATATCATTCGATGCGTCTTGACGAGCTGAACACAATGAGACCATCCACGCGTCTGTATCTTGTTCCTGTACGGAGTTATTGGCCAAAAACCTTTGGTGACCTTTGATGACGTCACATGACCTCACAGCTGCCCAACAGCAAAACAGACCTCAAGGTAGTGAAGGATGATCGTATATGAAGTCATGTATGGTATATGGGGCCATTCCGACCCGTTTTAGTGGTAAAAACAGGGAGTTGATTTTTCCCCCATTGACTTATAATGGGGAGGTCGCGAAATTGACCTGACCTTAGGTCACCGATATCAAAATTCCGAGATATACAAATTGTAGCTACTAATGACCTAATAATGTCCTGCGACTTTCAAAGGCCTCCGACATCTACTGTAGCTCTGGCACGGTGACAAAGTTGCAAAAAAGTGACTTGAGGTTGGGTCATTCAAAGTGACCTGGTGACCTGACCTTAAAAGGTAGGAGGTTCAAACTTGCACACCATGTGTAAAATTGATGAGGTTATAGTCATACCAAATTTCGCGGCGCTACGCGCCACGGTTTTCCCGCTATTCGCGAAAAACCTCAGGGGGGGCGGATATCCGCCCCCCCCGTCGGTGCGCGGGCTAAAATCGAACACGAGTTTTTCAAGCACATATTGACCCAAATCCCATATCCTCTCAGCACGTGGTTTAAGCAACCCGACCATCCAGCATTCCATCCCGTCCGCACCTGATGGTGATCTGCGGCGTCTCCTGACCCTCGAGCGGCTTTGTGTTGATGAGCAGGTCGAGAATCGCCTGGGACCAGTAGCTGCGGTACGACAGTAGACCCAGGTCCGAGAGAGGCTTCTCTGGCGAGCCCGTCTTGCCCTCAAACTTGGACAGCGCGTAACCTGGCGGGGGTGCGAGCGGTTAGCGTACGGAGGGGCCCAAACAGGAACATAGCACATCGATTGGCATGGTATCATTCCAAATTCACGCGAGGGAACCAATCGCTTCGTCGTGATCAACCTCACGGTCAGCCCGAGGCTAAATACACCGAATAATATGAGCAAGAATGTCATACCGAGGCCACAAAGGAAACGTATCACTTAGTAGGCCGTATGTGTTCGCAGTTCCATCAACGTGGCTGATAAATGCTAAGCATATGTGGTCACCAAGTTACAGTTTTTCGTCGCCTCTGTCAGCTCCGGTCCTGACTCACTGAACTCGATGAGCAGCCGGCCGTAGCCCTTGCGCTGGTAGGGCGGCAGCGCCAGGATGCAGGCCACGTTGTAGTCCTCGGTCGACTCCTTCTCCTTGCTGAAGTAGCCCACGATGTGGTTCCCCCTACTGTCGCACTCGGTCATCACATAGAACAGGAACGGGTCTGTGTCGTAGTATAATGTCTTGTGGTCGAGAAATAGCTTTGCGAGCAGGCACAGGTTCTGGGCGTACACTTTGTTCTTGCGGCCGTCCACCTCGAAAAACGAGATGGTGTTCTTCCGGTAGATCTCGTCGCCCGGTGGATGTTTTAGCTTGCACTTTTTCTGAGGATCGAAGTTAGGGAATTAATGAAAGCACAGTTGAAAAAGAAAATTTGGTCGTCTAGCTTTCCGGTGAGCGACGGGAAATAGAGGCTGACTCAGCGGGGCAAACGATTTAACATTTAATTAAAGCATGAGACTAAGAAAGGTTGTAGCAAAAAGTAAATGACAACCAACCCAACTGTCTAGCCGTCAATTCGTTAATTCAATGTTCATCCAAGCTTCCACAAAATACCATGAACATTGTACTTACGATGTGCCTTTCTAAGCATTTTGAGCTTTTCCTGTACGCGAGGCAGAATTCACAGAGGTAGATGCATCCCATTTTGGTCATTTCCTGAAACGACACAAATGCACGATCACAACCGAGCATCAAATTTAAACATCAAACAATGTGCACATGCTATTACACAGAGCTTTCATTACTCAATGAACCGGCGTGCGGCGTACCTGCGTCTGTGACCTACCTGAGGGTAGGGCGCGAAGTACCAGGGCTTGATGCGGTGCTTGCCCAGCTCGATCATCTGGACGTTTTTGACGCGCGTTACCACGTCGTCCTGATGGACGGCCATGCTGCCGGTGCGAGGCACCACGGACCCCGGCTCTCCGGGCTCGGGGACCCCGGCGTCTGAGGCGGCCGCTGTGCTCTCTCGCCGCTCCGACTTGACCACCGGCTGTGTCAGCTGGCGGACAAAGAACGCATGGCTTAGACAATGGGACCAAGCTTATAGAACGCACTGGCGGCAGACGTACACACACAAAGGCTCAGACTGCGAGCAGAGAACGCACTGGTTCGGGTGGGGAACTCGCTTGGGAAGGGCACGCTTGTTGGAACAGAAGACATGAGTGAACAGAACAGACTTTCATAACTACTGTCTACCACAAAGCAAATAAATATATCACAAAGAACACGCTCCATAACCCTTCAAGCTACACCTTCCCAGCACCAGCAGAACACCTTTACATGCAATTTCTACGGCTGGTTTACCTACCTCCTCGGTGGACGACATCTTGCGTTTCTGCGTGGTCTTTTTCCGCAGCAGAGCGGCAGAGAGCACGTTCGGTGCGGCCAGCGGGTCCGGTGAGTTGATCGGAGACCCGGAGCGAGACGGCTTGGTGCTCTGTGGCTCCTTCTGATGGTCGTAACGGGAAACGCTGGTCAGCGGCTGGTCTCACCGACGGGTGGCGAGGGTCAGCGTCAGTCGTGGATGTGGAGACGATATGGTAAACCATAGGGAGCATGTCATTACCAGCACCATCGCAAAGGAGCATACCATTGTTTGTGGATTGGTTGGTATAAGACTGCCTAGTCGAGAATGACGAAATGAACAGAGACTGAGCTAGAGAAGCGAACCCACACAAACACACTCAGTGAAACTTACTTCAAATTATAAACATACGATAAGACAAAAAGCCCACAGTGCAGTCGTTTCGGAAGTCTTACGATCCACTCTTCCGTCGGTCTGTCACCTTTTTCGGCGTATTGAGGCCGGTCGTGGTGCACTGGGTGGTGGTGGTAGGCGCATCCTTGTCCTTGCGCGGGAACTGGATGCGCCGCAGGTCCAGCCTCTCCTCGCCCACCCACTCATCCAGCCGTTTGTTGTCTGTGGAGAAATGTCGGGGAATATGACTCCGGCAGTGTCGAGTGGGGGCTAGTCGGTACGAGTGACGAGACACCGGCTCGAATGATGACTCAACTGCCATTTCGCTCACTGATTGAGTGATTATTGGCATCGGTAACAATAAGTGTGCATACTGTTCAACAAAGATTAAACCAAATTAACAAAAATGGTTTAAATTGGCACTTAACATTCAAGTGTTTCAGAGAAGAAAAAAGCTAACAGAGCTTAAGCCAGACACAAAGGCTGGTTTCCCACTCAAAAATTTGCATTCTCGTGTCAATCAAATGAAACAACATTCATATACAGCTATAAAAATGATAGCAGTAGCACAGCAGTAGTAACCTCTAGTACATAACCATCCTAGGACAGTCAAGAGTCCCCACCTACAGCAGTGGTCACCACCTATCCTGCCTAGCCATACTCACAGTCAATATAGTGGACATAGAAGATGAGTCGTCCATCATCCTCCTCCTTGATGCTGACAATCTCAGCCAGAGCTGTGGCAGGGGCAGCATTCAGTCAGTGGGCATAGAAACAGACAGATGCAAAGAGGCCACAAGGAGCCAGGAAGACCATGAGAGGGACCATGAGACAGGAAAGGACCATGTGCATAGCTCAGTTGATGTCTCAGTGGCATGACACAACAACAAAGCAGTGTGACAGTTGATAATGTTCAGTAAACTACTTACGCCATTCATCTGTCTTCAGCATATGAACTGGTAGTTGACATCCTTCCACCACAGATGCCTGGAAACAAATTGGTGGTGAAATCTCTAAGTTGGGAAAATATGGTCATCTTAAATAGCCAAGTAGGTAGGTAGTGAGTTTCCCACTAACCAAACTCTGCTTCTAACAATCACCTACAAGGATCTCCTACAGGTTGATTACGGAGCGAGCGAAGCGAGCGGAGTCTTACGTAGAATAACGGAAATTTCTGAGTATGAGCGGCCGGCCGGCCGGCCGGCCGTGGGGACGCTCTTCAAAAGCTAATATCTTAGGAACGGGACATCCGATTGACAAGCGGTCTTCTTTACTGAATTCACTTGGACGTAAAAGTTCTGTGGTGTGATGGCCACCATGCGTTCTTGCCAACCACCGCACGTGGCGCGTGGTAAAGTTGGACATTTTTTAAGAACCCCCAAAATTGCAACCTCAATAACGGCACAACGGCTGGGCCGATTGAATTGAAACTCGGTACACAGTTAGGTCTCCATCAGATAATTCATCTGCATGTGTTAGGGTTGGGGTGCTGCTGCACGTGCGCACGTGCAGGGGTCGTTTCCAGATCTCGAGAACGGCTGGGCCGATGGCGCTCAAATTTGGTACACGGTTAGGGACCAGTTAGTAGGGTGCCGTGCACAAGTCAGTTGGGACCCATTTTGCACGTGCGCACGTGCAGGGTGCCGCTTCCAGATCTCGAGAACGGCTGGGCCGATTGTGCTCAAATTTGGCACATCGCTAGAGACCGGTTAGTAGGGTGCCGTGCACAAGTCAGTTGGAGGTACCCCCTCGAAATTTCGCACGTGCAAGGCCCATCCTCTCGCTCGCTCCGTTGGTCGCCCAAAAGGCGTTTTACTGGTTCTACAGAAAAGCATTCAGCTCCAGGGTGGTAAACAACTGGAACTCCCTGCAGAGTGCAGTGGTCATGGCACAGTCTGTCAACCAGTTCAAGGCCAGGCTGGACAAGCATTGGGGTGAAATCATGTATGACACCCCCTATCCCTGAGAGCCTAAGCTGGTATCCCGATATGGGCTCAATGAAAGCGGAATCCCCAGGCCAAGTGGCCTTTTTAATCCCGATCACCACAAAGCTAAGGTAAGGTTAGGTAACCAATTTCAATCCAGTCAGCTCTCACTTCTCAGTCCCCTGCCACATTCCAGTCCAGGATATGACTATCACACTGCAAAAAATGTTTGACGAGATGGGAATCTTGCATGCCAAATGCAGCTTTCAGCTTGAATATCAGATAAGGTAAGAGAAGATATTGATGGATCGACATCAATTAGGTAGAACATCTTGGCAAATTAAATCAAATAAATTTGTTTTAAGTGTTAAAAATTTAAATATGAAATAAAAAACAACCAAAATACAATAATGGCGCAAGAAATACCACGCCTTTATATGAAGCACTTGATAAAAGCAATAGGACATCATCAAAAAACATACCACTGAGTCTTTTATCAAATCTTCCCCGTCGGGGACACTTGACATTTTCATGGGCAACCGCCAAAACAAAATATTTATTAGAGCTCTCAAGGGTTGCAGATTTGGCAGCAATTTGTGGCGTCTCAAATTTTGCCGAAAAACGTAAAGTAATTTTGCTACAGCAGAGGAAAACCTTCACAAATATGAAGGTTTCATTGTTAAAAATTATCACGCTAGATGTCACTAGCAGTTGATGTTCCTTTTGCGCGCCACCGCGACCGCGGGTCCCGGCACGTTGCGTCGCGTCGTTGACGACGAATTGCAAGCGACTGTCGGTGTGAATTCTCAGGACGACTTCGCTGCGTTGCGATAAAAGGTAGTTATAGACAGGGCTGCGGAGTCGGAGTTGGAGTCGGATCGGAGTCGGTCGGAGTCGACAGTTGTGACCGGAGTCGGAGTCGATTTTAGAAACCCGAGCCGGAGTCGGAGTCGGAGTCACCGAAAATCTGTCGACTCCGCATCCCTGCTAGGTCTGCGGAGTCGGAGTCGGGAGTTGGAGTCGGTCGGAGTCGACAATTCTGCCCGGAGTCGGAGTCGGAGCTGGTTTTCGAAAGCCGGAGTCGGAGTCGGAGTCGGAGTCGCCGAAAATCCATCGACTCCGCAGCCCTGGTTATAGATAGAAGGTTTCTTAGAATATATTTGTAATATATTGCAATATATCAAGGTAACCAATAACCATAGTGGTTCCAGATGAGAAAGGTGGTTGGGTTTTTATGCTGATGCTGGGGCATGGGCATACTTTTTTAATGAAAAATCAATTCTGAACCTTTTGAATGGAAGACTTTATAAGGACAGGGCCTTCTTGACCCTGCGGCCTGCCCTGAACCCTCTGATCATGCAATACCTATAGTCTATATGGCAGAATTTAGAGTCCATTTCAAGTTATAGAAATGTCAATAGCTGCACGTTGGAATGGTGGGTCCCTTCGCCTGTTTTTATTCGCTGTGGCCTGCCAGCAATCGCAACATGTCAGGAGCAGCCTCATAAGCTGAAACATTGAGTGCCTGTCGAGTGTTGCACCTCATGCTGCTGATTTTTGCAACAGGACCTATGCTCTCACCGCAGAGACTCCAGTGCTACACCTACAGCTGAGCTATGTGGCTAGCAATTAGCATACTGCTGAATACCTACTCCCCATAAATTTTGTCAGATTTCCCTGAACTGTTCCCATTTTGCTTGCTAATGCACTGCTGTGCAATTTAGACATTATAGTTTAGAGCAAACTGTTAAGCTTTATGAGAGGGAAACAAACCATTAATTTTGGGCTCTGAAGAAGAGCTGAGTGCAGAATAGGTACTTGTCCAATATGAACCCCTCTAGGATCTACTGGTGAGCAGACAAAGTATTGCATAAGGAGCAGTTTAAGTTACATGAGGTTGTATTCTTGACACCAGTGCATGAATCTAGAGTCTAATCCTATGTTTACCTAATGGTAGTTTCAATCAGCTAATGCCTGAACTGGGCATGATTTTTGGAAATGGATGTTGTCATGTGTCTCTTATTATAAGCATGCTGTCAGTTTTCTGATATTGATTTATGGAAAAAGTAACTTTCTGGCATTGCTAAATTATATGCCTCACATAATGAACCTGATTCCCTACCAATGTGAGGCTGGGGAGCATGCTCCCCAAAAGTTGTGTTCTGTTTGTTGATTTCAATTTTGTTCTGTTAGTCATCCAATGGTGACTGAGATCACAGCTCAAAGTGCCCTGATTCAAGTCTGTGATCTCAATTGGAATTGATGTGGATCTTTATCTGATCATGGTTCAGGGGTTGTGTGCTGTGTGGAACTGGGAGCCACACAGGTCATATAGCAAGTTCATGGTTTGTCACCAGATCTCATGTGATCACAGAATCAGTTCTTGGATACATGCATGTCTGCCAAATTTCCTGAAGATCATTTGATTCAAATGAAAATGTTCATGACCGTTAAACCCAATTAAATGGAAAATTGTTATTGCCTACAATGGTCCATTTCATAAATTAAAGTAGTAGCATCTTTTTTATCTGATAATAAAATCATGGGCAGACTCCAAAGGGCTTTCTTACCCACTGCATCCACAATTATGGAGAAAAAAAATACAGCAGAAAAAGTTTTCACAGCATCATGTAAGATAGGAGAGTCTGGAGTTTTAGAACTTGGAAAACCTTTATTTGGATCCCATGTGAAGTAGGTACCTATATAACTTATGTCTAATATTGCTCCAATGTACAAGGCCTAGGGATCAATGGCAATAAAGAGATCCTGATCTCTACTGCTTGGCTCATTTCCTTGTTCAAGCAGTAGCTCTGAAAACTGCTGGTTAGTCAGCAGCCTTCTCACTTTACCACTAAACAGCAGTGTGGTCCCCAACCTGTTTCTACAGATGAATCGGATGGGGGGGGGGGGGGGTGCATCATATGTAGGACATGGGACAATGCTGGGTGCCAGAATAGTGATGTGGCAGTGGTGGCTTCATTAATCCAAGACCCCTTGTCATACGCATTGCGCCCACAACTTGCCCCAGCTCTGTACGGCGAAGGGAGGAGCGTCATTGATAACATCGACGATCGTTGGGGACATCGATGTCACCGTTACTACCCATTAACTAATTCAGAGTTTGATGGTTCCGACGAGGTGGCATGGCGACGTCGGGTCTGTGTCACTGCCTCCACCCACTACCAAATCTTGCCATGGCCTGGGTGCGACTGCGGATGTTGCGTTTTACCGTGTGCTTAACGGAAAACGGTGCGCACCTTTGATATTCCTACGGAAGGGGTGGTTATACGCCAATTTACCGGTGTTGTGACTCCCCGGGCAGCCTTTGCCGTGTGTACGGGAGGTAGGCTCGCCGTGTTGAGTGTTCATTGTGTGAAAGGGCGCTAGGAGGCCACTCATCGCCACCATGAAAAGTTGAATTTTTTATTTTCACGCGCGAACTAATGAGGGTTCTTCGCGACTCCCCACCAATCCTCTTCCCGTGTGTACCTTTTCCACCCGTGCATTGCTGTAGCCATCGGTTCTGCCATACCCGTCCTAACACCCCAATTATCTTGTTACAGAGACTATGTCGGACGACCTGCCATTCCGCGCCGAGTACTCCAAGTCGGGTCGGGCCGGCTGCAAAGGATGCAAGGGCAACATCGCCAAGGACACGCTGCGCATGGCTGCAATGGTGCAGGTAGGACGACGTTTTCTCTTTGCTCGAACAATGTTTATGTAAATAAATCCACAATTACCTCTTGGGTTATATTAAGTGACATCATTATTACAGTGGTGTGTGCTTTATCGTATTGCTTCTAACTTGTATCGGCTAATTTTGTGCTCTCTTTTCAGTCACCATTCTTCGACGGCAAAATGGCGAAATGGTACCATTTCTCATGCTTCTTTGAGAAGCAAAAGCCGAAAGCTGTTGCCGATATCGGACATTTCGAATCGCTGAGGTTCGAAGATCAGGAGAAAATCAGGGCGAAGATTGGAGGTAAGTTGACTGCCGGGCACCGGCGTCTCTGATAATCAGGCGTCCCTCGAATGTGGTTGAATGTATTTATCTTTGCTGAACGTATAGTCTTTGTAAAATATACGCAGAAAACAGTAAATATCTTTTAGTTCAATCTAATTCACCCATGACATTTTTTTATATCATTGGTCGATAGCTATTGAAATGCAAACTTATTGGTAACGTTATGTTCATTAGTTAAGCTTCCTCCTGACTATGAAAGCAGGGTAACGATGCAGTTGGCTGCGAAGATGGATGGTGCCACGAAGGATACGACTATTTCGTAGTGGGGATGAGTGGTCTAGCACCCATTCACACTGTGGTCGATACGGTGAAGCCCACCTTCCATAAAAACGGCCAGGACTGGTCGGGAAGCCTACGTTCAGTCTATCTTACCAGGAATTTGACGCATTGCTTCCTGTACAGCGGGCGGAGCCACCGGCGATGCAGGAGCTGGAACAAGCAAGGCAGCAAAAGCCAAGGCCACAAAACAGGCCCTGCAGGACTTCCTCGCCGAGTACGCCAAATCCGGCGCCGCCAAGTGCAGAAAGTGCGAAGAGAAAATATTAAAGGTATGGTACTCTACTGACATCATAACACACTTTGTTTTACATTTCCAAATTCCATTAACCCTATTAGCCCGGCACCGCCTGGGCTATTTCCGTACCCACATCAGCCTGGGGGGGGGGTCGGATCCGACCCCCCCCCTGTTATCTCGAGAACCAATGGTCGTATCGAGCCCCGCGAGGCGGCGTTCGAAAGGTCTCTACGAGACCTTCCCAAAGCACTCTTAAGATTTTAAGATTGAGGTCAACTTTCGGGTCAAGGTCAGGTCAAAGGTCAAATTCAGGGGTTTTGCATGATTAGGCTTACGGACAGCGGAATCAATAGCTGCTGCTCGAAACTCACCACAAATGACCTCAAAGACCTAGTGAAGGTACCATGTGCGTATAGGGGTCATACTAAGTACGGGTCAAGGTCAGGTCAGGTCACGAAAGGTCACGGTTTTCACTTTCTGCTACATGGGCGTGCGACACATGTTTTATGGCTTATTTTTCACGCCAAATCCGATGGTAATGGTTATAACTTATATGTGACCCCAAGTCACTGTGCTGGTGATAAGTGTGCATTGAAAGCATAAAAAATCGTTTATACCATACATAACTAAACGAGGGCTAAGAAAAAAAGTCAATTTTTCAACTTTTTATTTTTGACATAAAAATGCACTTTTCTAGACGAGCTTTGTCCCAGGAATCTAGTGGTGCCATTTGTTTTCACATGCGATGTTCAGAAGTGCCTCTAATTCGCGAAAATGCTTATGACGTCACCATGCCCTATGCATGTTGGAGCTATTTTTTACAATTTGGGGGTCAAAAATCCAGATAGAAAGTTGAAATTTGGGACATCTAATGTTCTAATAGAGCTCTATAACATATATTCCGGTTTTTTGGAAATTCTCAAAATTTTGGATTTTATTAGCTGTTTTCCAAAAAAATATAGTTTTTTGAAATTTTAGGGGTGAAAAACGCATTTTATGGAAAATCCGAGATAGCCATTTTAAAGAACTCGTTGAGCTGCGTCTTTTCATGTTCTTAATTTGCAATTTGCTTAAAACCTCGATTTTTGGCGATTTTTTAAACATTTACCATTTTTTGACTGAAAACGCCATGTAGTTACATCACTAAAATCGATATATTTCAGAAATTTTTGAAATTTTTTTCTTAAAAATTGCACAGGAGACGTCAAATTGATGGGGGAGAAGGTATGCGAAGTTTCAAGTTGATAGCGCAAGCGTTTCATGAGTTATTCAAGAAAAACGGAGGGGGGGTCGGATCCGACCCCCCCCCCCAGGCGGTCGCGGGTTAGTGGCAGGGGGGCTGTTTTTATCCACCCCTCAGGTTTTTCGGGAATATCTCCGAAACCGCTGAAGCTACGATGCTGAAATTTTCTGACTTTTCCTAAAACTAAATTGGGCACATTCCCTGAAAATTTCAAGTTCATAACTTTACCAGGGGCGGCTCCAGAGCACTGGGAATTGGGGGGTCCTATTCGTGAAGCGAGTCATTTGGGCGAAGATCACGATGCTGATGTATTATAACTGTATGCACCAGTTTTACGAACAGTGAATGAAAGGTATCATGTGATAACATATACAAAGTTATTGTGCATCCTCTTTTGACACGTTTTTGCTATAATAGGCGGATCCAGGCGTCCAAAAAGGGGGGTTACTTTTTACCTCCCAACATAGGTGCCCTGACACCGCCTATGCATGACCAATACAATTTTAGTCGTTCTCTCATAAGAAAATTGTAACATAACAAGACCATTGCCACCCTTTTTAGAAACAGTACCAACAAAAACCTTATTTACTATACTTTTGTGTACCCCCAATCTCAATGATCTGTATCCGCCTATGATTTTTGAAAATGCATATTTTTAGGATCCATGTGAATTCCTGGTTCATTCTCTATCGATCGGCAAAAGTTGCGTAAAGATTGGTTCAGAAACCTGGCCGTGATAAACAGTCTAAAATGTATCTGCAATTTGCCCGTTTTTACCCCCCTCTACCACCCTATTGACATTTTTTTTTTTTTAGAAATGTAGATCTCGTTGAGCCAAATCGAATGCCGTTTGAATTTTGAAAATCGGCCGGTTAGATCTCGAGATATCAAGGGGGGTCGTAAACAGCCCCCCCCCCTCTGCCACTAATATGGGGTAGCCAGGAGCCTGCCACTAATAGGGTTAAACCGCTAGCGTAACTCATTTTGTCTCGTAGTTTTGCATAGCGTATTTGAAGTAGCTACGGTATTGTCATTTGGCATTGTCTACGGTGTTGTCAACACCAAACTAAAAAAATCATATGAGTATGTGGAGCTCACTACTTATCTGTATTTTCTCAGGGTGAGGTGCGACTCGGTAAGAAGGTGTACGACTCTGAACGGGCCCGCGCTTACGGACCGTACATGGGCTGGCACCACGTAGACTGCTTCGTCAAAGATCGCGAGACGCTCGAGTTCTTCGAGGAGGGCGCCAAGATGCCGGGTCTGAAGACGCTCTCCAAGGAGGACCAGCAGATGGTGAAGGCCAAGCTGAAGAAAATCGAAGGGTAAGTACAAGGTAGTTGCCATGTGCTGTGCACGAGCATCATGATTCCACGTGGCTTGATCTAAGTGGGGAACGATGTTTGGAACGAATGTTGTTTATTGAGGCGGGCGGATGTATTTTGTCTAATGGAAGGGGATTTATTTTCACAACATTTTACGAAAGAACGTTAAAAGAGCTTTATTTAACTGCAAGGAGCAAGCAAGACAGAAATCAATTGGCACAAAACGCATGTCTGAGTGCATATATTTATTTGCATCTTGATCTTTCGACACATGGCGAGTTCGAGGATAGTGATAACCAAGGAACTTCCGTGAGTTGTGGCCCGAATTAAATTATGCGTTCCGCGCCTGCGTTCACAGTAAGAGGCCAGCCGAGGATGCCGTGGACGGACCCTCCAAGAAGCCGAAGAAGGAGGAGGCGGGCCCGGACCGCTCCAAGCTGAAGAAGCAGAGCCAGCTGGTGTTCGGGTTCCGGGACCAGCTGAAGAAGCTGGGGAAACGGGAGCTGCAACTGCTGCTGGAGGAGAACGATCAGGAGGTGCCCAGCGGCACGGAGCGGGTGAGGCGGCCTCCCGATTGACCCGCTGCTCTGGTGGCCATTTTGGCCCGGATCGATCCGAGAGATGTGCTTTGTGTATGACGTGTTTGTTGTGGACATAAGTTCTTTTGACATTAACATCACAGAGACTTACTTTGCTGTCACGGTGATATCACATTACTGACATCTGGTCTCTGGATGAGTCTCATCGGATATTGTTTTATCGGCTGTCTGGAAAAACGCGGTTATGTAAATGCAGTTTTGCCATAAGAATGTGCGTGATGGTGGGCTGACGTGTGACGCTAAGTAGAGCTTGTTCCAAATGACACCGCGTACTGTCCGTACTTAGCCTTTGTTCGGCTCAATGATGTGCAGTTAAATCAGGTACATACTTTCAGTATGCAAACGTGCAAGCAACTCTTTTCGTCATTCTCGCCATCGATTTCACCCTCGAGGTTTCTTATTTGTTGAGTCTTGCATGGCTTAGTCTGCTCCAGTAATTGTTAGTTTTCGACATGTACGGCATAATATCGATCTAATGCGTCTCCATCTTCCGTTTCTGATCAGATGCTGGACCGCCTCTCCGACGGGATGGCCTTTGGCGCCCTGCTGCCCTGCCCCCTCTGTAAGAACGGACAGCTGGTGTTCAGGTAAGGCCCGTGGGCGGCCGGACGGGCCAGGCGGGGATGACATGCGATCACTGGGAGGCTCGAGACGATAGAACCGTGTCCTATTCTGCTTTCATTTAGGTTCTTTGTGATTTGTTTGTTTAGCTTATTTAGCGGTGTGCCCGTTTGTGCTGTTATAACTAAGATCTTGATATCGTTGGTAAATTATTAGGAATGAAAATTTGTCCAATTCGTATTTTATCCTACTCGTTCAGTAATTGACCTAACTATTACCAACATCAAATGTCACGTTTCAACTGTCATTGCTGTGATATATGATGCATCTACTTTTCTTTGATTTTAATGTATTTGTATCTTTTCTTTTTCTGCCGCAATGTCCCTGTTTCAGCGGGTAAGGAAATAAGATAGCAATATTCATCATATCATGCGTGGAGCTGCCTAGTCATAGAAAATATTTTGATATAATGGATGGACTCGTTACGTTATCAGCTGTGAACAGCTCTTCATTAATTGGGAGGTTAACTTTGCGATCAATATGAAATGTAAGAGGACTGTATGTATATATTAGGACATATAAGCACTTATCCCATTCGATACCTGTGGTATGCTACTGCTTTTCGCATTCTACGCTTTCAAAGACGCGACGTTTCCTAACCTGGGAAATTATGTTTGTTCTGTGCGTTTCGCAAAATTTCCCGTCGCTGCTTAAGATGACAATCAGCATCTACAATGTCGTTGCATAACATCGTACATAATTTGGGGTCCCATTAGGAGGTAATTGGGCGATTCCATTACATGGTATAATCACGCCGTATGTGGATGAACACTGTCACGTTTTGTCAGGCGTGCTCGCTGCCACCGCCGTCAGCCCCTCCCCCCCTCCCCCTCCAGGAGTGGCGTGGGGTACCAGTGCGTGGGCCAGCTCACCGAATGGACGAAATGCACGAACGTGGTGAAGGTGCCCAAGCGGCGGCTCTTCAAAGTTCCAAAAGAACTAGCCGAAGAGTACCCGTTCCTCGCCAGCTACAAGTGCAAGCTGGGTGACCGTCTGATGGAGGATCTCGGGCAGACGTCGGCCACCATGCAGCAGGAAAAGGTGAAGGCCCAGCTGAACGCCACGCCGCTCACCAAGCTGACGTTCGCGGTGGCCGGGGATGTTGATGAAGAGGTCGTGAAGCGGGTGCAGAGGATGGGCGGCAAGCTGGCCAAGTCGGTGACGGCCCATGTGGCAGCGGTTATCTGCACAAAAGGTGAGTCGCAGATGGCAGTGTGGCCAGGCAGCTTCACTGACCCTGAGTGCGATGGGCTAACTTGGACCAGACTTCCTGCTGTTAAACGTTTCATGTGAACGTTTGACATGATTTTTATCAAAATGCTTTGAACGTTCAATGGTTTGAATGTTTGATATCATGCTTTGATATCAAAATGTTTTGAACGTTCAATGGTTTGAACGTTTGAAATCGATGCTTGAGTGCGTATAATATATCACAACCACAATAATTAATCACGACGTGAATAATGTATGCTATTATGTAGTTCGGTATGTTCTAATATCGCGCATTATTATTTCGTCGTCGCCCTAAACTCATAGTTATTATTAAATTTATGATGACTTTCCGCCTCACTGAGCTGTCCATTGCGCAGCCGCGTCGTCACCTGCCCCCTAGTACTACTCACCGCCCGGCCCCACGCCCACCCGTCCCTCAGCGACGATGGACGGGGGCCACAAGCTGCTGAAGGCGGCGCTGAAGCACTCGGTGCACGTCATCCCGCCGGAGGCAGTGGACAAGCTGAAGGCGGGCGCCGTATTCAAGACCATTGAGGAAACGAACATGGCCGACTGGGGTGGAAAGGTGGGTGTGGAACGACGTCGGTCTGTATAGTGCCTCTTCTTGGTTAATTGATTGAACGATGATGAGATCATTTTCAACAATTTGGTCATTCAGTGTGCTTGTATGTTTATTCAGTAGTATTTATTTAGTTGTTAATAAATAATTCGTTTCCAAGTTTTACTGTTTCTGATTGTACATAGTAATTTTTAGTTATCTTTTTTTCTTCTCGTAATGAAAGTTTCTCTGTGAATGGTATGCGGTGCACCTCCTGTAATACCGAAACGTATAATGGCACACTGCGCCGGGCGGTGCATACACCGCCTGTCCTGAGTCGTGGACAGGTGGCCACTCCTCGCCCGATATCAACTCAGACCTTCTGATGAGCTTCGAAGCCGGTAGAGCAGGCCGAGGCACAGATACGAGGTCAACAAACAAACCTGCCCTTCGCAATCGAATTACTAGTTATTGGCTATAAAGCTGTTTAGCTAAAAGTTGTCTAGGAAAAAAAGTTGTTTAGACGGTTGCTCTGTAGAGCTGATATCCATTTCAATATTGCAGGTGGAGGAGCGGCTGGGAGCAAAGGAGGAGACATTTAACAAGTCAGGAGCGTCCAAGAGTAAGTACCGAGACTTGTTAACCCGCGCCCCGTAGGGGGGGGGGCCGAAACGGCCCCCCCCCCCTGTCCTTTTCGGTCGATATCTCCTAAACGGCTGGAGATATCGCCACCAAACTTTCAGGACCCCTCCGGGCATCAATTTTACACATTGTGACCAAAAAAATTTCCAGAGGCTATGATAGGTTGGCCACAAATGACGTCAGAGTGACGTCATGTTCTGTCATTTTCGACCGAAAAAAGACCTTCGCGAGAAGACCTGTCAGGACTACAGCTTTGAAGATACAGAAAAATGATCAAGACATAAAAGGTGTAGAATTGACAGGGCTACAAAACTGCTATCTCGAATTTTTGAAATTTTAGAGTTTTGACCCCCAAAAATCAAAAAAGCATTTTTTTGGATATATTCGCCAAAAAATCCAAAAAAAATTTTGAGTTTCGAAAAAACCGGAATATATGTGATAGTGCCTACCGTCTTCTATCTACATACCAAATTTCAGATCGATACCTCGTTTTTTGGCCAAGTTATAGCGAAAAAACTGTTCAAAAATGATGACGTCAAATTTTCAAACTCAATTTTTGGCAATTCTAGAACTCGTAGAGCAAAACGAAGACCACCATTAGACTCCCCGTGACGAGCTGCATCGAATCGATACCCATTTTATGCAAAAATATCAACTTTGAAATTTGACCTAATTTGACCTGACCTTGACCTGACCTTCACAAAAACGTGACCTAGGCTGGCCCCAAAGGCTGCCTAACCCACATAATCGCATTTGTCATGTAAAATGGACCATAAAACATGTATCACATGACACATTCATATTGTGACCCCCGGTGACCTGACCTCGCTGTGACCTGACCTGGTATCAGTGACCTCAGATAGCAAAGTATGTGTTTGACGAACAATGTACCATCGATGGTTTTCAATAAATTACCAATTTACTCGCTTTCACAGCACATTTCTTGAATTGCCTGTGAACGGTGAAAATCTGACCTTTGACCTGACCTGTGACGTCATCGGTTTGACCTAGGTCAATGAAATTTGGTCACAAGGTAGTTCCCGGGTGGGGCTATCGAACGCCGTTTGAATTTTGAAAATCGGCCGGTAACTTTCCGAGATCTTAGGGGGGGCCGATACGGCCCCCCCCCCCTACGGGTGGTAGGGTCCGCCGGTAGCCCTACGGGGCGCGGGTTAATATTTGATTGGAGTGGGTTTTGTCTAGCAGATCACCGATTCAGCAGGCATGGTCATTGCATGGGATATTTATATTTCATCTCTCGTGGGCTTGTGCCTCTCACAGCAGCACTGTTGTCACAGTAATTGTGTACACGTTTACCACTTCAGATCATTAATAAAAGCTTCGCACTGTCATGTAGCTTTAGCATTGTTTTTCATCTCGTTTTCCTCCCACGTGGCAGGCATGTTCGACAAGAAGTCGATGACCAAGTCCCAGCGGGTGCGTCTGAAGGGCGGCGCCGCGGTGGACCCCGACTCTGGTCTGGAGGACGAGGCGCACGTGTACCAGTCGGGCGGGGACTTCCTGAACGCAGTGCTCAGTCAGGTGGACGCCGGCTCCGGTCAGAACAGCTTCTACAAACTGCAGGTGCTGCAGGCCGACTACGGCAGCAGGTGAGCCGGTGCCGCCGCAGGCTGGTGAAGTGTGAGGGGGCGGGGGGGGGTCGTGGTGATGCCGCCTCAGACAGTAGAGAGAGGCGTGACGATCGCAACCGAGTCGCTTCAGACGACGGGGAGGGGTAGCGGTCGCTTCAGACGGCAGCATGCAGGAGAGGGGGTGCCGGTTGCAGCCGAGCCTCTGCCAGAAATTGGCTGAGAAAGGAATAGCTGGAGTGATGATTTGAGCCTTGGCTCTTACTGTTTTCTAGTGTATTCTATATTTTCCTAATCGGTAATGGGCGACGGTTGTTTGTCATGGTAATAACCGCACTTTTTGCATTATTACGAGCGAGCGAGCGCAGCGAGCGAAGCGAAGTCTTTTCAATATAAGGGAGAAATCTCAGTATGAGCGGCCCGGCCCGGCCTGTAACGCTTTTGAGAGGCTTATATCTCAGCAACCGCTGGACCGATTGCCCTGCGGTCTTTTTTGCTGGGTAGCCCCATCCCTTCTACCCCGTAATTGACTACTTTTGAAAGATCTCAGTGACCGTCGTGGCACGTGCCACGTGAAAAGTCAAGGGTGTTCAAGCAGTTTTGCAAAAGTGGGGATTTTGAGAGGCCCATATCTCAGCAGCGGCTTGAGCGATCGTCTTGCGGTAATTTTTATAGGGTAGCTGCATCCCTTCTACCAAAGGTCGGATACTCTTGATCTATGTGAGTGACCCCCAGTGCACGTGCAAAATACAACAATAAGATGTGTCAAATTTGTTCCCATTTCAATAACTCGGTAATTACTGGGGCGATTTCGCTGAAACTTGGCATACAGGTAGGCACCCACCAGGCAATGCATTCCCATGTGTTGCGGTTAGGGTGCTACTGCACGTGCGCACGTGCAGGGGGCGCTTCCAGATCTCGAGAACGGCTGGGCCGATTGCGCTCAAATTTGGTACACGGTTGGGGACCGGTTAAGAGGGTGCCGTGCAAAAGTCAGTTTGGACCCCGTTTGCACGTGCGCACGTGCAGAATGCCGCTTCCAGATCTCAGGAACGGCTGGGCCGATTGCGTTCAAATTTGGCACACCGCCAGCAACCGGTTAGAAGGATGCTTTGCACAAGTCCGTTGGAAGTACCCTCTCGCCCTTCTGCACGTGCAGGGCTCACTATCTCGCTCGCTCGTCCTTCGCCCAAAAGGCGTTTTACTGGTTTTTGTATGTATTTTATTACGAGCGAGCGAGCGCAGCGAGCGAAGCGAGTCTTTTCAATATAACGGAAAAATCTCAGTATGAGCGGCCCGGCCCGGCCCGGCCTGTAACGCTTTTGAGAGGCTTATATCTCAGCAACCGCTGGACCGATTGGCCTGCGGTCTTTTGCTGGGTAGCCCCATCCCTTCTACCCCGTAATTGACTACTTTTGATACATCTCAGTGACCGTCGTGGCACGTGCCACGTGAAAAGTCAAGGGTGTTCAAGCAGTTTTGCAAAAGTAATGATTTTGAGAGGCCCATATCTCAGCAGCGGCTTGAGCGATTGTCTTGCGGTAATTTTTATAGGGTAGCTGCATACCTTCTACCAAAGGTCGGTTACTCTTGATCTATGTCAGTGACCCCCACTGCACGTGCAAAATACAAAAAGAAGAGGTACCAAATTTGTTCCCATTTCAATAACTCGGTAATTACTGGGGCGATTTCGCTGAAACTTGGCATACAGGTAGGCACCCACCAGGCAATGCATGCCCATGTGTTGCGGTTAGGGTTCTACTGCACGTGCGCACGTGCATGGGGCGTTTCCAGATCTCGAGAACGGCTGAGCCGATTGCGCTCAAATTTGGTACACGGTTGGGAACCAGTTAGTAGGGTGCCGTGCAAAAGTCAGTTTGGACCCCGTTTGCACGTGCGCACGTGCAGAATGCCGCTTCCAGATCTCAGGAACGGCTGGGCCGATTGCGTTCAAATTTGGCACACCGCTAGCAACCGGTTAGAAGGGTGCTTTGCACAAGCCTGTTGGAAGTACCCTCTCGCCTTTCCGCACGTGCAGGGCTCACTATCTCGCTCGCTCGTTCTTCGCCCAAAAGGCGTTTTACTGGTTATATGTTTCGTGAACGGCAGTTTATCGTACTACGTGGATGTATAAGGGCGGCGGTGATACAGTGGGCGATCTAGTGATCACCAACCAAAGACATCGAACCTGCCCCGTGTCAACGGCACCAAATGCCTACCCGCCCCGCGTCGACGGCCCCAACTGACCGCGATCGTCTTTCTCGCGATAGCATGTGGGTGTTCCGCGCCTGGGGCCGTCTGGGTACCACCGTGGGTGGCAACAAACTGGAAGAGTTCGACTCCATCCATGATGCCGTGCGCGAGTTCAAACGGCTCTACGAGGAGAAGACTGGAAACCGCTGGGAAGGCAGGAAGGACTTCCAGAAGGTGCCCGGTCGGTTCTACCCGATGGACCTCGACTACGGAGAGGTGAGTGCTGAGAGGAACGCTCCTTTCTTTGGCGAGCGCCTAGCTGAGACAGGGGCGACGTATTTGTCGTAATGAGCAGAGGTGTATTATAAAAGTGGTCTGGATATGAGTGGTCATGGTGTGGTTTAGGTGGATTGTGGAATTACCAGTTTTTGTTTGAATTACTAGTTGGCGAGTTTTGAATGGTGGCGACACCTACCAATATCTGAAGGATTATGACATCTACTTCGGCCTAGATCGGCTTGTGCTTTCGTGGTGCTTTCTACCAGCTGTAACATGCTCACCGTTGTGTGTTCGTTTGCCCGTCCACAGCACGAGGAGGCTATGAAGAAGCTGAGCGCTGAAGGCTCCAAGTCCAAGCTGGATAAGGCCGTCCAGGAGCTCATCTGTACCATCTTTGACGTCAATACGATGAAGCAGGCTATGGTTGAGTTCGACATCGACATGGAAAAGATGCCTCTCGGCAAGATCAGCAAGAATCAGATGAAGAAGGCGTTCGAGATTCTGACCGAGGCACAGGCACTGGTGGAAAAGAAGGGCGACCCGGCGGCCAAAGCGCCGCTCCTGCTGGACTGTTCCAATAGGTGAGAGCTGGTGGGTACGACACGGGGGAGTGGGGGAGAGAGGCGGGCGGACAGGCGGACGGATGGATGGACAGACGGACAGACGGACGGATGGACGGATGGGTGGCATACCTAAACGCAGAGGAAATAGCAGACTGATGGAAAGGCAGACAGACACTAGACACAAACAGACAAACAGACTAAATTGACAGGATGAATTAAGTTTATTTTCTCTAATAACTTGAGAATGTCATTGCTCTTTTGCCAATAATATTTAGGCTACCTAGACTATTTTACCTTATACCCTAAATAAATATTTCATGTTATTTACCTCTAGATCCTTTTGGTCGGAGCACCGTCGTACCTATTAGATGATATTGTGTTTCGTTGTTTGTATTGCCCATTTATACATAATGGTGCAATTACTACTCATTTTAATGCGACCTGACGTATCATCAGCCGTGTTTTGCTACGCGACATCGACATCTATCAACTCTATTATCATTTCACCATTTTCCATATTCTGCGCCGGAGTAGTTGACCAATAACCGCCCACTGGGCGTGCCGCCAGATTCTTCACTCTGATTCCGCACGACTTTGGCATGCAGAAGCCGCCGCTCCTGGACAATCTGGATATCATAAAGGTAAGCACTGCAGGTCGGCACCCAGAACCGGCGGTTCCCTCCCCCCAACCCCCCCCCCCCCCCCGGTACGATATGGATATCATAAAGGTAAGCGTGCTAGCCTGAAGAGGCTACCCCTCGACCCGGCAGCATTCTCTGCGATGGGTACGAGCGCCACACTCGTATATACATATCGTATAACCGTTTCGGTTAACTACATATGCCGTGAACTGTTAGGCCTGGCTACACTATGCGTTTTCCGCGTGCGTTTTTTTTTTTTTGCGAGTTCGCGTGATTTGCGGAATATCGTTCTAGAAAGAAACGACATTACGTTTTTGTTATATGTTTGTCATATAAAGTTTTAATTGCTATAAATGTTTAATTAACTTTTATATGAATATTAAAGAAGTTATATTAATAATAACTTTTTCTAGAACGATATTACGCAAAACACGCAAACTCACAAAAAAAAACGCACGCAGAAAACGCATAGTGTAGCCAGGCCTTTGACTGGAATGTTACATTCTAGTTTGAAGTCTATAAATATTTCAGTCAACCCCGAAACACACCATGATAGGTATTTACAGACTCTATAGGATATTACAGACCTGTAGTAATTTACCGACTTCGTCGACGCCTCATTTCCAGACGCCGGTCAACACCAAAGTGTTTGTATAACAGTGATTCCATTCTCCAGTCAATTTGCCAGCACACCGTATCTAAATCAGTATACACATATAGCAGCTATTGTCAACACCCGGCCTGCAGCCAACCCCGGGCACCGCCGTCTGAGGTGAATCGCTAAAACGACGTCAAAAATGGGCGGCGGACTCGAACCTGGCATTCCTAGAATTGGGAGGCTCAACCCGTCGGCCTGCTGGGTATGGTATCTGGCCGACCCGCCCGACAGGCGACGGTCGCTGTTCCCGGCCGGGGGAGGGAGCACCGCCGCGGGAGTTTGCAGATCCGGTAAACCCGCCTCAGGTAAACCCGCTGCCCGTGATTCCCGCCCGGCCGACCGCGGAGGATCTCATCCAGCATACGGACTTTGGATTGTTGTATTTGGTTAAAACTGTGCCAGAAATCGTGCAATTTTTTTCTTTTTGGATAGTTTTCGCTTAGGACTGTGGATGTGAACGATATTAGGATTGGAGTTTCATTGGATAATTGAGTTCCAGGCTCACACTTTGATGCTATTTTACACACATTTGTTTTTTTTTAACTCGCATTGCTTACTCGATAAAATAGTTGATACATTTTGATCAATATCTCTTAAACCCTGAACATTTGTTGGTTATGCTTCACGGTGGAATGAAGGAGCATATTACGTAAAGGTTTCACCATATGCCATCATACGCCACCCGCTGGGTGACGAAGTCGCCCTGGGTTTCATCCGGCAGCATCCTCTTTTATTCAGTCATAACCTCCAGTCCATCAGTTTTCCTGTGATATATTCATCTTACTAGTATAACGTATCTTATCTAGTCTTAGCCTTTTTTAGTTCGTTAGTTCTCTGTTGCGACATACTTGCTTTACCAATTACCAGCATAACATGGGCGCAAATGACCACCGCAGTCGACTTGCCCTAAAGCCCTGATAAACAAACAAACAAGCAAACAAACTTAAAGGTTTCCATTTGTTGTCTTGCCTGCCTTTATAATAAAAAATACCGTTAAGCTATAACATTTGACATTTGTAAGATTTTTTTTAAACGATATCGTCTCAACCGACCCTGCTCTGAAACACGTCACATTTAAGTATTGGTGCGTTACAGACAAAGACTGTTGTTTGTTTGTTCCTTTGCTTGTTTGTGTGCTACCCGATAGCCATGACAAACAGTTTAGCTCTAATGCTTTACGAAAGCAAAAATGCAAATATGTATTGGAATCCAAGAAACTACAGTGCTGCTTTGACCTGAGCAATGCATCAGTGCTTGTCGACCAGCTGTCCTAATCGTAAATTGATTGATGTGCAGCATGACATTTTTTCGGTCAGACTGTTACTTTGAGGTCAAATATGCATCGTTCACCGCGCCTGATTAGAGAAGCACAATGAGGTCGACCTCGAAGTATGTAAAGACATATAGTTCATTAAAAAGCTGTGCGTAAAAAGTACAACTTTTTTAACCCTCGCCTATATTGGTGTTCTCACAGCCACTTTCGTTTGGCTGTGGATCGATCGGGCCTCGGGGTCGATCGAACCCCCTCACAGCCATTCGGCACCTAATCGAGCTAGAGCTTCGTGGAAAAGACGAGCGTGTTGCCCGTGACCGGGAGAAGCGGATGATATCCAATGTTAAGGTCTTAGGTCATTGGTTGACCTTGATCTAGTTCAGGTCAATGACCCAAATGTCGGGAAAATCGGGACCTGCTAGAACTTCTTGAAGTCAAGCTTTATGGGAGTTTCAGAGTCCTAATTTCGAATTTCGAATTTGCTTCGAACCAAGATGATGTATTCAGACATTTTATCTCGTCTTACGTTGGTGGAACGAGCAGGTAAATCCATCCAGTTCTGCTGGATACCGAGTCATGTGGGCATAAGAGACAACGAGCTTTCCGACGCGGCCGCAAGACGCGCGGCCGTGGCCCCCTGCCTCCGTCGTTTGCCTTTGCCGGCTCGCGATTTTTATCCAGCCGTTCGATCTTTTACGATGTTTAGCTGGCAGACAAAGTGACGTCTCCATGGATCCGAGAAGCTGCGATCTTGCTTCGTTCTCGAGATCTCGGGGGGGGGCGGTCATCCGCCCCCCCGTCGTTTCTAAGTTGGCGCAGACCCCCGTCGGTGCGCGGGTTAAAGGTAGTGTGCCACCTTCCAATGATTTCCCATTTTATTTTTCCTAGGATAAGAGGCTTCTGTTTTTACCTAATATCGCAAAAAAATGGGCCTAGAATAGTGCTTTTTTCGCCTAAAAGTTTATCGGTTTTTCGATATGTATGTATAACAACTGTAGTGGGCTGACCTGCAAACAGGCGTCGGCAACAATCGCGAATGCGGCGCACATGTGACAATAAGCAAAGGTCATTATAGAGTTACGACGTACGGGAATGAGTTATCAGCTGTCTAATCGTAGACAACACAATGTCGAATTTAAACTGTAAGCCTGTATTGGTATTGTTTCTTAAATTTGGCTGTCGAACATTAATTTATGGTTTGAAATATTATTTTATGTAAAATAAATGATATGAAACAGCCGTCTCTAAAGTTATGACCCCATCTCACCACATGAAAGTGGCAGAACTGACAATGATCAGCTGACGCATTTTTCTTGGCCGAAGTCAGAGCGCGCGGCCCGACGCACCACCACCGCACCACAAAGTATGAGCAGAAGCCGCGCCCAAAGCCAGGGCCCCGGTAACGTGAGGTAGCCGAGTCGGGGCAGCGTGCGCTGACCCAAGTCGGGGCCGCGGCTTTGGGCGCGGTCTACCGCATCCCCGCGGGCAGCCCCGGGCTATCACATGACACCGGGAGGACGCGCGGCCCCGGCTTGGGTCAGGGCACGCTGTCCCGACTCGGCTACCTCACGTTACCGGGGCCCTGGCTTTGGGCGCGGTCTACCGCACCACCTATCAGGCGTGTTCGAAACCGCAGGAGATGATGATGAACGGGTTTATCGAAACGTGATTGGATGAGCCTATCGGTAATAGCGATTTCAGTGTGTGCATTTATTGTTCATAGTGGTGTGAAATGTGGTTGGGGTACGACCGACAACCCGTCGGGGCGAATTTCACACTGGGGTACTCAAAATTTGAAGAATTTAAGACGCTTCCATGAGTTTTGAAGGTATGGATAAGTTCTAAAAATCCGGTTCTCCTTATCTGGGCCATTAACTCCATACGGTCCAGGAAAGCTGGCACACTACCTTTAAGGAGAAATAACTCAATAGTCACTGGCCAGTCAGTGATAAACTTTTTTTTTTACAAATTACGCATCATCGTTTGTTCTTAAAACATGCAAACTTCTGTGAGAAATGCAACAAAATATACTGCAATAAACAAGAGATGCCACAGCTTCTAACTTATGGTCCGAGCCCGGAGTCGAGGCAGCTTGACCGGCTTGACCGACTCCGATTCCGATTTCTTGTTCCTGCCACAACTCGCGAATCACTCACATTCTCTTAAAGGTAGTGTGCCAGCTTTCTTGGACCGTATGGAGTTAATGGCCCAGATAAGGAGAACCGGATTTTTAGAACTTATCCATACCTTCAAAACTCATGGAAACGTCTTAAATTCTTCAAATTTTGAGTACCCCAGTGCGAAATTCGCCCCGACGGGTTGTCGGTCGTACCCAAACCACATTTCACACCACTATGAACAATAAATGCACACACTGAAATCGCTATTACCGATATGCTCATCCAATCAAGTTTCGATAAACCCGTTCATCATCATCTCCTGCGGTTTCGAACACGCCTGTTAGGTGGCTTCTGATGCTCGTCGAGGTCGGAATTTCCAAATACGCGTGGTGCGTCGGGCCGCGCGCTCTGACTTCGGCCAAGAAAAATGCGTCAGCTGATCATTGTCATTTCTGCCACTTGCGTGTGGTGAAATGGGGTCATAACTTATAAGACGGCTTTTTCATATCAATTATTTTACATAAAATCATATTTCAAACCATTAATAATGTTCGACAGCCAAATAAAAGAAACAATACCAATACGGGCTTACAGTTTAAGGCTCGACATTGTGTTGTCTACGATTAGACAGCTGATAACTCATTCCCGTACGTCGTATGGTCGTAACACTATAATGACCTTTGCTTATTGTCACAAGTGCGCCGCATTCGCAATTGTTGCCCGACGCCTGTTTGCAGGTGAGCCCACTACAGTTGTTATACATATCTAAAAACCGAAAAACTTTTAGGCGAAAAAGGCACTATTCCAGGCCCATTTTTGATTTTTTTTTTTGCGATATTAGGTAAAAACAGAAGCTTCTTATCCTAGGAAAAATAAAATGGGAAATCTTTCAAAGGTGGCACACTACCTTTAAGTTGCCCGCACCTCGAACCGAACCGGACACGCAGCCTCGGCCGCATTGCCCCAGGCACCACCATCCGCCACCTGCTGGGCGCAAAATGACCACCGCAGTCGACGCGCCCGTAAACCATAATAAACAAACAAACAAACAAACAAACAAACAACTCGCGAGTCAGAAATTGATGGGACGCTAGAAAGTATAGATAACGACAGGACAGGAAGGAGTACCATGACATCTCAGAAAGACTTGACTATGAAACTGCCGTGTGTCCTGCAAATTTTTGTAATCCTGAAACCCCCATCATGATTTTTCCCGAAAGTTGCGTCGCTTAAAGAGTTCGGTGTCTGCAGGCGTGTAGTTAGTTACTTGTATCATCTCATCCATGGTTACGGTTTAGGTATGGTGATAAAGACTTTTGGTGAAGAAAGCATTACCTACTACGAACAATGTTTGCGGGCATTCTTTGCAACGATATTCGAGCCTTCGGCTGCGGCTCAAGAAATGGTACGTGTATCGTTTATAATCCTCGAGCTTTACTGACCTAACATTATTTTATTAATCGCATTTCTCTTGATGACTTAAATCAGTAGTGTCATCCACAAAAGTCCATTCTACTGTCAATGGGAGGAACAGGCTGAGGCTTGTATCGGTAATTTATGCAACATTATGTGTGATTGCCAACAGAGCTGAGCAGCTAATGTGCACCGACAGACCAGGCTCGTCTTCCCACGTCCCCCTCCCCCCCCCCCCCCAGACAAGCATCCGAACGATCTATTACATAGGTCATTACGAGCGAGCGAGCGCAGCGAGCGAAGTGAGTCTTTTCAATATAACGGAAAAATCTCAGTATGAGCGGCCCGGCCCGGCCTGTAACGCTTTTGAGAGGCTTATATCTCAGCAACCGCTGGACCGATTGGCCTGCGGTCTTTTTTGTTGGGTAGCCCCATCCCTTCTACCCCGTAATTGACTACTTTTGATACATCTCAGTGACCGTCGTGGCACGTGCCACGTGAAAAGTCAAGGGTGTTCAAGCTGTTTTGCAAAAGTAGTGATTTTGAGAGGCTCATATCTCAGCAGCCGCTTGGGCGATTGACTTCCGGTAATTTTTGTAGGGTAGCAGCATCCCTTCTACCCAAAATAGGATACTTTCGATGCATGTGGGTCACCCCCAGTGCACGTGCAAAATACAACAATAAGAGGTGCCAAATTTGTTCCCATTTCAGTAACTCGGTAATAACTGGGACGATTTCGCTGAAACTTGGTATACAGGTAGGCACCCACCAGGCAATGCATTCCCATGTGTTGCGGTAAGGGTGCTACTGCACGTGCGCACGTGCAGGGGGCGTTTCCAGATCTCGAGAACGGCTGGGCCGATTGCGCTCAAATTTGGTACACGGTTGGGGAGGGGGACCAGTTAGTAGGGTGCCGTGCAAAAGTCATTTTGGACCCCGTTTGCACGTGCGCACGTGCAGAATGCCGCTTCCAGATCTCAGGAGCGGCTGGGCCGATTGCGTTCAAAATTGGCACACCGCTAGCGACCGGTTAGAAGGGTGCTTTGCGCAAGCCCGTTGGAAGCACCCTCTCGCCCTTCCGCACGTGCAGGGCTCACTATCTCGCTCGCTCGTTCTTCGCCCAAAAGGCGTTTTACTGGTGTAGCAATAAGTGAAGCTACTGAGGACGCATCTGAGCGTGTTGTCCTCCGCCTTCCTACAGGAGAAGGTCGACATGGTGTCCAGCCTGATGGACATCGAGCTGGCCTACAGCCTGATGAAGGCGGCCGACAAGATCCAGTCGGCCGAGCACGAGGATCCCGTGGACACTCACTACAAGAAGCTGAACGCCGACATCACCGTGCTGGAGCGGGACTCGGAGAAGTTCCGACTGCTGGAGACCTACATCAAGAACACGCACGCGTCCACCCACTCCAACTATACGCTGGAGCTGGAGCAGGTGGGAGCGGGAGAGGGGCTCGGAGGGATGGGAAGAGGGACCGGTGGGAAGGGGAGAGGAGCTCGGAGGGATGGGAAGAGGGACCGGTGGGAAGGGGAGAGGGGCGCGGTGGGAACGGAAACTAGACTGCGAATAAGGCCACTGGTTAACACTTACATAATTGCTCAGTTCACTTGTCTGGTTAAAAACATGATCAGAGGCCAGTTTTACCGACAGAAAAATAGCCGCCTGCCATTTTTTGCCTTAAGACCGCTTCACACACGGAGCGTAAACGCGATGGGCACGTAAGCGGATAGGGCTTTACTGTTTACTGTATGTGAAGCGGTCTTGAGGCAAAAAAAAAAAAAAAAATCCGGCAGGCGGCTATTTTTCTGTTGGTAAAACTGGCCTCTGGTTTACCCTCCCAAACTGACCGTATGTCGCACCGACCCGTCTACGTTCGTTCACCGCCGTTCGTGATCTATCGTCAGGTGTTCTGCGTCAGCCGAAAGGGCGAGGCCACGCGCTACAAGCCGTTCAGCAAGCTGCACAACAGAAAGCTGCTCTGGCACGGCTCGCGTCTCTCCAACTTCGCCGGCATCCTGTCCCAGGTGAGCGAGAACAGGGAACTCCGAAATGGGAAAAAACGATCTCTTGTTAGATATGCATGCATTTGATTTTGATTGCAGTTGTATGTAAATGTGGATGTGTTATGTATAACTTTGTTGTAGTTGTGATCGCTTCAGTCCATACATTAATGCACTCCCACCATAGAAAGTGACTGAAGTGAAACAGCAGTTAGTGGGATCGAATTGTGATTTTTATATCTTGCCACCGTCCTCACCTCTCGGACTGATGATTAGAAAACACTTGAGACATGACAGTAAATGCCCGTCACACAGTGGAACCCTGTGGGACCTGTTCATTAAGCACCAGGGTAACTAAACACGATCGATACCCTGTCACCGATCCCGTCGCATCAAACGCATCAAACCGGGGCTCATTCGATCCATTCAATCACCAGGGTCACTAGGCTGCAGTGGAAAACATTACTCCATTGCACCGCGCTAAGCCCCGCCTACTTATGGCGACTGACTGTCCGCTGATTGGAGCGATTCAATCCAAGGTCATTGATGGGCGGAGCTTGAGCGCTGCAAATAATGGGCTGTCCTTGCAGGGTATCCAATTATTATTATTATTATTATTGTTTATTCAGCATCGTCATGCGACAAAAAGATACATACCCCCCCCCACCCCCACCCACCCACACACACAGTTAATCAGCACTCAGGAGGTTAGTAGTCTTAACAGGCGCCGCGAGGCATGACAGTTGCTTGCCAAAACCATCTTCAAACTGTCTATAAGACCACTTTCTTGGAGTGGTGCCCGGACTATGTCGTGATCGACGTACCCAGCAGCGATGTGCATGATAGCGCCGAAGTTCCCACCACACAGATTATATACGTGGCCAATAAACGACCCATCCAACTGCTCGGGGTACGTAGCAAGTCTGGCCAGTCCAGTGACGTAGGCTTGGCGAAGACGGTGGTCAGCGCGGAAAGCATTACGGAATGCGCGGAGGGCATCACCTCGCAGCACCTCACCGATGCGAGGCACCCCAGCAGCAATCAAAAGAGCCGTATGGTGCGCAGAACGCGGCAGACCCAGCGCTGCCTTGATCAGCGAAGCCTGTCGCGAGTCTAGACGCTCAATGTCGGCGGAACTGAGGGGAGCCGTCTCACAGCCGAAGGTCAGTGCCGGCAGCACTACTGTCTTCCAGAGGAAGATTTTGTCAGCAGCAGTCAGGCGGTTGGTGAAATTGCCCAGGGGTGTGAGGCCATAGAATGATGCACAAGCGCGCCTGATGCGCTGAGCCACGTGGCTGTCTGTGCTGAGGCTGTCATTGTTCAGTATTGTTCTGACAAATCTCTCAAATCTCATTCCTCATCGCTGCGAGGCCGTAACAACTCTTGGCCATAACGCACAAATCTTCTCATCGGTCTTTGGCACACTTTATTTTGCCACATCAACCACAAACAACCATCCAGCCACGAGACCAAGGCAAGTAATGACAAAATCATATGAATCAACGTTGAAACACGAAGTAATGCATATATGACGCGGCTGCGTCAAACAAAGTGAAAATTCGGCAAAGTTCCCGGATGTTGGACTAAACCGCTGCATCTGCTAAACAGCTGCAAATTCTAGAGGAGATACAGTGGCACTAATTTAAATCCTCAACATCCTCCCCACCTTTGAACGTAGACATACTTCAAACACAACTCAATCACAGGTTAGCAATTAACACACATGTTCTTCTGCAACGGCGGTTACCTTAACCTAGAGAGGCAGTGAGGTGAGTAGAGCTAACACTGCACAGACCGTAGGTACTTAAACACTAGAAGGGTCGGGTCCCAGCTCCAGGTCGTGGAGACGCTGGATCGCACGAGTCCGGAGGCCCCTGCTGGTGCGGATCTCTGCCGATCTGACCGACCCGTCTCGACCTGGATACAACTTGGTGACAACACCAGTCACCCACTTCATTCTCGGGGTGTTGTCCTCACGCACGAGAACCACAGAACCGATCTGGAGCCTGCCGCGCGGGGAGAACTTCCTCACCGACGGCGGAAGGCTCCGAAGATACTCAGTTGTCCAAACGGACCAGAAACGGTTCATCCGTCTCTCACACAGCCTGGCCCTCTCGGGCAACAGCTTTGCAGTCACAGCATCCGGATCTTCCAAGACTCGCGCCTGGACTCCCGCACCTCTGCCGATCAAGAAGTGACTCGGCGTTAGCGGGTTTTCATAATCTACTCCGTCGCCCACAAAGGTAAGTGGGCGGGAGTTGACGCACGCCTCAACATCAAAAAGAACCGTTTCCAGCTCGGTCCGCGTGAGAGCGCGCGCACCCAGCGACTTCCGAAGGCCGGACTTCACGGATCTGATCAACCGTTCCCACCAGCCTCCCCACCATGGGGAACGAGGCACAATCCGCTTCCAGCGCGGAGCCAGATGCCCGTAGCAGTTCTGAAGCAGCTCACTTGCGCTCAGAAACGTCTTGGCGTTGTCGGAATATATGACGGACGGCATTCCTCTCCTAGCCGCAAACCTCCTAAACGCCAACATAAACTGCTCCTGCGACAAAGAATCAACCAACTCCACGTGAATGGCGCGGGTGACCGCGCACGTGAACAAAGTAATGTAAAACTTCTTGCCCGGAAAGTCTACACAAAAGACTGGTCCGGCGTGGTCCACTCCCGTCACAGAAAAGGGCGGCGCTCGAGTGACCCTGCTCTCAGGTAGCGGAGCCGCCGACTCGTTACAGCTGGGAGCGTCCTGGCGCCTACAACTCACACAGCTGCGCTTCACTCTCTTTGCTAAACAGCGCAAGCCCACTATCCAAAACGACGACCTGATGGCACTGATGAGCGTCGAGACACCAGCATGGCTCATCAGCCGGTGCTGCTCCCTCACCAACAACTCTGCCACACGGCCCTTCGGAAGCAAAACAGGATGCTTAGCCTCATACGATAACTCTGACATCTGCAGCCGACCTCTCATCCGAAGGAGCCCGTCATCACCCAAAACGGGCGTCAGCTGATGGATAGGCGAGGACTTGGGCACCGGCCTGTTTCCTCTCAGCGCCCTCAACTCATCCTGGAACGCGACCCGCTGCACGTCCTTCAACAGGTCAGTCCGGGCGTCAATCAGTTCATCACCGGACAACTCAGTCTGCAGCTCGCGGACCCGTGAACGACAGTTCCGGATGAACCGGCGAACCCACGCCATCACGCGCACCACCTTACCGAAAGAACTGCAGCGTTCGGCGTCAACTAGTGGTGTCACGGGCTGGCTCGGAGCGATCAGCACTCCTGTCTCCTCCACTGGAGACTCATCCTCGGCCAGCTCCTCGCTGGTGACAAACAGTCCGCAATCCGCCGGCCGCTCTAGCGGCGACCGCAACCACACAGGTCCTCGAGTCCACAACTCCGAGGCGAGCAGATCCTCCGCGAACAGACCCCTGGACGCTGCATCCGAGGGGTTGTCCACGCCTCTGGTGTGGTGCCAGTCGGACGGGTTCGTCAGGCTCTGGATTTCAGCAACCCTATTTCTGACGAACGGCTTCCACTTCAAGGGCGAGCTCTGAACCCATGCCAAGGCGACGGTGGAATCCGTCCAACAAAAGACAGGCACATCATCAGACAACATCAGAGCCCTCCGCACATGGCCCACCAGGCGAGCTGCTATCAAGCAGCCCATCAACTCAAGCCGAGGGAGGGTCACCGGCTTCACAGGCGCAACACGAGCACGTGCCAGAACGAATGACACAGCAAAGTCACCACTGGGCTGCTCAAATCGCAGATACACCACACTGCCATAGCCCCTGGTGCTCGCGTCACCGAACACATGGATCTCCAGTCCCGTCATCTGGGACCAAGTCACTCCAGACACAGTGTAGCAGCGAGGGATTGTCAACTGCTGCAGCTGCGGAACCCCAGTCAACCACCTCTGGATCACGCCAGCGAGCTCACTGGGAATGGGGTCATCCCAGTCCAAGCCAAGCAGCCACAGCTGCTGAAAGAGAATCCTGAGCACCATCACAAATGGTACGAGAAAGCCCACTGGGTCAAACACTCTCGCCAGGAGGCTCAGGACAACCCGCTTGGTGGGAACAATGTCTGAGGGAAGACTGACACCGTCATATCTCAGTACATCATCGTCTGGGTCCCAACCAACACCCAGAACCTTCAGAGTCTCTTCACGGTCCTCCCGAGGCGAACTAGCACGGTCCAGCACCAGCGTGCTGTTGGAGTGGCACTTGCTCAGCACCATCCCTGCCTCGGACAGGATTTCTCTCCCCTCAAGAAACATCTCGCTGGCCTCCTGCTCCGTGTCAGCACCGGTCAACCAATCATCAACATACAAGTTGCTCTGTAGCTCAGTCACGACCTTGGACTGCGGATACTGACTGAGGTGGTGTCTGACAGTAGCATTCAAAAGAAATGGCGACGAGGTGACCCCAAACGGAACTCTACAAAAGCGCATCTGACGCACCCTGCCGTTGAGTTCCCACAAAAATCGGAGGAAGTCCCTGTCCTCCTCTCGCACAGAGATCTGAAGGAAGGCCTTACAGATGTCCCCAGTCACCGCATACCTGTGACGGCGAAACCGCAGCAAGACGTCAGTCAGGTTGGGGATCAGGGACGGTCCAGCCTCCAAACAATCGTTCAATGATACCCCGTTGGGGCCACACGCCGAGGCGTCGAACACAGGACGGACCTTCGTAGACGCACTCCCAGGACGCACAACAGGCCTGTGGGGCATGTAGAACGCATCATCAGAACCTTCAGCCACAGGCACCTCCTCAATCACACCAGACTTCTCCCAATCCAGGAGAACAGAGTCATAACTCTCTTTGAGCTGAGTGTCACGTTCTAACTTACGCATCAGCCCAGACAATCTGGCTTCAGCAGAGTCACAGTTGTTCCTCAACTCAGGGAGATCCTTCTTCCATGGAAGTGCTACCTCATAGCGACCTTCCTTCTTACAAACAGATGCATTGAAATCCGTGAGAATAGGATTCTGACTGTCATCATCATCATGCTGAACACCAATGATTTCCAGATCCCACAAGTCACGGAATGTTTGGTCTGGCAAATCGTTCAGCAACAGGAGCTGGCAAGACGTGGTCAGAGCAGCCACCTTACCGGTCACCGATCCCGAGACAATCCATCCGAAGACGGTCTCCTGAGCCACCAGTCCAGTCGGGGTGCGAATCATCCCGTCTCTGACTAGCTGCCAATACTGGTCCAGTCCCACCAGCAGATCCACGGTCAGACGGTGGTCGGAGCCGAACCTCCCATCAGCAAGGTCTACACCAGCAAAGCAGCGGAGAGCCTCCGAACAGACCTGGGGACGCTGTAGGGGGGCACAAATCACTGGCACCTCGATAGCTCGCAGGGAAAACAAACCAGGCCTAGCAGTGTTAGCTCCTGTCATCTCAGCCTTGTACACATTTCGGTCACATGTGGAGGACTTTCCTCCAAACACACAGTAAGTAGTACGTTCAGCGCCCACCCACTCTGGGCCTACCTTCTCTACCAGAGCTTGGCTGACATAACTACGATCACTGCCAGTATCAAATACCACTGTAGCTTCTACCTCTCCTTTGCTACCCTTCACAAGAACTCTAGCAGTGGGTAGCACACTGCACTGCCTAGGAGGCACACATGACAAAGAAGCACCAACTGACCCCCCAACCCCAGTGTGTTCTCCCTCTGCACCCTGAGCCTCATGACCATTGGAGTCACCTTTGTTAGCAGAGTCAATCACATGTTTATAGCAGCACAGAATGTGATGCTTGCACTTACAGTGAGCACACTTTTGAAGGCAGTACCTGGCTCTATGTCCACTACGGAGGCAAACAAAACAGAGTCCTGACTCACGCACTCGCTGCTGCCGAGCACTAACATCTAACTTCAGAAAACTGCTGCACTTGGCTGCCTGATGGGCACCAGAGCAAAACCCACACCTGTCTGCCGGAGATGATGACTGAAGAGCAGCTCCAGAGGGCACAGGAGCACCTCTTGGAGCGTCCCACCTTGCTGGAGCATGTCCTGGTCGACCATCTCGGGCTGCGCCAGAGGGAGCAGGTGCCCTCTGCGAAGATCTCTGAGACTGAGACGACCGCAAGTGGCGGCCATCACCACCACCTCCCGATCCGCCCTGGCGACGGAGCTCAGGAGCGCACAGTTCAGTTTGAGCACCAAGCACAGTCGACCTGTCCTTCCTCTCAATCTCTGCTTTGAGGCATGAGAGCAGATGTTGAAGATCACTTTCTTTGTCCGCACTGTTTCTCGCCCACTCCATTCGAAACGAGTCTGGCAGACGGCTCAAGATGAGTGGAGTAAGAATGACTCCATATGTCTCACCTCCGATCCCCAGTCTCTCCAGGCTCCTCACGTGAAGTTGGAGGGCATCTTGGACCACCTTTAGATCATCACCGTCTTTCAGACCCAACTGCAAGAGCTGATTGACATGAGCAAAAATGATCTTTGACGGCTTGGCAAATCTTTCCTTCAGTAGCTTGCAGGCTGTTTCATAGTTCCCATGCACCACAGCCAGCCCTTCTATGACCTTCTTCGCATCTCCGTATAGGACAGAGCGCAAGTACACAAACTTTGACACCTCTGGGAGATCTGAACTGTCCACTGCTGCCTGGAATTGGTCCCAGAAAGTAGACCACTCCAAAACGTCTCCCCCAAACTTGGGTAACTCAATTTTTGGCAGGTTCACTGTTTTGATTCCACAAGAATCACTGTCACCATGGTCTTCCGCAGCCTGACCAAGGAGAGCTTTACGAGCACGCAATGCCAGTATCTTACATTGGTGCGCCCGCTCCCTCACTTCTGCTGCCTTACTGATGTCTTCATCGAGCTCAGCACTGTCGATTAACATCTCAATGTTTTCCTGCAGCGAGTCAACCTTCAACAGACGTGCTTCAAAGTCAGCATATGCACAGTCTAGCTCCACTAGATCACCTTCACCTTCGATGACCTGCTCAAGTTTTATAATTGCCCGCTTGAGCCAACCTCGGGCGGCAATTCTGGCGCGCACCAGTTCATCCAGGCCCGCCATCCCGGGTTTCGGCACCAAATTGTTCAGTATTGTTCTGACAAATCTCTCAAATCTCATTCCTCATCGCTGCGAGGCCGTAACAACTCTTGGCCATAACGCACAAATCTTCTCATCGGTCTTTGGCACACTTTATTTTGCCACATCAACCACAAACAACCATCCAGCCACGAGACCAAGGCAAGTAATGACAAAATCATATGAATCAACGTTGAAACACGAAGTAATGCATATATGACGCGGCTGCGTCAAACAAAGTGAAAATTCGGCAAAGTTCCCGGATGTTGGACTAAACCGCTGCATCTGCTAAACAGCTGCAAATTCTAGAGGAGATACAGTGGCACTAATTTAAATCCTCAACAGTCATCAAGCACCGTACCGAGGTGCTCGGTCGTCTGCCGGATCTGCAGCTGCTGTCCTGACAGTGTCCACCTCGGTGTGCTCGTGAATAGTTCCTGTCCAAATATAATACAATGGCTCTTGGTTTTTCCCGGTTCAGGGTGAACGAAGTCGAGGCGCCAAGTAGCCGCGAATTCTCCCACCATCTGTAGCATTGCACCGAGGTCACGCGCGTTCGCAGATATAAGGAGAATATCGTCAGCGTAGCAGATAGCGGGTACGTGCTGGCTGTGTAGATATGCTCCACGACCGCTGCGATCTAGGACCTCAATAAGAGGTAAGAGGAAGATGTTTGCAAGGGTTGGCGATAAGATGGCCCCTTGTCTGGTGCCCCTGCAGACCAGGAACGCTTCAGATGTGGCGCCACCAAAAGTCACCCTTGCAGAGAGGTGGCGGTACCAGGTGACCATGAGGATTCCCGGATGAAAAGTCAAAACGTTAAAAGTAAACGGATAAAAAGTCAAAGGACATTAAGTCAACAGACAGAAAGTCAACATCGCAGGAAGTCAAAGGACAAAATGTCAAATGAACAAAAAGTCAACCTGCCAAAAAGTCAACACGCCAGAAGTCAACAAGCTAAAAGTCAACACGCAAGTTAAGTCAAAAGACATAATGTCAAAGAGACAAAAAGCCGACATGTCAAAAAGTCAACGCGCTAAAAGTCAACACGCTAAAAGTCAACACGCAAAATGTCAACGCGCAAAAAGTCAACACGCAAAAAGTCAAGACGCTAAAAGTCAACACGCCTAAAAGTCAACACGCCTAAAAGTCAACACGCTAAAAGTCAACACGCGAAAGGTCAACATGCTAAAAGTCAACACGCTAAAAGCCAACATGCTTAAAAGTCAACACGCTAGAAGTCAACACACAAAAAGTCAACAAGCAAATAGTTAGAAGGTGTGCGAAAATTTGATGCGCAAAATGTAGTCAACAGCAAAAAGTAGTATTCAACAGCAGTCGTTAACTAAGTCGGTACAAGTACGCCGCAGCCCGCGTCTCCGGTCGGCGACTGACCCGCGCCGGGCCACCTGATCCCCGGCCGCCGCCCGCTGGGCGCCGGCTGCACCGCATAGCGCGTCTCGGCGCGTCCCGTACGTGCCCCGACACTACCGATAAGAGCGCTCCTACCTATTTTTACTTTGCTTTAAAAAGTATATTGGGAATGTGAACTTATCTATATAAAGTTGGCGTACTGTGCTGTGCCTGCTGGTGGCGGGGGGGGGGGGGGGGGTAGTTCCGATAAGGAGACGTAGGGCGGAGGCGAAGATGAAGGAGAGGAACAGTAACTGGTGGCCACAATGCGCTATACTTGTCACCTCTCTTTGGACGTAACAGTTCCGAGGTCCTAAAAAATTGTGTTTTTAGCAATAGCATCTCGATAACTTAATTGACCTATACATTTCGATGAAAATTGGTCACCTTAACCCGCGCCCCGCTGGGCTTTTAAGCCACACGCGCCCTGCTGGGGGGGGGGGGGGGGAGCAGATTCTGCCCCCCTGTCTAACTTCCGAACCGATGGTCGTAGAAAGACGGGGAAAACGGCAATCGAAAGCTCTCAACAAGGCGGATCTTAAGAGCCCAATTTTTTTTGCTTTAGTAGGTCAGAGGTCAGGTCAAGGTCAGGTCAAGGGTACAAAATGCAAGTTTCTACAGTATCGGCCTTGCACCGTAGTTGCCGAAGAATGGACTGAGACTGATTGCCCAAAACGTGTTCTTAGACTACCAAGACAATATTCGTTGCACACAATGTCATTCAAAGGTCAAGGTCAAGGTCAGGTCAGGTCAGGTCAGGTCACCAAAAACAAAATATAGAAAAGGGCATGTGCGACACATGTTTTATGGGTCATTTTACTCATGGAATTCAATAGGCACACTCAATAAGTGATATGGACCACCTCTGGATGAATTTCAGGTCGAGGTCAGGTCAAGGTCAGGTCAAGTGAGGTCAAATTTTGAAGTTGGTTGTTAAGGCCTAAAAAGGTGTCTATCCGATGCAGTTTTTCACGCCGAATCGAATGGTGCTATTTTTATTTCCGTACGAGGTCTAGAACTTCCAAAAAATCATTTTTCAAAATTTTTGTGTGTCGTGACGTCATAAAATTTTGAATAACTCCCACATTTTTGAACCGATTCTTCTAAAAATTGGTATGTAGGTGCACATAGACCACTTCTGTGACATATATTCCGGTTTTTTCGATAAACTGAAAATTTTGGATTTTATAAATATTTTACAAAAAAGTCAGTTTTTTGGAAAAATTTTGGCCAAATTCCAAAATTTTCAAAAAAGCGAGATAGCCATTTGATAGACAAAGTAGAATCATGTATAACCTTTTTTGTTACGTCTTGATTCCTTTAAAAATGAAGAAGTTAGCGGCGTTTGAAATTTTGCCGTTTTTGAGGCGAAAATGGCGAACATGACGTCACTAAAACGTCAATTTCTCAAAAATTTTCCGACGGATTTCGCTCAAATTTTCAGGGAACGTGTCAAATTGATGTATGATAAGGTACTGAAAGTTTGACGTCGCTGGCCTAACGCGTTTAGAAGTTATTGGCGAAAAACGGGAGGGGGGGGGCAGATTCTGCCCCCCCCCCCCCAGCGGGGCGCGGGTTAATTGTATGCAGTCCGTAGTCGTACCTTTCGATGAAAATTGGTCACCTTTATAAGTATGCAGTCCGTGAATATTAACAGGTTGTTGTCTGTTGATGCTAATATGAGCGTTCCATTCAAGGCAGGACAATCCGACAATCACACAATTGCCTCTCGTTCCAACTTCCACCTATCTAAAAGAAACGACGCGCTTTACTATTGTACCAACCAATTGTACCATACAATAGGTACGCTTGAACTATAATAAAAGTGTGAAATCGCTAATAGAACCCGTGACGGAATCAATTGATGAGAAACGTCTCCCTACACAGTATAGGAAATTTGAGCAAGCGAACCTTTCGTATCGATAACATTCTGGGTTACTATATTTGTTGAAATAATTCCAGTAAACTGCGCCTGGGACAGCCAGTTGTCTCGAAGGATCATGTAACGCTACCTCATGACAACCTTACGATGCGAGCGAGCTCCCACCTAGCACGTGTCAGCGGACGTGTGTCAGATTTCAGCCAAGCATGCCCGTGTGACCAGCTGAGTCGCGGTTGCGGGCCATGGGAATCCCCATCAGTCGCGCAATGGAGGCAGTCTCGCTTCAATGTCCAATGATGCAGTTTATATTGTGCAGCATCCTGCTTAATTGTGTACAACAGCTGTTTGTAAATGTTATCTCATGTATGTAATGACTGATGATCCAGGTGTCATGGACTTTGTCTCTTTGACTTGTCCTTTTGCGTTTTTGGATTTTGGCTTTTTTCCTTTGGATTTTTCGTAATTTGACTTTATGTCCTGTTGACTTTTTGTCTTTTGACCTTTGTACTCTTCACTTTTTTTGTCCTTTTGACTTTTTGTCACTTTGATTTTTGTCCTTTTGACTTTTTGGACTTTGACTATATGTCTTTTTGACTTTTTGACCTTTTGACTTTTTATTTTGACTTCATGCCCGGTTGACTTGTTGTTTTTTGACTTTTTGTCCTTTTGACTTTCTGTCCTTTTGGTTTTTTGGATTTTGACTTTATGTCCTGTTCACTTTTTGTCTTTCGACTTTTGTCCTTTTTACTTTTTGACAATTGACTTTTTGCCGTTTTTACTTTTTGTCTTTTGACCTCATGTCCATTTGACTTTTTGTCTTTTGACTTCTATGCTAGTTGACTTTTTGTTCATTGACTTTTTGGCAATTTCACTTTTTATCTTTTGACGTTTTATCCTTTTTGACTTTTTGACTTTTGACTTTCCTCTTTGTTGACCTTTTACCTGTTGACTTTTAAGATTTTTGACTTCTTGCTTTTGACGTAATGTCTGTTGACTAATCATCCTTTTACCTTTTATCATTTGACTTTTTGTCCGGAACCCACCATGAGGCACCAGCAGTAGTCGCTAAGATAATCTTCCAGACGGAAGAACAGACCGTCATGCCATATTCGGTCAAAGCATTTCCTCGCGTCAAGGTTTGCGACAAAAACAGGAAGACCCCTGGCTCGATTCTGCTGTATGGTCTCTCCAGCCAACAAAGACGCTTGCATGGTGCCCCGATTGGAGATAAAACCAAACTGCAGATGATGAGGTTCAAATGAGGCGTTCAGTTCGTCTAGCACTAACAGCTCGAGCAGCTTAGATGCGCAGGTTGTGATTGAAATCGGTCGATAGTTGTCCAAGCAGTTAGGGTCCGATTGAGATTTCTTCAACACGGGTACAATAACGCTGTCAGCGAAGGTAGCTGGCACGCTACACGTGGACAGGCAGACAGAGAGAAGGTGCGCCAGAGCTGACAGGAGACAAGGCGACTGACCATAGAGAAGGTGCTCCGCCGTGATGCCGTCTATACCAGGTGCCTTCCCACGCTGTAACCGGTGAATGAGGCCTGCTACTTGTCCAGCTGAAACCGTTCTTTCGGATGCATCGTTACGGATTCTCCTTAGTCGAGAATCTACATGTTCAGCAATTTGGAGCTGGTCCAAAGTCAGTTGCCTGTGACTATCTTGGTGCACAGTCTGGAAGTGGGTGCGGAAGTCGGCGGCGGAAAGATCAGAGGCCGACTTGAGTCCATTACGCCGTATCTGTTGCACACGTCGCCAGAAGGCTGTCAGATTTTTGTCACGGCGGAGCAGTCGGAGAGTGTGGGCCTCGCTCTCGATCCGCGTCACTGCTGCACGTCTGCGGGCGTGACGGTAAGCAGATCTTGCAGCCTGATAGCACTGTGCCACTGCTGAGAGGGTAGGACGGCCACAGTTTACCCATATCTGATGCCAGAAACGAGTGCGATCCCGCGCCACTGCCACATCAGGCGACCACCAGGGCTTCGGGGGACGTCGCGACTTGGAGCATCCGGCGATTCGCGCAGCGGTATGTATGCATCGTGTAATTGCTTCGTCAATCTCATCCGGGGTGGCACCGTTGGTGAGCTGACAAGCACCAATAAGCTCGTCCAGAGAAGACAAATATATCTGCAGTTTTTCTGGACAACTCCAATCTAGTACTTCTGAATGGATGGAACCCATATTCAGTGGAGGGCTGGAGACATCGAGACTGGTGCCAGCTGAGGCAGACGGCAGCACCACGCTGCAAAGGACCGGAAGATGTGGGCTCAGGTTGTCCACACAGGGGGCTACGATGCGACAATCATGAACTTGAGGTACCAGACATTGCGGTACAGCGATGTGATCGATGTGCGATTGGCCGTCAGCTCGAGCATAGGTGTACGCCACTGGTTGCGAGAACCGGAACTCGGCGACTGTCAGTCCGTGGTCGTCCAATAAGTCTTGCATTAGAAGACTCAGCGGAGAGAAACCCCGAAGACGGTGCCAGCCCGGTGGGCGCAGTTCTGGTGACAGTGGTGGCAGAGCACAGTTAAAATCGCCTACAAGCACCACTGGAGCTGAGGGTCTTAGCGAAGAGAGTAATGCATCAAGCTTCCCCGTCAGGATTGTGTACTCTTCAAAATTTACGGCAGATGAATTCCAGTACGGCATGTAGCAGCCAATTATCGTTATAAGAGGACGGCTCAGCTCCACAATCGTAACTCCACAGATACGAGAGTCATTACACTCTACAGCGCGAAATGTGCGCCCCGCTTGTATGTAATGTAACTTCCATCTTTGTTTTTAAAGTGCTTAAATGGCATTGTTGAAACATTATTGGACAAACAAAGAAGAATGCAATTTGACTTTGTAACGGACAGAACAAGGCTTAGGTAAGGGGCAAAGCCTTCACCAGCAGCTACATAATTTTTGCAATCAAGCTTCAATTTGGTAGCAGGGTAAAGACAGGTTAGGTGGCACCATCCACTTGGTTTAATCACATGGGCCTTTCCATATAGACGTGGGCTCTCTCAGGCACGGGATGCTAGTATTAGCCTATACCAAGTCCGTGCAAGTGGTAGCTTGTGCTCGCTGTCTACACGGTGACTATAAATAGCTGTCTCAAGGCCCGCCCCAGGATCCACTGAAGCCGGAGTAATGGAAACTTGCAGCTGGAGGGGGGGGGGGCCTGTTCAGAACCCTTACCTATTCAGAGTTTGAACGTGTAGTTGGTACTGCTACCCTCATGCAATACAGCGAGTGTAAAGCTTCTGGCCTTCTGGGTGATAAGCTGTGGGGAGTGAGAATGACAGGATCACTCAATTTTTAGAAGGACGGCTTAGCTTGACATGATTAATTGGCCTCAGGTGATCTGGGACCAAAATTTCACACATGATGCGAAATTGTTGCATGCTAAGCTATGCCAAGTTCCGCCGCAAGACTGGCGAGCGTTGCCAAAAACGCCCCCGCCGCCTCCCCGCCTGGGTGAAGCTTAATCTACATCGGAGACGTCTTTAATAAGTGGAAAATATTCCACTGCGATTTTCTTCTAGCAGTTTTTGTCCGCCCCGTCCAAGTTTTTGAAATCAGTCTAAGCTTGTTTGTTGGGATTTACCCATAACTATTTAGCTTGTGCCATGTTATTGTTGGCACTGCTGGAGAACCTGTCACCTTGGATTTATCCTAGTTTACTTTGGCTCTTTTGCTTGTCATTTTTTTTTAGAAATGGTTCGGCAACGCATGGAAATTGCGTTAGCAAAGATTTGATTATTAAGTAATGTGTTCGAATAATCTATGCATGACCATTCCAAATTATAGTGTTTGATATTCTTGACCAATTCCTGGAACGAAAATATCTGATAACTTCGTTCCAGTGTCTACCTAGGTCCTCCTACACAGTCCGTGGAAATTGTTGAAATGCTATCCCGGTATCGACTGTCACGTGTCAGGGAGCGTGCTCGCTCCTGAATTACCAGGGAAAGACGGAAATGAACATTACAGAGTCGTGTTGCCGGTGGTTAGTGATGTTACTTTTTCACCCAGCATTATTGTCGCTATTACGTAGCGCATCCGTCTCGGGTAATGGGTCATCAGAAAGCTATCACTGGGAGCTCCAGACGGGCCGCAATCACACATAACTGCGGCCGACGTTGCGCAAGGAACAAGAAAAGAACACATCGGCAGCGGGAGCAGACATTAACAGGGGATTTTGACGTTTTATATTCAGTCGCAAAATAATGGCATTTGATGACGCTAGCGCGAGTTGTCGATAGACGCAAACACATGCCTGTCTGCGTAGCTGTTTTTATATCGCGGGGTTTATGGTTTTCCACGCAGTACTTGTTGTGTTTGACCTCTTCCTCTGGTTTGGCTCAAAACTTCAAATTCCAAGTCTCATGAGAACTGAGGAGGATAGAATAAGATGCAATACATATTCAATATTCATCACTCAAAAATCATCTCCATCAGTGGCGGATCCAGGGGGCATCTTCTGGGCGTTTCCCGCTCCCGCATCGTCCAAAATTTACGAAACTTCGCCTTTTTTCTCGCATGGGAAGAAAACTAAACCACTTTCTTGGAAAAGTTTGTTTTAAGTTTCACAGCAACACTCGAGTAGTTTGGAACTTGGAAAACGTTTTTTTTTTTTTTTTTTTGGAAATTATGCCCATTTCCACAGTATCTCAAGCCACTTTTATCCGCCACTCGCCAGTGATCTCCATACCCCAAGGAGGTGGCCGATGAAGTAGTTGCTACTCAATCCCGGGGAGGGGGACTAAAACAATGAATGTCCAAAAGAAAAGTATAGACCTTTTATCTTCACACCGACATCTATTAGAAAGCAGACACCATGCTTTGTCATAGGCAATTTGTGACGTTATAGGCAAAAGATATTGTTGCTATTGGACAGCAACAGCCGGTTAGCTTCACACAAATTAATATTGGTTGTCAGCTACACCATAGGCTGTGCGCATATATATAATACAATTATTTTGGCGCTTAACTAGTGTCGCGTTCTCGGAAATGCATAGTGTGATACCTACGCATGTTCCATGTGACAACCGAGAACAGAAGTCTGTTCATGACATGAAGGTTACTTAGTCATGAATCCAAGTCTGTTCCCTTGTAGTCGCTCATTCAAGCTCGTGCTTCGGCGCGGTGGCTGATGTCATAACCTGGAATGTCGCATACACTTTATGTGAAGATGTCTAAAGAATTTAGGTATTTTAAGAAGCTATTGAGATAATTTAAAAACGTTGTGGAAATGCAAAATATATAGAATATGTAACCTTCATGACATACCGCATGACCCAAGGCTGCGTGGCCGCTGTCGTTCCCGTCAGTCCCTGCTTCCCCGTTGCTATGACGACGCTCTCCTCATCCAGGGTCTGCGGATCGCACCGCCCGAGGCGCCTGCCACGGGCTACATGTTCGGAAAGGGCATCTACTTTGCCGACATGGTGTCCAAGTCGGCCAACTACTGTTTCGCGTCTCACACCAACCCGCGGGGTCTGCTCCTGCTCTGCGAGGTGGCGCTGGGAAACATGTGAGTACGCAGCTTCCAGGGTCGTGGCGAAGAGCGTCTGTTAGACAAGAAACGTCTATTTGGTATAGATTTAGTTGTTGTTGAGAATCATATTATCTGTGATGAGTGATCTGTGATTTGAGTAGATTATCTGTGATATCGTGTCGTTCTTTCATACACGCTGCGTTAATTGCGTGGGTATCGATGATTCATTTGTCTGTACGAAAACGCTGTCATTCAATTTGATAAAATGTTATTATATTTGTGTTTGTTTTCTTCTTTTTACGATAGCTAATAACGATTATGTTCATGATTTTGCGTCGTTGCTTTCAGGTACGAGAAGAAACATTCCGAGTACATCACCAAGCTGCCGACTGGAAAACACTCGACCAAGGGTCTGGGCAAGACGCATCCCGACCCGAAGGAGGTGAGTGTTTTGTTCGGCACGTAGGTCCGCTCGCTCGATCCGGATGGTGTAGGTCCCTGTGTGTTTGTGGTGACGGTTTGACGGTAAGCTGTTAAGTCTAAACGTTATTTTGTCATCGGTCCGATCATGAGATATATCCTCGTTGTCATCCTAAATCGTCATCATCAGCTACCAATATAAGATATCTGATCAAACGTTGGACAATAAGTGATGATTCGTGATTATTGTTGGGCGAGTTTGGTGTATAAATTCAGCTTAATTGTTTTGAATGAAGGTGTTACCAAACTCGGGGTGCACTAAGCATAGCTTTTAATGCTATGAGCTTTTATTCCGACCGGTCGGAAAATTTGTAGTTTTAAGAAGAAGATCGTCTATCTATACATAGGATGAACCTTCGTGAACATTTCTCTTCGAAAACATGAACATTTCAGTTTCCCGATAGTTTTGCTTTATCAAGTTTTTCCCAGTGTGGAACAAATACTTTGATGCTTCCCGTATTGCGATCTACGATCACCAGAAAAAAAAAACGAACTAACTATTCGTACGACATTCGAAGGTGTCTTTTGTGCGACCCGTTCTGACTGCCGCTATCGCCCTTTTTCAGTCTCACCTGCTCGAGACGAAGGTGGAGATTCCGCTGGGAAAGCCGACCAAGTCGACGGCCTCGGACACCTCGCTGCTCTACAACGAGTACATCGTGTACGATGTGGCGCAGGCGCACATTCAGTACCTGCTGCAGGTCAACTTCAACTTCAGGCGCTGAGGCGACCACTCGTGAGCTCCCTGGCAGGTCGGGCGCGGCCGCTGGCCGGAGGATGACAGTGGTAGGAGGGAACGGGGAGAGAGGCTGTGTTGTGGGGCTCCTTGCGGGAGGGACCGGGGTCGCTGTCAAGCTACGGGTGAAAGCTTGATTGTCTTTGAGCTGGGAAACATTAAAATGGTCATGCTTTTCTGAGAGGAATTTTGGGGGAGGAATGAGTACCATGAACGTTCCAGCGGATTTGCAGTTCAGGGGGATTGGCCGTTCCGCTGAGTGAGGGCTGCAGAGGAGAGAATTAGGTCAAAGGAGTGACGAAGAAGTGCCGTTGGGGAGACAGACGAGGAAATGATGTGTAGCCAAAAGACAAAGCAGTCCCCTCAGAGCGGCGGGGGGTGAGAATTTGGCGCTTTTCGGAAGTTTATCACATGGATCGGCACTATTACGTGCCGCTGACATTGCTCCAGTAGTTAATCCTCGCTTTCGGCTGAAAATCAACCGCTTCCTTGCATTTTAGAATACAGACTGTGCTACTTAATGTTAATCAAGCAGTGTGTAATGAAATGGCTATGCTTAGCAATGAGTAATCTCTCGTCCCAGATATTCCTTTTCACCAAAATTGAGCCCCAACAATCAATGTGCAATTATTTGTGCCTCCCTATTCCTTTCTTCCCTGGGGTGCACTTTGTTCTTGCCTGTGACTGATGGCCTATGCAACATTACCAGTGTGGAATTTCACAAATGTGTTGGACTGGTAAGTCCGAGTCGTGAGCGGATTAAGTGGACTTCTCACGTGTCCTGTGGTTCACTTGCAATGTGTTGCAATGTGTTGTTAGTGCGTTGACTGGCCCGAGGCCTGGGCGGCCGGAGCGTTCAGTATGTCGGCAGTGCCCACCCAGTGATGGCGATAACGTTCCTGGCCGAGACGGTCTCATTTTCGGCTGCGGCGCAGTTTAGTGTTGGCGCACGGAGTTTAGTGTGTGAAGAAGAAGCTTTTGGTGCATGTTTGTGGCATAACGCTTGTCGGCCCATCCCCACCTTTCAGTCGCCCTTTTTCGAGTTCGTGTAGGCCACCATGCTTGTAGAATGATGAATATACGTTTTCATAATTAAAGAAACAGTTTTTATATTCGGAGGAAAAGAGAGAAATCTGCAATTGCAGTGACCTTTGGGTACTAAGATTCAGCAACTTATTTAATTATTTTTTTTAATTGACAGGTAGATTTATTTGCATTCGGGGTAGCTTAACATTTGATAACACTAGGTTATTTCAAAAGACACTTTTTGTCTTTTCTACTATTTCCAGCATTGGTAACAAAGGTGACTTCACCCTGAGGAGAGAGAGCAAGACACTTGTGTTATGGCACTGTGCGAGCTAAATGCATGTTTAATGGGAAGCATTCCTCGTCTTATGCGTTAGCTGTAGCATGCTGTAGTTTTGTAGTTTGTAGTTTGTCATTGTGACGAGGAGGCCTGCAGTGGGTAGTTACGAAACCTTCAATCATAATGGAAGTCTTCCTCTGGTGACTCCAAAGTTCACTCATTCAACATGACTCCGTCCTCATTAAAGGTGTATTCATCGACTCGATTACCCGTCAATATTGAGCATCTGAATCCTAAATGCTGGTATGATACCCTTCAGGTGCAGTCTACCTTGCGTCCATTGTCATCCACGAGATAAGGCACCCGCTTTCGCGGCTACACACCTGTGAAATAATCTTCTTTCGCCTCGGTAGCGGTCGAAGAGGACTCATCGTCATGGTAGCTGTCGTGCACGTACACGATCCAAAACGTCACACAGAACACACAGAAGAACACCGGGTACATCATCTCGACACACTTCTTCACGTAGTCGGACCACGTGAGCCAGCGGTACTCCTTGCGGATGCTCCACATGCTCTTGAGAAGCGACTGGACGCTCCACTGGGATCCTTCGTCGTCGTCGAGTTCCTCCTCGACGGGTCGCCGCCGGGCCGCGTGTCGCTCGTGCGCCCACTGGTAGAACTCGGACCACTCGACGCGCTCGCCGGCGGGCGACTCGCCCGTCTCGGCGTCCCAGAAGAGGTCGTCGCCGTGCCAGGTGGACTGCCGCCGCAGCCGGTCCATGTCGAACCCGTGCCGCTCCGCCATCGCTGCCGGAGACGTGGACCGACGACGGGCGAAACTGAAGCGGCGCGGGGCGTTCTCTGTGGTGAGCGCCCCGCGACGCCGGGTGGCGCGCTGCCGCTCCTCGCGGTGGCTCTCATCGGCCAGCTGTCTCGCCAGCTTCGGCTGCCGGTAGAAGAATAGCACGTCGTCTACCGACTCTTGCTGTTCGCGCTCCAGGCCTCGGAACGCGTACCGAAGGTCCAGGAAGCAGGCTACCACTGAGAGCCAGACGAACGTCAGCACCGAGAGCATCCAGACGTCGATGCTGCGCACGACGCCCGAGTGTGGCACCGTCTTCAGCTGGCGCAGCAGCTGCACTGTGCAGACCAGGTTCAGGAACGAGAGCAGCACACGACCTTCGCCCAGCTCGTCGGGAAGATAGAAGGAAATCCAAGCGATGATTACCATGAACAAGCCGGGAACGAAGATCAGGAGGACGGCGTGCGAACTTTTCCGGGACACTTTGACAACGACGGACAGGCGAGAAACTTCCCTGTAGCCTAGTGACTTGTAGCGCACGACTGACTGATGTCTGTAGGAAACTGCCACGTTGAATCCTGACGTCAAATGTCTATTGGCAACTGAAAACGCTCCCGTGTCCCAGTGCAGCTCCACTGAGTAGTTTTGTGCCTGGAATGCACCAAGATACCATGTGCATATATGCACATCTAGAGGATAGCGTTGCAACGACGTTTCGCACCAAAGTTTCGTTGATAGTGTCTGACGAACACTGAAGCCCGTGGTAGCATTCATTTTTACTGAATCTGTTTCAGGTGAAGTCTGAAATGAATGAACAGACTGTGAAGAAGATATGAAGAGTTGCGGTATCCACGTGGGCTGGCGCGACTCTGTAGCACCATTCGAGCTATTTTCAGACCTTGCGCAGGGATTCAACACCGATGTATGAGACGCGTTCCATTTGATTTCCAGGGATGTGCGTAGAGTAACGAAGTGAACGTCGTTAGTGGCGGAAATATCCTCCAACTGTCCCCTGATGTACAAGGGGAATGCATGTGGGCATCGGGCGATGTTCATATTTTCTTTGTGCAAGTCTTCGCAATCCAGTCTTTTTGCAGTTTTCGGTGGCTGTGATCCGCAGATCAAGGAATCTGAAGGGGCTTCTGAGGATCGCACATTTGTCTGAGCAAGTGCATTTGTAAACAAAACTGCGTGGACAAAGTAAAGGAAACACCACATTACATTCATGCATGGTTGTAGGCCGCACAGACACTGCGGAAAAGCAATGAAAAATGATTCAGACTCAGACACTCATTGCCTTCATGAAACAAACTTACGTTACATCATGTAGGGCGTTGCGTCACATCAAAACAAATGGAACAACGAAATGGCCCAAAAAAGCAAAAAAGCAAGATTACTAGAACATAAAAAGCTTTCGTTTGTTTTCAAATGAAGTTGGTCACGATGTGTTCCGTGCATGGCACCTCTGACGCACAAAGCTGATGCCATCGGTATTTTATCGCCTTGATCCCATCTTTCTATGCGCATCGACGCAGCCAAACTTCCTCGAATAACCTGTAACTTGTCTTACCTGGTGAATAGTTGCGTCTCGGCAATGGCAAAATGACTTAGCTTCAGCTATCATTTATTTATTTCCTAAATCATAGACAACATGAATCGTTGTAAACGGCATGGCCTGGGAGCCTTGACAGTAATTGCAAGGCAAGATTCGGTTCAAACTCGTGTTTTCTATGTCGTTAATTGGTGGGACATAACCGAGGGTTTACTGCTCGATAGTTAGGACATGTTTCGTTAGAATTGTGTTTTTCTATTGAAAAACAAATCTGAGTTCCCTGAAATTTTGCTAACGCTGCCCGAGACCAGTAATCCATCAATCCCTGGTGTATGAGGATTACCATTCCTTCGGGGAAAACATACTGGTGATTCACATGCTGTTATTTGCGACTGATTTAATTCTCTGATTTTCAAGAAAGCTTCATTGCACACACACACAAAAAAAATGCGCAATTGGTGAGCCCTCCGATTTCGCCACACCGTTCTGATCAAGACCACGACTTACTCCGAGGAACCGGCAAACATAAACTGATTATGGTTTGTAGTGTATTCACACGTTTGATCTCGATGGAATACGCTTTCGACGCGTGACGAAGTGCACAGTATTCATGTAAGAAAAATATGATTGCGTCTCAGAGACAAACATCAATGCAGGATCCTTGATCCACTTACAAAACATTGCAACACGAACCTAGTACAAATGTCATCTTGCGCTCCACAAACAAAAAGGTGAACATCTACCACCTATATACGAGCATGGGTCCAATTTAAAAATAGACACATTTGGGATGTTCACAAACAATTCCAGTCATGTGCTGGATTTCCAGCTGGGTAGGAACGAACGTAAAGCGTACATGAACATTTGACAAATTTACAGAGAACTAACGGTAGTTGGCACCGAAACGTCATTTGTTCCCATCGTCCCTTACCTTACAGATCTTTCAAGTTGCCTTTAAGAAATGCTGCGACATAAAATGTCGGATGGAATCGATACCTTTGTGGCTATCTCCTTTCACATACGCCTTACTCCACACTGCGAAATGGCTTACCAACCTATTACACAATACACATTCAAGAGATTGCATTAAAAACATCAGCGCCGTCTCGCCGAAAACGGCCGTAGATTCATGTGCGTCCACATGGCGTCATTAGAGCGGCAGTGGGGGATGGGCGGCGGTGGGCGGACCGCGAGCGCGGGCCCGGACCGGCGTCAGACCCAACCCGAGCCGGCCGGGCCGCCGCACGGGCGCAGAGCGCCGCGACCATAAATAACCAGTTGAGCCAATGAGCGACCGCGCGCTGCGCGGATGACGGGAGAAGAGAGCGCATGGGGGTGCCTGCCCGCCGATGCGGGACGCACACGGGAGACGTCGAGATACCGTCCGACCGCTATCCGGCCGCCGGATTATGTTCGTACAGCTGCTCACACCGCTCTAGCAGCTTCAGGATCGGCGTCACGTTGTACGGAAACAGATCACGAGCCACGAGCTGCTGTAGCGAAATGCGCAGTCCAATCAGCACACCCATCACCTCTTGTAACTTAGCGCCGCACGCGCGCAGAAATCTCGCCCAATGTTTCCGCACGAACTTGAGGTAGCGCAGCAGGTAGAGCAGGAAACAGGTCTCGTTCGAGATGAGAAAATCGAGCAGTAGGTCGTGGTCCCGGCGCACGGTGCCCAGAAACTGCACGAAGCTCCGGTGCGCGTCGATGGCGCGCTCAAAGTCAGGCTGCACGCGCGCCCGCTCGGCCAGGCCGGCGCAGAGGTCCAGCAGGCACACCATGGCCTCGACCAGGTAATCGTCCTGGTCACAGAGCAGCACCACTGCCCACTCGCTCATCGGCGTCTCCGGGTGGAACGGCAGGCGCGCCTTCACCCAGCCGTCCAGCCGGCGCACCACCTCGCGCAGCGTGCGCTCTATGATCACCATGTCCTGCTCCTCGGATCCGGAGCCGCCAGCGGACCGCGCCGACGCCTCGCTGCTGCTTTCACATCGCGTCTCCTTCACCGTCACCGCCAGTGCCTTGAGCACGAGCAGCACAGTTTTCTGCATCAGGGGCCGATCGCCGCCGCTGCCGCCCGCGCTACCGCTACTGCTGCCCGCGAACGCACGCACACCACGCTCGTAAGGCACCGCCTCTAGCAACCGACCAGCGCGCGTTTGTCGTAACAGCGCATGAGCCAGTCCGGCTGGCTCCTCAGCCACGCAGTCCTGCAGCGCAATCGTGCTGCCATAGCAGAGCACCTCCGCGTAAAGATCCAGCACGGCTCGCCACACGTGGGGAGAGGCATCACCCCCTAGCGAGCTCATCAGGCCCTCCAGTCGGCCGTAGAACGACTTGGTCTCCACGATACTGAGGTTGTTCTTCACGGAGATGATGGTTGTCCAGAGTCGGAGGAAGGCGAGTACCTCCGTCTCGTGTGCGGGCCGCGTCAGCAGCCGGCAGAAGCGCTGTGTCACCGGCACCCAGCGGTTCTCCAGCAGCGCCGTGATGGCACATTTAATCTCGGAGAGTGTCTCCGGGTCGGGGCCGACGCTGATGGCCGCGCAGCCGGCCGGCAGCGGGCGGGCGCCGCCGGCCGCCGACTCGGGCGGATCGTGCTGCTCGATTAGTCGCTGCAGCGCGTTCAGCGCGTGACACACCTCGAGCTGCCGTTCCGACTCGAGCACGGCGGCCACCAGGGCCTCGAGCAGTCTCTGAGCGCGGCCGGGCGGCAGCAGGAGAGCGGCCAGCGTCAGACAGCGGCCGGCGCCGCAGCTGAGGAGTGCCGTGCCCGAGGCGAGCAGAGCCAGCAGCGCCTCCAGCAGCGGCCCGTCCGCCTGCCGCTGGGCGCAGACGGCGCGCTGCAGCTGCCGGCACATGCTGCCCAGCCGCAGCTGCTGCAGCGCCGCCTCCTGTAGCAGCTGCAGCGTGCTGAGCGCCAGCACCTGCCGGCGGCTGTCGGCGGCCGACAGCTGCGCCGTCAGAGCCGTCAGCTGCGCGGCCGGCAGCGGGCACAGGCAGCCCAGCTGGGCGCGCTCGTGCAGCGCCGCCAGCGGGTCGTCGAGCCGCGCGGTCGGGCCGGGGCTGGCGAGGCGCGGCCGTTTGGCGGCCGGCCCGCCGCCGCTCACGTCCAGTCGACTCTCGGTCATGCCGGTGCCGGCGGCCGTTCACCGGCCAGTCGGCAAGAGCCTGTGCGAACAGAGGGCACAAGGTATGTCAGAATCAGAGCAGCACAGCACAGACTCGTACTGCAGCAGCCTGTGCGGACGGAGTCGGGAGTCATGTCCTGACACACGTCACAACAGGACAACACGGACTAACACGGCCGGAATCCTGACCAGACGGACAGCCGTACCCAGCCGACGCACTGTCGATAATGTTGACTTTTGGAAAACGCGCAAACGTCAAACAGCGCGAATCACCACGTCAAAACAAACGATAATGGAGATGCAATGCATCAAATACACTAGACTGTAAAGCACACAAATATTCAGACTGGTGCGCAGATCCAGACTGCTGGAACTCTTAATAAAGCCAATATGCTTGAAGCAAAATTATCGATGCGCAACTAAGATGGGCAATTACGGATCAGCTGTTCATGGAACGCGTAATTCACACGGAAAAACGTGAAACATTAACAGCCCCTCGAGAATTTCAGACCCTCAAGGTCGTACCGACCTCCTGCTTCTGGCCGCCAGATGCCAGCTGATTGGCGGGTCGATCGGTCTAGCGCCCGGGGCGGCCGGGTCAGGGGTCAGGTCGGCCGCCAGCTGATTGGTCGCCGCCGAACAGACTAGCGCCCGGGACGGTCGAGTCGCTGGAGCGCTGATCTCTCCCAGTGCGGTCAGTGGAGTTGGTCACGCGGCGAACGCCGAGTGTGCCGCGAAGTGAACTTCAGTCGGCCAATTTCAGGCAATTTTATCACATTGCTGCTGTTTTAGAGTTAGCTACTGAATATGTATATGGAACTGCAGAGAAGAAACAATTCACTTCTGCCTGGACACCATAAACAGCATACGAGGTAAGGCTGACCTCTTACATCCTTTTATTTTTCCCTCACTTTTTTCAAGGGAATAAATGCGATACACCAGTGTATACCCATTCGCAAATGAACGATCAGTCTCATTTGGAAGAACTTGCTCAGTGAATATGGTCGAATGATGCATTACAAATAATGTCGCTATCATATTGCAAAATGCGCAGAATTCACTTGGACACTTTGGTAAATGCACAAATATATGACAAGATAAATAGTTTACCTGGCGTGCCAATTTTGGCAATATGTGCCGATCGGTATTATCAATCAGCCTTTCATTCGTCTCACGTCTGACGACCTGTCCTGGCCAGAGGGTTGTTCCGTGTTCATAGCAGGGCGTGTTAATTGGTTACATCAGAATTATCCCGTTCGGTGGCGCAACAATAGCAGGCTCTAAATCTCGCTAATTTACCTGGATGGTGTCGAGCCACATTCTAGTATCCTGCTTTGTTTCTGTTTACATTAAAGCTGAAATGCTGGTAGCCCTAATAGGTGTTTGTATCACGCTACTGGGCTCTGCAGATAAAATGGCTACAGATCAACTACACTGAGGGATGGTAGTGACAGGGGCGCGGGAACTACTTTCCGACTGGGGGGGGGGGGGGGCACACCATAATAGAGATCAACATAGGGTACCCCCAAATCTAGCTTTCTCACCGGATTTAGGCCACTTATTTTTCACCCCTCGGCTTTTTCAACAAAAAAAGAAAACATTTGCAAAAAAAGTGTGGTATTCCGTCTCAAAGCTGTGGGGGCACCGCCCCCACGGCCCCAGAGTTGGGGGGGGCAAGCTGCCCCCACTGCCCCCCCCCCCGGCTCCCGCGCCTATGGGTAGTGATACACAGCACACTAGACACACTGGACAGCCTTCAGGCCATGGGAGAGCTATTGGTGATTGTAGTGCGCTGACATCACAGCATTTGACTTTTAGTTGACAGAAGTGGGCAGCAGGAGTTGGGGGACACACAGAGAAACTCACTTGTCCATACACCACTTACCTGATGTATAAAACAGCAGCAGCAGGAGCTCACAGCGCTTACGCGCCATGTCTTCCTTGAACAGTGATCATTTGGTCCCCAGTTGTCCAAATTGAGCTCTGGGTTAGAAATGCAGAGTAACTTTTAGACTTGACAGAGAGCGGTTACAAACTACTGTAAATGCATAGCTGGCTGCACACAGCCTGTATATTGTATGATTTACCTGAAACACATGAAAAGACACAGGGTAAGACATAAGGCAGAAGGTACAAAATGTATTTTCTTTTATGTCAAAAAGGTGATCAGTCACAGTAAATAAGTTATTATCTGAATACCCATGATACTGCAAAGAAAAACATTGAAAGGCTCAACAACATCAACAAACTCAATGCATGTGTTTGAAGGATACACAGCTTATGAAGTTGTGAGACACATTCCCCCCTCCCCCCCCCCCCCCCAGATGTGGGCAATGAACAGCCTTATCCTCTGCCACAGCCTGCAACCCAAATATTATCTACCTGATCTACATTAGATGCTAGGCTAGATTTGATAATTTTTAAAATAATTTTCCACTTTTCATTGGCCTGTTGTGAGACATGGCTGTAACATTTTTTTTGGCACAAAGCAAAATGTGCAATGGTAAGATAATACAGTGACAATTTTTCAAGTCATCCTTTCAGGCTTCAATGGAATCAAACTAAAATAGACATTGCAATCGCTAACCTCAAAAACTTCATAAGCAGGCTCATTTTGCATTTATGGATTTGCATTTCATATGCATTTGGATTTCATATGCATTTATGGATATACGTAAGCACACTACACATACAGCGCTATATAATATAAAATCTGAATGCTTGGATTGCCATTGAACAGGCAGACATCTTTCCACATGCAGCTGTTTGGCATCTATTTTTCCTTTTTGACAGGGCCATTGTGATATGTTGTTTCCACATACCTGCAAGTATGTCTGGTATTGGTGCTCAGTTTCCCTGGAAACAAACAAAATTGCAACTTTTACTTAATTTCCATACAACTTGAATATCAAGATAAATATTTACTTTAGGACTGACCTTTTCAAAAAAAATATACACATTCTTCCATTTTTTGATATCCTGAATACAGAAACTCACCTGTTAAACTCACCTGTTAGGTTTCCACAACCTTGGCTCGTAAAGGAAGGAGTGGAAACCTATTGCGTGCAGAGACGCGCCAATTCCTTGGGTGGGCAGATGGCTGGACCTCAGGCAAGGAATTGGAATGGTGCGTCTGCATTTGGTATAACACTGAAAAAAGAAAACTGGTGCGTGTTTTAAGTGCCAGAATCCTAGACAAGATGATCAATTATGTAAATGAGAAAAGAGGGTACCGAAATGTGATACATTCTCGGAAGGAAAGGTCAGGATAGGTAACCTAGGTTAGTCCACCCGGTCCAGCTCGAGAAGGGCGGGCAGCAGCTACCTAGGGGGTAAGGGCGGAATATGATAGGTAGCCCAGGCGCGTATAACCCCGCCCCAACTTGGGAAGGGTGGGGCGCTTACCTGGGGGGGGGGGGGATGAAGGATGAGATGTGGATCGTTTGCCTTCTCTTATCCTGTGTGTTCGTACAATCTACTGCCCAGTGCGGCTTTCAGTCCCTTTTTAAACTGCACCAGGGACTCCTCGTTCACCAGCCAATCTGGGAGGGCATTCCAATCGCGCACGACTCTGTGGGTGAAAAACCGTGACCTTGCATCTATAAGACTCCGACACGTTTTTATCTTTCTACTATGCCCGCGCGTTCTGTTGTCGGCCTCCAGATCCCAGAGGATCTCCGGGGATATCTTACTGTGGCCGTGAAAAATCTTCCAGCATTTGATAATATCGGCTCGAAGGAGGCGTCCCTTCACAGAGAATAGGTCAAGTTCCTTTAGGCGATCACCATATTCCATATTGCGGAGCCCAATCACATTGCGAGTCCAGAGCCTTTGAACAGACTCTAATCTTTTGAGATCCTGTACATAGCCACTGTTCCAGATCGGTGACGCGTACTCGAGAATGGGGCGAATGTGAGATTTCAGTATATGAGTCATAAAGTCAGGCGAGCGACACCTGGTCGATTTCAAGAAATTGTGAGCAACTCCTCCAGCCTTCGCTGCTATGCTGGCACAGTGTTCATGGAATTTCATCTCGTTGTCGATGATAACACCCAGGTCACTACATGACGTAACGCAGGGAATTGTGTCACCAGCCAGTGTGTATGCACGGGGCTCGAAGTCATGGAATCGTCGCCTAAATCGTATGACGGCGCACTTCCTGAGGTTCATGCTGAGACCCCAAGACTCTGCCGTAGAGTGGAGCAAGTCTATATCCTTTTGTAGCGCCTCTTCACTGGTGTTGTGTTTATCGTTGTCTAGTTTGATAAATACTTTAAGATCGTCAGCAAAGATCTTATAACTGCACGACAAACTGGACGCAACGTGGTTGATGTAAACCAGAAAAAGAATGGGTCCTAAAACCGATCCCTGAGGAACGCCACTCCGAACCTCCGCAGCTGAACTCGTGGTGCCCTTAACAAGAACCTGCATCGTACGCCCCACCAAGAAATCTGTCAGCCATGTGATAAGTCGCCCTTGGACACCGACTAACCTGAGTTTTTCTAGAAGAATGGTATGGCGCACCACATCAAAAGCCTTTGAAAAGTCGAACAGAACTAGATCAACGGGATGGCCCAGATCTAAGGCTACAGTTACCTCATCGTAGGTCAGGAGTAGCTGGTCTTCCGTGGATCGTCCTGGACGAAAGCCGAACTGTTCGTCACTGAGGATCTGATTTGCAATGAAGAATGCGTAGAGCTCTTTGGAAATTATCCTTTCAAGACTTTTGCAAGATACAGACGTGAGCGATACTGGTCTGTAGTTCATTGGGTCGTTACGAGAACCCTTCTTAAGTATCGGTACGACGAGCGAGGATTTCCACGCCGAGGGCAGCGCTCCCTCCAGAAGAGACTGCCTGTAAATCATGAGAAGTGGTGTGCATAAAGTTGCAGCACATGCCTTAAGCAGGGCTGGGTGCAAGCCGTCCTGACCCATTGCTGAGTTCGGATCAAGGCTACTGAGCGTAGAATGTACGTCAATTAGGCTAATGTCAATGTCAGCCATGACAGTATCACTTCGCTGGTGAGCAGCTGGTTTATCTGGAATCGTCGTAGCGTGTATGCCAGTAAACACATGCAAAAAGCAGTCAGCCATCTCCTTGGGGTCGTCAGATATGGTATCAGGGTCGAGACGAAGAGGACCAACTGAAGAGCGAAGCTGCTTCTTGTGTCTAATGTAAGAGTGTAGCAGCTTGGGATTATCTCTAGACCTTGCTATGAGTGATTTCTCGTACTCAATTTGCGATGATGCGGCAAATGATCTAAGTTGCGAGTTGGCCTGCTGAAAACCTTCCAGCGCCAGGGTGGTCAGATGCGACTTCCTACCATGTTCTGACCTAAGGCTTTTGTATTTTTTCCAAGCCTCCTTTCGCAGACGTTTCAGCGACGATGGGGGATTCGCCTTCCAGGGGATCTTCCGCTGCCCACCACCCTGACCGGCTCGCGGAATGAACTGGTCAACGAGGGGCTCTAAGATAGACAGCAGCTTAACAAAAGCGTCTTGCGCGGAGATATGTCTGAGCTCAAAGTCCCAGTCAACAGTGCTGAGAGATGCATTGATAGCACTATACTGTCCTCGATGCCACTGGTGTCTCAGGAGTTGTTGCGAGTGTAACTGAATGTCCATGTCGAATACATACTCACAGTGAATACTACAGTGATCGCATCCGGGTGGGGGAGGCTGCACTTGTACTGTAGTTATCCTGTCCTGCTCGGAGGTTAGAATAAGATCTAGAACGTTGCCAGACCTCGGGAACGTGGTCTCATGTATCCACTGCGTAAGTCCGAGGGCAATGAACATGTCAACAAATGTCCGATCAGCTGCTGAGAATTGCCCACAGGGTTTATGGTCAATCCAGGCAACCGAGGGGAGGTTAAAATCTCCGAGAATGACTACTTCCTTCCCAGTGCAACTAGTCAAAAGAAAATCAGTTAAAGCCTGGTTCTCGCAAGAAGAGTATGAAGGGGGTCGATACACCACGTAAATGTGAACGTTCATCTTTCTCAGTCTAAATGACAGGCAGTTAGGGTGTGTTGTATCTACTTCATCAAATCTCAAGGCCTCTTCCACAAAAGCGCAAACGCCATGCTTAGATGTGGCACCAGAGTCGTTTCGCAGTAGCTCATAGCCAGGGATGGAGACAGTTGCATTAGACACAGAAGGAGTAAGATGGGACTCTGTGATCAATAGAATGCCAGGTCTAAACGAGTTTACCAGAGATTCACGAATGATTGAAAGCTTGCTACAAATGCCGTTTACATTGCAATGCACTAGTTGTAGGCGGAACGTCCGTGGAGTACCTCTGCCTCGTATCAGTTTCCCTCCCCGGGCCCCTGAGGAGAGCTGGGGACGTGCTGGCCGTCTCCCCTCCCCCCAGCGCTGTCAGCCGGAGGGTGAGCATCCGGGGCTGTCACAACACGAGGAGACTGAGCGGACTCCAGTGTCGGGTTAGGAGCAGGTACCACCTGCTTGGGGACAGTTTCATGGTAAGATGCCACCTGCTTAGGAACAGTTTCATGATAAGAGTGGGAAGTGTCTGCCTCGGGTGTGTGTCGTGTTTGGCCAATCTGCCAGTGAGAAGTTGCATTCTGAGACCTGGACTGTACCCAGACGTGTGGCCTAGAGCTCTGGCGTTCCCTGAGCTCCTCTCGTTGCTGGAACGTGAGGTCACGACGAATGAAGACATGCGAGTTCGAAGACTCACGAAGATGTTTTGCATTATCCAAAATGAGCTTCCGAATTCTGCCGTCGTGAACATTGCCCCTATACAGGTCACCATCGCTTTTGATCCGGCAAACTTCTGTGAACTCAACCTGTTCCCCTATCAGAGCGGAGGCGATTTCTGTAAATCTAGTCACTGCCTCTCTAGCTGTGCCCACTCTCAGTCCCCGTACAACGAGGGAGGAAACTCTTTTCCTCCTCTCCTCCATTTCACGCAGTTCTGCCCTGACAATATGTCTGTAGTCGTTGCTTGTGGATGTGTACTGAGGCTTTCCGGCCCTAGTGTTGACCCCAGCAAGGACAGCCTGGTGAGGGTCTCCATGGACCTGAGGGCGCACCTCAGATGGAGACCTGACTGCTTCAGCATAGGTTCCGCGATGTACGGGGTGAGACACATGCTGCTGTCGCTGCTGTCCCTGGAGCATCATGTCAATAGATTTCTTTGACTCTCCTACCAGTTTAGTCAGTTCTTTGATAGAAGACTCGAGCACATGGATCCTTTCCTGAAGGCTAGAAACAGAATCAGGAACCTTGGTTTGACGCTCATGTGAGGCGTTTGCATCGTCACGTGTCTGTTTCGGTGTGTCGTCCTGATGCTCAAGCTTATCTGGGAAGACCTGTACTGAAGCATCAGTTGTGACTGGTTTTGCCTGGATGTCACTTAAGTTTGGACGCTGTCGGCAAACATCACAAATGAATGCCAGAGATGAGTGTCTCGAGAGAGCATTATATGCTGCCTTGGAAATTCGCTGACAGGCTGCATGGGACCAGGCACCACATATGTCGCACTCAACCCCCTGCTGGCCATCACGCACCTCCAAACCACAAGTTGCACCGCCCGGCCCCCCACTACAGATTGCCTTGTTCCTCACAATTCCCTGGGCTAGTCTGGTAACAGTCGGGGACACAGCTGTACCAGCGTCAAGTGGGAGGGAGCTGATTGCAGCCGCTACTGCTCCCTGTGTCTGTTGTTCAGGGGCTGCTTCAAGCGGATCCAGTACCAAGGCTCCTGGGGGAGAGCGTGTGAGTGGCATGATGGAAGATTGCAGAGAATTCTGAGTCCAATCAGAATCACCACCAACTCAAACCAAGCCCCACTTATACACAATAATAAAAAAAAACACAGTGTGCAAGAAGAGAAAAATCACAGAAGCATATCAGGCAGCAAACAGTTTGTGCGGTCAGCAAGCGGGACCAATGCAGCACAGAAAACAGGTGCGGTCAGCAAAAGGGACCAAGGTACCACAGACAGCTTGCGCGGTCAGCAAGAGGGACCAACAGTCCGCACAGTCAGCAAGTGGGACGAATGCACCAGACGGGCCGCGCAGTCAGCAGGCGGGACCAATGCACCAGACGGTCTGCGCGGCCAGCAAGTGGGACCAATGTACCACAGACAGCTTGCGCGGTCAGCAAGAGGGACCAACAGTCCGCACAGTCAGCAAGCGGGACGAATGCACCAGACGGGCCGCGCGGTCAGCAAGTGGGACCAATGTTCCACAGACAGCTTGAGTGGTCAGCAAGAGGAACCAAAGCAGCTTTGTGTTTGTGTCATGCCAAACAGACAGTAAGTAAAGCACCAGTACAGCAAGGGCAAGAAGTGCAAGTAGGCAGTGCAGGAAGTAGGACTAACTTTGAGCTGCCAGTTGCTTACTCCCAAACAGGTGATGCAGGCAAGCGGGGTGCAGCAGCTTGCACCAGGTGAAGCAGCGTGCAGCTCCTCAGCCTCCTCGTTGATGCAGCATGCAGCGTGCAGACGTGCAGGAAGTGCAACAGCTCCTTCTTCTAACACGCCGATTTGTAGGGCCTTGACATTTCTGGCAAAGTGATTACTAGCCACATAATTCGACGATTCGAATACAGATATGATACTTAGATGGTCTGATGTCACCAAGATATCAACAAAGATACATAACCAAACCTTACCTAACCTGACCTACTGATATTTGCCTACCTGTGGATAAGGAAGATGTTACTCACATGAATAGATTGCAAGCAATAAGTCAAATATTTTTAGGTTAAGTGGCTGTGGATCAGGCTTTGGGCCTTTGGCCTGAAGCCAGATGCAAAACCACTTAACATAAAAATATTTGACTTGCCATCAGTCATTGTCTGTTATATCTCCTAAGGCATTGCCTTTGGCACTGCACTGCTTTGCCATGAGCAATGTAATGTTACTTTCCATATTGTATTGGTGCTTTTAAACTTGTTTGTGCCATTGATACTTATAATTTTTCAGATATGATATCAGGAGATCAAAGGATAAAATGTGATTTGCTTCTTACTTGAAGATGGCAGTGAAAATAAATTGGTAATCAGTCCTTAAGTAAATAAATACCAACATCAATACCTGGTAGCATAAGGAAGCGTCATGGACTGAAATAGCCCAGAAAGCTACCAGCCTGCTCTTGCTTCACAGCTCTCATAGGTGAAATTTACATGGGTGTATAATTCACCAATAATAAGCCAAGAACTCTACCAAGTTACTTCCCATTGCAAGAACACAGCAGGCCAAGAACAATGTCGAATAGCCTCGGACAGCATGCCATAACTGATAACTCAGTAAGGTGCAACCCCAAGTTACCATTCCTCTTAATTCAGAAATGCCTCAATGGCATAAGACAGATACAAATTGAACCTGGCCTATAGATTGGGCTCCTACCTAAAAATAGTTATTTACATAGCAAATAAAAGATTTTTTATTGCACAGGGAAAGACCATATTTATCCGCCTGTAGCTCTCGCATCAATAAAGAAGGCAGAAATGAAACTTTAAAGTATAAGGTAAAGATACCCTTATTTACCCAAGTAACCAACTCAAAGAAACAAGAAAAATGAGCGTTATTACCTCTTAAAAATGATTTAACTACCACGCTCACCAGCATACATTCACAACATAGAACAATACAATGTTGGCGCAGTTTCGAAACCGACGCAGCTAAGCTACCAAATGGCAATGACGTTCGTGTAACTGTGCGTATATTGATATTTACTTTGATGTAGCAGCTGGGCCTAGTAAAATGTAAAATATGAAACTTTTTGTTTCAAAAAAAAATTAAAGGAGTTCATAATTTTATTGATGCTTTAAAACCTCTCGCTAGGTGAGGTAAATACAGGAAGCCATTTTTGATGTTATGACCCATGTTATCATTTTCTCAGGCTGGTGAATATTCACAAAATGATTCACCCATATCTCGGATGATATGGGAATAATGTTCGTGAGCACGAATTTACTGTAGGCATCATATTTTCAATGACACTTTGAATAATAACGGATGCCATACGAATACATGATGATGATGATGATGATGATGAATAGGTATCACTTTTATGGGTATCACTCAAGCTATTTAGTGCAAACAAAATGAATTGTGGTCGATTTCTTTCTCCAGGAAAAGTTGGCAGCAATTTCTAAAGGCAGTAACGACGCACGAATGACACATTTCCGTGACTGTGTCTTAGGAGTAGTGTAGGTAATTGATAATTACTCATTTGTTTTTTAATTACCATTGCAGTAATTAAGCTTGTTCACTGACAAAGAAGTAAATTACACATATTTTACTTGGAAATGATAACTCTGAAATTGAAATAAGTTTTGGCTGCGCTCAGTTTTCATTCAATTGATCTGGAGGAGGTCCAGCAAAAGAATCAGAATCACAGCCTGACTGGCTATTGATTATATATCCAATTTGAATTATTTTGTCTTCTCTGACTTCCATAAAAGCAAAAGGAAGTTTGGTAGGCTGCACTGATTCTAGCTTGGATGGGCATGGTTTAATTTTGCATTGTATCCATGTTTTTCTGATGAGTGATAGCTCCTGCCCTAGCTCCAAGCAGTCCAAACTGAAACTTTTGAAGGGGTTAAGGGCCTGGGGCCGTATTCACGTAGACTTCGTAAGTCAGTTTTCCTTCGTAAGTATAATTTGGTATTCACGTCGACACTTCTTAAGTTGTTATCGACGGAGTTCACGTGAATAAAAAAATTTACTTAAGAAGTAGGCCAAACTTAAGAAAATTCTTACGAAAATGATCGACGTGAATACGGCCCCTGGTAGCCCATTTTGATTTGCTGGCTCTGGCCATGCCATCCATTCATTCAAACATAGAGGTTAAAATTTAAAGAGAAATCATAGGTCTACAAAATAAGTCCCCGTCATATGTGGTTCACCAGTGGGCAGTTAGCGCCTGAGTGCTACTCAGGCGACACCTGCCCGGATACGGAGAGGACTTATTTTGTATACCTACTGTACAGATAATAGCTAAATTACTGTAAGACTTGAGCGCAGCTGTAGTTTAGCCCTGTACGATACATTCTAGAAATTCCCACTGGCCCTTATCTGAAGTTATATTGTTCAATTAATTTATATAACTCAGGCTTAAGCAGTAATGGCAGAACACCTTCAATTAAGTTGGGGCTGCCGACTTTTGGCCTCATCCTTTCCATGCAATGCCCATAGGACTGATGTTAGAATGCCTAGATCAAAGGAGGGCATGTTACCCTGGTGCCCTCCCCATTCTGCTGCCTATGGGCTTAAGAGAAAATGCTATTCATATCTGAATGGTAAATTTGTGTAGTTGAAAGGCTACTGATGAGAACTTCAGAAGTAGGTAGAGATACCTACTCTAGGATATTTCTTATGATGATAATGAATCAATAATGATCAATGATGATTAGAAAACTTGGTATTACAAGTATTTGTATGTGAAATTTTTTTGTCTTGTCCCTGCAGTCAGAATATGGAAATTATTATGGCACTTAGTTATAAGAGCATTACCTACCTAATTGAATAAACGTGTTCTATTGTTATCCTTCTGTCACTAGTTTCATGCCCAAAAGCCCTCCCACTTCCCAGTCATAGCTCTTTGATCTATCAGATATGTATATTGCTAGATATTTGAGGGATGTGTTTCAAAAAATGATCCTTTATTTAATCCTTGCTGATATATCTTTCTTTGAACCTGTTACCCGTCCACAAATCAAAGCCAAAATAATGGTGAAGCAGCATTTCATAATTCATATGCATGCCAATCAGCTTTTTAGTGTGGAAATTGAATTGACACCTGCTAAGCTGTAATCGCTTAATACTTGTAAAGCCGTAATCGCCACGCCATGTGTGGAAGGCTTTTGGTGTCAATACATACATACATACATACATACATACATACATACATACATAAAACAGCATTGTAATATTGGACTTGTGCTCCTATTTTCTAATTGAGCTGAATTGATACACAAGTGTTATTATTACCGTAAAGTGGGGCTATTTGAGACAGTGGGGCTATTTGAGACGGTATTTAAAATCGCTATAAAATGAAGAGCGTTTGATTTTTATGTGATATTTTTGCTCAGGGAGGTGTGGAATCGAGCAGTAAATTCGCCTGAGCAAAAATTAAGCATAAATTTCAAACGGTTTTTATTTTATAACGATTTTAAATACTGTCTCAAATAGCCCCACTGTCTCAAATAGCCCCACCTTACGGTATCTATTACCCAGCTGATGGATATCATTTTCCAGGCCAAAAGGCATTCAACAAACATGGCTCTACTTTGTGGCTTTAGGAGACTGCCCTGCTTGCAAAGTAAGTATTCTTATGTTGTTTAAAAATACGTTTAGTTTGTTGTATGGTGGTATTAGGTATATGAGTATGTGTTTTATGCATTCCATGCAAAACAAGCAAATATTGTGTTGGAGGCTAATACTTTGTATTCTTATTTTATAAACCTATGGATATTTATCTTTTTCTTTGAGTTTGCATTAATGAATTATTGAAGCACAAGTGATTTGTTCGGTACTTCAGCACCTATTTATGTATTATATTTCATATTGTAATGCATCCATTCAGGTAACAATAGTTGTTATAGTTTTATCTTGAAGCTGCCTAAATCTTCTTTGAGTTTGCAATAATGAAGCACAAGCGATTTATTAGATACTTCAGTACCTGTTTCATATTACATTTCATTCTGTAATGCATCCATCCATTCAGTTAACAGTAGTGTAATAATTTTATCTTGAAGCTGCCTAAAACTTCTTCTTTGAGTTTGCATTAATGAAGCACAAGCGATTTATTAAATACTTCGGTACCTATTTGCATATTACATTTCATTATGTAATGCATCCATTCAGTTCACAATAGTTGTAATAGTTTTATCTTGAAGCTACCTAAACAAAACGTGTGAACTACTGGGGATGTATGTGTTGTGAGTCGGTGCCCTTTCCCCACCTCGCCCCGCAGGGTCGGTGGTGCAGGTGACGGCGCCGTGGCTGTCGGCGCGCGCGGCGGCTCCCCTCAGTGTCAGTCGGCCGGCGCTCTCCTCCCAGCTGGCTGAGGACCACGTCAAACACTGGAACGCCGAGCGGCTGCTCACGGTCGGCCTGCTGGGCGTGCTGCCGGTCGCCTTCACCTTCCCCAGCCCGGCGCTCGACTACGCCGTGGCACTCTCGGTCGCCGTCCATAGCCACTGGTCAGTATGTGTCCCCAGGACTAGTAGCAGCCACTGGTCAGTATACGACGTCCCTAGGACTAGTAGCAGCCACTGGTCAGTGTGCGTCCCTAGGACTAGTAGCAGCCACTGGTCAGTATTTGGTCACTGGTGCAGGTAACGGTCGGGTCCGGAGGATAGACGGGTCATGTGTCTCCCAGTAGCACGTGTCTGTCGTGGTCTGTCTCTGATGTAAAGACAGTCTCAGTCAGTGCTGGAAATGAGGCCGCTTTCTGGTCCCGGCGTTTTATTCTCCGGGCGGGCTAATCGCGTCCAGCGTTTAGCCTTTCGGAACCCACTCAGGGTCGCAGCTGTTTTCGCCGCTCGCCCCAGTCGAGATGCTAAGTTAATAGTCACACGAAGCTTATTTAGGGCCAGCCAAACCAGCCTAGTCTGGAGTTACTGTTAAATGTATGCATATAGATGAAAGAAAAAGGTTTTGTAGAATCGATTAATTTCAAAGTTGTATATTAAGAGGCCCCAAATAAACTTCGTGTGACTATCAACTTTGTATTTCGAATGGGCCGAGTGGCGAAAACAACCGCGACCCTGAGTGGGTCCCGAAAGGCTAAGCGCTAGACGGGGCTAACCCAGCCGGAGAATAAAGCGCCGGGACCAGAAAGCGGCCTCATTTCCAGCACTCTCAGTGGTCAGTCGTGGTCTCCATATGTAGAGGTTTTTGTTTTGAAGTCATTTGAAGGGTAACGAAAGAACGGTTTTATCGGTGTTTTTATTCAGTTATGAATTATTTGCCGTGGCTGCTATACATTAAAACGTAGTTCGCTTCGTAACAGCACAGCCTCTGCGAACAAATGCTCCTCAACGTATTTTGTGCGCGAGACTTTTCACGGGTCATTCACAAACGTTTCTCGTTTATCGGTTAGTAGCGTGCAATAACGTCTTTGGAATAGCATTGATTGCGTCGATGTGCCTGTTCGTCGTCCGTAGTTGGGCGCCGTGTAATGTGTCATTGTGCCGACAGGGGCATGGAGGCCATCTTCGCCGACTACGCGCGGCCAAAGCGGGTCGGCGTGTTCCTCTCGAAGGCGGCCATCGGCGCCAACTACTTCATGTCGGCCTTCCTTCTCGGCGCCCTGTTCTACTTCAACTACACCGACGTCGGTGTCGTCGAGGCCGTCAAGATGCTGTGGCGGGCCTAGAGCGGCCCGGGCAGGGCCGGTGCGCTCCCGCGCGAGAGGCCAGGGGCGGGTGTCGCGCGGTCGGCGCCGCCCGAGCTTTACAATATGGCCGGCGGTTGCGATGCGGGTGGCTTTCTCAGCACAGCTGAGTGTATATACGGCGTCAGTGACTGTGCGAGCGGTAGGAGTGAGTTGAAAGCGTTGGTGACGGCGTAGTCTGACGGAAGTAGAGGCTACCCGTGTTATGTTGCTGCACTGTGACTCGTTTTGGCTGATTGGATGTAGGTGGATCGTATGTCAGTTGAACTGGCGTCTTGCGGAGACAAATGTGAGATGCGGGAAAACGAAATGAACGGTTAAGACCCTATCCTGTGGTGTTTATGGAGGGCGGTTGCGAAAGGCAGCATTAGACATGCCGTTGGTCAAGCTACTGTACTCACAGCTCTCACAGCCTGTACTAAACAACAGGCTATCACATGCTTTAGACAGGAGTGCCGGAAAAAGTACGTAGTCGTTCAGAAAATACAGCGTGCAAACTAGAACAAGCCCAGATGAACAAGCTACCAACGGTGTGTTCAATGGATCGGAGACGCGTAGCGACTTAAAGCCGAAAGAATGACGTAAATGAGTTTTCTTTTATCCAAATATCTTCGAACTGCAGAGTGCAATGGAATCAGACATGAGTTATCGATAAGCAAGCACGTAACTAAGTCAGTGCGACTGTGCGTCCACAGTCGCAAAAATGATGCCATCGGGCTGGTGGTTTCTAAAATAGATTATAGAATATTATAAAATAAGACATAGGTAGATGAACTCGTCGTTCCAAGAGACAATATATTTTCCCTTCTGGGACACTGTGACCCAACAGCCTGAACACGGAAAGCCATACTCATTGCTCAGTCCTCGTGTCAGGCAGGCCGCAGCACGTCATGAAAATAAGCGTGTTCTTGTTATGTCAGATATTATTTTTTATTTTGTTGTGTTAGGCCCTTTCGGTCTGAAGAGAGTCGAGACTATTGTCCATTTTAGGGCCGGAAGAATGCTGGGAATTGGGGGAGACATTGGTCTGGGCGAACACCCTGGTTGGTCGCCGGGGCTAAGCCCGTCCAGAAGACAGAGGCCGACCAGCCCCCCCCCCCCCCCCCCAAGCACTCACCGCACCTGGGTACGGGCGTGCTCTTACGGGCGTTCCCGCATTAGATAAAGTTGCCCATTTAGCTCGGAGTATGGGAAAGAGGCGTGGAGGACTTGTCTGCCCTGAGGATGGATGAAACACCAAACAGGGAACGGAGGACGTCAGATAAGTTATCGAGTCGCACCTAACCATGTTCACTGAAGGTTCGTTCGTTTGGCAGTCATTTGGCCGGCCCTGATCAACCTCGGTCCGCAATTTTACAGACGAGTCCTACAGCTGGGTCGTTACGGTACAGGGACCCGCAGTTGCTTCTGTACACACTAGTATTTCAGCGTATTCTTTGCCTGTGACACCGTTGGAGGCGAATTGGGAAATGATTGTGTGCTTATTAAAACCACCATCTGAAGGGCTTTAAACTGATATGCTGCTCTCCTAATTCAGTGAACTTTTTATGGCTATATCAGCAACACATTGTTTTCAGCGCTTTTTCCTGCCCCATTCCTTCTGAAACCTGGAACCGCTTATTCCGTTTACTCCTGCCATCTGACGATGGTCGTGCTGACTACTAGTTCCGGCGCTAGTTACTGCTCCAGTTTTGCACCCGGCACAAACTCAGGCGGCACCGGGCCGTGGCTCGACCAGGGGAGGGTCGGACCGAGCCGACTGCCTGGGGCGCGGTTAGATCGGACGCCCTGCTGGGGAAGGGGACGGGAGTGAGGGGGAGGGGAGGAGGTGGTCACGTGGTCCGTCCAAGCTCGCAGACGGCCTGTCCTGCGCCCAGCCATGTTCCGTGATCCAAAATGGCACGAGAGCTGTGGAATTCCTGGAGGAGACGCTTCGAAAGCGAACTTCAGCAGCACTAATTTACCATATTCTGTGGAGATAAATGAATATTATCTTAAAGGAAATAGTTCACTTTCACGAAATTATTTTTTTTTTGCAATGGATTTGTGATTTTTATGTTCAAAATGATCAGCAAAGAAACTAAAACCTTTTTACAACAAAAGATTATTTCCTATATTTTTAATATAGGAAGAACTTTTCAGTTTCTGTAAGGCACACGCGATCCAGTATGAAAAGAGCATGGGTCCCGAAAATTCTTCAGAAACTAGAGAAATTATCGCGGCCACCGGCATTTGGGCGATCTGCTCGTGCTTTTGTTACTGGAGCGCCTCACTGGAGCGAATTTCTCTAGAGTTCTCGTAGATAATTTCTCTAGTTTCTGAAGAATTTTCGGGACCCATGCTCGTTTCATACTGGATGCGAATATATGCAAGGCACACATCCTCAACGCAAGACACATTTTTCGGGACGAGAAATAGAATATCTTTGCCTAGGGTGATCGTTGGGCTCAGTTGGGCTGTAAAAGCTCCTGATTTATGCTCGTCTCAGCCCAAGCTACGGAACTGCTATTCCAGTTCAAAACCCATGTTAAAATGTGAACTATTTCCTTTAATGCAGAAAAAATTATGTGCCTAAGCTGTCTTTTTAAAATTTGTAAATAGGATTATTTTTAGGGACTTAGAGGTTTCGTATACACATGTGAATTGTGTTACATTAAGCCGTTTCGCTGTTATGGTTACTAACTGATGAGTTATCCTTTTTTCTCACAGGGAATGACAATACAATAATAATACGAATAAAACAGACGTTTCGCACAAAAAAGTGCCTCCGTCAGTGGCAAGAAATAAGTAATTAGGCATATATGTTTTCTTTCGATAAAATCGATGAAGTAGTTATTTTTGTTTTGTTTTTAAAGATATATTTTCAGCAGTTTTTTAAGCACATCATGGAAGCTTATAAACATTTGTGTATTTTATCGGCAACCCGGCTGGCCAGAACGAGACGGTGCCGCATATAGTTCTCATCGATGTTAAACCTATACACTTATTTTTCTCCACTGACGAAGGCACGTTGTTGTCCGAAACGTTTGGTTTTATTCGCATTGTTTTTATATTGTCATTGTCCGTGAGAAAAACATACCCATATGGACTGGTCTCAGTTCATGTAGTAATTGTTGCATATTAATAACACAGATAAAATGAATATTAGCCCTCACCACACATATAAGTAGAGGTAGGTAGACCGCGCCCCCTGTTTTTCACCAATAAATCGCGGCAAAGCGAAGGATTGCGACGATTCTTTGGTGCCCTGGAGTTAATCAAGTTTACAACTTCCCGGAAAATTAAATAGCCCTGATAATTTTTGCATCTTGTCTGAGAATTTTATATCCCTGAACCAAATTACCTTTCACCTGTGATTATTTTTCTCAAGATCATGTCAGGCCAGAATAGCAATTGAAAGTCAGCGCACATCTGTGTGTTTCCATAGTCGTTTCGTGATAAGCAACGTGACAACATGTGAAATATACTATCTAATGTTTGTCTCATTGATTGTTGTGGGTGCCAAGGTCACGTGAAACTCAGGTTAAGGTCATTTACTTGAAATGATCTCGGTTAACTTCCTTAAATTTACACCTTTTTACTGTGGTTTTTAGGAAGTGTTGGTTTGAAATTTAGCACTCATTTTAGCATTTGAAAACTAGGCATACTTAGGTATCAGTTATAGTGCCTATGCAATATGTTGCAAGGCTGTAAGTGCTGGTTAACATTCAATGGATAGCCGGCAGAACGCCTAATGGGTGATCTGGCGTGACCCGTCCTACCCCAAATGCTTTGATACATCATCTTTAATCAAAGCAAGTGCAAATTCGAAGTCAGAAGCAAGCCAAGTCCCAGCAAACTTCACTTGTAGAAATTCTAGCAGGACCCAATTTTCCGTGCTTTTGGGTTATTAACCTGATCTGGGAGGTCAACCAGTGACCTAGGATCTCAGCATTGACCAGGACATAAAAAATAATTGGCTTTCTCTCGTCAGCGATGACCAGGGCCCTCAAATCATCGGATTTCTCTCGTCACGAGCAGCTCGCTCTTTTTTATTTTTCAGCGAAGCTCTGGCTATTCATGAATGGCTGAGGGTTTCTACGCCCCTCCGCTACATATAAGACGCTGAAAAGAAATGCCTAAGTGGGTGAGGGTTAAATATCGATTGGTTTTTAAGTGCCGAAGCCCGAAACACTTAAATTTACTTCGATAGCAGTTTTTAAGACCAACGAGCTCGAATACTACTTCTTGAACAATGTAAGCACCACATAAAATGAATCGTAAGAGAAGCGGCTCAAGATTAAGGAGCTATGAGACACTTAATAAAAAAACGGCATAGATTAGAAACTGCACCTAACTTGCACTGGTTTTTAAACCTTTTCGTTGCAGACTGGTAGATTAAATTTTAGGATTGATTTAAGCTGATGCTCAAATGGAGCTATTCATTCGTCATTCATGCGACCATCCAATTCCATTCATAAAAGAAGCCAGTGACAAAATTGTTCATTTTAGATAAGTGTGAAATACAAATTCAATAAAAGTGTAATGATACGGCAAATTTGACAGCTTTTATAATGAACAGACAAGCAACTTTAACAAATCAAAGTTGAGAGCCCCAAATAGGGGAGAGTGAGGTAAGATGAGCCAAGGGGCAAGTTTAGCCACCCTTTGTTTCTCAGCTCCTATGGCGCTAATTGACTTGAGCTTCCATGTGCCGTTCGCTTACGATGCTGCAGTCTTTCACGTGAGACGGCAACGTTCTCACGCTCAGCACCCGGTAACATGTGGTATCGCCCCTGATAACTAAGACATGTTTTGCCTTTAAAATGAGATGGTTGTTATCTGCGGTGCATGGTTATTTTCCTTAGCGGGTGTCATTAATCGAAAATGGCCACGGGTGGGGCAAGATGAGCCATTTTCACCTGGGGGAAGATGAGCCGGATAAGCCATTGTTGTCTCCGCTGTCGAAAACCAAACTGAGCTGCGCTTGTTTCTGCTGAATAAAAATGGTAGCAAATTGTTTTTCTTTGTTGATTACACAAGTTGTAAGTGATTTGCAGATTATCTGAAGGATAAAATGATTTCTTCCGTGATAGAAAATTGACGAACTATTGAAAGGCTTAAAACAGTCACTTTTTGATGGAGGAAAACAACTTTGCCATAAGTATCTATGCCATGGAGTAAATAAAAGAGCCCACTCTTCGCCGCGCCTGGGAAAAGAAAAGGTTCGCTTTTTCTATCCATGCTCAACTTTCCCCACGACGTGTCTCAGCTTACCCCGCCCATGGGGTAAGATGAGCAACGTGCAAGATGATTTTGGACGTAGCCTTTTCAGTACAAAAATAAGCGGTATGAAACATTTCTGGCCACCATTACATGCGCAAATCACCAACCTGTCCGTCCAACCCGTAAACGCAGAAAAATGATCAGGTTAGCCTGTAGCTCACGAAAACAAAAAGCGGCTCAACTTACCTCATTTTCCCCTAAGTAACACAATTGAGGGCATTTTTTTAGGCCATCACAGTATTTGTCAACAATTGTTTGGGGGACTGGGGAGGGTGGTTCCTGGCTCATAATCTGTCCCCCCCAAAAAAAGAAAGAAAACGAAACCGATCATCCGCGAAAAGAACTATTGAGCTCAAACCAAGATGACGAATCGATTTATAGGTATGCAAGATGACTAACGATGCCACTTTTTGACTTCTTGTGTCAAATAAATTCCATCATCTGGATAGCACGTCAACATTCTATTTGACATTTTGCAACAAACGTATACTATTTGGCGCGACTAGCCTCATAAATGTTCTGAAACTAAAACCGTTTCTTCGCAATTAACTTGAACCACGTCATCCCAGCTTATGCACGACAAAAATAAAATAATGCTTCAGGATCACTGGCCTGAATTCCAATGCTTAAAGTTTACTCAAAACCGGTGTGGCTGACGCACTCTTCGCTACATCTCGTGACGGCCACCATTGTGTTGCATTTTTCGGTAAGCTATAAGTTAATAAGGAAACGATTGGTGAATGGGTTGAAAACAGCCCTCACCCTCCACCCCCCCCCCCCCCCTCCTTCTTCTGGAAACATACCCGCGTTCGATGTCTCCCGGACGGCGAAGATTCTACGCCGTCCGGCCAATCACATTCCACAACCGCAGCCGAGCCCCCGCTGACCTTGGACGGGATTGGCCGGACGACGTAGAATCTTCGTCGTCCGAGAGACGTCGAACGCGGGGATAGTAACCGAAAGATCTGGCGATGGTTTATCCACCTCCTCTGCCGCCGCGCTGCGAGGCCTCGATTCGTTCGGTATGTGGCTTCCTGAGCGGTCCTCCCCGGAGGCAAGGTGAAAGGTCATGTCCTGTATCAGAAATTTATACGTTGCTGAATATGTTTTATAGTTCTTCCAAGGCCTTGGACACCGTTTTATCATATCGGATAAGCATTGCAATTTCTTGTCAATCAATACATCTAAAGAAAACTTGATCATAGTCTTATACTGCGGCAATTGTAGTTCTGCTTACGGTTGCCTCTTTATGATACGGGCCACCACCACCTCCACTGCGCTGGAGCTCTGGCGTTCTACCCCTCCCCGCTACGGACCGGCTCTCGGGCTAGGTGTGTTAGTACTGAGCGCAAACCTGTAGTAGTCACGTGACTTTCATTCACGTAGCGGGAACGGAAGCTATAGGCGATACCAAGGACGGGCTCTGGGGAGGCAACCGGCGCGGAAAAATAGCACGATTGTAGTTTTGGAAGAATATCTGTTGCGGTAAGAGGAATTATACAAAACATACGTCCTATGAGCAAACATGTGTTATTCCTCCATACTTTGCACTACATTTCCTTTCTCCAATGGCCAGCACTTAGCAAATAATAGCGCAATTCTAAATTGGTAATATATGTGTACAGTAGCAACTGCGGGTCCCTGTACATACATATCACAAACGTGTTCGCGAAGCTTCCATCTTTTAAGCCGCCTCGACGGTCGACACACAACGGGTTTACTTCAGAAATGTATTACAAAGCAGAAGACCCCGGCACCATGGCGATTTGCCCCGACAGGTATAAATTTCCAGTACATCACCAACGCTTCCATAAACTGGCTTATGTTTGCACATTCAAACAGACAACACGCGCTTCTTTTACCCTATTGAACAAGCTAACGTCGATAACCGTAACAGCGACGATCCGAAAGTCCGCACATACGCAGTTGGGAGAATTCATAATACGACACGACCCCCCTGTCATGCTGGGCCATGTTTCACGGCCGCTCCTAGCACGCTGCCAGCACACGTGTCAAATTGGGTTTTCAATGAGACATCAACTAACTCGGACGTTCCAACATGAATGACTTGACCACAACCTGTGACGTCCGCTCGCGAAATGCGCTGGCAGCGTGATAGCAGCGGCCGTGAAACACCGCCCTGGGGTGTGGCGACCCTGTGCCACCAAGGGCCACGCGCGACCCATCGTGACCTGTCGCCCTAGACCCCGGCCGGAGGCACAGTCGGTCGATATTATCGGCGCTGCACTCAATGACTGCTATATATGTGCACTGTGCAGACTAGCGATCGCATCACCACTGGCCACCCTGACTGTTGAATTTGATTTGTGTCGTAACACGGCGGCTTCGTCTAAGGCCGACCCCAGGAGGTACTGTCGATTGCAGGATGGTGACGAACACTTTCGAAATAGGTTACCAGATTAAAGTTCACCGTCCATCGATGTTTCTTTTTCAATTTGTAGCATTGCCTTATCCTAGAATGCCTGCATAACTACCGATGCCAGGTGATAAACAAGTTAACAGTCCTGTCAGCCCGGCGTCCAATACTGATGGCTGCATAGGTGGGTCTGAGTCAAGTACTAGAACAGCAAGCTTACACAACACACATACAATATCTGTTAAAAGCGCTGCTGTAGGCGCCCTCAATGCCATTTTCAACGGTTTAAAACTCGCACACCAGCAGAGGTAATTGGTTTTCGTGCTGGTCGCACTCCACAGCGCAGCTAAGGGCACTTCATCGAGTATTGCAGGGAACATGAGAATGTACACGTCATATGATGTGCATACCATAAAATCAGCATTTCACGATGTTTAATAAATACAAAATAAATAAGTCCCTGTTTCGTCTCTCAGTCATGGAACATACATCAGCTATCGAGTTGTTCTAACTGCTTTCGCATTCAGCAATTTCACCAAAGAATATTACATCCAGGCACCTGCTCATCTGCAACGTTTCGGATAATTGGTGGAACTTTGTGCCGAGCTGGCCGGGGTGCCCGGGCGAACCAAATCCGCCGCATTGATGGTGATCTTGGCCTCAACCGTCTGTTGCGGCTCCAAAGCCAAGCCAGCATGGGATTGGGAGAGCTCGGGCACCCCCAGCTCGGCACAAACCTCCACCTATGTTTCGGATCAATCGTTTCGATGAATTGTCGAGTGCTCAGAGAATGTTGATGCAACGGTGACATCCCGATCACTGTCAACACGGAAGGTACATACAGCGCACAGCTAAAGTAACGTGAGGTTCTGCCAATCTCAATAGACGGCTTTGACTGACGATTTTTAAAAACTGAGTGATCCAGCTAACTAGGACAGCAAAAGATGAGCTTGCAGCTGCAAGGATGATGGTACTTGCAAGATACATTCCAAGTTTCATTGTAGTCTGACCAATAGTTCCTAAGTTACACTACAGGTGCAAAGCTTCACCACTACTGAGACTGACACCTCACATCACTTTAGCGGTGGACTATGCAAAGAAAAAGAGAAGTATGCAAGTCAGATCGGTCCCACGACGCCATCAAACCAACCCTGTGGCAATGCCACTGTGGTGTGAGAACATCTGTGTTCCATCTACACCACTCAACGAGACACTCGCCCACGCCGACGACAGCCAGCGGCCGCTCCTCGCCGGCACGGGCTGCCGCGGCTGTCTCAGCGCACTGACTCGGTTCCAGAGCCGCTCCCGCCCGCCGCCTGCTGCTGCTGCTGCTGCTGCCACTGGGCGTACTGGTGCAGTGCGCTCCACTGTTTGGGCCCCAGCAGGATGTGCGGCCGGGCCTCCTTTATTAACTCCACAGCCCGTTCCGGGGTCCAGCCGTGGCGCTGTCGGAAACCAGTCGAGTTAGTGGTAAGAACGGTTCCGATGGTATGATATCGGTGAATTTATTCAAGAAAGTGCGACTTCCTGTATTTCGAATGTTTCGTTAACCTCCCAGGCGGTGGGGGGGGCATTTTTTTGCCCCCCCCCCCCTTTAGTTTTTTCGATATATCTCGAGAACCGCTGCGCCGATCGTCACCAAACTTTCAGTACCCTCCCGGGAGCAGCTAGCGCACATGGTGATCAAAATTTTTTCCAAAGGCTATGATAGGTTGGCCGCTAATGACGTCAGAGTGACGTCATTTTTGCCATTTTCGACCCAAAAAAAGGTTTCGCGGGAAGAGCTGTCAGGCCTACAGCTTTAGAGATGAAGAAAAATGTTTCAGACATAAAAGGTATGGAATTAAGAGGGCTACAAAACTGCTATTTCGGTTTTTCGAATTTTTTGGGTTTTGACCCCCAAAAATAAAAAAATAGATTTTTTGAATATAATAGCCAAAAAATCCAAAAAGTTTTTTGAATTTCGAAAAAACCGGAATATATGTGATAGCCCCTACCGCCTTCTATCTACATACCAAAATTGAGATCGATACCTCTTTTTTTGGCCAAGTTATAGCAAAAAAAACTGTTCAAAATTGATGACGTCAAATTTTCAAACTCAATTTTTAGCAATTCTAGACCTCGTAGCGCAAAACAAAGACCACCATTAGACTCCCCGTGACAAGCTGCATCGAATCGATACCCATTTTATGCAAAAATATCAACTTTGAAATTTGACCTTTTTTGACCTGACCTTGACCTGACCTCCACCAGAAAGTGACCTAAACCGTACCTGATGGTCTTATAACCAACACCATTTAGTTGGAAATGAAAAACTGGCCATAAAACATGCATCGCATAACCTTAGTAAAGCTGGGCTCATTTGGTGACCCTTGGTGACCTTTGGTGACCTGACCTGTGACCTGACCTGGTATGACCAGTGACCTCTAATAGCAACATATGTACTAGACAACTGACGCCTTATCGCTGATTTTCGACAAAATGCGTTTTACTCGGTGTTATAGCGCTTTCCCTAGAAGCCCCGTGAACGGTGAAAAAAAATTTATCTTTGACCTGACCTGTGACGTCATCGGTGACCCCGAGGTCAATGAAATTTGGTTTCCCTCAACAAATTTGACAGGGCTATCGAACGCCGTTTGAATTTTCCGGATCCGTCCAGTAGTTTCGGAGATACGGGGGGGGGGCAAAAAAGTGCCCCCCCCCCCCCCCACCGCGCGGAAGGTGGCTGGTAGGCCCACCGCCTGCCGGGTTAACGGGCGTATGAAAGCTAGCTACTGTGGCCACACATTTGATGCTTTTCATTCTTGTTTCTAATTGAGATAAAAAGATGAATCACGTTTATACTTATAATTGGCACACTTAGCCCACAGCACGTGTCACACCCGCCCTGTGAGCCACCCGCCATTGCTGCTGTCGGAGACGGAAACTCACCTGCATGAGATAACACCCGACCAGCGTAGCGCTGCGCGTCCTGCCCGCCTTGCAGTGGACGTAGACGGTGTTACCGGCGGCCCGGTGATGGTCGATAAAGTCCACGCCCAGCCGCATCTTCTCCTGACACGGCGCCACGAAAATGTCGGTGGTGCTCAGCTGGAGAAAGTCCACGCCGTGTGCCGCCCAATCCTGTCAATAGGATGGCTCCAGGTAACAAAAGATCCACGCCGTGTACGTACCGCCTATTTCTGTCGTTGCGGCAGGGCCCACTTACACTTATACGGTCACCTGGTTTAGCTGAGATATCTGGGTAGCTCAGTTGGTAGCACAGAATTGAACTTGTGTATCAGCTGAAAACATCGCTGATTGGCAATATGGTGATTGGTGTGGTTGTGCTTCTGACACCTCAGAACACTCCTCTACAAAGACTTCGTTCTTAGTGAGTTCCTTTTTCCAAGCTCATTTTTATGACTCTGCCAGTTTGTTTAAAATACTTTACACACATGTCCAGAGACTCTGAGCATGTTCTGTTTAGAGTGTACAGGTATTTGACCATCGAACTTGGAATGTTCTTCAAACACACTAAGCTCGGCGATTTCAGCCAACTTGTATTCAATGTCCCAAAATTTGTCTATTTGGGTGGGAAACGACATCCAAATGAAATTCATTTTCCACTCTCACCACCATTTTTAAGAACAATTTTCCACTCCCAAGTCCCAACCAAGAAAACATTGATTTTTTACCTATAGAAAGACAGTTGTGTGGATGCCCAGTTAGCATCAAACATTCTACACCCTAGAATAAAATGCATGCTTTTTGTCATTTCTCACTCCTTTTTGATCTAATCGAATCAGCAGTTTTCCACTCTCTCCCCTCTTTTTGGTGGGTAATTTTCCCCTCTGACACCCAAGACAAAACTCAATTTTGGGACACTGCTTGTATCGCCTTGCCTCAGTGTATTCATGCCAAAGGTAGCTGTGCATAATGATTAAGCACACACATGAGGGATTAATGAGGCACGAGCAGAATAGAGCAGGTGTTAAGCTTTGAACCCTGAACTAGAGGAAACCCCAGAAAGCACACAGTGTAAGTCCCTCCAGGCTTGGGTTACAACCCAGTGTTCATGTGCTTGTGGCTTGAGGAGACAGTGTCATGGATGTAAGAGAGCTAGACTGTGTGCTAATCTGCATTTGTTGAATTTCTGGAGCTAGTCTTATGGCGATCAGTTAATCAATGATGATGGCTCAATGATGAACAATATGAGAGAAGTTTGCAAATCACCAAAGTGGCAGTCAAATGGCAATCACATAGTTCATTGGAGAATTTAGGACAGAGCAGCAACAAACCAAAGAAAAAGGCATCAAATTGTCCAGACAACTTTGGCAAGCTGCATGTTATGCGTTGTGGTAGGTATAAGCCAATGGTGGTACCTATTTCAAAATGATACTATCGATAAATAGTATCATTTTGTACTGTTGATAGACAATACCATTGACAGTTATCAGGTTTGAGACACTGGGACATAAGGTCATCATCATAATATGCTTCCATGACTACTGATCAGCAAGCACAGTTTTCTTCCCTCTTAGGAAAAAGGGTACATTATCAGCATTAAACTTGAAACAAGGACTCATCCAGAAGTGTGCAAAATATAAGCAGAAGGGACAGCAATGGGACCTAATAATAGTCTAGCCTATCACACAAAAGCATGATAGAGAAGATATACCTTAACCTACCTCTTTCATGTTGGATAAGAACTTAAGCTCATAGTCTTCATTCATTGACACAACAGCCTTGATTTCTTCCTCTTCAACAAGCTGGAACAGAGAAGATTATAAAAACTGTTAAGTTAATAATGGCACTTCATAGTTCATTTTCCCTCCATCAATATGAACCACGTTACGTACCTATGGTGACTACCTAGGTACTCATCCTTTGTGCTTGTCAATCCAAAAGTAGCATGTCAATCAAACCTGTCATTGGCCATTCTGGAGAAATACATTCCTTTACAATATATAACTTCTGTGAAAAAAGGCATGAGGAAACTTAGCTCATAATCTGCAGCTCCACCCAATCACCTTGTATCTCAAAGAAAACAAAAATGTCATCATTAATGGAAATTTTATCACATTTCAATTTTGTGTGAAAAGCATTTGCTTGATTCAGAAAACATCTTGCCAAAGTATGGGCATCTACCTTATGCTATAGAGTAGGTAAGCATAAGGTTTTAAGCATAAGGTTTTATGCTTACCTAGGTACCCTATAAAATCCACCAATAAGTGGGTTACCTACTTTGTGAAGTGTGAGCTTACCTGCTTTGTCATGTGACGAAAAGGCAGAGCACCCAATATAACTGTGTCATCCACTCTGTCCCACCACCTCCTGTTTGAAAGCCTTTGCATAAAAACATTATAAGCCAAAGTGGGAATGAAGGATGCTCTGGCAAACATCTTCCAGCACACTGCACTCGGACCGACTCGAGCGCTCTCGCCGGAGGCACTGCGGCTCGCCGATGCGTTATTGGGCTCCATTCACCTTGCGGTTCAGAGGTCAGACCGCCTCAGCCTGATACGCTTTGAACTAATTCAGTGATACTATTTCTGAATGAATTGCACTGCTAGTTCAAAAACAATTCAATTTTGACCCACTTGCAACATGCAAGTACCGTTATTTTCCTCAAGTAGTGTTTTCGTAAAGTGCAGTTCACATGCCTGGTTTCTCACTCTACAGCATGTACATTTTCCTGTTTTGAAAAATGTAAAAAAAAATACAAATCTGGAAAATGATATGCAAGTCGAACCAACTTTATGAACCCAAATATATCTGCCTTTTAATATCGGTAGAAAACTGATACAGTTACGATTTGAATGGGTAAGACTTTTGCATTAGAGGGTCACCTATGATGCGGTATAAACAGAGACTTGCGCTTTGAATGTCTTTGCTGCGCAAGTATCCCATCAGTTACGTCTTCTGCAGTAGAGACAGTACAACTAATTTTATTACGCGGGTATATGATAAGTTTATAAAAAGTAATAATTTTAATAGACCCTCTGGTACATGAGTCAGAGGAATTAGGAACTGTTAGATAAAATCTTGCGTCACCTATCAGTTGGCTGTTTCTTCCGATATGTCGATTTACATTCAAACTGATTACCAGGGGCTCCGCCATCGGCATGGGGTCGCGGCCTGCGGGGTGCGGACCCCCAATAATTTGACTTTCGTAATGCAGCCTAATTTATAAAGACGTGCCTTTCAGGGTTGGACATCCCTCAAACGTGCACTACTGTAGAAATGCCCCTGAAAGTGACCAGCGCACACTGCACAGCGTAACGCCAATTAGGAGCCAACATATCCATCCACGATCACTCCCCGTCATGCCTGCTATGCCTAAACGCGGAACAACCGAGCATGCCTGCTTTGCCGGGAACATTGCTTTGAAGTGCATGTTGATTGCGCTCTTTATAGTACAAAGAGCGCAATATAGCCCTGAACTTCTGTTTTTAAAACTCCAACTGCTGCAGACCCATGGTGTGTCGTTTCGGGAACTAGCGACCCGCGGCCGGGCGCCGCGAAGAGGTGCCCGCCATAGGGTTTTGGGGCTATTTTTCCACGTTTCGGTCTGAATCGTGAGAAGTACTGGTCGTAGCAAATATGTTCCCTGGTTTCTGAATTTTCAGCTCACGTGGAATGCGATAGGACAAGAGTCATTTTCTTACAGACAAAACTGTGTCCGCGTTTTTTGGTCAAAGTTAAAATGTTCAGCAGCTTTTAACACGTTGGCCGCCGCAAAACAGGGTACACCGGAGGACTTACGATTCAATATCTCCGAAGCTATCATAGATAGCAAATATGTTCCCTGGATCTATGTAGATAATACTTTAGAGAACACTTCAGGCCAAAAATTGTTTCTCGACAACTTACACCCAGCCCGCGTTTTTGGCTTAAATGCAATGCAACACGGCAGCCGACCTTTAGGGCTCAGTTAGCGAGTTTATTTTTTAGCGAGCACTTCGAGCATTTCAGCGTTCGATGAAATGACATATTTTTTCAGCGCAGTCGTTTCTTCATTTGCATCTAAACGCGGCCTATATGATAATGTGACGGTATCGTCACACTAGAATGTATAATTCATCGTAATTTATAGAGCTAATTCTCGGCGCACGGCAGCAGCAGACGGACACCGACTGACCCACCATCTAAAGGCAGTTTGGCGAAGCAGTATCGTGAATCACAGCCGCGAGATGTCCCTAGCGTAGAACACCGTCTGTTTGACCAGTTTAAATACGTAATGTTTGCCCTCTGTCAACCCCTCAGTCATGGGGCTGGGGTCGCGGATGAATGGGCGACCGCCCCCCGCCGCGCGGGGAGGGGGCTGCTCCCCTGACCCGAACCGCCACGGCGTGGGGACGGTCCCACACTCGCGTGCCTCACGTCGCCGCCTCACACCGGTCAATTACGCTGGTTTTGAGGAACCGCTCATTGTGGTGGTGGGTGATCCAACGCAGACCATGCCAGAACCCCACTGAGGGGGTGTCACCCGTGTCAGCTGGCTCAGACCCATGATATCCCCTATCCCCATACCGAAAGCGACGTTCCAAAGAGCAATATGCGTATAGTAGGTATTATTGATGTTTAATTCAAGAATGTAGGTAGGATGTAAGTACATGCATGTAAGTACATACCTAGGGGAGACCCGGGGCCGGGAGGTATGGGCCGGGGGCCCCCTGGAGGTATGGGCCATCGCAGTTTTGAAGAAGTGTTGCGTATTTTTACACATTTGATCGCGTAAACTGGTAGCAGCCATTCCGCTGTACAACCCAAGTGATTTCCAAAATTTTCCTCAGTCTTCTTTTACAATGAGCGGTGATAAAGCGTTTTTGTCCTCTTCGAGTAAAATACGGGACCTACATACCTACAGAAAATTCGTGATAAATTTGAACCAGTCTCGTTTTATGATGTCAGACCATCGGTAATATAAAGTATAAAGCATGCAAATTAAGACTGGATAGACAATTTGAAGCTTTCTTGCAAGATTATGAGCTGAGATGCTACGCACATTCTGGCGTCCTAACCGAGAGGTTCGGTCCACCCACCCCCGTTGATCCTAAATCAATAAAATGATGCTTTCATTGAATGTCCTCTTCAATTAGTTTTATTGTCGTCGCGTAAGGTCAAAAATTTAACTACAAATTTCATTCGAACAGAAAATATTATTTATCTTATTTCATAGAGCATGATTGAGTTTACCAAAATACATATGTGCCCACGTGACCCCCATGAAGTAAGCTGTTGGCTGCTTATGCGGTTCCTGGGCTCAAGAGAGATCAAGGTAGATACCAGTATAGCGCCTTTTGGGGCGACTAACGGAGCGAGCGAGGGGGTGAGTCTTGCACGTGCGAAATTTCGAGGGGGTACCTCCAACTGACTTGTGCACGGCACCCTACTGACCGGTTTCTAGCGATGTGCCAAATTTGAGCTCCCGTTCTCGAGATCTGGAAACGACCCCTGCACGTGCGCGCGTGCAGCAGCACCCCAACTCTGGCACATGGATATGCAGTGCCTAGTGGGTGCCTACCTACATGCCAACTTTCAGCGAAATCGGCCAAGTAGTTACCGAGATATTGCAACAATTACAAAACTGACACCTCTTCGTTTTGCACGTGACACGTGCATAAGGGGTCACCCACATGCATCGGGAATAGTCCAATACTTGGTAGAAGGAATGAAGCTACCCTACAAAAATTACCGCGTGTAAATCGGTCAAGTGGTTGCTGAGATATAAGCCTCGCAAAAGCGTGACCACGGCCGGCCGGCCGGCCGCTCATACTCAGAAATTTCCGTTAATCTAAGGAAAGACTACGCTCGCTTCGCTCGCTCTGTAACCAGCTACGAGTATTGTTCTCATTATCGAGAAAAGAATATGAAACATGGCACCGGCCCATACCTCCCGGGCCATGGCCCGTACCTCCCGGTGTATTTTGATGGATCGAAAAGTGCATGATTTATTGAAAGTTATCTCGAGACAAAATAGTTGATCCCAGATGCCTAATATCAGGCACACTTTGCAGGCGAAAGGCAATTTCACGTACGCAGAGTGAAAAACCGGGTCTAGCCACTTCCCACTGGAAGAAAATTGCCTTTTCACAAAACCGGCCCATGCCTCCCTGGTCTTCCCTACATGATGTGCTTAAGTACCCCAACTATACAACTTTGCCCTCTCAGCTCGAGGCATAACCTGTTTTACTTTAAAGACATATTTTTAGTGACTTAACACTCGCACTTATAGCGGGGTCGGACGGACCCCCCCCCCCCCCCCACCCCCGGTTTTTCGCGAATAATTCGCGCAAAAAGCGGCCGATCGCGACGGAACTTTCAGTACCCTCAAGTTAATCAATTTTACACATACTTTTAAATTTATTGACCCTGACCCCAATGACCGTTGACCTGTGGTCTGATTCTCGAGACCATGTTCGACCGAATTGGTGTATGTCGGCTCACATTATCCGCGCAATTTCCAGTCTTTTTGTGGTGTGGGTTTCAAGGTCACATGAAGGTCAGATCATGGTCATTGACCTTTGATGACCTTGCTTCACTTTTTCGAGTTTTACATGTTTCTTGGGTAGTTTTTGGAGCTGATTTCGAATTCCCATTTGAAGATTTATGAAGTAGTTTTGGTGCCATCGTAACATGCTACGAAGCTGTCCATCATGGTCAACACCTGCTATGGATGGCCGGCAGGTCTCCTACTGGTTGACCTGACCTGACCTGACCCGACCTGGCCTAAATACATTAAGACATCATAGGTATGTGATCAAAACTAACATGAACTACGTGTTCAGCACCCCGCAAAATCCCTTTTCAACCTCACTTTACGAACTTCCAGCAAGTCCCGATTTTTCCGATTTTGGGTCATTCACATTGACCTGACCTGGAAGGTCAACCAATGACATAAATAAGACCATAAAATTGGGTATCATCGGCTTACTCTCGTCGCGGGCAACACGCTCGTTTTTTTTTTTCTACGAAGCTCTAGCTCCATCAGAGGCCGAACGGCAAGGAGGGTCCAACGGACCCCCCCCCCCCCCCTATACGTTAGACGCTGGCAAACAAGAATGCGGGCGAAGGTTAAAACACAGGAGAAATATTATTACGAACGAACGGACCGCGCAAGCGAAGCAAAATCTTTTTAAGATAACGGAAAGATAGCATTTACATATACCTAACGGCCCGGCCCAGCCTGTAACGCTTTTGAGAGCCGCATATATTTCATGTCTCAGTATCCGTTGCAGTGGTTGGGCTGATCGACCTGCCACACTTTTTGTTGGGAAGCCTATTTCTTCTACCCCATGATTAGTAGCTCTTAACCCTCGCATGTGTGCGGCGTTTGCCAGCTTCTAATGTGTAGGGGGGGGGGTCGGTTGGACCCCCCTTGCCGTTTGGCCCCTGATAGAGCTAGAGCTTCGTGAAAAAAAGCGTGTTGCCCGTGACGAGAGGAAGCCGATGATACCCAATTTTAAGGTCCTAGGTCATTGGTTGACCTTCCAGGTCAGGTCAATGACCCAAAGTCGGTGATCGGGACCTGTTAGAAAGTCGTAAAGTGTGGCTGCTAAGGGTTTTTTCGGGGTGCTGATCACGAATATCGTGTTAGTTTTGATCATAGATGATGTCTTGATGCATTTAGACCAGGTCGGGTCAGGTCAGGTCAACCAGATATATGATATGATATGTATTCTCGGTGATCCACACATACATCGTGGTTTTTCATACACCGCGTCGATATAAACACACTAAAAGATCCTCAATAGGTACAGATAAAAGCAATGGGTTAAAAGAAAAGCGAGCGAGACAAGCAGTTAAAAACTTACACGCACACATACAACACTCCCACGCAGCCGATGACGTCACTCACAGTCTATCAGATGGTTTTTGAGCACGCGCTTAAAGCCGCCGGCACCCGTCTCCCGCACTGCCCGCAGTAACTCATTGTACAGTGCAGGAGCAGAGTAGGCAAACATACGCTTCCCCAACTCGGTTCTGATTGATCTCGGTCTATATTGCCCTGCGCGGCGCGTGTTTGACAGTGTTCGTGCACGCTGATGTTTTCCGCCAACGAGAGTGGTTCACCACATGTGATCACTGTACGGAATGCTGTGATGGTGCTATATTGGTAAAGCGAAGTGGCCCGTAGCCACTCCAGCGAGCGAACTGCATCACTAACGTGGTCACGCTTGGATCGGCCTGTGACTGTTCTTGCACAGAAGTTTATGATCTTCTGGATGCGATCACGAACTTCTGAAGATGCATTTCCGTATACTGCCAGGCAGTAGCGGACTCGCGCGACAATACTAGAGCATTGACCAACATCACCATGACGTCACGAGGTAGCCAATGGCGGGCAGCTGACAGACCAAGAGTACGCCGTGCATGTTCCGGTCACTGGTCTAAGTGCGGACGGAATGTCATGTGGCGGTCCATCGTCAGCCCCAGATTACGCACCTTTGACGTTTCAGTGATCGTTTCGCCACCAAAATTTATTTGGATGGGCGGGAGGCCCTGTAGTAGCTGCTTTGTTCCGAATGTCACCAACTGCGTTTTTGCCGCATTAATTTTCATTTTCCGACTTGCAAACCATTTGCGAACTGTGACCAAAGTTGCCTCGAGTCGACTAATGAGTTGTGGCAAGTCCTCCTTTTTTCCACAAACGGCGATCTGGCTATCATCAGCGTACTGGACTAGCCTGACAGATGGGTCTATGTGTAAATGCATATCGTTAGAAAAAATGCTAAACAGAAGGGGACCCAACGCTGTCCCCTGGTAGATTCCGGTGGGGTTGCTAGCTAGTTGAGACGTGTGAATTTTGCCCTCACTGTTTACCTGTACGCGCTGACTGTGGCCTGACAAGTAGCTAGCAAACCAAGTGGTGTCGACACCATACAGACGAAGTACAGACAGAAGCGTGCAGTGGTCGATGGTGTCAAAGCATTTGCTACAATCAAGCATAGCGATCAATACAATTTCCCGGCGGTTCATCGCGGACAGTATATAATCGGACACGGTGATTAGCGCCGTCTGGGTGGAATGATTTCGCCGGTATGCGTGCTGCGTTGGTGAAAAAAGATCCTGCTCACTGAAATACATGTACAGCTGTTTCTGGACAACACGTTCAGTTATTTTTGACACCAGTGGTACCACCGATATCGGCCTAAACTGCGCTGGGTCGTCCAGCGCTCCACCCTTGTGTATCGGATAAACCAGTAGGGGTCGTGACGGGTATTCGTAGTACCTGTCATCCGCCTCTGACAGCTTCGTGACATGTTACTAAGGCACCAAAACTACTTCGTTAATGTTCAAATGGTTGCTAAATTCGAATTCAGCTCCAAAAACTAGCCTAGAAACATGTACAGCTCGAAAAAGTGAACCGAGGTCACCATAGGTCAATGACCTGACCTGACCTTCAGGTGACCTTGACATCCACCCAAATGCATGGGAGCAACATCAGATCTCATGTTTGAGCGTTTGAGCGTTTTGAGCGTTTGTTTGAGCGCTAATGCGAGCCGACATACGCCGAATCGCGAATCCGGCAAAACACGGCCTCGAGAAATAGGTCACAGGTCAAAGTTCACTTGGGTCAGGGTCATGAAATTTTCAGAGTAGGTGTAAAATTGATCAACTCGAGGGTACAAAAAGTTTTGTCGCGATCGGCCGCTTTTTGCGCGAGTTATTCGCGAAAAACCATGGGGGGTCCATCCGACCCCCCCCACACACACACGTGCGAGGGTTAATACATCTACATACATAGGTGATCGTCGTGGCACGCAGGGGCGGAGCTTCCTGTACAGTTGGTGGGGCGGCTGCCCCACCAACTTGCCATTTTGCCCCACCAATAAGTGTTTTGCCCCACCGACTTAAGCTGATTTACAGGACTTTGTTGCTTTTCAAATCAATCATTGAGGAGCTTTGGAATGTCGTGCTATGCAAAATGTTACATTTGCAACGACAGGAATTGATTCAGTGTTCATTTTTAATCAACTTCACAGTCGGACAGTGTAGACTGTAGGTTTGATGCCTTTTTGCCCCACCAACTTCCCCTGAAAAGCCCCACCCATGGTGGGGCGTGTCATGCGAAAGCTGTTTTGTTGAAGTAGCAGTTTTGAAAGATCTGAACCTTTCTAGTAGAGGTTTTAGCCAACGGGTCTGCAGTGCAGGGATATTTCTATCTTGCACTCCTCTGAGAGCTAGAGTTTCGCGGAAAAAGACGAGCGTGTTGCCCGTCACGAGAGCCAATGATACCCAATTTTAAGGTCCTAGGTCATCGATTGACCTTCTAGGTCAGGTCAATGACCCAGAAGTCGGAAAAATCGGGACCTGTTAGAAAGTCGTGAAGTGTGGCTGCTATGGGGTTTTCCCGGGGTGCCAATCACGAATATCGTGTTAGTTTTGATCACAGATGATGTCATTGAGCATTTAGACCAGGTTGGGTCAGGTCAGGTCAGGTCAACCAGTAGGGGTCGTGACGGGTATTCGTAATACCTGTCAACCGCCTCTGACAGCTTTGCAACATGTTACGAAGGCACCAACACTACTTCGTAAATGTTCAAATGGTTGCTAAATTCGAAATCAGCTCCAAAAACTAGCCTAGAAACATGTAAAACTCGAAAAAGTGGACCGAGGTCACCAAAGGTCAATGACCTGACCTGACCTTCAGGTGACCTTCACATCTATCCAAATGCATGGGAGCAACATCAAACTACATTTTGAACGTTTGAAACCACAAAAAGAGTGCAAACGCGCGGCTAATGCGAGCCGACATAGGTACGCCGAATCGCAATTCCGGCCAAACATGGTCTCGGAAAGTAGGTCACAGGTCAAAGGTCATTTGGGTCAAGGTCATGGAATTTTCAGGGTAGGTGTAAAATTGATCAATGCGAGGGACTGAAAGTTTCGTCGCGATCGGCCGCTTTTTACGCGAGTTATTCGCGAAAACCCTTAGGTGATGGTTGCATAACCCCCCCCCCCCTGCCGGCGAGGGTTAAGCAGTTGAAAAAAGCACTTTTGGACAATTGACATATGATGGAGACGTGGAAGAGCAGTACAAACAGCTGCAATGCGTTCAGTTTTACAATAGGCAATCGATTGGGATGCAATATGAGTTTTACCGGTCAGGTCATGAGCTCGACCTTAAAAAATGTTCATCTTTGGAGGTCAAATTACACACCATTCTACACCATTGGACGAGAGAGACATGATGCTAGCAGAACTGATTGTTTTTAATGCCTATGTACCCACAACAATGACAACAATGCACCGCTCCCGCTGGGCTACGTTTCGCTTGCGTTCCAGGACCATAGTGACGTCACAGGAAGGGACGCAGGCGGACCGCTGATGACCCGCCCGCTGTCAAAGGGCGGGCTGGGTTTGACGGGCGCACAATAGCGGCCGCGCGCGTGTTCCTGGAAGCGGTAGCGAAGGCACGGGCGCCGGAAGGGTTGGACGCTTTGACCCTCTCCCAGACCTCCCGCTGTTACTGCCAAGGCTACTGCTACTGAGAAGGGAAATAAGTGACGGTGGTATTCACACAGGCTTTTCCACTAATTTCTGACGTTTCGCACGTGTCGTCAACAATCCGTCCCCTAGAGATACTTGCGCGAACACTAAGGTAACCGGACTGTTCGCTTGAAACGCCGCCAGGGAAAAACATACTGCTCCATGGTATAATTTCTTCCACGTGTGACCGGTCTGGAGCCTTTTCGCATTAGATCGATGCGTGTTTTTATCGCCATATAGGATCTCCATCGATCTTAGAATTTGCGATCTGAATGATGGGGTGGAGCAAGATTAGCATGGGTCTGAGCCAGGACAGTAGAATCTGAGTTGGACCCAGATTCACCAAAATCTTACTAACTCCGACTCCGGAGGAGAATGGACATCGCTAACTGAATGGCTCAAAATCATACCCGAAGCGGAAGCCTGTCTGCCGAAAAAATAGCCGTTTTCACGACGGGCTTTCTGGCGAATGGACTTATATGGCAGTGTTCGCCATGGGCCGGGCCAGCCCAATGGGTCATGGGCTGGGCTGGGTCACGGGCTGGGCTGGGCCCTCAATATAAATAATCGATGGGCTGTGGGTGGGCTGGGCCAAGGACTGTAAAGTGGACTCAGAGGTTCGCGGTTGAGCTAAAAACCACAACTAGCTTATTACTGTGCAAGACTAAAAAAAAAAAACGAATGAAAACACATATGTCCAATGTGCATTGTGTATGCTGCTCCCAAAAGATTGTTTCTTTGCACCTATGGGTGACATGTAATACCTGTTTGGTGTCCATGACTTTTAATCCATTCATTTTTGACGGGCTGGTCCGGGCTGGACGGGCTAGACCGGGCTGGGCTTTAACAATTTACTATGCATGTGTTCGTTGTAAATATTGTTATTTAGCTGGGACGGTTGCATAGTTATAGAAGACATAATTGAACACCAGCTATTACTTTATTTAATGGGAGCTTTCGAAAGCTATGCAGCTTTCTTCGTCAGCTTTCTTCGTCCAGTCGCAAATGTCTATTGTGTGTTAGACTGAAATGTGTGGTATTTTGTCATGTGCGTGTATTGTTATTGTGTGACGTGCTTGATGGTAGCGCGATCGAAAAGAAACAGCGAGAACGTTTTTTCAAAAAATATCCAGATGCGCCATTTTCGTTTTTTGTGGTGCCTAATGTAACTGTTCAATTTTATATGGATCTGTTTTAGTGTTTTGTACCAAGGCTGACGAAGAAAGCTGCATAGCTTTCGAAAGCTCCCATTAAATACAGTAATAGCTGGTGTTCAATTATGTCTTCTATAACTATGCATGTGTTCGCGCTGGGCCGGGCTGTCAGCCCATGGGCCTGGGCCGGGGGACTGGGATTTTGCGGCCCGTAGCGAACACTGTCATATGGACTAAATCTACAAAAAAATCTCTTTTACAGCAAATATGTCATATCATGACTTTATTTAGTGTTTTAAACCCTCGCATGTGTAGGGGTATAGTTGGATGGACCCGCCCCCCGGTT